>NC_091793.1:124527500-125891428 GCF_041296235.1 Equus asinus
CCCTGGACCTATTCCTTTTTTTTCACCACTAACTCTAATTCTGCATTTTCCACACAAATCTTTCACTGCCATCTGGTTTCAGGTATAAGATAAGATCTATCTTAGCAGCTTTTTTTCTGTTGACCTACTATTGTTGTTTTCTTCTCTTTTGCCCAAATCAAAAAGTATAGAGTTTCCTAGGGCCTACTGAAAACTCTGGGGAAACCTAATTTAATCAATATGTAGGTATACATGGGTTCTTCCAGAAAACTGTCATTCTTCTCTAAATCTACTCACTTCTCTATTGTTTTACTTCATAAATAATGAAATCTAGGTATGTAACTTATTCTATTTTCTAGACTGATAAATGGCATCATTTCTTCTTTAAGTGTTCGGTGGAATTTACCAGTAAAATAATTTATGCCTAGCATTTTCCTTTTCAGAAGGTTATTAATGAAATAATTTATTTAATAAATATAGTCCAATGCAGAGTATCTCCTTTTCCTCATATGAGCTTTTTGTAGTTTGTGTCTTTTAAGGAGTTGGTCCATTTCACCTAAATTATCAAATTTGTGGCTATATAGTTGTTCATAGTGTTTTTTAAAATTACTCTTTAATGTTATGGGATCAGCAGTGGTGACCCCTTTTTCATTTCTGGTATTAGTAACTTGTGTATTCTCTTTCTTTCTTGGTTAATATTTTAGAGGTTTGTCAAAATTATTGATCTTTCAAAGAACCAGCTTTTGGTTTCACTGATTTTCTCTAGTGAGAGAAATTCCTTTGGGGCGGGGGGTCTCACTCTAATGGGCACTCTACCTCCAGCAATTTGTCAAAATTACTATTTGTGTTGCTTCCAAATTATGGCTGCAGAGGCTTCTACTCCATGCAAGCTGATGTACAGTGTGATTCTCAGTATCCGCTTGCCTTTCTAGATTTGGGGGTGGTAGCTTGTCCTGCGACCTCAATTCACTGATGTGTCCAGGAAAAGTTACGGTTTCAGTTTGTTGGGATATTTTTCTACTGTAAAGATGGGAGTGATGACTACCCAGCTCTTTAAATGTCAAAGCTGAAGCTGGAAGTCTCTGCAAAGTCCCTGACTTTATAGTTTTATTTTCCCAGTAGCCGGAATGCTTTAGTCACTTCTGTTTCCACCATGCTGGACAACCCCTGAGCGGGTATTTCTAATTTCAGGACTGCCCCTATTGGTTCTCCTCACTCTTTGAACTCATCTCTCGGTAGTTCAGGGAGCTTCGTGTTATGTTCCTGGTTTGGCCGTAAGGTTTGTCATAATCCATGCAATATTAACATCGCATCACAGATCAATAAATATGGTAGGTAATTCCCTTCAAATTTAACTCCTTATATTTTCTTCATTGTCTAGACACAATACACTGTCTAGACACATAGGAGAAATATTATTTTAGATGATTGTGAACTCACAATTAAGAGGATAGTGCAAAATATCCCTTTTCTGTTTCCACTAGTCGTCTTTCATACCAGGATGAGGCTAGCCCAGATACTGTCTAAAAACTCTTCTTCTAGACTCCAATCTCGTCCCTTGCCGTCCTCCCTCAGTTATGCCTTCCATCGTTTACTCCCTCAGCTCTGCTCTTCAGGGTCCCAGCTCCATCCTAGATGTGCCTATGTTCTGGGTCTCTCTCTTGGATCTGTGCTCCAGGAGCAGTGGCTGCTCCACACTGGGGACTATATAAGGTCTTCAAATTCTTTAGACTGGAGAATCTACAAGAAAACCAAAATTGATTGTCTATAACAGAATAATGTTGACACCAGAATAAAAGCCACAGCCCATCTATAATCTATGATACCTTATGCAATCTAGACCCAACTTAACTTTCTTTCCTGCCCTCTCTCTTTCTTAATGACTCTGACCTCCTTACTAATCTTCAAAGGCACTAAAAATCTCCCTATCTCAGGAAGTTTGTGCTTGTGCTTCCCTATGCAGAATGTACTTCCTCTTGGCTCCCTCCTCACTTCATTCTTATCTCTGCTATATGTCACTTCTTAAAGTTCTATCCTGAGTAACCTATAAAAAATAGCTGCTGCTCCTACCACGTTCATTATTTTCTACCCCTTCACGTGTTCTTTAGTTGAATAAATGAACATATTATGCCTTTAAACTTTTTCTTTACTGTGTTGACAAGAGATTTTCACAGTTGAGGCATTCGGAATAAGAACTCAGCTTCAAAATCGATTTGACTTGAACTAAAGAAGCCTGACTTATGGCCTATCACACATGCATTGTACGTCTGCTTTAACCATTAAAGTACAGAATGCAGTCTCTTGAGATAGAATGCCTTCTTCCCCTCCTCTGCCCTGTTGGTAAATTCTATTGCTAATACCTGTATTTTTCTCTTTCCTGACATCAGAATCATGTTGACCTGCTAATTTGCAACTGAATATCTCTTTGAAACTTTGATGAAAATGTATCCTGGGGTGTTTAATGTATGTTCTTTGCTCTAAAAAGATATAAGGCTGTACTGAAAACCATGCTTCTCTGCAAGGCTTTCTTCCTTTCTGGAAAAGGCCTTCCTGGATTATAATCCTCACTCTGGCTCACGTAAAACACACCTATCTCTCTTATCTATGGAATGATTATTAGTTATTTTGTGTCAACAGAGTCATACGAAAAAATCTGTTGCCTGGAAGAGAAAGTAAGGAGGAATAAAGTTCCACCTAATGTATATAATAGTATATGTATATAATAATATATCTCAAAAAGTAATAGCAAAGAAATGAATAGGACATTTTCAGAGGAAGAAATAGGGGATATGATGTTAGTTTCGGTTGTCAGAAAAGGCTTTTCAGAAGAAATTTAAAGTGAGATTTAAAAGATGAATAGAAGCAATTATGTGAAAATTGGAGTGATAAAGATTTTCAGGCAGAAGGAATGGCTTTTGGTGGGAAAGCACTTGGCATGATTAGGGACCTGAGAGACCTTTGTGGATGAAATGATCAGTAGGCGAGGGCATACCACGAGAAAAGTTGGACAGCCAGGCAGGGGCCGGAACTAAGGATCCCTGGTAGGTCATGTGTAGAAGCATGGATATAATTTTTAAGTGGAAAAGGAAGCCATTGGACAGTTTTAGGTAGGTTTAACAAAGCAATTTGTGTTTTAAGATTATCACCTTAGTTGCTGTGTGGAAAATGAATTGGAAAGTGACAGATAATTAGAGATGAGACCAGTCAGGAGGTTATTTCAGTACTCCAGATGAAAAATGACAGTGATCGGCACCAGAAACGAAGAGCAGAAGTGGATGATACATATCTTTGTGAAGTAGAATCGAAATGACTTAGATTGGATAGATTAGATGTGGGGGGGAGGCAAGGAAGTGTCAAAAGTGTCCCAGGACTGACTTGTGTGATTGGGTGGATGGTGGGGCAGTTGACTAGTTTGGAAAAGTCTGTAGGAAAAAAGGTCTTATGAAAGGCATGGGGGGAGGAGAGAAGTCAACAAACAGTTCAGCTTAGTTGTACTATTTGAAATATCTTGGAGACAGCCAAGTGGAGGTTTGAGAAAGGTAATTAGGTACACAAGTATAGAGCTTGGAAGAGGGATTTGAGCTAATGAAAGAAAATTGGGAGTTTTTTTCTATTATACCATCTCATGTATTTCTAACCAATTCACTTTCTAAATATAACATAACAAATATATCAATAATTCTAGCTCTTTACAATAACATCATATTTTGATTATAGTATTGAACAGGAAGAAAAGGACTAATAGTTGTTGAGTGTACACTATTTGCAAAACACTATTTGATGCTTTACCTTTTTTCTTTTCTCCACAATGCTATATATTTAATTATTTACATTTCACACATGGGAAAATTGGGATTTAAAAAGGTTAATTAAATTGCCCTACGATCAATCAGCTTATAAGTGGCAGAACTAGGATTCAAGCTCAGATTTCTGTTATTAAAACCCATTCTTTCTCTATACCACCATGGTGTAAATACATACTTTTCCTTTCTTCCTTAATGAGAGTTAATAATAACACTAAATTATTTCCAGAATAGAGGCAAACACAGTGATGTTGCTATAAGAACATACATAACTACAGCTGGTAAAAATAACCTCCCTTCTTAGAATCTGTGACTACTTCCAAGTAAAGCCTGTAAATATTTCATAAGAACAGTTGAAGAAATGGTGGTAAGAGTAAAGCAGCATTTTCATTTGCTTCCAAACTTGAATATGTGAGTGTTTCTGTGACTATCTTTTAAAAGTTCTATTTTACCTACAATTTCAAAAAGTCTAGAAAGTAAGTTTATCTTAAAGAAAAAAAAAAACAAACCAAAAAACCACACACACAAGAATTGGGTCTTAGTAGACATTAGTTATTTCCAACACAGAAACTTGGTATTTTAGGGGCTTAAGTTATTCCTTAAGGTGAGAATTAAGCACTTGATCAAAATTCTGGAACTGTTTATCATTAAATTACCAGGAGGGCTGGTATTTGCTGTTCTTGCTATTTTTAACAGGAAGCAGGGGCAATGAGAAACATTGTCTCCTAAGAGGATTTTTCTAAAACGTAATCATGCATTTTTTACAACAGGAAGAATTCTATTTCATTATCTTATTGTGTAATTCCATCTCATTTGCAGTATGAAGTGATATTCCTTCTCTACCTTTCTCTGAAGACAAGATTGTAGTATGAGCAGACTAGAGATACCCCTTTGTGTTTTGCTGACACGGGAAAATAATTTTTTATTATCTTTCTGAAAATATTACAACAAAATCTAAACACTCTCTTTGATGTATCTTCTGCTTCGAGTAACCCAGAGAAGTTGTTTCATTTCATCTATATGCATAATTCTGCCCTTTCATTTTTCACTTAGCATCTAGAGTGGGAACAACAATAATATTGAAGATACTTTTAAATACTGAAATTCTATTTGAAATAAGATTTACTTATTCTGTTAAATTTCTCTATTACAAAATCATTTAAAATTAAAATTTTAGAATTAAGAATCATATAATATGAGGTGGTTTTGTTTTACCATGAAAGGAGGAGAAAAGAAAGAAAGAGGAGGAAGAAGTAGCATTTAATTGAGAGATTAATATATGCCTTTGAGAGATTATATGTGTGGTTTTCAATACCTGCAATTTAGGATTTTTTTTCCATTATAAAGATGATTCAAGTAAGTCTCAAAAAAAATTTGAATAATTACCAGAAGTTGATACAGTAAGAGAAAGGGTTGTGCAAGTTTAACATCATACTCTGGAATGAAACAGTTATCTAAATATTCATAAATTGCTGAGAATGACTAGATTCCACTGTTTGCTTTTAATATGTGCTTAGAATTCCATGGAAATTCCCAAGTTTGCGTAGTGGAAGTGGAGAAAATAAAATCTGTAAAAGAAAATAATTAATGCCAAGATCATTTGACAAACATAGAATCAGCTATTCTTACCCTGGTTCTTTACTCATAAACATTTCAACTTGACCAGTATTTTATTGCCAATAAACATTGTATAGATATACCATCATTTGTTTATCTGTTCATGTCTATTGGCTTTTTATTTGGGTTTAATGGTCTTACAGAAACATCTTTTTTTGGTTTATATTTATCCGGCATATCTTTCTGCATCACTGTATTTCCAACTACTTTGTATTCATTTAAAATGTTCCTTTATTACACAAAATATTCTAATTTCTTTGTTTAGTTAAGTCTGAGAAACCCAGTCTTTTGAGTGGTGGGTATCCTAGTCCAGGTTCTTTAGAAGCAGAACCTGACACGGAATTCTGGTACAAGTAATTTATTGAAGAAATGCTATTAGGAGAAACCTACAAGGAAGTGAGGGATGCAGAACAGAACTGGGGCAAAAAGCTAATCAAATATGTATTTCAGTTGATATCTACCCTTAGGTTGATCAAATGAGAAGCTCTGCATCTTGGAGTTGTCCAAACTCAAGACGAGGGACAGCTTTTTGTACTCCCCATCAGTTAAGTCATTGTACCCCACTTCTGGGTCAAAGGCATAAGTTTCCATGCCTTTCTTTGTGATTGATTCCCCTTGGACAAGAGTAGTTTTCTAGAGCAGAGTAAAGCTATGAGCCATCAGATGCCTATGTTTGTGGCAGCCAGGAGATGGTGCGCTGACAAAAAATGGAGTGTGTGTAGGGCACCAACAGCTTCTGCTATAGTTTACTGCTTACATTGCTCAAGTCATCTTGCTTCTCACATTGGTTCATTCCATTTGGGCACAGTTTCTCTAGGACTCTTCAGACTCAATATCTGGGTAAAGTTTCAAGATGAGTGTTTTAAGAATATACAATACCACTGATCTTAAACAAGTTGTTACTGATAGTCTTTCTTCTCTGCCACAAATTCTATATTTCAGTTCCATCAAGGAAAATTTCTCTTGTTCTAGGTGCCTTGTATGGTGGACTAAACTAGACAGTCATACCTGAGGTGACTAAATCCCTAATTATCATGTCTGTATGGAGCCATGGTTGTTGTACTTGTCCATTTAAAGATAAAACTATAAAATACAATATAATGTGATATCCTGTTTTATCATTTAAACATCCAATGTTCTCATCTTAACAATATTGTCTTCCAGTTTATGAATATACAATGAGCTCAATTTTTTTAGATCTTTAATTCAGCAATATTTTGTGGTTTTCAGTGTATAAGAATCGTACTTGTTTTATTAAATTTATGCCTAGTGATTTTATTCTTTTTATGCTACTGATTATGGAATTGTTTTCTTAATTTCATTGCTAGTGTGTAGAAACACAACTGACTTTTATATATTGACATTGTGTCTTTATACTTTCTGAACTCACTTATTTGTTTTAATAGTTTCTTAAGTAGGTTACTTAGGATTTTCTTTAAGTGAGACCATATCATTTGCAGGCAGAGAGAGTTTTACTTCTTCCTTTCCAATATGGTACATTTTATTTCTTTGTCCTGCCTAATTGTCCTAGCTAGAATTTCCAGAGTAATACTGAATAGAAGCAGAAAGAGAGAGCGTTTTTGTCTTGTTCCTGATCTTGGGGATAAAACATTCAGTCTTTTGCCATTAAGTATGATGTTAGCTGTGGGTTTTTTATAGATGACCTTTCTCAGGTTGAGAAAATTCACTTCTATTCCTAATTTGTAGAGTGTTTTTACCAAGAGAAGGCATTGGTTCTGTGAAATGCTTTTTCTATGCTTATTAAGTAGATCACATGTAGATGGTCTCTTATTCTACTGATATGATGTATTACATCGATTGATTTTCATATATTAAACCAAGCTCGCATTCCTGGGTAACTCCAAAGTAGTCATGGTGTACAATTCTCTGTATATTTTCCTAGATTCAATTTTTTTGTATTTTAGTGAGGATTTTTTCATATATATTGAGAAGGGATATAGGTCTGTAGTTTTCTTTTCTTGTGATGTATTTGTCTAACTTTGGTATCACAGTAATACTGGCCTCATAGAATGAGTAGGGAAGTGTTCTCCCCTTTTCTATTATTTGGAAGTTTGTAAAGGATTGCCAATTTGAGTCTCTAATTACTTTCTCTATTTTCAGCTAAAATTTTCTCTACTTGTTGATCTTTTAAAAGAACCAACTTTTGGTTTGGGTGGCATTCTTCATTGTATTTCTATTCTCTATTTCATTTACTTCCAGTCTAATCTTTATTATTCCTTTTCTTCTACTGACTGTGAGTTTAGTTTACTCTTCTTTTTTCCAGTATATCAAGGTACGAAGTTTGATTATTGATTTGAGGTATTTATTTAACGTAGATATTTACAGTTCTAAATTTCCCTCTGAGCACTGCTTTAGCTCTATTAAGCTCTTGTAGGTTGTATTTGTGTTTTCATTCATCTCAAATTATTTTCTAATTTTCCTTGGGATTTTTTTCTTGACATAATGATCATTTAGAAGTATGTTGTTTAATTTCTATATATTTGTAAACTTCCCAAATTTCTTTTTGTTTTTGACTTCTAATTTCATTCCATTGTGGTTGGAGAACATATTTTTTATGATTTCAGTCACTTTAAATTTGTTGAGGCTTGTTTTATCTACCCAGGAGAATGTTCCATAAGTGCTTAAGAAGAATGTGTATTCTGCTTTTATTGTGTTGAATGTATTATAGATAACTGTTGTTCCAGTTGGTGTATAGTGTTGTTCAAGTTTACCATAGCCTTGTTGATCCTCTACCTAGTTGTTTATCCAATATTAAAAATAGGGAATGGAATTTTCCAATTATTATTGTTGAATTGACTATTTTATCCTTCAGTTCTGTCAGTTTTTGCTTCATGCGTTCTGGGACTTTGTTGCTAGGGCTATTTATTTTTATTCTTGATGGAGTGAGGTTTTGTCATAAAATATCCCTTATTATGTATGTAACATTTCCTGTTTAGAGTCTGTTTTCCTGCTATTAGTACAGTCACTGCAGCTCTCTTAAGGTTACTCTTTGCATGATCTCTCTTTTTTCATACACTTACTTTTAATCTATTTGTGTATTTAAATCTGGGGTTTGTCTCCTTAAGACAACATATAGTTGGATCTTGTTTTCCCTTATCTAATCTCATCTCTGCATTTTGATTGGAATGTTTAATCTATTCACATTTAATGTTATTAGTGATATGGTTGCATTTATATCTGCTGCGTTTCTTTTTATATGTCTCAAATCTTTTTTATTCCTCTGTTTCTCCTCACCCAATTTATATTCAATTTAGTATTTTTCAGTGTAAAACTTTAATTATTTTAACAATTTTAAATTATTATCTTAGTGATTTTTCTAGTGATATTTAACATAGCAAAATGTATTTAGATTTATACTAACATTATTCCAGTGAAATACCAAAACTTTTCCCCTATATAGCTTCATTCACTTTCCTTTCTGTGCTGTTATATGTTATAAACTCAACAATACATTGGTGTAATTACTGCTTTATACAACTGTATGTCTTTTAAAGAAGCTGAGAGAAGAAAAGAGAGCAAGTGTGTATTTTTATGGTTTATTATATTTACCTCTTATTTAGCATTTTTTATTTCTTTCATTTCTTCCTTTTAATTTGTTACCATCGTATGTTATTTCTTAATCCAACACTACTTTACTCTCCCCTACCTATGTATATCTGTGAATGTTTTAGCTCAACAATCCAATTATATACATATATGTATGCAACTACTCTTTAAATAAGTCAGATAAGAAAGAGTAAGAGGTATACATTTATATTGCCTTTTATAATTATCTACGTAATTACACCTACTGGGACTTTTTTTTAAATATAAATTTATAGTATTGTCTGGTTTCACTTGCTGTGCCTGAAGAATTTCCTTTAGTGTTTCTTGTAAGGCAGATCTTTTAGCAATAAATTCTCCAAGATTTTGTTTATCTGGGAATGTTAATTTTACCTTCATTTTTGAAAGACATTTTTGATGTACATAAGACTTGGTTGACCAAATTTTTTTAAATTTCAGCACTTTGAACGTGTCTTATCAATGCTTGCTTTCTGTCCTCTTCTGCTTCTGATGGGAAGTCACTTGTTGATCTTAGTGGAATTCCCTTCTACAAGATGAGTCAATTTTTTCTCTGCTGCTCTCAAGACTTTGACATACACATTCAGATTGTGATGTGTCTGAGTTTGCACCTCCGTATTTATTCAGTCTGGAGTTCATCAAAGTTCTCAGATTTGCCGATTATTATTTTCATCAAATTTGGGAAGTTTTCAGCCATTATTTATTTTAATATTTTTCCTGCCCTTTTCTCTTTCTCCACTATTGTTCTTCCATTATGCATGTTGGTGTGCTTATTGACGTCTTGCATTTCTCTGTGGCTCTGTTCATTTTTCTTCATTCTCTTTTCCCTCTGTTCTTCAGATTACCTAATCTCTTTTGATCTGTCTTCAATTTTGCTGATTCTTTCTTTTGCCAACTCCAATTTAATGTTGAAGTCATCTAGTGAATATTTCATTTTGGTTATTATACTTTTCAACTAAAGAATTTCCATTCAATTCTTTAAAAAAGTAATTTGTATTTCTTTATTGATATTTTCTATTTTGTGAGATATGGTCACCATACCTCCTTTCGGTTCTTAGATGTGGTCTCTTTTAGTTCTTTGAACATATTTGTACTGGCTACTTTGAAGTCTTTGCTAACTGCACCATCTGGGCCACTTCAAAGGCAGTCTCTATTGTCTGCTTTGTTTCTGTGTATGGTCACAATTTGCTGTTTTGTTCATGTTTTGGAACATTATTTTTGAAAGTGGACATTTTTGATAATATATTGTAGCAACACAGGATGCTGATGCCTCCACTCCTGAGTCATGTTGTTGTTGTTTTGACTGGTCATTTATTTATGAGACTTGGCTGAACTGATTCCGTGAAGTCTATTTTCCCCTTGAGTGTGAAAGTGTAACCTTTAATAGCCCTGCTCAGATTTTTGTTGTTATTTTTATCTTTTAGCCTGGTTACCTAAGCGTTGCCCCTGGATCAGCATAGGCCATTTATTATTCAAAGGTTGTGCTTGGTTATCTAGGGTTTGCCTGTGGATCCACATAAGCCACTTATTTCTCAAAGATTGTGTTAAGCCCCCTTAGCCAGTTAGATCTTTAATCTTTACTGTTGGATGCATTTGTGGCTTGGAGGCTGCAATCACACTTAAAGGAGTTTATGTTTTTGCCATAAGTTCAGCCGAGTATGAGTAGCTTGGATTTTCCTTCTGCAATCACTCCTGAGAAGGCGTAGCCTTGGCCATCAGGGAGTCTTCCAGGCTGCCAGGGAATTATGTAGCTTTGTTTTAAGGCTGGTTTCCCCGGAGTTGCCTCTCTGTATTAGTCTGCTTGGATTGCCACAACAAATTACCATAGACTGAGTAGCTTAAACAATAGAAATTTATTTTCTCACAGTTCTGGAGGCTGGAAGCCCCGGATCAAGGTATTTCAGGGTTGGTTTCTGGTTACGTACGGCTCTCTTCCCGGCTTGAAGACAGCCGCCTTTTCACTGTGTCCTCACATGGCAGACAGAGAGGGAAAGAGAGAACAGTCCATGGTGTCTCCTCTTACAAGATCACTGCTCCTATTGGATCAAGGACCCACCCTTATGACCTCATTTAACCTTAATTTTCTCCATAAAGACCCTGTCTCCAAATATAGTCACCTTGGGGGTTGGAGCTTCAACATGTGAATTTGGGAAGGACACAAACATTCAGTCCATAACACCCTATGCCAGAATAGCTTGTTGTTCAGCCAGTCATTAGTCAGAGGTTGTGCTTAAGATCCAAGCACCATTGAGACTTCTGCCCATGGTTGATTAATCTCTTTGTGGTTTGGGAATGCTTTCAATTCTTCCCCACATCCTGCTCTGATTGCTTCTGCCCTGTGAGTAAGGGCTGTTTGGAGCAAGGGTGCTCTGGTCCTCTCAAGTACATCTGCTTGGATTAGAATTTCTGCAACATGGCGCTGGGGTTGGGATGAGAAATTCTTTCAGGCTACCTGCTCCCCTCCTCCCCACCCCCAGCCCACAGTATGAAACCAAACCTCAGAGCGGGACTTGAGGGAAGAGAGAGAACTCACATTCTTGGCTGTACCTTCCTGAATTGGAACTCCTGGAATAGTTTCCTTAAGATGTAGCTTGGGTTGCCAGGAGACAGGGAAGTGGGGAAAGGTGAGTTGTGGCTCACTGCCACAGACCTTTGCTATTTTCACTGAGATTTAGACAATTTACTTGAATGAATGTTTCTCCATGTGTTGTATGCACTTTGGACAATTTCCAGAGATGAAATTATTACTTTTCATAAACTTTTTTAGTTTGATCATTTTTTAGAGAGCTTCTATTGCACTCCTCACTCCTCTATTCTAGAAGTTGTCTCTATTTATAGACTTTTAAAACTGGAAGTAAATTTAGACAACATTTTCATTTACAAATGGAGCAACTTACCTCAGAATGACTTATCCAGGAATACAAAGTTAATTTAAGATAAAGACAGCACTAGACACCTCAATTTGAGAGTGGCACGTCCAAAACACTCCCAACTCCTCAGTCCTGTGTGGAATATTTCTTGTAGCCTACTTGATTCTCAAAACTTTCCTGATTTGGCCAGTGGTTGCTTGCTCAAACTGGCTCCTGCATCCTTTTGATATGCTCCATATTCTTTGAATATCTCTTTACCTTCCAGCACAAAAAAGGTTTTATGTTGTTATGCTTTCCATGCATCAGTCCTGGAATCAGGCATTTCTCCTATAAGTCTTGGTTCTTTTTTTTTTTTTTTTTTGAGGAAGATTAGCCCTGAACTAACATCTGCTGCCAGTCCTCCTCTTTTTGCAGAGGAAGCCTGGCCCTGAGACTAACAGCCGTGCCCATCTTCCTCTACTTTATATGTGGAACACCTACCACAGCACGGCGTGCCAAGTGGTGCCATGTCCGCACCCAGGATCCGGGCCAGTGAACCCCGGACCGCCAAAGCGGAATGTGTGAACTTAACCACTGTGCCACCAGCCGGCCCCATGTCTTGGTTCTCTTTTAGAGCAGTTTTAAGAGTATTAAGTATAATCTCTAAATTCTTAGAACTGTAATGGAATTTTCTTTCCATTCTTTCTTGTTAGAATATTTTGGTAAAGTTATTTCCTACAGCCTACTTCAAATTTTTCTGAGTAAGAGTGGGCTCAGGTAAATTTATCTGAGTTTGACTGCAGATTTTTTTCCCAATTAGCTTAGACTTGTCACCATGCGTTTCAGTTGAGTCCTCATTAAAATAATCCATTCACTTGTACCTTTTCTGTGTTGCTAGTTTTCAAACCTATAACAATATAACCTACTTCCTTTAAGGACTAAGTTATCAAATTTAAGAGGAAGAAAATAGAAGCTAAAGCTTAAAAAACACATAAGCTTATTCATTTCAAGAAAGAAAATCATGTTCTATAACTGGAGAAATTCAACCTCTAGCTTTATTTTCTTTTATATAGGTTTCAGTTTTGTGAAAGATGATACATAAATATATTTACTTAAGTCATAAAAAAAGTATAGGGGCTGGCACTGTGGGCTGGTGGTGAAGTTCAGCACTCTCCAGTTTGGCGGTCCAGGTTCAGTTCCTGGGTGCAAAGCTACACCACTTGTCAGCGGCCATGCTCTGGCGGTCACCCACACACAAAATAGAGGGAGCTGGCACAAATGTTAGTTCAGGGTGAATATTCCTCAGCAAAAAAAAAAGTACAAAATAGAAAGAGAGAGGGAATTTATCAAATAGTTTCTAAATTTTATCATAACCATGAAAAGATAAAAGTCTTAAATGATTGCAAATTGTGAAAATATAGAAGTAAACAATATATAATATTTTCATATTTTATATAATTATGACTTTAAAAATTGTTTCTTAAAAGAAATGAAATTACATTGTGATGTCCTTCAAGGCTCTTTAAGGTTTTTGTCAAATTAACATTGGAAACATTATTTTACATTTGATTTATTATTGAATTTTATTTTAGTCCTTTGCTCTTATGTTTGAGGTGGTCGTCTCAAATGGATAGCTTTTTTCTTCCTCATGAACCATTTTTCTTCAAGTCGGAATGGCTGCTATTTTCTATTATTTACTTTGGAAATTAAAACTAGTACGTAGAATTAAATATCTTTTTCTAAAATAACTTTATGGTTTGTCGTCAGCTACGCGATGATGTTTTATTTATTGAATATGAAGTTCTAATGACAATTGTCAGAATTATATTGTTGTCTTTCTGAGATTTTCTTTTGTAAAATTCCAATCTATCAGGGTTTACTAAATCACTTTCTGTCATTTACTACCACATTGCCACATTGTAGTCACTGATTTTTTTCACAAATATGAAAATTAATAGAAACACTTTTAAAATACCCTTTCCAGATGCAGAGTCAGATAGAAATATAGCCCTAATTTACCAAATCTTATAATAATTAACTAAATTTAGAGGATAAGTCCCAATAATTTAGCTAAAATTTTTCTACCACTTGATTTTATTTTATTCATTCATCATCTTAAAGGTTGAAATTAAAAGAACTTGTGTTTTAGAATCCCCAGGACATAAACCCTGTATTTAAATATTTGATGTGTGACATTGGGAAATCATTTAACACACTTGATCCTTTTGCAGCTGAAAAATAGGATCATGATGTGTGCTTTCCAGAGTTGTAAATATTAGATTATTATGATAATAGAATCTGTGTGAAGTACACTGTCTATATTTGCTTATACATTTAAGTTATTATTGAGTATCCACTTTATGCTGAGAAATATTTCCTTGTACAAGTGTTTGTTTTCCTTCTAATATTTACTTTGTAACAAAATTTACCTGAAATAATGATAATAAAAGTAATTCCCCCTCTTGCTCCAGCTCTTAATTTGGACATTAGAAGGTAACACTGGCTTGAAATAAAACTCACAGGCTCTTGAAGAAATGAAAATTCCCACTAAAAAAATATATACCCTTAGGGGCCAACCTGGTGGCATAGTGGTTAAGTTTGTGTGCTCCACTTTGGTGACCCAGGGTTCGTGGGTTCGAATCCCCAGCTTGGACCTGTGCACCACTCATGGGGCCATACTGTGGTGATGTCCCACATACAAAACAGAGGAAGATTGGCACAAATGTTAACTCAAGGACAATCTTCATCAGGCAAAAAGAGGAAGATTGGCAATGGATGTTAGCTCAGGGCTAATCTTCCTCACCAAAAAAAAAAAAAGAAAGAAAGAAAAAACATAACTTTAACTGCATTTTTAAAGCTTAGCATTTTCAATTACTTTCTACTTTGTATTTCTTTTGTATGGTTCCCTGGGTTGTGTGCCCTTTCTAAAGTGCTCTTTAGAGCACTTTCTAAAACAGTGCTCACATAGCTGTCAAAACTAAACTCTGCAAAGGAAAGGTCAGACTTCAACAGATTATTCTGGTTTCCATGGAAACTGACTTGATTTAGGAAAGAGCTGTAAGTGCTTATAAATAATCATGGATTCTAAAACTTTGTTGCCTTCCTTTGACAGGTGCGGTGATCTCACCTGAGAAAGGGCCAGTTCATAGATGATTCTTAAATGAGAATTTCAAACATTAGTACTAATTTATCTGTCTTTAATTGGCATCTATAAATCCTGTGCAGCGTCACACTCCTCCAAATAAAAACCTTCATTAAAATGAATCAGATATTTTCAAAGAAGCAAATTACTTGACTATTACATGTGCTTTTTCACCAGTGCTTACACTTTTGTATCTTCTGCTTCCTGGAAGAGTGATCAAGATACTGAATGGTTTAACCTTATTCCCTTTGGATATAATAATAATATATTGATAAGGGAATCTATGTTAGGGATGCTAGTCCTCTACGTATTTTGGACAGTAACATAAGGAAATATCAACTACACTGAGGCCATGTAGAGCCAAGGGAGAGTCATTTGTATGGGATCAATCATGAATTAGAAAATATTTGGGGGTACATTATTTTAGAAACCTATACATTCGATAAAGGAGCCATCAGTAGCAACCAAGGTGGACTTGGATTAACCACATAGAATGGTTAATATCTGGAGTAAACATGTCTGTGTTTACCTTTTTTCACAGTAACATTTTGATTATTAGACCCACATAGATAACAAGCCCCCTGGAAAAAGTTGCAGGCAGAAATGCTAGTTACTCTATTACTATTTTTACCTTTCTCACTTTATTTTTCAAATCTTTTCCCCTATTTTTTCCCTTATTTTCTTTCCTTCTTCCTTAAATTTGCCAAATTATCTTAAGAATTTTATGCCAATAAATACAATTAATGAAAGAAGTTCATAAGAATACCATAAAAATTATTCAGGAATTTTCAAGTACATATAATGTTGCTTTAAGACAGTACCAAAACAAATTTTGCTTTATCCTCCTTTTTCCAAATACCCATTAAGATACCTTTGAATGAATCTTAACAAACTTGAGATGGAAATAACTGAAAATATAAAATAGGTTTCAATCCTTTTTAAGAGTCTAAGAAGAATGTTTACTAAAAATAGTTGACTTGAAGCTCAAGTGCAAATCATAAATAGTTGTTCTACAACTGGAAATAGTTTAGAACAAACCTTATAATGTGAAATGAAAAGAAGAAATTCTCCACCCATGTCTATGCCTTGTTTCAGAGTCCAGTTTTGTACAAAGCAGGAAAAAATAAAAAGAGTAATTTCCTATCTTATCCTTTTGTTCCACCCTTATTAGAAATTTAGTCCTGATTGATGGTCCCATAGACATGTATCCTGTTATACAAGGGCTCAGTGACTTGCCCAAAGCCATCAGTAAGCAATAGGACATCATTAGAACCCTGTGCTCCTTCCTGATCCAAGACTCTTTGTACAACTCAAGAAATTAATTATACTGGAAACTTCAAGTACCAAAACCTGAATCTGGTCTAAACTAATTATGAGAGACTGATTCTTTTGCTGGGAAAACAAAGTAAGGAAGAGGAATGTTGTATTTGAATAATGGTCTTTAGGTTTGTATAGGTGCAATATTCAAAGAATGACAGCCATCTTTCTTAGAACCTCTGTTACCACACCAGGTTTGTTTTTGCCCACTGCCCGGAAAGCCAAACACCGAGATGCCAAGCTTGCAGCAGAGAGAGAGTTTAATCACAAGGCAGCCATGTGAGAAAGAAAGAGCATGAGCCTCAAATCTGCTTCCCTGAAAATAAGGACTCAAGGATAATTATGGGATGGAGGGCAAGGTGGTCGTAAATGTGGAGAGAAGGTGATTGGAGGTGAGGAGAGGTGAGGTAATTGATGGTCTGCACAAGCGTAGTCAGACTTCATCCCTCTTAACAGGACCCATGTTCACAAAATGGCAGCATTAGCATGATCTGAGGGTGGAGTTTTTAGCCTCTTGACATCAAAAGTTTGCTTATCGGACATCTGTGTGGGCCCAGTTAATGAGCTGGGGTCTCAACAGGCCTGAAGTGGACGAGGGGTTCTAGTTCCTGAAAAGCAGCTCACCCACTCATTACCATGGTGACCGAGGCTCCAGGGAGATGTTATCTATAGGAGCCTAGTGGGAGTTCCGTAGCATATTGCCTAAGCAGCACAGTTAACAGTGGGTGGGTTAAACAGCTAAAAGCTGTAATCAGTAATTGCAAAAAGGAAAAAAAACCTTTAGTTCCTAGCTGCTTAATCACCAATGGCTAACTCTCTGCCGGTTTCACCTCTTCTGAAAGTAAAAAAGGGGAGCTGAGCTTCTTGGGGGCATTTAAGTTTGGGATAGGATACTTCCTGAAGGCCTTTGAAAAGACAGTATATTATCTGTTTGAAATTAATAATCAATCAAGTCTTGAACACCTAATGCTGTACTAAGAAGAATAAATGAGGTAAAAGGCAAACACTGTCATGTTTTCAATGGACTTAACAACATACCTGGAGAAGTAATCATATATGAAACAAACAAACAAACAAAAAGAGATGTGGCCTGTTACAACAATTACCCCTCTCTGGTAAATGCATATTGTAAACTCTTGCAGCAAGACTGATACTGAATCGGAGATGTACAAAACCAGAGGACTGCTTTATATTTATAATATTACAGCAGTATTCTAAATGATAGATGATAACCACCTGGACTAAGGGAGTAGAGGGGGATAAAAAAATGAGTATGAGAGATGTTCAGATAAAATTCTATAACTCTATTCTCTTTGCATGACCAAACCCTACTCACCCTTTAAGATGCAGCTCAAAATGAAAATTCCCGATGAATTTGAAAGAATGATTGCTCTCTTTTCTGTGCTTTCAAAACACTTTGTTCAAATTGCCAATATATCACTTATCGGGTTATAGCGTCAGACCCTGCCACATTTAACTCTGTAGCCTTAGTGTTTGCTCTTGTCCCTGTCAAAAAGTCCTCACTCAATACATGTTTGCTGAATTGAATTGTGTCTTTCAGTTCTTTTTTCCCTTAAATCTAGTATTTGGGATTTGAAAACAAAATCCATAAAGATGAAAGAAATTGGGATTAGTCACAGTCTGACTTTAGACTTTCAAATAGAAAGGGTCTATTAGCAGAGAAGCCTGTAACTAGATGTTCTTTATTCCTACCACAATAAAATAAGTTTATGCTATAAATAATAGCTTCAGACCCAGCCGCGGTGCTCTGGTGGTTAAGATTCAGCGCTCTCACCTCCTCCACTAGGGGTTTGTTTGCTGGTCAGCGTACCCACCCCATCCTCGTCTGTTGGTTGTCACCCTGTGGCTGCATGTTGCTATGATGTATATTCAGCCTCACTAAAAAGTAAAATTTAGATTTCCTGGTCAATTTTAGAGTCCATTGAAATAATTACTTTCAATATTATAAATAAAAAAACAGCGTTTCTTTACTAATTTAAACATAAATTTAAACAAATTTGATGCTTATGAATTAATCACGATATCTCAATAACATTCCAACTTGTTCTAGAAGATTCTAAAAATCATTCCAAAGTTAGTAAGATATATGGACACATTCCATCATATTCTTGTACACTTAAATAGGCTAACCTCACTGTTATTTCATTTACGGAGAGAGCACATAATCCATTTAGAACTATCTAGCAAACTTATCATTGCACTGTGGTTCAAGGTGATTACATATAAAAGCAACAATTTCTATGATTCTGTTCTTGCTGCCAAGTTACCATACACAAGATATAAAAGGAGAGATCCAAACCAGAGACGTCTTCAGGAACTCAGTTGTTATGAAAAACATCACAACAATATCCCAAACTGAAATGGTTAGTTATCAGGAAAAAGGATGACATTGAGAAAGGAAAAAAGGTAAAGTGAGAAATATTCACACAGAAAGAAAATAGGTAGTATTTGTAAAATGAAAATAATTTACCCAATTTTATGTTTTTAAATTTTTTTCAGCAAGGAATATATTAGTATTTAAAGCCTCATATATGTGTGTGTGTATATATATATAATTTTATCTACCTCATCAATCATGTATACAGAACGCACTATTTCCTCCTCTTTCTTTTCTACTTAAAAATGTATCTCTAGGACACATTTTACATATTATCTCCAATATGTAAAGAACTTGGAAGTCATCTCTCTAGTCCACATGCAAAAAAAAAAAACCTAGACACAGACCTCACAATTACAAATAACTCTAAAGAAATCATAGATTTAAATATAAAATGAAACACTCAAACTTCTAAAGGAAACATTCAAGAAAATCCATGTGACCTTCAGTTTGATGATGAGTCTTTAGATCTGGACATTGTCCATGAAAGAAAATGTTGAAAGGTTGGACTTTATTAAAATTAAAAACCTCTGCTTTCTGAAAGACACTGTTGAGAGAATCAAATGACAAAACAGAGCCTTGGAGAAAATATTTTGAGCACACATATGATAAAGAACTTGTATCCAAAATATACAAAAAACTGGAAAAACTCAACAAGAGAAAAGAATGAAAAGTGGGTGACACCTCAATAGCAAGGTACACAAATGGCAAATAAGTATATGAAAAGATGTTCAACGTCATTTGCCATTAAGGAATTGCAAATTAAAACAAAAAGGAGATACCACTACATACCATTAGAATGACAAAAATGAAAATAAACTGGCAGTACCAATTGTGAGGAGGATGCAGAGCAGCAGGAACTCTTCTTCATTGCTAGTGAAAATGCAAATTGGTAAAGCCACTTTGGAAAACAGGCAGTTTCTTACAAGGCTAAACACAGTCTTACCATATGATCCAACAATTGCTCTCTTAGATGGTTATCCAACAGGTTTGAAAACTTATGTCCACACAACAGCTGCATGCAAAAGTTTATAGCAGCTTTATTGATAAGAATCAAAGATTGGAAGCAGCTAAATATCCTGCAGTAAGTGAATGGATAAACAAACTCTGGCACATCCGTATTATGGAATATTATTCAGCAATAAAAAGAAATGAACTATGACACAAAAAGACAGAGAGAGACCTTAAATTCATACCGTTATGTGAAAGAAGCCAGTTTGAAAGGGCTAAATACTGTAGAATTCCAATTAAATGACATACTGAGAACAGCAAAAAGGATAGAGATGATAAAAAGATGGGGGGTTGCCAGGGCCTCAGGGGACGATAGGAAGGCTGAATACCTGAAGACACTGGGGACCATTTAGGGTGGTGCAAATGTTCTGTATGATACTATACTTGCAGAAACATGACACCTTGTACTTGTCAAAACGCATAGAATTTTATCACAAAAGAGCGAACTTTAATATATGCAGATTAAAGGAATCATTTTGGACGTCAGTGGATCCCAGGATGGCATACAGAATGCGATAAAACAGTTGAACTGTATAATAAATTTGTGAAACCACCTCACTGAAAGGAAGGAGGAAAGGATGCTGGCTTAAGTAACTTTGAAATTGAGTCGAATATTTAAAGCTACAGGGAAAGAAACTGTACACCGTTCCTGTATTCTGTGGGTTAAGAATTCTGATACTGCTCTACACGTATACTGGGATTGAACAATTAAGTCAATGGATAGCGGATGGTGGGAGCAGGATCTCTCACTTTTGTAGTAGGAGGTTACAGATAAGTGAGGGGAGGAGGTGAGAATAATCCATGTGGTCATGGATTATAGTTGCAGAGGTCATGTCAACTCACAATTAGCTTAATACAAAAATAGATGGTTATGTACAGAAATATTTATAGATATCCATATATACACAAGTTAGTGTACATACCTATATTTCCATGCTCTGTCAACTGAGAGGGCCTAGAAGCAATGGCACACCAGTAGTAATGAGCACACCTAGCACTCAAATCTTGGTTTCTAATACTATTCTCAAATAAAAGAAACCAAAGGTCTTTAGAGAAAAAGCTGATTCTAGGACTGGGGAAGGAAGTATAGATGATCCCGGAGGATGTTGTAATGCCAGAAAGTAATGAAGGGTTCCAAAAAGAAAGAAAGAAAAGAGAACTTACAATGAATGATGGGGGTGATAGAGTCCAAGAGACAAAGGAGCCACTAGAAAGAGCTCCCAACAACCAAGACTAAGACAATTTGAGCAAAATATAAATAAATTAGTATTGGATTTGATGAGGATCAAGTCTTCCCCAGGAGAAAAGCTCAACACATCCTGGCCTACATATTGATCTGTATCACCCTCCAGGAAGCACGGTATGTCCTGACCTGATCCGATCTGATTCTTATCTAAAATTATAGGACCACCCAATAACCAGACCCCACCTACACTGATACCATTTTAGCAACTTTTTTACATAATCTTTCCTTTGTCTTGTAAAGAGATAACTCATATATCTATGCCTTATAAATTTAACCCTCCTTCAACCCGTGTTTGCAGCTCTTCTCTGCCCATGGGTCCTGTCCCCCTGCTGTTCTCTGAATAAAGCAGCACTACTACCAGACCTTGAGAGTCCAAGAAATCTTTCTTTCGACTCCTCAGCTCACCTAGCCTGCATCAGGTTGTAATCCAAAAAATAAAACAAATATATACAAGTCCTTACTGATATAAATAAATTACTGAAAGAATAAACTAGGAAAAATAGACAAATCTCTGTGCAGAAGAAATCCAAATAATTTATGTAGATTATTGCCACTCAGGGAAGTGGAGTATAACTCCCCACTCTTTAATTTGGACTGTGTGTAGTGAATTTCTTCCAAAAAGTACAATGTGGCAAGGAAGGAAAGAGTAACTTTACGGTGGAGGAATCTGGCAACCACACCCTTAGACAGGTGATCAAGGTCAATGTCAGTATTAGAAAGTCAGGTTGGTAGTATGTGCCCTTAATATGACACCATGAAAATGGCAGTTTATCTTCGTGGTCTTCCTCCCCAAAATGCATAACCCCAGTGTAATCATGAGCAAAGCACCAGAAAAATCACAACTGGGGGGTAATTTACAAAATGCCTGACCTGTGATAAAACAATCACTCCTCAAAACTGTCTAGGTCATCGAAAACAAGGGAAGTCTGAAAAACTCTCCCAGCCACCTTTAAGCTAAGGAAACACAGCTGTGAATGCAATGTAGTGTCTGGGACTGGATCTGGGGCAGAAAAGGAACACTAGATTAAAAACTAAGGAAATCTGAAAGAAGCACGCACTTTAACTAATAGTAATGTATCATTGTTGATGTATTAATTGTGACAAATGTACAATACTAATGTGAGATATTAATAGAGGAGACCTGTGGGGTATATGAGAAATTACTATCTAGGCAGAAAGAGAGAGTCTGGTGTGGGGCATCAGAGCCTGAGCAGGTTTAGGAGGGCAGCCCTATAAATATGGTTCAGTGTAGGAGGCTAGAGCAAAGGGAGGTGAGAGAGAAGAGGGGAATGATCAAATAACACGTAATTAAGAATATAGGAGCCAGTTTCTTGCTATGTAAAAGGAAGTTACACATATAGAAAGGAACAAAACTAGAATGAACCTTGTAGGGCTTCTGTATCTACGTAGCTAATTAGCTACCTGCATATGAATTTGTGCTTGTAGGATAAACATATATGTTCCCTAGTGCTGTCTACCATGAAGTGCCACGTTTGGCACTTAGATATTGGCTCCATGGACAAGTGGTGGATTCTAGGTCTAGGGCAGAGAAGTTACACGAGAAGGCTAAAATACTTTGTGCCAGAAGGCAGGGAAGATCTCAAAGAAACTTGGGAACATGAGAAAAAGATGCAGAAGTCAGCTTGAACAAGGACCCACTAGGAAATTAGGGCAATTTGAGCATCAAAATAAATAATAATAGTAATGAATTATAACCTATTAAATAAAATAAGGATCCATGAGTCCATGCTGATATAAACATGTTAATGAATATGTTGAAAGTTTCATACAGAAGAGTATAAGTACATAGTTTGAAAGTACTTCCCCACAAAATACTTATTAATTTTAATAGAGGAAAGAGAAAGATAATTTTAAAGTGGAGAAACTTTCAGACATCAACTTATTCAAGTGACCAAAGTAAATATAATCAGAAATGGGACAAATCACAATTGTGCTCCACCTGACAGATGCAATGAGAACAGAGCATCACTTCTATGATTTCTGACAAAGGTGTGTCACCTGCATCCAGCTGTGAGGAATCATCCGACAAGCCTTCTAAACTGAAAAAGACTAAAGCCTTGACAACTAAATGTAACATATAATTCTAAACTGGATTCTTTTGCTATAAAAAACATTTTCAGACAATTGGCAAAACTTTAATAGCCTCTGAGGATTAGGTGTTAGTAATGTATCAACGTTACGTTTCTGACTTTGATGAATGTAGTGTGGTTGTTTAGGAGAGTGTCCTTTTAGAAATACACACTAGAGCATTTCGGGAGGATAGGATACCAGGGTGACAACTTATTCTTAAAAAATTATTATACTGTACTCTCAGAGAGAAGATTTAATCTCACAAACACAATATTGAACAGAAGAAGCAAGTCACCACATTTAGTAGCATTTCACTTTTTAATAGTTCAAAAACAGGTGAAATGAAGCTGCATTTTCTAGAGAACATACATGTGATGAAATTAAAAAAGAAAAAAGTAATGAAGAGAGTTTCATAGATGTCAAGACAATTGTTACCTCTAGAAGAAAGGGAGGGGGCTCACGAAAAGATTTTGGGGTAACAATTATTTCTTGACTTGGAGCATCATTATATGGGCTATATTTTAAATTATTTAATGATTTATACTTATTAATTTTATTGTATTTTTGTGTAATTTTTTAAAATAAAAAATTACCATAGAACATGATAGAATAATTAGTTTATACCCTTGGAATATAAACTCAGAGTGGGGAATGCCTTGCTAGCTGTCATATTTTATCTAATCTATCAATTTCCAGAACCACCAGTGTTGAATACCAGAAGAAAAGAAAAATGTCTGCCAGTTATAATTATAAGATGCATCTTAATGTCAAGGATTTTAATGCGTGACTCTTCCGCACAGCTGCACAACACTGAATGTCTTCATACAGTATAGTTCCTTGTTTGAGCTAGTTAGTCAAAGTAAGTTGGATGCTTTTGCAAACTTAACTCAAATATTGTGAACTAAAGAACTTTGCTCCAACAAATATATTCCCAGTTACATGTTTATTGGTTATAACAGTACCTTTAACAAAGTAAAATTCTCAGATGGTTCCTGATTAGGAAATAAGTAGAAAAAGCAGAACTTGGGGGGAAAGTTTCTTTGAATAATTTTGGGTAGGTATTTATAAATTTTAATAAAAGTCCTTATATATAAAATGTCATGGCAAATTACTGGGTCACTTTCCTAAGATTCAAACTTAGTGACTTTATTTCTTCCTCTCCTCACTGAGGTTCTCTTCGAAAATACACTAATACTGCCTCCCTCTGGGGCACTTCAAAATTGAAATTAATTGTGCTAATTATGTCACGTAGGTTGACCTAATTAAATTTCATTAGTTGATCTCGTTAATTCGAAACATCATCCTGTGGGAGATTTTACGTTTTGGGTAAACTAGGTGGAGAAGCCAAGTGCTTACTTATCCTAGCGTATTTAGGAGGCAGTCATAGCACACGAACTTGTTCAAATGGGGTGTGTATAGTCATCTAGCAATCGATGTTCCCTTTATGCATTGATTTTGTTAAAATGTAGGTTTCTGGTAGGTTACTGAGGTGAATGGCAAGGTTTTAATTAGTAATTAAATCCTTCCATTTAGATCATAGTCACAAAAAATGTAAAATCATGACATATAATGGGACTAATATTCTAACTATCCAGCAGAATTTTTTAAAGGCTTATTAATTTTGAAATTATTCCTGGAATGTTGTAATGTATACAAATTGAGTCATTCTTAGTTGTTGTGAGAGTTCCATTCCCTGGTGTCCTTCCTCTTTGCTTTCTCACTGTTCATTTCATGAGGCATCATTTTCTTAGCTGAGCACAATTAATTAGTACTTCCAAGGGTCCCGCCCTGGTTTCACTGTCTCTTTTTTCTCTGTTACTCACCCAGGGGGACTTCCTTTACTCTACAAATGATTTTAATTACCACATATGGACTGGGAAATGTTTAGATCTTTGTTTCTAGCCCTGGACTTCACTTTGCACTTCAGACATGTATCCAACAACTTGCTCAACATATGAACTTTGGTTACACACAGTCATCAAAAACTCAACACTGTGTTCATCTCCGCTACCTACTCTTATTGCCATATTCAGTTCCTAATCATTTCTCGCCTGGACTCTTTCAGTAACTTTCTTGTCTCTATTTTTAACCCCCTATCCATCCCGACCCCCATTTCATCATCTCCTCTATCAGCTCCTATTATCTGGTTTACTCATTTTGAAAGCGTAAACATGTTTGTGTCATTCCCTCCCCTTCACCTAAGACCCCCAAATTGCTCTCCATCACCTACAAAATAGAGTCTAAGCAACTCAGCAAAACTCTCTGAGACTTGATTCCCACCGGGGCCCCTTCTCCTGGCAGGTCTCCACTTTGAAATGTATTCTCTATGCATTTCTCTATACATTATACCAGGACTTTCATACTTCCTGGAATAGACGTTATGGTTTTGCATTTCTCTGCATTTGTGTATACTGCTCTCTATGCTCCATTTGTTCTCCTTGACTTTTTAATGATTTATATACACAGGTAACATATTGTTAAATGCTAAAAATAAGAAAAAATGATTTAAACAATACAAATATGTAGAGAGAAAAACAAAAAATCCACCTAAACCTGTCTCTTATCCCATTCTGTTTCCACCAGCAGTCACTGGTTAAAAAAATAATACATCGTATCTTTCACATTTTATCATAAATATACATATGTATTTCAGCAACTTGAATTTTTTTTTTAACAATACATGTTTGCTCACTCCATATCAATACTACAGATTTTTTTTAACGTTATGGAGCAAACCTTATAGTGCATGCAATATAATTTTATCATTTCTCTATTGGCAGACATTTGATACTTCTAATTTATTATTATTTATTGATGCAATGAATGATCTTATATTTCTACTAACCAAAACTACTCCAGTAAAAAAAGGAACATCCATTCTGATAAATATACTTCCCATAAATATCCATTGCTTATATGTTATATATATTTATATATATAGCATTTTTTATTAAAAAGCTCTTTAAATAGCTTTTTATAAATGAATTTCTCCCATATTATCAGAAATACACTGTGACACTAATTACTTAAGAAAATTGGTAAGCAATTGCATGCATTATTGTGCTAGATGTATACTCTTAAATTACTTTTTAAGTTTCAAGTTTATCTAATTTTTGAAAATTATTTGAATTAGACAACAAATGTCATAATTATTTAAATGATATTATGTAAAAGTATATATAATGTTATTGTAAATAAGTGATATGAAACAGCTGCTATATATTAAATATACACGATAATCATTAGCTGTTGAATACAACAAGAAGGAAAAGACAAGCAAGTCTCTGTGTTTAGGAAAAAATATTAATCTTTATTAATTTTATTAGTTCTATCTGTGCACATTAAAGGGCCATAAGTTTTAGAACACATTTGTTATGTTCTCAATTGACAAAATAATAACTTTTACTGGCATTTGTTTAAAAACTAAAAATGTGAAAGTAAACATCTGAAAAAAATACGTTGAAAGAAAAAACGAGTTTGACAATATAATTGCAAATTTTCAAATAAATAAAGCCCTCCTGTGTGTATTACAAAAGACCTAAATTTAACTAAAAATTGACAAACTTTGAATAGACCAAATATTTTTTAGTCTCATTTGGATGGGAGGATATTTCAGCCCGTAGGTGTTGTTGATAGCAGTGAAATTGATGGTTTGCATTTTGTTTTGGTGACAGCCCGGGGGAGGGGAACGTCTTCCCTTGGGACAGCTGATGTAGCAATATTGTGCTTATGGGGCTAGAAGAGTGTAAGAAGCCCCAGCCAATAGGAAGATTGTGTTTTCTGGTCCGAGGCGTTCTGTGCAGGCTTAGGTAATTCCTGATCATAGAAAGAAAGAACATCTGCTATGATCCTACAAAGGAAAGTAAACTAGAACCCCATCCAACCTTTTCGAATATTGCCATGAGGCAGCCTTTGGCTGGAATGCATTTCCTTGCTTTAATGCTTACTATATTGTATCCTTCCCCTGAACTAAACCAAAGATTCATAAGCATTGTCATTTTGGGGCTTGTGAGTTTTCTTTAACAATCGAACCTGCCTGAAACTTTTAATTAAATTAAGAATTCTTATGAAAGAAATCTGGGCATTTTCTGAATCTATAAGGTGATCCTTGACCTTTCCACTGGTAGTATATGGTCACTCTACCTTTCTGAAGAGTGATAACACTTAACATTACTTAGTTATGAAATAAAACATCACCTGATATTATTGAAAAAGATATCAAATAGTTTTTATTTATTTTAGACCTTTAATTTCACAGAATACAGAGAACCATGCCAAATACTTTTTGTTTGTTTTTGCAAGGGTTTTTCAAAATCAAAATATTGTATTAACAACTGAAAGAAACATGTAAAAGTTTCTTATTAATATATCAAGAACAATGGTTATATTTTTTGAAAAAGATAACAAATATGATGCACTCATAGAAATAGACCACTTATGATTCAATTATTGCCTACTTTCTCTGAAGTCAAGCAACCAGCAGTCATTAATTTACCATTGGCTATAAGTCTTTCCCATGAAAATTTCTTTTGATAGACTAATACAAGAACCCTAACATTAAAATTCTTTATTGACATCACTATATATAATAATTGGAAATATCTTAAAAAATCATGCTGACCTCTGTATTCAGGTAGGATGAAGTAGTTCACAGAGGATAATACTTCTGCTGAGAACAACCTAAAAAGCCACGTAAATATCAAAAAACCACATGTAAAAATATATACGCATACAAATATATGTATCCATATATGTATAAAAACACATATACAAACACATATATATATGTTCCTACAGATAGAGATCTGCAAAACCAACTGTTAGCTACAGAAAATAAAATTCTAGAGAGTCTTTCATTGTTGAGCTGAATCTCTTCAGCTCCCTGGATACATTTATTAATCCTGTGCCCTGCCTAGAGGCTGGAATTCTAGGCTAGACCCAGGAAGCAGACTGCTATTGAGAGACAGAGACAACCCAAGGGAGCTTTTGGTAGTTATGTGGGGCTGGATGGGAGAGAAAAACACAACACACAAGAAAACAAAAAGCCTTCTGTGCTGCCTATTACTGCTTAGAAGAGACACATCTCAAAGATAGGGACACAAAAATATTGAAAATAAAGAAGAAGATATGCTAGTAACATTGAGCAAAGAAAACAAACAGGGACAGCTTTACTAACATCTGAAAAAGCGAGCTTCAGGTCAGGAGGAATGGCCGGAGATGAAGAATTTTGCATGATGATAAATGAATCACTGGGAAAAGATAATATATCAATATGTTTGCATTCAATACTGTGATTTCAAAATATACATCAAACAAAAATCAGAATTAAAAGGAAAAAATTGACGAATTCATAATCAAATTAGAAGACATTAGCAAACTTTACTAAATACCTGGTTACAATAAGCACACAAAAACTAAGTTATCAATCTTCTATGCTGTAGAAGATTAGAAGATCTAACAGATACATTGGTAAGTTGCAGTATATAATATATTGTCTCCAGTATCTTTGGAACTCACACTGTTTGCAAAAGCTCAAGGACCATTTACCAAAATTGTCCATATGGTGCCACATGAAGAAAACCTCAACAAATTTTAAAAGATTGATATCTTTTATATTATGTTCTCTCACCAGAGGAGAATTAAGTTAAAAATTAATAAGCTAACTAGAATATTCCAACTACCAGGAAATTAAGCAATGTACTTATAAATTATCCACAGCCAAAGAGAAATGTCACAATGAAAATTACAAAATACTTTAATCTCAATGAAGTCAAGATATGTCAAATTTATGGAATGCAGCTAACATGTTGCTCATAAGGAGCTTTAAATGTATAAATGAGAAGAAAAATACAATTTTATAGGTTTCAAACTCAAGAAGCTAGGGAAAAAACAAGAAATTACACCTAATAGAATGTAAAAGGAAAAAATAATAAAGCTAAGAGTATAAATTATTGAAAAAAGTACAATAAAGTAAATCTAAAAGTCAAGCTATGGCTCTTTAAAAGAATAATAAAATAGATGCAATTTCTAGAGATACTTATCAAAGAAAAAACCAGTGCCAAGCCTGGCCAGGATGTAACCAGAAAGGCTAAATTAGAGCAACCTCTCTCATGAATTTTAATGCAAAAATCCTAAGCAAAATATTAGAAAGTTGAATTCAGTGAAATACGGAAACTTAATGATTTAAGCACTTAACTCAAGAAGTTAGAGATATAACAGAAAATGAAACTTAAAAGGGATGTAGAAGAATGGAAATACCAATAAAGTGTGGTTTAATTGAGCAATACAAGGGAGGATTCAGTTTCTAAGATCAGTCAACATAATTCCCAACATTAACAGAAAAAAGATGAAAAATTACTTAAACATCTCAATATATGTAGAAAGGCATTTAGTAAAATTCAACAACCATTCATTAAAGGAAAAAAAAAAACAGAACAAAAACAACTAAACGAAAACTTCTCAGCAAATGAGAATAGATGTGATTGATAATCTGACAGAGAGTATCTCCAAATTACCTCCAGCAACTCTCCTGTGTAATAGCAGGAAGCTGCATAACAGCCAGCGAGAAACTGTTATAATTCTATAGTAATTAAAGCAGTACGCTACTGATGCAATGATATAAAATAAACTAAGAGAAGAGAATTGAGAATCCAAAAGCTGATCCCCACATATATGGTCACGTGATTTGTGATGATGCTATTACTATGCAGTGGCAAAGAACGGTCTCATTTATTTTTTTAATGCAATTTATTTTTTTTGAAAATTTTAGAATCACAGCAAAATTGAGTGGAAAGTAGAGAGTTCCCATATACCCACTGCCCCCACATACTCACAACTTCCCCCACTATCAACATTCTGCACCATAGTGGTACATTTGTTCTAATCAATGAACCTACATTGCACATTATCATCACCCAATGTCCACAGTTTACATTAGGCTTCACTCTTGGTGTACATTTTCTGTGGGTTTGGACAAATGTATAATGACATGTATCCAGAATTGTAGTTTTGTACCTAATAGTTTCCCTGCCCTAAAAATCCTCGGTGCTCTGCTTATTCACCCCCTCTTGCCTTCTAACCCCTGGCAACCACTGCTCTTTCTACTGTCTCCATAGTTTTGCAGAATGTCATATAGTTGGAATCATACAGCTATCCTTGCAAGGATGTGAAATAACAGGAACTCTCATTCTTTTCTAGTAGGAATGCAAAATAGTACAGCCACTTTGGAAGATGGTTTGGCAGTTTCTTGTAAACTAAGCATACTCTTATTAGTATATGATTCAGCTATCGCAGTCCTTGGTATTTACCGAAATGAATTGAAAAATTAAAAACCTACATACAGATGTTTCTAGGTTGCATTGGCAAATTCGTCAACTAGATAAGAAACAGGAAATGACTTTATTTTGCCATTTCAAATGAATGTTGAATTTTTTACAACAGAATGACAATCACATCTACTAGTTTAGGGAGAATTACTTCTTACTGGCATCATTGTATCATGATTATCGATGACTAATTCTGAGAGAAACTACCAGTCAGTTAATCAACACTGAATTATTAGTGAAGAAATTGACAAGGTGTTCAGTTATATGAAGAGCTAAGGAGATTTGTCTACATTTTATGCATGAGTTTAATGGATTGTTTATCAAAGTTAATGTGGATGTATTGATCACCTGTTCCAAGTTATATTTTCTTAGATTATTTCTGATGAGATTAATAATCGGTACCATTGTTCATATTAAAGTGAACATTTCTCGTAGATGGTAGTTTTTGTAGACCTTAAAGGAATATGCTTTAATGGTGACAAATCAACTTTTATACTAATTGATTTAGAAGCTTTTAAAAGCATAATTCATTTTATTTTCTTTCAATAGGCTTTCACACTGAGGGCAGTGATGCTGAATATTTCTTGTTTTCTGAGTCAATGAATGATATTGATATTATTCCCCATGATTGCGTAGTAGGTGGTATAAGTAGCAATTATAAACTGGCAGCCTGTAGACCAAAATCATCTCCTAGAAGAGTCTGATCTGGGCTTCATCTTGGTCAGTTTTTATTCTAAATACAACTTTTAAAAATAGAGATATTTGAAACAAACAACCACATGTGGCCACTTTGGGCGTGACTACGAATGGCAACAGCCAGCAGGAGCTGAACCAGCAGGAGCAACCTCTTTAGATAGGGCGCTGGCTTTCCAGTTTGTGCTACCATTTACACAGTACACATCTACAGACTTTCATTATTCCTCTTCACTCAGTTATATGACCTTACTGGCCCCTCTAGAGCTGAATTTTTGACTCCTGGTATAAAGAATTTGAACAATAACAACATGCAAAATATGTGCTCTATACCTACAAATGAAACATTTTCATTGGAGAAGCAATAAGGGGAGTTTGGTTTTAACCCCAGATCTGCCCCTTATTGACTATAGCAATTGTCAAACCATTAACGTTCCACTGGTCTCAGAAGACTTTTCTGTGAAATGAGGGGAATTTTTATGTCTCTTTTGGTTTTAGGAATCTATGAGCCCCTAATCAATAAGCTCTTCTCTTGAAAAAAGGAAATAATACGCCTCAATTTAGAGTGTTTCTTAAAACTTTAACAGATAAATACCACCTTCATCAGAAACTGTCAGCACATCAAAATGGTACTGCAGAAAATTACATAGAGAGTAACTGTGCACATATTTACACCCTCTATGAAGAAGGTCAGATTTATTTTATTAGCCTCAATTTGCCATGCTAAGAATCTTTCAGCAAGGAAAAATTAAAAGTGAGTGTCTCATGAAGGAGTGGAAAAGCTCTCATTTTGGCTGCTGGGTACCAAATGTTATCGTTCATGGAGTCCCATTACAGCTTTGGCCAGGGTTCTGTCATCCTCTGCAAAATGTAAGGGAGTCCCCAGGGGGTGGGGGTGGCTTAGTCACTTTAATGGAAGGGTACATGCATAACACAGAAGTCACTCTCATCTGAAGGATCTTTGGGAAGAAGGGCCACAGTTCATAAAATTAAGTCCTCAAAATATTTTTTCATCCGTCTGAACCTCATTTCTTTCCTTAGACTGTCCTGATTTGACACTTCATTTGTGGTTTGGCTCTGTGCCTACCTTACCCTGCCAGATTGTGATAGCACTTGATCTCTTTTCCTGATTCTTGTATGTCTTGCTTCAGTTCTTTTACTTTGGTTAAATGTGATTCCCCAGGAATATTGTAGAGATCATTCATTGCTGTGGTGGTTGTTTAATACCCCACATTTGAACATCTTCTGTATCTTGAACATCCTTCCACTGTTGTATGATTTGGGCTAGAAGGTAGGTCTCCACTTTCCACCACAGAAGCTTAAGTCTCCAAATCTACCCCCGTCCCCTTCAACGCATACAGGTACTTCTCTCTACTTCTTGGCATCCAGAATGCAGGCATGTGGACTAGATGTGGCCAATTAGGTGTCCAGTCTGGAAATTTACATCTCAAAGGAGTATTTCAAAAATATAAGAAAAGAGGGATTATGTCTTCAGAGTTAACCTTTACGGCCCACTCAGTGTTCTGTATTGCTGGTATTCACAATAGCCTCATAATCATGTGTTTTCTGGGCTGTGGTAGTGGCTCTATTCCTTCTGCCCAGCCAACTTGCTTTTTGCCATTTTTTGAACCATGTTTTCAAGCTTTTCCACAGATTCTCTGATCTATTAGATACCTTCTAACACACTTCTGCTTTTTAATTTATTTATTCAAAATCTCTTTTGTTGCTTGCAACCAAGGACTTTGATATCAAAGACATCTTTGCAGATGAATAGGTTTGCCTGATTTCTAAACACCACATGCATTTGGACTTCTCTTAGGCCTGAACCGATGAATCCATGCTCTTCTGCATGTGCATCCCCTAAAGAACTAGCTGTGTCAGATGTTACATCTGAAGCCCCAACAGCTGGCCGAAAAAATGCAAGAAAAACTAGCATTACCGTATTGATTAGCTTTTACTGCATAGCAGATAACCACAACATCTCAGAGGCATACAGCAAAACATATTTATTTCTCATGATTTGTGGGTTGGTTAGGACTTAGATGATCTTTTCTCTTGGGATTCCAAGGGAAGCTCTTCTTACAACTTTGACAGAGGCACAAGAAGGCAAGTAGAAACACCTGATGCCTCTTAAGGCCTGGGCTAGAAATACACATTATTCTTTCTGACCATGTTCTACTCCCAAAGCACGTCACAGGACAAATCCCCAAGTCAAGAGGCTGGGAAGTACATGCCATCACTAGCAAAAGGAACTGAGAAATTAGCTGTCAAAGGACGTGGATATAGAGAGTAGGAAAGAATTAGGACCAATAATTCAATCTACTACAATTATTCAAGGTGCATATCAATTTGAAGGCCCAAGGTTTTAGCCAGAAAAGCAGAGCAGGCAACTAACAATTGACACGCAGGATTAGGTCTTAGGGAGAGATGTATTCTAAAACCACAACATAGACATGAATGTAAGACTGGAACAAAGTATTATAGAACTCGTGTTATAGTCAGAGCCCTAAGCAATTAAAGAAAAAGTAATAGGGACCTTATTCTTGGATAAATGGACAAGTTTAGAGCATGACAGATAAGCAAGAGCTCTTGAATTGGTTGTGGAGGTTAGGGAAAGACTGTCTTCAGTATACACGTCAACATAAACGCTGTCTTCTGGATTTAGCGAGTTAATAGAGGTAGTGTTTACACATATCCAAAAAAGTCGTATATTATTTAAATAATGAAACGTTTAATAATCAGCTACATCATTTAGGTTTCCAGATGAGAGAGGAACTCAAGAACTTCTTATATTTCAAATCAAATATAAAATGAATTTTTAACTTTATCTCAGCATTTCCTATAAAATAAACTTCAACATAACTGACTCAGAGGAAAGAATACAAGGCACTTCACACTCAGAAGTGCAGAAGGCACATGGACTCCAATGTGGCAGACATGGACGACACACTCCAAATACCTGATTTGTGTTTAATGTCTGTAACAGAGTATTGAAAGCTAAAATCCAGTGAACAATTTTATGAACTAGATAAACCTATTTTGTTCCTTTGTAACTGCATCCACTGGGATTACTGCAGAGAAAATATTAGAATGTCTCTTAAGTGTATTTTATCAAAACTGTTCAAAACATTCAAATGTTCATAACATCAGTGGAGGCAGTTTTACCCTACCTCAGATTTAGAAGGCTAAGGTAATCATTCCTTATTTCATATTAAACTAATGGTAATTCAAATAATGTATGTTGAGGGGAGGGTTTACATATTAAGAAGTCTCAAGATAAGAAATCAAAAATGTTTCTATCTTCTATCTCTGTCATCACTTGCCTATGGCAGGCATATGTCTGTTCTAGAAAGAAGAAGGGGAAAGGAGAAAGGGCGAAAGTTATAGAGTTGAAGTCAGTCAAACTAATCCCTTTAAAAAATACTTTCCAGAACATTCTTTCCTGTAACTTTATTTATACACTATTGTCCAATACTGGGTCACATGTCTAGCTCTAGCTATAAGGAAGACTAGAATTTTGATTTTTTTTGTAAAGTGATTGCTGCCCTAAACAAAATCAGAATTTTGTTTTTCAGAGAAAAAGAAAAATGGACATTGGATCAAGTCTTTTCAAGACCTCTATTTTCTCTTTCATTCATATGTGTATATATATATATATATGCACACATACATACATTCATGTATATACGTATATACACACATACACGCATACATATGTTTATCATCTATAAATTACAAATAGTACAAATATATCCATCTCTATATACACATACACATATATGTTTATAGTATATGTATAGATATAATTATATTGATATATATTTTTTCTCACACCATTATAAATCCCACTTCTATACCCTTACTCCAACATGCATCCACTGTAATGCCTCTGATCTCTGTCTTGGAATATCTACATAACTGTGAAAACCTATAGCGTGGCTGGTGGTAGAGGTGATGGTGGTGTATATGTGTTTAATTTGAATAAGTATGTCACTATAGAACTTATGCTGTATAATTATTTTTTATTTTATTCTAAAAATTTAGTCATGTTGCCAATCGTCTACATAAACCCATAAATTCTAACTGCTACATAATATGCCACAATGTATCTGCACAATATGTTACTTTCTTTCTTGTACTAAAGAATCTCCAATTCCATGCAAATTCTCATTCCTATAAACAACATTACAGTAAATATCCTTATACATATACTTAAGTTTCTGTGTGTGAATTTCCCTGATAGATATCTGGAAAAAGTTTGTCATAGAGTAAACACAAGTTTAATTGCACTCTGTACTGCCAATGCAATTTTCTTATTTCTTCTTGTAATTCCATTTACTTGTTTTGACAATGTGTTTATATCCTTTAACTCTATTGATCCCATCACAATGACTATGCCAATAGCATCTTTCTGCATTAATACTTGTTGTGCAAATTTCTCCTCTGCTATCTACTCTGAAAAATGTCTGTTCTTTCCCCACACAATTTATTTGAAGTTTCTTATATATAAAATAATTGACTATAGGACAACTGTCTGACTTAATAATCTACATAAAGATATCTTTAATCTACAGGATATCTTAATACATAGCAGAAACTCTTTCAGAAAGTTAAAATATAATAAAATAAAAAATATTGTCTCCAAACAGTATCTCTACATTTACCTCATTTAGACCACTAGATATTTGTATCTAAATGAACTCTTAAAAATTGGTATTGTGTAATTTTATAAATTCATTAAGAAATACATATAATGGCATTTGTTTTTTTATTCCATTGGAAAGACCATTTATGCTTTCGCTTTGAGGCAAAATTGCAGATTAACTAAATTATTTTAGGATGTACGAATTTAAGATGTGTTTTCCTTTGACACCTTAATTATATCCAGAAAAGTCAATAACATTCTAATAATGCCTCAATGTTTGAAAGTTAGTTGTTTGTGTTATTTTACCTCATTACATCCTTCCCTTTGGTACATGTTGCTAATGTAACTCATTTGATCTGAGAAACTTATTTGCTTTGTTTCTGAAGTATTTAGAGGCAGCACATATGATAAAATAAATGTTTTTTCAGTTTTTAATTTTTATCAATTCTGAGCACTATACTACTTCCCTAGAAATAATTAAAACAAATTATATTTTTATTAAATGGGATAATTCTCATATATCCAGTTATTTTGAAGAATAAACACTATTGTTTAAACAAATCACTCATTCACCTAAATAAAAAAGCATTAATCTTCTAAAGAAAAAACAATCTGTCATATCCATCTTATATCTTAGCACACTAACTTATTTTCCTAAGAGCAACCATTAAGCATTTGGAAAGTTCAATGTGAGATTTTTTCTAACAGAGTTGAGTCATGCATATGTTCTTCAATATAAATTTGATTGAGGACCACAATTGACACAATTGTTTGAAAACTTTAGTAAATTTTTTATATGCTAAAAATCTTAATTGTAATTGTCCTTGGAAATATTTGTATTCATGGTGGAGGCTATTAGAACATACTAATTATAAGTTATTCAACTGAATTAAGGAGACATAAAAGACAACAGTTAAAGAAGACTCTGGTTTACAAAGAAAGTAATACAGCAATTTATTTCAGCAAGGAATTAAAAAAAATCCCGTATGTTATAGTTATTGATCCCCATTACTCCCTAACTTTTTCTTTTCAATGATGATAATATTGTATATCTCTGGGATGGTGGAAGATTGGTTTGAAAAGAAGAAGGAATAGACATATGTATTTTATGTTGTCGTAAATTGTTAAGATTTTATTTTTAAATAAAAGTTATAGAGTCAAACAGTTCAAATATTTTACCCAATTATGGAGATAAAATTTTCTAGGAATGAGAAAGGAAAATGTACGTGTAATTTCTAACACAACCAAGAGAATTTAAAGGATATATAAGATGTGTTTTTTTAAACCTTATAACAGATTTATATTTAGAATATAAACACATGTTCTAAATACTTATAATATATTTATATAATGATTTTCAATTTAATAATATAATTATATTTCTAAAAATATCATAACATTAGGTGTTTAAACTAGTGTATACATACTCCTAGTGGAAAAGGGACATAGATATGTTTAGGGGAAGAAATTTTAACATACTCAATTTCCTTATACATTCTTTAAAAAAAGAAATGATCTGCTTGAAGAAGTTTGTTTGGTTTTTTTCTTTGGGGAGGAAGACTGGCCCTGAGCTAACATCTGTTGCCAATATTCCTCTTTTTGCTTGAAGAAGATTGTTGCTGAGCTAACATGTGTGCCAATCCTCCTCTATTTTATGTGGGATGCTGCCACAGCATGGCTTGACCAGTGCTGCTAGGTCCATACCCAGAATCCAAACCCATGAACCTTGGGCCGCCAAAGTGGAGCATGTGAACTTAGCTGCTATGCCACCAGTCCCCTGAATAAGTTTTAAAAAGCACAATCATAATAGAGTATTAATTAGTATAAATTTCTATTGGCAAGTAGAATGGAAATATTAATTCAAAGGAGAAAGGGAACAAAGTAAAATGCCTGACTCTTAAGGAAAATCATTTTTGTGTGTTTTTACATAGATGTTGGTGGATATTAAATCACAATTATGTGTAGATATACAGATATAATAGTGATTTATATTAATATATGAAAATTAGTGTATAATTGATAATATATTTAATATAATGTATTTTATGTGACTATATTTATATAAACCTAAAGTAGTATATAACATACTATTATATATGTTAAAGGGAATCATTTAAGAGTGCTATATTCATTTTAAACTTTGTAGTGATAAAATATAGATTTCTACTTAAAAATGTTTGAGGTGATCCATAGTTTTTCAAAATTATTTTAAGTGTTACAAGAGCAAAAAATTTCAAAACAATACAAAGAGAGTTTTGACTTACAGTTTTAAGAATGTATTAAGGCAAATGTAGGAACTGCTCCTAATATCTTATCTAGCTACTCTCCTAATATCTTCTTTATCCACACTTCTGATAGCTTATCTATTCTCCCAAGTTTTATTTTAAAGACACAGTACCAGAAGGCTAATCCCTGGAAAGAGAGAGAGAGAGAAAGACAGAGAGAGGGAGAAGTGAGTATGTATATAGAGAGAAAGAGTGTATATATAAATATATGTGCATGTATATATATTTAAAGTCAATAAGCAATATTCAAACTGCGTCATTTTAATTTGTATCACAGTGTGCATAGATCCCTGAAATTCCTTCTGTAGCTGTAATTGGTATATACCTGCATAATGGATACAGCCCACACGGTTGGAGATCTGTCCAGGTCCCCCCATTTTTTTTTTAAAAAGATTTTGTTTTTTTTCCCTTTTTCTCCCCAAACCCCCCGGTACATAGTTGTATATTCTTCGTTGTGGGTCCTTCTAGTTGTGGCATGTGGGATGCTGCCTCAGCGTGGTTTGATGAGCAGTGCCATGTCCCTGCCCAGGATTCGAACCAACAAAACACTGGGATGCCTGCAGTGGAGTGCACGAACTTAACCACTCGGCCAAGGGGCCAGCCCCAGGTCCCCCCATTTTTACCATTTCTTTATGACACTTCTGCTGCCTTTTTGCTTCCCATGGCCAAGTCAGTATCTTAACTTTTTCTAAAGACTGGCCTCAAGCTGATGGAGCTACTTTGCGTTCAAGAGCAAAGAGTTGATGTGGTTGGGAGATTCTCCCCAATCCGCCCCTGTCCAGCTTTGACTTTAGATGGTTTCAAGTGGATGGAAGGTCAGCTTCCTTCCTTCAAATAGGGACAATTCTGGGGCATAATTTACACTCCCAGGCTCTCCCGCAAGATCCGATTAAAGCCAACTTCCCAGGGATTTGACCTAAAATTGCACTCTTTCTCTCTTTCTTGACTTCTTTCTCTCCCTTCTCCTTCTTCCTACCCTCTTCTACCATAAACGCCTGGGAAATTTTTAAATAAATCACTCTCCCAGAAACCACTCCTCAGAATCTGCTCTCTGGGGAGCTCAGCTTAACACAACGGGGGTCATGCAAAGATTGAAAAGTAGCTCCCTAATATACTATCATTAAGGAGGTATTTAAAAGTGTTACAAGGGCAAAATCATAGCCTACGTATTTCTTAATAAGAGAAGTTAGATTTAGGGGACCCCCCGGTGGCGTAGTGGTTAAGTTCACGCACTTTGCTTCAGCGGCCCGGGGTGCGCCAGTTCAGATCCCGGAGGCAGACCTAAGCACCACTCATCAAGCCATGCTGTGGCAGGCGTCCCACATATAAAATACAGAAAGATGGGCACAGGTGTTAGCTCAGCGCCAATCTTCCTCAAAAAAAAAAAAAACAAATGAAGTTAGATCAAAGCAGGACTAGTACGAGGGTCAGGCTGGGGAAGTAGTTACGTCAGAGGCACAATTTTAAAGTTACCAAAAGCTTCAATAATTGAGATAAGTTAGACTTTAATGTAATATTTGAAAAATAAAAATTAATACCAAAAATCCATGATGTAAGAATTAGCCACATTTTAATTAAAGACAGGATCAATATTACTGATTTTTTCTTTTGCTTCAGTTTCCAATATGGTTTGGCATAATTGTCTACTTTGACTTCAAGAAGCCAGGAAAAGATCAAAAGAAACCCAAAGCAACACAAGGAAAGAAAAAAGATAGGTAAGAGCAGAAATCAAAACCAGAGAAACAATAGAGAAAATCAATGAAGCAAAACGCTGGTTCTTTAAAAAGAAAGTTGATAAACTTTTAGCAAGACAGGCAAAGAAATGAGAAAAAGACGTAAATTTCCAGTATCAGGGATGAAGAGAGGGACGTTTGCTGCAGACCCTAAAAGGATAATCAGGGAATAATAGGAATGACTCTGTGCAAATAGACTGCTTAGAAGACAGACCAATTCTTCAAAAAGCGCAGATGACCGAAACTTGCTCAAAATGAAATAGATAATCAGAATCCTCTGAAACTATTAAAACATATTGAATCAGTAATTTAAAGCTTCCAATAAAGAAATCTTAAAACCTAGATGATTTTAGTGGAGAATTCTACTGAACATTTAAAGAATTAACACCAATTCTGCACAACCTCTTCCAAAAAGCAAAAGAGGAAACAAAACTTCTCAACTCTTTCTAGGCCAGCGTTACCCTAATACCAACACCAGACAAAGGCAACACACACATACGAAAACACACACACACACACACATGCACAAGAGAAGGGTGGAGGGAAAAAAAAAGAAAAACTACAGAGCAGGATCTTTCACGAAAACACACGTTAAAATCCTAGACAAAATACCTCAAATACAATCCATTATATATACAGCATGATTGAGTGAGATGAATTCTGGGAAAGCAAGGTTGAGTCAATATTCAGAACTTCATCAATGTAATTTGTCATACTAACAAAATAAAGCCAACTCGATTGGAAATTGGTTTTTGGCACAGTAAACTATACTAACTTATTAAAATTAAAACAAAGATCTGAAAAAACTGAGAAAGTAATCAATTTGATTTACATTCTGGACAGATTTGGCCATTATGATTTTTATGTTTTTCTTAGGAACTCAAGTTAGTGTGGAGAAAATAAGACATAATTTTAATATTGCCGCTGACTAAACGTTAAATAACTTGATCTTTTTCTTAACCCACTGCTTGTATACTATATGGAAAAATTAGAGTATTGTATATAATTTAGATGTACTTTTCTGAAGAATTATAATACATAAGCATTTTTATCTGGAATATCTTTATATGATAGGAAAATAGATCAACAGTTTTACCCAACTAAGGCAGAAATATTAAGTCTGTATTCTGCATTTCACAAGAAAGGCTTGCATTTAACAACTATAATTATGTTTTTGACTGGCTGACTTCAAAATGGTTTAGCAAAACTGGACCAACTTTAAACAGAAACCACACTCCATGCATTTATCTGGGATATATAAGTATTTGCATAAACGCTTTTTTTAAAATGCTGTAAGACATTATTAAACATTATCAACATTATTTCTAAATGTCATTATTCTAAATTAACTTTATCATTAATATTTGAGACAAATGTTGCTAAGACATTTAGTAATTTTTCATTGTGTGATAAATGCCATAACATCAAGATTAATGTAAATAAATATGGCAATAAGAGCAAACAAAATGTGGCCAATAAATACATTAAAATATGAAACTTGGAGGAAATATATAGTAACATATTATTTTTTCCGTGTTCGTCAGTAGACCCCTGATATCTGCCTACTGGTCAGTCACAGATTCTAATATTCAGTGATGTCCCTGTAAGTTTGAACTGCAGAAATGCGTCAGTTTTTAGAAACGTGAAATTGAATCATAAGTTCTGAAAGGTAGAGTGGATGAAAGTCGCTTAGCCGTAAGTGAGCCTGGAGGCCCACCACCATCTTGATTTGAATATAAGGGAAAGTGTAGAGCTCTGAGGAACATCTATTCATCATGCAGATAAATATACGAAAGTGATGAGTATTCTCTGAGTATGCCAAAGCACAGCTGTATCATGAAACTAGACAATTTTAGAGAAAGCCCAGGTCAACTATTCAAACACCATCATTATGCTAATTAAGAAACTAAAGTCCAAAGAGAGGTCAATTTTTAGTCTCTTTAGAAGAATCACAAAGGTACTTTCAAGGAACAGACAATGCACCCAAACGCTTTCCTATATCGTCACATTAAGCCAAAGATTCCTTTGTAATGTCTGCTTGTATGTGCTGGGGATTCTCTATAAGACCAGCTATAGAGTAATCTTAGCAAAATAAGTATTGGCTTTAAAAGCAGGATATTGGATAACTACAAAAAAAGAAATCAGTTAATTTGGAAGCCACACTAATGAGCCGTGTGTGAGAGAGTGAAGGTAGAGCATCCGTCACACAGCATTTCAAGGAGAGATTGGACAGGGGCGATTTGAGTGGCCTGAATACTAGATGTCCAACGTGTGAAGGGAAGTTGAGAGCAAAGCTTAAGGACAGATATGTTGAGAGCAAAGCTTAAGGACAGATATGTTTGTGAGTGGGTTTGTTGTTGATTGACGTGAAGGCATATGAGGACTTTTGTATTACCATCTAGAATCCCTTCAATCAATCTGATTTTATAAGTTTGTGAAGGAGGAAAACATATATCAGCAACTGATAGGAGAAGTCATGCAGTGGTGCATGATTTTACATCAATCAAAAGATGGATAGGAGAAAAGCCTTATGAATCTTGTTATATGTTCATACCTAAATGGGTTTGAATGCTGATTTAATGTAAGTGAAGGTAAATTGAAGCAAAAAAATAAAAAAGGTATTGTTATCAGTATGCTAAGTGTCTCAGGAAATCCACGTGGAGGATTGAAACACAAGAACCTTGTCGTGAAGTGTAGGGGGATGGGAATAAAATTTTCCATCAGGCACTCAGGTGGCGAAATGAGCGTGAATGCATGAATTACTACAGTACCAGATGGACCCTGGTCTGAAGAAATTCACGTATTTCTAAGTGGACAACTTTTTCCATAGGGATTTTCCTTTTAAAAAGCTGAGAAGAAGTCTGTTAAAATCCAGTCTCTCATTTTCCAAACTCTTCTGGAGACATTCTGGGAATTGTTAGTCTACTGTCTTACACAAGGACTGTGCTGCCCCCTTCTGGAGAAAGGACAATTCCACTGAGAAACTTCAATTACTCTTCCTCAGATGTACAAGCATATAATGTTATCACATTATTCAGTAGAATTTATATATATTTGTATTCTATAGAATATATATGTATACGCATACAATATGATCTGTTTATATTGGAAGTATTAAATCATAAAAACCAAACCAAATCAGGAATCAAATAAAAAGACAAGATCCCAAGAACTATTAACTGGCCATTAGAATAGAAGGTCCACACTATACCCTCATTACCAAGAATAAGGTCTGCAATAGAGTAGATACTCAAAACAAATCACATCTCAAAATGTGAAATCCTATTTTAGAATTCTTTAGTGGCTTCACATTGTGATGGAATTCCAACTCCTTGGTATGGCATTAAAATTTCTCCATAATCTGATCCTAACCTGTCTTTCAAGGCATAACACCTGGTCACGCACATCATCTTGCCTTTGCTTCAGCCTAGCTGCTAGTATGTTTCCAGCTACATGCTTTCTGCTGTCATATCATCTCACAAATGCTTCTCATTCCCTAGGATGCCTTCTTTCTCTCCTCTATCTGCACTAGTCAAAATTCTTTTCATCTTTTAAAATCAAAACCAATGGCATTTTTCTGTGAAGTCTTTACCAGTATTCTCTATCAAAAGTCGCTTGCCTTTTCTGTTCCTTCATACCGTCTTGATTTCTTTTACATTATAATAATTGACTTTACCACTCTTACATTACATTTACGTTATCTGCCCCGCACGTTCTTCTTGTTTATCTTTGACAGAGATCACTTCTTATTCATCTTTGTATCTACATCCTACACAAAATGCCTACCCGAAATGTGTCATTCAATAGAATAAATGCTGAGTACATTATTTCACAAAATCATAATAGTATTTTATATTCAAAGTGAGTTAGCCAAGCTGAAATTTAGAATACAGATGGATTACAGTATTGGGTTGAATAAGGTTTATAACACCAAGGGAAGCATTAACAATTTTCACTAATTACAACCCAGACAGCTAATGATAGTCATGAATCATAACATCATTTTATAAAAATGTTAAATTCCGGAGCATATTCTCTAGTGTTTGTGTGTGTGTGTGTGTGTGTGGCTGACTGGAATAATGACTCCCTAAATGTCCACACCCTAACCCTTAGAACTTGTAAATAAATTACCCTACATATTAAAATGGATTTGGCAGATGTGATTAAATCAAGCATGTTGAGAAAGGGAGAGATTATCCTGGATTGTACAGGTAGGTCCAAAGCACTCACAAGGACTCATATAAGGGAGGCAAGAGGATCAGAGTCAGAAAAAGGAGATGTGGTGATGGAAGCTGAGGTTGGAGTGATGCACTTTAGAGACGGAGGAAGGGATCACGATCTAAGGAATACAGGTGGGCTCTACAAGCTGGAAAAGGGTGAAACAGATTCTCCCCTGGAGACTTAGAAAGTAACACAGCCCTTCAAAGACACTGATTTTAGCTAAATAAGACCTCTTCCAGAATTCTGAACTCCAGAACTATAGGATAATAAATTTGTGTTGTTTTAAGGCACAAAATGTGTGGTAAAATGCAACAGTAGCAATAGGAAGCTAATATGGAGAGTTTCTCAAGTATTATGATGTAGCTTTTATGCATATCAAACCTATGACTATAAGTACAGTTGAATAAACGTAAATTATGACATATCTTAGGTTTTTCAGATGGAATATTACCATTGAATTGTTATGTGAACATTAGGTCATGAAAAATAATTATAACTGAAATGGAATATTTGGCCTCTGGACTTGTGATATTGACTTTTCAAGTAAAATGAAGATAAAAAAAGCTTGTAGTACAATAAAGTTGTGTGTATATTTATCCATGACAAATAACTGGTCTTCATGTATTTTATTCATTATTAGGCAAATTATTAGAAATTTGTCTGTAAATTAAATATATATAAAAGTATAGTCAACTTAGGTTTAAATTATTTATTAATGCATTTTCAATCAGGTTACAACTTTTCTTACAGATCTCAAATATCAAATGGCTAATTGGAATACTCACCTCCTGTTGCAAAAAGAAATAACTCAAATGATATTTTTATGGTGTTACTAAAGTATGCAGTACATCCTAATGGGCCACCATATTTTATAGTTATCTCTATATTTTTATCACTTACACTTCAATTTATGTGTGTGTGATATTTCATATGGTATCAGAAATTTGTAAATATATTATTTTCTCTAAATCTATACTTCAAAATTTTAAATGCATTCTGTTTTTATTGCTGTCAGAGCAAACTCTCTAACAAGTAAAATATCTTTAAATATATAGTTTGAGTCAAGCAAAAATGGTATTGTTAAATATAAACTTTTGCTTTGAAAGTATTTTGGGAGGGGGCCAGCCCGGTGGCACAGCAGTTAAGTTTGCACTTTCCACTTCAGTGGCCCAGGGTTCACCGGTTCGGATCCCGGGTGCTGACCTAGCACTGCTCGTCAAGCAGGCGTCCCACATATAAAGTAGAGGAAGATGGGCACAGATGTTAGCTCAGGCCTGTCTTCTTCAGCAAAAAAAGAGGAGGATTGGCAGCAGATGTTAGCTCAGCACTAACCTTCCTTAAAAAAGAAAAAAATTTACAAAAAAGTATTCTGGGAGACTCTTCTTTATTTTAGAAACATAACCTGGAACGCTAAGTCATATGTAATACGCCACTAAAAATAGTGTATATATTTAATATGAATGAATTATCTCCTCTTCAAGTCAGGGGTAGAGAATGAACCACCTCTGGCTACTGTCCAGGTACCTTTCTGGTAGAAGAGACTTCCCCTTCTCTCAAAGACATTAAGAGATGTCAGTAGGGAGGAGTGAAGATTGCTATTCAGAAAAATCTCGAGACAAATGAGGGAAGAGAACCCAGTAGAAAGTAAGGCAAGACCCTTCCTTAGAGGGTGGATGGATCCAAGGAGGACGGCGTAGAGGGTGGAAACTAAGCATAAAGTAACTCAATTGTGCCTTGGTTAAAGTGCTTAATTTCTTTGAAATAAATTTAATACATTAGCTATACTCGCCACTTCCAAAAATCACGTTTTTTATATAACTTTTTCACCTATAGTATTCTATCATTCCAGCTTACCAACTCAAAAATACGCATAAGAAATACATCTTTCACTTAACTGAAACTTCTAGTCAGTTCACTTCACCACCTTTTTGCTAATCAGAAGATCCATCCAGTAATTACATCCCTTCCTTTCCATCTTAGGTTCCATCGTTTCTATTCTCCATTTGTTTATTCATTTCTTCATTACTTACACGAAAAAAAATCCTGCATGTGTATACACATCATCTTCTTTATCTCTGCACACATAGAGTTGAGCATTAATTAAGAAAATCACACAATCAGGCAGACTGGCGTTTCTGTGAAATTATAATTCTGAAACTCAGTGACGTCCTCCAATCCTGTCATCTTTCTTGCACATATTATTTGTAAAATTAAAATAATCAGGTGGGAAATCCATCAACTTCCTGTGGCCAATTCCAAAAATAAACCTATACCTGCGTTTACCTACTCCTTTTTCCTTCATGTCTCCATGGAGAGAGTATGCCTCCTCTTCCCAAGGCCAATACTTCTACATTTGCTTGCAATTTCTTCCCTCTCATGTTAGCAGAGGTTTTGATCCTCTCTATATTGCGTCATCAATTCTCCCTGTCTTCTAATTCATCGTTCATTCATTCCTGAATATTCATTCTTGAATATCCCTGCATATACCTCCAACTTCAACTAATGTCATTCTGCTCCTTGCTCCCTACATATGTGCCGCATAGCTTTTATATTCTTCAAACACTGAAATGCTTCAATTAATGAACATTCCTGAGGGCTCAGTGGCATCACAGGCACTTCAGAGTGACCAGGAGAGCCAGGCATTCCTGCTTTAGAGTCCTTCCTCTTCCCCTATCTTGTTACCTGCTGGGGCAGGATTCCTCTAAGGCAACAGCTCCTAGCAGTAGCTCTCCCACTCCAAATTTTGAGCCATGGTTTGGCAGGGTGTCCCTCAGATGACACCTCAAAACTAACTTAGGTCTAGTGTGAAAACAGGAACATGAAATTCTTTGTCAATGTCATAATCCATGTGTTACTGTGTCTTTAGTGATAGCAATCAGACATTTGGTTGCAGAAGCCAGGATATTTGTCATCTAATTTCCTATCTAATTAGTCATAAACAGAACATAGTGTTTGGAGAGAATGGCTAGGACTCTCCCATGATCCAAGAGGTGCCGAAAGAAAGGGATATAAGCTAAGTTAAGGTAAAGGAAGAGGGGGATTCCTGAGCTGCCAGGGCAGGGAGAAACAGCCAGAGACGGCAGAAGCAGTAGCAGCAAGAGGTCAATCTCTACCATCTCTTCGACTCAAGCTGTTCTCTGTTGTCTTGTGAGCATGATGAGTACCAAGATGGATGGGCTTATCACTCCCAGTGCAACCAAAGGACAAAGTGTAAAATGGATGAGGAAAAGACATTTAGTGGGTTTCTGAACAGAACATCAAATGGCTTTCCTTCAAAGTGACTTCTGTTTCTACTGTAACCAGTTTCCCTAAATGAGGGCACAATTTGAGAAGTGTAAAGCAATCAGAGACAAATGACCAAACATACAAAAGAGGCCTCGAGGAATAACGTTTATTAGGAGAAGTTCATGGAGAAGAGACAACGTTAACTCTGTGAGTCCCCTGATGCACATTGCTTTTCAGTGAGCACATAAAGAACTAACGGGCTGGACATCAAACTTTGGGAAAGGAGGTCTGATCCTTAAACTGTGGGCTGCATGATTAAGGAATCACTAGTCACTCCCTTTTTGGGATCAGTTACTGGGATCCAACAACAGTGAGACATGGCAAACGCTTGGCACTAACCCTACTCTACCTTGTATGAGTGGGGAAACACCAGTCCATCACCTCATTTCATCATGGGGCTGGTGTAAAAGCCTTAGCTATAACCAGTTTCCATAGAGCTTTGCAGGAGTCCGGCCTGCAGGGAAATTATCCATGGACAAGTTAACTTTACCTTCTGGGAGATCGTCTCATCCTACGGAACATGTAAAACCTAATGGGCTAGAAGGAAGATAATCAGATATCTGGGGATAGAAATATTGCAAATAGGTCAAAATATATTGTGAGAGTATGGACCTCCTAGGAAATGGTAGATAAGGGAGGCAATGAGTTTGCAGAGTGATTAACAAGGCAACAGCATGTTACCCGAAATGACCCACTGAAAGCCCTAGAGGCAGAGTTAATAGTATCAACCTGTAATGTCAAATGGCCAGTGAAATGGAAATTATAGCAGCAGTATCTAAGCAGATTTTTGAGCTGTTAAAATGCAGAGAGCAGAGTAATTGGTGACCTAGAATACCTAGCAGTTGATTATAAAGGGAATTCATTTATGAGGCAGGAGTTAATAGCAAAATCTCAAAGAGCTAATCAGCACTTGCAAGTAGGTCAAATTTGTGCTCACCAAAATAAGAACATCAAGTCAGCCTTCTGGAATTCTCAGGCAGACTTACCCAATTGGTTGAGGTGGCTTCGTGGATTCCAAATAACTGGGACATGTAGGACATGACATCATGCTGCCCTAGCAGGGAGTACATGATTCTAATATTGAAATATGGAATCTCCAACTGAAAAGTGCTTAACAAAATGAAGGATGATGATGATCTCAAATAACATGAAGTCCAGAGGTGGCATAGTTACAGGGTCTGTTAATTTAGTAGTACAATGATTTCCAGAAAAGTTCCAGTTTTTCCGTCTTTCTACTCTCCTATTCTCAGTGTGTTGGTTTTACTATTCAAGTTTGTATTCTCTTGTCACATAAATGCCTACAAGATTTCCAAGCATCTTAGTGTCACAAATTGAATGCCCAAAAGCCAGAAGGGGAAGCGGAAATATGTCCCTTCATTGTGAACAGTTCTAAAACTAAGGAAATGCTTCAGGATCTACCAGTACACTTTGACTCAAACCTCATTACTCAGAATTAACTAACAAACCCTAACAAGGAGAATAAAGTTACCAAATTTTATTTTTGTTGTGCAGGTGTCTCTCCTGGCTGTCAAATACTTTAATACAATTGAGGTTCTTTTTAAAAAGAAGGGCAGAGGACTGTGACATAGGGGAGATGGAAAGGCTATTAGGACAGCTATCAAATGTGTCTGTCATAGGCTGTTTCTGTGGTAAATTAATGGCATTTTCTACATTTTTTAAAGTATTTTTTTTAACATTTTGACTTTATAATCTGATTATTTAATTTTTGTCCTTTTACTAAACAGTCACCATCTTGGCAGTGAGGCTGTCTTACCCACTTTGAAAGGACCACAATATCTAAGACACTGCTGTGCAGAGAATAGTTCCCCAATAAGCGAGGACATCTTATTTCTTTTAAAGTGATGTACAAGTATGCCTCATTTTGTACAAGATAATATTCTTCAGAGTTGTGAGCAGATTAATGCTTATAAATCAAATCTTTGCTTCCCCCATGTGTTTTTATTATAATTAATGAAGCCTGCTCAACATTAATGTTTAATTGGCAGGGTCTAGTATTTCAAATGTAAGCTCAATTTTCCTCTAGTCTCTCTTTCAAGCAATTAATGATGTGAAAATAAATACTTGGATACACGAAGAAAATTCAAGAATTAAAAGAACTCTGGATCTTTTTGTAAAATAAAAATTATTTTGTATCATGAAGTATTGTACTGAAAGCAGAGTTTATGTAAAAAAAGAGGTTTTAAATTTTCTTTTATTTAAGCTGATATTCTTATAGTAAAATATCAGAATTATGCTCCAAAATGTTCATATAATTTGATTTTGACATAAGGACATATAAATTCAAACCAGGAAAATACAATTACTACACTACAGGGTAATGCTTAAAATCCATCACAAACACAGGAAAACATAAATAATGCTTTTTCCGTCCATCTTTTCCTTAGACTCACACCACTCCAGTATTCTTCTGTCCAGGAATTCAGACAATTTTGGAACTGAAATGAACTTGAGCAATCCTTTAGTCAAACCCAGTATGTCATTACAGTCTTTAAGCATGTCACATATACATTATTATCACATATATAATAGTGTCACATAGACAACATAATCACACATAATAGTATCACATAGGTACCATTTATAGGAACAAAATCAAATTCTCCACAGTAAAGAAAAAAAAGTTTAATCAAATGACAAGGTATACTGATTTTAAATAAAAATATTTTTTTTCTCAGGACCAACACAGTCATTGTAATGTAATATTTTGTACTTGTTGCTTATAATTTTTCAACAGCAGCATTTTACTGTTAATGGGTTTTAAATACTAATAAGAAAGTTTCTTAAAGAACATTCCCAGGATATAAATATGTACTTGTGCTTTTGATTCAGGATGGAAAATTTTTTTCCAAAAAAAAAGGAATGTAAATATTATGAAAACCATGTGTAAAAGTAAAAGTATTAGGAGAAAGAATGCGTCTTTCTGAAAACTTTGGAAGTGTGTTATCATGTTGTGACAGTTTTGGCTTCATTCACTGAAATCCTTTGTTGTCTTTTTCCTGTTCATAAAAGTAATTTTTGAAAATCACCTAAAAAGTGGCCAGGGCACAGTCGAGCTGTTCTATTTAAGGAGTTTTTCTAAAGACGTTGCCAACAACAACAACAACAAAACTTTTTGTGTTTAATTTTTCTTTTTAATTTGTGGTCAATAGTTAAATAAAATACACATTACTTCCAAAGTCATATTTTTTACCCAGAGCTGGCAAAATTTCTGTCCAAACAGATGTATGATTTTAGAATCCCGCCAAATGAGCAGATCAATCAAGGCTGCATTCCACACCTGTATGGGGCTGAGGATTGGGAGGCAGGTGGAGGGCAATGCCAGTTGCAAGAGCATGTAAGGACACGTTACATTTGAAAAAACAAATTTACTGCAGTACCAAACTCCATCTCCCAAGGAGAAAAGTCACACTGGCATTTTCAAAAGGTGTAGGAATAGTGCAAAGAGGGGTCACCCTGTTTCCCGTAGATGACCTTGACTCCACATTAAAGTCACCTGGGGAGGCCTAAAAAGGCCAATACCTAGGACCCATCCTCAGATATTCTGATCAGTTTGTCCACAGTGGGATCTGGCCATGGGTAATTTTAAAAAGCTGTGCTAATATTTATAATCTATGTTTAGGGTTGAAAAAACAATCCACCCCATCCCCACCATGGTTAACTTTATGTGTCAGCTTGACTAGGCTAAGGGATGCCCAGATAGCTGGTAAAACATTATTTCTGGGTATATTGATGAGGATGTTTCTAGAAGAGATGCACATTTGAATCAGAGGACTGAGTAAAGGATGTCCTCACCAATGAGAATGGCTATTATCCAATCTGTTCCTAGCCTGAACAGAACAAAGAGGTGGAGGAAGGGCAAATTTGCTCTCTACTTGAGCCAGGACATCCATCCTGTCCTGCCCTCAGACATTGGCTAGCCTGCAAGGTTTCCAGACTCAAACCAGAACTTGCAACATTGTTCCCCAATTCTCAGCTTTTCAGACTGGGACTGAATTATACCACCAGCTTGCCCAGTTCTCCAGATTGCAGAGAGATATATATCTCCTAATTTAACATTTCACATATTGGTTCTGTTTCTCTAGAAAACCCTGACTAATATGCTCTTCCCACAAAAAAACTGCTTTAGACAGAGTTTCTTGGATTTCATCTATGAGGGGTTATATAGCTGGCATCCTGCCTTTACTCCTACCATCTCCAGGGTTTCCAAGCCATTTCTAAATGGCCCTCAGCAACTCACATTAGTGAGGTCAACTCCTACCACACACTTTCTTCACCTTGGTTGTGCAAAATGTAGAACATAACTCAAAAGACACTAAAGTACTAGAACAATAACCTTAGCGTGATGCAGTAAAAATATCACATAGGAATTCAGTAATGTACAACGATTCCACCATCCTACTCTACTCTTTTAATTAATTGGTTTGTGTCTATTCAAGTTCAAAAATGTCACCCTTACATATTACCATTTTGATAATTCTGTGCTACCCATCTAAAAGAGGCGTCATCACTCTTCACATGGGAAGACTACATATTTTCATCATTAGTGGCCTCCAGTTTCAGATTGTCTTGCTTTAAATCCAAGCTCCAGGACTATTAGACGTGCTCCAGGAAGTCTCTCTCTGTCATTGTGAACCAGTTTCTTTATTTCTAAAAGTATGCTACCTATACCTTATAGGGTTGTTGTTAAGTTGTTATCCACCAGCACTTAGAACAGTGCCTGCCACACACTCAGCACTTAATATATTTTAGCTATTATCTCTAGACTTCTAAAGCCCTGTCTCCTCTCCTAAGTCATGTCATAGCAACACATTTCAACATTCTAAGGTGTTCTCATAATTACATGGATATTTCTAATCTTCCCTAAAATGTTGTGCCCCAAGAGGAGAGAAAGCTGGAACTTGGGATTTTTACCCCATGTCTTATATGCCAGTCCCACAAACTCTTGGGGATAGAAGGAATTTCCAACTTTCCCTCATATCGTGTCCCAAGTTCTCTTTACTGCATGAGTTAAAGATTAAGTCCATTATGACTGGCTGTTGATATTAAGAGGAGCTTAAGAAATTGACTTCAGAAATTTCTTTTGCAGCAACATCTTTATTTTGAAATACTCCCTTGCCACATGCTCACAAATATGTTTCTAGTTGTCAGACATAAAATATTGACTCTTTTTCTTTGCATCTGTGCTCTATCAATCCTAAAGCTCCCTGAGGTAAGTGAGTGAGAAAAATCATGAATGATTATTCTTTGACTTTTTAATAAAGGCAGCTTTGACCATTGACAGACTCAACGCTAAACACAGCTCTTAGTGAAAAGCAGTAATAAGTTCATTACAGCCCTAAAATTTCTAGAAATGGATTAGAGTAATCTCAAAAAAATTCAACCACTAAAATTTTGTCATTTTAATACCCTTAATGTCTAATAAAAAGCCATTTTGGGAATTTATTTCATCCTATATATCTAAGATGCAGGGTAGGGGGAGTGGAGAAGAGAAGGCTTATTTTTAACCTGAAAAAAAAATTAAAGTCAGAGTTCTAATTCTTGTTCAGTCACTAATCATGTGGGCAACTTCCTAAGATCACTTTCTATATGAAAACGATGATATTATTACTTAATGCTTGAGACAATTTGAGAGTAAAATGGGATACTGCATTCACATACTTTTCATGTTAGCACATTGTGAGTGCCCAGTAACTGGTAGAAATAAGAGCAATAATTATTAATATCAATACATTCATCATTTTAAGAGGAGAATATAATCACCTCCAGGAAGGGAAAAGTGGCTATACTTTACACTTCCTACCTAATTTAGCATTTCCCACCTAATTTACTGAACTAATGTTTCAATAAGCATTAGTTGCTTTTGTTTTTAGAACAGACCACTTGAAATGTATTTGATTATTTTCCACTGTTAATTATCAAACAACTTGTAGAAGCTTTCAGTGGTGCTTGATACTTTAATGTGTCACAAATTTGGGAAATGATCACTGTATTGGATCTATATGTATGTGTGTGTGTGAGAGGTAGATGGGGCAATTTCATATGAAGTGGTTATTTTTTTCTCCAAAGTGATATATAATTTTAAAATTCTTGCATTTATCAAGGTGATTTTTAGTCTATTTTAAATAATAGTCATGCACTAGTCATAAAATTGTTGAAAATGGTATATAATGAACTGATTCTCCAAACTTAACATTATATTATAAAACTACAGCAGAGTACTCATTCAGGAATATACAAACATAGAAAATTAACAAAAGAGCAAATATGCAAACAATTCTACCAATTTGGGGGTTTAAAAATGGGCCATTTCAAAGCATGAGAAAGAATGGAGCTAATGATACATTTAGCTAACTTCTGGGGGAAAAAATAAGTTGGACACCTACCACACATCATTTGCCAAAATTCATAAGAGATGAGCTAAAAACTGTCAGTGCTAAAATTAAAGCAGAACAAAATATAAGTGAATATATAATTGTGGATTAGGCATTCCTTCAGAGCAAGATCTTAAAAATACACACCGTAAGGCACAAGTTGGTGGCATTCAAGGCAGCAGCAACCTACAGATCTTTTTTGTTTACCATTCAAAGAGTTTTTAAAAAAATATACTCTACTTAAACATATAAAATTTCAAATACAAAGAAAATTAACTAGTTCTCTTAGAAAAACAACCAGGCTATCTGTAAAAACTGAACTAATATTTCCATAGTGCAACCATAAACTACAACTGGGTTCAGGGCCCCCTTTAGTAAAGGGCAAGAGTTATCCAACAAATTGTATCACTAACCTGCTCTGCTTCACTCGTTTTCCTTCCAGCCTACGCTCTCTGTTCTTTTAAAATTGAGATCCTGGTAGAGATCATATTTAGACAAAATAATACAAATCAAACTAAAAACAAGAAAAAACATTTTCAAGATGATGGCTTAGTATTCTTATTATTAAAGACAAATCTCAAGTGAATTAGAAAATAAATATTTTATTACAAAAGTAATCCAAGGCATGAAGACAAATGTCAATAAACACATAAAAACATATTCTAACTCATTAGTTGCTAAAGAAAAAATTAAAACCATATTGTTTTCAATTACCAGATTGGCAAAGACTAAAAATAGAATTTCGTGGAATGCACTTTGATAATATACATAAACTACTTTTCACAAAACCCACTATAATAAATGCTTAGATATTGCTAATTGCCAACTTATTGTTGCCGTTAAAATAGTTATTGGTTGGGGATGATGTCAGCATCATGGCAGAGGGAGTTGTTCCATTTGTCTCCCTTCTCTAAGTTACAACCAGTAGGACATCCATAGACCAACAAAGGATTCTCTGCACAGCACACCAGAACACCTGAGAGATCCATACATCTATACCTCTGGAGGTGGGGATTGGACCTTGTGGAGATGGTGGAACTGGGGGGAGCAACAGTGGCAGCTCCAAAGACCAGAGTCTCAAGGAACTATGGCTACACCTGAAACCAGAGGCTCCAGGAACTGTGGTAATGCCTGTGAATGGAGGCCCCAGGAACCTAGGGACTAGGAAACACTGTGGCACCCACAAGTGGAGGCTCTTGGAATTGTGATGTTGTCTTTGACCCAGCCCCCTCCCTCTCCTCCAGTGGTGGTGCCTTAAACCCTGGCCCTCCAGCAGCAGGGGCTGCATCCAAGACTCCAGTACCCCTGGCAGCAGCAGCAGTGCCCATGACCTGAGGTTTGAGGACTCATACTGTCATCTAAGACCAGAGGCACCAGGAACCCCAATGAAGCCTGTGACCCAGGTACCCCTCCCCCATGGCAGTGGTGATGTCACCTGTGACCTCAGTCCACCTGGCAGTGGCAGTACCAGCACCCCCAGAAAACCCAGGAGGAATAGTGTAGGCAACACACAGAGTAACAGAACCTGAGGCTGAAGAGAGCTCATGGAGAATTCAGTAACAGTGACAGAGGAGCCCACAACCCCAGTCTCCCCAAGCTGCAGCAGTGCCTGCAACTTCAGCACCCCCACCCATGGCAGTGGCACCTGCAGACAAATAAACCCAGACATGGGAGAGGTGCCCATGAGCCTGGCTCTCAATCCACTTTCCCCCTCCCTCTTCCACAGTGGGGGGAACCTGTGACTCAGATGACCCTGAAAGCAGCAGAGGTGATCACCAGCCTAATGACTTTGGTGGCAATGCTAGTGACTACAGCAACACCATAAGCAGCAAGGCGTCAGCAACCTTGGAGGCACAAGCAGCACAATGAGGGCACTGAAAATGCGTCTGGCAGAGGCAGTGGAGGGTGGAAAGTGCTGGCTCTCAAATACAACAAGAAGCACCTTAGAATCAAAGTAAACAAAGCCTCACCCAAATAAGAGAGGTGTTTGCTGCCACAAAGGTGCCAGCAGAGGACAAACTCATCAAGAACCATGAAAAACTATGGTAACATGATATCACATAATGAAAAAATTCTCCAGAAACCAAACTTGAAGCCACAGAAGATTGTGATCTAACTGGCAGAGAATTCAAAATAGAAGTCATGAAGAAACTTAATGAGCTACAAGAAAACTCAGAAAGACAGTTCAATGAGCTCAGGAATAAAATTAATGAACAGGAGGAGTACTTCATCAAAGAGATTGAAACACTAAAAAAGAAACAAATAGAAATTCTGGAGCTGAAGAACTCAAAAAATGAAATGAAGAATAAAATAGAAAGCATTGGAAATAGAGCAGACATCACGGAAGAGAGAATTAGCACAATTCTCAAGATAGATAGATAGATAGCTCAAAGATAGAAATCTAGAAATGATTTAGGTGAAAGAGGAGATAAAACACATATTCTAAAAAAATGGAGAAATCTTGCAAGAAATATCTGACTCAATTAGGAAAAGCAACATAAGGCTAATGGGTATCCCACAGGGAGAAGAGAGGGAGAAGGGAGCAGAGGCTTATTTAGAGAAATAATGGTTGAGAATTTCCCAAATCTGGGGAAGGAACTGAATATACAGGTACATGAACTAATAGGACACCTAGTTATCTTAATGCAAAAAGACCTTCTCCAAGGCAGATTATATTAAAATTGTCAACATTCACTGACAAAGAAAGAATATTAAGGGTGGCCAGAGAGGAAACAGCAATAACCTACAAAGGAACCCTCATTAGACTATCAGTGGATTTCTCAGCAACAACTCTACCAGCCAGGAGAAAGTGGAATGATATATTCAAAATATTGAAAGATAAAAACTATTGGCCAAGAATACTTTGTCTAGCAAAGTTATCCTTCAAGTATAAAGGAGAAATAAAGGCTTTCTCAGACAAACAAAAGCTGGGGGAGTTCATCACCACTAGACCTGCCTTACAAGAAATCTTGAAAAGACATCTCCTACCTGAAAGGAAAAGGAAAAGGTATACAAAGCCTTAAGCAAGGTGATAAATAGACAGAATCAGAACATTGCAACTCTACATCAGAACAAGTAGCAAACACTTAATTATAACATAATGGCTAAAGGGAAAGAAAAAATTAAAAATAACTATAACCAATTCAATTTGGTAACAAAGTCACTATACAAAAAGGGGTAATTCATGACAACAAAAACATAGAAGGGGGAGAAGAAAAGGATGGAACTTATATAGGCAAATAGAGATGAGATGCTATCAGCAGAAAAAGGACTATTTCATCTATGAGATCTTTCATACAAACCTCATGGTAACCACAAAACAAAAATTCAGAGCAGAGTCATGAAACTCAAAAAAGGAGAAAACTGAGATCCACAAAACTGAGATGGCAGACAGAAACACAAGGAAAAAGAAACAATGGAAATATAGAACAACCAGAAAATAAAAGATAAAATGCGTTATTAAACCCTCATATATCAATAATCACCCAAAATGTAAATAGATTGTATTCATCAATAAAAAAGAAACAGAGTGGCTGGGTGTATTAAAAAACAAGACCCAACAATATGCTGCTTCCAGGAAACTTATCTCAGCTCTAAAGACAAACATAGGCTCAGAGTGAACGGATGGAAGGTGATACTCCAAGCAAATGGAAACCAAAAGAAAGCAGGTGTAGTTATGTTTATATCAAACAAAATAGACTTCAAGCCAAAAAGATAAGAGACAGAGATGGACATTATATAATGATAAAAGGGGCAGTCCACCAAGAGGACACAACACTTATGAATGAATATGCACCTAACACAGGAGCACTAAAGTATAGAAAGCAACTATTAACAGACCCAAAGGGAGAAATTAACAGCAACACAATAATAGTAGGAGACTTTAATACCCCACTAACATCAACGGATAAATCACCCAGACATAAAATCATCAAGGAAACATTGGCCTTAAATGAAACGCTAGGCGAGATGGATTTAATAGGTATATGGAGAACATTCCATCCAAAAGCAGCAGAATATACTTTCTTCTCAAGTGTATATAGAACATTCTCAAAGACAGACCATATGTTGGGAAACAAAACAAATCTCCATAAATTTAAGAAGATTGAAATCACGTCAAACATCTTTTCTGACCACAATGGTGTGAAACTAAAAATCAACAACAAGAATAAAGTTAGAAAGGTCACAAGTATGTGAAGACTAAACAACATGCTACTGAAAAACTATTGGATCAATGAAGAAATCAAAAGATAATAAAAAAAGTACCTGGCAAAAAATGAAAATGAAAACACAATATACCAAAATCTATGGGATGCATCAAAAGCACTACTACAAGGGAAGTTTATAGTAATAGAGACAAACCTGAAGAAACACAAAATATCTCAAATCAACAATCTAACTGTACACCCAAAAGAACTAGAAAAAGAACAGATGAAGCCCAAAGTCAGTTAGAAGGAAAGAAATAATAAAAATAAGAGTGGAATTAAATGAAATAGAGACTAGAAAGACAATAGAAAAGATCAATGAAACTAAGAGCTGGTTCTTTGAAAATAAACAAAATTGACAAACACTTAGCTAGACTCACTAAGAAAAAAAGAGAAGATTCAAATAAATAAAATCAGAAATGAAAGAAGAAAATTTACAACACATACTGCAGAAATACAAAGGATTATAAGAGAATGCTATGGAAACCTATATGCCAACAAATTGGATAAACTAGAAAGAATGGATAAATTCTTAGACTCATACAACCTCCCAAAACTGAATCAAGAAGAAATAGAGAATCTGAGTAGGCCAATCACAAATAAAGGATTGAAACAGTAATCAAAAACCTCCCAAAAAGCAAAAGTCCAGGACAAGATGGCTTCTCTGGTGAATTCTACCAAACATTTAAAGATTTAATATCTACCTTCTCAAACTTTCCCAAGAAACTGAAGAGGATGGGATGCTTCCTAACTCATTTTACAAGGCCAACATTACCCTGATACCAAAAATAAGACAAGGATATCAGAAAAAGGGAAAATTACAGGCCAATATTGCTGATGAACAATATGCAAAATTCGTCAACAAAATAGTAGCAAATCAAATACAACAATACATTAAAAGGATCATATACCATGGTCAAATTGGATTTGTTCCAGGGATGCAGGGACGGTTCAACATCTGCAATCAATGTGATACACCACATTAACAAAATGAGGAATAAAAATCACAGGATCATTTCAATAGATGAAGGGAAAGCACTTGACAAGATCCAACATCGATTTATTATTAAAAAAAAAAAAACCTCTCAATAATATAGGTATAGAAGGAAAGTACCTCAACATAATAAAAGCATATATGGTGAACCCATTGCTATCATACTCAACAGTGAAAAACTGAAAGCTATCCCTCTAAGAACAGAAACAAGACAAGATGTCCACTCTAACTAGTCTTGTTCAACATAGTATTGGAAGTCCTAGCCAGAGCAGTTACACAAGAGAAAGAAATAAAATGTATCCGAATTGAAAGGAAGAGGTAAAACTGTCACTATTTTTGTATGACATGATTTTATACATAGAAAACCCTAAAGACTCCACCAAAGAACTATTAGAAATAATTAACAAATGCAGTAAAGTTGCAAGGTACAAAACCAACATACAAAAATCAGTTGTATCTCTATACACTAACAGCAAACTAGCAGAAAGAGAAAGCAACAATTAAATGGTTAGGGCCTGGCCTGGTGGTGCAGTGGTTGAGTTTGCATGCTTCTCTTTGGCAGCATGAGGTTTGCTGGTTCAGATTCCTGGCATGGACCCATGTACAGTTCATCAAGCCATGCTATGGCAGACAACCCACATATAAAATAGAGGAAGACAGCCCCTGATGTTAGCTCAGGGCCAGTCTTCCTCAGCAAAAAGAGGGGGATTGGAGGCAGATGTTAGCTCAGGGCTGGTCTTCCTAAAAAAAAATGAAGAAAATGGTTATCAGTTGAAGAATATAGCCAGCTGGATAATACCTTTCGAAGAGATAAGGAACAAGAACATAACTTCTCTCCTTCATTATTGGTAGAAGTATAAGTCAGTACTAACTTTCTGAATGATATTATAGATACATAAAGCTTTAAAATATGCATAACTTTAACTTAGGGCAATAATATCTACAAATTTACTTAAAAAATATTTGGTCAAAAATACAAATTTTGTATAGAGGAATGATTATTGAAGTATTGCATATAATAAAGAAATGCTAGAACACATATAAATGCCCCAAATAAGCGTTGGGTTAGATAATTTATGCCATATATGTACAGTAGAAATCAATATAGCCACAAAAATGTTGATTAAAATGCATAACATTTATTACAAATTAACATGAGGAGAGGTTAACTAAACAGAAATAGTTACAAAAGCAATTGAACAATATTATTTGAATTTGGAGAAAATTTGAAAACGTCTTTTTGGCGTTTTATCAACAATTGTGCTCAATCTATTACATAGCTAAAATCTTTTTTCACCAACTAAAAAACATGTTTACAACGTTAATTGTGTTTTTACATTTTTAACTCTAGAATATTCAAAGAAGAGAGAATGCAAACTATCCTATGACACCCATGTCCTAGGTGACTGGCAAGCTTCATTTATTCAAGCACACCATCTCTGTTACAGAATCTCCTTGGAGCAGAAGGTTCTTTTCACTGATAAATCCCCCGTGTCTATAATGTTGTCTCTCATAATGTACATGTTCAAAAAATACTTGGTAAAAAAATAAATTGTGCATTCTAAATAGCTTACAGAAAATTTAGTTCTAAAAATCACTGTAACAGTGTGAACTGTGTTTCAGGAATGATTATACATTAAAATCAGGAAATTGATATTGACATATAATATCCAAAAAGAAATGCAAATCTATATCTATCTACCATCTATCAATCATTTTTCTATCTCCATACATATGCACATACACACAACCACACACAGACAGAATTTTGGCTTTATATTAAAAATTGCAAAATAATCAAATATATCTAAAATATATAGAGGTAATGCTTTGTGTAACCTGTGCATTTTATAGAAGGACAGTAATTAGCTACAATAGAGTCTAAATAAATCATTTGATAGATGAGGAAACTTTCAGAAAGTTTTTAAAATTCCCTCAAGTTCACTCAGCTAGTGACAAAAGCTGGTTTAAAATCTGGGTCTTACGACGGAAGTCCAGAGCTAATCAACTGTCAGCCTCTCAAGAAATCATTTTGGCTTCTCAAAATCTTCGGCTATTTACAATTCTGCACTAGTACAATTTTGATTATGTTAGATTTAAGTTATATTTAGGTTTTCAAATTCAAAAGAAAACTCAATATTCTAGTTTTTGAAAATGTAATTTTACAAGGTAGCAGATGTCGTGGGCTGATGGTTTATGAAAGCATATGTTTAGCCTTCTACCATATTTAAAAAAAAAGATAAATGAAACCCCTTTAGAACTATGTATGTGTTAGCATAGAAGTCAAGCATCTGGCCTCATACTGACATTTCTCATATTTTTATTATGATTAAGAAAACTATCTTTTACTTTAGTGTATAAACTATTCTATAAAGTACGAATAGTTGTTATTAAATATTAAATATTTCCATAATATTTCCATTTCCATTCTATATTAAATAATTCCATAAACAATCTGCCAGAAAATAAACTATTGTGTATGCCTCCCATTTTTTTTTTTAGATTAACATGCATTTTTATCTTAGATCCTTTTACAATGGATATTTCCAAGGATTCTTCTGACCAAATTCTGTCTCATGCAGCTAATAATATCCTTCTTCTCTTTCTCCTCACGGGTATATATCTTTAAGTGTTTGTTGGGTAGAACAATAAAAACCAAGAAAAATGCAAAAATCCGTAGCATCTTTTGATCTTCTCAGAATTATAATGTAATAAAATCAATAGCTTATAATTATAAGGAAGTGAATATAAATCAATATGTATTATGTTGATTTACTATACAATTGCTCAAACTAAATAAAAACTAAGAATAAATTCCAAGATACTTTGCCTTTATATTCCATTTCCAGGACTTGACAAAAAACAGTAGAATGTGTTTTCCCTAAATTTTAATCAAAGTTTTTCAAAACTTCAAGACTCAGAAATGTATAAACAATGAATTTTAAGAAAGCATATTTTAAGAAAGCAGTGTTTTCAAATTTTAGGTAAAATATTTTTAGAAATATGGGGTGTAGCAAACTCTGCTTTCAAGTTTGGAATGCTGAACATGTATTAGAGTGACAGTAAAGTTGAAATATTTATATATCAAATAGATATACATGCACACACATTATTTAACTGAAGGCTAAGACTATATCCTTTCTGTAGTATTTATTTTTGCCCATGGCAATTAGCCACGTTTTAGTTATTCTGATGTTAATTGAATAAATAAATTCAAAATTACCTGGCTCTGTCCAAATCAACATTTGAAGTGAAATTAGAGTAAGATAAAAAAGCAATATTGTGAAAGCTATTTGTAATTTTGACATTTCTCTACCCTGGCAAGTGATTTTTTTTTGTAATACTATGGGTCTCTATTACAGTTTAACCTTTTTCTGGTCTTTTCATTCTCAGAGAAGGATGTTTATTTACTAAATCAACGTACACTTAGTAATCATCTACTATGTTCCAGAAACTGTTCAGGACACCAGATGTACAACTATGAACGATGCAAAGTCTTTACCCCCACACCCCTAGATATTATACTTTAGCTGGGGGAGGCACAGAACAAACTAATCAGTACCTTTGTAGTAATTCAGATCACCCTAAGATCCATGGTGAAAAATAAACCTGTATATGTCTAATACAGCAGTGGTGGGGGGCGGCTGGTGAGGGAATGGGGAGAGTGATATTATATAGAGAGCAGTCAGAGATCTCATTGATTGGTAGCATTTGAGGAGAGACCTACAGGAAATAAAAGAGAGGCTTGCGAATTTGGGGGAAAAAAGGTTTCCATGTTGCCACCACTTTGGTCACAAGCATCATCTCTAAAACTAGTCATTTTCAGTATCCATAAAATCAATGGGCAAAGTTTCTGACCAGCTCTAACACTTGATACGCCTCCAGCTGCTACCTCCCTTGCATGAAATATCATTTATAGCTTAAAAGAAAATGATGTAAAATATATGAAAGATAGGAAAATAAAGGAGAAGAGGAAGAGAAGAAAGGAGAAATGAAAGGATGCATTGTTGCAGAACACATGTATTCTCAGAAATGAGTAGGGAAATTATGGAACATGCATTTTTTGTGTTGTTTGTTGTGTGCCTTTGTGTGTGTTTGCTTTGCCATACACCTCTGCTTGTGTCCTCTTAGACTCAGTGTATTCCAGTAGTTTGAATCTTTGCCAATGTGAAAAAAACACAGGATGTTTAGCTAATAAAACAGAAAGGAAAGATTGGAAAACACACCAAAGCCAAGTTGGCTCGTGTGTTGTGTGCTGTCACTCTCCATCAATAAAACAGTCAAATGTGGGAGTGAGTTATGAGTTCATACTTCATAACGCTGAAGTATGGGAAGGAAGATGAATTGACATCTTTCCTATCTAGATGGATGAATCTATTACATAACTTTGCTCTTCATGAAATGCTTCTTGTTTTTCTTCAAATGAAGTAAATCTGTGACTATCCTTGAACCACAATTTATGTTTGAGATGAAGGGAACCAATTGTGTTATCTCTTTGTAAGCCAAACACTTGTAAATCTGCTGCTCCAAGTTTTGACAGTATTTGAATACTTATTCATCTTAAAATAGCATGGAAACCTCCAAATGTTTGCCAGTAGACAAAAGTTTGTAAAGGATATCAATTTCAAGTAATATCCTAAAGGAATATGTACTTTTCATAACCTTACTTCTCCCAGTCTACTTCTAATATAATCACATCATTTTATTTTTTATTTTGGGGAAGAGGTCACAGATTTGTTGCATATTTTCATGCCTCTTTTTTGAAGGGTAGTCTCCAGTCCTTCTGTCCTTATTTTTTTATTCCATTATCTAATAAACAATTACTCTGTGCCTACCATATCTGGGGCTATGGCTGCGAGTAAGGTATACATGGTTCGTGACCTCACAGAACTTACAGATTAGTGGAGAAAATCCTCAAGTCAATAGGCAATAATTACATAATGCAATTAATGCTGTGATGAAGTTAATGTAGCTTATTGTGGGAGCACCTATATGAAACACTTAACCATAACTTAAAAGGGAAATGGACAAGGAAGACTTGGAAAGAGAGACATCCAAGCTACGACCTAAAGTGTATGTAGAAGGTTGCCAGGAGAATCAGCAGCAATAGCATCTTCAAAGGCCAAGACAGATAAAAATAGCATAGTGCATTCACACAAAGGTAAATTGTAGAGGGGGACTGGGTAAGACAGTGGCTGAGAGTTTAGATGGAATGCAGGGGCCAAATCCTATAGAAGATTAGGAGCCAAGTTAAAGACCTCAGGCTACATCCTGAGAAGGGAACCATTGAATTTGTTGAGGGAAGAGAGAGAAGTGTTAAGGTTTAAATGTATTAAATAGATTGGAAGAAGACTAAACAAAATATTCTTGTAATAATCTAGAAGACAGATGAGGAAAGACTAAACTAAAAAGATGGTTAGTGATGTTTAAAAGATAGAACTGGTGTGTTACAGGTGATGGATTAAAGTAGACAAACAAAGAAAAAGGAGGTTGCAAGAATGGGTCCCAGATTTCTAACTTAAGCAAATAGGTAAAATATGGTATTTCCCCCTGAAATAAGAAACAAATTCATCTTGGGATGTGTTGAATTTGAGGATTATGTGAGTTGGAATTTCCAACTTACTTTTAGATATGTAAGACAGATTCAGGAGAGGTGTGAGCTAAAATATATTGATTTTGGAAAATAAATGGTAATTAAAAGAGTGAAATGGTCTCAAACAGGACAGTATCTTGAGAAACTGAAGCTTTTTAAAGATTTTTTATTTTTCTCCTTTTTCTCCCCAAAGCCCCCCGGTACATAGTTGTATATTTCGTTGTGGGTCTTTCTAGCTGTGGCATGTGGGACACTGCCTCAGTGTGGTCTGATGAGCAGTGCCATGTCCGCGCCCAGGACTTGAACCAACGAAACACTGGGCCGCCTGCAGCGGAGCGCGCGAACTTAACCACTTGGCCACGGGGCCAGCCCTGAGAAACTGAAGCTTTTTGTGTGAGAAGGAGAGAGAGGGAGAAAAGAGAGAGAAAGAGAGATTGAAGATACAGAAGAGAGGATAAATTCAGGAATTAAGTTTATATGAGAAGGCTGGGCAAGATGAAATATGTATGGAGGATGTAGCAGCCTTGATAGTAGAAGAATTCTTTTTCCATTTTAATGGATGAGAAGAAAAAAGGGATGATCATAGAGATGTTTGTGAGGTGATGTCAGGAAGTGGAGGGAGTCCTATTTTCTCTGTTCTGTAGAAACCTTTGACTGAACATTTTGAGGAAAGAGAGGTACAGTTTTGAAGAGTGTGGAGAAAGTTTGAAATGTTTACTGAGGAGAATAGGGGACAAAATCTGACCAAAAAAACAAAAAAGAATTCCAAGAAAGCATTGAAGGATAGTATAAAGTGGAGAGATTATTTCATATTTGTATAAATGTGCATGTTACTCAATTTTTCTTCAACACATACATTACTTTGGACATGAGCACAGAAAGGCAAGACAGTTGCTGGGTGGATGAAGTGAAGAAAGAAATTGAGAAAAGTGGAAAAAATTGAAGTATTTGTCAGTGGAATCTGAACAGAGTAAAGGAGAAAATGAAGAGAGAAGAGGAGTGGGCCATGGAAAGTAAAAAGGATGCAAGACTGGGGGCTCAGTGGAGTTGAAGAACACGTACTCTGAGAAAAACTAAGATGGTTGAAAAGATAGGGGGTTTTGGACATGGAAAACTTCCTGAGCTTAAATTATCAACAGCAGTAGAGACATGTCAAGTAATGAGAATTCCAGGTGTGTGACTGTGCGAGTGAGTTGCTGGAGAGGTGTGGAGCTGTAGGTCACTGGAAGTGAAGCCATGCATGAACTGAGAACAAGGAGATTGAAGGGCCCATCCATGTATGTTTTAACCCTCCATGACCATGGTGGAATGAGGAGAAGGCAAAGAATGCAAGTCAGGCATTAAAGTCCGAAGGGAATAAAAAGATGTGATCAGGGGGCATATAAATGTCAACAAAATGAAGAGATAGGATGAGGTTCAGACAAATGGCATTAAACCTTCAGAAATAAAGCTTGTAAAATTTTCTTACTCTATTTTTTAAAATTTCTTACACTAACGATTTCTCAAGAAATCATGATTTTTTAAAATTTGCCTAGTAATGAAAAAATATAAAAATGGCTCTACTTTAGCTTAAAAGATCATTATCCTTCCTTCTGTCTCCCTGTTTCTCTTTTTTTTCTCATTACTATTTCTGCTCGAGAAGTAATAACTCTGATAGGAGTTCATTTCAAACTGGACACTATTTTTTTCTAAGGGACCACTACGTCTTACATTGTCACAGACTGGGGGTTCCTGGATAGAAGACTCTGTGACGGAGTGTAGAGTGCAAGGTGATTATTAGGAAAGGCCTTTGGCCTGTGTCAGGGAGGTGAAGGAAGCTGGGTTAGGTAGAGGGAGGACTCAAGTTGAAATGGAGTTTGAACGACAGCCTTGGCAGACACATGGCAGAGCTCTGGAGCTAAAATGTCCCATTAGAGTTGCCCTGGCTTGGGCCTTTTCATCCCTGTCGATATCAGTTACTTGACGTGAGCCATCCTGGAAGGGATGCAACCTTGGGCCATGCAGATCTCTGCCTCTGAAGCAATCCTTGAAGGGTCTGGTGGCTGACAGCTCTCTGTCCACATACTTCCAGAAGATCAGGTCAAATGCTTCTTCTTGAAGAGGGATCATTCAGTGGCGAAGGACCTATCTACCAGGTGTCATCACACCCATATTTCATTGAATGGGAATCATCAAAATGAATGATCTAAGATGCTTTGTACATCATTGCTGGCAGTTTAATTAATGATATTCTCTATCATAAGTGGATGAAATCATACATTTGCTAAGGTATGAATACGTTACATTAAACGGCACAAAAACACCAATGTTATACTTTGAAGTAAAATTTTTAAAGGTTTATTTTTCATCCCTTACATATGATGAGTTATAACTGGCTTGAAGTCAATGATTTGTAGCAAACATACCATGGAGTATGAGTAAAGATGCTACATAGACTCAATAGGTACTACAAATGGAATGTCCCTATGGGGTGATGATAAACTACAAACAAGAGTCACAATTATGTTGTTTTTTCATTTGTATAATCAGAACCACCTTGATTAACTTTTTATTATCTTCCCTTTTGTCATTAGTGCCATCCAGTCAATTCTGACTCCTAGCAACACTGTGTACAGCAGAGTGGAACCCTGCCCGGTCCTTGTGTGCCATCCTCTTGCCTTTCAGCACTCTGTTAGATGATGCTTCACTGCTGTTCATAGGGTTTTCATGGCCAATTTTTTCAGAAATAGGTGGTCAGGTCCTTCTTCCTAGTCTGTCTAGTGTGGAAGCTCCGCCAAAACCTGTCCACCGTGAGTGACCCTGCTGGTAGTAGTACGACCAGTGGCATAGCTTTCAGCATCACAGCAACACACAGCTGCACAATATGACAACCGACAGATGGGTGGTGTGGTTCCCTGACCAGGGAATGAATCTGTGCTGTGGCAGTGAGAGTGCCAAATCTTAACCGCTAAGACCACCACGTATCTTCCCTACGTTTTCCAAATGTAAGCCTTTTAATATTCCAATTAAGATATTCTAAGTGACTATGCAAAGAAGTAGTTCTTGGCAAGCAAAAAAAACTTAAAGAGTAGAGTATGTCTTGAAAACTGTGACGTAGACTAAGATTTATTTTCAATGTGCATTATTTCTTCTATGTACATGTGATCAGATACTGATAAAGTAATAGCGATAATATTCATAATAATTTTATGTTAATAAAAAATGCCAAACAAGATGACTCCTTCAAGAGCTTGATTATTTAAAGCATTTTATAGTTGGTTATACTAGAGAAGATCATTTCTAAAAGAATGAATGAGATCAGATTGTGCACATACCAAATATATTGAAAATCAGTATGCTAAAGAAACTTTGAAATAATGATCTGAAGTTCTAATGTAAATTATTTACACAAACATGCAAGCCTGAACACTGATGTTGGCAAATATAGGAAGACTACTTGACCTTTATTTTTCCTGACGTGAAATCACTCTTAGAGGCGAATAATCTTGGAATGGTGCTTCTGAAATTGTGCTGTTCTCATTAGTTTAACTTCACATTTGTTTTCCTCATTGCTGCATCACAAGACTGATGTTTATGAGTGAGTGAAAGTGGTACAGATGAACAAAAAGTAACTTTCTAACACACCTCCCTACCTCTAGTTTTCCCTGTCTCCATTCTTTACTCAGATGGCTTACAGTCATTCCAATTTATTAATTTATTCCTTCACTCACTCATTCATGCATTTAACCTTTTTTGTGCACCATACAGAGTATCAGCTCTTTTCTAGAGCTACACTGGCCAATTAAAGTAGCCCTGTGTAGCTATTTAAATTAATAAAAAATAAGCAAAGTTGAAATTTTAGTTCTATGGCCACATTAGCCACATTTCAAGTGATCAGTAGCTACATGTGGCTAGGGGCTATTGTATTGGTGAGCACAGATACAGAACATTTCCATTATCATGAAAAGTTCTATTGGACAGCCCTACTATGGTGCCTAGGAATGAGGAGATAAAAGTTGAAATCTCTGCCATGAAAGAGTTCACAGACCATTAGAAAAAAATATGATTCAGTCATCTTCCTGGTACTCTTGGATAACAAAGAATGAGCTCCTAAATGAATCTGGAGCAGGATAAGGAATCCATAAAATGATGCTTGAATTGGATTTAGTTGGGTGCTAAAGGAATGATGAGAAGGCATTCCAAGGCACAGTAAATATCATTTGCAATGCTCATGGACAAGACCAAAAAAAGTATGATACTGTCAGGGACATGCAAATAAATTGAAATGGGTAGAATTATAAAGTGGTCTTGGGTGAGGGTCTCCAAACAGGTCTGTGTGTGTGTGTGTTTGGTGGGGGCGTGGCGGGAGGGGGAGGTGTTTCATCTATAAAAGGGGAATAAAAACACCTAACTCCTAAGGTTGATGTTAAAATTTAACTATTTTTAATATGTGAAGCACTTAGAATAGCTGCTGGCACTAGTGAGAATTTGTAAATATTAACAATTAGTATTATTATATTTTCATTGTTATTTTACAAGATTGGAAGTATGATCTGGGTCTTATTACAGAGTCGGAAGCAGAGGCACACTCCCCATCAAAACACCACTCTCAGTGATATTTAGGAAAAGTATTAAGCTTAAAATGTTCTGCTCCTTTTCTCTCCTTTTTTGGGTGCAAGTGGTGGGAAAGCAGGGCACTGCTTCTAGAAATGCTGGCGGAGGGAGAAATCACAAGCAATAAAGGAGAAATGAAAGTCAGCTGAGAACACAGAGAGAATATTTCCTGATTTTTGCATGTGAGTCTGGTTTAAGCATAAAATTATTTTCTTGTTTTGAACTTGATAAGAAAAACATACCAGAATTATAAAGTTAAAAGCAAACTGTGCTTGTACTACTTTTTTTTTCTTTTTTCTTTTTTTTTTTTTTTTGCTGGTCCAACAGAATTGAGGGTAAAAACTGCCAAAAATATCCTAAGACAGACTGTTCTTATAAGAATTCCAGTCGGCTTTTTCTGACTTGAAAGATTGGGGTGGTTTGGCCAAGAGTCAACCAAGAGCCAAACGTCTTACATGTTTATTCAGACTGAACTTTTGAACCATTTTATGTTGCTCTTTCACTACTACACATTAATGATGGAAACCAATCCTTAGTTCTTTTTTTATTTTTACTAAGGTAAATATCATCATATAGTTTAATTTTTTAAACCAATTTCCTTCTCTTACATTCAACTGTGAGAGTATTGTGATTCTAAAATCATCCCATCCAAGTTCTAAAGTGACTAATTTAATTCACTAAGCTATTTTACTGGATGATATAACTTCAATAACACATAAAGTGTTCTTTCCTCAAGGAGCTTATATTATAAGTTTGTGAATTTGACCGGGTTTTTTTGGTAATTAATTGCAATGAAGTAGTTGGTTCTATTTGTGATTCACTAAAAATATGAGGTGCTGATTTTACATGCAAAGTAATTTTCAGAGATAAAAAAGCTTTGAATTTTCCTCTTGCCTAAATCATTGGCAGTACTTTTATATATCATACTGTAGTGAAGGCTACCCTATCAATTATTCAAGGCACAATCCTTTAGGTCACAGCCCAGAATTTATCAATCAGAATCTGCAGGAGCTGGAACCTCGTCCTGGGCATTTTTTTTAAATCTCAGAAGTAAAACTGATGGGCACCTTTTTAGAGCAATGATTTTTGATCCCAAGAGACTAATTTGACTTCTGGATGGTAGAAGGAACACTAAAACCTATTTTTATAAATGTATAAGATAAAATTGAAAACAAAAATATTTATGTATGCCCTAATCTTAATGGAATTTACAAAATAAAATTGTAGTTATTTCAGAATATAAATCTTAGGCAGTAGTGCATGAGATTACATATTACATTAGTCAAACGTCTTGCACTTAGAAAGAATATGTGTGGATTTGAGAAAAACAAGACAATATTCAACTGAGGAATGTTGACCTTTTTTAATTATTAATATTTTAAAAATAAATAATAAGTACAAATGAAACTAGTTGTAAATTTAAAACCTTAAAATACAGACTGATATAAAATTGTTGCTATATTGATTCAGTCATCCAGAGCAACATTGATTTAATTTTCCAAAACAATGAAATTTAGTAAAGTTTTGAATAAAATAAATAACAAACTACTCTCAATATATACAATAAGCATATTTCTGGAAAATTGAAGAATGTTAAAACATACATTGTGCTGTAGAATTGAGTTAGAAAATTAAGTTCTCATTATTATAAACATGTTTCATCTACAGGAATGGAAGCATCTTGTTGTTTCAAAGTCCTACGGAAATGAAATAATCATTTTGTGGGAATTTCTTGAGCATTGAAACTAATATCCCTGGTATTGAATCACTAAATGACAAAGTTATTCCTTATATCATTTGTGTTAACTGAAAAGACCCTAGAAATTTCCAAAATGTCTCACAGAATCTGTTCCACCCACTTTGAGACGTCTACTTCTTTACACGTAATCTGGCTATGGATCATCCTGTACATTTTTTCTAGTAAACAACACTGTAGTCATTGTTTTCTACAGGACCCTTAGGAAGATCTTGGTAATTTGGGAAGTGTCAAATCAGATGATTGACCTGCAGATTACAAATTACCCTGACTTGACCCAACTGGTACTAGCAGGTGTTGTTGGAGCCCCACTCATACCCCCTTGGCACCCACAGTTCTCATATATGTCAATGATATCCTTCTTTCTCCCTGAGAGTTTTCTCTAGACCCACGCACTTTACAGGCTGAAAATGACCTTATTAGGCCCTAGTGATCATCACTCATTCACCGACAGAAGTGAATTGAAAGATAAGTGTCCTAGCTTTCTTGAATCTTGGATCACACAGCTCCGGCATGTAGCAGAAGTTTTCCTTAAAATTGAGCCCCAGTTGCCTTCAGTGGTAACCTGGGTAATTAAAGCACCTTTTATTAATTTTATTTCCTTTTCTATTTTACTTCCCACTCCTTTACCGATGCTGCCTGCAGTTAACTTGAAACCCAATCTTTTTTTTGGAGTATGCATCTAGGGAACTCAGCTTAAGACACTTGGTAAATGATGGGATTCTGGAGTAGGATCATTTGCTGTCCAGATATCAACAAGGACTCCCTTGCTGGTGGTAACTGGGATGATAGTAATCCATAACATCCTGTACAACGCAATTACTAACATGGATTAGGATGGAATACAGGTGGAATGTTGGCACTGGTTTTTGTAACAGGCTGGTGCTTGAAAGAATGAGTGTGAAGCTTATTACATAGATTGTGTTGTTAGTAGTTATTAACATCACCGAAGTCCTGGGGAAGAAAGTAACAGACATAGATTAGAAAACTAAATAATTTAGACTACAGTGTGAAACCTGGAAAGTGTCTTTGGCAGCATTTTAGAAAACTCTTATCTTCTGTAGCTGGAGGTAAGATTGTGTTGAAAATCAGGGTCTCAACTGTAAGATATGTGACCACAAAGTAAGCTTAATTTAAAGCCATAACAGGTCTCTCATGTTAAAGCCTGAGCCCTGATAAGGAAGGAATGAGATCTGAGGCCAGCGTATTGGGGTAGAGATGCCAGAGATCTTTAAACCCGTAGATATCCCTGGACACGCTCAGCAGGCTGGGAAGACTCCATCCTGCTTGCCAGAGGAGCGCAGCCTCACGCTGCTTGGAGATTATGAAAAGGCCTCACTGAAGTTAACGCTTTGCAAAATGAATCTTGGTCTCTTTTGATGTGTCTCCACCTCCACTCACTGCTTCTGGACCAATAGGTAGGGTCAAATGTCCCCAGAACGCAAATGGAAAAGTACAGTTCCTGCTATGGAAAGATTATGCACAAAAGGATCTACAGGTCCTGGCTCACACGTACTGACAGGAATCTGAAGACCATGCTAGGGAATGGATTGGAGGGTGCTGGACCAGGGAAGTTGAGAGGCAGGCTGACAGGAAATTGTTTGTTCATACAGGGCACTTACTCATCATTTAGAATTTAATAATGCATTAAGGATGCTGGAGCTAGGCCTAATAGGTTTCAAGAAATTGCTCCTTGAAGCTTAGCAGCACCAAGTAAATGAGGCAGAGGTGTCAGAACTGCTTAAGCAGACTATTGAAAAAGCAGGCAGAGGCTCAGAAAAGTGAACGCCTTAAAATAGATGTATGATATGAGACCAGAGAAACCACAGCTGACAATGCATGAGGAAGGCACAGGGAACAGTGTCTTCCCTGGAGAAATAAGACGTTAATAGAGTGACATCACGCTCATTGAGAAAGTCAACAGCAGCCGTCCTTCATTCTCTCTTTATTTGAAAAAATGTATTAATTGAAATAAAATCAAGAATTATTCTATTTGTTGAGATAACAATATAAATTAATGAATAAGTTGCTACTATTAAAAATAAAATATTAAAATGTCAGAAATGTTCTTGAAACGTTTTAAAATCTATGTCAATGACTAGTTACTTATTGATTCTAAATAATAAAACTGAATGTTAGGAGAAACATTCAGATAGGTCAAACCAACTATTTTAAATGATGTAAGTTAATTATCTAAAAATGACTTAGGGCCTATTTTCAGAAAAATTAAAGCAGTCTAAGAAGCAAAAAAATATGAATTATAGCTAAACAAGATTAGAGAATATTTTCCAAAATTTATTAACTGAAGATAAATTAACTTTTGCAAAATAGATTTCATAAATGTCTGTATACCTATAGAACATTATACATTCAAAATATATCTTTTAAGGATTCTAGCTAAATTACGGATATCAGTAGTGTTTCATGCCGCATTTTACACATGGAGAATTTGATTTTTTTCATTAATCTAATACGAATCTAACTACCCCTTGACCTACATTTCTTTATTCAATAATACCTGTTTACATGTATTTAGTGTTTACTATGTGCCAGGCTCTTTGCTAAATTTTACATTGATTTCCTCATTTAATCTTAATGCTAACCCAAAGATGTAGGTATTATTGTTATGTTCAAAACTTTAGAAACAGAAAATGAGGCTAAGAAGGATGAAGTAATTTGCCCAACATATAGCCAGCTAGGGACTAAACTGCGAGCTGAATTTTACATAATCTAACTCCAGCATCACCTATTATTATTATTATTATTATTATTATAAAAGTACATATTCAATGAGATAACACCTATGAATATGTTATACTTTCCAGATCACTGGAGTATAAAAATCATTCAAGCAATGATTTCATATGGAGTTCATATGGTAGATTTTTCAACTTGTGTTTCAAATCACATAAATTTGACTTCCGGATTGTAACAAACAAATCAACCAACCACCAGGAGCCCTGAGAACCATTGGCACCACCGCTGAGTCCTCTCTCTCCTCCAGGCCCGCAATCAAAACGCTTTAGGTCCTTTCGTTTCTCTTTTCGCCCTTCCATGTCTCAATTCTCATTGAAAAAGCTGCAGTTTGGGCTTTCTTATCTCCCAACTGCTCGGTTTAACAAAATCTTATCATCAATCAATCGTATCTATTAGAGCTGACGTTGGAAAAATACCGCTATCCGTCTTCTTGAAAACCCCATGGGCTTCTGAAACAAGTGCCCATTTCTCAGTCTGCTGGGAGGGTCTGGAGACCTCCCTCGCCCTAACTCCCACCGTGTCCCAGCACGCTGTGCCCGGGCAACGGATGTCTGCTCCTTGCCTCCGCCATGGGTTTGCTCAAGGCACTTTTCCCACCTGAATGAGCCCCTCTTCTCTAAATACGTTCAGATTTTACCCTTCCTTCAGACCTTGATTCAACCTCTTCCCACAAAGATTCATCATTTCATGTTAAGCTATAGACAGTTTTTTCCATTAGTTATGTTTACGAGAACATTTTATTTAGATTATTTCTGCCGTCAGATGGTTATAGATTCTTAGAAATGGAGGGAACCTAAGAGATTATTTAGTTCCACATATGTTTAAGACGAGGGAACGGAGGCGTTCAGTGTAGAAACACTTAGGATTATATTTTAATGCATCGCTGTGATTTCCTCATGTATATCTTTTTATTTTTTCTTTTTACTCCCTGGGCAAGTAATAGTTACCAAATAGTTATTGATTCATCAGTGTTTGCACAACATAAACTTAATTTTTTCCCAGGCTAGTGTATATCAGAATTACATTAGAGGGCTTGCTAAATCACAGTTTGCTGGGCCCCATCCCCAGAAATTCTGATTCTGTACGTTTCGGGTGGAGCCTGAGAATTTGTCTCTCAGACAAATTCCCAGGCGATGTTGAAGCTGCTGATCCAGAACTATGCTTTGAGAACACTGGCCTAGGCTATTAGCCGATAAATATAACAATCTGTCATAGAAAGCAGAACACCCCTCTCCTAGGTATTTTTTCTCTTTTTGTTTTAACTTAACGTACATTGGTATAATATCAAGGGAAAAAATACAATGCATTTGCTGTGTGTCATTTTGATTTTAGATGCCTGACATTATATATAAAATACCATATTTTTTGTAAATTACTAGATTGATGGATTTACTATTTTGACAATTCTGATAGTTGAGGCATTCTTTTTCCTTACATTAGCAAAGAAAAAAAATGGTTTATTCAATTCTAATAAGATATTTCCCTTCTGGGTTAAAAAAAGAGTAAAAAAAGAATGTCTAGATAAAGGTCACTTATCAGAACCATTTACCAATTCATTCTTTAGTCCTCACTACCGAGAGAAACCTGCCAATAGAGCGGGATGTTGTATCTCTGAGGACTTTCTCAGAGGTGCAAAGGCCAATCACAGCACTGCATAGATGAGTGCCCTGGCAGAAAGGACCTCAAGTCATATTAAGAGAGAGAATGACCCGCCCCTGGAATTTTTCATGGCTAATGTACTAAATTCATAACATTCTTTGTCATCTATTCTTATTAAAATTAATTAATAGAAATTGTTAAGTCCCTGCACATGTCTAAAGAAAACCACTCATCTTCAAACAGCGAAGCCATTAGGCAGATGACAAATACATTGATTCTAACGCTGTTCCTAGAGAAGCTGTATCTGGCATCTGTTATTTATGTTTATTTTTATTTTCTACGTATGTTCAGATTGCTTTAGATGTGCCATTGTAAAAATAACCAAAGATTTTTATCTCAGCAGCACCTCCTGTAGCAAAGAGAGTTTGCCAAGGAAGCTGGCGAAGTCAGACTCTGCACCTACACGAATAATGGAGATCTGAGACTCATTTATGTATACGTTTTATACTAACGCATGCTTAATCATAGACTAGGAAGAAAAAAATTTGAAGAAAGTGTAAGAAACTTATATATAGTGTATACTTATAATTTCATCATGAAGCGTATTCAAAGTTTCTGTGCAAACATCTGTTGAATGCCAGCTCCTGAAATATCAGGAAAACAACCTATTGAAATGGCAAAGCTGAGATTATTGCTTATCGCAGTAAAGAATGCTACCTTAACAGAATCTGAGTACCATTTCAGAGAAGGGAGTACAAAGACTAGATACTGAGATCTTGAAGTCTCTCCTATGGCAGGTCTTTGAATGTAAGACTTGGTTAGGGTTGGGTAAGGATCATGATTTCACAGTTTAGCATCAGTGGACCCAGCAAGATGAAGATATTGAGGCAAGGACCCAAAGAGTTTGGGAGTGTAAATTGTTGTTTGATGCTTTTCTCTTGAAGAAGTTTTGGATCTTTCAGGAAATTCTTGGCATACACAATAAAGTAATTTACCATTTTATCTTCCTGGGCAAGCGTTTTCTGGAACTGTGACGTTAAATTGATGAGGACAGTGGAATACTAAAGTCTTATTAAAGTCAAGTAAGCTGTGTAGTTGTTCTAATTCTTAAATTACTGCTGAATGGAGGATGACATTCCATCCCTGCAGAGTGTTGTCTCTGAACGCGCACTTCAGCTGTGCCTTCTGTGAGTCTGTCTGTCTCTGGTGCAGAATACAATATGAATAGCGGATCCCATGGTCATGGGCCCATTCCTACAATGCTTTTCTTTGTGATGTGGGTCCTTTGGTCAAATGATATTTTCTGCGAGATGCCAACTATGTGGACCAGGCATTCTCTAATTCATGGATAGTAGTGCTGGCTGACACTCTGTGGACAGGAAAGGCAAATCCATTTCGGGAAGATGTAACTATTCTTGTTAGAACGAACCACTGGCCGTTCCAAGATGAAAGGGGACTAATGTCATTGACTTGCAATCAAGGGACCAAGTTGGTCTCCTTAAGAAATGGTTCTATATTTGAGGCTCGGTGTTGGTTTCTGTTGCTGGAAGATTCAGCATTCTGAGGCATCAGTAGCTAGATCAGCTTTTGTAAGTAGGAGTTCATGCTGTTAGGCCCATGTGTAGCATCAGTCTGTAAATGTGGTCAATCTGTTCATTTGCCCATTGTGCTAGTTCCATGGTGACGGATGGATGAAGGCTGGCTAACATTAGCTGGCAAAGCCATTTTGTTTCTTTGATTATTCAGTGCCTCTTTCTTGGTGGGAATATTCTGGTAAATGTAAATGTGTGATGCAGAAATCTTTACACTCTATGTCCACAACCAAACATCTACCCACACACTTCTACCCAAGAATTCCTTGTCTGCAGTTTTCCATTTCTTTCCTTCCAGACCACTTGCAAAACCATTGATGACTGACCAGAATATATTCTCCATATGTTCTCATCTCAGTCCCTTCTCCTTCTGCACTAAGTGGATGATCAGATACACTGCAACTCGTTCCACTGTCCATCAAGGTCACCCATGTGACTGTAATGCAGCTGCCATCTATTTTTGGTTTGTGTCCATATATGCAACCAACATATATGTAAACCAAGTTTGGGCTTTTTCTTCCTTCTTTAGCTAGTTGTACATAACCCCCTTATACCAGCAAAGGGACCTGGGTGCATGACATGGGAATTCTGGGTACCTGCTCATATAGTTTATTTGTGCCTGCTGGTCCTACTCAGACTGGATCTTGGATGTACCATTTCCATCTCACAATATACCGCTGTTGGGCCTGTCCAATTTTTTGACTTGGAGGATAAACCAAAAAGCAGCTCACAAAGAGCATTTCTGGATACATGATCAAGAGTTTTCTTTCTACTAAGGGCTAGTAACAGGCCAGGAATTGTTTCTCAGAAAGCATATAATTCTGCACTATGGGTGGCATAATCTTGCTCTAAATTTCCAGCGGCCTCCATTGTAATTCTCTCACTGAGACTTTCCATCAAAAGTACACAACATCTTTTCCCACAATTGACACATCCAACACCTTAGGTCTGGCAGTTCGTGCGGCCCTTTGGTAGCAGGACTGCTTGCATGGAAGCTCTGACCTGCTGGTGAGGTCTTTCCACTCCAGGTCTAACTCAAGGTTGGCAGATTTGTATGCCATTCAGTATTTTTAAGTGTGGGACATGTCACCTCCACAACAAAGAGTCCTAATAGGTGCTGTGCTTCTTTTTTAGTGATAAATGGTGTAATACAATTCTCAAATTTTGGGCATTGCAAATGGCTAAAGGACATCATCAATGGCATCAGGAATTGTGAGGTTTTTTTCACTTTTGTAAGAACAGACCTTGTCAAGAAATGGATGGAGGCCATTCTGAATGTGAGTTCAGAATGAACAGTCCCAAAATTTCTTTTGGTGGCCACCTATCAGGTCTAGTGTGTTATGGGGTAGGAACCTAAGAATTATCAAGGGAATTTAGGGATAAATAAAAGGGAATTCCATTTGTAAAATATGACATGGAAGCCCTCAGGTAGTTCTGATTTTAGAACTGATTCCTCAGAGATGAGGGGTGTGTGTGTGTGTGTGTGAGAGAGAGAGAGACAGAGACAGAAACAGAGATAGACTTTTAGTGGAAAATTGTATGTGTTTTACAAAGAAAACAATGAATCTGTGTGCAGCAGAAACCAAGTAGGAAATCCCATTCAGAAATAAAACATGGTTTAGTCTTGTCTTTTGTTGGTCATGATTTTCTTCTTTAATCCTCTGCTTCTCCCGAGACCCACTATTCCCTAACACCTGGCCACTAAAATTCCCAAATATAGCTAAAGCACATATTATCACCTTTGACTTTCTCATCCTCTTGAGCATCTGAGCCGTAAATACAGTATGGAAATAAGACATTGCATTAGGAAAGAACTCGACTCAGCCTCTCCTACATCTACGTAGATAGATCCTATTATGTTCCAGAGCATTCGTTTCCTGTAGCCACTTTAACAAATTAATACAAACTTAGTGGCTAAAAACAACACAAATTTAATCTATTACTTTAGAAGTAGAATCCAAAATCAATCTCACTGGGCTAAAGTCCAGGTGTCAGCAGGGAGGTTGTCTCTGAGGCTCCAGGGGACCATGTTTCCTTGCCTTTGCCAGGCTGCCTGTCTTCGTTGGCTTATGGCCCCTTCCTCTGTCTTCAAAGCCAGAGCATAGCATCTTCAGATCTGTCTTCTTCTCTTCCACTGCCTCCATTATAACATTACCTTCTACTTCTCTGTAGTCAGTTCTTCTCTGCCTCCCTCTTTATAAGGGCGCATGTGATCATATTTAGGGCCTACCCAGATAATTCCCCATGTCAATATTCTCAATTTAATCACATCTGCAAAGTCCTTTTTGCCATATAAGGTAACATTCACAGGTCCTAGGTTTTAAGACATAAATATATTTGGGAGCCATTAATCAGCTTACCACAACCAGTTATGGGCAAAGTTGTCGAATGGAATCCTTCATTTTCCTCTACTCCAGTTTCTGTGCATAATATTTGATTCATCTTTAACCATCTCTTCAGACTGAGAGAGATGCCCTCTAACTAAACACAAACCCTATAATCCAAAGGAAAGAAAACATATGTAAAATATTGGCTATGTATCCAATATTGGATATGTATGGAGGGAAGAATATTTCAAAGGTTTCATCCTTACTTACCTTGCTAATTCATTGACCTTGAAAGGGTGGAACGAAGGATGGAAACAGTGAATAGTTAGGAGTCATTTTCCTCAAACTATGAAGTAAATTTCAGTTATGAGCATCCAAATTAATACCTAAAGGTAAAATGCTCAATATCATCTTTCTGTTCTTAGTAATCAATTCCCTGACTGTAATTATAATTTTATTTATCCTTCATAATGTTCTGTAATAGCACATGAAATTGTTAAATATTGTGTAAAGTACAGAAAGACTATACTAGTATAAAATACAGATTAGATTGACAATCTAAGAAGATAACATTAGCATACTAAATTCCTTTAGGATTTGAAACAGCATTCAATTTATATTCGAAGGATTAGTGAAGTGATCTCTAATGAGAAGACACCTTTAAAAAGAGTTTCTATAAATTATTTACCAACTGAACATATGTTTGGAAAGAGTTTCCTACATAAAGGCACTATATACCACCTATTAGTTGCCATTAACATTGGACATCTATCCACGTACTCTAAAGATCCAACTGAAATGAATGAGAAAAAAAAACACACACACAGAAAGAAACATGTTTCCTTGCATAAGGAAATTTATTTTGTATTGTAAGCCTACAGAACTATAATACTTTCTCCTACATACCTTAAATGATTTCAAGATTGCTAAGCTATGGTCCATTATTAGAAACAAAGCGGTGAAAAAGAACATTGAAAAAAAAAGACAAAATATGAAAATTGGCTTTATGTTATACTGAATAAATAGGTGAGTGAATGAATATCAGTGCAAAGGAATTTATTTTTTCACTTTCATGTAAATAAAAGGAAAGGTAGTATGTATGTCTGTATGTATTTTCTTATTTAGAATTGTAGCTTGCACAATGAAAAAGCATTGTTTCACTATGCCGGCAAGCATTCATATGTTAAACTTCACTTGATTTCACAGTGACCTAGCATTATTCTATAACATACTATGGTAGAGATTGCTAGCTGGTCACCAGATCCATTTCCTTTTTAATTAATGAACAAAGTTGAGCTATTTTTCCTAACTTTCCTTTTGGTTAGATATAGTCATATGACTCAGTTCTCCCCAGTGGAATGTGAGCAGAGGTTTACAACTTCCAAGCCTTCTACTTGGGATTCATTGTGCAATTTCCTCTTTATTTGGCTTAATGCAGATGGGCAAAATGATCTTGGAAGCCAAATGTTAATGATGATTGAGCAGAAAGATGGGAGGGATATGCGTCCTCTCTTAGAGAAGAGCCACCCATTGATCAGGACTTTCAGAAAGCAGGAAATAAGCTACCGTCTCGTCTCTGTCTTGTTTCTTAAGCTATCATGACCTTGTTTGTCATTGCCCCTTGTATTACACTAAATAGAATAATTTGAAATTTTTTCCTTAAAATAAAAAGTTATACACAAATAAGCATGTTTTCTATCTAAAAGAAGTTAGGCTGAATCAATTGGCTATAAATTACGCATCTATCTTAAAGAAATATAAAATAGCATTTCCTTTGTTTTTACAAGAATTGGTTGAGATTAACAGACATTAATAACTTTCTGAGATCAAAAACATCTAAAGTAATTTTGGACCAAAAAAAGGAATAGGATGAAGAGAAACAAAATGTAGTGACTACAGGACGTTTTATAAACTGCCAGATGTTTGTAATTCTTTATTAAAACAATAAACCCGCCTCATAACTCTCTCAGACTGTTTGCATACAAAGCCCTAGTTGTGCTAGCCTGGGGTTATTATTTATAAAATCCACCATTCCGAAATCTTCCTATCTTAAGTTAATATTTTCGGAGTGCACCTGGCAGAGAAACACTCTCCTAAAGTACAAATAGACGCGGACTATTTTAGCAGCCTTAATATTTATCCATCACGTTTCTAACTAGTGAGATAAGGGCTCCTTGGCTTAATGTGAAGTGTGTTTGAAATGTTAGAAAGCATTTATAAAGAGGCATTTTCAGGAAAACACCACAAGAAGTACATTTCCTAGCACACACTGCAAAGATCTTTCAAAGAGCATGCCTATGAATCAATGGAGATTGATGAAAGTATCAGGCACCGTAAACATGCAAACCCAGACAGGGTGTGCGCAGTGCGTCGCCTATTCCTCAAAATGCTTCAGTTTGGATAAAGCTTTTGTAAAACTTTGACTTATAGCAATACCAATTCTCTTGGGCCATTTGTAAAAGAAATAACTATAATATAGCATGCTTCCAATTACTCATGTGGAAAACAAATTGTTCTAGTGTCTGGTGGTGCCGCCATTTATCATCTAGTAGATGCTAAAACAAATGAACATAAATAAATAAGCAACAAGGGGAAAAAGGCCAACATAATATATATCCAAAGAAAGAAGTTAATACAATCTTCAACATGATTTCCTAAAAATTGTACAAAGTACTGATTTAGTCTTTTGAAAGTTGCCGTTAACATCTTCACTAGGGATATGCTAATCCCACCGCCTGGCAGATGGAATGCTAATACTTTGGCAACTGGCAGAGAAGGATCCTCAACAAATTGCTTGTTACTTCATTGTGATTTTGAAACATCCTCTGGAGAATAACTGTCATTATACTCCTTAATGTTACATAATAACTCATAGATTCTGACACTGTTATTTAGCTGAAGCAGCAGGTTATTAGCCAAACTGCTGTGAGTGTTTTATCTCTTGGAGAATTCCAAACAGCAAATTGATTAAGTAAATAAGCTACAGCATGAGGACGGATCCCATCCCTCTATTAATGATTGACTCTTAGCTGCAAACTAAAGTACTTTTGTTTGTTTGTTTTCGGTCAAGATCAAGTCATTCAATTTACCACTATGTACATAATAAGTTGTATGTTTACCCAAATGGTGGCTCCAAGACATACCTTTTTAAAGCATCTATTGGCAAAGTATCAATATCCAGCGAGCTGCTTATTCAGGAGAAGCAGCTGTCTCAATCATTGAGCAGCTCTAATTAGTTGACATGTGTGACTGTGCTGGCTTCATACAGTATTAGCACATCCTGGTTTGCTCAGTAATTATTAAAATCAATTATAAATCCTGGAAATAGCAAAATGAAGAGGGCATTATTGGGACAGCTGATGATTTGAGGAGATATTTTAGGCAAATTCCAAACTAATCACAATGTGAATATAGAAAGAAAGGAAGGAAAGGACAAGGAAGCTTCCAGATTAATGGAGATAGCCAATGGTATGCTGGAGCTAGCTAGCTCCTTCCAGCTTGTGAGAGCTAACTGTTAAACTTTCAGGAATTTTGTGAGCCAGTTATTAAACACAGCTGTTATTTAAAAATATTATAAATTTACTGTTAAATAAATTATGCTAAAATTGTAATAATACTCAAAACTCATCATTTTCTGTTTTACTACATTTAACTATTATTTATGCTCTTGGAATTATTTCTGCCTATTACATCTGTCAGGTGGAAACACTGTATAATGGTGTTCAACTGCGTGCACGTCTCCTCCCAACTCTGCATTCCGTGACGACTCAGGGATAGCTTGAAAGTGACCACAGTGAGTGGGTTTACATACCCAAAATAAGCAAATTCTGCAGTTCCGTATTGAGATATTTGAAGATATTCGTCATTCTGTTGCAAATCTACAGGTCTATTCCAGGTCTTGACAAGCAAGCACAGAATCTATTACACGCTAAGTTCTGAGTTGGCAAATAGATGGAAATTCTTAAATATGGCAAGAGTTATAGCAATCATCAGTTATATCACTGAATTTACTTCATAATTATTTTGAAAGACATTCAGACAAGTGTATGTTTACTTGTTTATTTGAATCCATACCAAGAGCTCTTCAATTAACTGTAATTTTATGTAATTATTATTTATGTCTAAAGAGCAAGTCCGATAAAAGTTAAAAGCTGTACTTGGAAGACAAATAAAACCGACAAAATTTCATAAAGACTAGTAGCACCAATCTTGTTTTACAGTGAGAAAATGTTCAACACAAACAGCTAAAATTGATAATATAGAAGCATCATTTGGAGGAATACTTCTCTAATAGATGCAGATAAAATTCTTCAAACTTCACTACTAAGCTATTATGATTTCGTCTTCTTCAATAAGCCAAATTGTGGTTTTAAATTCTGTGCAATAAGCCTGGACAAAAATCTAAATTTCCTCACAATTCACCTTGAATATTGTTCTAGATAGTTTGATTTATTTTAACGTTATTCTGGTTGTAAGCCTCTCAGCCATCACATCGCTGTCTATTGCCTGGGAAAGAGAGAACTATATTTGTGACTTGCTGTTAAGTTTAATTATCAACCTGCTAGGCAGACTTGCACTCACCATCCTGCCCGTGAAGTGTGGAAGGCCCCTCGTCAGATGCGCCTACTCTGCTGCTCGGAGGAACACTGTCACTTCCATCACTTCCCTGCCTTGCTTGTCTAACAACAGACGGCTGGATCTTTTCTTAGCAACACTTTCTTCTCTACTCTGTTTGGTTCTCTTTAATTTCAAAACCAATTCTCAACTAACCTGGTCAATCCTAGGATGTTTGTTTCCTCCAAGATAATCTGAGGCTAAAGAAAAGATCAGCGATCAGGTGCCTCCTTTGTCCCTTATCCTTTTGCTTTGGTTACTAACAGAATTTTTACGTTATTCAAATTCTTTGCTTCAGCTTTGTTACATGATGAATTGGTACAGGCTAGAATCTATTTTGAAGCATTTTTAAGGGATTCAGGCTTTTTAAACTTGTGAAACTAAGAATATGTAGTAGCCAGTTTTCAAACATTAAAAAGAGGCATTGCCCTCCAAAAAGTCTTTTAGAAATGGAATTCAAAAATACAATTATTATTTATGTCCTTTTGAAGTAACTATAACAATTGTGTCAGGTGTTAATAATAAATGAATTTACTCTAATTCATTTCATTAACTGGATTGTGCTATTTCATCCCCACCGCTTTTTTGTTCCAACTTTTCACACTACAACAGTCTACGCTTTACAGAAGACTACATTGTTTCCGTGTACTGTTATTCTGAAACCAGAGATAGGAATGCAAAACAAGTCTATTTAGGATGGATTGTTAAAACAACATCTGGTTTTGACAGATTTTGCTTAAATTGCTGATTGTTCAGCATCTGAAAATACTTTTCTCTAAGTCCTTTTTTTTTCAAACATGAACTTTGCTGCTAAGACATCATAAATAAAGAAAATTCATTCTATTTTGGCCTTTTCAAATATGAATTAATTCAAACACCCTCAGCAGAAGAAAAAGAACTCTAGATCATACAGCTACTACGTAAGGACCTAAACTCTCTGAGTTCCAAATTTGGAAACCTGCTCCTTTCCCACTGGATAAACCCAGTTAGGAAATACGTGTGTGTATGCGTATATGTGTGTGTTAATTATTTTATATGTATATTAATTTTAATATATTGAAATAAAAATAACAGATGGATATGGTATTAGAGTATTTCCATACTATAGTTTTTCTGCTCAATACTAATAAAACATATTGCTTACTGACAACGTACTATAACCATTTAGAGTGTGCAAAATTTGTATGCATTTAATTCTCTGAACCCATAAATAATGGAGTGAATCAGTAGTGCTTTAGGTTTTTTCCTCATAGACAGTAAAATGGATATAAATAGAACCATGGTACAATGATCTAACTGTTTTCTACATGGAATTAACTCATTCATGTGAGCTTGAAGGTAAGTCAAAGGAAGCTTCTCAAACTGAAATGCAAAAATAAAAATAATTTTAAAAAAGAACAGAATATCCAAAAACCATGAGACAATTTCAGAAAGTGTAATATATGTGTAATTGTAATACCAGAAGGAGAAACAAGAGAGAACAGAGAAGAAGAAATATTTGAAATGGTAATGGCCAAGAACATTTTAAAATTAATGACAGACACCAAACCACAAATGTAGAAAGTTCAGAAAACACTAAGCAGTATAAAGACCCAAAACCCCACAAGTGAGCATATCATATTCAAACTGCAGAAAACTGAAGAAAAAGAAATTCTTGCAAGAAGCCAAAGGAAAAGTATACCTTACCTAGAGAGGAACAAGCATAAGAATTACAATGGACTTCTGTGGCATAACAAAAAATAAGTTTGATCTTTGTCCCCAGTTCCTGGCAGATAGCTCCTATAGCCCTTGAAATTTCCTCAGCAATAAGAGTTTCTGTTATGCTAATGAGGTGACATACATTATATATATATACACACGTACATATATACTTATACAGACGTACACATATATATGTACACATGTGTACATATTTTTTAAAACCAACTCCCCCCTTTGTTACTTAAGCACTATTTTTTTGCATATATTGTTTGTGGCCTGGAATTTCATTCATATGCTAAATGACAAATAATAGCAGGAGTGAATTATTAAGCTTCCCAAATAAGAATACATATATCTGAATAAAAGTCCATTTAAATGATGTTCTACAGTTTATACAATTCTGCATTTCTCAAATGTTTTGAGACTCTTCTTTAATAAAGTCTGAAAAAAATTTGTGATCAACACAGGAAATCAGACTGACTATTAATACTGTCACTGCACTTTTTGCCTAAGGGCTACACACTCAGCCTGATAACCCAAAGCGTTCAAATGACAAGGTTAAGTGAAATTAAATTTGGCTGTCTAAAAAGTGAATTTTACCCTGAAAGACTTACCTACATTGAACATATTCAAAGTAATGTACCACAGGTTTTTCAGACTAGTCCACAAAGAAATGTTTAAGAGCAATCCTATTGGAGTATAAGTAGGAAACATTTTGGCAGTCTGCCAGACCATCTTCTCTGCTGCATGCCTCTTGCATCCTCAGGGTTGGACCCCCAAACATCAAGTTTGTACTGTATGATAAAGTCCATTTATAAGAAGTGATCATCCCAGGGACAGACAGACAACTATCCATGCTCTGCTAAACCCAAAATATGTAAATTATGAAGTTTTGAGGTAGCTACATTTTACCATGTGAAAAGCTGAGAAAGTTGATCAGCAAAAAAAAAGGAAGAGAGAGAAAATGTATTATGTACTTTCTGGGTTCTTACTAGGACATTTCAGTCCATACTCCAGACCCTGCCTTAGACGTGGCCCTATCTTTATACTTAGGTTCCTTGATTGCTATACACTGAATATCTATATTCAGTCCACCCAAAATTCATGTGTTAAATCCTAATGCCCAGTGTGATGGTATTTGGAGGTAGCGCCTTTGGGAGGGCAGAGCCCTTGTGAATGGGATTGGTGCCCTTATGAAAGAGATCCCAGAGAACTCCCTTGCTGCTTCTGCCATGTGAGGTTACAGGGAAAAGAAGGTCATCTATGAACCAGGAAGTAGGTCCTCACCAGTACTGAATCTGCCAGCGCATTGATCTTGGACTTCCCAGCTTCCAGAACTGTGGGAAATAAATTTTTGTTGTTTATAAGCCTTCTAAAGTCTGTGATATTTTCATTATAGCAGCCCAAATGGACTAAGACAATGATACACCCCAGTGTAACATAATAGATCCCTCCTTTACTGCTTTAAATATGTCATGTTATCAGATTATTACCAAAGTATCTTGATTAATCCTATCTTCATACCATAGACCATTGCTACTGAAATATAGTCCATGGTCAGGCATTTATCCATGAAATATTTGTCATTGTCAGTGATGACATAAGGAGCATGCGCCAGATTGTAAACCAATTACTTCATCAAGCACACTGTTTAGTTCAGCAGATTTAATTTTTTTTCACATCAAAACTTTTGCAAAGAAGGAAGCAGTTCATTGATTTATATTCTGGCGCAAGCTCCTTATCACCTGTCTGTAATAAATAGATCACATGAAGAAATTGAGTTAGTAATTTGAAACTGCCTCACAAAGAGAAGCCCAGGCCCAGATGTTACCCTAGTGAAGTCTGTCAAAAATTTAAGAAGAAATAATACCAATGCTTGACAAATTCTTCCAGAAAAAAGAGGAAGAGGAAATACTTCCAAATTCATCCCACGAGGCCAGCACTACCCTGATACAAAAGCCAGACCAGAGCAGGATGTCATGAGAAAATAAAACTAGAGATCATCTTTACTAATATAGATGCAACAATTCTCAACAAAATATTAGCAAACCAAATCCAGCAACATAAAAGGGATTATGTACCATGACTAAGTGGGATTTCCCCAGGTATGCAAGGTCAGTTTAAGATCCAAAAATGTCAGTTTATGTTACACACCATATGGATAGAATAAAGGGCAAAAACCACACAATCATTTCAATAGACACAGGAAAATATTTGACAAAATCCAACACCCATTCATGATATACTCTCTCAGAAAACTAGGAATAGCAGGGAATTTCCTCAACCTGATAAAGGGCTCTGTGAAAAACATAAGCTAATGTGATGTTTAGTGGTAGAAGACTGGATGCTTTCCCCCTAATATCAGGAACAAGACGAGGATGTGTATTCTCAGCACTTTAATCAACAGTGTGCTGGGGTTTTGGCCAATGCAATCAGGCAGGAAAAAGAAATAAAATGTATCCAGACTGGAAAGGAAGTAAAGCTCTCTTTATTCACAAATGACATGATCTTTTATATAGAAAACCCTAAGGAGATCCGTGCAAACTCCCCCCCAACACACACGAAGCACATACACACACAATTACCAAAACTCTAATTCAGCCTGTCTGTAGGGTAGAAAAATATACCAACTAATTATAATTCGGTTACTTAGAGAAGCAGTAATGAGGTACTACTGATGACATTGTTTAAAGAAGTGTTTTCAAACAAGGTGCAAAAAATTAGATGTCATTTCTTTTTTATTTTAAAGATTGGTACCTGAGCTGACAACTGTTGCCAATCTTTTTTTTCTTCCTGCTTTTTCTCCCCAAATGCCCCAGGTACATAGTTGTATATTTTAGTTGCGGGTCCTTCTAGTTGTGGCATGTGGGATGCCACCTCAGCATGGCCTGACGAGCAGTGCCATGTCCGCGCCCAGGATCCGATCCAGTGAAACCCTGGGCCACTGAAGCAGAGCGTGTGAACTTAATCACTTGGCCACGGGGCCAGCCCTATGTAGTCTATTATTTTTGAGGCAATTTCTGAATGCTGTATTTGGGAATATTCTATAACAATCACAAAATTTAAGCCACGTGTATAATTTCCACTAGTTTTATTCATACAACTTTTATAAAATTACATTTTTCTTTTTGCTGTAACTGGGAATTGACTGTAATTCGAAAGATCCTGCTAAAATTTTCACTTTGGTCTTTGGAAAAAGTTTATTATTTTTATATTTCAAGAACCAGCACTTTAATTTTTCTTATTAATAGAACATGAAGAATCAATATACGGTTTGTATGAAAGAAATTTTGGGGTGGATTAGTTTCTGCCACCATACATCCCTACCCAATGTTAGAAACCTCCACATAGACGCACTGGCTCAGCAGCTTTTCCCAAAACCAGCATATATTTGGGGAGTCCAGCCCAATTTTCTCTATTACAGAGGAAAACTTTATCCAATCACAAATCAAATAAAATTGCATATTTTTGAATTCAATATAAACAAAATCTAAAACTAAAATAATAATTCATACTAAGTCAGTTTTAAATTAAAAGGAGAAAGGTACCTAATAAAGATAATCATTTATAATTGTATCAAATAAAAAACATAATTTTACAAATAATAATACTTTTGGATAAGTGAGAGCTCAATAGATTCCATTAATTCAACATTCGATTAACTTTTGCTGATTTCCTTGGATATACCAGGCATTGAGTTAGTGCTTGGGATACAGAAATGAAGAAGATATAGTCTTTGCAATTAGGACATTCTCAACCCATTTGAAAATTTGTGAAAGAAAATCAGCACCTGTAATGCCATATAGTAAGTGCAATAGTGTATGAATGAATTAAAGATGATGGGAGCAGAAGTAAAACAGGGTACAGACACTTAATGTCTCCGGAGGAAATATCTAGGAAGGTCTGGCAATGATTATGAGACAAAGAACCTAGAGCTAAGTCTAGAATCAGACAGCATTAGTCAGGTATATGTAGAGGAAGATTATTTCCAGACAGAGGAAGCGAATATGGAAAGGCAAGGAAGTAACCACATTGCCTCCAACTCTTTAAGCTAGGCCCACTCATATCCACCAGCTCAAAAGAGTGATTTACAAACACCAACCCATTTCTATAGTTATCAGACTCAACCTTCCTTGTGTGTTTCAGTGGTTCCTGCTCTGATACTCTTTTTTCTTGTCTGTGAACTCTTCATCCTGTCTTGTCTCTGGCCAAGGTATTTAAATTACTTTGTTTGCCCCATACTATTCATCTTGGCTAAGAAAATTGCCTCCTCAGGACCCAAACCCCACCACTGTTTAGCACTCCAGCAAAGCCTTTATCAACACCCCTGTGAGAAAAGTGGTGGTAGAAGGAATGGGCGTGGGAGGGTGAGAGAACACTTAGGAAATGACGGGCAAGGCAGTACCCTTGACCAGAAAATGAGAGAATGGAAGGATATACACAGAAATGAAACTAGTAAGGTAGATTGAAACAGGACGTTAGTCATTTAGATCATTGGGATAGAATTTGAACTTAATTCTTAATGAAATGTGGTTGGGTGAGAGAGGAAGAAGATACATATGTCATGCTGAAAAATACAATATTTGGACTTGTGTTTCTGAAAGATCACATGTTGGATAATCGTGTAGAGGAATGTTAAGGGAAAAAGTATATTGCAATAGGTTGAGAAAGACAAGATAAAGAAATAAATTAAAGAAATAGCATTGAGATTTAGAGGAAGAAATTGGAATTTAGCGTTGGTTTCACTTCCTAGAGAATTGGGGTTGGGATTCATTTTTCCTACTTTAATATCATGTTTCCTATTTCTCTACCTATTACTATGCTTGAGATTCAAGGAAGGCATAACACCAGTTACATGCAAATGTGAACTCCTGGCTAAAAATTCTGCCTCTGGTTCGTTTTCCATGTATCACTCTGGTTATTTTATATATTTTATTTTGTTTCTTCTCCCTTGTATCTGTTAATTTTGTCACTTTATGGTGGCCATTAAATGAATTTTGAAATCTGTCGAACTATCCATGTTATCTAAATTTTCCCATAGCTTTCATCTCGTTCTTTTGTATATATTTTGAGAGAATGCCTCAGTTTATCCTTAGAGGTCATTAAATAATTTTCAGCATAAAGAAGACAAGTAATCCAAGCTTAGAAACCATCCATACATATAAGGTTCCCAGCTTTAAAATTATCATTTTTATTGTAGTGTTCTTGGTCACAGCCACAAAATATACTGTCACTGCCACAGGGGATGGAGTGTAGTGATCTATTAACGACCTTCATATACTTTATAAGAGAGTATGGATTTCTTATTAAATTTGTACATGTCCCCATTCCTCTGCCAACAGAAAAACCAAGGCCCAATCATTTATGTATCACGGTTGTTTCTTTACAATTATATAATTCCTTAGGCATATCATACATCTTTCAAATTTTCTTTTCCTATGTTAATAAATGTGATATGTCTTTTTATTTAATATTCCAAAAATGTATATTTTTTCCTTTGAAATATTAAATATATTTAAACTGAAATATGGTCCACTGGAACACTTACCTTATCCAAAGCTAAGAAACCTTAAAGATCATGCAAAATCAACTAAACTGTCCACATCCTATGAAATAAATAAGTGCAGATAGGAATTTACCTACATTTGTGGTAAGCACAATAAATACAACAACGGAACTCATTAAACAATAACTCTAAGATGTCTCAGACTGAGAACTTGCTTTAAGGATGTAGAAAGTCAGAGGGAAATTAAGTCACATGTTTGATTTGAGAAATAAATTGTTTATTCCAGACCCAACACTTTTATGGCTCTGGGAATCCCCAAGGGTTTTTCTGAATTGAGTATTACCAATTAAAACATTTTCAGAACAGCATAGCATTTTTGTATATGCTATGATACAGATGCACGTTTTTCGTAACGTCAGAAGGTACATGTGTAAACAGCTTAATAAGTGAGCATTGAAACCTTTAGCAAAGTGAATTAACTCTTTCACCTCCTTGAGATGGAAAAGAACTATTTTAAAACACTATTAAGTGATATCATACTAAATAAGGAAAGAATCCTATTCCTGTTCCAGCTGCAAAGGAATTTGTTTATTCTCGCCTACGTCATATGTCACAAAGGCCTTCAATACCAGCATTCATTAAAGACACATGATAGGAATAACTCTTTATCAATATCCAAAAGTCTTTGACTTTGGGATAATTAATGCATTAGATTTAAAGTGTAAGAAAAAGAGAAGAGTCTAATAAGGCTCCAGGATTTTTTTTTTAACCTAAGCATCAAGAAGCCTATGTTTACCATTTGCTGAGATTAGGTATTCTGCAGAGAAGAAGGTTTCCTGGTGGGATGGCCAGAGTTGGATTCAGGAAGCCTGGATATGAAGGGCTACATTCTTCTTCTGCACACTCCCTGCCATCAGCTTCTGCCAAAACACCAGCTATGTAGCCTTAAAGAATGCTTCTTTCTTGTGGGAGAGGTTTGATAGATTTTCCTAGCAAAACTGGAAATGAAAATAATCCAAAATGTCTGTTCCCTGGGCAACCCTTCCCCATTAGTCGTTACCACCCATCTGTGTGACAATTTCTTGTTTTCCATGGTTGAGAATTCTTGTTCACTTTTGTATCAGTTGCAATAATGGAGGTGCTAAGTTGTTCAAAATAAATTAGGTCTTCTCAATTTTTCTGTTAGGTGTCTACTGTGCATAGGCATTTCACATTAGGACCATCATAGTGGTGGGGAGAAGTTGCTAATAATACAACTTTTCCAAGCACATTTTACTGATTAAGAGAAAAATTATTGTTTTAGGTATTAACAGAAGGAGAAAAGTAAGTCTCCAATATATTTAACAAAAAATATATCATTTTTATTGCTTTCTTTTATCATTTGAAGACTTTACATGTTTAGTGCCACTCAGTATAATTTAGATATTTAGATCAGAAAAGAAGAAAAACATCAAGCTGTACTCACTTTATAGATTTATTCTGATTCTACTCTGGGCTTTTTGTTTATGAACGGAAATGTTTGACTGAAGAAATGATCAGAAAATCCAGTTAAAATGAGTAAACCATTTGTTTAATAGGAATAGAAGACTACTGAGGTAATGAAAAATAGAGCTAAGACTCCGGGGAATGAAAAATCTGAGAGAGAAACTACAGATGTCTGAGGGTAAACTAAGACAGGGTCCACTTGCAAGTGATCAAAGAAGAGAGCCGACTGCAAACTCTATAGCCAGTGAAAATATCACTCCGAAGTGAAGGTAAATGAAGATGATTCCAGAAAAACAAAAACTGAGAACTCCTCTCCAGTAAAACTCTTCTAAAAAAATACTAAAGGGATATTTTCAGGAAGAAGGAGAATGATTTCAGCAGGAGACACTGAATCACTTGAAGAAAAAAAAGTTAAATATGTGGGTAGGTCTAAAAGACTAATAACTACACAAAACAAGAAAATGATATATTATCTGGTTTGAAATACATGGAAATTAACATATGAAAAGAATAATATAAAAGGTAAGGGCATAAATAGAGTTAAAGTTTTCTAAGGTATTCTAACATTAATAGGAAATTGATCAAACAATTTGTGTTTTACTGAATTAAAAATGTTCTATGCTTTTAGCAATAACGGAAAATGGTTTAAAAATTAATTTTGACAGACTGCAATAGAAAAAATAGATAAATGGAGACCATATCAGTCAGAATCTAGTCAGGAAACAGAACTGACATCATGTATTTTAATGCAGATGATTTAATTCAAATATGTAATAAAGAGAACAGCTATATCTCAATGTGTTTTAGAATTCTACAGGGAAACGGAATCAATGTTTGTATATATCTATATCTTTATATATATGTATGTGTGTGTGCATTACATGTACACGCAAAAAGAAAGAAAGAGAGATTTATTATAAGGAATTGCTCACATGATTATCGAACGCTGAGAAGTTCCCTAAGATCTGCCTTCTGCAAACTGCACCTCCAGGAGACTCACTGGTATAGTTCCAGTCCAAGTACAAAGGCCTGAGAACCAAGAGAACTTTCTCTCCTGGTGTGACTTCCAGTCCAGTGCAGAAGACCAACGTTTCAGCTCCAAAACAGGCAGAGCAAATGCCCCCTCACCCCACCTTTTGTTCTCTTTGGGCTACTCAGGGATTGGATGAAGCCTCCCTATGCTGGGGAGGGCCGTCTGCTTTGCTCAGTGTACCAATTCAAATGTTAATCTCATCCAGAAACACCCTCACAGACACACCCAGAATAATTCTTAACCAAATATTATCTGGGCTCCCTTGCCCCAGTCAAGTGGACATATAAAATTAACCATCATACAATGAATATTCTTGTACTTGTTTTATAACTTTCATGAAGGATCAACCAGCTAAGAAATGCCAGGCAGACATTTACATATCTATAGTTTCTGTAAATTGGTCTGTACATATGACTATCAAACTGGTTGTTTGATAAATATTTTCAAATACGTTGATGACTAATACTTTGCTCTCCTTAGATTTATTTTAAACTGAGAAGTTTCAACACAGGGACGGCTAACCCACTGAAAAATAAATCAACTATGGGGCCTCTGAAGAGTCTCTTTGTGTCTTTGTGACCCTGTATAAAATCCTATCAATAGATGTTAGTCTTGAATATTTGGTAAATGACCCTTTTGGGTAAATTTTATGAAAAATAAAGAATTTAAATTCCATGAAGTATTTAATTGCAAGAAATTTTTTAATTTCTTTTTTGTTTTTTAGTAAAATTATTATAAGTATTTTTGAAAGTTCTGAAGCTCTTTAGTCACAGTTTTATCATCTTTATAGTAAACATATATTTTGCTCATAGTTTATAACGTCAGTGTCCTCTTCACTAACAAAATAAGTGGCTTCAACAAAGCATAAAATAAGAAAATTCTACAAGAGTTTTGGGGGATGATACAGTAGCAAAGAATTGGAAGAAAGCAAATTGTAATGACCTTAGGCCTGTCACAACTTGCAGTGACTCACTTTTCCCACCAACTAGACAGAAGCTATTTAAAATCACTTTTACCTGGAAATGGAATGTTAAATAAATCGTGTGCTGTGACAATTGTCCATGAAATCCATTTGAGCAGCATTGTTGTATGTATTCTATTCAAAACTAATTTTTTATAATTAAAAATCAAAGTAAAAATATTACGTTGTCCTTGAATGCCTACAATAAATGTACATTTTTGTAGTTAAGCACAAAAGTCTCATTAGCTATTATTAAATACACCAGACATCACACCACTAAGCGAGTATTAAGTATAATGGAATAGTTGTGTTTATGCCAAACTTATTTTCTTTTGCTCTCGTTGTTACTAATCCACATTTTGTTTAATAAATGGCTATTACTTTTGTAGGACAGTAAGCATTTCAGATACATTCGTGAAGGTTCCAGAAAGATGAAAGAAGGCATAAAACAATCATTTCTATTATACTCTTCAGGTGCGTTGGTCAGCTGAGCTGAGCAGGAATAGCTAGCAGAGGCTTCCTGTAACTCAGGTAACAGTTTTATCTTGTTTATTTCTTTCCCTTAGTCACGCAAGGCTGGCATATTTCTTTTTCTATTACAGTCTTGGGCTTCCTTTGTCTTTAAGATTGAACGGAGAAGACTCGAAGAATAAGCTTACCTTTTGCAGACATCTGAAAGAAGAAGTTGAGATTTGATCTGGCATCTGAAAAAATTGACTTCTAGACAGTCAATGTCTGCTAGGATGAGGAAAAGCTTCCTGCTCTGCAGCTCGAAATAGCCTCCTGGTCACCTTACGAGTGTTTAATATTCTGACTAAAATTAAATAATATCAAAGACTTCTGAAAGTGACATTTCATGGGTAATAATAGTACATATTTAAATGTCAAACTCCAAATTCACCGTTTTATTGTAAAGTAGAGAATAAATTGGGCTTGCAAGAAAGGATTTAGCTACTCTTCCTGGAGCTGATCTGAAATGGAAAATCCATGGGGTGACCATATGTCCTATTTTTCCTGGGGCATTTCAGGTTAACTCTGATGTCCCAGGGTAAGTATTAATAGTGTGCCCTCTCACAATAGTGTCCCAGCATGGATGATAAAATATATTCTTGAACTGTGCTGAGGACACAGATCCACACATCCTATCTCTGCCTCCTGTGTGTCTCAAGGCATTTTCAATAATCAACACCCCTGGGAGATTTCCTATTCCAATAAATTAAAAGTAATCCCACCACAAAGATGTGGGACATTGTCCATGTTTGATGTCTCTCCAATGTGCTCCCATAGCAACCAGCCCTCACCTCTCACTTATGAACAGAAGATTGTACTGACCTCTTCATTTACCTCTGTCCTACAATGAAATCTGAGTCCCACAGTGGCATCAGGAGTGTTATTAAATATTGAATCACAAGCATCTGGCACAATGACTGGTGTAGAAAAGATCTCAATGAATGTTTGATGAAAATATGAATGAAATAAATTGTATTTGGGCTTAAACATAATTGTTTTTTACCTCACTGTTGTACAGGTTTTCAAGCCATTATCCTATTCGTTAGATATTGATTCTCTTCAAGTAAATCTTTGCCTCATGCTCAAGAAAAGTCAATTGACTTTGAAATGTTTGTGCTATTTGTTTGTTCTCTATTGTTAGATAAAGTTGTTGGGGTCTCTTTGAAGTATTGACTTTCAAAGCAGGTTTCTAAATATGTATAAATATTTAACCAGTCATTCTCCATTGCTTCAAAATATTTACCCAGCTTCTTAAATACCCTTTACCTTAGAATAGGCAAAAAACTGCTTAGAAATATTCACTCCTTATGTCCAACTGCCAAAGGAGATTATTACAGTGTACACATGAAATTAGATTTATCCCATTTGCATTTCAAAGAAAGCTATGCTTACTGCTATTTGTCACACAATTATGAACTCTATATATATCAGAGGAAAGTGCAATGAGCAGAATTTCACACAGAAACTAATGATATCACTATATAAACAAGCAAAACTTTTCTATGAAAAATAAGTCTTCACGTTCAAGAACATAAAAGACTAGTTTGATGCTAATATAAGACATAATTGGAAACAGAAAATAGCATCTTATCAAATACAGAAAAAGATCACACGGTATATGATTTAAAGACTAAGGTAACACATTTTCATTTTTATCTTTGTGTTACTAGCCTGAAAACCCTTCAAAATAGCCAGGCTTTTCTGGGACATTATGTGAGCATCACAATGCGATTGATTTCCTTTAGGTCTATAAAACAAGCACTAATCAATTTTGAAATAAAGCGTTATTGCTGCATGATTCACTGTCAACTTCTCAAGTAAAGGAATATTTTGCATGATACGTCATCACACTGTTATACAGAGGCTCTCTAATGTGTTGTTGTTGTTTTTTTTTTTTTGGATGTTTTGCTTTATAACAGGGCTCTGGGCTCTCTCAACTCTAGTGAAGTTTCTTTGGCAGAACTGAAAGCTGAAGCAGGTTGGAGAAAATCTCGACTGCCATCTTTAGCAAAAGTCTACACTGAAAGTTAAAAGACTTCAGGCTAAGGGTAACTTGCTGATTATTTATTTTACTTTTTAGGATTATCTCAACTTGCTACTCATGTAAGTATAAAGAGACTCCCCATAAAAAACCTGGATTTGGATTTCAGAAAAATCCAGCGACACTAGGCCAATATTTACAGGATGTACCAGGCTGGAGCTGAACGTGGGCCGCCTCTGTTAGCTGATTTATAACAGTTCACCACAGTACCCCCCGCCTACATCAGCCCTAGATATTACATTGCGGAATCTGTAGGCGTCTGAGGTTGCCAATCTTATGTTTAGTTGAAAGTATCAGTTCTGTGTTTCAGAAGGGAATGTTTACCACGGAGGAACGGGGAGACACAGAGTTTTTCCCAAACCCAGGAAGAAGACAGTGTTCTCGATTTCTGGGCATAGTAGGGCATCGTACCACTCACTGATTGTGTCCCAGGTGGAGTTGCCAGATTTAGCAAATAAAGATGCAGGACATCCAGTTAAATTTGAATTTATGATAAACAATTAAGATTTTTAATTTAAGTATATACTATGCAGTATTTCCAACATAGTGAACCTAAAAGAATTGTGGCATTTATCTGAAATTCAAGTTGAAGTTGGCTTCCTGTGTTTTTCCTGATAGGCCTAGCCCTAGGAGATTGTCAAGTCATCAGAGGAAAATGGCTGCATCATTCACACAGGGAGGCTGGACTTTAGGTACTGAAATTTTTCACATTGACAAAAGTTCTTATCCCAGAAAGCATTGAATCGTGTCTTCAAAGGACGACATAAATTTGGGAAATGATCAGAAGATCCGTTACCATGATGATTTGAATGAAGAAGAAAGGGAATATTTTGCATTTTCCAGGTTCTCTGGAAAAAAATCCTTTGCTGCTCTGTCCAAGATAACAGGATTGAATTTCCTGCCCAGGAGGATATGTTTCAATCGAATTTAATTTGATGTAAAAAATAAACAAGGGGCTGGGGGCTGGCCCCGTGGCCAAGTGGTTAAGTTCATGCGCTCCTCTTTGGTGGCCCAGGGTTTTGCTGGATCGGATCCTGGGCGTGGACATGGCACTGCTCATCAGGCCATGTTGAGGTGGCATCCCACATGCCACAACTAGAAGGACCCACAACTAGAACATACAACTATGTACTGGGGGGATTTGGGGAGAAAAAGCAAAAAAAAAAGGGAAGCTAGGCAACAGTTGTTAGCTCAGGTGCCAATCTTTGAAAAAAAAATAAACAAAGGGGATATCTCTTGTATTCTTGATTGTGTAGTTCCAGAGATATATCTGACACATGGAAATCATGCCTTTTCTGTGAAATTACCACAACTTTGCTACACTATCAATTTGCTTTACTCCATAGAAACAGGTATTGTTCAACATACTATTTCATATTTGACTGTGACACTATGTAAAGATTTTATTTCACTATCTCAAACCAGTGAATACCTCACATCATATCCCATCATATCCTACTAAATTGAAGATATATCTTTAGAAATAAATGATTATTCTATTTAAGAGGTAGGCAATTTATATTTACCTAAACTAAGATGGCTTAAAAAAATCACAAAACTATTAAGCCTTTGGTGAACTTTATTGATTATCAAGGTACTGAAAAACTTAAAGCCTTTTAAATGTTTTCCAATACAAAAGAGGCCTGATATAGGGCTGGCCCCGTGGCCGAGTGGTTAAGTTCGCGTGCTCCGCTGCAGGCGGCCCAGTGTTTCGTTGGTTCGAATCCTGGGCGCGGACATGGCACTGCTCGTCAAACCACGCTGAGGCAGTGTTTTTGGTCAAACCACGCTGAGGCAGCGTCCCACATGCCACAACTAGAAGGACCCACAACGAAGAATATACAACTATGTACTGGGGGGCTTTGGGGGAGAAAAAGGAAAAAAATAAAATCTTTAAAAAGAAAAAAAAGAGGCCTGATATAATAAATTTCTGAGCAGATTTTTTTGCATGAGTCTCTGCCTCCGCTTGGTTTGAGACCCAAAATGCCAGCATGATGTCTGTGTCTCAGCTAGAGAACACAACATGTGAAACCCAGGTCAAATCATCTTAAGCGAAGTAGGAAAAAATAAAGTCTATATTTTGATGTCATTTTTGATACTTGTTCTTTTTTTCCTGTCCACAATGACCAGTTTAAATCTATTTTTACACATACTTTACCAAGAAATGAGTCAGAATAGTCAGCCCAATATGACCTGTAAAATCCCTAAAATAAACTGAATCGAATGTTTTTTGACTCATGCAAAAAAATCTGCTCAGAAATTTATTATATCAGGCCTCTTTTTTTTTCTTTTTAAAGATTTTATTTTTTTCCTTTTTCTTTTTGAAGATTTGTTAATTTTATACACTATGGGCTTCTATTATTCCATTACCAGCTGTAAACTTAGAATTTAGGCACTCTTGAAATTATCAATGATAAATATTACCGGAGATGATATTTCTCCTAGAAATATCTCAAGGGTAGGTTGTGGCGCCAAAGCACTTGCACAGGTTGTAGGGAATATTGTAGTTGTCACAAGTAACGTTGAAATTGTAATGAAAGAGAAGGCACTCTTCTCTGATGCTCACATGGCGTCTCAGTAACTCAAACAGAAAAAGCAAAATGATAGTCAACTACACATCAAGCACATTTAAAATTTTTAATTGATTTTTTTTTAAAAAAGGGACAAGGAAGTGTCATTTCAAGATAGTGCTGTTAGTATACGCTAAGTGAACTATGGAAATTTGGGAAGATATTGTTATGGGTGTAAGTAGGAGGCAACAACCATCAGTAGGCAATATCAGTGAGGTGTTACATATATATGCTTTCTCTGGAAACAGAAGAGGAATTGAAGCTAGGCTAGAATCAGCATGAACTAAAGAATTCTGCTTGCGGCTTACACAGAGAGAGTTCACAATTGTGTTCCTGTTAATGAAATCAGCGGTCCCTTCTTTGTAAATTAAAAACAAATCTCCTATGCCTATTAATGTTGCCTAAAAAAGAAGAGGAATAACACCTACGTTTCTAAAATGTAATTAGTCTTGCAGTATGTTTCTTTCAACATCTTGTCCCTACAATTATGGAAATGAAGAGGGAAAGCTGTCATACTCCATTGATCCAATTGCTAACAATTTGAAAATAAGTTCTTAGATAATTGAATTGGCCCCCAGCACCACGTAAATTTACAACTGTGAAATCCCTCTACGAATTTCAAGTCCTTTTAAATTTTACAGCTCTGCAAAGAAGTTTTAAAAAGTTAAAAAAGAAAGAAAAATTTTTAAAGATCATTATTTCACATTGGTATGTATTTAAAAATTCAAATATTAATACAGAAGAGGTGCTAAAATAAAAACTGGGAGACTAGTTTTGTATACTCCAAATTTACAAATTCAGAGAGCTTGATAAACGTGACTCTAAATGGGAGTTTCCACAAGACTGTTTCTCAGAAGAGTAGTCCTGCATGATACTCCCCACTGAGGAAAGTTGCGTGGTCAAAATACTTTGGGCACTACTGTACATTTTATCTACCTGACAGTAAGAATACCTGTTAATAATGTTTATCTTAAACAAAGCTTCTCCAAAAATTTTTGATCTATATATTGTTGATCCTATAATCCTAAGCATTAGTGGACTTAATCAGTCCCTTCTTTTTGAAAAAACTATTTTTTCTTGGTGTCAAAGACACAACTCTTTCTGGTTTACTTCTCCCTCACTAGCAGATCCTTCTCAGTCTCATTAACCGGATCATCCTCCTCTTCCTGAACTATAAAAATGGACCACTCCTCATCACCACTTATGCTTAATCCTCAGGTGATCTCAAAGTGTTATATACATTAAATAGCACCAATTAAAAATGTGAGACCTACGTCGATATACCCAGTGCCCAAACTTCTCTTATACTAAAGGCTAGAATGTTTAATAAACATCTCAATCTTATTATAGCTAAACTGAATATCATCGTCTCCAAAATTTGCTTTTCTCCCCAACTTCACAGTGTTCCTAGTCATCGTTTCTGCCATCTCACTTCATTAAAATATTAAGGTTAAAAAAAAGAGAAAAACAAAAATTTGGGATCGTCTTTGATTAGGCAAAATTTCCAATGTCTATATCCAATTAACGAGTTCAGAAAAGCAGTTTCAGCTCTACAGTCAAAAACACATCCTCTATCTGATGGCTTCTAAAGAAGTCGTTTGCTGTTACCTCATCCAATCATTACTTGCCTGAACTATTGCAATTGACTCCTAACTAGTCTTTTCACTTTCACTTTTACCCCTAGTGCAAGCTGTACTCTACAGAAGAGACCGTGTTAGGTCTTTTAATATATAAATTACATATTACTCTCCTAACTCAACTACTTGAAGGCACTGTAGAGTGACCAAAAGTAGACAGAAAATCAGGAGACATCAACCCTGGAAAGAAGGGAACAACATTAGATGAATGAAATATATATGGCTTTTTGCCTAAGGTGCTTTCTTATGAAAGTCGTAGTGCTGAAAAGGAGATTTATGTCTTTAATTACTTATATTGGGAAAAAATATAAGTATTTTATTACTATATAATATATTATAATTACTTATATTGGGAAAAAATATTTTAAACATGGGATCTAAGTTGCACCTAAGAAATTTGGAAAAGATGACCAAATAAACCCAAAATAAGTAAAAGGAAGAAAATAATGAACACAAATCAGTGAAATAGGAAATGGACAAACAACCGGAAAAAAATTAACAAAATTAGTAGTTTACCCTTTAAAGAGATTAATAAAACTAATAAACCAGTATCAAAACATATCAAGAAAGAAAGAGAAAAAAGCATTAATTATCAATATCAGGAATGAAAGAAGAAATAACAACATAGACCCTGTAAACACGAAAAGAATAATAATGAAATATTTTAAACAACTCTAAGATAACATTCAATGACAAATAAAATAGTCAACTTTTTTGAAAAAGTGCAGATTATCAAATCTGACACAAGTTGAACTGAAAATCTGAATAACACTGTATCTGTTAAAGAAGCTGAATTTATTACTCAAATGTTCCCATAGTAAATTCCAGTCCTGAAATGTTTTCCAAGTGAAATATATCAAGCATTTATTTTTTTTTTAAAAGCCAATCTTACATAACCACTTTCCGAAAATAGAGGAGTAAACATTTCCCTTGTCATTTAATGAGGACAGTATATCTCAGATCAAAACCAAAGACATCGCAAGAGAAGAAAAATTGTAGAAAAATATCCTTTATGAACACACATGTAAAGATTCTTAACAAAACATTGGCAAATTGAATCCAGTAGCATGTTAAAAGGACAATTCATTATGACTAAGTGGGTTTATTCCAGGAATGCAAGATTGGTCTAAAATTTGAAAAATCAATCAATATAATTAACTGTATTAACAGATTAAAAGAGAAAAACCATACGGTCATTTTAATAAATGCAGAAAAAGCATTTGACAGAATTCGATGCCTCTTTAGGATAAAAATTTTCAGAAAACTGGAAATAGAAGGAAACTATCTCAACCTGTTTAAAAGATAACATGGTTGATAAGTGTCAATGACTAACACTTTCCCCCTTAGAATGGGAACAAGGCAGGGAAGTCGATTTCTTATCATTTCTGTTAAATATTTTCCTTGAGGTCCTAGCCTCAATGAGAAAATAAGAGAAAAGAATAAAGACTGTGAAGTGAAAAGTAAAACTGTCTTTATTTGTAGACGCCGTAAGTATTTGTGCAGTAAATCCTAAGAAACCTAATAAACAGTAGAATAATTAAGTGAATTTGCCAAGTTTGCAAGATATAAAGCCATTGTGCAAAACCCAATTGCATTCTTTATTCTAGCAGCAAATAGTGGGAAAATAAAAATTAAAATATTCACTTAAAATGGATAGAAAGTCATAAAATACTCAGGAAATGTTTTAATAAAGTCGCTGAGAGACTTTGAAACATAGCTAAATGAGGTGTAGGCTATAGTAAAGGATTGGAAATTTGATATTGCCAAGATTTTAATTTCCAAAAAATTGAATAGAAATGTAATGAAATTCCTGTCACGATCCCAATGGACTCTTTTTTTTTCTATAAGGAAATTGAAAAGATGTTTCAAAAATGTATATGAAAATTTTAAAAATCTAAAACAGCCAAAAAATTGTGAAAAGAAAAAAATCGGAAGGCTTACATAACTAAATTTCAAGAATTACCATAAACTTTCAGTAATCAAGACAGTGTGGTTTTGGCACAAAGATAGAAAAATAGATCAATAAAATAGAAAATAGAAAGGGCCTAGAAGCAAAGATAGACCACTAGCAAAGGACACAGAGCCAAATTGGGCCCCCTGCCTGTTTTAGTGTGGCCCATGAGCTAAGTGAGGCTTTCACATCTTAAAATGGTTGAAAAATATGAAAAGTAGAAGTTTTGTGACACAAAAAAACTATATGAAATTCAAATTTCATTATCCATCAATAAAGTTTTACTGGAACACAACCATACTCATACATTTACATATTGTCTTTCATTGTCTTGGCTGAGTTGAGAAACGTGTCAGAGACCATCTGGCTGGCATAACCTAATATATTTACTACCTGGTTTTTTACAGAAAAGTTTTGCCAACTCCTGATCAAGAGGCCAGATTGTGCTTTTTAATAGTGTTCTTCACTAAGAGCAACCAGGGAATCTTGGAGAAGAGATTTATTCCAGGTCTGGTCCAGGAAAATTTTAAGATAAGCCTAGGACAACTTGCAATAGAAAACAAGAAAGTGCTTAAAGAATAATGAAGATATTATCAAAAAGGTACATGAGACAGCTTAAAGTGGTTCTCAGTGGCCAAATGTGAGATATTTTGAACATCAAATTAAATTATGATAGTCACATTTTATAACTTATTGAATAAAATAGGAGTTCACAATTCCATACTGATGCAAATGAATGAATGAGAAAGCAAAATATCTTCCTTACATAGTAGAATGTGAACTAATAAACGTAGAAAGAGTGATGGAGTTGGAAACTCATACATTGTTAAACATAGTGGTAAAATTTTGAATAGGAATGGGATATTTACATAGTCTCAAAGAATCTCCCCACAAATGACTGATTTTAAGGGGAAAACGAAACTTTACAGTCAGGAAAAGTGACAGACATCATATGATGAATTAAAGTTAACATCAAAAATATTGGGACCAAGAGAGATCATGTGTTTTTTGATATGATGCTTTGAGGAGGACACATCACATCTGCAGGGGATTCCTGCAAAGAATGTGTAATTTGAATCTAATCATGAACTAACATCACATAAATCCAAATTGAAGACAGTTTATAAAATGACTAAGCTGTGATCTTTGAAACATGACAAAGTTGAGAAGGACAATAGCAAGCTGTAGAACTTTTCCAGATTAAAGGAGAATAAAGAGACATGATAACTAAATGCAACATACCATCAGAGATTAGATCTAAAGTTGGGGGAAAAGCAGCTGTAAAGGTCATTATTGTGTCAATTGACTAAATTAAAATATGTATCATGGATTGTCCAATGAGCTTTCACAACAGCATTGTTTCTCAAACAGTACACCCTTCCGAGCCGGCTTGCTTTGGCTGAATGACGTCTGCCTTTAATGCCTTTTTTTAAATAGTGTAGAGCCAACTGGAGCTCCACTTTCTCTTTGAAGGCTCTCTTGACTCTTCCAGGCAGTTAGATTCTCTCTCTTTAATCCTTTCAGGCGAACCCCTATGCATCTGTTTCATAGCACTTATCATATTTTGAATTTTGTTTACATTAATGTCTCCCACTGGGGTAATCTCCTTAGAAATGGGACCACACCTGATGCAACTTCACAGATGTCAATTTTAGCCCATTGAGCGTCACAAACGACGTACGGCTTAAATTGTTGTTGCTGGTTTTTTTCCAGAGAAAATATTGAATAAAACATCAATAAAAGGACATGCCAGATATTTCTTTACTTCTTTAGACATTTGAAAAATTTGTCATGTTCTCGCATTAGGAAAATCAACACTCTCAAGAGAAGAGTCAGAGAGTTAATATCCAGAATCCATTTATGCAAAACTTCAGCCATCCAGGACACAGTCAATAAGACAAGCGAAAAGACCTCTGCGCTGCCTTGGGATAGTTCACCAACTTTATTGATAAACAAACATGCAGTATATTAACAGCAAACCTCCCAGTATCCCCTAACCATTTATCACCATTTGGGATAAAATTCTGTCACATTTGCTTTACAACTGAGTGCAAAAGTGTTTAGAAAGTATAGAGCAGTTATTAGAATTAGGTGTACCAGTTCTTGTTCTGTTAGGCAGCACCCAGATGAAGAGAGAAAAGAAAGGACAACAATGAAAATAAACCTCGAAAATGTATAAAGCACAATATGATCATTTACAAGTTAATAATCCAAAACACTTAATTATCCCCTGAGATAATGAATTGAGCATATTCCGCTTAAAGAGTAAAGTGTAAAATATATTTTGGACATATTTCAAGCAGAACCAGACAATAAAGCTTTCTTTGTGCTTAAAAATATAACTATTCAAAAAAATTTAACCCATGCAAAATGGTTCATCCACTACGTATATCTTTATGGTTGATATGAGATTAATTGGATCTATTGTCCCTGAGAAAAGAAATGCTTTGGTTAAATATTATGAGAAGATAATTATTTCCAGCAGCACAAACTAGCTTTTATTTTCATAAGGCAAGACATTTATTTTGAAATCCAGGAGCCTTTCAAAGAAAGACAGTACAGGAGAACTCATGATTTCTGGGAATAGCACCTTATTTTAAAAGCATTCGTATAAACCTCTGGACAGTTCGTGGCTTTAGAGGGGACCACTCCAGGATAACGAGCTATGAGATGGCAAACATTAATCTTTACCTACTCTTTCAGATAGGAAATTATTTCCTTTAGGCATTTGATACTGCTAGACCACTACTGACGAGTCCTGAAGTGGGTAATATTTGGGTTTTTTTAATAGAAAAAGTCCATAATTTAGTGACTTCAATATGAAAATATGGCATACAGCCACAAGACCAGAGAGGAAAGATCAAGCTGTTTTAAAGTACACAATTTTCACATTTGTGTTTGAAACCCACAGAAGCACACAGAACCCAGCAAAGCAAAAGCAAAACCAGCATCACTATCTCAAGCTCTGTGTCTGAAAAATGTTCTCTTCAGGATAAAATATTTTAATTTAATTAACTTCTATTCTTATATATTTCTATTCATTCCTTGTGAATGCATTGTTCTCTCTTTTCTCAGAAATAGAAAATTGATAATGCTTTTTACTTACTGCCATTACTTAACTTCCATTTGTTAGTCATGCGAAAAAGTTCGCTAACCATAAACTCTATAATTTGATGTCATTATCTGTCTTTTGATGTCAATAGATACTGGGGTAGATGGTTGTTTTTAGAATTAACTACATGAGTGCACGTTATGAAGGAGTAAACTAATAATTCTTTAAACGACATAAATTAGACTTGAAATCTGTCCTGTCACTGATCTCCAGTTAGTTTTCACTGGCTTATTTATCTGTCTTTACTGGTTTCTCTTCATTTCTCCATCACACTATTCTGTGTGCTTCACTCCTAAATCTGAGCACTTTGCCATAAAAACGAAACAAAACAAGCTAAATTAAGCATTCAGTACCATCAAACAATTAATGAAAAATAGTTTTACTAAGTCTGTGTTAGGAATTGAATTATTCCAGTGTGGTTTCTATTACAAGAAAGAACTCTTAAAGCATAATACAATTCAGGCATGAAACATGTAAGCCAAGGTAAGTTAAATATTTTGTTCAATATTACATAGAAATAAGAGACGGAAAGAGTATTTACTTAATCTCTCTCCTATGCTACATAGTAAAACACAGTAATGGATGTTCAGTAAAGTTTAAACAGATGAATCCCCAAAATTTGAATTTACAGCACTTAATTAATTTATTAACACTTTTATTTATATCAGCTATAGATGACATGAATAAAAGCCAGAAAAGTCAGATTCTTGTCTTTTCACTGCACACTACTTATGCGGATCACTTAGACTCTTCAAATCCTTAGCAGATTTTTTCTTTTCTGCTTCTGCTGCTCCTCCTCCTCTTTCCTCTAAGTTCACAGAGTTGAGTTAATCGCATCACAACATTCTCATCAGTACATTCAAGACTGATTGGTTTTATTTTATTGTTTTCTCATCTTGTCCGTCCTCCCCCATATCTATTTGATCCTCCCTTAGGTATACACTAACATACCTTATATTAGCAAATAAGCACACAGAGTGCTTTTTAAGCTTGTGAACCCTGGAGCCGGGGAGCCAAGGTTTGAATCCTGGCTTCAACACATACCAGCGATGTTAATTACCTTTCAGGAACATGTGACCTTTCACGTTACTTATGCTGTATACCATACCAATTTCTTCTTCTTCAACATGGGTATAATAATATCTACTTCCTAGGTCGTTCTGAGGCTTAAGTTATTTACATTTCTATAATTAAATAAAAATAAACGAATAAATGTTTGCATGTGTGTATATATACATAAGGTACATATACACACATATATATTTATACTTATGATTAATACTTGGCTAAAACTCTGTGTTCTTATATATGTATGTGTTTCCTTGAAAATCATTTCCATGAAACAATATTTTGTGCAGATTCTTACAATATTCCCTCAATGCTGTATTTTTGAGACACATCAGCGTTGTTCTATGTAACAGTAGTTTATTGATTGCTTCTGAGCGTTGAATAGTAATTCCATTGTATGAGTCCCCTACATATTACATTTTCAGTCCCATGGAATTAGACAGAAACAGCTAAATTAAGCATTTATTCATCCTCATTTCCATATTGACCTGTATGAGAATGGGGTACATACATTCCCCAGAGTATTTCTGCAGAGTCATGAAGCACGTCAACACTTCGTTTCAATAGTGCTATTATTAGATTAGACTCTGGAATGGCAGCAGAAATTGGCTCTCCTCCCAGAAGAGGGAGAGGTGTGTCCCCACAGCTTTGCCAAAACTTTGTATTATTAAATGTTTTGTCACTCAGAGATGTGGTAACCTAAGCCTTCATTTAAAATGTATTTGTGTACAGGATTTCATGAAAGGATTCAAGTTTGCATTTCTCCACTAGACGAGCCCTTTTCTCTGACGTAGTTTTCTCAATGCTTTGTCCTTAACAGCTTTATTATATATTAAATTCCCATAGCATCATGATTAGATTTTGTTTGGGAAATGCGTTGACTTTATAGCTATATTGGGGAGAATTGACAAGCTTAAAAAGTTATGTTACCCAGAAATTTGTTATTTCTTCCATTTATTCAGATCTTTATTATATCATTCAGTATAAATATAAAATGTCTCCATAAATATCTTTTGCATTCTTTGCTAAGTAAAATCAGGATTCTCTATGGATTTGTTGCCAAACAAGGGATAGCTTATTTTCTTTATTTTTTTAATGAAATATTTGAAACATACAGATAGAGAATAATAGAATTACCACTCAGCTACCTATAATTTAGCTTGGCTAATTTAAACATTTTATTATATTTACTTAAGGCATTATTTTAAGCAATAAAATATTAGTTGGAATACTTTTTGAGTTTCTCTCAATTCCTCACCCCTTTTTTCCTTATTTCACCAGATAACTATTCTGAATTAAGTAAATGTCATTGCTATATATGCTTTTATGTTTTTACTCTACATGTATGTGATTATTTTTAAGGTTTTTAAAACATGAAATAAATAATAGACTGCACTGAAATTTCATTGTTAAACAAAAAATCCCATTTGATAAAGAAAAAGGAAAAAATACAGTAGTGCATTCACTCAGAGTTTACTCGCATCATAAGTGATTAATAGCAGGTCAAGTTTATGACCGATTCTCCTAAACTAGGCATACGTTTTTTGTTTGTTTGTTTGTTTGTTTTTTAAAGATTTTATTTTTTTCCTTTTTCTCCCCAAACCCCCCCGGTACATAGTTGTATGTTCTTCTTTGTGGGTCCTTCTAGTTGTGGCATGTGGGATGCTGCCTCAATGTGGCTTGATGAGCAGTGCCATGCCCATGCCCAGGATTCCAACAACGAAACACTGGGCCGCCTGCGGCAGAGCGTGCAAACCCAACCACTCGGCCACGGGGCCAGCTCCTGAGCATGCGTTTTGACTTCATGCAAATATTAAAAATATGCTTCATAAACCTAAAGTCCATGCAAATATAATGTTTGGCATTTGTATATTTAAAAATGATGTTCGGGACACTTAGACAGGGGGCAACTTCATGGGGGTAAAAGGATAACAAAATGCAACCTGAATTTGTATTTTGATCTTCACCTAAATATTTCAGTAGATGAGCAATGTAAACCACCAGCGCTTGTAAATATTCTGAGGCAACAATTTACTACACTCACTAAGATTGAAAAAAAAAGTTTCAATATGTTGCCTCCTAATTTTTATTTTATTGTGGCTGATACCTTTATAAAAGGAGACGTACAATTTCTGATTTTATCTTTTGTTTTCAATGGATGGCTATTATTCTGCCACTCCCATGTAATTTTCCTGACTTTGTTGGATGTTTTATTTTTTTCGCCCCCTCCAGGTTATCAGGTATGGTGTGTCTGGCATTTGGTAGAGGCCCAAATGATGTTTTTGCTTATGGACTGGTTAACTATGAGATTTGATCCCCTTCAAAGAGCTGGAAATCAAGATGAGTCGAGTTTTCTTGAGATACTTTTCTCAGTATTTCTCAACATTTCTTTTTTTTTCCTTTGCTGTCGCGATTCTATCTTTCTGGCTTTTGCCTTCTTTCTTTATTGTCCCCTTTCTTTTATGGTATTGTTTTTTTCTTTCCTTTCTTTTCTAGGTTTCTAAAGAAAATGTAGGGGCTGGCCCCGTGGCCGAGTGGTTAAGTTCGTGCGCTCCGCTGCAGGTGGCCCAGTGTTTTGTTGGTTCGAATCCTGGGCGTGGACATGGCACTGCTCATCAAACCACACTGAGGCAGTGTCCCACATGCCACAACTAGAAGGACCCACAACGAAGAATATACAACTATGTACTGGGGGGCTTTGAGGAGAAAAAGGAAAAAAAAAATAAAATCTTTAAAAAAAAAAAGAAAATGTAAACTTGCAGTCAAAGGTCTCCATCTTTCATTTAAGCCACTGTCATTTTCCAAATTATATTTGCAATTTTTATATCCTTATGAATTAGAAACATGACTTTTAACCAAAATATCTTGCTAGGAATTTGTGTGTGTATGTGTTTATTGAAAAAAGGAAAGAGAACATTAACACGTGTAGAACCCCTCAGAGAAGGCCCCTGTGGCTCAGAAATGATTCCTGCTTGCAGTTTAATATTTCTACTAGAGACAGAGAAGTGCCCCTCAGTGAGTAAGCAGGGGAGGCAAGATTATGATTGGAAGTGAGTATTTAATCAGACTCAAATGCGTGTTCTATCATTTGATGTAGTTAAAAGAGTCACACTAACGTCTATTCCAGAGAGATAAGCTGTCTCCCACTTGTTTTTACCAAAGCCTTTGTGATGAAGAGAAAAGAAAAGAAAAAGAACATTTCCTAATATATTGAAACTTTAATCCTAGGTTATCAGGGACTTAGAGGTCACATGGTCTGGTTCCCAAGTAAATCCAAGAGCAGACCTATATCCAGTGAATAGGTCACTGCACTTGAGAACTGTCGATTACTAGAACTTTCTACAACATAGCAGAATGTGAAGTAATGCTTAATTTTAACTATTTTTCATGTTAATTCCTACATTTATTTTTGTCTTAGGGACAAATAATGCGGTTTTTAAGTTTTCTGCTTTGGAAAATTTGAGACTTTTCTTTATCCCTCAAATGTAGTTAATATTGAAAATACTTCATGGTTATTTGAACAATGACAACAATTTAAACTTTTTGTTTCTGGGTAAGAATTTACCTTTTCAAATATATATGTATATGTGTATATGTATATGTATACATGCATATAGTGACACACATGCAAGACATATACAGCACATATGTCTGTATGTATGCAGATAGATAGATAGGTAATTCCTCACATTCCCCAAGTCTTTGGATATTTTTTCCAATAATTTGATCTGTTTATTTATTTGTTTTTGGTAAGGAAGATTGGCCCTGAGTTAACATCTGCTGCTAATCTTCCTCTTTTTCGCTTGAGGAAGACTGTCGCTGAGCTAACATCTGTGCCAATCTTCCTCTATTTTGTATGTGGAATGCTGCCACCGAATGGCTTGATGAGCGGTGTTTTGTTCTGTGCCCAGGATCCGAACCAGTGAACCCCAAGCTGCTGAAGCAGAGGGCGTGAACTTAACCACTACACCACGGGGCCGGCCCCTGATCTGTTTATTTTTAAGAAAATTGAAGTCTCCACAAGTGGTTGGTAGATTTGCCAGAGTCTCTTTGAATGTCTTACAGAATTCTTTCTCTATTTTCTTCAAAACGATTCTGTTGGGTACCTAATGAATTCTACTAGATCTTTTTGAATAATTCCTTTATCAATTTTTAATAGTCCTCTTTGTACATTAAATATCTCACCTTAATTTAGAATATCTCCTTTTTCTGATAGGGATATTGCTACATTTGCTTTCTTTTTAATAGCACCTGTCAAGTGTATGTGTCCCTCTCTTTATTTGTAAACTTTTCTGTAATTATTTGTCTCTTGCAATCATTTCATCTATGTTCGACTATAAGTCTGAAAATCTCTTTAAATGGAGTATTAATTTTTGCACAGTCCTATGATTACTGAATTTCTACCACTTTGATTTCCTTTATTACATTCTGTTTTTTTGGTTTTTGGCTTTTTCTAACTTTTGTTGAATTGATCTAGTTTTAAAACTCAGTTAATCAGCATTACCATTCTCTTTCCCTATCCTCTACCTTCTGAAATAAAAATATTCTAGTTACTATTACCTTATGTATGACATTGACTTAGAATTTAAATTCGGTTTATTTTATGTTAGTTTTGTTGCATTAAGTCGTTCTTTCAGAAAGGATTTCTCCCCAACAGAATTTGAGCTCTTGCATATCCAAAATTAACTTTATTTGGGCTTCATAGTTGAATGTTCATTTGATTAACTACAAAGTCCTAAATTTAACAGAACTTCGGAGGCTTTGCTTGATTGTCTTTAAATCTTTCTCTGCTCAAGTTGAAGCTTAGTGTCCATTTGAATCTTCCTTTACATGTGACAGAGTTTGCTCTCTGAAAATATTGACAGCTCTATCTTAATTTGCAGTTCTTAAATATCACTAAGATATAGCTGGATTTGGGTCTATTTTTATTAATCTTGTTCAAGTCTTAGCTGTTCATTTCAAACTTTAGAGTCATTTGTTTGATTGATAGATTATTTATTACATTCACTTCTCTGTGTTCTTTTTGGTTGGCTCAACTAAGGGCTATTAGTAGCTCTGGTTATAGTACCTATGCATATATACACATGTAAATTACCCTTTATATACTCTTACTTTTATTCATTTTTTTCTATGATTTATGGGAAATTTTACTTTTTCAATCTTCTGGCTTACTACCTTCAGCTGTATCTACTCTGTTTTCAACATAAATACACATACATAATGTGTGTTTTTATATAAATCAAGAATTTTGAAAGTTCATTTTTTTACTTCCACATTTTCCAAAATACATTATTCTTTCTTATTCTCTAAATATAACTATAATTATGCATGAAATTATATTGTTTTCTCCCTATTAATTCTGTTTCTTCATGATTTAGTTTTTTTAATTAACTTTGGTGCTTCCATTCCACGGTCTGGATTTAACACAAGTATTTGGTAAGTACCGTTGTCTATGTTTCTCGTGCAAGTCTGAGATTGAACAGTGTATTTTCTAAGTCCAAACAAGAATTCTCCTCCCACTGGTGGAAACCAATCTTACTCACAGGAGCCCTGCTCTGGGCTTTTCAGGGAAAGGTTGAGATATGTGTGGAGTATGGTGAGCTTATGTTAAGGAGGATGCCACCTCTATCCCTGTCTGGAGCACTGCCTGCACCCACTTTGGATATGTCTTGCATGCAATTTTCCTCTGTACGAAGCTGTAAGTGCAGCTTTATCCTTGCAAAAACTGCTGTTTTCTTTTTTTCTTCGTTTTCTTTTCTATTCTTTTTTTTGAACATAAGATTGCCATACTCTCTAATCTGCTTCTCATCCTCTTCCAATATCTAGGCTAAACACTGTCTCTGGGCACATCAGTCACATTCTTTAAAAAGCAGTGCTTGAGGATTAGTCAAGGACAGAATTTTTCATGAAGCCATTCACTTAGTATAAATGGACAGTGGGCAGGCCCTCTGATATAATTATTCTGAAGGCAAATCTTCTTTTACTCTGAAGACTACCCCACTCTTCACTCCGCTTTGTTGCCTTTCTTTCCACCTGAAATTTATGGTGAGAACTGCTCTTTTCTTTGCTGGCCTTTTTCCTTGGTTTGTTTTGGGCTGAGATTTTTCTCTTTACTGGTCCTTCCACAAATCCAATCCTACCTGCTTTCAGTCATAAAGATTCCATAATTCCCAGTCTGGTGGATGATAGGGGAGGTAGATACATGCTCCATCTGCCAATGTGATTCAAATTCCCCTCGTACAGGAGTTCTTTATGCAGCGCTTTTGCCTGTCATCTCTAGATTCTACTTTAAAAGATAGGTTTTTTCATTTTTGAAGAGCTCCAATCTTTAGAAATTACCATGAAAAGAGTAGTGATTCTAGGCTACTGAAAGACTGGGGCAGAAGTCCACTGATAACTTTCATTTTATCCCTATACATTTTCATTTAGAAGCATTTTCTTTGATCCTTAACAAGTACAGATACTTTGAAGGTCTTGCCTTTTCTTTATAGATCAGAGGAAAGTACTTCAACTTGAGAGAAGTCGCAATGAAAAGTTTGCCTTTTTTTCTTTATTTTTTAATGTTATATTTAGAAGAAGCCACCTTATATGAGAAAATGTGCGATGAAAATTAAGTGGTATCACAGAATGGGGAGTAAAACACTGCTCTCTTATGAGCTCACGCACATTTGAAACCAGATGGCTGCCCAAGTTCATAGTATCTAGCAATCCACTTACATAAGAATTTATGTGACTTGGAGGTCAATCCCAGACTTTGCCTTCAAGGAATGAATGGCTTTCAGACATTCTTTAGTACAATGCAATGATAGTTCCTCCTCAAAAGAGTAGATACACATCCTTCCAAGCAAATTTATACAGTGTTGTGGAACCCAAATTTCCTGCATGGTAACTTGCTAAATAAGCAAACATTTTATGCTAAGGTTGTCTGAAAGAACAAGCTAGAGAGCACAGATATCCCGAGTCCCAGTCTGCATCACTCCCAATCAGTGGCTGTTAATGGGGCTGGGAAGATACTTAGAGATCATCCATCAGATAAGCACAGGAAGGGAGGCATAGGCATCTGTAATATTGCGAAACTTTCTTGGTGGTTCTTATACACCACTTGTCGCACCTCCTAACCTGCCCTGTGGACATGTGAGCTATGTCTGTTATTCTCAGTTCTAACTATTTTTTCCTATCTCTTTATTGTTTAAGAAACAAATTCAGTAAATATTTCAGAGGGTTTTTTTCTTACTCAAAATGTGGACATGCTTACAGGGCAGCTTTCTCTATTGTAGACATTAAAATAATTAATAAATATATGACATACATAGACAGAATTATAAATTCACATTCACCCACTGAGTTTGGAGCAAAGTTTCCTTTCTCAGTAATGCTACTGGAGTGTGCTCATTTCAAAGCTTGTGAGCAGGAAGTGACTAAGCCGCAGAGTCTCTGAATAATTACTGCTGGGGCTGGGCATGAGGTGTTACAATGAAATGTCATACCTTCAGCACTTTTTCCCGTCAGAGATAAAAAGATCACTTTCAAGAGAGCTACGAAGCCATGGAAACAGATGGCAAAGCCACCTGACAGCACGATTTCATAGTTTATTCTCAGGCTAAAGAAGTGTAGTAGAATAACCATGTATTTTTTTAAAAGACTTTTTCGTAAATGAACATTCTTTGTACATATAAACACTCCCTTAGGGAACCTGCAAGCCCCAAGTCTAAATAATTCATTTTTTGAAAATATTAAATAATACTGGAACAAAATTTAAGGACTATAATGCAGAATTTCCTCTATAGAGTAGTTACTAAACCAAAATTATATGTAATAATAATCTTTTGGTATCTTTGCTTGTAGTTTTAATTTTACTGTTTAAAAAATCACATGATTATAGGCTAATGAAATATTATTGCTATATTTTCTTGGATTTAGTTAGATAATAATCATCCTTGACAGATAAGAATACTATCCTACTTTACTAAAGCAATTTAAGGAGTTCACCAAAGGCTTTTGTTATTTATTGTAATAACCATTCAGCTTCTTCCCCCCTCCCATCAATGAAGACATAAAAATTGGTTTATTCTGTGTTATGTTACGTTAAAATCTGCAGTGGGGGAAAATTAGGAAAATTATCGATGATTACCATAGACTGTAGAAAGGGGGAAGACTACATTGCTCAGCAAAAATAAATACCACTGCATAACGTATTTCAAAACAGTTTATGTTTAAACTTGAATTATGTGGGCAATTTTAACCGACCACACTTTGTACAATGACACTTTTCAAGTATTCTGATAACTGTCTATTTACAAATAATTATATTACGGCATAGTCAGGTTTTTTTTTTCAGTAAAACAACTCAGTACTTTTGGAGATCGTGTTTTCAAAATAATTGTTAATACATATTTATTAGGCACCTGCTTCCTAACTAGTTATATATATAAATGAAAATCATACTGATTATCTTCTATTTTGTATTATGTTTATTTTTTTATCATATAGTTGTACTTAACATGGTTCAGAACATGAAGTGTTCATAATAATGAATATATTCTCTATTTAAAGTCACTTGGTATCTAAATATCTGGAAACAAAATTAATTAAATAATAAAATAAAAGTAAACAACGTGAACTACAAATCTCAGGTAGAGGGCTGTGTATGAGCAGCACAATAAGTTGAATACTTTCAATAAAACACGCTTCCCATTTGTTTACTACAGATATATGACATGTATATGTGTGTGTGTATGCACACAACACATATCACTTCACAACTAAATTAAACTCCTATTATTGATAATCTTTGTAAACATTAAAGAATTTAAATAAAAAAATAAAATGTTAATTCAAAGAAAAAGGAGAGGAGAAATAACCCAAAATTTCATCAGTTATTCTTAAATATTTTCAATATGACATTGATATGGCCAAAGTTGCACTAAACAATTAAAATAACTCTAATAACAGACAAGGCTGTTTCAACAGCACAATGTAGTCTCAAAAAAGTGCTTGATTAAGTTTTAAATGTTCTTTGTTCCATGTTCTTTGGAACAATTATTTGTTTGGCATAATAGCCAAAGTGAGAATCTGCTAAAGCAACAACCACTTTTCAACATGGCCAATTACATCTCTTTACTGTCATTGAGGTTGAGGTGTTTGGATTTCCCAATGACCACACAGGTACTTTTAAAATTGTGAGTATGCTCGAGGACCACAGAAACAGGATTTGAGAACTGATGCAAAACATGCAGGAAATCTTAAATCGACACAGATCCAAGGAATGGCGTTAACAATTCCTCTCAAAAGCGGCAGGCATAAGCATGTTGGAAGCATATTTGCAATTTCTTGAACTCCTTTAAAAACTTAAATATATAAAATAATGACAAATATCGAATCTTCATTAGCTAATATCCAAATTCATTAGCTGCCAACATAAAATATGAAAAGTAATTGGTACTAAAATATCACTCAAAATGCATTTGTTGAGCTTATTATGTGCTCAGTGCTGAGGGAGAAAAAAGATACTATTCACAACCAATACCATGGTTTCTGCCCCCAAGCAACTTGAAGTCAAATAAGAAAAGGAAAAAAATCATGAAAGAGAGAATGGAATTCTTATTGTTGGAAGATAGAGACACAACAATTACCAAAAGGAAAAAAAAAAAAGACTAGGCACTGGTGATTGTCCTGTAAAACAGGCATTCTCATCTAAACTGTTTTTAAAAATTGCAATTAATGTTAAGAGCTTATTATGCTTGATCCAGTAATTCTACTTCTAGGAATTTATTTCAAGGAAATGACATGATGTATGGTCAATGATTTATGTCACAAGAGGTTTCTTATAGTTTTATATATAATAATTTAAATCAAAAGCATTCTAAATGTCAAATAATAGCAGATTAGTTAACTATAGGGCCATCTTAAGATGAAATATTATGCATCTATTAAAATTGTGTTTGAAAATGAGTCATTATCTTTCCTCAGTAATCTTGAGTTCCATCTTCCCTTCCCTTCCCCACTCCTCTCCCAAATTACCGTGAATTATACTGTTGCCTTAGAAAATAACTATAGCTTCCAGAGAAGACACTCCCACTAGTGAATTCTTTAAATGTGGCTTCAAAATATATTTCCTCAGATTTTCTACTTCTGGCTTCTTCTACCAAAATTGGTGCTAGTAGACTAGAAAAAATCAGTAGGGTCTCTGTCATTTCCTCACACAGGGTGGATGAGGCCTTAGAGGTGGCAGCAAGCCTTTTATGTTCAAAACTTTAAGATCACTGCCTGTATATTTACCAAACTGCCTTTAATAAGCCATATCATCTGAATCTACTTACATATTCTGAGTATAATCTTTTGCTACACTGCCAGTGCCGTAATTGTATATTGACAAAATTTATATAATAACATCTGAGTTTCACCATTTATGCAATATTATTGCAACTATGCAAAATGTCCAATAGTTGATGGACATTTAATTAGTTGTCTCTTCTAGTGCAAGGCTTAGGTAGGACTGAGCACAGCAGGTCTGGCCCCAGTGTACCAAAGTGGAAAGATTAAAGGAAAGGATAATGAAGTTTGTGAGTGTACTCAATAGGCAGAAGGGGTGTGTATCAGTGCACTGAATGGAGAGCTAAGAATCAAGATATCTTGATTCTAGATCTTAGAAGAAGATGAAGAGTTCGTGTTTACCCAGCCATTCTTTCAATAGAAAATATAGCATTAAAGTAATGTGTTAAAAAATTAAAGTAAAAATTTCCTTGGGTATTCTGTACATATATGGAGGAGTGTGTGTGTGTGTGTGTGTGTAGAGAGAGAGAGAGACATTGAGAAAGTGAGAGAGATTGATTTAAGTGAACTGTATCACTTGAAGACATTGGACCATTTTACTGCTAAACACTAGAGAAAGGGAAAGATCTCCATTTATGCACAAGAAGCCATCATGGTCTGGAACAATTGATAGAGATCAACACTGCAGGAATTGTAGTAATGGTTAGTCAAGCACAAGAAGATTTAAGGAATTACTTGGGCTGTGAAAATTAGTATTACAGCACAGATAAGTGTGACATTTGGCGAGATACGTCTTCTGCAGCTTGCACCTGCCTGTCTGGCGGAATCCTCTCATCAGCAGCAGCTGATGCCACAAGGCTACCAGCTCGGCAGTGGTTTGATTATGCCTTTATTTCCTTAGAACTTCCAGGGCCACTGGACCTTGTTAGCCACAGTGATTAAGGAGAATGCTGCCTTGCACCTGAGTAAACTTCCTCTGGCGCTTTCCTCCACTTCAGCACACAGGATAGCACAAAGCAGCAGCCCCGCCTTCCTACATCGTGGGAATGGTTGCTGCTCTGCACACAGTAGCAGTAGTCCAGACCCTGACTTAAGGAGTCCTAGCCTCAGGCTTCCCTAGAAACAGCCATGGCTAGGATGTGCTCTCACTGGTGCTAATGCCAGTGGGGATGGAGTCCAGCGCCAAAGGATAAGTCTGACTTCCCTATCATCCAGCCAAAGCCAAAGACTCCAAGAAGGTTCTGTGAATGTATGTGTGTGTACCTTGGAATTCTTGGGATGTGAAAAATAGAGAACCATAGAAAAAGACTGAAGAGCCTGCTGAAATCACAGGTGGGGATCTGAAATTTGTAATCTGAGGAGACTACCTTTACATTCACGTATCTGATGCCTGCCCCATGCTAATATTGCATACATAATTATCTTCCCCACTAGTTAGTGGTTCCTTGAGGAAGGTTACTAAGTCTTATTCATATTTATGAATATGTCTCATTCTATTTATGAACACATAATAGATATTCCGTGCTTCTTTCTTTAAAAACGCGATTTTTAGTGAGAAGGAGCACAGGCCCAGAAATGAAATGCTTCCAGGAGGAAGATCCATGACATAAATGTGCAAATCCATACACACATTTGGGAGGAGAGAACTAGTGTCGACTTAGAGAGGGCATGCCGTAGCTATTACCATATAACAAACCTCCCCAAACTTAGTAGGCTAAACAATTGCTTTAATAAATGGTGGTTCTGTAGGTCGTCAATTTGGTCTGGGCTCAGCCGGCTGATTCTTCAGCTGGCATGTCCTGGGCTCACACACGCAGCTTCAGTTTCCTGGCAGGCAGGTGGACGCTGATCGTTCCCGGATGGCCTGACACACATGTACGGCTGTGGACTACAGCAAACACCGGGCATGTTTCTTTACTAAATATTAGGCTAACCTCAGCTTCTTCCTGTGGGTTCCAAAAGCAGCCTCGTGTTTGCTAATGTCCCACCACCTAAAATAAGTAGATTACAACTCTTGATGGAGTTGTAAAGAATCTTTTTTAAAGAACCTTTCAACTGAGAGAATTTTCTCTCAGTCCAGTTGGAATTTTTTTGCTATCCACTGAATTGTGAATGCACTCTTTTTCATGGTCTTTTAGTAATTCAGTAACTAAGCTCCTTCAGACGGCACCTGACATGCTCATGTCTTACTTTAAATTCTACTTTATAAGGGATGTCATTAGAGAAGTGTTCCCTTCACAGTGTCTTTCGCACACTGGTGCCAAAATATTGACTTTGACTTCTACATAGAGTTATTCTCCCATGTCATCTGTCTGCCTTATAAAAATGCACAAAGAAAATTTTCATGATTCACATAATTACTGTTAATAATTTATAGTTTGCCAACCGGCAAAATGCTTGTTCAGTCACGAGCAGATGTACACCTGTTAAAATGAACGACAGATCAGATAATTAGATATTTCTGTACTTGTAAATATAAAAAAAAAGACTGCATTTAGGATATATTCCAAGTTTCGCCTGTTTTTCTTTTTAATCTGTTTGCAATTTCAAGGAACAATACCAAATATTCTTACATGATTTAACAGATCCTATGAACTCTCACTTTCATTGACTATTATATTCATCTCATTTCATACCATCTTTACAAAACTTTCACGGCCTTTGAAAACCTGGATCAAGGAGAAAGGGAAACAAAAGAAAAACGACGGATTCATAATCTGTCTTTTCTTTTTAAAAATAATCTGTTATTTTCGCTATTGAATACATTCCTCTGGAGCACTCTATTTCAATTGAAGATTTAAATTAAAATGACAGAATGAAGATATTCAATAGCTTGTCTAATGGCAGTATGGTCAGCTTTTCAAATTTCTGGCTCATGCAGCACAACCTGTGTTTCTTAACATTCAGGACATGCAGACCCCTGGAGAGAACACCTGTGATTTCCTGCAGCCCATAAATCCCAGTTTTTGAAACACTGCAGTATATCATTATCGTAAATAATAAAATATAGGCCACAAATGAGAAATCCTCCTGCACAATGAAACATTAAATGAGTGCTGTCTTTTTGAAAAGGATCCACACCAAAAGGAATTTCAAAGGATAATCTAAGGATCGAGAAAAAGTGGCATTACTATATTTAATTGAAGTCTCCGGGCAACTGAGCTACGAGGGGCTACAAGTTTTAGGAATGTTTTATAGTGCCTTAAATGGAGTTAAGGGCTAACTCAACTGAACAGACACAGGCCCTGAATGTGTATGGCTCTCTCAGGACAGCTGCTGCTACACTGAAAATGCTGAGAACCAAGATGGTAATTATAAAGTGAGCTATGTCCTCCTGGTACAGTTGTTAACTTTTACGACTCAATATAATTACTTCTCCTTACCAAAACTTAAGGTGGGCTTTCTAACTGAAAGCTTTTTTGTAAAAAATATCAAAAGGTGGGGAAAAATTTAAACTCCTTCTAAAGAAGGATCTGTCTACTATTATGTAAAAAAGGAAAAGAAGACCACTCATTAAAAAGACCACTGTAAATGTGGTATAATGAAAACTGGCTTTCATAATGCTTCTGTCTTTGCACTAATTTTCGTTTTCTTTTGTCATCTTGGTTCTGTTATTCTTTTTCACTATAAACATGTTCATCCATGTGTCCTTTTCGTCTCTTTGCCTTAGCTTTGATACCCGAAAGCACAGAACTCTCAGTAACATTGTCTTCAGTAATTCACAAATCAGCTTCAAAAGTTCAGACACACTTTCTAATCCAAATTCAAAGATTTAACTGATGGTATCTGTGAGTTTTCTCCCTATGTACATAGGGAGCACTGTGCACTCTGCACAGAGACAGAATTATTAGACATCATATGAGGTTTTCTTCTTGCCAAAGCCAGTGCACCTTGTCTGTGAAATTCTTACTAGAAAATGCTTCCTATTGCTTCAGTTTGGGGCAAAAGGCATTGACAGACCTTTCTGACCTCGAGGTGGAAAAATAACACCTATGTCTGTGTTGCCCAGAAAACTCTCCACATTACTCAGTGTAGTCTCTGCTATAGAGTTGGCCTACCCTTCCATTTTCAAATATCAGAGCTTCCCTGGTAAATGTATTCAATCTCCAACTAGGGAGACTTTGCTGAGGTTTGTTATTTAACGGTTTTAGGTCCATTACACATTGATTACACACACACCGAATACATATAAACCCAACCTCTTAGAATATTTATAAAACGTCTTTTCTTTCTTTCTTTTATGTCCTGCTTTGAAAGAGATTTTGAAGGAGGGATGTGTGTATGAGTCTTTAAAAGATAGGACACTGGTTGGATAATAGGTAGCTTGAAAATGGCATCTAAGCAAAGCACATTGTCCCCCCTTAGTGTGGGTGGATCTTATCCAATCAGTTGAAGGCCAGAATAGGAAAAAAAGGCTCACCCTCTGCAAGTAAGAGGAAAGCTCTCCTGCCTGGCCAGCTTGAGCTGGGATATCAGTCTTTTCCTTCCTTTGGACTTGAACTGAAACATCCGCTCTTCTTTGGCCTCAAGCCTGTTGGATTTTGGACTAGAACTACACCATCGACTCTCTTGGTCTCCAGCTTGCCTTCTGCAAATCTTGGGACTTGTTAGCCTCCATAATTGCATGAGTCAATTCCTCATAATAAATCTCTTTCATGAAATTATGGAGGCTGTTAAGTCCCAGGATATGCAGTATGTGCAGGATATATCCTGTCTATATCCCAATATATCCCGTGGGTTCTCTTTCTCTGGAGAACCCTAATACAAGCTCCAAAAATTTATTTACACTAAAAGAGTAGCTTGCCCTTCCGACTGGTGGAAGGAAAATGTACTCTACTTTACATTCATATTTTTCCCTGGTCATGCCTCACTTTCCTCACACTAATATTTTAGTCTCCCAGAGATTTTACTCTCCATAAAACAAACTAATTCGATGGAGACAGCATTTGTTGGTAATGAATATTACAATTGAGAATAGTGATTCTGGGCCTACATAGAAATAAATGTGTGTGTGCATGTGAGTGTATATATATATATATATATATATATATATATATATATACAGAGAGAGAGAGGAAAATATACCTTGTACAGGTACTCATGCTGATCTCCCTATAAGCAGTATTTTCTCTAAATCATTAATGTTAACATGGGCTAACACTTTTTTTTCACGTATACCTACTTCTTGATTCCTCTTCGGTTGCCTTCTCTCTCTCTTTTTACCCCCTGAATCTGTTACCTAACTGCCTCACAGATTTTGCTCAGTGAGCTAATGATGAGTATCAGTTTCCCAAGTGATGTGATTCGAACACCTCTTATGTAGAGCTCCAAATGTGTCTCCTTTTACAATATGTGTACTCCAGGGTGTTGCAAACTTTGCCATGCAATCATCAGTTTTTCCAGTGCCTCTTGTGAAATTCAATCTGATGAACAGCATGTTTGCATCATTATCATGTTCTGCCCAAGAGGAATTCCATCAACTCTCTTGTGTAAAAAATGGGGATAATATAAAAGTAATGGGACCACAACAGCAAGGAAAAAATTAGGAAGAACAAAAATTAATTTTGAGTGGTAAATTAATTAGATACAAATCACTTTTTTATTTTTTACTCATTATCAGTCTATGCAAATTAATCATTCTAATGGTCTAGGTTGAAATAAAAATGACATTACTGATTTGCTGAACTAAAGAAGGACATGCAAAATCTGCCAGCGTGTTAACATTAAAAAAAAGATAACAGAATTATTACCTCTTAATATTAAAAGTTAACTAAAGTAACTTTTAAAATTGCATTTTATTTACTGACCAGTGTACTGGCCATCTATAGTACTTTCCATAAAGCATCATGCATTGTATCTCATTTGATCATCAAAGTTACCCTGTGAGATAACTTCTATTGTCCTCATTTTAAAGTGAGGAAACCAGGGTTCTAAGAAGTTAAGTGATTTGAGGTCACAGAGGAACTCTCAGAGGAACTTCACTTTTAAAGTTCTTTAAAAGATCATCAGCAGGGTCGGCCCAGTAGTGCAGCGGTTGAGTTCACACATTCCGCTTTGGTGGCCCTGGGTTCACCAGTTTGGATCCTGGGTGCGGACATGGTACTGCTTGGCAAAAGCCATGCTGTGGTAGGAATCCCACATATAAAGTGGAGGAAGATGGGCACAGATGTTAGCTCAGGGCCAATCTTCCTCAAAAAAAAAAAAAAGAAGAAGAAGAAGAAGAAGAAGAAGAAGAAAAGAAAAGAAAAAAAAGGTCATCAGCTACTCACATGTAAAACAAGCCACAGCCCTGAAAGGGGAATTTCTGCTAGATTAAGCAGGAAGAAGGGGAGTCCTCAGACAGGGAATGCAGTCTGACTTTCTTGAACACCATGTAGGAGACACTGGGCTGGATGTTTCCTACTTGTATTTTCTGATTGAAGAGGGAGTAAATACTCTGTCAACAGCGTTGCCACTCTTAATTTCCTACTCCTTTCAGAAATATTACTTTTGAAAATAAAAAGAAATAAAAATTAGCTCTAATGTTACCACTTTGAAGAAATAGAGCTCTTGACTGTCCTTACTTTTTCCTAAGTTCATTCTACCCAGTTGTAGAGGGTCGAATAGTATCCTCCCAAAATTCCTGCCCACCCAGAACCTCAGAACGTGTGAACCTTTTGGACAACAGGGTCTTCGGAGATCTATTGAAGGTAAAGATCTCGGTGAAATCTTATGGGTTAGTGTTGGCCCTGATTCTAAAGAAAGTATGTTTATAGGCTACAGAAAAGGCTGCAGAGACACACGCGGGAGAAGGTGTGGCAGAGTGGAGGCAGAGATTGGAGTTACGCTGTCACAAGCCAAGGAAGCCTGGAGCCAGCAGAGGCTGGAAGAGAGAAGCAAGCATTCTCCCCGAGATCAGAGAGCCATCAGAGAAGGTGTGGCCCTGATGACAACTCGATTTGGGAATCGTGGCCTCCACACCTGTGAGAGAGTAAATTTCTCTTGTTTTAAGCCACCAAGGTTGTAGAAATTTATGTCAGTCCTAGAAAACTAAAATGTCAATCAATGACATTTAAAAGAAAAAACAATGTTGCATTAATAGATTATTCCTACAATAGCTGTGACTAGCAATAATGTTTACATAGAGGAAGGCAAATAAATGCCAAATGTATCTTTATTACAAAATATATCTCTAACCATTTAGCATGAAGGAGAGATTATGAAACAACAAACCATTACAGAACAGTCTCATAATCAGGTAAATGGCATTTATGGTTTGTTATTTGCATTCAGGAACACGTGTTAGCTTTTCTCATATTGCTTTGGAATAGCCAATTCTCCCCACTCACCTAATAAATAATATTTCCTAGAGTGCCTTTGTAATCTAATTAGGAAACACTTGTTGAGAAACTAAACAGGAAGTCACCCTCATTGAAATGAAAAATAAACCTCGGAACATGAAATGTAAACCACTAAACAGTTGCCAGGAAAAGAAATAAAAACTTCACTTTTTTTTCTTCCTTCAACAATAATCCATATGTTTGAAGAGAGTTAGGGAGAAGACACAGGGACGACTAAGTAAACAGGGCTATGATAAAATTGTCAAAAAGAAAACTACACCTGAGTGTGACATCTGCAAAGACTGGGCAGGCCAGGCCGAGTTTTAGGAGCTTCTCAAATTTTACTTTCTTTTTCTACAGAGAATAAACTCTGTTTTGCAATTATACTACATTTAGATACGTGCAATAGCAATACTCTACAGAAGCCCTGAAGTGCTCCTTCATAGTAGCATAATAGAGCCTGAGTTTAAATGTGAGTTTCACACTTTGTCACTGAGCCCACTTTGGGCGCCTACTTCCTCTCTCCCTGAGCTACAATTACCCCTTTTATAACGAAAGTTATGTGACCAAGTGGTCCATCAGTAAGTGGGACTGTCTGGATCTGAATAAGCAGAGTGGACAGCACTGTATGTCACATGCATTTAACAAACATTGCTATTTTTTTCTTTGATTTTGCAAATATATCTTTAATTTTATGGTATTTTAACAATTAAGGAAGAGAATTAAAAAGCTATATTAAAAATAGAAACAGAGGGGGGGCTGGCCCCACGGTGCAGCGGTTAAGTTCGCATGTTCTGCTCTGGGTGTGGACATGGCACCGCTCATCTAGCCATGGAGTGGTAGGCATCCCACATATAAAGTAGAGGAAGACCGGCATGGAGGTGAGCTCAGGGCCAATCTTCCTCAGCAAAAAGAGGAGGATTGGCAGCAGATGTTAGCTCACGGCTGATCTTCCTCAAAAAAAAAATAAAGAGAAAAAAGTAGAAACAGAGGGGCTGGCTGGGTGGCATAGTGATTAAGTTTGCATGCTCCACTTCAGCAGCCTGGGGTTTGTGGGTTTAGATCCTGGGCACAGACCTACACGCTGTTCATCAAGCCATTCTGTGGTGGTGTCCTACATGCAAAATGGAGAATGTCTAGCACAGATGTTAGCTCCAAGACAATCTTCCTCGCCAAAGAAATTAAAAAATTTAAGAAATAGAATGGATGTACACTGTCACCATTAAAATAAAGTTTTTACAGTGCTCGCCAATTTAGTGAGTTAAGAGGAAAAATTACAAAGAAAAGGTGAAACATTATTTTCACAGACAACATGGTTGTTTGATGGCAAAATCATACGTACATTAAATGAAAAATTGTTAAAAATTAAGCAAAAATAAGAAAATTAATAACAGGTGTTATGGATTGAACTGTGTCTCCCCAAAATGTGTTAAATTCCCAAGCCCCAGTACCTGTGAATGTGACCTTCTTTGGAAAGAGTAGTTTTAATTAGTCCACATGAGCTCACACTGGAGTAGCATGGCCCCTTAATCCATTATATCTGGTGTCCTTACAAGAAAAGGAGAGAGACACAAGGGGAGATGGCCATGTGAAGACACAGACACACAAGGGGGGAACGCTGTGTGACAATGGAGGCAGAGAGGGAACTGGTGCAGCTGCAAGTCAGGGAACACCAAAGATTGTCGGCCACCACCGAAAGCTAGGAAGAGGCAAGCAAGATTCTGCATATGTATTTACATTTGTGTAGACAAGCTGTGATGTCCTTAACTTGATAACTATCTATAAAAACTTAATGTATACATCATTCTTAATAATAAAACATTCTAAACAAACTATCATAAAATAAGTAAAAACTTGAGAATGGCCTATGAAGAAAGCCAGTATTCAAAGTTATAATACAAGTTCTAGGCAGTACAATGAGATTATTAGAAAATGATTGAGACAATAAATAGTGGTAAGAGAATAAACTGCGTTTTTTCAAGTTAGCAATGCCTAGAGACTCCAAGAAAACTGACCACAACATAAACATAAAAACATTATAACTAACAATAGGGTTCAGAAATTCGTGATCCAAGATTAATATTCTCTTGATAGATAGATGATAGATAGACATAGATATACTCATATGTGTCTATATATGTATACATATACATATATATTCTTTTCTGGCCATCTCTCTTTTCACTAGCTGACGTGGAAAAACCTGAAAGACATATTATCATAGAAGAGCTTGTCACAGACCACTATACAGTGTGGCATAATTTATGTAAGATATAGATATGTAAGCATACATGTCTATAAAAATACATAAAAAGGGAACAAAGGAGACATATATACATATATAATATATACTGTATATAAAAATAACGTGTGAATATATAAATATACATAAATATATAATATATATTTATATATAAATATATATATTCACATGTTATTGCCACAATAAATCTGAGTCATTGAAAACAAGAGACCTGAGTAAATGGTAAGATATATCCTGTTCCTGACTACTATATGTAAATTACAATTCTAATAAAACTGTTAATGTGATTTTGTTTTAGTGGAAAAGTATAGTCTATAATTTATCTGGAGGAATAAAGAAGAATAGACAAGGAAAATATTTTAAAATAGAACAATGACTATGTATTCTCTTTATAAGATAATAGCTATAGCAATCAATCTTAAAAAGTTAGTAAGTTCGCTTTTTGTATGAGAATGAATAAATCAAGCGGCGAGTACAGAAACAGACCCATGTATATACAGGAATATATTGTATATTAAAAATGACATTTCAAATCAACAAATCATGACATTTCAAACCATGGATTATTCAAAAATAGTATTGGTCAAGTTGGTTATTTTTTTTAACAAAATAAGGTTAGATTCCCATGTCATCCCATATTTAAAGTTGCAAATATATTAAATAACTAACCAGGAAGACAAACTATAAATGCCTGTAGTCATTTAAAATATGAGGAGCAACCTAGTTTTTCCTTAGAAAAGTCAAAGCAGTTGAACCATATTCTCAGTTTTTACCATTGGTATAGTCCGGACAGAAACCAAAGAGAAAGGCTGCATGATGGGCGGTTACCAGTGAGAACGACCCCCACTCATGTGCACCCATATGTGGCCATACCTGTTTACACTAGTTGACATGGAAAAGCCCAAAGATCTATTAACTTAAAAAAGCTTGTCACAGACCACTATACAGCGTGGCATCATTTTATAAAATATAGCTATATGAGCATACATTTCTATGCAAATATATAAAAAGGGAACAATGAGTCATAGTAAATTGTTGACAGAAGTTACCACAGGCGAATAGAATTTGAGTGAGGGAGATGTAAAAGGGAGCAACAGAAATCGTAAGGGTCTTCTCATGCTTTCATCTACTCAAAGTTTCTTTTTAAATGTTAATATACTCACAAAATAATTTGGTAGTATGCATACCATAAACTTGAAGTTATTCTGACGTCTTTCTACTTTCCCAACTTTTATACTCACACATCTCTTTGGAAAACATTCTTTGGCTAACTGGCTTAATGCTGACTGAATTTTATGCTCTTTTTTCTTACCAGTTGACATTGTCACAGTAAAATTTACAATGAAATTTGAAGTAAATTTATTATTGAAATATTTATTATAATCTCTTTACTGCAGCAGCAAAAATGTCTATTCACTATCTAGTCTTATTACAAACAAACAATGGAGCCATAGAAAATGACAAGGAAGTTAAATGTTAAGAATTTTATTTATATCATGAAATGAAAACAGAACTTATTTGTACTAATGATTTAAAAATATCTTCCAAAATATTTATTTGGGAATGGAATATTTCAATCTCATGCCAATTATTTCCAAGTACCCAAGGTTTGCAAATGCGTGTAGATTGAGTTGGCATGAAGTCACTTTAAGAAATACCAGTCAGAAAGCAAAAATAGTTGAAAAGCAGGTTAAACATTTATAGAAAATTCTCAAAGAATGCCAAAAGGGGATATAAATGGTCATAATTACAGTAAACTTCTGTTCTATCTCACTATCTTTTTCTTACACATTATCCTTAACGTTTCTTACCCTTCCATCTTTCTGTTTTTCTAAAAACTTGAAAAATCTTCCTCCAACCCAGTCTGTGTGGGCTCATGTGATTTCAGCCTATCATCCTTTTATTCCATTGCTACTCTTACTTTTCTAAGTGAAGTAATCTCATTTGTGTTGCTTCTGCACTCAGCAGCTAGGATGAATCTCTTCAACAGAAATCTGATCATATCACTCCTTTGCTAGAAACCCGCCATATGGTTTTGGGCCCCTGACTGCTGAAATTCTTCTCTTCACTCACTCAGATACTATATAAAAAGTGTGAACTTCAAAATCCTTAGATAAACAACTACCCTTGTCAACAAAAATGGGATTAGCCTAGTGAGCAACAGCTCAAGCTGGAATCATTTTATAAAATTTCTTTACCAAAAAGTGATAGGTCAAAAATCCAAACCTTTTAACTTATGTCAATCATGACAATATTCTACTTTATTTTCAGTCCGATAAAAGTAATGATTGGTCAAAATAAGAATTACAATAGCTCTTAGAAAGTATAAAACAAGTCTCCTGTAAATAAACAAAATAAGTTAATTGTACTGATAGTATTAAAAATTCTAGTATAAGTTTGTTAATATAGGTGTACTCTATTGTCTATGTTTTGTTATTTTATGTGTGAAGTGTTTAAATGAGTCAGTCATATAAATATACAATTATTTAAATTATTAAGATGGATTCAATTGTTTGTAACCAATGTTTAATCTTTTAAAAAGAATTAGATTATGTCTTGCCTTATTAGATGTGTAAGTTTAATAGGTTAAATATGAAGCAAAGTACAAGTGTTAGTGTGTGTTATTCACTGAGTATCTGATCCAAATTTTAATACAAACATTTACGCTGTTTACATGAACTTAAACCTTTCCAAGACTGAAACAAGTCTTGCAAAGAAGAAGGCTGATAAAGGGACCAATTCAAGTAAGGAACAAGGCTATTGCTCCTTACTGACCTCTATGATTTATCACTGAATCAGTCCAGATAAAATTGCATACATCTAAACTTTACTGGTGAACAAAGTTTAAACTTAAGCTGGACTCCTCACTTCAAATAATTAATCTAGAAGCAATATATTCGATGAATTAGAAAGAGAATCATTGAAATTAACAACTGAACAACATGGTTCATCTTAAAGACTTTTTGAAAAAAATAAGTATAAATTATAAGTAGAATTGGCTATGCATTGGAGGTGATGGTAAAGAGATCAGGGTAGAACCCAAGATTTTGAGACAATGACTTGAGATAACTGTACTGCCCATAGTAGAGTTTTTACAGGCTTTCCTTGGAAGATCCTAAAAAGCTATAGGTGGATAGCATCATGTGCTGAGTATGAGTGTGGTTATACTACAAAGGTCTCTTTAAACTCTCAGATCCTGATACTATGTTTGTGTCTGATAGTATCTTTCATCTCCATCAAATATACTTGTCACCATTTTGTACATGTGCTGCTGAAGCAAGTACTTATAGTCACCATTTTGTACATTTTTTACCTGTACCTGCCTTTCTTCTTTCTTACCATTTACTGTTTTTATTTTATACTTATTACATAATATTTCTAATAAATTATCTTTTATTATACTTCTCTCTCTATATATCTTCCCTATTTCACCTCTAATATAATTCTAGGGATCGTGTCCTATTCACTTTTTACTCTTAATGTTACCTATAATACTTTGAATTATACATATTCATCCATGTATTTGACAGATTACTGTCTGAATATTAACACTCTTACTTGTCAAGTTAATTTCTTTCACTTAGAAAATTTTACTTGACTTTCCTTCAAGTTTCAGCCAAACAGGAATAAAACAAAAAAGGAGAGACCCATCTACTAAATTCAACTTCTTTTATTTCTATTTAAATGCACTCATTCCGAAAATATTCTGTTACTAACAGTAAACCATTAGTAACAGCATATTCTGGGAATATTCTCATAGCATAATTTAAAGCTTAAGGAGTAATTTAAACCTTTAGGAATGAAATATTCTTGGAATATTTTGATAGCAGAAAAATCTTGAAACAGTTCAATTAAATGATATAATTATATCCTTTGGGTCCTCTACATTTTAAAATTTAAATAAAAAAATAATTGAAATTAAATAAAAAGCAATTCAAACCACTAGCCAGACAACTTTTCACAAAAGAGAGTAATGTTTGTCATTTCAGCAACTTCTTTATGAGTGGCAGGGACATTTAGTGCATTTCAACTATGTCATAAGATATTCTCGTAATATTTTTCCAGGAAACCTGACCTCTGTGAAGGCCCTCAGTTGTGAGACACAACACAGAGACATGGCATATTGGAAACTAGTGAGCCTGTCCACCCGTCCAGCACCAAGCCTGTCATCAAGTCACTGGGAGACCAGGCCTCCATTTCTATCCAGACAAGACTGGAATTGAATACTTAGTCTTTCCAAATCAATGACAATTAATTTTAATCAGATTCTTTTTTATAAAATGCAATTTCTGTAGATCAGAATAGGCAAGATGATATTTATAAAGCTCTTAGTTACTTAGGTAATCAGGATTCATATCAGGAATAATTAACCCTTTGACCAACTCTGAAATGGCTCTGCATTACAAGTAAATTATATGAATTTTCAATCAATGTGGAACAATATTGAGCCTGAGTTGACCAATGAGAAGGGAGTACGTGATTTGTTTTTTATATTTTGGGGGAAATCTGGGACACATGCTTAAATTATACTGTTTCTTTGAGGTCATTGTGACAATTACATTGACTTTTTCTAAAATAAATAAGGCAGCCAAAAGCAGTAGCTCTTACCTGGGAGCAATATTTTGATCAAAATTATTGTTACTTCCCATTCAGATTGTATTATGATGGATCTATCTTGTATAAATGTGTAATTTGTCATGTTTTAGATAATAATACTAGAATTCCTTAAAAATACTTACGAGAAGCTACAAGTTTTTTAGTCAATCACTTATAGATATTAGTGAGAAGTCGACTAAACTTAAGGACCTAAAGATAAAGGCCCTTCAGAATATTATACAAAAATTCTTTATAAATAAAATTCTTAATAGTTCGTAAAACTTAAAAATGACTGTGAACAACAAAAACAAAAGCAAAAAATGAAAAAGAGCAATCATCTCATGGACATAATTTAGGCAATCATGTAGGAATCTGAGGTCTTTGGAATGTCAGTACGATACAGTGCGAGGCACAGCAAGTGAGCTACAGTTTTCTCACCATTAAAGTGAGGAACTCTACTACTTAATGACTGCCATATCTTTGACCTCCCCTTTCAAGCTCTTCAAAGATTAAAACAGAAAAAGATAAGATAGAATAGTCCTCCTTTTTCTACTTGTTGGACAGTGTTCATAGCCATTATATGATAATTTTATAGTTTAATCTAAAATTGATATTTTTCATATTCTTAACCCAAACCATAAATTTCTCTGTCAGTACATTTCTCTGTCAGACTGATAGCAAGGAGGCCTAGCTAACATTTTAGAGTGAGAATCAAATTCCATTCAAAAATTTGAGCTATTTTCCTTAACCCTTTCCCTAACACTTACATAAATACTAGCCAAAAGGAAACAAAACGCATTTTAAATTATGAGGGGCAGAGTTCATGCAGTTAGTAATACTCATAGTTCTCGCTGAGCTTTGATTTGCATGTAGACTTACACAGCCAACTCTCTCAGCACAGCTCCTGTCACTGACCTCAGACAGGTGGTGTGATTCATGGGAATTACATCATCCATCTTCCACATCAGTCTACTTCATTGTCATTCTTACCATAGCTTCTCTTATTTTAAGCCTAATTATTGAATGAGGCAGATAGAAACACTTGTTATCCGAAGTAGAAAGAAATTTACTAGAAAGAATGGAGAATTGGGGCTAGACAGAGGGCACTCAATAAATGGGCAGTTTGAAGAACTGAGTAGAAGAACGGGAAGAACCCTAGGGAACCTCCAGGGGCTGTGCAGCAAGGAGTCTAGAAACACTCACACACTCCCACAGCTGCGTGTCGCCTGACTACCTTGCCTCCACTACTGCGGGAATGACCTGTGATGCTTCCTGCATTGAGTGATTCAGCAGCAAAGGGAGGAGAAACCGGCCTGTTCATCTCTGTAAAAGGGGAAATATGATTCCTGGGAGGAAGACAGGGATATATTAAGAAGGGAATTAGAAGTTGGACTACCAGAAAAAAGCAAAATCTAGTATACCTAGTTTCTACCCCCAGCTCTGGTATATATTTCGCAGTTTAGGTCAAATGTTTAACCACATTGAATTTTGAGAGGTAAAGTGTTTGTCATCATCTGGATAACCTAATGTACATGTTTTCTGTTCAGAACATATTACAAAATGAGAAAGTACTTTGTAATATATTTCTATGCATACAGTTGGCCTTCCATATCTGCAGGGGTTCCACATCCATGGATTCAACCAACCATGAGGATGGAAAGGCCTATGATGGCTGCCTCTGTACTGAACGTGTACAGACTTTTTTTCTTGTCATTATTCCACAAACATTACAGTATAACAACTATATACGTGCCATTTACATTGCATTAGATATTATAAGTAATTTAGAGATGATTTAAAGCATATAGGAGGATGTACATAGGTTATATTGAAATACTATGCCATTTTATTTACGGGACTTGAACAAGCCTAGATTTCATATCCTGGAGGGTCCTGGAACCAATCCCCTGCAGATACCAAGGGAAGACTGTATACGAATCTAAGAAATTATTTTATAATTGAAAAACATTTGCCAATAAAAAACATACATTTATATACGCTTACAACTTTTTCAATATTTAAAAGCTGATTTCTATCTAGATAAAACATTTATTACCTGAAAAAAGAAAAATTGGATGGAGCCTAGCTGTCTTAATTGATGCTATTACATGCTATCTTGGTAACAGACAGTAATTAGAGTAAAGTGCCAAAAAGTTAGTACATAGGACAGATGAATTTTGGTGACTTAGGAAAAGCATAAGGCTGTGATCACAGAAGGTTATCCTAACTGGGGCTTCAGAGAAAGAAACTGAGAAAACAAAATGAGAGTAATGTATATATGAGTAAAGGGCCACTACATTTGTGATTAGTTGGCCTTTGAATCAGGGCATCTACTTTTCTCTAACTTGACAATTTTGTTTTAACAATGTTATTTGTACTACTCTCTACTAAGAAATTTACTGAATTTTTTGAAGCTCAAAATAGATTTCTGAGGATGATGTTAAGTCTATACTTTCCAGATCACCTGGAATCTTATTGACCATCTTTGTTGAAATAGCTTTCTCATGGCACCTATGATGTCTTTTAGGACTTTAAAAAAATATCTCTAGGGATTTCATGTAAGGTGTAGGAACTCCATTCTGTATCTGTGCTGGTAGTAAGGTACTAGCCCAGAGGACTTGTCTGTTTGCCAGCCCACAATATATAGTTATATAGTTCAAATAATCTCAGAGAATCTCTAGGAGGAGGATTATGTGCCTCAAATGCACCTCTTTGTCTTTGAGGGTTTTGTGCACTTTCTTGCATCTGAAGAAGCAGTCCTTGGAAGGACTCCTGGGCTCCTTCTTAAGGAGTCTGGTCATGATTGAGGTAGGCTAGTGTCCTTTCATTAGCTCAGGAATTAGAGCGAGTCAACACTACCCCCAGATTGTTCAGGTGCTATTCTTTCCCCAATTTGTTCCTGAATTACTTCTCATTAGGCAATGGGAGCACATAAACCAATTAGTCTTCACAGCAGTGATACAAGAAAGGGTCATCACACTCATCCTAATTACATGGGGGTAGAGACCCAGCTCAGTCCAAGTGAAATAAGCCCTGAAATTCACTGATCTAAGGAATTCCAGGGCTTGACATTTAAGAAGGTCACTTTCTCTGAATTAATCCATTGACCCAACGATAAAGTTTCCAAATCAGCTCTAATGGTTTGTGAAAGGGTAAGAAATTTAATATTTTGATTAAAAGGAAAGGAAACCAGTTAAGAAATATCAAAACCTAGCAATTATGTCAACTTAGAAGAATCTTTAAATTTACACAAAATTATCCCTAAGAAGTTAGGAACCTATGCCTTTAAACCAAAACAATATCTGTGGAGTTTAAATATAATTTGATTCATTATAATTTTTTATTATCCAGTTTTGATTTTCTTATTACTGTCATTTTATTAAAAGATGCTTTTTAGAAAATGTGTCAAAATATTTATTTACGAGCAAATACTTTTCTTATATTGCCACTGTTTTAAAAGATAAAAGTATTAGAAGTATATATGGATAGCAACATGTTATCCATAGACATGGATTTATATGGAAATAAATAGAATCAATTTAAATTTAACGCATATTCATATTTGAATATTGCTTCTAAAGCTAAGCAATTGGGATGACAGTGTAAGTCACTAACATTTTTTTAAAACATAGATTTTTGGATGGTTTCTTTGTTCATTTTTAAGAGCCACATTGGTGTCTATTGGGGTGCTATGAAATGTAATGCTTTATTTTGAATTGATCATTAAAGATGAAATTGTGAATTTCTGTTCTTCCTGAATGACCTTAGAAATAACACCAGAAATATTGTGGTCAGACAGGAGGTATGAAATAAAGCTTATGATTTATGCCAGAAAATTATCCAGATTAATACTATTCCACATTGTTATGCCATTTTGTTGAAAATTTTATTTAGGCAAAATGGGGGAAAATCACTTTACTATTAGTAAAACAGTATTAATTATGACATGCCTCTTACCCATCTTCAACTTACGTAATTGAGAGCAATTAAAAAACATTCCAAATACCTTCAAAGTTTACGTTTCAAGAAGCTGTGCCAAAGTTCAAGAAAGGGTAAATAATTAAATACAATGATTCCTGAATTCCTCAGGGATTGTGTGGCCCCATTAGTCCACTGGCCTAGATCCCATTGAATTCTATCATTGCTTCAAATACTACCTCCCACTTAAGAAACTTGTATATCTGTCCACATTAGAAACGTTACTGAGTTTATTATAGGCTTCAAAATCTTTCATGACATCTGCAGTGAAACAAAACAAAGCCTCATATCAAAACTGATTTCCAGCTTGAAGGCAAATCTCCATTTCTAAAAAGATTTATTTCCTCATAAATGATAACTTGAACTGCCCTGTGGCATTTCAGCAAGATTTGTCAAAAACACTTCTATACTTTATTGAAATTTTAATCAAGCCTAAATAACTCACTTTATTTACATTTAGTCCATCATTTTACGTTATCTCACAAATAATCACACAAACTTTTTGCATTATTGTTGCTCATTCAATTTAAGAATGACCTGATCAATATTTCTATTTTGGATGTGTTTGGGGAGTTATAGAATACTTTGCTAATAAAATTTATTATGGCTAACCAAAATTAGAATATATTGTATTTGATCAGAGGCTACAGCTGTAAATATTAGCATAATCAGAATTTTGGAGTGAAGTGTGTGTTATTGTCATCCTTAGAAATCGTGGAAAAGAGGAGAAAGAAAAGGGAAGATAAGAGTTTTCTACTTAAAATGGTTCCAGAAATAGCAATTATGTTTTATCCCATACTCCAACTAAGACTTCCCAAAGCATTATGTTGGGAAAGAATCTGAGGCCATAACTTGAGTCAATGGAAAGGAAAACCCCATGCTCTATTAGCAGAGTCTGTCTTGGAAAGAAGAGAATGAAATAGAAGCATGCAATGCAGGCGATTTCATCTCTAATTCAGATTATTACTTGCTGAAGAAATAGGGTTGAATCTCTAAATGTTTCACCTCATTCTGGCTTTTATATTAAAATTCCAACTAATCTGACTGAAAATTTTGTTAACTCAACTGCAAACTGAAACAGAAAAGAAAGAAAAGGAAAGAAAAATTAACAAACCAAGAACATCTCAAACTTGCCAAAGAGGGAAATTTCCGTGGTTGAAACCTGCTAAAGAACAAAGAATGTGAAGAATTATTTAAAATTTTGCAGTTACACTAGCTAATTTCTTCACAAAAATCATCATGTGTTTCTGTGTAAGTCAAGCACCATGTACCTTAATTAACCTAGCTGAACATAATAAAATATAGGCAATTCCATGCATAGCATTTTATAATAGAATTTCTTAAGTGTGTCTGAAGGACATTCATTCCATGAGAAGTTAAAAAATATGTGCAAAAACTGTGTGCAGCGCTTCAGATTGTCTTAGTCCCACTTCTTACCGCAGTCATGGTGCGGTCACTACTGACTGTGAACAGGTTTCAAGCAGCTTTGTTCAGCTCTATTGGGATAGTACCTTGCTCTGTCCCCATAGTGAACTACTCAGCTCCCTACACAAGTCTTTGCCAACACAAAAAGTACAGAGGAGTTAATGTCCACAGAGCCACCACTGGACAATGGCCAAGGGGAACCCCCAGGTAAACAGATATGAGACGCATTTAACAAGGCTCCTCAGAATGTTCTGTCATCATTGAGCACCAGTCTCCTGTGATACCCCTGTATTTCCTTCCCTTTTCCCTTTGTTCCACTCTCTGTGCCCTTCAGTCTTCTCAGGCTCCGTCTTCAGAAGGATCTAAGTCACACTAGTTGGACTGAGGAGTGGTGCTAAAAATTGAATCCCCAGTTTGGGATTTGGGAGCTAGATCATTAATAGGTCGTTAGGCAAATGAGGATCACATTTCTGGTGTAAACCCATGGTTTTAACCTCTGACATTGCAGTAGCATCACAATTACTAAGATTCTCACTTATGGTGAGATGAAGCACTCGTGCAAGATGAAGTGGTAGGATATATAGTACCTTTGGCATGTAAACAGTGTGGAGATAACAGTAATTAAAAATTTTTTAGCTGCGTTAGAATTTTGAAAAAAGAAAATGGCAAGTGCAGATCAATCACTATCAATTCAAGGGACATTGTGAAAGATAGAGTGTCTACAGTGATAGTGATGTCTAGGGAGACCCTTATGTCACAGGGCAGGCTATGCTGAAAATCAGGCCTAGGTTCTAAGCATAAGGGAGGGGGCGCTGCAAAGGATACCAGATTCATTTCTTTAACGAGTTTCCAATTTTAAAGTCAAGATCTTCATCGGAAAAGAGTCAGACCTTGAAATCTGGGATGGAGACTTTGGGTGGACAATCCTGAGACACTCAAAACTGCATATTTCACTGAACCCCTGACTTTCTGGGCTTTCCAAAGCAGCTTCCCACCCTGCCAGGGGAGAACAGTCTCCTTTGTTTGGAGACACTGCAGACACCTCACCTGAAGCAGATTCTTCACAAATTGCTGCTTATCCTTCTCAATATTTTTCTTTCTACATCATTTATTGTCGTTATACCATTAAACAAGATAAGCATCAGTACAACCTGAGCAGAAAGATGTGGGACCAAGTCCACATGGAAATAGCAAACTGCCAAAGGAACTGTCGGACCTAGCTAATGTGAATAGGCAAGAGCTAGAGGAAATACATTTGAACAAAAGAGGAAGAATGTAAGACTGGAAAGGGAAGAACTTAATAACTTGAGAAGACTGACCCTTGATTCAGAGTTCAATAACCTGGCAGGGACACCTGGAACCAATTATAATACCACGCTGGGATAATCCTTTTCAAGTTTGTACACGATAGTTTACAGTACACGAGGTGAAGATTCAAGAACTGCCTTGGTAGGATATTGAGGAAAACGTCACGAGGCTCAAGAGGTGAAAAAGTTAAGATGGATTTATTATATAAAACTAGAAATCCTACCACCTCACCAGCTACTTCTTTCCCTCAGGAGCATCTATAACATGTTCCCTTTTAAATCAATAAGGAATACCTTGCTGATGTTGAGGATGGGGTAGAGGAGATGCACAGCCATCTTTACGAAGCTCAGTAGTGGGTTTCTGTGCAGGCTGATGTGAGCAGATAGGACTTGGCATCACTTTGACAGAATTCTGGCATATCAGAGGCCCGGTGGCAGTACTTAAGCATCAGCGGCAAGGTAGATGTAATTACTATAATGGGCAGCAAGACCAGAGTAGCAATCATGGTGCCTTGACCCTCAGGGATTTGTGGGATGATTGGAGATCCTGGTGTTCCAAGCACAGCTGATAGGCTGTTATGTAACTTGCATAACAACAACAAAAAAAGGGTGTTGGCAAGCAGAAGACTGAATTCAGCCACCAAAATGGAAAGTTACAATTTTTTATCCAAGTTCCAGATATAAGTCACTGCACAGATCCAATATCCACTGATTGAAGGGAATGCTGGTTCCCCTTGAGGAAGAACACAGCAATACGACTGTTAGAATATAAGATAAACATTCCCCTAGTCTTACCCCAAAGAGATCTGTGACCATTTTCCATTTACTTAGGAAAGGAGAATATCCATACTTTTTGAAGGCTGTTGGATACAGAATCTAAGATGACACTAGTGACAGGGAATCCAAAATTCTACCTTGGAACCCTGTTTGAGTGACAGTGATAGAAGCCAGCTGATAAATGATGCCCTGATCCAAGATCATCTCACACTAAAATACAACATCTTCAGATTTACCTGGTTATCATTTCCCTGGGTTCTGAATTCATACATCATAGCAACTGGTCGAAGCTTCCTTCATGTTGTTTCTCTGACTTATGGAGTAAAAGCTGTTAAGGTAGAAAAGGCTGAGTGAAACTTCCTAAAACTGCCTCACCGCCCCTGGAGACAAATATCATCAAAACGAAGCAACACTGTATCCCAGATGAAGCAGGAAAAATTAGTGCCACCCTCAAAATTCTAATGAATGCAAGGGTAGAGGTGCCAATCATATCCCATTTGATTCCTGTTGACTTCTGCAACATCCACATGGATTATGATGGATAATGGTGGGTTTCTATAATTCAACTTAGTGGTAGCCTCAAGCTCAGCTGCCAAGCCATTTGTCATATCCAATAAAAGAGATCAACACAGTTCTGGAACTTAGGATGCAGCTATTAATGTGAAGGGTACATTAATGAAAAGCAGTTCAACTTCTATACGAAAGACAGAAGTACACATTAAGTATCATAACACAAGTTAACTCTCCTGCTCTGTTGCAATATAGAGCACAGAGGACATAACCATTTTGATATTCTGCAGAATGTCACACTAGTATTCCATTGAATGGAGTGACTCTATGAATATCAGATAGAATAACTTTTAAACATAGAGCATTACAACAGACAAAGAGGGATATTTCATAATAATAATGGAATTAATGCACTAAAAAATATAAAAATAAATATATATTTAGCTAAAAACAAAGTTGAAAATATATACAGAAACAGAATTATAAGGATAAACAGGCAACTTCACAATCATAGTTGGAGATTTTAGATAGCCCTCTCAGAAATTGATAGAACAGTGACACTAAAAATAAATAAAGATAATATTAACAGTACCATCAACCACCTTGACTTTACAGATATTTACAGAGCACTAAGCACTAAGATAGAAAAATACACATTCTTTCCCTGTGAACACGGTATGTTGGATCATAAAACAAATTTCAAAAGACTTCAATTGATTGAAATCATACAGAGTACATTTTAAGACCACAATCAAATTAAATTAGAAAAAAATCACAGTAAAATATTGGTAGATCCCTATTTGGAAATTAAACTATACATTTCTAAACAATCCAGGTGTCAAAGAAGAAATCTCAAGGAAAATTAGGAAATATTTCTAACAAATGATAAAAATACAACATAGCAAAAATTCTTGGATGCAGCTAAAGCAGTACTTAGAGGGAGATGTAGAAAAATTACAAATCGAAAAATTAGAAAAAAAATTAGAAAAGCACAAAGGTCTAAAATCAATGACCACCAAAAGAAGCCGGAAAAAGAAGGAAGGAAAAATGAATGTCAGAGCAGACATCAATAAAATATGCAACAGGCAAAAAATAAAGATAATTAACAAAGCAAATATTTGGTTCTTTGAAAAGATCAACAAAATTGATAAAACATCTATTAGACTAATCAAAAAATAAAATGAGAGAAACTTAAGAATATCAAAATAAATGGAGAGATATACCTTGTCCATGTGTTGGAATAATCATTATTTTTAAAATAAAAATTCTCTATAGGCTGGCCCCATGGCCGAGTGGTTAAGTCCGTGTGCTCTGCTGCAGGCGGCCCAGTGTTTCATTGGTTAGAATTCTGGGCGCGGACATGGCACTGCTCATCAGACCACGCTGAGGCAGCGTCCCACATGCCACAACTAGAAGGACCCCCAACGGAGAATATACAACTATGTACCAGGGGGCTTTGGGGAGAAAAAGGAAAAAAATAAAATCTTAAAAAAAAAAAATTCTCTATAAATTGGTCTGTAGATTTAACGTTATCCCAATCAAAGTCCCAGTGTATTTTTTCTTTACTTCTTTTGTAGAATTTGAGAAGTTGATTCTAAAATTTGTGTGTACATGCAGAGGACCTAGAATATCCAAATCAACGTTAATGAGGTAGAAGAAAATTGGAAGACTCACACTCCTTGACTCCAAGACTTAAAGTAAAACTACAGTAATCTGGGGCCGGCTCCGTGGCCGAGTGGTTAAGTTCGCGCGCTCCGCTGCGGGGGCCCAGGGTTCGGATCCTGGGCGCAGGCATGGCACCGCTCGTCAGGCCACTTTGAGGCGGCATCCCACAACAACCCACAACTAGAAGGACCTGCAACGAAGACATACAACTGTGTACAGGGGGGGTTTGGGGAGATAAAGCAGAAAAAAAAACCAGAGATTGGCAACAGTTGTTAGCTCAGGTGCCAGTCCTTAAAAAGAAAAAAAAAAAGGAAGATTGGCAACAGTTGTTAGCCCACGTGCCAATATTAAAAAAATAAAAAAATAAAAAAAAAACTACAGGAATCAAAACAATGTAGTATGGTATATGGATCAAAATATAGATCAATAAGACAGAATGGAGAAACCAGAAATAGACCCAGATAGTTATTTGATTGTCAGCACAGTGACGAAATATTCCAATGGGAAAGTGAAATTCTATTCAACAAATGATACTGAACATCCACAGAAAAGAAAAGTGAATCTTGCCCTGTATCTTACACAATACACAAAAAAGTAAGTTAAGAAGGATCACAGACTTAAATATCCTTGTTAAAATATAAAGCTATTAGGAGAAAACATAATAAACTATTTTCATACTTGGATTCCAGAAAGTAATAACCATAAAAGAAAAAAAAGATGCATTAGACGTCAACAAAATTAAAATCATCTGCTCCTCAAAAGACATCATTAAGAAAATGAATGGGCTGGGGTCAGCCTGGAGGTGAAGTGGTTAAGTTCACATGTTTTGCTTCTGCGGCCTGGGGTTTGCAGGTTTGGATCCCAGGCTCAGACCTACACACCGCTCACTGACTCATGCTGTGGTGGTGTCCCACATACAAAATAGATGAAGATTGACACAGATGTTGGCTCAGGGACAATCTTCCTCCAGCAAAAAGAGGAAGATTGGGAATGGAAGTTTGTTGAGGGCCAATCTTCCTCACCAAAAAAAAGGAAAGAAAGAAAGAAACAAAGAAAGAAAATGAATAGGCAAACCACAGATGGGAGAAAATATATGTAACACATATATTTAAGAAGAAAGTGGTATTCACGATACTTCAAAACTCCCACAATCAATGATAAAAAGACAAACCACTAAATATGGCTAAATGACATCAACAAACACTTCACAAAAAAAATGCATGCAAATGGCCACTATGCAAACAAAAAATACTTCATTAGGATTCAGAGAAATGCACTTTTAATCCAAAATGTGATACCATTACACAAGCACCTCTCAAGACTAACTGAGAGGTCAACAGTCTTTAGTAATGAAGAGTGGGGACATTAAATGAGGATAATCTTAGCCTGAAAGAGCAAGGGAATTTTTCCTCAACGATAGGAAGAACAGTCTAGAAAGAGCTGTGGGGAGCTAGAAGGTATCAACCACTTTTCCAGATTCTGAGTTACATGGGAAGGGAGAAATGACACAGTTACAAGTTGAAGATATAAAGGAATTTGCTGATCACTGAACAGTGGTTTTAGGGGATATTATAGAAGGGTTTGGTAGAGACTACAGCCTAAGAGGCTGTTTCAGAATGCCAAGCGCCGTGAGTATGACATTGTTGTGGTAAGTAGAAGACCAGAAGGGTCTTGGATGAGAGACACGGAAAGGTTAGGTTAGCCCCAAGACCATGTGCTTAGTCCCCTGGTGCCACCACCCTACACGCAGGTAGGGTGGTAGAGAGGTCCAGTCATGGCAATGAACTTCTCAAGAATGAACAAAAATTACTCTTACGTATGCACTGTTGGGTCACAAACTGATAGACATTTGGTGCTAAATTAAACTAGTCATTAAACATTTAAAAAACAAAATTTAAAGAAAGGAATGAATTTGGAAAATAAATCAATCAACATCACAATCCACGTTGGTAATGATAAAATGCCTCTAATTTTGAAGACTAACATTAGAAATAATCATATTTTACTACATACTTCAAGTGCAAATGCAATGTTTGCACTGTGTTTATTATTAAACATTTTTCTATTTCTCCCTTAGTTGAGTAAAATATTCTGGTCTCAATATAAATACATCAAGTAAAATGCAGTAGCATGTCAAAACATGGAATTTGTAATATAATTGCAAGAGCTAACACATAGATTACTATAGTAGCTCCATAGATTTTGACTTTAAAATAATGCACCATAAGAAATTATATTTAGCTTAATTCTATTTAAATAAAAACTAAGGAATGCATCATAATCTCTCTCAATCCTTCAACATTCTTTATGATTTCCCTAAGAAGCTAAATTTACTAAGAAGACTTTTGCATTATTGATGTTAATAATGAGATGTATTGGTCTCTCTTATAGGAAATTGAATAAGCACATTGTTTTATTTTCTAGTAAGGCAAACTGATGTTATCACAGAATTACTTTACCACTAACTGTAATATTCCCTATGAGTTTGAAGCCTATTCCTTTATCTGTTTTAATTTAATAATTTTGAAAAGCAAATAGGTTAAAATTAGGGTAAACATATGTCCTAGTTTGCTGAGACAGTCCTGTTTTACGGCTGTCTCTCCAGTGTTTCATGTGGTTAGTCCTTCTTTCACTCTCCATGTGTCCAAGTTTGGATGATAAATTATCTTAGGTAAAATACTAATGAAAGCTAAGCTTCCTAGGAGATAGCAAGAGATGTGTATGGACTTCTGAAATAAATAAATGGGGAATCTTTTCTAAGGACACATCTGCTTCCTTCCTCTTATGTTTCTGCCTCAAACATGCACACGTGTCCAAACCGCTTCATGGTCACCATCGCAAAAGGCTCGGCTCACTGGGAAGAAAGGAGACTGAAAACCTCGGGAAAATGATGGGAGGATGGGAAATGAAGGTCTCTGAGCAAGACCCCAAGGAAGAGGGGCAAAGGTACTCAGCAGGAGAGAAACTGAGGCAAAAATGCTCCCTGCATCAGAAAGGTGTGCAAAGTAAGTGCCACCAAGAAGTGAGGCAATAAACACACCTGCAGTTCATTCTTTCCTTGTCTAGGCCAGGACGGGAAGCTTTGTAACCGCCTGCAATTGGAGTCCAGTTTCTTCTTAAGGAGGTATTTTGGTTATTGTACTAAAGAAAAGGATAAAGATGTCTGCATAATTATTTGCCTTCTATGCAAATAATAATTTGACGTCAATATTTCAAACAAAGGCTCACTTCTCAGGTTTAATTGTACTACATGTAACAGAACTATCCCTGAAATGTCCATTTTTAAGAATATATCATGCAAATAATTACTGCATGCAGATTAACCTAACCCAGACATAAAAATATTTTTATTGACCCACCGTGTTTCTTTACCTGAGTAGATTGTATAACCATTCTAGAGAAAAGAGAAATTATCTTTGAAAAAGATATTTGAGTAGCTCACATCTATAACCATAATGTATTTCAGTACTATGAATCTGCGAGGCTTCCAATCATTTCATTTATTTACCATTATTCGAAATCAAATAAGAATATTTTATATGTATATACATTATGCATTTTATAGCAAGTATGTTTACAAGAATATCTCTATTTTCAAAATGAATGAAATATACTTTAGAAATAATATTCTGATGATTATGTGCATCTTCTCTGAGGTGTCTTCCATCCATGTCAGGTAAAAGCTGACACTATGCAGAATGTATTTTTCAGTCTTGTCCCACTATTAATTTGGGAAATTGTTTTTCCTTTTTCCCTCAAACCTGTCTCTTTATACATTTTGAAAGAACATTAAAATAATCAGAGCGTTCTGTAGAAACACATGACTATCAGCTATCCACCACTCCTAACTCAGATGTTTTAATATTCTGACCCAGAAATCCATTTGCAAAATGACTGGTCAAAAAAATTATCAATTCCTGTTATGATTTGTCTTCATCACTCCCCTCTAAAGTCTATGGCATTACGGTACTTTTTTATTCTCCATAAAATGTATGTTTTCATTATTTTTAGAAAGTCAAAATATAAATACAGGACTGAAGGTTTTGCTTGCACGTGTGCATTTCTTCCCAGATGCTGAGGTGTCAGGCTTACATCATCTCATTTAATTCTCACCACAGGACTGATCAGCGTGATTTTCTCCGTACTTGCAAATAAGAAAATTGAGGTTTCAAAAGACTAAATAACTTACCCAAAGTCGTATATCTAGGGAATAGCAAAACTGGAATTCAAATAGGTGCTTATTTTTACATCAGTATGTTCTCTGTGGCACTTTTTTGGGGGGTGGGGAAGGGGTGATGGTGGGAAACCCAAAACAACTTAAATGGCTATAAGGAACTGGTTAAGCAACTTGCTCTAGGGTGTTAATAGAATGAAAAGCTATACAGATGTTAAGTTGAAATTGACCAAAAAAATACGAGAGGAAGATAAAACTGATTATTTCTAGGAGAGTTTTGGGTCAACCTGAAAATGACAGGAAAAGAGGAACTTATGTGTGCGTGTACTTTTATGCATACGTTACTTTTATGTGTGTATTTATTATCGCTATTATAATGCATGTATTATTTTTATAATAAAAGTCATTTTTATGTTTCAGTATTAAAAAGGGAAAAGAAAAATCCTACACATTCAAAACTGCCAGCTCCACAGCCTTTCCTTTTTCCTTTAAAACACAATGCACCCAAATATTATTTTTCCCCTTGGTCAGCTATAAACAGTTCGGACAAGGAAGGAAGAATGGTTCTGCTAATTTAGCCTGACAACTGGCACTAAATATGACAGCACTCAGGCTGGCCAATGGACTTTCCTGACAACACATTAGCAAATGGAAATTCGTTCTTTTGCAGCACAGGTGACTCATTCCTTCAACTCAGTCATACTGTCACTTGTGATTGAACCACTCTAATAAAAGGAACATATCTTTTCTTCTCACTTCATGTTAGCGACTCCAAACAATTAAAAGCTGTGAAATTAAAATCGATCATTATGATTTCTATGATGTTCTTGTCTATTTCTTGTTAGTTGATGCAGTTATGATAAATAGCCCCTGAGCTCCAGTGAGAAAGGTTTAAGCGGCTTAGGCTATTTGCCTTGCTTTAGACTCTATGCAGTTAAATTACCGAAAGCAGACTGCATTGTATCTTGCTTCCAATTCCAAGTAAATGTTCAATGCTGTGACATGGTAATTGTGTCGGCAATCAACTTGCTTTGAAGTTGATCTGGTATTGGGTTAAGAGAAGATCAATTCAGGCGTAAGCTGAAGAAATATTTCTAGGCACAGAAGAGACAGACTAACTTAAATGATATCAGAGAAGGAACTTAAGTCTAATGTGAACAAAAAAATTATAGCTCTTAGGTAATTGCATAGTATTGCTGGTGATTTTCCAAAATGACCTTGTTCTAATTATAGAAAAGCAAAGTAATACTTGCAGGTATAATTTAGATGTAGGACATTAGCATTTAAAATAACATCTTACAAATTGCGTTGTGCTAGTTGTGATCAGACCAGGAATTGGGCTCCCCGCTGGTTTCCTACCTATACTACATCCGGTTATAAGCCAACTTGTTTAAAGTCCCTGGGAAGAGAGCAGGCACAACGGCCCGGAATGTTCTTTTCACAGATCTGCTCTCCTACCTGAGGAGACACCGGGCTACATAGAAACATAAAGAACATTTTTCGCACTAAACCTTTTGAGTGTGGTAGCTCTGAGGGGTTATGTTTTTCTGTCCCCTTACCCCTGTGCAGAAGTACATCAAGTGTCTATCACCCCACTGCAACCGCTAGAGAAAGGAAAAAGGAAGACAGAAGAGAATTTTAACATTTTATGATGTCTCTAACTACTTCAGTTAGAAATCTCAACTCATTTTAAGAGAAACGTGAAGATTTTTTTATAGTAATTGCTACCAAATGTGCTCTGTTTAACCAGATATCTGGTTCTTTTAACAATTCTGTCCAATTCCAAAACTTTCAGTCACATTCTGTAGAAAAACAGTCTCTTTTCAGTTAAACGTTAGTCCTGTTCATTTTAAGGTGCAATCTCATTTAATTAAAGTGCCTTCTACAACTCAGAGAACTAGACTGGTGCCTGGCGTCCGAGGTTGAGGCAAGGAGAGGGGGGTCTGCTCTCTTATGTCCTCTGTCCCTGCACTTATGCCCTGGTGTTAGAGTAAAAAGGAAGGGAAAGGAAAATAGGTTTTGATGTTCTTCATGGCCGATGGCAGGATGCCGTTCCCTTTTCTTTTGGTTACCACTGCTGCTAATCTAGCTCCTTGTCTGTGGGCTCAGGGTAGGCAGATGGATGCTCACCTGAACAGGCAAAAACAAAGAACCGTGATCCTTAACTAGGCACTGTGAATGCTGGTAATACTCATTTATCTGGTGCCTCCCAGCTTTGAACCCAAGCCTCATTCCTTGGATATGTAGGCTTATTTTCCAGAACTATGAAAACCTCTGGCTGACCTACATCCCTCAATATCTTCTGTTATCACGGTTCTCAGATCTGGGCACTGTGGGCACAGGAGAAGGACTTTTATTTGAGGTCGTCCTTGCCCCAGTGGACCTTGTGATTCCACCACACTACCCTCTCCAAGCTCTTCGGCCTTCTGCTAGAACCAGATCAAGTCAACAAGTCTTTGATTAACTGACTCAGGTCAGCAAGAAAGAGCAGTCTCTCCCTTCTTACCAACACATCTTGCCTTTTTGAGTAATTCTCTTGGAATAACGTTTTCTTCACTTCAGGAGGGGAAACCAGTGGAGATAACTTCTTTCCTTCTTTTATATATATATATATATAAACGCTTCAATAAAGCAACCACCTTCTCTCTCCAATTTTCCTCTCATATCTCTTCACAGTAAAAGCCATCAAAGGAGTCCTGCGTATTTTTCTTGCCTTTTACAACTTCTGACAAAATCATTAAACACTTTCTTCTTCTATCCGTTTTATTTTAAACACCCGTCATGATTTATTTATTTATTTTTGGTTTATATCCTTCTATATATTTTTCTATGTATGTGAACACATAAGGATGCATATGTTTTAATAATAAAATGCTAATTAACTATAACACTGTTTCTTAGCCTCTTTTCCCACTTAACCACAACTCTTGAGCACTTTCTGTGTGCCTAGTACTGTCCTAAGCACTTTACATGGATTGACTCATGTAATCTTTCCCTCCTCTTCATTCCGTGTAACTTTATACAAGTTTATGTCATCATTTTCCATGGCATTCTAATGCATAGGCTTCTCATAATTTATTTAGTCATTTCTTTATTGATAGATTTGTAGGTTGTTTCCACATTTTTACTATTATAAATGTAACAAAATGACCCCAGATGAGCTTAGATCTTGCAGTATATTGTGATCAACCTAATGGGGCCAGAGAATCAGACTGCACCCTTGTAGGTGGGGGAGGGGCTGCTCCCGCAGAGACTGGGTATTTCCACTGCCAGATAATGTCCTGGGGCTGGAAGTAAGAATGAGGAGAGGCCTTAAAGGAAGGTGGTGGAAGAACTTCCTGTCTCTGGAGCTGGTGGTTGGGTCAATTGGGCCTGGCTTTGCCATAAGGAGAGGCCTGGGGCAGTTCTGGAGAGGTGGTGAGCTGCACCTGGCCAAATGGAAGCAGGTGCTTCCCAGTGAGTGACCTGGGTTGGGGCTGGGCCTACGAAGTGGCCATTATTGACTTAATTTCTTTACAAGAAGATTTGGGAGCATGTAGATAAAGATGTAAAGCTTTTTGAGTCTGGAATTCTGTCTCATACGTAATCAAGAGAAATAACTTTCTGACAGTGAAGGGTCTGCTGCAGATCGAAGTCAGAGCATAGGTGATGTATGTCCTCTCTCAGTAAGCATGTGAGATGATGGATTTCCAAAACACTGAGATCCAGGTGACCACACATTGCTCCCTTAACATTCCGCAGGCACAGGTCTACCTTGAGCAGAAACAATATTTGAGGGCTATAATGAAACCATTTTTAGACCTTGACTTGCTTCAAGTGTTCAGTTTAGACACCATCATAATCAAATTTGCTCTGTTCCATGAAAGTTGAAATATGGAAGTTGCTATTAATATTTAAGTCATGGTTGTAAAAACAAACTTTAAATATAAATCATATAAGTGGGTCACATTCCCTTAATCAATCACTTACTCATTAGTTGATGTCTCAATTTCTGATTGCATAAGTGAGTAAACTTTAAGATTGTGCTTTTATTACAAATTTCTACAGTACTGTGAGCTCTTTGATGGGAGGGGCGAGGTATATTTCAACATTATATTCCCACAGATGAGCACAATTCTTGGTACAAAGTAGTCATGCAATAAGTAATCACTAAGTTTAAACATTTTAATTGTAAACTCGGACATCATCAACGGTAATAGTTGTCTTGAGCACAAGGATAAACACATGACACAAGAAAATATTTATTCCCAGTATTAGATTTAAGTATTTTTGTGATTGTTAAACTGCAATTAATTATAACAAGGCCAATAGTATCAACATGAACAACCAACCTTATTTTATTTTTTTATTTATTTGATTTCCTTATTTATTATTTTTTATTGTGATATAATTGACATATAACATTCTTTATTGATAAAAATGTTAACCAGAGCCCCCTTTTAATAGCAAATCTATGTCAGTGACTGAACTGAGCATTTTCACCTAATTATCTCATTTATTCCCCAACCACATGTATAAAGTAGGAACTATTTATCCTTTTTGGGTTTTGTTTGTTTGTTTTTTACACATGAAAAGAGTAACCAGCACAAGATTGCAAAGCTAGAGCTGAGTGATATAGTCAGAAATTGATTTCAGGCATCTCTATCTGCAAAACCCCTACTTTTAACCAATATACTTCATCTCCTGGATAAAGCTTAAACTATGATTACATTGTCTAAAAGCATCTCACAAGATAAAATATATAATTTTAGGATGGAATTATAATTTAAAATTGCATCCAGTACTATGATCAATATTTGAAGATTTAAAAAATAAGAATAATTGGTGCTCATGTCACAGAAGTGTTAGAAGCAGAGGATAATAAAAAATTTGGGAGCACTTTATCACATTTTGTCTAGTTTTGGATCAGATTGTTAAAAAAATAAGCATTTTAGTAGATTGATTTGAAATGAATAAACATTTTCTTTTCATCTCACACATACTATTAAAAACCAATACTCATTAGTTTCAAAATGAGTTTTAAAATTAACCCTAGAGGTCAAAGCTGTTCATAATTATCATTCACTGTACACTTTCAAGTGGAAATAATTTGGAAAATTATGACTTTGAGATAGATACAGTCTCCACTCCTTGTCTAAAAATTATACAATGTTTATAATAATTAAATTTCCCAAAGAATCAAGCTAGAAAGTAATTTCAAATCCTAATTTTTATTCAGTATTACTATATAATCTTCATGCCATGTGCCGTAAATCAAGACAGCTTATTCACAGATGAATTTTTGTAAATGTGAGGCAAAAGAAGTTCATGCCAATCACATCCCCAAACCACCAGTTGTCTTGTACGCTGAGCACAGTTTTCTTCAAGTTTTGGAGTCACCCTATTGTTTAATTCTGAGAGATGGGAATTTAAGAATTTCTTTAAAGAAAATCCAGCTGTGTGAGCCTTTGAATAACAGTGAGGTAAACCCAGAATGCCTTAGTCCCCCATTGAGAAAATTCACAGAGATGCTGTATTGGCATGCCTTTAATACTGTTGGTCTGAAAGTCCTTTTTAACATATTTCTATCATTAAAATGACAAAAATGACCAATTGTTTGACTTTAAGAAACTGAAGTGTTGGTTTTGGGGTTTTTAAGTATGCTGTTGATATTTTTATTCTAAATTCACATTGATATAAAAATTAGATTTTTTTAGAACGGATGTTATATTTGTTTAATTTGACAATCTTTTGTTTTCATGGTCTAAAGAAATAGGTTTCTCATAACAAAGAAAATTAAAAGCTGTTAGTTGGACTATATTATATTGTGTTGTGTTATGCTGCTATGTTACCTTATGTTGTTTAATATTATGCTACAATAAATAAACTCACATATTCGATGAAAATTAGCTAATATACCAGAGAATTATCTTATAGAATACATATATTTATTTTAAAATTTAAATTTTTAAATTACTGATATAAATCATCGATGTAAATTACTTATAGTATTTATATTGTTTTCTAATTATTATTATTGGTTAATATTATTCTGATTGCTTTTCACAAGTATTAGAAGAGCATTTGTTTTGGAATTTACTTTAATTCCCTATGTTAGTGTCAAAAGCCTGTCTAAACTACCGCTTGGACTCACACTTAGCATGAAAAACTATATGGCTGCTTATCTCAGCATTCCATGGTTTACCTTTTTTGGATTTTTTTACAATAACTTAACTTTATAGACCCTCAGGATTAACTACAAACATTGTTTTGCCATTTTTCTTTCTACAAGAAATATATATTAAAAAGAATCTTTTATCCTAATGGCTATTCTCATTAGCAATATAAATATCTTAATAACATATATATTATAAATGTAAATATGAATACACAAATATTTTACCACCTTGAAATCGATCTAGACTATTTCAATGAAGTAGAAAAAATGGTAAGAGGAAAGATGTGCCAAGCCAAGGCAATCAAATAAAAATATTAAATTAATGAGTTCCAGAAATGTAAGGAAGATACCAATAGAAGTATCCATTGTATTTAATGACAAAAATATTAAATGATTCTGTTTTAGTGCAGTGATCAAAGCTAAAACCAGGTGGGAATAGCATCTGAAAGGTGTTGTAGCAAAAGCAAATACAGTAAAGACATACAAATCTTTCAAGAAGTCAAGAAAATTCGTCTCAAAAGGAAGAATACAGACAGGTCCATATCCAGAGAAAACGGGAAAGAGCCAGAAGAGAAGAAGTTGAGGCTACAGGGAAGGGAAGAGATGACTGAGAAAGTGGGGTCCCTCAAAAGGCAGAAGGGAAAGCGATTCAAAGCACAGATAGTGAGAAGAAGGAAAAATGGATGGGTACATAGGCAGCTGTGGGAATAGGCTTGGGAAAAAGAAACTGAGAGATTTCTTAAATACACTTTTTTTCTTTCCTATAAAGTAAGAGGCAAGATTTTCTGCTAAGATTGATGGGAAAGGCTGGAGGGTCAGAGATCGGAGGTTTACTGAGAATGCTTGAAATAACCCCTATGAAGACTAGGAAAGTGCTAATTAAGAGGATATTGTAAAATTCTCAACCAGTATTGAGAACTCAGACCACATTATTGATCACAAATCTATAGCGGTGGCAACGTGCAAGGTCATATTATTTTTTACGTCCTGGCTTTATTATCTGGAGGCAGGGCCTGAGGAGATGGAGAGCTGGATCCCATAAGAATGTGGTAGAGTGATGAATCCCAGCTCCAATTTAGAGAAAAAAGAGGATAAGCAGAGGTTGATTAAAAGCTAATGAAGCTTAAGCTGCAGGCGCCCTCCCTTGTACAGGTCACTTCTAATGCCCTGCAATGGACCCGGGCAATTTTGTACATGTGACTTATAGTTTTATTCTACTTTTCTTTAAAAGAACCCTGCAAATAGTTCACAAGCATAAAACGGCAAAATCTGAATGCAGCCCCAGGGGATGAAAACAATAGGAGTGGCAATAAGGTAGAAAAACAGTAAGGGAGTCTGTGAATTGGATTTTTCTGATGAAAGTGGTGGGACCAAAAACACGAGAGCTGAGGGAATAGAATTTTGTGTTTGGGAAATGGAATAAATGAAATCATAATTTCATGGAAGTTTAAGACAAACTTTAGACTCGTGCCCTCTGTTCTACTGCCCTTAGATTTTTTTCAAAGTGTTTCACAATAAATACGTATATGGAATCTATTTTCGAAATTTCTTGAATATGTAAATAAATACTTTATGGAGAAAATTTGGTGACCTCTACATGAAAACCCAATTGAGAAATTTACTAACAAGAAGATGTTTATATCTACTGAAGAGGCAGGATGCTCACTCTTTTACATTAAGAGCGATGCACTATTGTGTTTCCCTTTTTTGACCTAAAGTTTAAGGCGAAACACAAAGACCAATCAAACCAATAATCTTAAAACACAGCCACACATTGTTCATATTTACCCCATTCTTTACTTTCCAGTGCTTATAATTACTTTTGTGAGAGGGCTTACATCATTATTAGATTAAAAGAAAGAGTAAACTATAAATGAACATGTAAAGGAATATAGTTAATTCTCAAGAAGAAATTGTTACAACCTTCTCATTCATATATATGAATTGTGTTGCTTCTAAAATTTAAGTTGAATTTTACAAGCCCAAACAATTATTTCAATAAATGTAAATATTTTTGACAGCTAAACAGAATAAAATGCTTTTATAGAATTTTAGTGTTCCTGGTTGGGAACACTGCTTAATTGACACTGATGAATATATATACCTATTATTAGTGCTTCTACTGTTTTGACTTCTTGGCTGGCAAAAGCAAGCTATTGTTCTGAGCAAGGTGGGAAGCATATTTCAGTTCAGCCATTGCTTCATAGATTAGCATTAGCAAGAAGCCCTTGCAGGAGAAAGGAGACTGGAATATGATTAACAAAACCCATTGCTCCCTTTTCATTTAACCTCCTTCTGAGAATCAATTTAACTAATCACTTTATCAATTAGTCACATATATTTAATCCTTTACTCAAAACTTTAGTTGACAGTTTCTCTTTTTCTTTCCGTCAACTTCAGAAATATCCAAAGATTGTTCAGTGGCAATTCTCTTAGTCTATTTTAAACACCACATGTAACAAAAATTTCAGAAGAATTTTATTTTCTAGAACAAAATTCTATTATATACCATTGAAATGAATGCTGAGCATATAAAGTTTTATCATGGAAACTGGTTGGATTCAATGTTGGAGGGTGAAAATTTATCTTTCATTTTTTCAAAAGATTATCTATATCACAAATATCTTTCTGTCTGAATGAATACTATGCAAAGACAATATTTTCTACGTTAAGTTTTGGAAGCTAGCAGACTTAGTAATTTTTGCCTAGCAAGTGTTCTATGAACATCCTTCTATAGTATGCCTATTTAATTCAAAGAAATCTTTCTTAGAGTCTACTAAAAATTAGCAACTGTAAATATACAATCCATTCTCATTATTCACAGATTTCGTATTTGCAAATTTGCCTACTTGCTGAAATTTATTTATAATACCCAAAACAATACTCGCAGTGCCTTTGCAGTCAGCTGGGTACCTGTGCAGAGCAGCAACGTACACATCCCCAACTGAGGTCAAATAAGGCAAACTCTTTCTCTTTTCAGTTCTCACACAGTAAACAAGTGCAGTCCATTTAGTGCCATGTCTTTTACATTTTTATGCTTTTTCTTGTTGATGTCCCTACTTAAAATGCCCCTCAAGCATAGTGTTGAAGTGCTATCTAGTGTTGCTAAACATAGGAATGCTCTGAGGTGCCTTACAGAGAAAATGTGTGTGTTAGATAAGCTTTGTTCAGGCATGAGTTTTGGTGCTGTTGGCTGTGAGTTCAATGTTAACGAATCAACAATATATGTTAAATAAGATGTCTTCAAAGAGAAACACATATAAAACAAGGTAATGACTTGATTGGTTGGTGAAGATATTGTGACCAGGGGCTTGCAGGAACCTAAATCTGTATGTCCGCTAGGAGCAGAGGTTCAGAGAGCACTAATTCCACATTGGCAGCAACTTTATAGAGCATAACTATTGAGAGTAATGAGAAAAAACTGTATAACTATGTGAACCAAATCCTGTTGAGTGAGTAAATTATTCACCTCTTAATTTTTACATTATTTTTTGTCAATGAGGTATCTACAACTCAATTTTCATTGCTTATGTGAAAGAGTTAAGGAATGCTCTGAGCATTGTGAAGAATTATATTGGTATATACTTGTATGTTCTTTTGGAAATGCAAATAAAATCAGGTTTTCCCTCATCTCAAAATGTTTCAATGACCTTCCGTGCCTTAAAAGATGAAGTGCAGATTCCTTGGCATGGCATAAAAAGCCCAATCACAGCCTAAGCTCTTTCTAACTTCCAAGCACTTTGGCTATCCATTCTGCCTTTTACAGCTTCCACACACTCTGAATTTCCTTTTTCTGAAGCTCACCAAGCAATGTCAAATTCTTCAGCCTCAGCACATGCTGTCCCCATTGCCTGTGAATGCCCTACCTGATGCTTATCTATCTGTTGAACTGCTAAAATTCACCAAAATTCCAACTCCAATGTCACTTCCTCTGGGACAACTTCCCTCACTTGTCACAGCAGAGGTCACCATTTCTTCTTTTGTGCTCCCATAGCATTGCGTGTGTTCCCTTTTTGTGCCTGTCTTCCTCATTGCAGTGGGAGCTGCTGCATTTAGAACACAACGTAATTGTGAAAATCAAACCCACTCTCAAATTTAATCTTCACAAAATAACCAGTGGCAAAAATTTGCATTTGTATTAAGATTACAGAGACTTAACATTCAACAGAATGGAGTAAACTCCAGAGGGGACATTAATCAGGTATTGGCCACTCAGCATTTGACCTTCTTTCCAAGAGCTCGATGGTGTACTTATGGAGAATTATTCTCTCAACACAATGCGTGGGGCTTGGCAAGAAGGGCATTACTACATGCATCTCCTATCACAGACATCAAGTGGAAATTAAATTTGAAATTAATCTCATGAGACAAGGACATTAGGACAGGATCAAATAATTACAGAAACAACAGTACCTGTGTTGGAGTAGTGTTAGCAGGAGTGGTAGAGGCGGCCTCTGTTATGGCAGCGGGAGGATGGATAAAGATGATGGGCTTGGAGGGGCAGGATAATTCTACAGCAGATGATATGCATCCAAAAGGATAACTGAGAAATTGGTGCTTATAAAGTGATTATGTTCATGAGGATAGCTTGATGGGAGAAACCCTTGCAAAATATATAATCTCAGCCATTTGTAAATAATAAAAGCCAAGACAATAAAAAGAAGACGAAAGTGATAATGGATACATGATTCAAACCATTCTTGAGAAATAGACGAAACATGAGTTCTACGGAAGTAATATAATTTTCCCCAGGTCACATGGCCACTGTAAAAGCTAGGCTAAAAGCCAGGTCTTTGAGGTATAATTTGGTAACATATTTTATGATGTCATGATGCTTTCCAAGTAATTTTTTAACTTTTTATTTTCTGCATGATTTGAGAGCCTTCAGTTTTTTATTTCCCTACTTAAAAAGAATAGCTTATTAAGTGTCACTGTTTTTTAGGATAAAGAAGAGAAGTTTTAAGAGTTTTATATATTAACTCATTCCATGGACTATTGTTTTTCAGATATCTCTATTCATTTAGTCTACATTTGGTGTTTTTAAGAGAAACATTTGGTCAGCTTATAACAATGGCATCAGATCAACATGATAATAAACAGCTTGAAGTAAACCTTAATTCACGACATTTATTTGAGGCCAAAATTTTCGGGCAAGTTATGAAAGTTCAACATTCATGAGACAGTGTAATTTACTTATTTTTTCAAACCCAGTCTGGATTTGGTGCCAACATTTTCTCCATCTCTATATATTATCTTATACTCTGGATCCATTAAAAGGACTTTGACAGAAACTTTTTTTCATCCCAAACCACTGTCACAAAGGGAAATTAAAATTCCCTGACAGTGGCGCCATTACAGACGTCTCTGCTTCCCAGTAAACACAGGTCCACTCTCCCAGCCGCTCAGTTCTAGCAGGCCGACATTGCATAGCTTACTGAATTGCCCTCTGCTAAAATATTTGTTTCTAGAGTTTGAGTAGGTGGTTTTGTTTTTTAAACTCTTCCTCAGTTTGTTTTCACTTAACATAAAGTTTGAAATATTTCACATCATAAGAAGTAACAGGTGTGAAAGTTTCACTTACGGCAAAAATTTTTATTTTTTTAAGTCGATCTGATTGACCAAAGGCTAAAATCAGAGGACAGTTTGATTTCAGAGGAGGTCATAAGTATGTGAATATATAGTTCTTCAACCAAATTGTTACCTAAAGGTATAGATGCCACTGTAGAGACCTCTGCTGAATGCAAAGAACTACTTAAAATATTCTGTAATAATCAATTTCTATAGAAAAATTAAATTGGACTAGGCAATTATGAAATTAGTAAATGGGAAACCAAATGTAATGAACTATTATCAAAATAGAAGTATGAAAAAGGGAAATAAGTAGAGATAAAATGGGATTAAGATCATCAGAAATAAAGTATATTCTTTATCCACAAAGTCTACCCATGGGACCAAGTGACTTATTATATTAGTGCATTTTACATATGGTAGCATTGTTTCTGGACTACCTCTGGCTGCCTCTGAAAAAAAGATTTGTCTCCTAGGTAATGGAGAACCCAAGAAGTCATTGGCAAAACTGGAGTCACTCATTGCCTAGATATAGGCTTTCTCTTGGTTGGTACTTTGCCTTGTATACTCATTTTTCCCCCCAAAGAACTACATAAAAAGGAGTGCTTCCTTCTTTATGAGTTAGGATACTTTCAGCTGCAGAAATCAAAACTCTGAATTAACCAGTTTAAACGGTAAAGAAATCTATTGTCTCTTTTAACAAGAAAACCAAGAAGAAAAATGGCTCCAGGGATGGTTGGTTAGCAGCTTAATGATGTCATCACAAAATCAGATGCCTGTCTGCCTAGAGTCAGTGTGACATTCCGGCAAGCCTAAAATGGGCCTGAGTTGATTTACTGAAATCAGAATTGCACGTGCCCGGCACTGAACTCTGGTCAAGGCAGGAACCATACTGATTGAGAGAGCAGCTTTGTGATCACGAGTCCAGGAGCTTCAGGGAGTTTATACCAGCTTGTCAGTGTTGTTTATAGATAACAGTGAGACTGATGATGTGCACCTGGTCTTGAGACTGAGGATGTGCCCAGGGACTCCTGGAAGGTTCTCCCGTGGGGCTGGTTGTGTAGCAAGGGTGTGCTTAGGAGATCAGCAGAGTATAAGAAAGCCGGGCTGAAACTATTTTGGGCACCCTGCGTCTGAGGTGTTCCGTGCATCTTCCGGGTGGTTCCTGATCCAAGAGAGAAAGCATGTCAGTAAGGCTTTTACAGAGAGGAGAATTTGAGTTTGAACCTGGCCTCTCTTGACCCTTGGTGTGAGGAAGCCTTTGGCTGTGGTATAGAGCCTTACTTTAATACTGTTCCTGTATTACATCTGTTTCCTGCAATGAAGTGTAGATTTATAAGCATTGTCACTGGAGGCCTTGTGAGTCAGAGTCTGGACTAGGGTCAAGCAAGTGAGTATCTCCTTAAATTTTGTGCACCAGGAGCCTCATTCGCTTCACTCTCATCCCAGCCTTGCTGTGTGTCTTCTTGTCAATCAACCCTTTCTAACTGTCACCATCAGTGAACTCAGCTTCATGCTCAGGCTAGTTTACTACTGTAACAAGCGCCTACTGGTGGTATTGGAGGCTCCAGGCTTTCTTGCTTGTATACAGCAGAAGAGAAAAATTCAACACCAACGGCGAACTATCAATCCTTCCCTTGATTTAGGACATAACCTCCTGATCACCGGGAGAAATGAGGCCGTGGACGGTTTACTAATCAGGATGACTCTATAGAGGTGGTGTGAGGGTGGATATGTAGAAAGAAAAAATAAAATAAAAACGATTCTGTTAAGAAAGCAAAGAGGAGGAGGTTTGTCGTAGCTTGGGCAACCATAAGAGTTCACCATACCTTGTGACCGGCAGAAACATTAACTTAAAAGGAAAGGAACAAGTGAAGCTTATGAGTCAAATGCCAAATATTCTAACTAGAGTTAATATTCTCCCACTTTTCATTTTCATGATTCAACTTATAGACTTAACTAAATAAAGTTTTCCTAAACTTTTTACGTTAGTGCTTAATATGTACCATTGACATAATAAAAGATTAATATCGAGATATAGTAACTAATAACACAGTCTAAGGCAAAGAATTTTAGTTAATGATATCAGTGCTCACTAGGAAGACAGGTATTTTTCTTCCACTGATTTCCATAAAACAGAGTAAATCAGGTAACTGAATATTACTAATAATTTCTTGCCACAGATATGTTATTTTACATGATTTTAAAAAATGTACTTCAAAATGAATCTAAAGGCTTATTAAAGATGCAATTATCTCACATTAAAATCTTACTCATTTGTTTTGAAATTATTTAAAATTCAAATAATGCATGATAAGGATACTGTTCAAATTTTTCGTAGTTTTAGAGTATGATGTATTTCACTAGTGGCTATTCAGTTCAATGATTATTGACATTATATTGCACTGCATACCTGGAGGATTATAAAAATGCCATTTTAGCCCATAATAAATATTACAACAATGAAAATGAGTGTGTTTTTACAAATAATTAACAATATGGAACAGAATGTTAGATGTATGTAACCGGTAAGAAAAGTAAAATGATAGGAACAAACCGGAGAGAGAATGACTACCAAAAATAAAGGGTCTGGGGCTGGCCCCGTGGCCGAGTGGTTGAGTTCGCGCGCTCTGCTGCAGGCGGCCTAGTGTTTCGTTGGTTCGAATCCTGGGCGCAGACATGGCACTGCTCATCGAGCCACGCTCAGGCGGCGTCCCACATGCCACAACTAGAAGGACCCACAACGGAGAATATACAACTATGTACTGGGGGGCTTTGGGAAGAAAAAGGAAAAAATAAAATCTTAAAAAAAAAAAAAGGGTCTAGCAAAGAAGTCATTTACATAACTTAGAAATCATTGTTAAAATCTTTAATATTTTTTTTGAATTTTTTATTATCAGAATAAATTCATGCACACAATAGCCAATCAGATAGGACACAGGAGCTCAGGATATAGAACAATAAGATACCTCATTCTTCATCAGTCCTTGTTCTCATTTTGTAAGGATTTTTTCTTTTAACAATTAGTAATATTTTTGGTAGTTCTATTTAAAGCTCTAAGTAATATATGTATTATTGCACTTTGTTCATTTGTAAAGACATAACTTTTGTCTTTCTGTGAAGAAGATTTAGCTCCCTTCTATTAGACCTCTCCCACCACTTATTCTCCGCTATACAGAGTACTGGTAGTTATTTTAGATTTTAGATTTGTATTTATTTTTAAAATTTGATAGTCTCTTTTCAAACCTATATTGTTCCACTCATGTTCAACTTCTCGTATTGTAATATAAGGATAGAATCATCTCTTCTTCCCTCTGCCTTCCATCTGTATCCTATTTTTCTGTGCTCTGTTCCATTGTATCTATGCTTTAACAATAGTTTATAAGCTGAAAACCAATAGCTAGTATTTGTAATTCACTGTTGTGTAAATATGTAAATATCCACCACCTGGCCAAGTTTTACTCTAGGCTTACATTTTCTTCTCTTATCAGTCTAATGTCACACCAAGGTGATGTCACCTAAAACTGAATATTTCTAACATCAGTGTTGAGTAATCTTTTCTCTTTCACTTAGTCAGTTCCTTAAAATCATGCCACATCTCACTGTGCTTCATACTTGAACTACGACTTTCTTATAAAGAGCTTTGTTCCTCTTTAAGTTTCTGACTGACTTTTTTTCTTACATATGTGGCCCTAATGAATGCTCTTTAGTATTCAGCCTTTTTTCTGAATCATCTATTTTATCGATTCTTTCACTTTTTCCCAGTGGCCTGCTGGTCTGATCTGGATGGGTCACTCCCAAGGCCACTGTCTTGCCTTCCCTTTCCTGTCCTTTTTGAGCTACGGTTTCCTGGAACCCAGTAGCTTCTTTATTCAAGACATTCATTGAATATACATTTGTCAGCATTCTCTCTCGTAATTTTCCTGCAATATCTCATCCTTTGTTGATCATCTTCCCCAATGTTTCTGCTATGTAAGTTTGTTTTGTTTTGTCTTTTCCACCTTATTCCAAGACAAGAGGCAAAAAAATACATGGTACTCAGCCATTTTGACTTCCAAGGACTAGGTTAAATTAGATTCTTCAATAACATTTTCCTTTAAATTATTTATTAAATTATTATCTGAAGCAAATTTATACCGGATCCAGCTTAGAGAGATTTACTAAGGAGATTAATTAATTTCAAATGACGATGTTATAATGTGCTTTTCTTACTCCTATTGTGGGAAAAGCACTTTTTCTTTTACAGGATAGTGAAATCAGTCCTTCCTCAAAATAAGTAGAATATCTATCTTGTCTCTGCATCTGCCAAAGATACAAGATACACAATTGCAATTATTTCCCCAAAATGGAAAGAAATTGACAGTCCTAAAGCCCAGAAAACTGAGCAGGAGTTGTGGAAAAGCCTTTAAAAGGCAAGAGAAAGCCTTTTTCTGAGATTACCAGACAACGTGTTATAATGCTCTTTGATAAAAAAGAAAAAAAAAAGAAAAAGGTCACATACTGCAGCTACATAGGAAGCTGTAAGATTGGTCTTTAAATCCATCAGAATAAGAACCATGGTTTAGTCAAGACTTAGAGTCTTGGTACCAAATTAAATTGATGCAACGCCCTGAAGTTTGAGAAAAACAGAAGCCGTCTCTTTATTTACATATCCCAAATTTACGTAATAATAAGCAAGATATAATTTCGATAATTACAGTTACCACTTTATGAGAGTCATTTTCTCTGAGACATTGTTATAAGCACTGTGCTCATAGAACAACTCTTTGAGGTAGATATTTCCTAAGATTCTAATTTAAGTGGTTTGGAAAAGACTCTAAGCATGGATATTAATTTTAGAGAGATTTTTAGAGCATTCTAAGGTGTGGCCGGTGTTGAGAACAACTGTCCTAAATCAGTACTCCCTGATCTTAATGTGCATACGAATCCCAGAGGGAAGCTCTTAAAATGTAAGTTCTAACTCAGTGGATGATTTTGAAGCTATGACCCTAAACCAAAATTATGTTGGGCTATAAACAAAGTCCCTGTAAAACAACTTATATACCAAGCTTCACTGAGGCACCACGCCCAGGAACATCTTTGGTTACTAGGAAAAAGACTTAGAGGGGCCAGCCCAGTGGATGAGTGGTTAAGTTCACATGTTCCACTTCCGTGGTCCAGGATTTGTGGGTTCGGATCCTGGGCGCGGACCCAGCAGTGCTTGTCAAGCCACATTGGGGAGGCATCCCACATAAAATAGAGGAAGATTGGCACAGATATTAGCTCAGCAACAATCATGCTCAAGCAAAAAGAGGAAGATCGGCAATAGATGTTAGCTCAGGTTCAATCTTCCTCACCGAAAAAAAAGAAAAAGACTTAAACAGTGAAAATATTTTTTTCAATTACAGAGAAAATGTGTGTATTTTAAAGTATCCCTCTCGTAACATTCCCAGTAGAGAACCACTGCTGTAAAATTTACATGTTGAGGGGAAAGAGCCAGGAGAAGAAAGTTGAAGGTCTGGAAAGAAGACATGTGTCAGGAGGAGTGATATTGATGAAGAGATGCGTCAGGAGGAGAAAGTATCGGCAGAAGAAAAAGTCATCGTTCCACTGAGACAGAAGGAATAGCAGAAGTCAATCAAAATTTGTTTCAGGGTAAGCAGGATACTGGGGATGTTTTCCCTGATGCCACCTATTGGTTCTGTGAAGTAAGGGCAAAGTGATGATTATGTGACATAAGAGAGTTTATAGAATTGGGAGCCTGAGGAAAAGGTAGAAGTTTAGGATAACTGCTGAGAGGTTAAGAGCATGTTCTGACTAGAGTTGCCACAAGGACTGCCCGGTAAAGATGTGAGCGCTGCTCTGGCTGAAGACCATAAATCTTTGGAGGCACTATACAACCTTAGTGTCCCCTTTAAACCGCATTTTGCAGGAATAAGCTCATGGTTGGATTCATTCAAGGATGGAGTTTTGTGGACGAGGTTAGGTAGAAGGAAGTGAAGGTAGGAAATAAACTTTAGATAGTAATTGTTGGTATTGTGTATTAAGCAAATATTTAAATTATAATTCCCAAAGATCTCTTTGGAAAATGTTAAAGAAAAAAATCATTCATGACTCTTGTTAAAGACAGTAAGGCAGACTTTATCCAAGAGGACTACCACAGTGGGGTATTGTGGTCGGGGAGACGGATTAAGCTCAACTACGAAAAAGAGGATAAGCGGAGATTCATAACCAAGGAGTAGCGTGGCGTCAGTGGATGGAAAATCACTCAGAGGAGACATCAGGGCTGGGGGAATTCTTGCGAAGGCAGGACAAGTTGATAAGATATCAAGGGTGGGGATGAGGAATATGATCAGATAGCAAGGGTGGGAGATTTTCTATAAACTGACCCAGCAGAATTCTTGCTGTAACTCAAGTAAATGAGATAAGAACAGAGCCCAATGTCAGGGACTAGTTAGAAAGAGGACTGAGAAGAGCCTGACTCATGTTTGGTTAAAGGAGAGAGTCTTCATCAAAAGGCAAAACAAACAAGTCATGATAGCAATGCTTGTAGTCAATTGAATTGATATAACTTAATATTTACTGGAATCTCAGGAAACTTTTTAGTAAATCAATAGAAAATAATTAGGAAAACTCCGTTAGATTAATTTTAAAAAGGGTGAGTCTCAATAATTAAAATCTGACATAGTTCCTGTTAAAAACGCAAATACTTATTAAAGTCTTTATAAAAGGGAGGCAGTTAATTTTATTGCCAAGTATACAATAGGAAAGAGTTTACTGCCTGCTTTAGAAACAATGTTCACATTTCGATAACTTCATGAGTAACAGCCCCAGAACTGATACATACATCTCAGGCAAATTTTTTTTTCAAAACAATAAAAAGCTAATTATGGTGAAGTGATGTAAATGTCAATAAAATGGTAAAAAATTATTGTGACTCAGTATCTTAAAATAATTTGAAAAATGTTCCATCCCTGAATAAGACAAGTAGCAATTAGTAAACAATAGATCAACACAATCATTAGTTTTCAATTGTTTCAATCTTGTAAAATATAAAAAGTAAGAGTAGTTACAAACTGAAAGAAACCAAAAATGAAAAGTCCAAAATATTATGTAATGAGAACTTCATTAAAATAAATTGAAGATCGCTTATGTCTAAAGGAGAAATTAAAATGATCTTGCTTCCTTTAATCACAGTTAAATGTACACCTCTGAGGACTTGGCATAAATTTTAGACACTACTAAGCAGGGAGCCAGGATGAAATAGAAGCAGTCTGAAATTGAACCCTGAAGAGTGTACAGATCTTGGTAGACCTCTTTGCTGGATTAATTTCCAGTATCTTTCTATAACACCTGGCTTAAACAATTACCATTTTTCATTCACTATCATAAATACTGAATACATTCCTTAAAAAGAAAGCCCATTTTCTGTGACTGAGGTGAACTTCAGAATAAGTAAATAAAATTTAAAAGATAGCACATAAAAATCTCTCTAAGTAATTTAAATTCTGTAATTACTTGGAATTTTTGTAGATTGTCATTAGCATACATAATTATTTAGTTATAACAAGATTTTAAAGTATTGAGGGGAGAAGAGAATGATACTTTTTGGCACAAATAATTGTCAAATAGATTGGATAAACTGTTGATCATATGTCCATGAAAACAGAGCTATGCACGATAAAGATCCTGATGCAACTGAGATTAGTAGGCAGTTATTATACCTCTCCCCACAAATAATAAAATGACTCTGCTGTGTTTGGATAACTTACTTTCCATTGCTAAGGAGAGCTACAAGGTGACATCCTTTAACTTAGTCAAATGTTTTCATTAGTAGACATATTTTTAACGTTACGTTCAGACGACTTTTATTTTTTCCCCCTCTGGGTCATATTTCTAAATGTTGTCATGTTCTCACTGCCACTTCTCAATGTTGTTTTCTAATACCATTTCTGAATTTTAAGATTCTTTTCCCATGGCTACCGGGAGATGAGAAGCAATCTCCCTGTTTCTGTTGTCCATAAGTGTACTCAGGCTAAGAGAGAATAAAGCTCTAACACGACCCTTAAACCTACTGTTTAAAAACATGTAAGTTGTTGGCTCCAATGTTTAAAACTTTACACTCTTACTATAATAGACATCAAGAAACTGTGTAGTTTCTCAGATTTCCCATTTGTTATGTTTTCTTTCCCAGGAGTCATTCTATTTATCATTAATTATGGGTCATGCCTACTGATAAGCATTCTATACGATCTCCTGGACTGAGACCTTTCCTTGGTTTATTTTGCACGTCTGCTCGTGTGCCTACTTCTGGGTTACCTGGCTCTGTGGTTCAGGGAATCAAAGTCCTCACTGTGATGGTCAAAGTGAAAAGCTACGCTAATCTCAACCACAGCTCCCTGAAAATTACACTCAAGTTTCCGTCTTGCCGAATCTCCACTTCATGCTCTTATTCAGCATGTTGGTCTCAGAAAATCTGGGTTGTCATCCATGTGACATTCCATAACCTGATTAACCTCAGTTCCACGTTAATCCACCAATAAAGAGGAACTTGAGGCAGTACAGTGGGCTTTTTGAAAACATAGCAAGGGCAATAGACACGTCTCTAAATAACCCCAACTACTTGGTGACGAAGTGTTACAGATACCACACGACAGGAAGTTGCTGGAAACTTCCTGAAAGAATAGGAGGTTTTCATCCAGAGTAGTAATGATGTCAAGAAAAGCATATGACTGTGTAATTAAAAGTATGAAAACACACACACACGCGCACACACGCTGCTCTGTATTTTATCCATAATGATTAAACTGATACTTGATTATCAGGAATTTGCTGGAGTGCTAGAGTTGCTGAACATCCTCAAACATAGGCATTAGTTGATATGTCCACTGAGGAACTGGGGCATAGATAAGTGGACGTCAATTAACATTTTTTGCTATTAAAACAATGCTCATTTGGACCATCTTATACATTTTTCCTGATTCACGTCTCTTTGAGAGAAAAAGTCTCCTTGTCTCTTCTTCCCTTTCAATAGTGTTGGCTACTCTTAATATTTTGCTGTTTCTTACATGTTTTAGAAACTGCTTCTAAGTATCCATGAGAAATCCAGTAAAAATTTGAGAACAATTGCATTGCTTCTATACATCAGTTTAGGAATATATTTCATCTTTGATATAATTTCTCCCAAATAAGAAATATTTTTTATTTATTTAGAACTTTCTAAATGCCTTTTATCAAAATTTTGTGAGTTTTTTTACAGATTGCACACCTTTTGTTGTTAGGTTTATTCCTAAGAATAACACATTTTGTTAAATGTTCAAATATATCTTTTAAGCTTAATTTTATAATTTGCTATTCTTGGCATAAGAATAAAGTTGACTTGCTTACCTCCTCAGTTTCTATTTTCACATTTTTTGTTTTATATTTTTTGTTTGACTTCGGTGGCTTTTTTATCTTTCTGCCATTTCAATGACACACCAATATCTGTATATCACTCTTTATAGTTGTTTAATTCTCCAGTTATTTCCATTGGAAGGTGAATCAGTTCCCAGTATATGTAACATAAAATGTATTGACTTATTTTCATAGTATTTAAGTATCATTAATTTTATATCATAGTATTTCAGTTATGAGATATCAATAAAAGAGTAAACATCATGCAAAGACTTTCTCTCCTCTTCTAGCGAAGGGGTGAGTGCATTTTCAGTTGTAGGCAGGATACTTGTGTTAGGCAGAATTATGATCTTGTTATTGTCTTTATTTGGAGATTAAGTTCGGTTAAAGGAGATGTGTGTGGGTGCCAAGTGGACAAGGGGTGGAGTGGTGTTGGTTAGTTTTATGTGTCAACTTGGTGGGACCACGAGGAGCCCAGATATTTGGTTTTATTACCACCTTTTGTGTCATAAGCAGGCTCAGTTTCCTCTGTGATAGAACGCCACCACATTTTCCCCATTTGTTGGACTTTGTCAGACAGCAGAGGTCAGAGTGATGTTGAGGTTACCTCAGATGACGGCAGAGATTATCACAAAGATTAAAGAGAAAGGAAAGGAATTAGAAATGGTGGTGCCAGCCCTCACAGACTTAGAATACACACAGTGACACACGCACACATGCGCACACTCGGAGGAGGGGTATAGGAAGATTGGCAGTCTGAGGCCTAAGCCTGTGAAATAAGCAATGATCGTGTTCAACCACAGTCAGGGGGACCACTTATTTGCAAGAATCCCTGTCCTCCAATCCACTACCTCAGAGGCATCCTGATCGTTTTTATCAGTGATAAATGTTCAGGCCTTTTCTCTTTCTACTTCCAAGCCACTTAATTCCTCTGTTCTTTTCTCTGATCATTTCTTTATGCCTCTCCTTCTGATCTAAGAATGATTGACATTCTAATATATATTTTTTATACTTCTTTGATATATTCCCTTGAACAACTATAGAATACTTACCTGCTTCTTTGCACATTTCTAATTCACTGGAAGCTTTTCTAAATTTTTGATCTGCTGACAGAGATTATCTTGCCCTATTCCTGCCTGCATCATTTGATATACCGAGACTGCCTTCTCACTTTGACATTTTTCATTCTTTTTTAATATGCTTTCTTTGAAAATATAGAACAACAGATAGATGCAGAGATAGGTACTCGCAATAACTCTTCACCATAGGCAAAACAAAATGCTTTTGTTCCAGAACGAAGGCTTCTGTTGTTTCATCTCCCATTCCTAGTCTACCAATTGTAACACAATATGATACAAATGATCTGTTGTTTAAAACATCTGAGTTCAGTTATGCTGATTCTGGTTAAGAATATTTTCTAATAACAGCTAGTATCTCAGACATATTTTTGTCATATGTATAAGTTAAGGAACTTCATGAAGCCCACAATTCTCAAGTACCTAAAACATGATTTCTTGATAGCTCCTTTGTTGTCATAAGATCACATTAATTTTTAATTATGTATATTGGGTTTAGAGTTTTTTTATTATTTAGAACTATGTCAGTAGCAAGTGACAACATCTGGTACAATCTGACTTAAACAAAATGGAATTTGTTGTTAATAATAGCATATCATTTGAGACCTCACTATGTGCTGGGTACTGTTCCAAGTGCTTTCTGTGCAGTAGTAATCATTAATTTACTTATTCACTCAACAAATATCTGTTGAAGGTGTGATATTTGGAGGGAGGACTCTGTCCTAGGTGCTAATTTTATGTGCTTGAAATACAGCAGTGAACAAAATGGACAACTTTTGCACCTCCACCTTCACCGAGTTTACTTTCTATACAGTGAAACTGGTCAAAAGACAAATAAGAATTCCTGGTGTATCAGATGTTTAAAGCTATAGAGAAAATTGATACTGGCAAAGAGAACATGGAATTCTGAAGTGGGATAGTCAGTGTAATCTATGTAGGGTGGTCAGTGAGAAGGTGATATTTGAGCAAAGACTTGAAAAAGATGAGAGAACGAGACACTGGATATTGAGGGAACAGCACGCCAGGCAAAGGGACCATGTCTGGCATATTCAAGGAAGATTGTGTAGCTGGAGCTGAGCTGAGGGACTGAGGGAGAGAGAAACAGAAATTGATGCTAAAGAGATAACAAGAGTGAATGCAGGATGAAGTTGAGCTCGTGTAAGGCAGTAGTCCTCAACCCTGTCAGATTCGACACCCTTTTCTTTATAATAGCTACAGATACAGACAGAATTGTTTTAGCAACTGAGATACTACAGTGGTGTGAATTTCCGAAGTTGTGGATGTCACTGGTTAAATTATCAAACAGCCTGATAATGGTATTCCTGGAAAATTTAGTATGTTAAAACTGTTAGAAGATACTTTCATTATATTTAAAATAGAACTAGTTTCTAAGCTCAAAAATATAAACAAGTTTTTCATTTCTATGAAATTGTTACTCCATTTGAAATCTGTGGAGCTGACAAGGCTGTCCAGGAATACTCTACATATTGTAGGAATTCTGGGATCCTTAGATCTGCTCAATAAATGGGAGTGGAAGCCTCATAACCCATCTCTTCATTGTAATAGTTAAATTCCCCATACTTTTCCAGAATTCCTCTTAGGGGCTTGAAGGACATTTGTGCTTTAGTCTGACCTGACATATCTTAAAAGAATTGCTGTGGCTACTATGCTGAGAATAGTAAGATGAGAAGGGAGCCAGGGAGACCAGTTCTGAGTCTGCTGCAGTGATCCAAGCAAAGATAATGATGACTTGGATCAGGCTGGCAGAAACAGAGGGGCTAAGAAGTAACTGGATTTTAGATATCTATTAAACATCTATTTGGATGGATTCCTGGTAGACTGCATGTGAAAAATAAGAGGAAGAGAAGAGTCAAATATGAGTTTAAGTATTTTAATTCTTTGTTTGTATTTGCCCTATAACAATTAAAAGGATAGAGTTATCACTTACTGAAATTAAGAAGTTTTCAAAATGGGCAGCATACAGAGGGAAAATCAGAGTTTGATTTATGCTAGGTTATGTGATTCTCTCAACAGCCCAAAGAGGTAGCTATTATTATTCCTTTTTTACAGATGCTGAAATGAGGCATAGTATTTAGTGAAGGTTCTACAGCCATTAAATAGCAGAGTCCAGGAGACAAACTCAGACTGTGGCACATAATCTTAAACCCGGTCTAAATGGACTCTCGATGTGTTGGATCATATTACTGAAAAAGTCCAGTGTACAAAAGTCTTCAGCATGGTCGAATTGAGAGGCTCAAATATCATCAAAATATGGTCTTTATGCTCTCTTTTCTCAGCTCAGTTTTCTTTTCTAGTGGCTCCACTTTCAGGTAGGTCTCTCTTCATGGTACCAAGATGGCTGCCAGAACTCTAGGTTTACGTGTATTCTTCCTGGCAACCCAACTTTCTTGACTCTGAGACTAGTCTTGAGTGATGTGTTCAACCTGTGTCCAAAGAGATGTGATGATTTAATGGTTACATATCCACCCCCGCCAAAACACATCAGCTGAGCATGAGAGGGAGAAATTCTCCAAGAAAAATAGGATGCAGTTTTCAAAAGGTGGAATGATAGATAGAAGCAGATAGAAACAACAAATATCCACCAGAGATATCATGAAAATAAGTGCAGACATACATCCATGATATTTTGTCAAGATTCTTGTTTAGTCCCTTTCAGCACTCTATTTCTGTAATAATAATTATATTTCTAATATGACTGCCAATAACTAATAAATAGGCTAAATATTAATGCTTGTATTGGCATAAAATATAGCCATCATTAAATTATGAAAAGCACACACACACACAACTTGAAGTTTGTATACTAGCAACTGACATACAGTAGGGATCCAAAACATATTTGTTGTGTTAATAAATGTGTAAATAAACACTGATTCTAATTGGAAGCCCTCCTCTTTTTTCTTTTTTTTTTTTCCTAAACACTTTAGGGAACTTGTTGTCACAATATTCTTCTCAAAGAATCCAAGGTTTTAAATATTTGAGGATTGTATGGCACAATAAAGTTAGTGATGTATGCCTTCAATTCCAGGCAGAGATGCCCCTGAGAGATGCCCCCCAGAACCCAAATAGAAGGCATAGTCACAAGCATGGAACTCCATAAAAAGGTCAACCATAAAGTGGTGAAGCATGGAATTTCGGGGTCTGTGCATTTTAGCTACTGAAAATGGGTAGGGTTTGAATTTTTTCTGTTTTGGTCCATAAGGTAATGTTTCATAATAACGTGCTTATCCAAGGACAACCGCACCTGGTAGTTGTTTTAGGATTACATAAGCACGGTCTAAGTCTTTCAAAGGTTTGCATGCAAAACAGTTTTCTTTCTGTTTAAATGCTGAAGATGAAATAAACTTTTTTTAAAGCTCAACCTAGGTATCCTATTTCTGATGCCCATAAGCAAAATTTAGCAGTTGCTTCTAAAAGTTCTTGTTGGAGATATATTAGACCATCTGTTCTATTTGCTCCCTGATACTTGGAGATGAGCACCCCTGGCATCAGAGGCAGCTACAACAGCTGCTATTTTGCTGGTACTATGTTAGTTGTACTATCAAGATTCCAAAATCCTAGGGTATCATAATGTCTTCCAAGGCCAAATCCATTTAAACCAAGGTCAGTAGATTATTCTCTGAGAATAGGGAAAAATAATAGTTTAGGACCTGATCATTCAGTTATGGTATCAACCAATATTGAAATTGATTTTACAGTTAAAGTAGAAAGTCTCAAACTGAGTAATGTAGGCACAAGTCAATTTAATGAATGTAGACCATCAAAATAAGTCAGATGCTTTATACAAATCTCCCTATACTTTGTGAGGGGTGTGTAGCAGGCATAAAATTCATTTGTTAAATTCCTTATTTCTCTAAATCACATCTACTTGATGCCACTGCCCATTTGACAATTGGTAAACGTAGTGAAAATCAAATCTCATGGAGTCTCCTCCTCTAGATTACCTAGGTTCTAGGTAAGCTAGAATACGTGGTCTTGGATTATTATTGAACACCACTTATTGAACCCACATGTCTTCTTGAAGTTGGGTATTTCTGTGGCTCCTGTGCCCAGCTGGAGCGCAGAGATGTTTTGCTGTGCTCTCAATGGTTTCAGTGTTCTGGCCTGCACACTCACCTCTATTTGTCCCCCGCAGCCCCCATTCTCCTGCCATCCATTCAGATGATCGCTCATCTAAGACTTCATGGTGCAGGTACTTCTGCCACAAGTAGACAATGTCATCAATGCTCACCCCCTGCCCTCCACACTTCTTTCAAATCAGTGTGAACAGCCTCTGTCCTCTTGCACCTGGATCTATTCTCCTCTGAAACAAAAGTCTAGTGGAAGTTCTCTTCTGTAAGTAGTGCAACAGTTTTATTTTGTTTTCGAAGTTCCTAAGTCAAAATGACTGACTATCTTCTGCAGATAGGAGTTTGCCACGTTTTTCACTCCCTTGCAGCAAAGCAAATACAAAATAAACTACCTTCTCACTTGTAGATATACTCACTATGCAGGGAAAAAGTACAACATATGTTACAAAGCCTTGTATTTCAAAATGTTTTTCATCTGCTAAGAGGCACTTTACATCCTAAATTGTCTTGACTGGGGTAATCATGAGTAGGGGTAAGTGATAAATTTTATGGTCGTCTTATCCATGAATTGCTTAAATTCCCCTTTGTGCTGTGAATTCTTTCATTGTGAAGCTATTAACATTAAGAATCAAAACTATTTTTATCAAGCTAAGAAATAGAGTTTGGGTACTGTTGACCTACCTTAATAGCTCAAGTGACAGTACGAATGGAGTCTTTCTAGATGTTTAGATTTCAGCATATTGATAAACCCATTCAAAAATCTTACTAAACATGGTTCATCATATTGCAGGAATCTCTCACCTAACAGGTTAAAAGTGTGCTTCACATATTATAACTAATTTGCCCTACATGCAAGCAAACAAGATATATTTTTGGAATTCATTTCTATCCAAGGATTAGGACAGGCTTTAAAATATCGTACTACTAGATAAGACGTCAGTAAAAGTTCCTGTAACTACAGACGTTTAAAACCTTGCCTGAAAAACAAGCTGTCGGCATGTTGTAATCCTACAAGAAGGACTAAGGAGTAAAGCTCCTCTCTCACTCATTGCCTTTTTTGGGAAAGAGGACAAACAAGGAGGTTTAGCGCGTAGCTGGCGAATATTTAGTGACAGAGATCAGTATTAATTCAGCCTAATTATCTTAATGTACAGCCAGTGGCAATAACATTATACAGACTCAAGTATCTGTCAATGAGATAAGCTCAATTTAGAGAAAGGGGAAGTTTATTTAAAATGGATATTTATGTGGGCAAAGTGCATTTCAGAAAACATTGTGAAAACTCATAGGTCTCGTCTCCCTTTGAAGACTATTTTCTTATCAGCATCTCACATAGATGGAACAGGTTTTGAAGACTTCAGTTGAAGTATCATCCTATATTTAAGCCTCCTGGACCAAAGTTCTAGAAGCTAAAAACATCATTGAGGGGCCAGCCCCATGGCTGAGTGGTTAAGTTAGCGCGCTACACTGCAGGCGGCCCAGGGTTTCGGCGGTTCATATCCTGGGCTCAGAGATGGCACTGCTCATCGAGCCAAGCTGAGACAGCGTCCCACATACCACAACTAGAAGGACCCACAACTAAGAATACACAACTATGTACCTGGGGGCTCTGGGGAGAAAAAGGAAAAAAATAAAATCTTAAAAAATTATATGTATATTAAAAACATCATTGAATATTCCACTAAGTTTACTTTGTTCACGTCTTTCTTCCTCATTACCCCATTTAATTAACAATGACATATTATTTCTCTGTATTATTTTTATTGGCACAATATCCTTACATAGAAATCTGCCAGAGCAGAGAAATAAATTCAACTGCACTCTCATAACAGCAGAGAAAATTGCTAAAGGCAGCTTGTACAAAAAAATTCATTATTCCTTCAGTCTCCCAAACATCATCCTGCAGACTCTGGTGTCACTCCAATTTATTTTAGTTCACACTCTTTGAGGATAATGGTTGAAGCCTAACAATGAATCCTACAGTGAAGTGAGAAGATGGTGTGACTTCCAAAAATACAACAGCTTTTGCTTCTTCAATTAAAAGGCCCTCCTCCCTTGCAGGGACTTTTGGCATGCCCACATGTCTCTACATTCATTCACTTGTCATATAAATGGGAACGTATTATTTAAGCAACAAGCAGAGTATGAGATGCTGTGGGTGAAATAACAGCATGACACATGGCTCCTGGTTATAAATGCCTTACTAGCTAACTGGGGAGATCAGACATTTATACAAATATATGATTCATGGGTGTGTGTATGTGTGTGTGTGTGTCTGTGTGTGTGTACCATGTAGGAGATACAAATTTAGTTCTGTAGAGACGCATATAGGAGGAAACACACAATTCTGCCTAGGGAGATCAGAAAAAGCATCTCAAAGGAAAAGTATATTAGCTGGATCTTCAGAGGCTGAACATTGATTTTGAAAAATTGATGATCAAGTGTAAGAGTAACTAACTCCCAATTTGCTCCAAGACTGAGGGATTTTCCAGGATACAGGACTTTCAGCAATAAAACCAGGACAGACCTGAGCAAACTGGGATTAAATATAAGTTTTTTTCTACCTTTTATCTTCTGTCCAATACTACTCCCATTTGTAAGTCATGCCTCTCCAAACTAAATCTATAATTGGTCACACGTATTAATATAATAGCCTGTTAAACCCAGAGTCAAAATCAAGTGAAGACTTTTTCCCCTTTTGTGTGGTCTGGAAGGGCTTACTCTTCATTCTCTTCAGAGAGTGGGGTGGGGAGATACTACATTCAATCTCCCTGGTATAACAAAGAAAATACAAAAAGATAGTGAAGCTAAGAATAATAATAGCTAACACAAATTGAGTTGTGGCTATGGGCCAGGAGCTGTTCTAAGCATTTCATGTGTATTTATGCATTTTGTACTCAGAACAACCATAAGAGATGGGGCTCTCTGTAAAGTGGGTGTAATGAGAAAATTAAGGCATTTATATATTAAGTAACTAACCCAAGTGCTGAAGCTGGAAGTAAAAACTAAAGCAACATGACTCCAGACTCATCGTGCTACTGGATTTCCATACTAAAAGGTAAAACTTCCTGTCCTGCCTTCTTTGGGAGAAGATGGGAGGTCAAAAGAGGATTGTTTTTGTTCTTCTTTTTTTAACTTTGCATTTCTTCTTTTTTCTTTTTTCTTTTTTTAAATAGAAAAGAATTAAGGGCATTTAAGACTGTGAAACAGTAGAAATCCAGAAAACAGAGGGGATGCTGATGGAAGTTATGAGAGGGAATTAGCAAGGGGGAATATCAGCCTTGAAGAGTCTTCTTTCAATGGAGGGAGGGAGATTAATACCAATACCGTTATTTACCAGACTTTGTAGGATAAAGAAGTGAATGAAACACAGAATCCAGGGAATATATAAATAAGAAGGATCTCCATTGAAGTGAAATGCTATGATTTGCCATACTTATTTTCTTCAGAATTTCTTCTTTTGTATTAGTGAAGGAGACAATGAAAAGGGATCGACCAGGTTGATGTATAAGCCTTTCCAGGTAAAATGCTTTCAGTCAAGCTCCTTGCTTTCTCTCAAACATTTTTGACTATCTCTTCAATTTCATTGACAATATCTTCAATTCTCAATGAATCTCTTCCTTAAGCAGGACACAGTCTGTTTCTCTTTCTCTCTCTCTGAACTCACTTTTGCAGTCTTCTTCCCTGATCTTTCTCTTCTTCTCTCTATCAAATCTGGGTGTGCCCTAAAGGTTTATCCTTGTAATTTTACCACTCATTCACACACAACTCCTTCCCCTTATCACTGTGGTAATATCAACCAATATTTTTGCTTCTCATTAAATAATTGTTTAATTAAATTAATAATCACAGAACCAAAAATCTCTGATTTGTCAAAATTTGATAAGATAATTTTTATAGCATATTCTATCGCCATAGTTTTTACATAGAAAAATAATTGATGATTTCTAAAAATTACTATTTTTCTCCTTCTTGGTAGGTTATAAATAATCCTCTGTTCATTGGTTCTGTAGCCATATCTACATGACAATTAAGCATTTAAACATCTAAAATATCTTGCCTTCTTAAATCTATAGTTTTACTAATTTTTTCTTTTTATCTACTTAAAAATTTCAGTGTCTTTATTCACACTTGTAGCAGAAACCACATCCCTAATGTTTTCCATTAGATTCAATGTTGTAGCGTGACCCCCTTGAGAATGAATTCGGATTGCCACACAGATCCTAGAAAAGGGTTAGTATTACCCTATCTAAGGAAAAAGAAACTTGTTCTTGAATACTCTAGTGACTAGAGAGAAACAAGGTCTGGACCCTGAACAAGTTGCTGCAAAGAGTGATTATGGCTTTGTGGTTAGAAGCACAGACTCTGGAGCCAAAGGACCTGGGTCCTCATTCCGAATAGACATGTGACTTTGGGAAAGTTCCTTAAGCTCTGTTGCTCACCTAGAACAGGGATAATAATATAACCATTTCACAGTATGCATTAAGATCATGGAGGATTAACATACAGGCATATAATAAGCATTCAGCTATCACTCCTGCCTGAGCAGTCAGCCAGCTGTAATTCCTCTAAAAATACTCTTTTTTTTTACATTTCATAAATGAATAATTTCAGATGCCATTTGAACCTTCTAAAATATAGTGTTTCTATACTTATATAACTTTAATTATTAAGAGGTGACTAAAATATTGAATGTAATATAATTCAATTTATATTTAAATATGAGGATATAGATATTTAATCAAATGGCAAAATCTGTTATTGTCAAAATGCTGTTCTACATACACACATTTACTTTCATGAAGCAGCTAACAGCAGGAACAGCAGCTTGGTCTTATGAAAGGCCAAGGATTCATAAGACCAAGGATTAAGGGGTTTCTTTCCTGCTGTCTACACTTTGATCTCAATTAAGTAGTTAAATTTCACAAAAACACAATTGTTGCATCTTTGAAGAGGAGAAAATAAAATCTATATCATAGAATTGTTAGAAATAAAATAACATGAACCATATTAGTTTGCTAGCGCTACCGTAACAAATACCATAGACTGGGTGACTTAAACAACAGAAATTTATTTTCTCACAGCTCTTAAAGGTAGAGGTCCAAGATGAAGGTGACGGCAGGATAAGTTTCATGATGAAGCCTCCTCTTTGACTAGTAGATGGCTGTCTTCTTCCTTCTTCACGGGGTTGCCTATGTGTGTACACACATCTGGTATCTCTCTCTCTCTCTCTCTGTCCAAATTTTCTTTCTTAAAAGGTGACCAGTTATTGGACTGGGTTCCACCCTAAAGACCTCATGCAACTTAATCACACTTTAAAGACCTTATCTTCAAATATGGATGCATTTGGTGGTACAGGGGTTAGGACTTCAACATATAAACTTGAGGAGCACATTCAGCCCATAACTCTAACCTCTGGATGCCCAAAATTCATGTTCTTCTTACATGAAAAATACATTATCTTCCATTCCAAAAGCTCAAAAGTCTTAACCCATTCCAGCAGCCGCTCTAAGTCCAAAATCTTGTCTAAACATCATCTAAATCAAGTGTGGAAGAGATAGAAGTGTGATTCATCTTAAGGCAAAATTGTTCTCCAGCTGTGAACATATGAAACCAGATAAGTTATCTGCTTCCAAAATACAATGGGACAGATATAGGATAAACATTCCCATTTTTAAAGGGAGAAATCAGAAAGAAGAAAGAGGTCATTAGTCCCAAGCAAGACTTAAATCTAGCAAGGCTAATTTCATTTGATTTTAAGACTCAAGACTAATCCTCTTTGGCTTGATGCTCTGTCCTCAAGGCCAACCAAGGTGACACCCCCCCATCCCTGTGGCCCAAGGTAACAACTCAGGCCTATGGAATCAAGGAGGAGACAGCCCAGCCTCTGAGCCTGTGCTCTCTTGGCCTGTAGTGGCAGCCTTGCCAACCTCTGAACCGCCATTGGGCTCATTCTTCCCTTTTCCTGAAGGATAGTGCTTGTTCACAGCTGAACAGCTCTATTGTCCCATCCTGTAGAATCTCAGAAGTCTGACATCCTTCTTTCAATTTGTCTTGTCTCTGTCCCCTTCAGTCCAAGCTGGTAGCATTTTTGCTGAGATAGTTGATTGGATCCATGAGTCACATTCATAATCTCTTTACAGCAAAGAATTGTCCAGCCACATTCTTGAGGTTCTTTTTTAGAACACACTTTCTCATTTTTTTGCCATATGGATGGACTGAAAATTTTCCAAATCTTCAAATTCTGGTTCCTTTTTTTGCTTGACAATTCCTTCTTCAATTTGTCTCTCTTGGCTCACATTTTCTGTAAGCAGCGGGGGAAGACAGGCAGCACCTTCAACACTTTGCTTAGAAATCTCCTCAGCTAAACATCCAAGTTAATCATTTACAAGTTATACCATTCACAAAACAGCAGAACGCAATTTTGCCACTTTATAACAAAGATCTCCTTTCCTCCAGCTTCCAATGACATGTCCTTATTTCTGTCTGAGACCCCACTGGAAGCACTTTAGATATTAATATTTCTACCAGGAATCTCTTCAAAGCAATCTAGAGTTTTTCTAGCGTGCTCCTCAAAAACTCTTCCAGTCTTTACTCACTACCCAGTTCCAAAACCACTGTCACATTTTTAGGTATTTGTTACAGGAGCACTCCCTGCTCAGTACCAAAATCTGTATTAATTTGCTAGGTCAGCCTTACAAAGACCAAGTACTAACTGGCTTAAACAACAGAAATTTAGTTTCTCAAAGTCCTGGAGGCTAGAAGCCAATATCAAGGTGTCAGCAGGATTGGGTTCATTCTGAGGCTTCTCTTTGGCTTGTTGACAGTTGTTTTCTCCCTCTCTCTCACATGGCCATCTGTGTGTGTGTGTGTCTTGTGTTTCCCTGTGTCCAAATTTCCTCTTCTTATTAGGACACCAGTCATATTGGATTAGGGCCCAGTCCAATAGCCTGATTTTAAATTAATTACCTCTTTACAGACTTTATATCCAAATACAGTTACATTCTGAGGTACTGGGGGTTAGGACTTCAACATATGAATTCTAGGGGGACAAAATTCAGCCAATAACATGCACTATTTTTTTTAAAAAGTGCTATACCACTAATAAAATTTAACATGTGGGCATCTGTGTTATTTTAATGAGACAAAAACTGAGACCAACATTTAAGTGAATAGCTCAGGTTACACAGCTTGTTAGAAACACAGCTTAATTTTTTTTTCCTACTCTTCTGGCCATCTTTCATAATGTGCCCTGCAGATTTCTTTTCTCGTGTGGTTCCCTTAGTCTTTAGATTAAACTTGTCTTTCTTTTCCTCATATTCTCCTGGGACAATTCCCTTCACTCTCACATCTCTGAATAAAATAACTATACTTCTACTCTGCAGCTCCATCCTAACTCTGTCACTGAGTTCCAAACCCACATATCCAACTGACCACTGGACATTTCCACTTAGATGTCCCAAGACTCCTCAAATCCAGTAGCTTTCACCCTCAAATGTCCTCTTTTCATCTCCTATGTCCCCAAATTCCTTCTCTGTTGAAATTAATCTCAGTGCATGGCCCATCCTTTAGTTTGCCCCAGCTAGAAATCCTGATACTATTATTAACTCCTTCTTGCCCTTCACTTTTCACATACAATTAATCACCAGCTTTCCAGCTTTCCAGCTTCTTAAAAATTTTAAATACGTCTATTCATTTTTATCAACTCTTCTTCAGTTTTCAAAATTCCTTCTCTTGCCTTCTGGCTTTTGAACATGATATTCTCCTAACTAGGAAAATACATAATCAACTTTACATGTAACTAATTCAATATCGTTGTCCTTTGATATAAAGTTAGAAATGACTTCAAGGGAAACTTTGATAGCTGATTGAGTTAGTTCTTCTCGGCATGCTCTCTCTCCCACCGCACCTCCATCCATCACGGCACTTATTGCTCTGGATTGTTAAAGCCTGTTTACTTATCTGATCTCCACCCACCCCACCATTTGGCTGCGTGTTTCTGTATGACAGAAGCCATGATTTGTTTACCAAGGTTTCTATAGCACAACTTTCTTGGGAGATAATAAATATTTCAAGGCTACTTGTAGAAGAGGAATCCTGGTCTACAAGATTTTAATCCAATATTTGCTCTATTTGATTAGGTTTCCACACACTGGGCTAAAATCATTGAAGCCACAAGGAAGAAAATATACACAAAAAAACAGATTTTATTTTGAGTGGTACACTAGCCAAGGGCTAAGATGTAGAAAACTATATTTATTTTCAAACTAGAAAGTAGGATGTACCATCTAGAGGCGTATCTTTATCAATCTGGTGTCTTGGGTTTTTTCCTTTTGCCTGAAAAGCAAATTGAGGGATATAACCTAGTACAAGTGTCTCAGTTCGTTTTGCCTGCCCTGCCACTTTTACATTTATTTAAGGTTTTGAAATATGGTGCTTAAAAAGCATGAAGACATTTGACATCATTAGAATGAAGTTACAAAAAATATACGTGAGCAACAGGAATAGTAGTAGTTCAAAGTAAATGTGGGGACCATAGACATTTAAAAAATTGATATGCTAAATAATGATGGAATGAAAGTGATAAAATCAGCCTGAAAAGTGGTTGTCTTCTATCTTTAAACCTATTAGCAATTCTGGCAGGCTTAATAAGCAGGAGTTATGGATGAAGTTGTCTATTACAGTGATCTGCAATCTGATCACTGGTGGGCGGAGCTACAAGAAGACCTCAGAGGAAACTCAGGTCGAATTTCTTCTGAATCTTCTTAGCAATGACAGTATTCAACTCTAAGAAGTAAATGCATGGAATAAAATTTAAATATACATTTATATATTTATATATATATAGTGTGTACATATACTATCTACTATATATATAGTATCAACTATAGTAGTATATATATATGCTCTCTACTACGTATACACATATAATCGTATATATGTACATACATATATGTATATAGGTACATATACATATATTATATATGTATATCTATATATTTATATGTGTGTTCACCCTATTCTGGTAACCTTGAAGCCTAACTCGTGATTGAGTGAGATTTCTGGGTGATGTTATGGAGCCAACCATTCTCACTAATTCCCCAGTCTCGTACACTAAGAATAACTACCCTTATGTGATGGTAATGAGACATAATGATTTGTGTGTTTGGCAGACTGGTAGGTAGGAGGGGAGGCTCTACACGAATTCTGGGGAGGTCATTACTTGTAAATCACTGTTCTAATACGCTAAAGTCATGTTTCCTTCACATCAGCAATTGAAAAGGCAATTATAAGTTGATTGGCCTAGGAATATTATATACAGGGTATATATAATTCTTTTTCAGATACTCATATTTATGCTCCCAAATACCCTGTGTTAGCCTCTCATTCTCTCCTAGGAGACTAATCTCTAGAAAAAATATTATTTTTTGTATTACTTTTTAAGTTGTCATTCTTATCTGTGATTATGTGGGCGTGTATGCATATAGGAACATATATATAATGCAATAGATCATATTAGAGGCCAAATATGTAGTTTAAAATTTGGTGAAAGTCCATGAAGGCATTATTAATTATTAGGCCTTCTCTGGACTTCACAGTTTCCACATTCACTGTCACATCAAGTGAATTGGTACCTTTGCTGAAATTTCCAGGACCAGCATATTAACTTTGGCTTGGGTAGCTAAAAGCTAATTCAGCCCCCAGGGAATACTCTGAGAGCATAGGAAAATGATTCAAGTCATTAATTTACTTTATTCGTCAAGAACAGGCTAAGAAAAGAAAGAAATCTAAGTTCTGAGCAAAGGTGAATGAAGTGTGTAAGAGTCATAGAAGCAGTGCCCAAGACTCTAACGCTTGATTTACAAGCAGCCTGTACAATGAGCTCCCACCCATTCCCTCCAGATCCCTCAACTCCTGGTTCCCAAGAAAGTCACCTCACATACGGACACGCACGCAAGTACACAGACAACATCTATGCCCCTGCTTATATTCTCGGAAACTCTGAAGAGGATGTGGGTAAATGGAGGAATTTATATCCTTAGCTTGTAGGAGGAAACAGCACACCTCTCACACAAAGGACTTTGAAATAAGTGTATCCAGGTTGCTCTTTGAGGGATAAATTATAAATCAACACATAACTCCTAGGTGTCCAAGGTAGTAAGATTGCAAGTATCAATATAACTAAGGAAAAAGAATATCAATCACAATATGGTAACAATGGAAGTCACAAAAAAGGAGCGCTATCAAGGCCTTGCAAATTCCATCGATATCAATTAAATATCCTGTCCCATGGCAGGTTTACTCCTGTTATGAGGATAGATGTATTAGGAGATTGAAACATAAAGCTATTAAACATTACAATCATGTAATTCGTTATTCTGGCTCTCATTCCAGACTCACCAAGCACCTGTCTGATAAGTTGGGGAGCTTCTTTAGGTCAGGCTGGTCAGGCTTTCATGAACGCTGAGCCTGCTGACAGTCGTATTTCTCATTTTAATTTAATAAACTGGCATCCTGATTTGTACAGTTCACTATCTTATGGTTGAATCCCCCTGAGTCATTCAATTTCAGGATACCAGCAAAATGGACCTGCCGGGTCAAGGTCCGGTAAAGAATAAGGTAAATATCATGTCACTCAGCCTCCTGAAATCTGAATTTTTCCTATTCACAACTGAACTCACTGTTCACTCATCTTTAAAATTTCAAAAATGCTTACTTTGTTGGTTCGTAATAGGTATTAAATGAGATTATATACAAAATAGGCTGGCCTCATGCACTTTACAAATGGCTCAAGTAACTTCACTTCTCTTTCTGAACTTGAGAGCTCATTCAACAGCCACTTTAGCATCTTGGCACTCTGGTGCTGTTACAATCACACTGGAAAAATACAAATCACCAAGGGAAAGCTATGTGGTATGCTAGTCTGTTGTAGTTTCAATATAATATGCTTTTCCTTGATTATAAAAGTAAAAGGCGGGGCCGGCTCCGTGGCCGAGTGGTTAAGTTCCTGCGCTCCACTGCGGCGGCCCAGGGTTCGGATCCTGGGCGGAGACATGGCACTGCTCTTCAGGCCACGTTGAGGTGGCGTCCCACATCCCACAACTAGAAGGACCTGCAACTAGGATATACAACTGTGTACGGGAGGGTTGGGGAAGATAAAGCAAAAAAAAAAAAAAAAGATTGGCAACAGTTGTTAGCCCAGGTGCCAATGTAAAAAAAAAAAAGTAAAAGGTATATTTAATTCAGACACATAGAAAGCTATAAAAATGGAAATTAAAATCACTCATAGCCAGAAGTGCATTGGTAAATATTTAACAACTGGCTCTTTGAGGAAAAGAAATGTGTGCTTTGATATAGAAGGTTTTATAAATTTTAGTGATCCACAAATAATAATAAAATATACAATACTCTTTATTGTAAATTCTTTCTAACCTATTAATTTTGGCAGAGTGCTTTGATGGATTTTTACCAAACTCTTTCATCTATAGAAAACCTATGGTTGTAATCCAACCATAACCAACAAATAGAGTTATAGCTTAATCAGTTAGTCCTTTTCTCAATAAATGTATTGTCATTAAATCTTATTTGTGATCTTCTGCTAACTATTTCTAACTTTATACAAATTATATTCACTAAAATAAAACATCTTCCAGCTTCAGCACTAGACACAGCACACTTTAATCTGCACTATTAATGTTTTCTCCATCACTTTCTTCAGTCTAGGTAAACAAAAAAATATTGAAGCAAGTCCTGATTTGTAGTGCTAGCTGATTTCCAGGTACCCAAACGGCATCACTGAACGCAGAGTTAGGAAGAGATGCACAGCAGTACACCACTATGTAGTGTTTCTAACAAACAGATAAAGTAGACATAACCAACCTCAAGAGTATAGATAATAATAATGTGCCTTGAATGCATTGTGTTTTCTCTGAAGTAGATGCTTAGTGATTTTTCTCCTGGGTTATGCAGGTAGTACATTCTCTGAGTCTTGGCATATTAAAACTTTCATTATTTTGCAGTAATAAGAGTACGATTCTATTAAGAATAAGATTCCTACAGGAATCTAGGTTGAAAATCATGTCCACCTGTAAATTTAAGATTATTGCTCCGTTGATTTCTTACTACATGGCTCCATTGTCCTCTCATTACTGAGAAGTCCAATATTAAGGATATTTGCCCCTTTTTTCAGGAGCTGTTTTTAGTCATTGGAAAAATTCAGGATTTTTTAAAACTTTTCACATTAAAATTTTTGTTATGAAAATGTGTAGTCTGTTTCATTTTTATCTGAGTGTGTGTAAGGTCTGTTTCATTATTTTCTCTTGGCACTCAAGGTTATTTTTTAATTTGGGGAAAACTATCTTTAATTATGTTTTTAACTGTTTTTATCTCTTTATCCTCTCCTTCTGATATTCGTGGTAAACAAATTTTGGAGCTACTGGATCTGTCCTCTCAGATGAACTGTTAGTCATACTTTTCCTTTTTTTGTATTTTTGCTCTTTGGGATATAGTCTTCATTTTAATCTTACTTTTGAGAGAATTTGTGTGCATTCTGTGTAGTGGCTGATAAGACAGGGATGACAGAGTTACCTCGGTCTCTGATATTCTCAAAGACTGCAATTCCAAATGTTCCTTATATACCTAAATTCATTCAGTTTTCTATGGATTTGTTTTTATCCTAGCAATGCTTTTATTTCCAGATACTCGATTCATGGATTTCTCCTTTATTGCAATATTATTATTGCAATATCATTATTCTTAATATTGCACATAGCAGCCCATTATTATTTCTCAGTGCAATATTTTCTCAATCATATATATATCTCTGAGAATATCAATTAAATGATTTTAAAGTCATATTTGAATAAAAACTGTTTACTCCTAAGTTAGTTGTTCTGTTTTCCATCTTACTTTTATCATTCAAACTTTGTGTTTCCTTGATTGGATGGGACTCGTCTACACATGCACGTTTATAAATGATGGATCAGGCTGATTAGCAGGGGTATGGAGTCCTCCACAGCGGTGTTTGTATACTTACCCAACTGACTGCCATGCCCGGCTTCGCCCTGCTGGCTCTGTGGGTGTGATGAGCTCGCTCTCTGGTCAGCACAATTCCCTTTGGATCACACGGAAAGGAAGAAAGGAGCTGCCAAAAATGTGTAACTCTTTACTCTGGAAATGGAGCATTTAGTTTATTCCACTCGAGCATGCAATTAATTTTCCTTTTTCTTCTTCCTCTCCTTGTTGGCTGTGGGGATCTGGACTTATATGGGATCTGCTAAAGATGTTTATATTTTTCATGCAGTAATTCTGCAGCCTTATATCTATTAATTTTAAGCTTTATTCCACTTCTTGACAGACATTTCCTTCCTCAATATTTCTTCTAGTTCTTTTAGAGATATAGTTTTACATTTCCACATATGCTCTCTATATATTTTATTTTAGAGTAGTAAACAAAGAATAGCTATATATTTTTTTCCAAGAGATTAGCCAGTTATTTTAGCACCACATATTAAGGAGATGATTTCCTCACTAATTTGAAATGTCACTTTTATCATATGGTAACTTCTCACATATTTGGATCTATTTTTGGAATTTATTCTTTTCTCTTTGTCTTTTTCTGTTGTGCAAGTGCCATATCTTTTAAGTTACTACAACTTTAAAATTATTGTAAATACGAACTCATCTAGCACTTTTCCTAATTATATTTAGCATTCTCCCATATTTATGACTCTAGATATAGAAAACTCTGTGAAGATATACGCCAAATTAATGGTAGATTAATTGAGGATTAATTTGAGAAGAGTATTTTGGAAGGAGTAAATAGAGTTGAATGGGAACTTTCAATTTTATTCGGAATGCTTTGTATTCTTTGAAGTTTTTACAACTGCGTGTCACTTTTATAAACTTCTTAAAAGAAGACAAATAGAGGAATATAACAAAAATGGTTAATAACTTTAATACAACATAAGCTTTGAAAAAGACACAAATGGGAAAATGGTAAATGACATAAACAGGTAACTTAAAAATGAAGAAATACAAATGGCTAATTATCAGATAAAAATAATCTACTATAATAATAATGAATTAAAGTAAATTAAAAATTTTTATTTTAAAATCTTGCCAAATCATTGGCCAAAAGTATTAAGATTCAAAATGTCAAAGAAACTAACACAAGGATATTCTTGGCAGCATTGTCTATAAAAGCAAACATTTGGAACGCCCTAAATATTAATCACTGCAGATCATATGAGCAAATTAAACTATAGTCAAGCAATAAATATTAAAAGCTAAAAAAAAGGTAAAATGCATGTTAACATTGACTCATGAAAAACACTCCTTATGAGATTTAATTATATGAGGAAAACAAGTTACAGAACAGCATCCAAAGTGGAGTGCTGAGTATGCGCATGTATGTAAGTACAGACCATAAGAACCCTGTATATATAGAAATTCTTAAAAACATGTTCCAAAGACTTTTGATAAGTCAAAAGAGAATCCTAAAAAAAGTTTAAATAATCCACAGGAAGTCAAGAAAAGAAATATAGCAATGAAAAACAGAGAGAAAAATAGAAAACAAAATAAAATGGTAGATTTAAGTCTTAACAAATTGATAATTTTGTTAAATAAAAATGATTTAAATACTCTAACTGAAAGACTGAGATTGGTAAATGGTTAATAAAAAACTGGACTCAATACTATGCTGTTTATAGAAAACACATTTCAAATATAACAATATAAGCAGTTTGAAAATTAAAATTAGAAAAAATATGCAAACATTAATAAAGAAAGCAGGAGTGAGTATATTGATATCAGATAAAGCAGATTTCAGAAAAAGAAAATTGCCAGAGACAAAGAGATAAGATATACTGATAAAAGGGTCAATTCACCAAAAAGACATAGCAATCATAAACATGAATTCACTAAACATCGGAGCCTCAAAATATGTGAAACAAAACTATAGAACTGAAAGGAGAAACAGACAAATCCACAAGCATCTTTGGAGGCTTCAAGTTGGCTCTCTCAACAATTGATAAAACAACTACACAGAAAATCAACAAGGATATAGAAGAACTCAGAAACACCATCAACCATCAACCAACAGGATCTAATTAACATTTATAGAACTCTCCACCAAACAACAGCAAAATACACATCTTTTTCCAGTGCCCACGAAACATATACCAACATAGATCACATCTTGGGCCACAAAACAAACCTCAAAACATTTAAAAAATTGAAATCATGCAGAGTATGTTCTTTGACCATAATGAAATTAAACTAGAAATCAGTAACAGGCAGATAACAGGACAATCTCAAACACTTGGAAACTAAAGAACATATTTGTAAATAATCCAGGAATCAAAGAAGAATTCTAAAGGGATATCAAAACTACTTTGAACTGAATGAAATGAAAATTAAAATAAGACACTATTAATTATATGGGAAACAGTTAAGCAGTGCTGAGAGGGAAATTTATAGCATTGGATGCATATTAAAATCTCTTCCAGAAAGTTGAAGAGGAGGAAACACTTGCCAATTCATGTTATAAAATAAATCAAGTGTTACTCTGATACCAAAACTAGATAAAGAGAGTACAAAAATGGGTGGGGGAAGGGGGTACGACTATGAACCAATATCTGCTATGAATATAGACACAAAAATTGCTTTAAAAATAGACAATTCAGCAATATATAAAAAGAATTATACACCATGGCCAAGTGAGGTTTATCTTGGGGATAAGAGCAAAGCTGGTTCAATATTCCAAAGAAATCAATCAATATCATCAATCATATTAACAAACTAAAGAAGAGTAATCATGTAATTATGTGAATGGATGCAGAGAAAAAATGTTCATCTTGCTAAGATGGATGCATAAGCAGACTCGGAACTCATCTCCTCCCATGAACACAACCAGGTTACAACTATTTTTGGAAAAATTACCCTGGAGAGAAAACTGAAAACTGGATAAAAAGAACCCCCACTACAAGGGACAGTCCTGACTAAGGTGGAAGAGGCAGTAATTCCTGCTGAAGAGGAAAAAAGCCACCTTTGGGAGCAGCAGAGATTCTCAGCTGGCCAGGCAGGAGCCACCCTACGGTATGCAGCCCTCCCTGGAGGAGTGAGCTCCGGAGTGGGGCGATACTGCTATAAGCATCCTTCAGATGCAGCCCAACTGAGATGGGGGTCTTACTGTCTGGCTTTGCTGGCTATTAACTGCAGCGAGGACACCCCCAGAAAAGCTATCGGCCAAAAGCCGAAAAGATCCGGGTCTTAAAGGGCCCACACACAAACTCACTCATTGCAGCAAGCTAAAATCACCAAAGAGAAAGCTGGCAGTTCTTTGGCGAAACAAGACTCACCTGGTGGGCTCTGGGGACATCTTGGTAAGAGGAGGGACCTCTCCGGAAACTTAGACATTGGTGGGGGCCATTGTTCTGAACTGGGCCTGGTGTGCTGACACAGACCCGGTGGGCGCCACTGAGGTTCATCCCTTGGCCTGTTAGCCCAGGGGCCTGCCACGCCCACTAGAGCACAGATTTAATCCAGTTCAGCTAGGGCAGGCAGCCTACCCTAGGTACCAGCCCCACCCAACAGCATGCCCTCAGGCTACTTTTCAGCCTGGATTGACTGGGTGCCTTGATCCTCTACAGGCAGGCGAGCGTGTCTGCCTCTGTGGGGCAGGGTCTGTGTGAGGACCAGGTGAACTGTGGGGGGCAGTGGTGGAGAGGTGGGGCCTCGGCAGTGCAGCATCAGGTGTGCTCCAGGGGGTTGAGAAGTTTGCATGGAACAGGACTGTGTTGACAGTGTGTGTGGTCCTGTCGGGGGGGGGGGGGTGAGGCTTATCAGGACAGATGACCTGTGCTTCACAAATAGCCATAAAAAGGATCAGCCCCACCTTCCAAAGCCTGAAACAATTGAGTGCTCCTGTGCCTAGGGCCAGCCCCACTCAGCTGCAATCCTAAGAGAACTGACAACAGCCTTGTAGGCCTGAGGCCTATCGCAAATGTAAGCCTCTGAGCCTAGCAACCAGCCACACTGGGTACCAAACCAAGTAAGAGGAAAACTGCAATAGGAGTGTGCTGATAGACTTTGTAGCCAACAGTGCTGAGGCTCCCCAAACCGGATTTACAAACAGCTGGCCAGGGAAGGAAAGACTAGACTCCCTGGATACCTGCAGTGGGAGCAACCCTGCCACAGCAGAAAGACACAAGTAGTCCACAAAGGGGTTACTCCTGGGTCTTCTGGACTGGTGACGAGAGGGAAGCGCACTGCTGGGCTTCATAAGGCATCTCATACATAAGGCCACTTCTCCAACATCAGGAGACATAGCCGACTCACCTAATACATAGAAATAAGCACAGAGACAGAGGCATAATGAGGAGACAAAGGAATACTTTCCAAGCAAGGGAACAGGACAAAAACCCCAGAAAAAGGACTAAATGAAACAGAAACAAGTGACCTACTTGACAAAGAGTTCAAACAAAATATCATGAGGATGCTCACAGATATGGGGAGAAGAATGGATGAACACAGCATATCAGCAAAGAACTGGAAGATATAATTTAAAAAAACCAATCAGAAATGAAGAATATAATACTGGAAATGAGAAATTCACTAAAGGGACCCAATAGCAGGTAGAGGATGCAGAAGAATGGATCAGTGAGCTAGACAAAAGACTAGAGGAAATCGCCCAAGCAGAACAGAAAAAAGAAAAAAGAATTAGAATGGGAACAGTCTAAGGGAACTCTGGGACAATATCAAGCATGCTAACATTCAGATTATAGGTGTCCCAGAAAGAGAAGAGAGAGACAACAGGGCAGAAAATTTATTTGAAGAAATAATAGATGAAAATTTTCCTAATCTGAGGAAGGAAACAGACATCCAAGTTCAGGAAGCACGGAGAGCTCCAAACAAGATAAGCCCAAAGTGGCCCACACCAAGGCATATTATAATTAAAATTTCCAAAATTAAGGATAAAGAGAGAATCCTAAAAGCAGCAAGAGAAAGGCCACAGGTGACATATAAAGGGAAGCCCATCAGGCTATCAGCGGACTTCTCAGCCAAGATCCTACAGGCAAGAAGAGAATGGCACGACATATTTAAGGTGCTAGAAGGAAAAAACCTACAGCCAAGAATACTCTATCCATCAAGGCTGTCATTCAGAATGGAAGGAGAGATAAAGAGCTTGCCAGACAAGCAAAAATTAAAGGAGTTTATCACCAAGAAACCAGTTCTACAAGAAATGCTGAAGGGACTTATTTAAGTGGAAAAGCAATGACCACAAATAGAGATAAAAAAAAATTATCCAAAAAACAAAACAACAAGAAAAACAGGCAATAATATCACTTGTAAAGGTAAAAATATAGTAAAGCTAGCAGATTAACTACCTGTGAAGATGATTTGAAGGTTAAAAAATGTACTAAAATCACCTATTTCAGTGATAAGAGGGTAATGGATGGACACACACTAAACAAGAGACTATATATGATTTGAAAAACATAAAATGTGGGAGGAGGGGAGTGAAAAAGTAGAGCTTTGAGAAAGAGGTCAAGCTAAAGAGTCTATCAATTCGATATAGACTGTTATATACATAGAATATTAAATAGTATCCTCGTGGTAATCACAAATCAGAAACATATAATAAGCAAGAAAAAAGAAATCAAACATATTACTAAAGATAGCCATCAAACCACAAGGGAAGAGAGCAAGAGAAGAAGACAGGAACAGACAAGAACTATTAAAACGCCAGAAAAAAATAACAAAATGGCAATAAATACATATTTATCAATAGCTACTTTAAACGTCAATGGACTAAATGCTCCAATCAAATGCCATTGGGTGGCCAATTGGATAAAAAAAAAAGACCCATGTATATACTGCATACAAGAGACACACTTCAGACCTAAAGACACTCACAAACTGAAAGTGAAAGGATGGAAAAAGATATTCCACGCAAATGGCATTATAGGTACATGTAAGCCCATGCAATGGAAATCCCCAACTTCAATGTAAGATTTGGTAGAGATGAATCACTGAGGAGCAGTAGAAAGAAGTTTACAAGGTAAGCATGCTACAGTATTCTTTGATGTTCTTCTTATGAACATGCAACTTAAGACAGAGATTTTCAGTTCCAAGTGAAGGAAATCCAGTTCAACAGAGTTAAAGCTAAATATGGGATGGATTGGAAGGATATAGGGTATCTCTGAGAATCAAACAAAGAGCCACAGGAACAGAGCATCTCAGAGGCCTTGTAGACTGGAACTGAGGACTTGATCCTCTAAGGCTCATCTGCTTCCTATCAGCTTCTTGGGTGTTCTCAAGTGGCAAAAGACTTGATCCCTGGAAGTTCTTGGAAATACACTTAGTATTTGATGCCCAAGAGAGAAGAAAGAATTCTTCCTGCTGGTTGCATTTAGCAAAATCCCACAGAAAGACTATTTGCCCTAAGTTGAACCCTATAACTATTGCTATACTAACATTTAGCCAGATTGATAAGTACTATGATTGACCCCACCTACATCATACACCCAGCCTGTAAGGGGAGAGAAATTTCTGGGCAGATCAAAATAATATGTACCATAGGGACGGTGTTAACCAACAGAATTGCAGGAAAGTGCCATTAAGTTATCCTGACAAGAAAAAGAGTGAGAAAATAGGCAGAAGGTCTTTCTTTCTTCTGTGTTTTATTTTTGCCACATTTTTTCCCCACTTATCTAAATAAATAGTCCTCTTTTCTTTTGTAAAAGACTGGTTATTGAAGACAATTAATTGGCTCAAATGTATCAGTTGGGGAAGATTGCGATAGACTCCTTACGCTTATTACTGTAGCAACTATAGAAGCTAACGGTAATGTTTTTTCAATATTGAAAACCAATAGCACACACTGGATAACGTAGTCTTTGGTAATAAGTTGGGAAAAGATTAAACTACCACCAAACAAGTCAATTATTCTTTGAAACTCTTGGTTAAATGATGGATATGTGTTTCTTTTTCTTTTGATATCACTAATCACTCACCACAAATCTGAGAACATTTCTATTGTTCAGTGTTCTTGAAAATAACTTATGAAGTATTTTCCATTTTACATACTGCTACCATCCATAATTGAAGACAAATGGATACAGTGTGGAGATTATTAATCAGACTGGGATTTGGTGCTAATTTATGTGAAGCCAATGGATGTGCTAACTGGAAAAAAGCTGAGGACCACATTGAAATTTTCGTATATAGCTCCAATACCACATACATGCAGAGATTTACTTCCTTACCACAGCATGCTTACATCATACCCCACAATGCCTTCTAAGTTGTGGAATAGAATTAGGTACCAAACACAGAAACCAACATTATAAGGATTGGTCAGAGTAATGGAAGTTGGGGATGTCTTTTGGAAGCTCCCAAATCTATCAGAAGTGTTTCATTTGGAAACCTTTTTAACTATTAAAAATGCAGTACATTGTTTTCTTTTTTTCCTATGTGACTTTTTCCTAAATCACTGTGTTATTTATTCATTGTATGTTTTTAAATTGAAAGAATTTAAGTTTGGTAAACTTTTAATATTTTGTTATTGGCAATAAACTTTAGGAAGAAACCTTTATATCCCTTGCTGTGGGCTATTGTGATTTTGGTATTAGTATCTGGAAACCTATTTTCACCCTTTTTAAAGGTGTTAAAAATAAATTTTCTAGTCAGAAAAATAGCCTCATGGTTAAATGAATTATCCTCTGTGCCTAGCAGGCACCATAAATAATCCGTTAAGAGTTTTTGGAGCTTCTTTTCCACATAACTTATACTATCCAACACAGCTGATTTATGACATCAGCCCAGGTTCTAAAAGACATGAAAACTGCAAGGTCTGCGCGCACACCAACTCCATAATAGATTCAGCAAAAGCTATGCAGTGCAGGAATATACTACGAGCTGGCAATATTTCTTCATTACATTCATTATGCTAATATATTTTTTTGAGATGGAAAATGCATCTTGTTTGGAAAACTCAAAAAGCATAGTTTAAAATGTAAGAAAAAGTCCATAGATAGAAGCATCATTTAAAACAATAGGAGGGGAAAAAACAAACAAAAACTTGTAGCAAAATAAAATACCTACCCAAATCTTTTCATCATAATTACATGAGAATCATATAAGGTAGGAAAACTAAAGTACAAGTAGGCATTATTCAAAAAAAACCAATTCATTGAGGACGTTCTCAGTCTTTATTTTCAAATAACAATGTGCAATAACATTCTGAAAAACAGGTAAACATAGGCTTAATTTTTTAAAATTTTTTTATTATTTTTTTTTTTTTAGGAAAATTAGCCCTGAGCTAACATCTGCTGGCAATCCTCCTCTTTTTGCTGAGGAAGACTGGCCCTGAGCTAACATCCATGCCCATCCTTCTCTACTTTATACATGGGACACCTACCACAGCATGGCTTGCCAAGTGGTGTCATGTCTGCACCAGGGATCCGAACCAGCGAACCCCGGGCCACCGAAGCAGAATGTGCCCACTTAACTGCTGTGCCACTGGGCCAGCCCCTAAATATAGGTTTTAGAAAAGGAAAACCAAAGGTCGTTTTAGGATAATGGAATGAGATTTATAAACAAAAATGTTTTCAGAGTTCCAGATACTACCCTTTTTACTACCCTCTTAACAGGAAGTTGTATTACTTTGTACATACTTAAGTTTCCCTGACCTTCATGTGGTATCCTCTTAATGACCCTATGAAGTGATTAGATAGAACAGTCATTATCACACCCATTTTAAATAAGACAAAACTAAGAAGTTCATCACGGAAAGACTGAGCCTAGAACCCACATCTTTCTGTTTTTTTGTTTTTTGTTTTTTTTTAAGATTTTATTTTTCCTTTTCTCCTCAAAACCCCCTAGCACATAGTTGCATATTTTTAGTTGTGGGTCCTTCTAGTGGTGGCAAGAAGCCACATCTTTTTATTCTAAACCTAATATGCCTTACAGCTCAATGCGCTCTCAAAATTTCGGATATAGATACAACCGCATGAGACAACCTCAATAACACCAAGCTTAAAATGCTCTGAAATAATAGTTAGTCCGTGGATGATTTAACACATGAATTTTTTTGAATATCAAGTCCCATATTGCTCAAGGTCATAATCTCGTTACTTAACCCCTAATTAAGTCATACAGAATTAAATTAACACAGATCTTCGAAACATATGGTACATCCAGATTCAGAGGTGGTATGGATTCATCAAATTTCAGAATTTCTTTAAAAGTATTGTCATACCAAGATGCTAAAACTTTTATCTAAGTCAATATCAATAGGTTTTTTTCCCCATGTATTAGTGATTCCAAGATAGGACTTTCAATTACTTTCACAAATATCAACCTAGATACAGGCTTAGATAAGGGCCATTTATAAAAGGCACAAGATTGTCCACCTAACCTAGTAACTGTAGTTTACTAGGCATTGAAGGGATTGTGTATCAGTTCTTGCTTTGCCTATAAGAATGCTTACTTTAAAAAAACTGATTTAATACTAACCAGCTGAAGTTTTTTTGTTTGTTTTTATACTCCTCCAAGATCCAAACATTGCATTTCATTTACAGGAAAGATGGGAATATTAGCATTCGTTGCTTGCTACTAAGTGCCCAAACACTCTATAAATTTTCATCATTTTTATCACACTTAAGCATTTCAGTGATACCTAACATTACTCCTTAAAAGCGTTTCTGAACATAGTATGGATCAACTTACCAGAGAGTCAAGAATCTACATTGGAAAACCCTTTCACTCCCCAGGTAGCTCCAGTAACATCGGCACACTAAAACCCTTTGGCTGCCTCAAACGCTGGACAAAATTACAACAATGCAGAGAATGTATATGACATTTCTACAAATGACTAAGTGAGAGAGAGAGGGAGAGAGAGCACCTTTTAGCATGTGAACGACGAGTATTGATGTTTACTATTCATTTTAACTGTTCTGCCGCCTAAATGCCAATTTCCAAAGGTGAAGAGGTTGGTGGGTACGCAAGAATGATTGTGAAGTGACAGCTGGCTGCTCCGAACTGCTCTGTGCCAGTCAGGAGTTTTCCTGGAATTAATTGGGACTGATACCCAATGAATTTATCTTTGTAAGAAAATGTGACATTCTACTCTAGACAAAATTTTTAAACAAACAGGAACTATCAGAAATATTTATCAAGTTGAAAATGCTATGCATAAAGGATAAAAAAAATTTGAGAAAGAAATAATGTGGTACTTTTTGACTCACTAAAAAGACTATTAGTCACAAATAGTTCTTTTATCTAAATAATCTGTGTTAAATAAAAATGAAAGTATTGTCTAAAATGTAAGAAGCATCCCAAAATGATACCTACTCATTTTATGACTCCTTTGCACATACTCACTTTTTTTTTTATTAAAGAGGAGGCCTTTTGGGACATAATTATGGAAGCATATCTTGAAAGAGAAAGCTGCAATTCTTACAACCTGGGCCAGGAAAAGAGTGAGGGAACATTAACAAAACAAAAAGATTCTCATGTTTATTTCTTCATTCAGTCCACCGACATTTACTGAGCACATTGAGTACCATTATGTATTACACCCAGTGTAGATATAAACATAAAGCAAAATCAAAATAATACATCAAAAATCAACCCACAAGAATGTCACAGTAAAGGAACAAACAGTTCCAATACAATAGGAACAAATCAAGAATGTAAGGAAGCACAAAGACACGATCCCTTAACTCTGTTAGTGTGGGTGTCGATGAATGTTTCACAAAAGAGGTAGTACAGAGCTGTCTTTTAGGACATTTCCAGGATAACCAGGGAGGAAAGAGAATTATGGGGAATGGCCATGGCATTTGTAACAACATCATGAAAAGAGGGCAAACATCATCAAGAGAATTATTAGAAAAACTTGTTTCTAGAATTAGTCAGATAATCCCCACTGAGTCTGACTTCCTCATCCTCTTTGATATTAAAGGCCATGTTTTTATCAGCAAGAGTAGGAATGCTTAAGTGGGTTAACCAGGTTTATAGCAACAGGGATGAAAAGGATACTTTCTGGGTGAGACTTCCTAAAATAAATACACATCCCATTATAAGGCTCCAAACAATTCTTCTGAGAAGCCTATGCACTCAGTTGACATCAGACATCCATATTCATCACGGATCCCTAGGGCTAATTTGTTGTAAGTTAACTCTCAGGTTATCCTTGACAAACAACTCCACTTTTGTTTGCCAAACACATAATTCCACACATACTCAGAAACACACAGAATGAGGAAAAAAGAGATCCATATTTAGAATACTACTTTATTAATCTCATCAGATCTAAGATGGTTTAGCGTGAAATCCTTCTTTTTCTTAGAATATCTAAATGGGGTCTTCATAGGTCAAGCTCTCAGAAACATTCAAATTAAAAGAGTCTTTTTCCTCACAGTTGACACTATCAACCTAATGGAGTTAGGTGCCTTCTCATTTTATATGCCTAATCATGCGAGGTGTCAGGTCTCATTAATGCATTGAATAACCTCTATGTGTCATTAGTCTGTACCTAGAGAGCACTAACTGTATCATCCCTTCATATATGAAAAAGATTTGTAGTCAGATATGTTTAGGAAACACTGGATTAAACACAGTTAAATATGTTCCCTTACCACACAAATCTCAGAAACTTTACTATGATAATACACTCGTACAAGTCATAAATCTTCATGAGGGGATAATATATAGTAGACAGTGTTTCCCCCTTTTGGCAGACAAATTGGGTAGGCTACCTTTCCTTAGGAACAGACACTGGGAATGATTTCACTATGGTCCTCTCAGCATTTCTCCAGTTAGCATATCCATTGCCTTCACATAAATTAGCACCAAATCAGTCTGATTAATAATCTCCACGCTGTATCTATTTATCTTCAATTATGGATGGTAACATCATATAAAATGGAAAACATTTGATAAGTTATTTTCAAGTACACAGAATAAAGAATAGAACAAAATTTATTTCCTTAGTTTTTGTAATAAATGGGCCCTTCCTAGTAAATGATCTCTATCCTCACACTGTTAAAGTCACATTAGTTCAGCTGAATGAAGGTTCCCTGAGGCAAAAACAATAAGTAGTCACTTTCTCATTCAACTGCATGAAGTTGACCTTCAGTAAATATGATACTTGAGATTGATAGTTATTGCTGATGAAGGTAAAAAGTAGTGGCGAATTATTTTTTCTTAGGGTGCATAGATTCAAAATATTTTTGATTTATTAAAAATATATAAATAGGTAAAATATTAATATATACAACTTCTGGGAAACTATTCTTTGAGGAAAACTTAGCAGATATTCACTTTGTGCTCTAAAAATTATATCCTTGATAGATTAAAATTGCATTTAATTAAGAAGAATTAAATTCTTATAAAATTTAAGTGCTTGTTTATTCCATAAATTGAGACTTTATAACCATGGCATTGTATATACATAATATCCATTTCCCTCTAAATAACTGATTTATGTGTGTTTTACCCTTGTCTAAAGTTTATTAGTCTACTACAAAAACTGTTTCTTCATGACCAATATTCACATCTCTTGAAGTTCATGCAAAATAATTAATTTATTTCTATTCTCCCCTCCAATCTTCTTTGTTTATCAGCTAATAATAAACAACCAATAAGAGAATTTTATTAAAATTTTGTGTGTCACTACAAATAAAGATACTTTCTTATAAATGCTTGGTAAACAGAGCAGAGAACATCAGGCTGGTAGATTGCATTCAAAGTGAAATAGAGTGCTAAAAAATATTTGAATTGAGGATCTACTTCCAGAAATTATGGAGTGGCTCCCATTGAACCAATCCTCCCACAGATAGCATCTCTAAACTCTGGAAAAAATGTTTACAAAAATTACCTGAAGGTGCTGGAAAGTGACCAAATCAGACAGAAATTGGAGTGTGATTGACATTTGGAAAAAGGAAACAGCATTGAATGAGGTCCTCTTTTGTATAACTCTTCACCTGAAGATGAGGACCAGTCAGTGCCAACTGAGCTGGCTGAAACTCAGGGAATCCACAATGTTGCTAGCAGGAAAAGACAGAGGACCAAGATTTTAGGGTGATCACAGCAGTTGGAAAGAAAAGGAAGAAATAAAGAAAAGGAGAGAAACAGAAAGGGAAAGTCCCATGTTCTGGACAAATTCTGCCCAAATCTCTGGCTGACCCCCTAACCTATGTATGTGTGGGCCAGTCTACAAGAAGCCTAGCCAAGCCAAAAGAGCTGAACAGAGATCTCAGGGCTCTCCATTAAAAGGGAGCAGCACTGGAGACCGGGTTCAGCCAGGTTAAGTGCCTGTTAAAAACAAAACAAAACAAAAACAAGCAAACTAAAAAAATCAATAATCTCCCAAGAAATATTATAGAATATATTGTCTCTATAACATCCAATGTCCAAGTGTTCAGGATACAATTGACAATCACTGGACATGCAAAGAAACTGGGAAGATGTGGTCAATACTCAAGAGAAAAGGCAATAAGAAGATACCAATTCTTAAATGTTTCAGATGTAATAGCAGGCAAAAAATTTAAAGCTGTTATTATAAATATGCTCAAGAAATGAAAGGAAATGCACTTGCCGTGAATGAACAGATAAGAAGTTTTAGCAGAGAATTCTGGAAATTCCAGAATTAAAAATTACAATTACTAAAATGTAAAAATTAATCAGAAGGCTTATGAGCAAATCTGAGATGACAAAAGTAAAGGTCAGTGAGTCAGTTGATAGAGCAATAATAATGATCCAATCTAAACAACAGAGAGAAAAAAATTAGAAAGCAATTAAGAAAATCTCAGGGACATGTGGAACAGTATTGAAGAGGTCTATCCCACGTATAATTGGAATCCTAGAGGAGAAAAGAAAGAGACCAGAGAGGAAAAATTATTTGAAGGAATAATGGCCAAAATATCCCCAAATTTGTTGAAAAAAATTACAAATTGAAGAAGCTTAGCAAGCCAAAGAAAGATATACCTGAGAGAGTTTCCTGATCTACATGTAAAGAGCTTGGAAGTCGCCACTCTATCCTAACAATAACTAAAAAGCTAAGACTATAAGTCAACAATTCTTCTTGGATCCTTAAGAGAAGGGAGGACACAGAGCAAACCACTGCACCAAGATTAGAGAGAAAGACAGGCAAAGACAGCCTTACCAAAGCAAAAACTCATGACCTGAAACTGCCTGGGAAGCCGTGCCAGGTTAGGAACACCTGAACTTGAATGAATTGCTGGAGGGCCAGTGTGGGCAACCGTGGGAGTTAAAAACTCCAGGGGCACCCAGTCATAGCGGGATCCCCCCAATATTGTGAGATTTACCCCCAGGAGCTCAACCAGGTTCCCACAGCAAATTTCAGAGATTACCGCCCTGCTTCCACCTCGGGGAGGGAAGAGGCACCATTTTGAAATGCATCAGAGCACTCTATTCTTCTTAACAAGGCCTGACCTCAGGGGAAACTAGTTAACTAAAGCATGACTTGCTGGTGTATTATCAGAGCCTAACTGACCTATGAAAGGGAATGCCCAACTCCAGCCAGCTCCAGTCTTCCAGGTGAGAGAAGAGAAATATCCAATGTTAGCACACTCTAGCCATCCAGCCCCGCCTAAGGATGAAGGAAAAAAACTGAAAAACTCTTGAAAAGTTCACAGGCTAGAGACATAGGCTCTCTAAAAGACTGAGATCTAAATCTTAGGACTATAGAATGCTTCCTCTCCCCCACACTCTACCATCACATTATTAAATGCCCATTTACACAGTACATAATGTCCTGCTATCACAAAAAAATTACAAGGCATACCAAACGGCAAAAAACACAATTTGAAGAGACAGAGCAAACATCAGAATGGGAGGGATTTTGGAATTATCAGACTGGCAATTTAAAGCAACTATGACTAATATGCTAAAGGCTCTAATGGATAGAGTAGACAGCATGTAAGAACAGATGGGCAATGTGAGCAGAGATGAAAATCTTAGAAAAGGACCAAAAAGAAATGCTAGAGATCAAAAGTCCTATAACAGAAATAGCGAATGCATTTGATAAGCATTATTAGTAGAATGGCATATATGAGGAAAGAATTTCTGAGCTAAGGATATATAAATAGAATCCTCAAAAACCAAAAAGCAAAGAGAACAAAGACTGAAAAACACAAAACAGAATATCCATGGATTGTGGAATAACTACAAAAGGTGTAGTAGACACGTAATGAGAATACCAAAAAGAGAAAAAGAGGGAAAGAAATGGAAGAAAGATTTGAAACAATAATGACTGAGAATTTCCCAAAATTAACGTCAGACACCAAACTACAGATCCAGGAACCTCAGAAAACACCAAATAGAATCAGTGCCAAAAATGCTACACCTGGGTTTATCTTTGTCAAACTACAGAAAATCAAAGATAAAAAAAAAACTGTGAAAAAAGTGTAAGGAAAAAGAAACCTCACTTACTAAGGAACAAAAAATTACATCTGCCTTCTTCTCAGAAGCCATGCAAACAAGAAGAGAGTGGAATGAAATATTTACAGTGATGAGAGAAAAAAGACACCAACCCAGAATTCCGTACTCTGAGAATTTATCCTTCAAAACTAAAGGAGAAATAAAGCCTTTCTCATACAAACAAAAATTGAGAGAATTTGTTGCCAGTAGACCTACCTTGCAAGAAAATGTTAAAAGATGCTCCACAGAGAGAAGATAAAGAACAAACATAAGTCCGTTACTCAGATCTACATGAAGAAAGGAGGAGCAACAAAGGAGGAATAAATGAAGGTAAAATAAAAACTTTGATTTTTTGTATTCTTAAGTGATCTGATAATTTTTCAAAATAATACTAACAATATACTTAATTATGTATGTTTATGTGTATATCTTATGTGTGCTTATATACGTAAGTTTATGTATGTTTATATGTGACTGAAATGAACGACTGCAATGATAAAATGGACAGGAGGAAGGAATTATGATTATTTTGTTAGTATAGGGTACTCAGAATGCCCATGAAGTGGTAAAGTGTTACTTGAAAGTGGACTTTGTTAGTTATAAATATATGTTCCAAACTCTAGGACAACCACTAAAAAGAGTAAAAAAGTTTAATCAATATGCTAAAAAAGGAGAGAAAATGGAATCATATAATGCTCAATTCAAACTTCAAAAGGCAGAAAAAGAGGGGAAGACAAAAACAGGAATGAAGAACCATGGTAACAAATAGAAAACAGTAAAGAATGTGGTGGATATTAATCCAACTATATCAAAAAATAACTTTGAATATCAATGACCTGAATGCACCAATTAAGAAACAGAGATTGTCAGAGTAGATCAAAAAGTATGGCTCAACTGTATGTTGTCTACAAGAAAACCACTTTAACTATAAAGACACATACAGATTGAAAGTATATGGATGGAGAAAAGTATACCATGCTAACATTAATCAAAACAAAGCAGGAGTAAATATATTAATGTCAGACAGAGCAGACTTCAAAGCAAGGAAAGTTGTCAGGTATAAAGAAGGGCATACATACGATAAAAGGGTCAATTCCCCAAGTAGACATAATAATCCTTAATGTGTATGTGCCTGATAAGAGAGTGTCCAACTACGTGAAGCAAAAACCAATAGAATTCCAAAAAGAAATGGATGAATCCAATATCATAGATGAATTCACGATCCCTCTATCAAAATTGGCCATATTCAGCAGGCAGAAAATCAGTAAAGACACAGTTGAACTCAACAATACCAACAATCAACTGCATATAATTGACATTTATAGACTAATTCATCCAACAATAGCAGGATACACATTTTTCTCATTTACATAGAACATTCACTGGGACAGACTCATGCAAGATGACATAGGAGAGAACCTAGATAATATTGGGTATAGTGAAGACTTTTTAGATACAACACCAAAAGCACAACCCATTAAAGAAATAATTGATAAGCTGAACTTCATTAAAATTAGAAATTTCTGCTACGCAAAAGAAAATGTCAAGAGAATGAGAAGAAAAGCTACAGACTGGGGGAAAATATTTACAAAAGACACATCTGATAATGTTATCCAAAATATACAAGGAACTCTTAAAACTCAACAATAAGAAAGCAAAAACCCAGTTCAAAAATGGGTGAAAAACCTTAACAGACACCTCACAAAAGAAGAGGAACAGGTGGAAAATAAGCATACAAAATGGTGCTCCATGTCCTATGTCATCAGGGAAATGCAAATTAAGACAACAATGAGCTACCACTCCACACCTGTTAGAATGGCCAAAATCTGGAACACTGACAATACCAAATTCTGCTGAGAATGTGGAGCAAGAAGAACTCTCATTCCTTGCTGGTGGGAATGTAAAATGGTACAGCCACTTTGGAAGACAGTTTGGTGGTTTCATATAAAACTAAACATACTCTTACCCAGGATCTAGCAATTGTGCTCTTTGGTATTTACCCAAAGGAGTTGAAAACTTGTCTACACAAATACCTACACACAGATGTTTATAGTAGCTTTATCTATAATTGCCAAAATTTGGAAGCAACCAAGATGTCCATCAGTAGGTGAATGGATAAATAAACAGTGGCCCATCCAGACAATACAATATTATTCAGCGTTAAAAAGAAATGAGCTGTCAACCCACCAGAAGACATTGAGGAACCTTAAATGCATATCGCTAAGTGGAACAAGTCAATCTGAAAAGGCTACATGCTGTATAATTCCAACTATTTGACATTCTGGAAATGGCAAAACCATGGAGACAATTAAAAATCAGTGATTGAGGGAGAGAGGAAGGGATAAATAGGCTGAGCATGGAGGGTTTTTAGGTTAGTGAAAATATATTGTATTATACCCTAATAATGGATACTTGTCACTATGCACCTGTTCAAACTCATAGAATATACAACACTAAGAGCGAACCATAATGTAAACTATGGACTTTGATTATGATGTGTCAATGTAGTTCATCAGTTGTACCACTTTGTTGAGGGATGTTGATAATGGGGGGAAAGGCAAGGTGTATATGGGAAATATCTGTACTTTCCCCTAAATTTTTCTATGAACCTAAACTGTTCTTAAAAAATAAAGTCTTAATAAAAGAAAGAAAGAAAAAGACATATCCAAAGAAAACTATTCTGAGGCACATAGTCCAACTACCAAGATAAAGGGAAGATCATAAAGCAGCTGGAGAAAAATGAGCTATTATGTAGGATGGAACGATTATATGAATAAGATGTGGAAATACATCTTATAAGTGCTGGGAGTGAAACCAAACAAACAATAGCAATCACAACAACATACACAAAAAAATTCAACCTAGAAATTTATATGCAGGAAAAATATCTTTTACAAATAAAAGCAAAGACATCTTCAGATAAACACAGACTAAGAAAATTGCCCATCATCAGGTATGCAGTACAAATAACGCTAAAGGAATTTCTTCAGGCTGAAGGAAAATTATAGCAAATAATTTCTAAATAATTATAGCAAAAAGTTCATCAGTAAGATGCAAAAATCACCCAAAATGCCAAATCTGTGGGTATTGTTGACTATAGTGTAAAGAAGAAACAAAAGAAGTTTTAAAACATTGAATTAATGTTTTAAGGAATCTACTACACTTTAATAGAAGAGATTTGACGGTACTTGAGCTGTTCTGATTTATTCTCTACATTGATCAAATTCAGCAGAAAATCATTTGTCTTCATATTTCATGTATACATTACCTTGTATTAATTAATATTAGCTTCTTGGCCCTTTCATTTTTCTTACTCTTCCATCCCTTTTACCACTTTAAAATCTCATAACGAACTTTAAGGTGCCCACATTTAGAAAAACCTTTAAGTTACAAGAGAAAATATTCAGAAGGTTGCAGCTTAATTCCTTGTTCAAATTTAAATGTAACCAGGGGACATTAAAAAATCCATTGAACAGAAATTTAATTTGTTGTAGAACTACATTTTGTTTTCTTTCTCATATATTGGCCAATTATTGCTGTTCCTCTGTAAAACAAATAAAAGAAAGTATACAGTCTCATACCTTAAATGTTTAAACAGCACAGAAATTTCCAATATAAACAGATATTGCTGTATCATAATCCATCAAATATAGCAACTTGAGATCTTCTATAAGCAGAAATATAAAATAAACAGAAATCTTTTCAAAGTCACTAGATACCATTGTGTATTTTACCAATTAAATATAATTCCCCTAAACTCACTGGGAAATTCACTACTTTTTTAAAAAATAATGAGGCCAAACTTGTAAATCCTAATGAATTTTAAAATCTCTTTAGTTTTTCTCTACTATTTGGCTTAACTGTATTCGTTTTTCTAGTTGTAGTATTTTTAGAAAAAGAATAAATTTGCACTTTCAGATTGAGAAATACAAATTCCACTTTATAATGGTATCTACCAGCAGAAACAGACAAAAAAAAAGAGTAGTTGATTAAACATTACTGTTCAGAGATTCAGAAAACCTTTTTCTTTCCTCAGCTGATGCCAATTACTTGAAAAAGTCTCACAAACTTTCGAACGCTAGATTTTCTCATTCAAGAAATAGGTATAATGTATGTCTATTCCACGTGAGCTTTCTGAATATCAGATAGATAACATATAACTCCGTGTACAAGGCAAAAGAGCAAAACCTTGGTGATCCGTTTAAGATAGTCCCTGTGTTATGAACTTTGTGTGCACACACACAAACATATACGTTTTGTTTAATGTAAATGTTTAAATTGTCATAGTCTTTAAATAGTATGGATATGATTCATTTATCTAGTACTTCAGTAGCTTGTCCTTTAGATTTTCTTTATGAAATAGAATATGAATGGTTGGATGCAAAAATATCCGTACACAGATTCTAATACGTGGATTGTCAGAGCAGAAAACCAAAACCTTCTAACACAGATGTCTTATCTTGAAGTGCCAAACATAGCTAAAGAGGGTCCATAGACTCTTTAATATTGTTCACGGAAATGTTTCTGTCTGTGCGTATGTTCATTTTTCTGAGATCTATCATAGATATAACAAATTCTCAATGGCATTTTAGACACAATTTGTTTAAGAATCCAAGAAAATGGATTGTTCCAATTTATGAGTACTACCAGTTACCAAAGGACTTTGAAAACTGTAGAGCAATACAACAAAAAATTATCAGCGACACTGTCTCACATGACAGTGTCCCACCAACACATGTATAGGTAGACACTTACATATCTGTCAGGTGAATTGATTAGACTGAGGGAAGTAGTATGACTCCTTAAATACTTTCCCCATCATCTATCCTATCTAATCTATGAATAGTAGTATACGGGACAGAGCTTCAGATTGCTGTAATATGACTTCCAGCTTTTATGGATATATTACAACTCGTTTTTCTATACATGGCTAGGCCTCCATTAATCAAAGTTGGATTTATTTAATTCAATTATCAATGTCTATATTACATTCTAAGAGCACAGTCATCTTCTCTATTGAACAAATTACTCTAAAACTATAAACAAGCTCTCTGTTTGCACACTCTAACTCAGCAGAAGATACAGCCAAAGCTCTAAGCTTGCAATTATTTCCTTATCTCTGAAAATATGCAAATGAACAAGTTCAGGGAAAGGCTAGGTATACTGTGAGCTTGTGCTTTGTCATCCTTTTCCAGGGTGGACTGCAATATGTAATTTGATGAGCAAGAAATGGAAGTTAGGCATATTTCCACCTTCTTCTAAGATTCTTACTCTTGGATTTCATTCATTTGTTTCATATTGAGTAGACTACTCCACATATCTCACCTCCTCACCTCACTCAGGCATCCCAACTCCCCGACCTTAGTGGGGCAGGAGTCAGAAATGAAGGTTACAGGGCCTTGAGCTTACCTTCTCTCAATGTTCCCTCACCTCAATGTTCCATCTTCCACCAGTCTACACAATGAAATCAAGTTCCACTCCTATTCCCATCTTGTTCCCTAACCCTACTCATGATCCTTTGGCTGGCCAGACTCAAAGACCCTGTCCTTTCTCTTCTGTCCGCTTATTTCTAATGCCCATGTCCAGCCACTCTTTAGCCAGTAGAAGTGAGAACTGGTGTCAGGAAACATGAAAAGGAACAATAATAAGAGTCTTAGTCAAACGGCAAAAATTATGCTGTGTTCATAAAAAATGGCTTACTCTGCTTTCATTAAAATTATGTAGTAGGCTAATAAAAATTAAAATAGAAAAATGATTTTAAAAAATAATTTGAAAAATGCAAGTTAAAAATATGATTTCACTCTTATGAAAAAAGTGCCAAATCAGTATATAGGTGAAGAGTTTGGAAAATTTATACAATACTTGCAATTGATTGTTTCTAAGCAATAGGATTATGGGCTCATTTTTCTTTTAAAAAGATCATGTTTTTGTTTCTTATTTTTAATGAAAAATTATTAATATACTTACTTATTTTATAACAGAAATAAATGAGAGAAAAACATCATCCTTAAATCTTTTTTTAAAGCAAAATTATGTCCACAGAGCCAGAAGTAGGACTGAGAAGATTTTTTTAGAGTTTATAGATTAATCTTGGAAAAAATTTCTAAAAAATCCTACATCAAGCAATTAACACCTGATATGCCCTAACCCAAGTAATTGAAAATACTTCTCTAATAATTAAGCTTAATTCAACACAGACTTTAGATTATCCATTTGGAAGCATGGAAAATTGAGAATTGATTATAAATAACACATTATATGTAACATATTATATATAATTACATATAATATATAATAAATATATAGTATAAATCATATTACTGTATATTGTTTATATATACAATATATATGTATGTGTGTATATACGTATTTGAATATGTATATGCATATTTGAATATGTGAACATTTCAACAAATAATGACATTTAAATCTCCCTCTAAAAATAATATTGTAGGTCAGAAATTAAATTAGATTATTTCCTTATTTGTAATTTCAAGCCCTCCTGCTGGTCTTCTGTGGAAGTAAGTAAACTTATTCTTTGTTCATTGAGTTCCTTTGAAGTGAAACAACTACTGCTGTTTCATGGCTCAGAGGAGCAAGATAACTCATGGGAAATTCCATGTAATCAGCTAGTAAATAGCACTTATTCTGAATTGGATCCTAGGGAATTAAGTAGTGACCAATCAAGTAAGTTTTACTGTCCTCGAATTGCCACAATTGATTTGTTCTAGTTCAGCATCCTAGGTAAACATCAATACCTCCTCAAACAGAACTCTACTGCCAATAATTGTTTTTTAGGTTCTATGTACAATCATCAGCAACCCTCAAAAACAAGAAGAAATGGCCTTGCCAGAAATGACTGCTAACAAGATTCCCACAGTGTCTGAAATATAGACTCTGAGGGTTGCTCACTTCCATTTCTGTCCTCAGCTACCCAATAAGTAAATGAAAGCAAGAACAGCAAAGTGAGAAAGGAAAGTTCTTTCTTCATTAGTACTTTTAATATATAGTCAGGAACAGAATGTTGGTAGAAATATGAACATTAAAGGTGCTTCTGGTAAGGATTCAGAGAGAAATGAGAAAAATGTCATTGGAAACTGGAGGAAAGTTGATTCTTGTTATATAGTCACAGACAACATGGCTGAATTGTATCTTACAGTTGTATAGAAAGCAGAATTTGTGAGTGATGAACTTGGATATTTAGCTGAGGAGCATTTCAAGGAAAGTGTTGACCTGGATTTTTCTTGTTGCTAATAGTAAAATATGAGAAGAACAAGATAAATTGAAAAATGAGATGTTAAGCAAAAAGGAAACAACACTTGATAATTTGAAAAGTTCTCAGCCTATCCAAATTACAGAAGACACTAAAATTAAATTCACTATTAAGAAAGTGTGCTCTGGTTAAAAGGCCATATGTGTGGCTGTACAAGCATTTATTAAAGAAATTAAGGATGTTACTCATGGATACACTCAACCATCTCTACAGAAGCCAGGAATTAAGAAATGCATAATCCATGAAGGATCTGTGGAGAATAAAGATGGAATAATTTAAGAAAGATCTGTGGGGGACCCTTTTGTCTAATTGTGTGAATCTCCATGACATACACAGGAGACCCACAAGGTTTTAGAGAATGTTGTATTAGTAGAAATACCACCAACTTGGACTGAAAGGCAGAGTCAGGACAAAATGAAAAGAGAAAAGATTGTCAGACTTACAAAATTCTAGAGCAGGAAACAGATTGATATTGCTACTTGGATGCAAATGTGTACTATCCTTCAAGAAAAAGGAAGAATGACACCGAAGAACGAGCCACAGACTTAGAGGCCTACAGAGACATGGGCACAAAGGCCTATCAAGCTGTGACACCAAGGCCGAGGCCAAAGGCATGTGTATAGATGGGGTAGTTGGAGGCACAGACACACAGAAGTAGAGCTGTACTGACCGACCACAGGCACAGAACCAAAGGCTTATGGAATTGCTTCTGGGGACAGATACTGTGGAGTTGTCTTGAGTACAAAAGCCTACACAGCTGCAATAGAACTAGACAGTGGAGCCATGGGTCCAGAGGGCAGAGCCATGAGGGATTATTCTTAGGCCTTGAAATCTAATACAATTTGGCTGCTGGCCTTGAACTTGCTTGGGACTGGTGACGCCTTTATTCTTCCTTCTATTTTCTCCCTTTTGGAATAGGGGTGTTTGTAATTGTTATCACATCCCTATTCCATCATTGTATCATGGAAGTAGATAACTTGTTTTATAGGTTCACACATCTACAGATAGAGAGGAAATTTGCTTCAGGATAAAATATACCCAGTATCTCACCCATATCTCGATTTAGATGATGACATTTGGGACTTTTGAGCTGATGATATTAAAAGAGATTTTAGACTTAGAGTTAATGCTACAATAGGTTGAAACTTTGGGGAATGTTGTGATGGGCTGAACGTATTTTAGTCATGGGGCAGATGTAAATTTGGGAGGACTAGTGGGTGGATTATAGTGGACTGAATGATGGCCCCAAAAAGATATATCCACATCCTTATCCCCAGAACCTATGAATGTTAACTTATTTGGGAAAAGGGTTTTTGCATACGTAATTAAATTTAGAATCTTGAGATAAAGAGATTATCTGGATTATCCTAGTAAGTCTTAGATCCAAGGACAAGTGTCCATATAAGTGATGCACAGAAGAGGAAACAGTGTGACTGTGGAGATTGGAAAGATGTGGCCACAAGTCAGGGAGCACCTGGAGCCCCCACAAATTGTAAGAAACAAGAAATGGACTCCCCGCCAGAGCATTCGGAGTTAGTGCAGCTATGGTGACATCTTGATTTTCGACTCTGGCATCCAGACTGTTTTAAGCAACCAAGTTTGCGGTAATTTCTTACAGCAGCCCTGGGAAACTAATACAGTACTGTAGTCTTTGACTGGGAGCTAGAGGAGAGGAAGCCTAACCTTCTTATCCTCACACTCCTATAGAAGAGCTTCCATCATGCTGAATGCGGGGGCAGGGCAGCTCATCCTGTGTCTGTAGTAGCCGACACAAGAGTTACATACTCTTGTCGTTCTTCCTGACTTTTTGCAGATTCTCTTCAATAAAAGTTGCTTTGTTTGCTGTGTGCTCTTAGGACAATTTCCAGATACTTTAAATCTTTGGGTTTTTGGGGTTTTTTCATAATTTTCACCAGTTATGGTTGTTTTGTTGAGGAGCTGGTGTGCAGAGCTCCTCACACTGGCATTCAAGACATGGATCTCCCCCAGCTTGGTGTTCATCCCTGCCTAACAGACTAAAACACACAAGTAAGCGAAATAGCGAAGTTCAGTTAAAATGATCATATATTTTGTCCGTATATGGTTTTATTTACTCACATATTTTTGAAAAAACTAAATGCCATACTAGTCCGTTCAGTTGAAAATATGAAATGCTCTTTTACAAACTCATCTAACAAGAACATAAAAATGCAATTTGCTTATAACGAAGTAACCTTCAGCAGCCTTATCAAGTTTCTTTTTTATTCCCAATGGTGTATTCAAACAGTGTGATCTTGCTCTCACAATCTTCCAAGGAGAGGCCCTCATATTCTTTATGTACAGGCAAAACTGCTTTTTTCAGAAAGAAAATAATCTTAACTCTGCCTTTTGATAGTCTTTGTAAGCATAGAATTTGGATAATATTTATCAGGGCTAAAATATGTCAGGGTTTAAAACTTTTATAACTCCAACCAAAAAGATAAAAAGATCTACATTGCCATCTGCTTGATTTTATCTAAATAATGCACATATCTTTTCAATCAACCACCTAAAATTCTTGTACTTTAGGTACTTTTAGGATTGTTAATATTTTATCGTCTTTTTCCAAGTCCTGCACAGAGCGTTATAGAAATGATTGATGTTCTAGAGAACTATGCTAAGAGAGATGCTAACTATTCATTTATCTAGTTTCTCAAATCTTAGAACTCTGCTCTTAAACCAATTCAGATTTTGAAAAGTTACAAGCATAAAATATATATTACTTACAAAAATGTTAGAGATATTCTCTTCACTTTTACTAATTTCAATGACAAAAAACAACAAACACCTAATGAATGTCTTTACATTTTTGGTAATATTTATTCAAAGAAATTATACTGTGCAATGTCTCTTTTTCATTGCCATACAACTTCATCTTTATGTAATAGTAAATTCTTGTAGAGTCCCAGAAACTAAGTGGTTCACGAGCCTTCTTAATCATGCTTCTTAATATTTAATTACATCATAGAGCTATTAAGATTTATTAATAGTTGAAAATCATCTTGATTTTGAAGAGTGTCACAACAGTCTGATCATTATTAATTTATATGGAGAAATACAAGACACTATGAAAGAAAGTTGAACTCTTTCCAAGATGAGGTGCACTTAGAAAATATTCATGCATATATGCTGAGAAAGTCTATGTTATTCTAATCTAAAAAAATTTTGTTTCTTCCTCCAGTAAAATGATTTATTACTTAAAAAACTAAATTAGAATAATTATCAAGTATTTATTTGTTTAATACAAGACTCAGTGTACAAAATGTGGGCATTTTTATATTTTGGTGGTTCGCATGAAGGAATAGTTGTGTCTTCCAGATCTCTACTTTACACGTTTATTGCGAAAGGAATGACGTGAGATGCAAATACTTTTTTTTTAAGTATTGGGGTTCTCATAAGAAGCATAAAACCTAAAGCATTCTAATTGTATAGAATAATAGCAATTCCAAGACCAATCTAGACTAGTTTGGGAGTAATGGAGGTGAGACATTTCAACTGTCTTAGAAATAACGTTTTGGTTTTCTTCTGGTGAATTTGTGAGGAAATTCATCTCCTAAATAGTCTTCCTGAATTAACAATCTGTGAAAATTTATTTCTTATTTCTTTGATTTCTGACATTGTTAAAATGTAAAAATTCCCGAGAGGTAGAAAAGTTTAAACTTCGTATCTCATTTGCATTACCCTAGGAAATTTAGCTGATGTACAACTAGGCCACTTCTGCTTTTTAAGGATTCCCAATATGCTAAAAAAAATGAAGATACAGAAAATATCATTAAATTTATATTTTAAATGTGTATAAATAAGCAGTTAACTCTTTTAGCACATATACACCCACAAATAAAATGATCTTGTGCATACAATCATTTGAAAAGATAGCCAATAGTCTAAGTTTGAGGTCGTTGTGAAGATGAGGCCAAGACCAAATGACTTTCAAGATTCACCTGTGAGAGACCCTCCTGGACTGAGTGAGGTCAGTGTGGAATTCTGAGGCCTCTGTACTACAAAGGCAAACACACACAATGATGTACAGATTTGGAGCCAGGTATAGGAGAATAAAGGTTTACCTGTTTTACAGATTTGATCATTGGCAAAAGAAGTATTTAGATGTCAATGTGTATCTTGTTTCTAATCCTCGTGAACAGAATGTCAAAGTTAGTCATATATTCAAAGAAATTTTGCAATTTAATAAAACCTTTTAGGCGTTTGTCTCCGTGTGCTAAATTTGGAAGCTTTTCAGAATTAATATCCCTTCTCTGTGTAATAATTCTAACAGTATTCTACATTACAAACTCAGGAAGAAAGAAATAAGTAAATGAGAAATTGTGCCATCCTATTTATTTTGATATAATTTCTTTTGGGGAAAAATTTAATTATTCCATTTATCAAAAGAAACAAAATAACAGCAAAAATAACAAATTAACATTGAGTCCAAAATTTGAGACAAAACTCATTCTTGCCTCTTGGAATTCAATTTTAAATTAATTCTCCAGTTGAATGATGAAGAGTTGGGCTCACAACTAATGATTGACAATGCGATAGAAAGGTCAACATGTAAAAAACTACAGGTGTACGCATAAACGTATTATACCTGATGAGTATTATATATATTTTCATGCATGTGTACATATGTGTGTATATTTTCTTTCCATATTATTAAATAACTAAAGTTCAAGATTATTTTTTCCTTTGCTACTCAAAAATTCTCAAACATAAGCCTTTTAAAATCCTGTGTTATAACCAAACACTGATAAACTAATAACAAAAAAATATATCTGGAGAGTAACAAGAACTTGGTTAAAACTTGAGTCAGTATCATAAGTATTAATACAAAATTGAAGGTTTTATTTATGGAAAGAAAAAACAGTTATTAGGCAAATAATGCAAATTATCTGATGTAAATCATTAGAAAATATAACTACTACATCCATATTTACGGAGATTTCCTTTTATTAAACTCAACTGAAAACTTAGCTAATTGTTCACATCTAGGCTATGCCTTTAGACTGGGTTTGGAATTAATTCCAATATGTATTCTGATCAATAAAAATGGTCAATAATATTTTCATAAATTTTAGTAAGAGTTAGCATTATCATTGTCACAGGAGCTGAATGGATGTGAAAGATACGGAGTGTAAATTTCTCTGAATTCTTTATATAAGTGGGATCAGTTCTAACAACATTTATCTCTGAATGATAAGTAAGTGAGAAATAGAAAAGTCATAAAACTTGAGAGGAATTATATAAGTAGGACTTTCATTTTTAAAATAGAAATGGTTATTAGTTATATGATTCTTAGCTGAACACAACAATTATCAAGCATAGATACATAACCAGGAGCGAGAAGATAATTCAATTTGTCAATCATTTCTGAGTGTCTACTTATACACATAGCAATATTCCAGGAGTGATAGATATAAAATACATGAGGTGACTCTCCAAGCTCACACTATCTAGCGGGGTAGGTCTGGAGAACCTTGAAAGATGTTACTGACAATCCCCAATCACTCAGCAACTACTGCAGTTCACTAAACGCGCCAACATTATAGGGATTCATAATGCTGCTGCGACTCTCCCTTAAGTGTGTGCCACTGAAGAGTTCACAGACTAGGCACAGTGTCTTCCCGTCAAAAATCAATGCTTAAATTATAGCAAAGAAAACAATGCCCGCTCCCAAAATTGAGAAATTATTTATTTCACTATTCCCCTTCTTTCACTCATAATCATTTCTATGGCTCAATAGATTAAAATGCATGAAATAAATAACTCCACTAGTTATTTAAAAGAAAAAAAAACAGACATTTTATTTGTCTAAGTCACTACATTCATCTGTACATATATCACCTTGTGATCAACTCTTTTCCTGCTGTCATGCATTAGACCATAAGCTCCTGGAAGTTAGAGATGTTCTTAGTATCCATTCCATGGCCCATGTGCGCATGGTAAGTTCTCAGGAGATACCCACTAACGGAAATATCCGCTGGAAAAAACATGTTTCACCACTGAACACTGAGACTCAGGGTGCTCAGTAAAGTGGGACAGACTTCTTGACTACATTTTACATTGCAAAGTAACACATTCTAAGAAATAGTGACAATATCTGTGCTTGCTGATCAACAAAAATTGTTTTTCAGTAAAATTTAAATTTTCTTATTGCCTGTAGAGATAAAGTAGAGCATTGAATGATTTCATTAAATAGTATCATCAAGTTATTATATTTTAGGTTTAAAAAGCATTCAACAAGAGGGAAAATTCATGTCTGATTGTCAAATTTGCAATTGTTATAAACTATACTAAAGCCCACTGACTGGTGTTTATTGTCTTTCCTTTTTATTAACACTTAGCTACTACTTAATGTATTAAAACATGTGAAATTAAAAACATCTTCATATTATTGACATGAAAATTCTTATGAGGATATACTTTGGTTACTTAATTTGAAAATGCATTTTAACGTTTTCATAAGCAACACATTTCTACAGTATCTCAAAGGAAATGGATTCCTTTTCAATTAACTACAATGCTGTTGCAACTTAATTAGGAGAAAAAGTCTAAAGACAGAATATACTCCAATTATTGTGTATTGCAAAAATTATTTTCTTAGTTATCCTTATATAATGTCTAACAACTTTGTGTGCACAATTGTGTATAGTAATGTTTATGTGCATGAAAATCTGAGAACCACTGAACTACTAGAGAAAAGGGAAAAACAAAGTGAAAATCTCTATGCAGATACCACAGATTTCAAACCATCATACCTTTAAGATAACTATTTGATCTGTAGTGGATACTGGAAGGGGACAGCGTAGATCGTTATATAAAGATCCTAGTGGCCTGACTTTAACATCCAACCACTATATCAGGCAGATACCAGATCTTAAAAAACTATCACATTTCAAGAGTAAGTGGGGAATGAGTGCTGATTTCTAAAAGTTTGGACTTTCTCAAAGAATTTATTGTTACATCTTAGTAATTACTCCTCTTTCATCGTAGCGAATGTTAGGACATTTTTTGGAGCCACCCACTCCTTGATGTTCCTTGAACACACCAGGCTTTCTCCACCTTGTCAACTTGCTGTTTCTTCCTCCTCCTGAAATATTCTTACCTATTAATCTACATGGTTCAGTTTTTCTTCTTCATCTCAAAGATTATCATCAGAAAGACTTCTCAATACCAGCCTATTTATAAGAGCCCTCCCTTAACACTACCATTCACATTCCTCATTTTATTTTCTCATAGCATTTATTGCTATCTGGCATTTACTTCTTTGTTTCCAGTTTCTATACTCCACACTAGAATCTAAGCTCAAGGTATTCATGGACTGGCTGCTTGTTTGCTACACATTGCCAGACACTAGAAGAGTGCCAGGACCATCATAGGTTTTCCTTAAATAATTGCAGAATGAAAGAATAAATGAACAAATTAAAAATTGAATGTAGATTAGACAAGACAGAGTGAGGTACTCTATAGGAAGAGCATGCATTAGCAACTCCACTCTCATCCATTCTCATTTGTGTTTGTATGCACATACATGATCTCTGTTGCATACTTCATTTCAGAGCATTGAAATATTTGACCCACCCCCTCAAATTCTTGTGTATTTGTCTTTTTAGAGTCAAAGAACCATTATCTGGTAGTATAAAAAGAGGCAAACAATAGAGAAAATTAATGAATCTGAAAACTGTTTCTTTGAAAAGATAAATAAAATTGATAAATCTTTAGCCAGCCTAATTTAAAAAAAAAGAAGACACATTACAATATGAGATAAGAAAGAGAGGTCATGACTACTGAATACATGGACATTAAAAAACATAATAAAGAAATACTACAAATAACCCTATGACTGCAAATTTGATAACTTAGATAAAAGGGACCAAATCTTTGTAAGACACAAACTACCAAATATATGACAAATAGAAATGGCAAGCAATGGGATATATTAGAGTATATGAGGAAACAAGCCATTTGGTGTAAACCTAATTCGGCCTGACCTTGTTTTTCCAAAAGGGCCTGACTGAGGCCGTTGAGCATGCATTGTATATCTGCTTTAGACATTCCCTAGGGCAAGAACAAAAGACCTTGAGATAAAGGTGCAACTCCCCTCCCCCTCCCAACTTGGCATTTCCTTAAGGATTAAGAATCTTTCCTTAGCGGTGCCGGCCCGGTGGCGCAGCGGTTAAGTTCGCACGTTCCGCTTCTCGGCGGCCCGGGGTTCGCGGGTTCGGATCCCGGGTGCGGACATGGCACTGCTTGGCAGCCATGCTGTGGTAGGCGTTCCACGTATAAACTAGAGGAAGATGGGCACGGATGTTAGCTCAGAGCCAGGCTTCCCCAGCAAAAAGAGGAGGACTGGCAGTAGTTAGCTGAGGGCTAATCTTCCTCCAAAAAAAAAAACCAAACAAAAAACAAAAAAAAAAGAATCTTTCCTTAGGCTAGAAACTGATTGCTGAGCTCACCTGTGACCACCCAGCTCCAGACGATAGACTTGCTTCCAGACGATAGACTTGCTTCCTGCTGCACCCACGCAGATAGCCGACCTACCTGCTGTTTCCATCAAGTGCTGTGTCAACTGAGCAGTCTCGTGACTATTGTAAAAGGGACATTTCAATCATATGTGAAACATCCTGTTTGGGGGTATATAACCACTCTGTATACCTCACTTCTTTGGCACTCTTTCTTCCTTCAGGAAGAAAGGCCCCAGGCCATGGTCCTCTGGGTCCTCACATTTCAGCTCAGAATAAACTCACCCAAATTTTCATTTATAGATTGGTTATGGATTATTTTCGTTGACATATACATAAATTCAACTAAAAATTGTAACATTCTCTTAAATCCATATGTAACATGGAACTTCTAAGATTCACAACTGATCGTTAAAGGTCTACAAGTGAGGGACGAATAAATCTTATTACAAATTTGATACAATCTTCAAGTATATACCATCTTTACAGGCATGAAACTGACAAAAATAGAAAGCAGAAATTATTTCCAGTGTTGGGAAAGACCTAATGTCTAAAACAATTTCTCATACAAACCTACTTAAGGGGCTAAAATTTCACCCTTAGACATGTATTCTGTAAGTATGTTAAAAGACTGACATTTCCAGGAGATACAACTATGCACTAATGAGTACTTGGAGAGATAACACGTTAGCCATTTCAAGTTAATAACACTACAGTGTCGTTTAGATTATCTGATTGTGAAAGAGGAATGAGACGAAGAGAAGACAAGTTTTGGCAAAGATGAATTAAGTAGGATAAATACAAAAGCAAAAATACGTACAGTAAGCCTTAAAGTTAAATTCCCTCAAAGGACGTTATTGCCTTCAATTCTCTGTATTTGGCCCCTATAAACATTGCATTCAATATTTCCTAACACTTCTCAAATGTACTTTTCCCTTCAGCTCACTTAATGTTTTACAAATTCTTTAAAGAAGCATGGCCTGTCACACTGCCATGGATTTGCACACAATGTCCTGAAATGATCTTTCCCCACTTCTTCACCAAGCTAAATCTACTCCATTCAAGCATTTCCTGAAGCTTTCTGGGTTAATTTCCCCTTCTATACATAGTGTCCTGTGATTGCTTCTAGCACACTATTTATCAAGTGGAATACAAATTAACTATTAGTAAATTGGTTATTGGATTGAGAACCCCTTGTGATTAGGAACTATATTTTGTTTTCTTTTGTTTTCATCTGAAGACCTAACCACTTAGCCAAGGATCTGAATAAAGATGGAGCTCAAAAATGTTTGTCAAAGAAAGAATGAATGACCCGAGAGGGCATGAGCTTCAAAACAAGATCAGGATATCTGCTATTTCAGAGGAAAAATAAATTTTAATAGAAAAGACAGATAAGTCTGTCATCAGGGAAAGCTGATGTAAATAAGAATAGTTTATACTGATAAATAAAGGCACATAGCTTCATGGATATCACAGCCCTAACCTTGACTTTAACAGTGATTAGAAATGGGAAAACTGCACAGAAAAGTAAATCAGATCTGAAGAGAGGGTAGAGCTTCCAGGAACTAGAACCTTGAAGGCTTTCAGGAGGGGCAGAGTAGATGCATTTAGGTCAGGGGAAATTTGAAGAGCTAAAACAGAGACTTCGTTCTTCATCCAGAGACCGGCAAAGGCAGGATCCAAGAGTTTTGAGGAATCTACAAGGTGGAAATTCATTGAGTCCAGAGCAAAAACACAAATGGTGGTAGAAAGAGTTGGGAAGGGAAAACAGATAGTATCATGATAGAAATTTAAGAAGCATATTCTGGAGAAGACGAGGGATCTCATAAGTCTTGATATAACTTTCGTGAAGAACCTGTTTTGGACTGAAGATTGGTATTTCACTCATCAGTAAAATCAATTATAGGCATAAGATTGTCCTGAACTGATAGATAACAGAAAAAGAACTAGAGTGCTCTCAAATAATGTTCAGGAAGAGAGTGTAGAGAGAAGCCTAGGCCAATTTACTGTTCATAAAAGTCCAGGAATATCAATTGTTATCATTACTTTCCAATATTCTGGTAATTTTTTGCATGTGTTTCAGAGAAAGAAAAAATTAGAGTATTTTAGAAAGTGCTCCCCTTTATAGAAAACCCAGAAGGAGCAAAATAAACATATGCAAGCCAAATAGTGAAGTGATGATGGAGAAAAGAAAGAATGAACAAAAAGTCAACCTGGAACTGAGACTTGGTTCTAGGGACTAAAAAAAGAGAGTGTATCATGAATAATGAGTGAGTAATTGAAAGAATCAAAAATGAACATGGATTAAATGTCATTCAGTCACCAGACTTCACATTAGGCATCTTTTCAAATATAACCTCAGTTACTCCTCTCAAAAATTATATGGATTAAGAATTATTATCTCCATTTTCTAGGTAAGATCACTGAACCTCAAAGAATGACTTAGCTAAGGTTATCTAGTTAGAAAGGGACTCATCTGTGTCTGAAAGCTAGATCTGATTGCAACCGGCATTCTGTCTCCTCCATTCCTTTCTGCCTCTGTTCTTCTAGCATGCTCCACTGAAAGGCATATGGGTCCTCGGGGGACTTGAGATCTCTTGAGATGGCTGAGAGAAAAGTAATAAAGAATAATTTCACCTGCATTTCAATTTAGCCAGGAGCAAAATCCCAATCAAAGATGTCATCAGAACTCTTCTTGGGATTATTTGGCTTCTGTATTTTTTAGAATAACCTTGGTGATTGTTTCTTATTTGAAACCATTAACATTCAATTGTCAAGTTATGAAATTGTTAACGTTTGATGAAGCATTTAATTTATAGTTTCCTTTCAATTAATTGTTAAGAATTCAGCTCCTCAAGAAACTCAACATCTACACCTGAGAAAGAAATTCTATGATGTTGAAATATAACTTTATATTTATATTTATTTATATTTATATTTGTTAATTTGGAAGCTCTGAAAACAGATACTTATAATATGGAAATATAATCACTGAGCACGTGAGAGGACAGTACTCACTCATCAAATAGATTATTTAAATTATTTAATACAGAATCACACACAGAACGTTAAATATTACCGTCAGAGCATTGTCTGTAAAGAAAAATCTTTAGTATCTTAAGCCAAAACATTGAGATAATAAAACACTCTCTGAAGTGAAAGAAATAATCAATATCTATTGTATGAAAGGATACCACATGAAAACAAAAACAGAAAGTTCGAAAGTTAGAAGAAAATAGAAAGACAAAATAACACTTAAAATACGTTCTAAAGAAAAGCAAATATTTATTTAGATATATACTACCATGGTTTATGTATATGATTTTAGGGAGGCTAGCTTTGCTCGGATCTTCGTATTTATAAACAGATTAATCAAAAGCAAGTATTCGAAAGCGTAGAAATTTGGGGTTTTCAAAAAATTGTCAACTCAGTTTTCCAAGTGGTATTATCAAAAATTTTCACATAGGCTTCCATGAATTTTCAAAGTTATAAAAGAATTATTTACTTATTAATCAAACAAACCAATAGACTTTTACTTATGATTTACTTTTCTGTTATATAAATGCTATAATTTAAACAAAACAGCAATAGAACTGGTTCGCAATGGCAATTAGAAATGAATAAATTAAAGAGGCAATTAAGACTAATTAAACAGGTAATATGAGTGAAGAAAATATAACAATATGCTTATAGTTTATAATTTTCTTCTTATCTGCTTATACAGCAATTTATTTTAACTTCTTTTTAAATCTTTTATTGAGTATTTAAATTTTGGAGGCTGTATTTTTATGTGTTCTTAAGAGACTAAAATGTAAGATATTTTAAAAGAAGAAAACAAATACAGACTAATTAAACAGGTATTACCTATATTTAATAAAAATTAATATTGGCGTATTTCTTTCTGACCTATGCGAAAGTAGAATATTTTTCTGTTCCCTTTTCGAATACTGCTTCTCTGAACCACCTTCAGGATTGAGGACACTCCCCTGTTCTTTTATGCAGTAGTAAAACTAAATACAGCCAAACATGAAATTCTCCTTGATGGGCAGCTCTGCTCCTATCAAGCCCACTTTACACTGATTCCTGGTGTCAGTCAAATGTGATGACATTAATGTAAATATCCTCTCAATGAAAGTGAACATGGATTATTCAGGATTTTACTTACTAGCAACAGCAGGCTTTTGGACTTGTAGGGACTAATTTCCAGCTCTCTTAAAATGTTCTCCTTTGTAGCTACTTGTTTTGGTAGACCACCTGTATGTCAATCAGGTCCTCTGCATCTATCAGTTTATCGTATAGGCTCTTCATGTTGAAGATATCATCATATTAAACATTCCAAAACACATTGGATGTTATCATACGGTAATTCCTTTTCAGAGAAAAATGTTTAAAAGCACAGAGGTAATTTGAATTTGTTAAACCAAAGTTGAATTCCAAAGAAACTGTAGCTTTAGTAAAGAAATTGGAAAAATCATGTTTAACTTCACTGCCTTTTTCTGGTAACGTCTTTTTGCCTCCTGAAGCAGTCTTATCTCTGAAAATGAGTCATTTTCTCTGTATGAGTTTTTGTTGCAATTTACACTTACGCTCGAAAAACTCAAGTGTAGTCAGTTTTTCCTTTCCTAGGCACTTTAAGGACTCTTCAAAGCTCATCAAACATTTTAAGGAAACAGCATGTAAATTTTTGTTTTACTGTAACGTTTTTATCCATTTTTATCCTATATGTTTCCAAATTAGAGAAGCAATTTTTTCTTGTTCCACACTTTGAAATTATGATTTTATGGCAAGTCAATATTTTAATATCTTTTCTATTCCCAGCAACAGTGGTAGCCATCTTCTAGGCACATGCCCAGGGAATCTGTTTTCTTCAATATCTATAAAGTTAAAACCTGATTATGTGTTTCTTTATGCCTTGAGGAAACTAGAAAGTGACCAAAAACCTTCACTATGGAACCATTAATATGGTGGTAAGTACATCACACTCCTTTTTAGCCACGTGTTCTAGAAGCTGTGCAGGCCATTTAGCTGGTACGACCTTTTCATCTTCTTTCGTAAGTAGTTGACAGGCTCAATGGAATTTACCAAACTTTATATTTACATTGTCTGTTGAATATGAAGATATAGGAGCAAAGTCTACTTTGCATTTGGACAAGATATCAACAATCTTTTGTTTTATGTTTTCTGAAATCTCATTAAAATCTCATAGAAATTAAGAACATCGTTTGAACCCCATTTCGTTTTTCAGATCAAAGTACTTAAGAGCTAAGAGGAACATTTTGTTGTTACTGAGATACTACACATCACTTGACACACTGTAGAAAGCATGATCCTTGCTAAGAGCTGATAGAATCAGATCCACACCGTGAAAGATCAATGCATCTGTTATCAAAACACCCCGTTTGTTCTCCCACGGGTCATTTTAGTACCAATTTCTGAATCAGTAATGGTACTTTACAGAGTTTTATAGAGCCATCAAGAGAACAACACAATAATGCATGTTCACTGTTGTGGTATGCCCAAGGTAATTCAGTGGCCACTATTTTCAACTGATTACTGGTATTTGGGGGGAGACAAAAGAACTTTTAACTGATTTCTCAGTACTTTTACCTGTATCATACCAGTCTTACGAGATTCAATCTCTACTTGTGTTTTCTCACCCCTTCTTCACCATGCCCATTCCCAAATTCTTTTCAGTGTATTGTATAAAATAATTTTTTTTGGTTATTTGTCTTCCTAATGCAGTTGTAAGTGCCCTGCCATTAAAATAACAATGCTGTTGAGCCTTCTTTTTTGGTAATGTCTAGATAATGCTACTGTCAGTATTGTAATTGTTCTTATTTTTATTATCTGAATTCTTGGAAAACATAGTCATAATACAATGTTAAAACCAAAGTAGCATGAGAGACCGAATGTACAAATAGACAAGGGTCAGGACATATATGACAATAGAACTGTGACCCACAACTTCTGCGACACTCAGCCCACAAAGCCAATCCACAACTTCCACAGTAATCAGCCCAGAACGATCAGGATTTGGTCAATAGCTGGCAGCTCTCCTCATTTTTGCCCTTGCTTCCACCTCAGGACCAACACCAAAGAAAGTCAAATACATGCCCCAAACCAATTACCCAGGATGCCCTGCTGTTACTTAGCCCACTTCCAGCTTCCTGTGCTAATAACCTCTAATCAGGGCATACCTGAGGCTTCCCTTTTTCCTCTTGGAAGATTTCCAGCTCCCCTGTATGCCTTTGAGTCTATGCCAAATGCAAGTGATGATGGCTGACTTTTTTTTACCAAAATAAGTTCTGAATAGATAGCCTCTGTTTGCTCTCATTTGGGTGATCCTTGTTTATTTCCACAAGCAGTATCTCAACACAAAGCACAACAATTAATCCAGGGGCAAAGTGAAAGACAGACTGTTAATGCTCACAACTACAGTGCACTAAAGTTTCCCCCTGAAATTGCACTACATGCAGTGATTCAACAGAGGGTGATCCATTATTGTGAAATGCAAATCATAGTTACCAGCATCAGTGGCCAAAGGTAAAACAGCAGCTACTACAAAAGGCAGATAATCTATGCTGTCTTCATTTGACGCTAAAAACAGGATTTTTTTCAGTCCCTATTTTTGGGGCTGACTTTTCAGTTTGGTACTTTCTCCCTCCCTAAGCTTCTGAGATTTTTGCATCCTGTAGAGATGTTTCCGGGATGAGGGACTTCTAATGGTAAAAATAGGACAATAAAACCTAGAAAATGTGTTACCCTAGTTTTCATCCATCATGTTATCATTCAACCAGTAATGCAAGCTAGAAAAATCCATCAGCCTTCCATGAGTCCCATTTCTCTCATCCTTCATGTCCAACCAGTTTTCAGAGGCAGGTTCCATCCTCCAGAGGCAGGTTCACCATAAACTCATGTAGTGTAAACTTTGGGTCCTCTTGCATGTATAGACCCCTTCCAACACTCTGAGACAGGCTTTACCAATGTGTCCATATATTCATACGTTTTTCTAAAATTTTCAAAAGTAAGCATCACCATCAGTTAAGATGGCTGTCTCCACAGTGACTGCCCCTCATCACACTTGCCTTCCTGTTGAGTAGCGTTGGGGTGACCACAAAGCATGTTTGGAATCCAGCTAAGGGGCAATTGAGTTGGCAAGACTTTAGTTTTGGTTTTTTTGGAATATATCAGTGTGGTTCACAGTCACTTCTAGGAATGGTTACGTAATTGCTAGCATTCCTGCTGTAGGATTGGCTTCCAGAAATACTCCTACCACCCACTGTGCTGACCCACCCAGCATCACCGCAGGAAGGTGAAAGCCCACAAATTTATCACTATATGAGGGTGTCCTTTGGCATCTGGCACTAGAACTGTGAGAATGGAGGAGAAATAAGATTTAACACATACAAAACCAGAAGCTGATATATGGAAAATTCTTCCAGTTTTCAAACTTATATAATTTAAAAAGAATATTTCCCATAAATGTCTAATCAAAAAAAAAGTTATTTCTGGTTAGAAATATGATTTATAAAGCAGCCTGTCCAAGTATAAGCCTGCCATACTCATTTTCCTCCTTCTTTTGACGAAAAATGCTTGAAATGAAATTTCTCAGAACTCCTGTGTTTGCGGGCACAACCTTCAGTAGTACTATAAGCAGGAGGTACAACTGTGAGTAAAGCCACACGGTTTTTGCATCCAAACTGTCAATTTAAAAAATTTATCAACTATATTAGAAAAAGTCTTAATTTTTCCTAATCTCTCTAAGAAAATATTGTTATAAAATCACTGTGATATGAAGATATTAAAGAGTATGCCTCCAAAAAGTTTATATATCTATAATATATAGAGCTTTGTTTGGAAGGTAATTCATAAGAATATTATGTTATTTTCCTGGATTTTATGAAATTTGTAGTATTTGTCAGCCTTTTAAATTTAGTAACGTTTTGTAATTCTTTTCCTCATTATAAATAAATATTTGCTGTCATACCTAACTTTGTATTTGTGATTTTGAGCACCTTTTTTTAGAGACAGCCCTCAAATTTGTATAAGTTTCAAGCCTTATAAAACTGAGTCTAGCTATCTCTAGAATCCATCTCCTCACCTTACCCTCTTTGCTGTGGTTCAGGAGTTCATTCTCTCACATTCAAGCCAGAGGCCAGACAAAACGTCTAGTCAGCAGCTCTCCTTACTCCAATTAATCCCTCCTGCTACCACCAGGGTTAACGTTCTAAAAGACAAATTCATTTATTCCCAATGGAATACTAAACCATGTTCTTCACAAGGAGCCAGTAATGTTCCACAGTCACCACTTGCTCCCTGACCTGTGCTACTGGAACTACCGCCTCACGAGGAACTACCTGCACATTCTCTTACTTTCACTTTTGAGCATGATGCTCTTTCTCTCCGTGAGGTAGGATCTGATTAGTCCTTCAAGGTCGACCTCAAATATCTGCTCAATGCAGATTTGCTCAACTTGTCGACCATTTATATGCTCTCAAAATACCTTGTATATTTTTTACCTCAGCACTTTTCACTTCATATGGCATTTTCCTATTGATAAGTATATGTCTCCTACTACTTGGTAAGTTTTTGAAAGCAGAGTCTTTAACTTGTCACTGCATCATGAGTAGAGCATGATGCTTGCTTGACTTAGCAGTCATTCATTCATTCGCGCATTCATTAATCATGCATATCCATTTATCTTACCTTCTCTTTGTGTCAGACATTCTTCTGGGTACTAGGGATAAAACTTGTACTTGATTCACAATAAATATTTTTGGAATGAATGAGTAAATTACCTTCTGATTTTGTCATAAAGATCACCTTTACTTCAAGTTCCTTCATGTCATTGTCATAGAGCTGACAGAGAATATTTCATCTTACAGTCAAACAAGCAGCTGGAGTATAAAAATAGGCCTGAAAAAGGACTGGGATCAAAAGACCCGGATTTGAGTTTCCGGGCTATGTTTAATGGCTGGGGATCTTGAGCAAGTCATGTCGAGCACGTTAACTTTGCTCAAGTCATCTTGAGCAAAGGTGGAAGTGCTTTGTTAAAAACCGCTTTTGGATAAAAGGCATTATTGCTCTTCTGCATCTGTTATCATCTTTCATTTACACTTTCAACAGTAAATCACTGTATTTATTATTTACTGCCCACCTAGAATGAAAATCACCAAATATCACTTGCTCAATCAAACTGCAATAACACTCAATTCTCAGAGATAATGAGATTGAACTGAATCTAAATGGGAATATGTTTTGCTAAATCATAGTCATAGCCCTGAAAGTGAAGGTCAAAATGGAACTATAACTCTGGGTAGAGTGTAGTAACAAAGGCAGGATATTCTAACAGACACATTCAAGCTCAGTATTTATCAGATAAAAGGCAGTATTTTACCCACAATTTTAGTAAGTGCAAAATATGTTTAATATTTTTTCTCTTTTTCTCTTTAGAACTGTCAGGATAGACTTTAGAAGAACAGGACCTAAGAAAACACATACTCACACTGCTTGTTACTTCCCTTCATCTTAGGTAAGACCAGATGTGTTCCCATTCTCATGTTCACATATAGGTCTACTCTTTGTAATTAATGACCTGGAATCTGGCTTAATAGAGAAAAATATTTCCCTTGAAATTTGGAATAATTCACGAAATACTTAATTGACTTACTGTGGAGAGCTCATCTAAAATTTTAGAAAAGTATTTAAAACCAAATCTCCTTACCAACCACAAAAACATTATTGTGTAGCATTTGTTAAGCATAGAAAAAAATGGAAGCTTACATGGCAGAATAGTGTCTACCTTTTTTTTTCATCCTATCAGTGCTTTTCCCCCATTCCGCTGAGAAATCCCCTGCTCTGTTTTTAGGGAAATGATTGAACATGCACTCATGCACATTTCACAGTGGAATTAATCTCACTATGCATGTTTTCTGAAGTGGGCATGTGACCCAGACAATGTCAACAGAATCTTTCTCTAGGATATTTCAAATAAGGAATTATAAAAATAGAGTCTCTTCCTCTCCAGTGGTGAAGCTGAAAAGATGTGAGCCTTGGAGCCATGAGTGGGCATAATTACAGCATAATCAAGAAAGCCACACAGAAAGGCTAAAAGCAACAAACACCCAGAGAGAAGCAGAGACGAAACACTTCAAAAGCTGGGAGATACTAGAAATCAAACTCTCCTAGCTAGGCAGAGAGAAAATTTTAAGATAAGCCGTAATCAGATACTAAAACAACAAGAGGAGGGGATAAGCCTGAGCAATACATCAACAGAATTAAGAGACCAAGGGTAAAGAGATTTGATTAAATAGTTGGACCAGAAGGCCTAGGGAAATAAAGTATATTCCAGAAGATGTGGAGATTTTGTATATTCTTGAGATGCAAACTACAATGAATATTCAGGGACACTAAGGTTAACTTGACTGTTCTTAAGATCAAGCCACTCTGAATCAACCACCTGACAACGCCATCTCCATTCCCAGAGGCACAATCTGTGCTTTGGTTCTATTCAAAACCAAGCAATTCATAGTTTCTTCTCTCTTGCTTTTCTCTCCCAAAATGGTGTGAATGCTGCCTCTCAGGATCCTTAACTTCATTACAGCCAGATGTGGCCACAGGTCCCAATTATGACCAAAAAGATATAAGTAGATCCCCCTGGGGTGAAGTAAGGGTGTTCTGGAAAAGCTTTTAACAGGGACAGCCTTGCTTTTCTTGCCTCTTCAGTTGTTTGCCCTTCTTCCTTTCATCCTTCCCTTTTTTTCTGCCTGGACAACAGATACAGTGATTAAAGACACAATAGCCATTTTCAGACTATAAGAATGGTAGATAGAAGATTGAGCCCTTGTCGCTATCCTTGAGCAGTCATGTCACCACTAGACAACATAACGTAGGACATTTTGTTCTGTAAAGTGAATAATCTCCTAGGTATTTAAGCCCCTCAGAGTCTGGTTGGTTGTTGCTTATGGCCAAATGTACTCCCACTATAACAACAAGGGCTTATTTCCCTGCCAGATTCATTGAGCCCTATTGATCTTTCTCCTTTTTTTTCACTCATGGCAGCTTCAGCATTGGCAGATGTTCCCACAAAACTCCAAGAGAACCTGTCTCTCTGCCAGGAGCCATTGTCTTTCTCCTAACATCTTTAGGTGGCAGGTGGAGGTAAGACAATTATGTCTGACTTCAGTCAGTTTTCCCTCCTTTGGAGTGGCAGATTTAGCCTTTCTAAACATTGTGAATGTTCACAATATGTCATCAGTTAGTGAAATATCAAGAGACCAATAGACAATTTCAATGGACTTAGTTGATTGCTATTATATAATAAAGAGATTGGGAGCCATTTCATCACACTATGGAGAAATTTAATTTTCCACATCTTTAATCTTAATACCTTGGTTTATTTAAAATCAGATAACTCAACTATTTCAAAATTAATTTTATTACGTAAGTCAATGTAGTATGAAAATAATTCTTAAAAGTTGATTTTGCCCTTCTTCCTATTATAATTGATCTATATCAAATATGACTGGAGTCTAAAAATGGTATGACATTTTCAGGAATAAATTATGATTTCGTTTTAGAGGAAAATAGTTTCTAAGGCACTTAGGAATTAAATAAAAATTGTTTTTGTGTGTTTTTAATTTTAAAAAACTACATCCCATAAAGAATTATTGTAATCATTTTTCCTCTATCAGGTCTTTTAAAAAATGGCCATGTCACCTCAGAGTCATTCTGTCAAAGTGATAGAGTGATTTGTGACATTAATTAACTTATCTTATTTTTTGGCTGGGAAAGATTCACCCTGAGCTAACATATGTTGCCAGTCTTCCTCTCTCTTTTTCTTTTTCTCCCCAAAGTCTCAGTGCATAGCTGTATATTCTGGTTATAAGTCCTGCTACTTCTTCTATGTGAGCCACCACCTCAGCATTGCTACTGACAGACGAATGGTGTGGTTCTGCACCTGGGAACCAAACCTGGGCCACCGAAGTGGAGCACACAGACTTTTAACCACTAGGCCATCAGGGCTGGCTCAACTGACTTGTCTTTGTGTTACTGCCATGGCTTTCTTTAACTTTCATTTCTCTTTCCTTTTCATATACACTAGTGAGCACGGCATTATATAGATATTATGCTGATATTTAGTTTCAGTAGCTCCATATTTCCCTTTCATATTGCAGTGGACTAAATGTGATATCTCCCAAAATTCATATGTTGAAATCCTACCCTACAATTTGATGGTATTAGGAGGTGGGGCCTTTGGGAGGTAACTAGGTCATGAGAGTGGAACCCTCATGGATGGGATTAGCGTCCTTACAAAAGAGACCCCAGGGAGCATTCTAGCCTTTTTTCCAACCATGTGAGGATACAGTGAGAAGCCCACAGTCTATAACCCAGAAGAGGAAGCTCACCAGAACAAACCATGCTGGCACCCTGATCTCAACTTCCAGCCTCCAGAACTATAGAATTAAATTTCTGTTGTTTATAAGCCACTGTTGTTTATAAGCTACTGTTCATCCACAGTTCCTCCACCACAACGCTATCACTCTCACATACATGAAACAAAACACCTCTAACCTACTTTTTCATAGTAGCTTGAACTAAGAGATCTATGAAATTAAAATGACTGATAATAAATTCCTTAGCATTCTCAAAATAGGAACATATGACCATCTCCATAGTAAGAAAATCACATGGCTTTTCCCCACATATATGTCATGGCTTGAATTCACATAGTTCACCTTTCTCTATGACCGATCTTGACACCTAAAATACTGCTCCACAAAACTAAATCATAATCCATTTTTCCTTGTTTCTCCTATGCCTTATCCTTTTCCTTTTCCCACATCTAACAATTATATCTCTGTATAGGCTTTATTGGTTGTGTGAATTTGCAGGTTTCTTGTATCAAAATGTATATTTTTACTCTTTGTCTCATTTCCCAAATAGTCTATCAAATTCCTGCTTAACTCCCCAAGTCCAGCTCAACTGTCACAAAGTTGCATTAATGTACATATATAAAAAGAGAAATATTCATTGCTTCAGTAATCTTTTAAAATATTTCATAGTATATCATTTACCCATTGTAATGGGATTATATGTCTGAATGTCTGTTCCCCAACTAGATTATACTATTTATCCCCAGCTCAGAAATGTGTTTAGGAAACAGAGGGTTTTCAACAAATATATTTTGAGTAAATTTGATTACAATAGACGAGTGCTGGGACTAAGTCTTCCACTTTCTTTGTAACTCTCTAAGAGAGCTAATAGCACCCAGAACATATTCAGCAAGTGCTGAAAAATAGAAAATGAGGCTAGGACTTAATATCTGGACTTAAAATTGACTAAGCATTGGTCTTTCTCTTCCAGAAAAGGAGTCTGTACATTCTCCCTTATTTTTCCTACTACCTACAACTTAAATTCCTGAACAAAACAAATAAAAAACTATCAGAAGAATCTGAAAGCAGAGACAAGAAGACAAACTAGCTAGGGATTTTATGACTTGAGGAATGACCTAAAAGTGAATTCTCTGTGTTTTATTTGTTTGTTTTGCCTCTTATTTATCCTAGGCTGAGTAATACAGAAGCCCATAAACAAGAAATGCCAATGGCAACAGACAAAAAATTAAAAAAAGCCCCAAGAAAGCATAATCTCTCTACATAAAGACTAAGAAAAGGGTGGCCCTACAGGCATAACTTTTGAGCCTCCTCCAGGTCTGGAATAACAAGATAAAAGATCAACCTCACAGCTTCCCCACAGTGTGCCCCAGAGACTATGAACAGAACCCTGTCTTCCATCCCTGTTCTACACTGAGGAGGCAGCATCTCTACCTCTCCCCACCATGCATTATGGAGACTGTGTGTCAGAGCCCTGTCAACCATCGCCATACTCACTAACACAACAAAGGTGCATCCCCTCCCCGCCACACTGGGCATCCTGGCCATGGAAACTGTAGAGTTAAACTATTTGGATAATCTCAATCCTAAACTAGGTGAATATCAGCAAGGAAGCAGCACCCTTTCACATCTCTACCATGTACTGTGGAAACTGTGAAGTGGAGTCCTGTTGACTATTCTAAGCTTGCTCTAACTGAGTGACAGCAAAGATGAAGCACCCAACATCCACCCAATTAGAAAGTCAAAGGTATGCATAGGGAGAGAAGGGAGCTGAAGAAAAAGATTCTGTATATGAAATTCTAGGCAGAGTCTAGAGTGGCCTATACATGAAACCAATGAGAAACACATAGCAAAATATTTGACAACCATAGTATGGTACAGAATATTGCCAAGGTTTTAGATTGGTCATTCATTGAAAAGCACACAAACAGAGCAGACCAGAATGGGACTGCAAAAGTTTTGAAACCTCAATTAACATTTAAACTATAGCCCATAAAAGGAGGCCAGGGCATGCATTCTGAATGTTAGCAGGTAGATTACTTACTACAACAGAAGATAGAGATAGAAATAGTCTTATGACTTAAAATTTTCAGAATATATTCCAAAACTATTCACCATATTGAGAACCAGGAATATCAATTTGGATGAGAAAAGGAAATTGACAGACAACAAAAACAAGATATATCAAATGTTGTAATTATCTGACAATGATTTTAAATTAGATACCATAAAAATACACTGACAAGAAATTAGGAACTCTCTTGAATCAAATGAAAACATAGAAATTGTGGCAAAGAAATAGAAGATATAAAGAAAAAATAAATGAAATTTTAGAACTGAAAAATACAGTGACAAAAATGAAAATTTACAAGACAGGTTGAACAGCAGAATGAGTACGACAGATGAAATAATGAGTGAACTGGAAGACAGATCAAGAAATTATCCAAGTTGAGCAACAAAAAAAAGAAACAGGCCACTCCTCAAAAATCATAAACTACCAAAACATATCCAACATGAAATTAAAAACTTGAATAATCTTTAACTATTAACAAAATTGAATTTCTGGATAAAAACCTTCTGAAAAAGAAATCTCTAGCCTAGATTGATTCAATGGTAAAATCTACAAAAAAATTTAAAGAAGAAATGACACTAGCTCTATAAAATTTCATCCAGAAGAAGAAGATGAGGGAACATTTGCTAACTCATTTTAGGAGGCTGATATTACCATAATCAGATAATGTCAATACAAGAAAAGAAAATTACAGAACAATCTCTCTCCTGAACATACATACAAAAATCCTCAGTAAAACAGTAGTAAATAGAATTTAGAAATCTGTAAAAAAATTATGTACCATGATCAAGTGGGTTTATTCCAGGAATACAAAGTTGATTCAGGATTTGAAAATTAAACAATGTAATTCACCGTACTAACAGTAGAAAGAAAAAATGAGACTGATGTAGACAAGGCATTTGCCAAAATGTAATATCCATCTATATAAAGTTTCTCAGCAAACTTAGATAGAATTTCCTCAATCAAATAAAAAAATCAATCAAAAATATACAGGTAAAATCACACTTACTGGTGAGACAGTAAATGCTTTCACCCTAAAACTGGGAACAAAGCAAAGATGTTGACTATTACCACTCCTTTTCAACTTACTACTGGAAATTTTAGTCAGTGCAATAAGGCAGGGAAAGAAAATTTAATGCATACAGATTAAAAGAAGAAATGTAACTGCCCCTATTCTCAGGTGGTATGATTGTCTACCTTGAAAATTAAAAAAAAAATTTCTAGAACTCGTAAGTGAGCTTAGCAAGTTCACAGGATGTAAGATCATCACACAAAAATCAAATACATTTCTATATATTAGTAATGAACAACTGGAATTTAAAGTTTAAAAATTATATGACAATACCTCCCCAAAATGAAACATTTAAGTATAATCTACTAAATCTAGCTAAAACTATTTTGAAAATGAAGAATAAAGTTGGAAAAATCACACTACCGGCTTTTAAGACTTTCTACACATTTTACAGTAAGCACAACAGAGGTAGGGGTAAAAGGATTGACACAAATATTAGTGGAGCAGAACAGAGAGTCTGGTAATAGACCCACACAAGTACTGCCAACTGATTTTTGACAAAGATGCAAAAGCAATTCAATGTAAAAAGGATAGTTGTTTCAACAAATGGAATAATTGGACATCCCTAGGCAGAACACAAACCTCAACCTAAACTTTACAACTTTCGCAAAAATTAACTCAAAATGGATTATAGAAGTAAATAAGAAATCTAAATCTATAAATTTTTTAGAAGAAAACGTGGAGAAAATCTTTATTACCTTTGGTTAGCCAATGAGTTCTTAGGCATGACACCAAATACACAATTCGAGAAAGAAAATGTCAATTAATTAGACTCCATTAAAATTAAAACACTTTTGCTCTGCAAAGGACTCGGTTAAGGGATTGAAAAAACATGCCACAGACCAGAAGAAAACATGTTCAAATTGCTTATGCTGCAAAGGGCTTGTGTCTGGAATATGTAAAGAACTCTCTAAACTCAACCGTAAAAACAAAGAATTCAATTAGAGAACAGGCAAAAATCCTGAGCAGACATTGCATCAAAGAGGATGTATGACTGGAAAGAAATCACAAGAAAGCAAATACATTAGTCATTAAGGAAATGCACATTAAAGCTATGATGAGCTACCACTATAAACGTATTAGAATGACTAAACTACTAAATACCGACAGTACCAAGGATTGATGAGGATATAGACCAACTGGATCCTTCATACACTCCTGGTGGGAATGGAAAATTGTGCAGCCACTCTGAAACACAGTTTGAAAGTTTTCTATAAATTTAAATGTGCACTTAACATATGATCCTGGGTATGTATTCTAGAGAAACAAAAACTTATGCTTACATAAACACTTGTACCTGAATGTCCATAGCAACTTTATTTGTAATAGTGAAAAACTAGAAGTAATTTAAATGTCCTTCAACAAACAAATGTGCAAAATGTGGTAAATCCAAGCCATGGAAGACACTCAGGAATTAGAAAGAATGAACTACTGATACAGGCAACTGATTGAGTGAATCTCAATGGCAATATACTAAGTGAAAGAAGCCAGACAGAAAAAGGAGCGCATACCGTATGATTCCATTGATATTAAATTCAAGAAAAATCTAGACTACAGAGATCTAGAACAGACCCATGATTGCTAGGGGCTAGGATTGGTGGGGAGGGTGTGACTAGGAAGGGGTAACACTAAAGACTTTCTTTGAGATTACGGAACAATTCACTATTCTGATTGTGATGGGAACTATGTGAATCCATATCTGTGATAAATTTCATACAACTATACAGAAAAAAGTACTTGTAAAAATGTGAAATCTGAATAAGTTATGTAGTTTACTTGACAGTATCGTACCATCAGTTTCCCAATTGTGGTAATGTACTAGGGTTATATAAGATATTATCATTGAGGGAAGCTGTCTGAAGGGTACATGCAAATTCTCTGTGTTCATTTGAAGCATCTTGTGAGTTTTAAATTATTTAAAAATAAAAAGTAAAAGGAAAAGACAATCTCCAAAGGTTACACTATTCATGATTTCATTTATATAAATTAACAAAATAAGAAAAATTAGTGATGAACAGATGAGTGGTTGACAGGTGCTAGAGTTAGGAAGAGGAAATGACTATATCTGAGTACCATGAAGGAGTTTCTTTGGAGTGCCAGAACAGTTTTCTATCCTGATTTTAGTGGGAGTTATACAAATCTATATATGTGATAAAATTGTATAGACTTGTGCAAAGCAGCAACACAAAACAAAAGAAAAAAAGAAAAAGAAGTGCATGTAGAAACTGGTGAAATCTGAATAAAGCCTGAAGTTTAGCTAATAATTGTGTACCGATGTCAGTTTCCTGATTTTGATAATTACACCCTGGCTTTGGAAGATGGTATCATTAGGGGAACCTGGATGACAGATACACAGGAACTCTTTGTACTGTTTTGCCGCTTTTATTTGAACCTAAAATTATATCAAAATTAAAGTTTAAAACATTGACTCAATATAAAAAATAGAGTGGTTTTTTGTGTGAATTCCTAGCTCTGAAGTCTTTTTCCTGCTCCTATCCTATGTCATCTGTCACCTAACAACCTCATTTCTCATTGAGAAGCTTTACAAATGGAAAAGTGCTACTGAATTACTTCCCACTGACTGTAAGGCAATCACATTATTGCTTGGCAACCAGCCCAGGGTGATGGACAAGCAGTTACCGAGAAAAAAAACTCAGGTGGAGCTTTTATTTGAAATTTCCCCTGAAACAGAAAGGTGTTCATCAACGCAGGATGGGAGCATACGTAGTTTGACAGAATTTAAGCTTGTATATAATTTTGCTGAACTGATATAGGAGATTTCTTTTCGGGCTTCCAAGAAAAGTTTTGAAACAATAACACTCTGAAGCATTTGATTCATATTTAACCAACATCTTATAAACAGTTCAAGTTTAAACAGGCACTATAAAAGTGTTTCCTACACAAGCTACTGTTCTATTTCAACCAGGGCGCTGATTATATTTGGTGGGAGTATGTTCAAATCATGATTAGTAAAACACTGAATTTTAGCTATATAAATAAAACAAATGAAAGACATAAAATGTCAAATTTACTATAGTGTTTCCTTCTACCATAAAAGCAGATGGCTTCATATTCCTGCAAATTCTAGATAAAACTAGGTATGTTCCCATCAAATTAACTTCTTTACTAACTTTCCTTTTATTCAAACATTTCCAAAATTCAAGTTACGACTCAGTTTTGTAAATATTCGGAACTTGGGAAGAAGTAATTAAAATAAATTTATTTATGCCAAGGATTTAGAACTCATATGTAAAAAAACAACAATGTCAAACTTTATGTAAGCCCTGTTTTACCAGAAAACAGTGATTGTTAAGAAATTCCACTCCACTTTTGTGTTCTAAAATCTTCCTAGCGTTTTGTGATCCAGGAAACAATTGACCATAAAGAACCACATTTCCCCCTAAGACTTAGATAAGACTCCCTGTCTACCCTTTTATTGACTCCCATAAAACTTGCACACGACTTCCTGGAATATCTGTGACAAGACCAGAGTTAGACCCTCTGAATTCTTATTCTTTGTCTCAAGAATGATTAGCTGAGATTAGAACTGTTTGTCCCTCTGAAAAGAGCTGGACACAGATAAACATTCCACATCAGCTAACCGACAGAGACTTCCTCTGATGGTAAAACAATCACAACTCGAAATCTCTCTGCCTGTAAATTGTCTACTCCTCCATGAAAAGGTCCCAAATCACCCTCCCACAGCACTCTCATCTCCAGATCTGAGATACTCCCCCTATTGCAGCAGTGAAGGAAAGCTCTCCTTAATTGGTGCATTTTGTCTTGACAACATAAAATGCAATAAAGATGCTTCGATTTTTGTTTAACAATACTCTATTTTTTATAGCAAATAATTTTGTGGTGGTAAATTTTAACGTGTCAATTTGGCTGGTCCACGGGATGTCCAAATTAAATACTACTTCTGGGTGAGTCTGTGAAGGTGTTTCCAGATGAGGTTAGCCTTTGAATCAGTGGACTCCACAAAGTAAATTTCCCTCCTCAGTGTGAATAGGCAACATCCAATCTGTCTGAGGGCCAGAATAAAACAAAAGCAGAGGAAGGGGGTATTCACTCCCTTACTGCCTGCCCGCTTGAGCTGGGACATCTGTCTTCTTCTGCCCTTTGACTGGGAGTTACTCCATCAGCTCCCCGGGTTCGCAGGCCTTCAGACTCAAACTGGAACTCTGCCACCGACTTCCCTAGGTCTCCAGCTCGCAGACAGCAGATCGTGGAGCTTCTCAGCCTCTGGAATCATGTGAGCCAATTCCTCATAATAAATATATATACCATATATATAACACATATATTTCCTATTAGTTTTGTTTCTCTGGAGAAACTTCATACAATTCTAATGTGAGATTTAAATTTTAATGAAATTCTGAACTAGTAGCACAGTTTCTTATCAGTGTACTTTAGAAAGATGGCAAGATGGAACATAAGCTGTATAAGAGGACATACCACTTTGAAATCAACTCTAAAACCAGTATAGCTCTTAAGAAGCCATTCTTAAACAATCAGAATATGTCATCAGAGAATAGAGTCATAGGTCAGGCAAACAGGAAGTAGTTTCCTGCCAATTCAAGCCTATTATGCAGTTAATAAATAAGAGATAGCTTCCCATAAATTCAATGAGAATTGAATTTGTAATTCTACCATAATTATTCCAAGTACATTTGGGGTTAACTAAGTCCATCATATCAAGAAAACAGAACTGGGAAAAGAGAAACTCTTTTAGTCTCCCTTTTCTACATGCAGTGAAGATATGAAAGATTCTGATACTGAAATCTCTTAATTGTTTGATTTTCCTGAAGACAAAAACAAACGAACAAATGGGGGGCATTGGGGATTACTGAAAAAAACAGGTGTTATGTTGCGCCTAATACAAAAAGAAAGAGAAAAAATCTCATTCATTTTTTTTAAGCTGAATCATTTCTAGATTTTTGTAGGGGTTTTTTGGTGAGGAAGATTGGCCCTGAGCTAACATCTGTTGCCAATCTTACCCTTTTTTTTCTCTCCCCAAAGTCCCATTATATAGTTGTACATCCTAATTGTAAGTCATTCTAGTTCTTCTATGTGGGATGCCACCACAGCATGACTTGATGAGCAGTGTGTAGGTCCACGCCCAGGATCCAAACTGGTGGACCCTGGGCCACCAAAGCATAGCATAAGAAATTAACCACTTGGACATGGGCCCAGCCTCTCACTCATTTTTGAGAGGAAAATGTAGAAGTGCAAAGGATATTTGGTGGAAAGAGTGGACATATAGAAGGGAGTATTTAAAAATGGGAAAACGGAAGTGTTCATGGAATACAGTGATTTTCCATCATCCATTCATCAAGGATGAAAATGATACAAGCTCAGCACAAGGTTGACATAAAGGAAGCCATATTGTGAAAAAGAAACCATATCATAGCTTTGAATGACCTCTGATTAGTTAACCCGGCTAGATAGGCATCCTCCAGGAGATTTACATGCTCTGTAGATTTCACAGCCCCTCCCGGCTGTGATGTCGATAACTTTGTTCTTTGGAGTTCCTTAGGAATGTGATGACCCCCAGGCAGAGAGTCTCTCCTGATAGCCATCAACAATGACAACGGACAGATCTAGGTATAGGGCTTTCCTCCAGTCTCTGATACATATACGGTAAAACAAAGATTATCAAGAACTAAGACCAGATGTCTGCCCCACCTGAAGACCAGATGCCTCCTCCACCCAGAGACCAGCCCCACATATTACTAGTCTTTGTTCTGTAAGATGGTTCTTTTGGACCTTAGTCAGCCATCTTCTTACTTGCTAGCAAGCTGTAATAAAACCCTTTCTCTCCTACCACCTTGCTTCTCAACTACTGGCACGTCTTGTGGCCAGCAGACTACCTCCCTTGGGCAGTAACAAATTGACCATTTTTCATCAAAAATTGATGTTAATTTTGCAGGCTCTTCCTCTTCCTCATTATCAATGGCTAAATCACGTAGGTTCCATGCCTCAATATCATTCAAATGTACCTTCTTCTCTCCATTTCCATTGTAACCCCCATAGTCCAACTCACCATTATTTCTCACTTAAACCACCACCATAGCTCCAAATTGGTCTCCTCAGATCCACTCTTTACCCCATTCTAAACCAAATCCTTTTTTCCCCTTATAGCTAGAATAATTGCTTTTTTTAATTTCAAATGTAATTTATTTTTACATACTAAATATCTGAAATGTCTCAAATTGTTCTTAGAATTAAAGTCTAACTTTATTAACATGTTCTTTCTGATGTTAAAATTCTTCCCACTTCTCCCAAGGTCATTTCTAACCACTTCAATCGATGAATACAAATTAGTCATTCAGTGCTTCTGTCTTCATAACTGCCCTTTCGTTGTTCCTCTTCATGGTCTTTGTACATATTTTTCCCTCTGCCTAGAATGTTTCTTTTTCCACTTCCTTTTTTCCCCCACCCTGGCTTATTCTTATTTATCCTTAGTCCTCACTTTTAAGTTCACTTTTCCATAGAAGATTTCCCTAGCCATTCCACATCTCAAAAATCAGATTCAGTTTACACTCACAAGGCAATCTTCACATCATGGCACTCATCAAATTATAAATAAATAATCATATTTTTGTCCTCATGATATCACAGCGAATAGGCAGAAGTCTTGTTTGCGTGAGACTTTTTTTAGAATTCACTGTTAAATGGTGAAGAGTACCAAGATAAGATTAAGACACTGAATTCATAGGAGGTTGTCAAAAGACCATTGCTTCATGGAGGGACATTAAGACTGAAGAAAGTGTCTGAATGACCCGTAAAAAGTGCTTCGACTCAGCCCAGGGAAAGCTGTTTCATATTATCAAGTGGATAAAAGAGGGTTATAGAAAATCTAAAAGGACAAGTTACCCTTTGCAGAGCAAAATGAAATAGTTATAAATATTGGCTGAGTGAGACACATTCTTTGGCAGTCTTAAAGACAAGATCAGCATTTCAGAAAAAAAATTAGCAATTCAGAAAGGCAATAAATTGTAGAGCAAAACCAGCAACAGCGGTCAGAAAGATTTTACAACCATTTCTGGGAGCCTTTCTTGACCATTCCTGAGTGTTTGGGAAGGATTGGAAACATTTATGTAAGTCATTAAATTCTTTTCCTTTTCTTAAAAATTTAATTAGCATCATGCTGGAATTCTGTAAAATGTAGTACTAATCAATGCAAAATGTTCCTAAATAAAAGTATTACTCAGATAATTAAAGAAAATTGATTTTTACTTCTAGTACAGCATGTGTACCTAGGGGTTTATCAATGTGGAAAAGTGGCTAGACCTAGGATAAAATATGAATTTTGTTGTAATACTGAGTTGGGGAGACGAAAGTGAAGGAAACTTCCAAGGGGAAAGAAAAAAAAAAAAAATCCGAAATCTGAGCTTGAATTAATGCATATAGGAGAGAGGCAGGTTTTCCCTAAGAAACATTCCAGTATCATGATTGCCTAGGAGAAAAGGAGGGAGGTGAACCCAAAGTCTACTGTATTGGGCCAGGGAATCTGAAAGGGGGCACAAGAGTGACATCTCAGATTGGTAATACTCCCTGGCTCAAAAAAGGCAAAGCAAATCTTCTCTGGATGAAAGCACCTTCAATTTAAGCCCTAATTTTTACTTGTTAAGGTCTACCAAGTAGCTTTTATCAAAAATAGTCAAATTTATAAGAAAGCAATCTTTTTGAGGCAGAGGTAGCAAAAACAAGAAATATTGCCATAAATTTTATATGTATGAAATATTTAAGGAAATATACAATCATGTATATGTGTGAAATATTTAAAGAAATGAGAAATGCAATGATAAAAACAAAAAAGGAAAATAATCCAGAATGACCAGATAAATTTGAAAACAGACCACATAGGGCTTTCAGAAATAAAAATAAATTTATACATAATTGTTGAAATAAAAAATTCAAGGAGGACAAACCAATTAGACTGACCTAAGTGAACTGGAATATATATCTAAAATTGTAACTGGAAGCTACACCTAAAATATTACCAAGAGGCAGCACAGCAAGCCAGAGAGTTATAAAAATATAAAAAGAGAATTCAAAAGATAAGGAAGAGGGGCCGCCCAGGTGGCGTAGTGGTTAAGTTCATGTGTTCTGCTCTGTCAGCCTGGGATTTGTGAGTTCAGATCCCAGGTTTAGATCTATACACAGCTCATCAAGCCATTCTGTGGTGGCACCCCACATAAAAAATAGAAGAAGGGGCTGGCCCTGTGGTGCAGCAGTTAAGTTCACACGTCCTGCTTCAGTGGCCTAGGGTTCGCTGGTTCGGATCCCGGGTACGGACCTGTGCACCGCTTGGCAAGCTGTACTGTGGCAGGCATCCCACATATAAAGTAGAGGAAGACGAGCATGGACGTGAGCTCAGGGCCAGTCTTCTTCAGCAAAAAGAGGAGGATTGGCAGTAGACGTTAGCTCAGGGACAATTTTCCTCAAACAAAAAGAGGAAGATTGGCAAAAAGTCGGATTACCTCCAAAAGCATATCAAAAATGCAGAATTCTCAATAGCAAAAATGCAAAAGTGAGAGCCAGAAGAAGGAGGCATCTTTTAAGTACTTAGAAGAAATAATCTAGGGGCTGGCCCTGTGGCCGAGTGGTTAGGTTCGCACGCTACACTGCAGGCAGCCCAGTGTTTCATTGGTTCGAATCCTGCGTATGGACATGGCACTGCTTGTTGGGCCACACTGGGGCAGTGTCCCACATGCCACAACTAGAAGGACCCACAACGAAGAATATACAACTATGTACTGGGGGGTTTTGGGGAGAAAAAGGAAAAAATAAAACCTAAAAAAAGAAAGAAAGAAAGAATCTACAATCTAAAACTGAATACCAAGCAAAAACATCTTTCAACAACAAGAGTAAAATACATACATTTTCATTTTCAAATAAATAAAAATTGGAAGAATTTACTACCAACAGATGCATGCTAAATTTACTTCCAAAGGGTATACTTCAGAAAGACGGAAAAGTGTCCATCTTGTGATAACCATGGTCACTGGCTGATAGGTAGCTAAATAAGCTAGAGCAGTGGCCCCTGGGAAAGATCTTGGGAGACCTGGTAGGCAATAGTCAGGACTGACAAGTGCACTGACTTCTCCTTGCGGTTTCACGGAAAGCATTCCAACTCTACACTTAACACCAGTCTCCCAATGGATGAAGCCCCACAGGTGTCCTGCTGAGGACGATAGGAAATGGATTTGGAAATGTTAAGAAGGACTTTAGGAATTAGCGGTCCTCCAAATTCTTCATTTCCTCCCAGATAACCTATTTCAGTGAGCAGAATTCTATTTTTTTTTTTTTTTTGCTTTTTTCGTTTGTTCGATTATTTAAAGAAGGTTCAGAGTTTCTCTGGAAAAAAGACCTTAAGCTCTTTTTTCAAAATCCATCCGAGATCACTGAACTCCAAGTATAGAAATTAAACTTTCATTGGGAAATTTCAGCAGTTGAGCTACTTCCACAGCTAGTAGGTTGAAAAGAGTATCAAAATGAAGGATTAACATATTGTTGCATTACATGTTTAAAGTTTCTTTAGAATATCCTAAAGCAGAATGCCATACTACAACATAAGGAAAACATTTATATTTCATACTAGTGCCATGAAACCAGAGATGTGCTTGTTGAACCCCAAATAATACCAAGAGACGCTGACGGATGGTTTCCTATAAGAAGTAGAGGAAGCGAGTGAGGATGCTCAGATATCATAAACTACTATGGGAGTAAACATCTCATTTTCTCTAAATCACAGTTGTAGCATCTGTGAAAAAAATGGAGTGAAGGAGAAAAAAATCTCTAAATTGTCTTCAGATCAATCACCAAAGGGGTAAAATTTAATCTTATTCAAGAAATTATTTTTATTCAAAAAAATCAATTATACTGTTGCTAGATTGGTTTAAAGTAGTTTGGTTCCCTAAAATATAACTAAAGTAAAAATATCTTACATGTGGTATTTTAGTAGATTTATTATTTGATAATGAAGATGTGCTTAACCACATGAAAAGCAGTGTAAGTGTGCAAAATATAAAGGTCAAGTAAAATCGTTAGGATTTGTGGCAAAAAATATTTTTGAAGACCATGTTCATGTGACAAGAAAGCAGGATTTTATTCAACAAACATATAATGACTGTGATATTTGAAGGGGTAGAAAAAGATGAACAGTGTCGAGTCCTCAACTTCAGCATGAAAAAAGAGACATGTGGACATATTCAAAAAGAAGAAGCAGCATAAAGGAAGGACAAGTGAGTCTGGATGAGGTTGATGGTGTTGTGTTAGGAGAGTCCTTTATCAAATAACTATCTTTTAAATGTAAAATTGAGTAATTGGTGATAGCACATGACAAGAAACATGAACCAAGCCAAAGAAGAGGAAATATATGGAGCTAGGAAAGGAAAGTTTATGTTATGTTCTATGATCATGCAATAGTCTATTCTGGTAGAAAAATGAAAAGTTTTCTGGTAGAAGTGATGAAAAATTATAAATAATTAGGATAGAAATATAGGTTAGAGCCAGACTATGAAAGAAAAGAAAGAAACAAACAAAAACAACAAAGAAACAAGGGGAAAAAATGAATAAATATATAATATGGTGTTAGCTAGTAATAACTACTACAAAGAAGAAATAAGGCAGAGTAAGAGGATAAAGAGAGAGGAGGGCTGCTATTTTAGGTTGAACAAAGAGGGATGGCTCTCTAAGAGGAGATGTTTGAGCAGAGAGCCAAATGGACTGAAGCAATGAGCTATCCAGACATCGGCTTAAGAGATTTTCAGGCATAAAGACGTGTAAGCTAAGAGACAGGAACAGACTTGGTGCCCTCAAAGAACAGCAGTGAGTCCAGAGCGGGTGAGGCACAGGGAACAAAGCCAAGGAGTCGAACATGAATCAGAGAGAGAGGCAGAGACCAGATCATGTACGCCACAGGAGGGACGGAGAGCGAAGTGTGAAGGAAAACCACTTGAAAATTTATAACAGAAGAATGACTTGATCTGATTGATGTCTTAAAAGGACCTCTGACTATTGTGTAAGAATAGGTTATAGATTAATAGAGTGTTAGGGATCACCAAGACTGGAAGCAGACAGACTAGGGAGAAGGCCACCGTGGTAGCCCATGCAGTGATGGTGGGAGTAGTGATAACGGTGAGAAAGAATTAGTTCCAGGATGTATTTTAAAGATGAAGCCCACAAAACTTGTTGCATAGGATATGGATGAAGAGAGGAAGAGGATGCAAGGATTCTTTTCAAAGATTTTGACTTGAGTACACAGGCAGATAGCAATGCTGTTCACTGAAATATAAGAAGATTGTGGTAGGAACAAGTTTGGCAAGTGAGCTATGGGAGGGGGGTAGGAATCAATAATCCAGTTTTGAATGCGGTAAATTTGAGAAGTCTGCTGGACATCCAGTGGAGATTGAATAATTACATGGATATACGTCTAGAGTTCAGGAGAAAATTTAGGGCCAGAAGTATTCAGGATTACCAGCACATAGATGCAATTAGACACCACAGAACTAAAAGTTTCATGTAGGGTGTGAAAGTAGAGGGAGAAAAAAAAAAGAGGTCTAAGTCTAAGAGCTGGGGTATTCTGACATGTAGAGATAAAAAAAAGAGGAGAAGAATGCAGAAAATGAGACAGATACGTGGTGAGCAGTGATGGGTGCAAAATTTTTTAGTATGAGATACAAGGGTAAAACAATAAGCAAAGCACATCATGAGAGACTACTTTTAACGAATATCACCAAAATTAAAACAGATATTTTGTTTAAAATGACTTCAATTTTTATCTTTGCTTACCTTCAAAGCAAAGAGAGCAATTTAACTGATAAATTCTGATGGAGACTGATACTTTCACACAACTCACATTGAAGGGTGACAAGTAACTTTATGAAAGAAAAATATGTGAAAACTTCTACTGCTGGGCAGTCCTGCGTTGTTATGCAAACAGATGGATAAAGTAACAGGAGCGATAATGTCTGCAGAAACACTTTTAAAACCAAATCAAATCCGGAAATCTTAGACTCCCATTTTATTTACCCAAACATTGCAAACATTCATCAATTTAATTGCATCCTTGGAAAAGCATTCGAAGTCTAGACTTAATCAGAGCAAGTAATAGAACTCAAACAATTTTCTTAGAAGTTAACACACAGAGTTGGACCCTTAGTGAAAAAAAAACAGAAGAGTAAGGTAAAAAACATATATTATGTGTTCCAAGTCAAAGATTCAGTTACTAGGAAAATGAAAGCATTTACGTAAAGGAGATGTTTGTTTCCCTTATTGAAATAAATCAGTGGTAGCTTCCTAAACAAATCAAGGAGATAATCAGTAGCGCCTGAAATGAAGTGCTCAGTATACATCGCTGCTTTTAGTGCTATTCACAGGAGAATAAAGCAGCAATTCAGAAAACATCTTCTTTTCCCCATTCACTTCCTTTGATCCACAGAGAATGTGCACAACTATTTCTACTTGTTTATATTTCCCAACCAGATGCTAACAAACAGTTCAGGCAAAAGGGGAAAGGGACCTCCTCAGAAGCTCCTGATAACACTCTTTTTCTCAAACCCGAACCAGGAGGTCTGGAAATGTGCGAGAGCTCCTCACTCTTCTCCTACAGTCCATTACACATGCCCATGTGTCTTTATAAGACACCGTGGTGACCTGACACAGGCTAGACGCTGGCCTGTCTTTTCAGAGCCTCACCTTCTGGGATACTCCCTGTGACATACACAAGTTAAGAGAGGGAGGGTACCAAATAGTGGAGACTGGGAGGTTCTAAGAATTTTACACCATTGAAATAACAGAGAATATGGTTTGCGTTCTAGTGAATTAAGAACCTATGCATATATCTAGTCAAAAGTTCTCCTCTTTGAAATTTAAAAGTTATTGCCTGTATATTTAGCTATGCTATATTTTTAAAAGAACACCAGTTTGTTTTCCTGCTCTCCATAGGTATTGCTTCGGATAATATGGGCATTCAAGATGAACTTAAGATACCAGTGTGGTCATATTATCTTAATTCCTGGGGCTGAATTTGTATGAATGAAAATGTTTGAGCTCTCATTGATGCTTTCATTTTATAGCTTATGCTGAGATGAATCCCAGCCCTTCCCCTGTCTCATAAGCAGAGGCAGCTCAAACAATGCTGGTAAACTACTGAGATCTACACTAAGGACACGCCTTTCTCAGTCCTGAATTGTGTAACAGGTGAGTCTGCAGCTGATGGTGAGAGCACCGAAACAAAGGAACTCCTGGCTAAGGACCAAGGTCTGATGGATGGTTGGGTGAGTGCAATTACATCTGGGTGATCACACCTGGAGGGATGCTTTCACTCACGCCTCCACGGGCAGCGGTGATTAAGAGCACGCAGCCCCTGGAGACACACTAATCACGCTGCCTCTGGAGACAGACTGCTTGGTTCGGATCAGGCTCTGCTGTTTTCAGGCTGTGTGAGGAAGCAATTTAGCCCCTCAGGCTTTATTTTCTTCTCTACAAAACGGAATAACAGTGGTGCCTAGATAGTTGGGAACTAGTGATAACTGAATGAATTGCTGTAAAGTGGAGAAAGGATTGCTTATAACAATGGCTCAACAATGTTAATTATTTGAGAACAAAACATAATGGTAATATTATATAGATTTACTAAAGAATATACTTTAGCACATATATAACACTTTTATATAAAGCCCACTTCATCCTCACTTAACTCCCAGTTCTTGATAGTCTGAGCTTGTTTTTGTTAAGCGTCCTCTCCACGAGCTCCATCCTTGCCTTCACATGATGCTTATCTTTATTTCTGTTTATAGCTATTTCCCTAGAGGTATGCTGGCAGCAGGGGCCACTCAGACATCCTCTGAATTCACTTATGACTGAAAGGTATAAGATTTTCTACTTGAACGTCTGCTCTTGATGAGTTTCTGTTTTGGTAAGTTTCATTTTGTTTCGCTTGTATCTATATCTAAGCATGCTTTGCCGCAAGATGAAGGAGATACTTCTGGGTTTAAGCAACAAAAAGCTCTTCTTTTCACCCTTTACTTGGATCTTGGAGCACGGTATAAATTCACACTAGATTTCACTTCCCCCCAGGGCAACGTTCATCTATTCTCCCTTCTTTCTTTGCTATTTGCGTATACTTCTTAGGGGACTTCTTGCCTTCAAAGACAGTTTTTAGGGCTTCCAATTGGATGAGGAAACCCTTTGTGGTAGGCAACACTTAAGATAACACCCCAATGCCTTCTTGTATTTGTGAAGTTATGTAATTCTCTCCCGTTGAGTAAGGGCTGGATTTAGTGACTCACTTCTAATGAACAGAATATGGCAAAAAGATGGGATGTCACTTTTGAGATTATGTTGTAAAAGGATTGTGACATCTATCTTGGATGCCCTTTCTCACACTCTCTTGCTCTCTCCAGATCCCTCACTCTGTACTGTATGAAGTAATGAGATTTTAAAAAACAGAATAAAGTTAAAACTAAGTGCAGATGCACTGAAGCTTTGGGGATGCAGTCTCAGATGTATCTCATTTAGTGTTTTCAACCTTCCTAAGGGAATATGACTATCCTCATATTTTAGCGTCAAGAAACTGAGCCCTAGGTAGATTGATAAGTGGATAATGCAGGATTCTAGGTTAGCTCTTTTCACCCAGGGCTGTGCTTGCTTTACTCCACCATGTGAGGAGGTAAGTAATACATAACTAAATGGCAGTAGGGGACAGAATATGACTACATGCCAGACAAAAAGGGCTAAATAGTATTGATGTAATGGTTAATTTTATATGTCAACTTGACTGGCCTGAGGGATGCCCAGAAAGCTGGTAAAACATTATTTCTGGATATCTCTGTGAGGGTATTTCTGGATGGGATTAGCATTTGAATCAGTAGACTAAGTGGAGAAGGTCATCCCTACCGATGCAGATGGGCATCCAATCCAGTGAGGGCCTGAACAAAACAAAAAAGGCAGAGACAGGGCAAATTTGCTCTCTGCTTCAGTTGGGACATGCATTTTCTCTTGCCCTTTGATCTCACTCCTCCTGATTCTCAGGCCTTCAGACTCACACTGAATTACACCACTGACTTTTCTACTTCTCCAACTTGCCAACAGCAGATCTTGGTATTTCTCCACCTCCGTAATTATGTGAGCCAGTTCCTATAATAAATCTCAGTCTCTCTCTCTCTAGATATAAATAAAGATACAGATATACATATGGGTAATAAATATTTTGCGGAACTATTGAATATCTGTTATGACTAGCCAAAAGTCATGCTAGGTCCCCTTGGAAAAAAGTCCAAAACTCAAATCAATGACCTTCCACATAATAAAATCATGCCAATGAGAAAGGAAGAACAACACTGTCTTATTCCCAAACAATATGGTCGTCAATGTAGAAAACCCTTTGGAATCTACAAAAAGAAGCTAGAAAAGTAGAGCAAATAGAACCCAAGTAAGTAGAAAAGAGTAGAAATCAATGAAGTAGAAAAAAAAATCAATGGAAAAAAATTAAACCAAAGTTTTGTTCTTTGAGAAATAAAATTAATAACCCTCAAGGTCCAACTGATCAGAAAAAAAAAGAAATAAATTACCAATGTAAGGTGTAAAAGAAGTTATGCCCCTACAGATTTGTCAGATATTAAAATGATAATAATGAATATTATGAACAATGTTATGTCAATAAATTTGAAACAGGTGAGCCTGACAAATTTCTTGAAAGGCGCAAACTACCAAAACTCATTCAAAGAGACATAGATAATGTGAAGAGCCTATATCTCTTTTAAAAATTGAATTTGTAACTAGAAACATTCACACAAAGGAAATGCTGGGCCTGGATGGCTTTATTAGGAAATTCAATGAGTCATTTAAGAGAAATAATACCGCAATCTAGAAAATGGAAAGGAAAAATATTGTTCAACTCATAATATGAGTTAATTTTATTTTTATTCCAATACTAGGTGATAAAATAAAATATCCCTCATAAACATATATGGGAAAAATTTTAACAGAAATTTAGCAAATCAAATCCAATAATATCTAAAAAGCATAATATGTCATGACCAAGTGAGGTTTAACCAAGTAATAATACAAGTTCGGTTTAATATTTGAAAATCTATCAATGCAATTCATCACAATAGCAGACTAAAACAGACAAGTTGTATGGGCATTTCAATAAATGCTGGAAAAGTCTTTGACAAAATCCAACACTCCTAACAGAAAGCTCTTAGCTAACTGGTAAGTGAAGGAAGCATTCTTACCTGATTTTTTAAAAACCTGTGAACTGTTAGTTAACATCATACTTCATGGTAAAGGACAAACGTTTTCCTCTAACATCAACAACAAGGCACAGATGTCACCTCTCATCTCTTTTATTCAACACGTATTGAAGGTTCTAATAAGTGCAATTAGGGCAAAGAAAAAGAGGAAGAAATAAAATCATGCCAATGAGAAAGGAAGAACAACACTATCTTATTCTCAAACAGCATGGTCATCAATGTAGAAAATCCTTTGGAATCTACAAAAAGAAAAAACTACTAGACCGAAATACATGTGTTTAGCCAATTTATAAGATACAAGATTAATATACAAAAATTATTGATATTCCTGTACATCAGCAACTAAAATGAGATACAACTTTAAAAAGCTATCTTTTAGATCAATAAAGAATAAGAAAAATCAACAGTTTTATTTTGCCATTATTTATTTCTTCTCTGATGCTCTTTCTTTATGTAGATACAAGTGCTTGACCTATATTATTTTCCTTCTGCCTGAAGAACTTTTTTAACATTTCTTTTAGGGAAGATCTACTGGTGATGCCTTCTCTCAGGTTTTGTTCATCTGAGAAAAACCTTTATTTCTTCTTCCCTTTCAAAGGATACTTTCATTGGATATAGAATTATATGTTGTCAAGTTTTTTTTTTTCTTTCAACATTTTACAAAGATTTTACTGCACTCCATTCTTGGGTGCATGATTTCTCATGAGAAGTCTGCTGTAATTTTTATCTTTGTTTCTCATAGGTGAAGTACTTTTCTTTCAGTACTTTTTATCTGCCTTCAGTTTTTGCAGTTTGAATATGATATCTCTAAGTATACAGAGGTTTTTTTGTAATTTAACCTACTTGGTTTTCTCTAAGCTTCCAAGATCTGTGCTTTTGTGTCTAGCGTTAACTTTGAAAATTCCTCAGCCATTATTACTTGAAATTCCTCTTCTACTCCGTTCTTTCTTTCTTATCCTTCTGACATTCCAATCATGCATATATTATACCTTTTAAATTGCCCCACAATTCTTAGATGCTTTCTTTGGTTTTATTTATTTCTTTTTTTTCCCTTTGTTTCACTTTTGGAAGTTTCCACTGATATATCTTCAAGTTCACTAATTCTTTTCTCAGCTATATCAAGTCTATTGATGAGGATGTTTAAGGCAGTCTTTATTTCTATTATTGTGGTTTTTTATTTCTAAAGGAAATGTTTTTCATTTCCTTTTGATCTTTCCTGTGGTTTCCATCTCTCTTCTGACATTATCTGTCTGATCTTGAATAGTTTCTACTTTTTCCATTATAGGCCTAATCATATTAATCATAGTTATTTTAAATTCTTTGTCTGATAATTCCAACATGTGTCATATCTAAATCTAGTTCTCATGATTGTTGTGTCTCTTCAGATTTTGTTTTATCTCACTTTTTGGTTTGCCTGGTATTTTTTTTGGTGGTAGTATTGAACGCTGGACATGTTGTATCAATGATAAGTGATGAAGTACGTAAGTCTTAATGTTAATCTGGCTAGGAGATGTGTTGTGTTTAATGTTTGTTGTAGCTATAGTTAGTCGAGGCTTCAGATTCTTAAAGTGTTCCTATTTTTGTCTCCTCTCTTGGCTTTGGAGTTTTCCTTTGTACTTTCCCTCAGAGACAGTCTGCGTCTTTCAGCTCTTTCTATTATTACCGAAAGCATTTTGGAGTGGTGATGTTTGGGAGGGGATGTTCTATAATCTTCTTTTTAAATTTTAGTCTTTTAATAGGCTTGTGGCTCAGAATGAGGGCCTTCCGAGAGTTTTTGTTCTTCTCCAGGGGTATAGTTGTTTTCCCCTCTCTTCCCCATACTCCTTTACCTGGCATAGCATTCTCAGTCTATTTACTTAAAGCTCCCTCCCCTATTGATTATCACTTTTTATTTTCCTCTTATTTCAGACAGAAAGTCTACAGCAGGCTGCAGTGGGTAGAATTTTCTTCTGCCAGCTAGGACAAGGTTTTAGTAAAACCTGTAGGAAGCTTTCTGGGAAAACCCTTCCCCCTGGAGAGAAGGCCTTTGTTAAAGAGAAGTATCTAGGTAGATTTCACAATGGCTATTCTTCCCCTCCCTCTCCCTGAGCCAGGCAGGGATTTTTCTCAGTTCTTTACCATGAGAACCCGTTGGGATCCTGGAGGGGAAGTCCATGAAAGTGTGGGGGATTCCCCATAACTGCAGCCTTCAGGATTTTCTCACACTCACACTAGTCTGCACTCAGTCTCCAGCAGCTTGTCAAAATTACTAGTTAAGTAAGCAGTCTACCAGTGTATGGTATTGAGGATCTTCTACCCCATGTAAGCAAATCTTGGATAGTGAACCTCTCTGAATTCATCTCTCTCTCTAAATTTCATCATGGTGGTTTCCTCTGAAACCTCTGTTCTCTGATGGATGGGTCCAGGAAAAGTTGATGATTTTGTCCAGTATTTTCTTTTTGGGGAGGGGAGTGATAACTTTCAAGCTCTTTACATTGTGGAGCTAAAAATGGAAGTGGTACAATCACTTTGGAAAACAGTTTGGCAGTTTCTTAAAAAGATAAATGTAGATTTACCATATGACCTAGCCCTTCAACTCCTAGATATTTACCCAAGAGAAATGATGATATATGTCCATACAAAGGCTTGTACACAAATGTTCATAGGAGAATTGTTCGTAATATCCAAACAGTGGAATCAGTATAAATGTCCATTAAGTGGTGAATGGATATACAAATTGTGGTACATCCAACCAATAGAATACTACTCAGTAATAAAAATAACTGTTGATACATGTAACTGAATAGATCAATTTCAAAGTAATTATGCTTGTGAAATAAGTCAGACCAAACAAACACCTAATGTATGATTTCCATTTTTATAAAGTTCTAGAAAATGCAAAGTAATCTATAGTGAGAGAAAGCAGACTAATGTCTGCATATGGATGGACAGGGTGAGGAGGGCGAGGCAGGAGGAATTACAAAGAGCACAAGGAAACTTTTGGGAGGTATAGCTATGTTTTCATCTTGATTGTAGTGATAGTTACATAATGTACACATATGTTAAGACCTATCAAATCACACTTTTTTTTTTTTTTGAGGAAGATTAGCCCTGAGCTAACTACTGCCAATCCTCCTCTTTTTGCTGAGGAAGACTGGCCCTGAGCTAACATCCATGCCCATCTTCCTCTACTGTATACGTGGGACACCTACCACAGCATGGCTTTTGCCAAGTGGTGCCATGTCCGCACCCAGGATCTGAACTGGTGAACCATGGGCTGCTGAGAAGTGGAATGTGCGAACTTAACTGCTGTACCACCAGGCTGGCCCCTCAAATTACACTTTTAACATATGTATTTTATTGTATGTCATGCCTCAGAGTGCTGCTAGAAAAAGCTAAAGCTCATAAATTCTTGACACTTCTCCCATCAAAGAGTGGAATCTAAGTTCCCACCCCTAGATTATCAACTGACCTTAATTAATTGCTTCTAACCAATAGAATGTAGAAGATATGTACCTTCATGTCCTCCAAGGTTAGCTCAGAAAGATGACACAGCTTCTGCCTGTCCTCCCATTTTTCATGATGCTCTTCCTTGGACTCCAGTCACTATCTTGTAAGCATGGAAAACCACATAAAAAGACAATGTGGAAATGTCCTGGCTGAAAGTGCAGCTAAGGTGCCAGTGACAAGCAGCATCAGTTCCCAGTTGTATGAGTAACTGGTACCGCAGATGACTCTGATCTCCGTCCTTCAAGCTGCCCCAGATGATACTGAGTGGAGTTACAATGGACTCTTTCTACCAAGTCCTGCTCAAATTGAAGACTCATGAACAAAATTAACATTTTTTATTTTAACTACTAAGTTTCAGGTAGGTTTGTTACCCAGCAATTGACAAATGGAACAGTTATTTGTTGACTTTATTTGTCCTTTCTCTCTCCTCTGTTAATACGACAGACGATCAACGACTTCTGGTAAGGGTATGTGTAAGTATGTGTGTGTGAGAGAGGAAGTTGACCATTTAAAATGTACCAAAGAGCAGATTCTAAAATCTATCACCATATGCCCTTTGAATATGACAACTTTATGCAAATCATCTTTCAGGCTTTTATTTCAAACACCTGGATCTTCTTTGGGGAAAATCTTATGGGATACCACTAAGTTTAAATTATGTTAAGACATAAAACAGGAAAGAATTATACCTACACTGGACTTAATGAGAATCAAGTCTTCCACCTAAATCTTCTAGGGTTAAAATAAATTTAAAACACTCTTTCAGGGCTGGCCCGGTGGCACAGCAGTTGAGTGTGCACATTCTGCTTCAGTGGCCTGGGGTTCACCAGTTTGGATCTCGGGTGCGGACATGATACCACTTGGCAAGCCATGCTGTGGCAGGCGTCCCACATATAAAGTAGAGGAAGATAGGCATGGATGTTAGCTCAGGGCCAGTCTTCCTCAGCAAAAAGAGGAGGATTGGCAGTAGTTAGCTCAGGGCTAATCTTCCTCAAAAAATAAAAATAAAACACTCTTTCGGAATTCCATTTGTTATATGCTTGTTTGTTGGGAAAAATATACTTGTCTATACATACTAAATCCTAAAGGAAATTAATATATTCTGCTTTCATTTTTGAGAACCGATATTTTTGATTCTTATGACAAAATGATTAGACTATTTTGAGATTGGTTTACTTTTTTAAGTCTTGATTTATTACAGAGATACTTGTCAATCTAATCCTTTGATCCAATAAATTGAGTCTAATTTCAGAATTTTCTCCTCTCTATATCATCCAGAAAATCTGACCCAAAGTACGACCACATGTTGCAGCAACCACTAGAATCACCTAAACTCAGTGTCCATCTGAACTCTTAGATTTTAAATTCTTTGGTGATTTGGCACTTCCCGCTGTTACCTAAGTTGTGTCACTATCAGGGTAACTAGTAGAAAGGCCATACAAGCTACGACATTAATGTGGATTTTAAAATCAGGATAAACTTTTAATAGGTATTTTCTTAAGCCATATAAAACCATATGGCATTTTGTAGATCAAACATTAATAAATCCTGCTAATTTCACCTAGATCTACCACATTACCTAGAACGACAAAAGCCTCCATAGTGACAGTAGATGCTTAAGGAAAAGTAAGTGCAGAGTAAGGAAGTGTTTGTGTCTTAGAAATAAGAGAAACATTTTATACTGCACATTGTCACAGAAGCGCTTGTGATTTAGTGAATAACATTTTAAAAGACTATGTCAGAGCTGTTCCAATAGGAATCAAAGGGCATCCAGGCAATTGAAACTATGAAAGTTACTACCATTTCTGAAATAATTATATATCATTACAGACAAATTCAAGAACCTGAACTTTGGTATAAGTGAGTAAACTGTGACTATTTAGAGTATAAAATTCTGTATAAGGTCAATTAACATAGAAATGTGAATGTCCGTATGGCCATTCATTGAGCACTAGTATGTAGAAAGTTTATCTACTCTATTTTTGTCACCATTAAAATATATTTTGGGGCCGGCTCCGTGGCCAAGTGGTTAAGTTTGCGTGCTCCGCTGCGGTGGCCCAGAGTTCGGATCCTGGGCGCGGACATGGCACCGCTCGTCAGGCCACGTTGAGCCACCGTCCCACATCCCACAACTAGAAGGACATGCAACTAAGATATACAACTATGTGGGGCGGGGGGGGGGGGGGGGTGGGTTTGGGAAGTAAAGCAGAAAAAAAAAGAAAAAAAAAAGGTTGGCAAAAGTTGTTAGCCCAGGTGCCAATGCTTAAAAAAAAATTAAAATATATATATATATTTTATCAAGGGCGATAACTACCTCTCAGTAGACAGTGCAGGCAATCCTAGGGACTGGAGATAGGTATCCAAGATAATAGATAAATGTATAGATGGATAGGCAGTCAGACAGATGGGTAGGTAGATAGAGAGACAGATGATAGACGGAAAGTGCATTTTACACACACACAAACATAAGATACAGCAACTCTGAGTCACCACTAGTCAGCTAAATGCAAGCATGAAGCTCACTTTATTCTGGCTGCCTCTAAATGTCTATTACTCTTTGGCAAAGAGTAAACTAAATTTAGCTCTATCAAGCAGACACAATTCAGTCCAAAAATATTTTAGGCAAATAAATATTTTAGTCTCTAAATATTTTAAAGAAAATTAAAATTTCAGTGATGATCCAGTTTTAGTCTTCAGTTCAGGTCTTACTTCCCATGTTTTCATCCCTTAATCTTCTTCCTGGGCCTAATTTTAATTTCACAGGATTCACTTGTGCCATTGGAGTGACATTGTTGAAAGGAAGGGGAATCAATTAACACAGGTCAACACCTGTTTACGAAAATGTGTAGTTACGTGGCTAGCTCAGGGTGATCCATCTGCCTGTGGAAAATGCTAGTGTCTTGACTGGTCTTATCACTGCCTATTCCAAGGTATTACCTCTAATATACGATACACTGAAGATTTTTCAGGCAGGCTACTGAGCATCCCAAGCACAACCTCAGATGTCAGAAACTCTGATGTGGGGTGGGAGGAGTCTCTTGGACTTCCTGAGCGTGCTGTTATAGTGGAGGGGGGGTTCCTGTCAAACATAACCCAGACCCCAGCTACCTGCCAAAGTCTGCTCTAAATTCAAAGGAAACCTACCAGTTCCTTCTGGGATGTGAACCCTAAGGCCCACCACTCACTACTTGTCCGGCCATGGGCAGGTGACTTGTCCTCTCTGTGCCTCGGTTCTAGCACTAAGCACAATTTAGAGATAATGTTTCACTATTGTTTTCAACTGTGATCTCTCTGCAGAATAATCTAGCTCCTCCCTGTTAACCCTTAGCAGGGAGCGTATCAAAAAGGAGGTGTACTGTGAGTGCTTTACAAAGCTCTGTTAAAATGGAGAACCTTAGAAATAGTATCGCAAAGTCAGCTCAGCATCACATTGGGAGTTTGGTTATTTCTGAGACAGACTAAGTATGTGAAGTATGTCAATCTCATCTGCACTTTCATAAAATTAAGGAGATCAGTCTAGCCTGTGCTACCAGAGCTAAGAGGTGAAGAGTGTGGATTCTGAGCTGAATCCCCTGGAACTGAATCCTGCTCCATTACTTACTGTGTGTCCTTAGACAAATAAGCTACCTTCTCCGTGATTCAGATTCCCCATATATATAGTGGGGTTTCTAATGGTGCCTTCATCATAAGGTTGTTGTGATGATTTAAAAAGGTAATTAATGTAAAATACTTAGAAGAATGCTTGAGACATACAAAATATTAAATAAATAATAGCTTTTTTGACATTGAATAAAAGAACTAAGGCAGTTGTATGTCTTCAGTGATTATGTGGAACATCCCAACAATGCTCTGATGACAAATTAAAAAGATTTATGAGAATTACGGAAGAACTTGAGAGTAGGTGCTGGCATCTACATAACATTGAGTTACACACACACACGCACACACAAAAGTTTTATTTATGAAGCCTAAATATTCACTTTTCCCAGTTAAGTGTCCAAAGGAACACAATACTGTAAAGCACATTATGAATTATGGAGAGCTAAACATATTACTAATCACATATTACTACATAATATGTAACAATTATTCCATATTACTAATATCACTAAAACTCAATTTACTCTAAGTAGTTGTTTCTCAAATTACATATCAAGTGTAAACTGTGAAAACAAATATCTGAATATAATTTGAACTTGAGAAGAATTAAACGTATGTGTAAGACAAAAGGTTTAGTTTCCAAGTGAGCAGATTTGCTTTTGTAAGAGCAGTGTAGAAAACACTTCCATGAAACAAAGCTGACCAAATGCAGGTCAATTCTTCAGTTTATTATCCTGGAAGAGATTAATTGTGTCAAAATTTCTTACTGATCTCCTGATGCTGAAAAATAAGAGAGAAATAGCAGTGTACTTTTTTTTCCTATAAAAAGATTCGGGAATGTATAAAATTCCAAGTTATCATTTTATATGATCTAAATTTGGGATTGTAAAAGCTCAGCTTACCTATTATCTTTAGGTTAAAGACATATATTCAATGGATTAATGAATAGTATGCATGTACCGAGTTGGTTCAATATTATCTCAAATGTGAAATTGTTGACATTCTGAAAATATTTGCTGAGTGGTTAATTTATCTTTAAAAATGGACATTTAAAAAATCCACAACTCTATTTTGATTATTAGTGATAGCACAACATAAACTAAAATACAAATTTGATTAGATAGGAAGAAAAATTCATTTTCAATCTCCCTACAAAATTGATTTCAAGATATTTTTCTTTATGGATCAGATATTATTTTCAATAAATGTTACAAGTTTTAACACAGTCTAAAACAGAGACACCCATCAACTCCACACAGTGTTAACCTTGTGATCCTGGCGAGGGGCAGCTACCTCAGTGACAGGAACAAAGTACGGAATCCAGAGGAATGAGGAAGCCAGCTGTGTGGGGAAAGGCAGGTGATTTCTCCCTGAGTGTGAAATGGCAGCTTCTCAGCTCCAGATAATTGCTGTGTGGGACTGTCGGAATGTTGGCATGTAGAATACAGATAAATCTTCACTTTTCCACAGAAAACTGGAAACCCACAATTTCCCTGCTTTTTAATGTTGGCAACAATTCTAAAGAGTTTTAATTATGATACAGGACAAACAAAACATCTCTGCAGGCCAGAGTTAGCCAGCTGGCCACCATTTGGTGCGTCCACGAGAACACCCACCATATTTTCCCGCCTCTGCAGGTTTGCTCCTAACCTTCCCTGAGCTGAGAATGCACTTTCCACTCAGGCTACTACATGTGACTCTCCCAGCTAAGCGTTTCCTGTCTACACCAGCCCTTTCTCCTGGGTAAGGTGGAATAAGACCTGCTTCCTCAGTGTTTCTCCAACACTTCCTCCATATTCGTCTACCACTCATACCTCATACCTTGAAAATAACTGTCTTATATCTGTGCCTGATTCTACAACCATAAAAGCAGGAATGATTTCTTATGAAATTTGATATCCACATTCATGTAGTACAATACCTTTCACATAATAGAGTTGAAATACAAAATGAATGAATAAATTCCAGAATCAGTCTCTTTGAAATAAGCTAATGTAGAGTAGTGGATGTCAAATGGAAACATTATAATAATTTCTAACATTTTACAGTAATAACTTCATAACATGAAAGATTTATATTTTCACTTCATCTATGGGGATAGGTGCTGAAGCAATGAGCAGTATGTGAGCATACACAAATAGATATTTAGGCTTAAGCCATTTTAACACCTGATAGTACCAGCTCTAAATATAATCCTTTAAATTAACATAATGAAATATGTTTCATGTCCAGATGGATCAAAGAGCAATATTTTTCTAAAACTCATATTTGAAATAATAGAATTATCTTATATGATTTAATACAAATGATACAACTTTATCAAACTAGATCATTTGTATTTGAATAGCAGTCTAAAATGGCTCATTACCTTCCTGTGAATTATATGATATTGACCTTCAGTTAGATAATGACATTGATTCATTTCTTGAGCTCCGAGTTATGGAAAAACCTTTATGGAACACACATCCTACCTCTGTCCTCTCCCATTGTGCTGTATTTCAAACTTAACAGAAAGAACGAAAAAATCAAGCTGCAAAAATAGGTACTAAAACCCCCTGTAAAGAGGAGATATAGATGGGGCCAGCCCAGTGGCGTAGTGGTTAAGTTCACACGCTCTGCTTCAGCAGCCCAGGGTTCACAGGCTGGGATCCCGGGCATGGCCTTAGCACTGCTCGTCGAGCCACGCTGTAGTGGCATCCCATATAAAATAGAAGAAGACTGGCACAGGGTTAGATCAGGACCGTCTTCCTCACACACACAAGGAATAAAAGAGGAGACAGAGCATGATTTTCAAGAGTACTTTAATGATTACAAATTTATGACATAAGATTAATTGCAGCAACATAATAAATTTAGAAACCTACGTGTGAAGTTCATTTACGGAAGTGAGTATCTCCAAGAACTCATAGGCAATAAAACCTTGACAAACTCTAAATATTAATGCAGCGAGCTCTTAAAAACATTCATTTCAGGCCAATTCTTAGACAAGACAATGACAAAAATCTAATGTTTAGAACAGTATTTCTTTATTTTACATAGTGTCACCTACTTAAATTACTTCTCATGTATTATCTCATCTGATAAGAACCACTTTGCTAGGAAGAAAGGGTAAAACCTGATATCCACTTTAGAATAGGAAACCAATGATCAGGAAAATTAGGTGACGGGAATTTTAACTGCTAGCAAGCAATGGAGGCAGGGCTAGACTCCAGGTCTCCTGGTGACATCTCTAGAGTTCTTCCCAATACACCCTTTAGCTTGTCACAGTACAATCAGGTAGCGAGAGTAGGGGATTATCTAGTCTTTCTTTTTTTAATTTAGATAGAATTTTGCTAAAGTTATCAAAGAGAAATTAAAGCTCATTTCTGCACAACAGGACCTGGACAGAGCATTTGTTTGTACTTTCTCGGCATCTACTCTAACTGTTCCCCAGCAGCTCCAGATTTTTATTTGATGAAGATGTGCTTCTGGAGAAACTCAATCTTCTCAGCTCCATTTTTAAAGCAAGTCACCTGAGTAAAGGCAATCAGCAGTTCTTTTCCTGTCTCCAGTGACTGGTTGAAGCATCCAGTCTAGGCTGATCCAATCGGATCAAAACCAAGGGATTTGCCAGGAGTGATGGACAAATTCACTCTTTCTTCTATCCTGAATATAGCTGAAGCAAAATGTACACCTGGAAGACTGGGGTCACCAGGGGAACATAATTTCAATAAAGCCAGCACTATTCTTTAGGATAAATCACAGAGATAGAAACTGAGCCCTCAGTGACGTCACTGAGCCTTGCATGACCTTCTTCAGTTACAGGAGCCAATAAATTCTTTACGCAAGTTCAAGTCAGGTTTTTAGTTATTGACAACTGAAAACATTTTTAATTACTAGTGAATTCATCAGTTCTGAGCTGAAAGTAGTTTCAGTCATTGTCAATAATCTATTCTATGTTTAAAAGAAACGACTCTTAGAGATATGACCAAAATCCCCATGCAACTGTCAGTGAGTATATTAGGCTTACTGACTTATATTGAATACATATTCCTATACAAGGCTAGACTTCTTGTTGAAGTCTCAGGGAAGTCACACAACTGGCTACCACCTCTGTAGAAGGAATCTTGGTTTACTTTTTTTCTCTTTTGGTGAGGAAGATTGGCCCTGAGCTAACATCTGGTGCCAATCTTCTTCTATTTTGTATTGGAATGCCACCACAGCATGGCTTGATGAGTGATACATAAGTCCACGCCAAGGATCCGAACCTGTGAACCCCAGGCCCCTGCCAAAGCAGAGAATGCCAACCTAACCACTACATCACCTGGCTGGCTCCTTGGTTCACTTCTTAATTAATACTCTAGTCTGTTCCTCCAACTAAATAATCTCAATCCTTTTTTTAATAGGACTTATTTTCAAAACTTTGCTTATCTTTATGGGTCTAATCTAATCTCTCCTTAACGTATCCCCATAATTATTAATGGATGAAATACACATGGACAAAATATAAATCTTGAACTCTATGAAATATTTTGGGACAAAATAAATAGAGAAAATCTGTACATTTTCAAGAAAATACCCTTCTGGCCATGAAACTTGCTTTTCTAATACCATGTTATCTGAAATCAAACTTCTCTGCATTTATTTCATAAAGAAATTCTCACTAATAGTTTTTGGTTAAAATTATAATCATTTGTTCTTAAACTAAAAGATAATAATAAATTCCCTGAGCATTGTTTCGTACTTTTTCATTTTTAAAGCTTCCCCTTATGTTGCATAATGCATTGCTTAATAGATGGTGAATAAACATTTTTAAATGAATCCCCAAATGTTCTTAACGGTCATCAATTTCATTGTTATAGAAGAAGAAAAGCAAGATTCTTAAGAAATAATACATGATTGGAAAATATTTTGTAATATTAATCCATGATATATTAACGAGTATCTGTCATTTTCCCTGACATGTGGGACTATTAGCATCAATAATAAACATTGACGATAGTCGCCACCTATAGGGCATTTATGACAAGCCAGGCTCTGCTCTAAGTGCTTTACCTGTATTAACAATTCATTTAACACTTACAATTACCCCATGAGGCATACATTATCATTTGGCCCATTTAATAGATAAGGAAATTAAGTGTCTTAAGTTTCTGTATAGAACTATTCAAGACTCTTGACAAGAGGATACACGACTAGAGAGTGGTCATGCCAGGATTCAAACCCTGGCACTCAAATGTCACAGTATCTGGGAGCACATGACTTTGGCATCCTACAGGAAGGACAGAGGGCTCCAAAAGAAGGGATGTGAAATTCAGGCTTAGATAAACGCCTGCAAAATTCCCTCTATCCTGTCCTGTCTGCCTCCTCTCCAGGTCTATAAAGTTGTCTATATCATCTGTAGTTTCACATGTTTCTGGTTTATAATTTACTTTTTTGTGTCTTCATCTGTGGAATTTTCCCTCTTTCTGGCTCGGCACAGATGCATGGATTATCTAGTAATCTGGTACACCTGAAAGCCCTGGTGGTCTGACCTTCCCGTCTTCCTGATTTGTGACTCTGGCTCCTCAACAAGGAGTTTCATAAAAGTGACACCACTAGTCACCTGAGAGGTGACCACATTCCAAACTACAGGACTTTGAGTTAGTTCCAATTTCAGGGCTCTTGGTTTATGGGGTTTGAAATTTACCATGTAAGTATTAACTGTCTAGAAACGTCCCAGAGGGTGGTAATTAAGACAGCACTTTTTCCCCTTTCCAGAGCTAAGAAGATTCCTTGGAATAAGAAAAGTCAAGATGGATATGGAATGAATGGCTGTTGAATGCTTACTGTTTGAAAGGAATTAGGTATTTTTCTCTTTGAAGTGCAGAATGCTCTCACCATCTTGGGGTAAACTGGAACATCAGCAGGAGGAGCAGAGTTCATAGCTTTGCCTAGTTCTTCACAGAACTTTCCAGAATTACCTCAATATTTTTAATTGAGGGGATGGAATGGAGGGAGTTTGCACCAGAGAATATCTCAAGTCCAGACTTAACTGGCAAACAGATTCCCAGTTACAAAGCAGAACCTTGAGTACTAACCCCTCCCCAAAGGATTGGTGCTACAAAGCTATTATTATAGCAGCAATTTGAAAGTGAATAGAAACTTTGTTTCTATTTTACCTATTTAAAAATTCAATATAATTATGCTTTGCTACAATTTACAACAAATAGATTTTTACTAAATTGTTTTAGGAATGTTCTTGCTGACTATAATTGTATGGCTGTGTTGCAATGTAGCTACTTGGCTTCGAATTCTGGAATGACTGAACAGGAAAACAAATGACCTAACTAAGAGCAGAATTTAGTTTATTTGGCTGGTGATCAGGGCCCTATATTTTTATGGCCGTAGGAATTCTCTTGTCAATATGTTTGTCTATCAGATAACTGTGCCTCTAACATCCAGAAGCACATGACCATGAGTGTGTCTTTAAAAGGAGAGACTCTATTAAGATGACCATTAACATGCCTGTCAACTTTTAAAATGATTGACGTTTAGTTGATGCTTCAACGCTTTATCTCAGAACTTCTAAAAATGTAAAATGACTATATCCTTAATACTAGACTACAGTCTCATGGCTATTACCATGTGGTATAATAATCAGAGTTAGTTAAAAAATGATCTATTATTGTGCTAACTAAACTATATCCACGGAGCCAACTGGCAAGCTAGCAAGCACAGCAAACAAAAACCCCAAAAAATGAACCAAGGCAATCTTTTGGCTTAAAAACATCAGATAAGAAATTCTATTTGCTCAAATGTTTCCCTTGAATTTATAATTGCCATTATTAACAAAATTTTGGAAAAACAGGTTAAGACGTTTCTTCTTTCTACATAATTTCACCCACACTTCCTTGATTATATGCTCTAAGATAATAACCACAGGTGCCAGAAGAGGATTAGGGACTTTATAAACATCAATCAATGTCACAGCTAGAAGGAGATGAATCAAAGCATACAGCAATAAATCCTGAGTGCCTTCCCTGTGACACTAGTCAGTTATTTCAGTAAGGAACGTTTTAGATGAAAAGTAAAATGCGCCATATCTTTATCAGGGCAGACAAGGGTTATACTAACTACCTAGGGTGAAAAAAAGTTGAGGAAAGGAAGCGAAAATATAGTGTTCTTTCAATATCTCACTTAAAAAGAGATTTAGTTATGACCCTAATTCTGCTTCTTCACCTTCAGACCAAACCAGCACAGCTCTTGGGCTCTAGAAATTCTGATGAACGGACATAGACAACACAGAAAGGGTGAGGAATGTTTGCGCCTGTAGATTAGAAACAGACAGAGCGATTTGCTCCATAATCTGCCAGTCTCGGGTCTCACCTTAATTCCCACCTGTTCTAATAATGCATGGGGTGAGGTGGAGGGTAGGGGTTTCCGAGTTCTTCCCCTTTTGAAGAAGGATTATTTAATGCAGGAGTCACGGGTCTTGGAGGAGCAGCCATACAAGTTGGAAGCAGTTGTTTCAAAAGCAGCAATCCAAAGAGGGTGTCAGTGCAGACAACAGTGCTTTTAAATTGTTTGTCCCTCCCACTCCAAGTCTGAAACCCTAGAAACATGGCTGAGTTGTGTCCTTGACTCACAACACAAATGAGGGAACCAGAAGGACCCCTGAGCTAAAGTTTCCTACATCTAGAGCTGAGGCACTGAGCCTAAGCAGCATCCATGTCTCCTCTTGAAAATCTCAAACACACTGTAGTTTCTGGCAGTAAAATAGTACCTCCTGTGGGAGTCTCCAGATTATCTTAAATGTCCCCCAGCAATTCTTGTATATCTTGGAATCTGTACAGCCAGTGTTACTCCTACTAACTGCCTCCACAAGGAAAATTCACAAAGAGAGCTAAGAGGTTATCTCGAGAATGCGCTCTCAAAAATGTATTCGCTTTAATCTTTCAATTGTTGACTCAAGAAAGCACGCTGGTGTCCCACTACAGGGCACCGTACACCTAGCTCGCTCAAATCACTGGTCTACAAACTCTTATCTCAGGGTGGGCTTTCAAACTCCACAGGACCTTACGTGAAATATTTTTAATATCATCTTTGTCTAAAACAGGGATTGCCATGGAGACACCATCATTTTCTGCTGGCAATGGTTGAGATATGAAAGGCCCTTGATAAAACTAACACATTCTTCTTATACTTCCTATCTCCCCGACAAGGTAAGGTAATGTCATACAGCTCAAGTCATCCAAGAACGGTAACTCAGAGAAAGACCTGGAAAGTACGTATATTTCTGTATATAGTATATATGTATATATATTTTTTCTCAGTGTATTTCTGTTACCTGGGCACTGATTCCTCTTTCACTCTGGAGGAGTCAAAATCCTTTAGTAAGTGAACTGGTGATCTCAAATTTACCTAGAGTAGTTTGAATTAATAACTTCCCTATGACACAGTTAATTCCCGAATGTATCTGTTTCCCCAAGTTCCATCCTACTTAAACCTCCATGAAGTAAAGTTTAAATATGAGGAAGAAAAGAAAAATTTACGAAACTGAATAAATAAGGTGATCTAAAAATAATTGTTAGGATTTTTTTAAGCAACTCAAAATAATTAAAGCAAATTCTATCATAACAGATTTCAACGGGAAATCTTTGGATTTATTCTCCAATACCAATATCTCATTTGGAAAGCCTCTCACTCGCAATGAAAACTGCTGTATTGGTGATGAGGTGAAGTATTTCAAGCAAATTGATAGTTTTTGGAAGATCTCTCTGAATTTTTCATGGCTCTGGAATTCCTGCCATTTCGTCTACTATAAAATGCATAATCTCCTTAAACTGAAAAAGCCAAATCAGGCAACTCTTGCCACTATAATTTTTTTTATCTTTCCCTGAAAGGCGAATTCAGTTGTCCTAAACTATTAATTATAGAAGCTTTTAAGATAGTCTCAAAATATGGTCTAATTTATTTCCTTATCCTCCCAGGTTATAAATACTTTTATATGTTGAATATCACCCTGGTATCATGTTAAGCTTCTTTTTCAACAAATTATAAGAATGAATCAGTCAATTTAATATCTTTCATGAGAAGCAAGCAGATTTTAGACACAATTATGTCACTATAGTGTCTAACCTCTCCCTCATCTTATCAAGAAAATGGCTAATAATAGAATAAGCTTTTCACTGTGCTCATTGATCTTCCCTTGTTTCCACAAATAGATTCTGACTGTGCCCCAGCATGTACAGTCTTGATATAGATCCCAGGCTATTAATGCATCAACAAAGCCTGTACCATAATATTACTCTAAGACTCAGACTGAGGAGAAGTTTCAGGCAGATAAAATTCCCTTATTACGTGCCATAGTAGATGAATTAGTCCCACCATTGTTTTTATAATATCTGAAAATTTGCAAACTATTTTAGATTATACCCTATATCAAGTAGACAAAGCAAGTTCCTCTTCTATGCTGGTGGGTTTTATTATTAAAAAAACAAAACTCAAGGTAAAAAACAAATTAAACTTCTAGCTAATTACTGCCAGAGAGAACAATTTGGTATCAATGAAATTAAAATTAAATCATAATTTTTGACTGAATTTATCAAGGTTTACACTAATACTAAATTCCTCTTCCAACAGATTAACTGATTCTACCATTTGGGGATATTTTACTGTAATTCATCTTAAAAGGTCCACCGGGATACACCCCTACTGAAAAACAAAAGGAGGGTGTCAGATATTTGTGGATTTTAATGAACTACAAGGTGATCAAATAGAAATGGCATATCTTAAAAAGAAAAACTATGTCAAAATCAGCTCTTCCATGTTTTATGTTGGAATACATTGAAAATTTGTCCAAGGAATTTTGCAGCAAAAATACTCTCTTTTGAAAATAAAAAATGGCCCTGCCCACGAGTTCTGTTATAACTCAATTCTCTTTGGAAATAAGACTGCCCTTTACCACTTGGTTTTAATTCTTTATAATTACTTTTACCCACTTTGTATTATCAAAATAACCTATTATTTTTTAGGAAATTTATTTTGCTTATTTTAAATATTAATCGCTCTTTAGTCCTTGGGGCGTTGGAATACAAATTTTATTTTATGTATTAATGTATGCATGCATGTATGTATTTGTGTATTTATTTATTTTGTCTCATGTTGTTTTTGAACGACTACAGCCTGCCAAGATTGTGGAGAGAAAACAGTATACTTAACAAACTTTCCCCAACCTATTCGTGAACTTTGACACCCAGGACTCCCCTACCCTGAGCTCCCTTTCAATGACACACCAGGCCAGACACCTTCTGTACCCCAAGAGGTTTCCTGCTGTCTTGTGCTCCTCAGACACAGGTGACTTTCCCTCAGTTCTGGGGCGGTTCCAGGTTTGGTCTGAGGAAAAAGCCAACAGACTTGCAAGTTTGCCATCTTGCCAGCTCCCTGTCATTTATATAATTTAGTGTTGTGAGTCACTGTAAATCCATTTTTAAATTAGTCGTGGTCTAATTGTGTTTTCTTACAAATGACAAAAATTAACATTTAATGTCTTTCCCAGTCCCTTCATATTATACTGCCTTTGGATCCCTGTAGGTAACATCAGCCACCATCCCTGTTTCCCATCATCCATCAGTGCCTAAATGAGAGCAGCATCTCTGACTCTTCCTCACATGAGTCTATTATTCTCCAAAAACAATTACATCCTCCTTTATGAAATCTGTCCCTTTAGCTCAGAGTAAAATTTCTAGTTCAGCTCTGGATCATCTATGAGTCAAAGGACCATAATGATAAAATTAAATTATAGCCAAAATAAAATATATTCATGTCCAGGCTAGTATGAGAGGGGAAGAAAAAAAGACTTATTATGTACAAATCACAGCACTAATCGGAATTTATCTTATTTAGATGTTTCGCCAGGTACTGTCATACGAAAATGCTCTAATTTTAGTAATATTTTGAAACTTCAAAATTATTTATGTTCCAGTTAATGTAATTTATTATTATTTTTGTTGAATTATGTTCTCAAAAGTTGTCTATTGGATTTGTATTTATAAACAGCAGCTGTTCAGACCATATTAATTCCTAATGAACTTGCTTATTAGGTGGAATTAAATAGTTTCTCATTTGCTTATAGCTTGTAGTAAAAGATCCACAGATTATGGATATAACTTCTGAAAAAATGTATGTGCTCAGATTGCCCTCCAACGTCTTATTAAAAAGTAATTATATTTATAGTAATCATCTTAATTCAATCTAAAATAATCTATTACACTTGTTTCAAATTATGTGAAAATCTATTTCCAAAGACATTTGTACATTTTCAAGTACCTTATTTCTAAGAAAAGCACTAAAAAAGCAAAATCTTCTCATGCATAATGTTTTATCAGCACACCCTAGGTTTCTGTATTTGCGTATCCTTTTCCCTACTGGTTGTAATTTACATGCTCTGGAATAGAGGAATTTATTTATTTATTTATTTATTTATTTTTATTGCAGTAACATTGGATTATAACATTATATAGCTTTCAGATGTATATTGTAATATATTTCAAATTCTGTATTGATTACACCATGTTCACCACCCAAAAACTAATTATAGTCCATTACCTCATATGTGAGCCTAATCACCCCTTTTGCTCTCCCACCCTCCCTTCTTCCCCCATGGTAACCACCAATCCAATCTCTGTTGCTATGTGTTTGTTTGTCGTTGTTTTTATCTTCTACTTATGAGTGAGATCATACAGTATTTCACCTTCTCCCTCTGACTTTCTTCACTTCACATAATACCCTCAAGGTCCATCCATGTTGTCACAAATGGCCATATTTCATCATTTCTTATGGCTGAGTAGTATTCCATTGTGTACATGTACCACATCTTTATCCATTCATCCCTTGATGGGCACCTAGGTTGCTTCCAAGTCTTGGCTATTGTGTATAATGCTGCAATGAACATAGGGGTGCATGTATCTTTATGCCTTTGTGTTTTCAAGTTATTTGCATAAATACTCAGCAGTGGAAAAGCTGGATCATATGGTAGATCTATTCTTAATTTTCTGAGGATACTCCATACTGCTTTCCATAACGGCTGCACCAGTTTGCACTCCCACCAGCAGTGTATGAGGGTTCCCTTCTCTCCACATCCTCTCCAACATTTTGTTGTTTCCTGTCTTGTTAATTATAGCCATTTTGACCAGAGTGAGGTGATATCTCATTGGATAAATTCTCAGACTCTTACAACCTCCCAAAACTGAAGCAGGAAGAAATAGAGAATCTGAATAGGCCAATCACGGGTAAAGAAATTGAAACAGTAATCAAAACCCTACCCAAAAATAAAAGTCCAGGACCAGACGGCTTCTCTGGAGAATTCTACCAAACATTCAAAGAAGATTTAATACCTATCCTTCTCAAACTATTCCAGAAAATTGAGGAAGATGGAGCACTCCCTAATACATTCTATGAAGCCAACATCACCCTGATCCCAAAACCTGACAAGGACAACACAAAGGAGGAAAACTACAGGCCAATATCACTGATGAACATAGATGCAAAAGTCCTCAACAAAATTTTGGCAAACCGAATACAGCAATACATTAAAAAGATTATACACCATGATCAAGTGGGATTTATACCAGGGACCCAGGGATGGTTCAACATCTGTAAGTCAATCAACGTGATTAACAAAATGAGAAACAAAAACCACATGATCATCTCAATAGATGCAGAGAAAGCATTCGACAAGATCCAACATCCATTTATGATAAAAACTCTCAATAAAATGGGTATAGAAGGAAAGTACCTCAACATAATAAAGGCCATATATGACAAACACACAGCCAACATCATACTCAATGGGCAAAAACTGAAAGCCATCCCTCTGAGGACAGGAACAAGACAAGGGTGTCCACTCTCACCACTCTTATTCAACATAGCACTGGATGAGTTAGCCAGAGCAATTCAGCAGGAAAAAGAAATAAAAGGAATCCAAATAGGCAGTGAAGAAGTGAAACTCTTGCTGTTTGCCGATGACATGATCTTATATATAGAAAACCCCAAAGAATCCATAGGAAAACTATTAGAAATAATCAACAGCTACAGCAAAGTTGCAGGGTATAAAATCAACATACAAAAATCAGTAGCATCTCTATACTCTAACAACGAACTAACAGAAAAAGAACTCAAGAACTCAATCCCATTCACAATTGCAACAAAAAGAATAAAATACCTTGGGGTCAATTTAACCAAGTAAGTAAAAGATCTATATAATGAAAACTACAAGACTTTCCTGAAAGAAATTGATGATGACGTAAAGAGATGGAAAGACATTCCATGCACATGGATTGGAAGAATAAACATAGTTAAAATGTCCATACTACCTAAAGCAATCTACAGATTCACTGTTATCCCAATCAGAATCCCAATGACATTCTTTACAGAAATAGAACAAAGAATCTTAAAATTCATGTGGGGCAACAAAAGACCCCGAATTGCTAAAGCAATCCTGAGAAAAAAGAACAAAGCTGCAGGCATCCCAATCCCTGACTTCAAAGCATACTACAAAGCTACAGTAATCAAAACAGCATGGTACTGGTACAAAAACAGGTGCACAGATCAATGGAACAGAATTGAAAGCCCTGAAATAAAACCACACATCTATGGACAGTTAATCTTTCACAAAAGAGCTGAAGGCCTACAATGGAGAAAAGAAAGTCTCTTCAACAAATGGTGCCGGGAAAACTGGAAAGCCACATGTAAAAGAATGAAAATTGACCATTCTTTTTCACCATTCACAAAAATAAACTCAAAATAGATCACAGACCTAAAGATTAGACCTGAAACAATAAGTCTTCTAGAAGAAAATATAGGCAGTACACTCTGACATCAGTATCAAAAGGATCTTTTCGGACACCATATACCCTCAGACGAGGGAAACAATAGAAAGAATAAACAAATGGGGTTCATTAGACTAAAGAGCTTCTTCAAAGCAAGGGAAAACAGGATTAAAACAAAAAAACAACCCACCAGTTGCGAAAAAATATTTACAAGTTATATATCCGACAAAGGGTTAATCTCCATAATATATAAAGAACTCACACAGCTCAACAACAAAAAATCAAACAACCCAATTACAAAATGAGCAGGGGACATGAACAGACATTTCTCCAAAGAAGATATATGATGGCCAATAGACACATGAAAAGATGCTCATCATCACTAATCATCAGGGAAATGCAAATCAAAACTACACTAAGATATCACCTTACACCTGTTAGAATGGCAAAAATAACCAAAAGAAAAAGTGACAAATGTTGGAGAGATTGTGGAGTAAAAGGAACTCTCATACACTGTTGGTGGGAATGCAAACTGGTGCAGCCTCTATGGAAAACAGTATGGAGATTTCTCAAAAAATTAAAAATAGAAATACCATATGACCCAGCCATCGCACTACTGGGTATCTATCCAAAGAACTTGAAATCAGAAATTCCAAAAGTCCCATGCACCCCTATGTTCATGACAGCATTATTTACAATAGCCGAGACATGGAAGCAACCTAAGTGCCCATCAACTGATGATTGGATAAAGGAGATATGAGATATATATACAATGGAATACTACTCAGCCATAAAAAAGGATAAAATGATCCCATTCACAACAACATGGATGGACCTTGAGGGTATTATGTTAAGTGAAATAAGCCAGATAGAGAAAGATGAACTCTGTATGACTCCATTCATAGGTGGAAGTTAAACATATAGACAAAGAGAACTGATTGGTGGTTACCAGGGGAAAGGGGGTGGGGGGAGGGCACAAAGGGTGAAGTGGTGAACCTACAACATGACTAACAATAATGTACAACTGAAATTTCACAAGGTTGTAAACTATCATAATCTTAGTAAAAAGTTAAAAAAAAATACAGCATTACAAACAAAATTGAAGCTCTCTGTACAGCTCTCTTGAATTCTCTCTCTTTCTTTCTCCAGAAGTAACCACTAAGTTGAATTTATGTTTCTTTATTGCCGTTCATGATTTTATACTTTTTTTAAAACATTCTTTTTCCTTTTTCTTCCCAAAGCCCCCTGTTACATAGTTGTATACTTTTAGTTGTGGGTCCTTCTAGTTGTGGCATGTGGGACGCCGCTTCAGCATGGCTTAGATGAGTGGTGCCATGTCCATGCCCAGAATCTGAACCCGTGAAACCCTGGGCCGCTGCAGTGGAGCGCGTGAACTTAACCACTCAGCCATGGGGCTAGCCCCTGATTTTATTCTTTTAATAATATGGATTCTGAAACAATACATAGCATTAACTTGCATATGTTCATACCATTGTAAATGGCATTCAACTTTATGTATCTTTACTTAATTCTTTTCCCATATCAATATTATGCATTTGAGATTTATCCACATCAAATTAAAATAATTCCAATAATTTCTAAATAAAAGTGTTGATTTTGTGAGTGATGTTAGGTGTGTTTCCCTGTTAATGCATGGAAGCATTTCTCTGGAGTGTATTCCTGGAAACAGACTTGCTTGGTAGGATATAAGGTGAATTTACTCTGTACCCTTTCCAGAGTGGCTGTACCAACTTATTCTTCTATCAACACTGTATAAAATTTTATGTTTCTTTCCATCCTTGCCAACTGTTTTATTTTCAGACTTGATATTTTTTTCCAAACTGATGAGCATGAAGAAGTAACATTGTTTTGATTAGTAGAGAAACAAGTCCCTTTTCATAGGTTTGTCAGAGTCTTGGTTTTCCTCTTGTGTATATATTTTCTGCTCATCTTCATAGACTAGTTTTCTATCAGACTGTCAGGTTTTCTCTTCACATTTTAAATACTAAAGGTCTAAAAGCAAGGGTGTCCGCTGATATCAGCTGAAGCACCATAGTAGAGTGACTTACAATATGGTTTTTAAAGTCCTTGTGGTTGTCTTAAGAATTAAATTAGCTGAAGCATATAAAGCGTTTATAAAGCCTGGCACATGGCGTGCACACAACAACACTCACCACTGTCATCTTCATTACCACCATCATCTTCATTATCACGGTCATCATCATTATCTCATCCTCATTTTCATTATTATTATATCAAATTACCATATGTGTGTGTATCTTTTTTCAAACTTCATATTTAATCACCAGTTTTTCTTTTGGTTATTAGATAACTGATATATATTTTCCATTCCTTTACTTTTATTTTTTCTGTATGATTTTGTTTTACATGTGTGCTGTTAGAAGTATATTACAGGACTTTGTTTAGTTTTTTCAAATCCACTTGTCTCTAACTTTACAGGTAAGTGAAATATAGTCATATTCATGATTACTAATCCACTTTATTTTATGGTTTGTTTGATTACTTATCTTCCTCTTCCTTTCATTTTTTTTCTACTTTCTTGTCTCCTATTGAACTAATAAAAGTTTTCTATATTTTTCTCTTCCCCTTCTGATGTTTAGAAGTCACCCTCTCAGTGGTTACTTTTATAATTTTGACATACGTACTTAACTATACAATTTTTTATCAAAGTCTAAAGTTAATCATTTTTATTCTCCTCCTGAACCCTACAAGGAGTTCAGCATACTCATCATGTAGCCTTTCAATCTTTATATTTTTGTCTGTAGTCTTGTTTATGTTTGGCTTAACATATAAAACTTTTATTCTATTTTTCAGTCAAAATAAATTGTATTTTGTTTTCTTTCCCACTCCCACACTCCATTTCTTTTTGTTTAGTGGGTAGAGTCTTAATTGTCTCCAGTTATCCCTGGGGCCATTTTGTTCACAACCAGATCTAATGATTATGTTTTATGAGTTCCTGGCCCATGGTGATATTGGGGATTTTTCAGATTCAGTCTTCAAGGTGGCACATAACTCAATTTATGGACTCAAGGTTGAACCCTCTCTTCTACTGCCCAACCCAACCCTGCCCCTTTAGCCAGCAGTTTCCCAAGCAGAAGTAGCTAGCCTTATTTTACCAGTGAAATACCACCAGCCCCCCCAGACCTAAGCTGTAAACAGTGTGCCTGGCTCAGATCACCACTGATTCTCACCTCTTGTTAAAATTTTTTTTTTAAAGATTTTATTTTTTTCCTTTTTCTCCCCAAAGCCCCCTGGTACGTAGTTGTATATTCTTCGTTGTGGGTCCTTCTAGTTGTGGCGTGTGGGATGCTGCCTTAGTGTGGTTTCACGAGCAGTGCCATGCCCACACCCAGGATTCGAACTAATGAAACACTGGGCTGCCTGCAGCGGAGCACGTGAACTTAACCACTCGGCCACGGGGCCAGCCCCTCTTGTTAAAAATTTTAATACTCATTATCCCAAAGGAGCCAAACCAGGGATATTTCTGCTGCCTTCCAGACCCAGACCCTTCAGCCCTGAGGTTTTAGCCTCACTAACTCTCTTGCATTTCTGCTTCTATTACTGGTTCATAGAGATACTTATCTTATTTTTGAGCCTGATATGTCTTTTGGATGTGTTCATCTTTTATTTAGCTATCTGTGCTTTGGGGTCTGCAACAGAGAGTAAGTATCAAACCAAGAACATCCTGTGCTAACAGAAGTCTTGAATTGACTCTTCTAAATCTGGATATACTCAAAATCCAAATTGCATACTGACAAAAAGGACCATGTCTTATACTTTCTTTTAAATAGCCATTCAGCGTGAAACTGAGAGGTTAGGGAGGATTGCTGATGAGGATGATCCAAAATAAATGACCAACAATTATTGATTAGTTAACTGTGTGGCTGTTATCAAGGTTATGTTACTTCTTGTGAGAGAGCAGGCCTTTTTCATGTTATCTGAAATGTATGAGTGAAATTTTATGGCGGCTATGAATATGCATTTATATGAAGGCAAAACAATTCTTTGTTCCATATCAAATTTTTTTTTTTTTTTTAAAGATTGGCACCTGGGCTAACAACTGTTGCCAATCTTTTTTTTTTTTTTTTCTGCTTTATCTCCCCAAACCCCCCATACACAGCTGTATATCTTAGTTGCATGTCCTTCTAGTTGTGGGATGTGGGACGCCGCCTCAATGTGGCCTGACGAGCGGTGCCATGTCCGCGCCCAGGATCCGAACCCTGGGCCGCCGCAGCGGAGCGCGTGAACTTAACCACTTGGCCATGGAGCCGGCCCCTCAAATTTTTTTTTTTTTAAATCACATAGTTCAGAAAATATAATACTTGCCTTGTCTTAACTTTTCACTTGTATTAACTTATCACAGATATGTAGATGCTCCACGATCTCAGTGCGTTTAAGACATTGCAACAGTTAGATAAAAAAGGAAAGAAGTGTCTATGCTGTTCTACATACTTAAACTGTAATTGCTAGCTTCATCGTGTAACAACATTTAATTTTAGGTCAGGCCACATATTTTTGTATAGTTTCTCTTATTTCCAAAATCAGATATAAAGTTTTCTTTTCTAAACTACTCCCATTGTATGCTCACCAATTTAAATATATTCAACTTCCTTTAAAATATAGACTTACTTTAATCTCATTTTTGGGGCAACAAGTCTGTTACTTGTTAATAATGGGATGACTTTTATTGCTTTTTTATATTTTTGTATAGTTTCTACGCCATAATTTTATTAACCATGTTCATTTTTTTCACTATTACGTCACAGTCTTGGCAGCAATTATCTTGATTGACAAGTATAGATAGGTACTGCTGCTGAATTCAGAAGTTATTAAAATAATACTTTACATGTTTCAAGCTTTATTCAGGACATTTTCACATACATCACCTCATTGACTCTTGAAGCAACAATATGAGAGAGGCAAAGTCTAAGCACTCTCCCCCCGCAGTTTATAAATCAAGTGCAGCACCCTCAGATAATTATCTGTCTGTCCACCCACAGCCATCATGGAAAATAACATCCAGATAATTTGTTCAAAATTGTTTCCTTTCAGAAGTTGCAAAAATACTGAAGCAGAAGACAAATGACACTAGCTAGTAAGATGTAACTCTCATGAATTACTTAACTGTAAAAATTATAAATCTTAGAAAATTAAAAAGAGAATTGTATTATGTGTGGAGGAAGAGTGTGTTTATGTAGTTCTCTGCTGATAATGTTGGAAATTGATTGATTAAGGTATGAAAATAGATGGATTTTTCCCAATGTTTTTGGATGAGGAGAAGTTATATAGATAGAAACAAATAGATACAGATTTATTTACTTGAGTTATTTTAGCAGCTAAGGACATTAGAAAGATTGTATATTACATACATGACCATATATGTATAGGTCATAAATTAGAATATTAGACTTTGAGTAAAGTAAAAATGGATATACTTTTCAAATCCAGGATGAATGTATGTGTGTATAAGTATGGGTATTCTTCATCATGCTGAATTAAATATGTACAACATATAACTTATAACTATTTTTTTCAGAGTGGGTGACACTTGGAAAAACAAAAATGGGAGGCAAACCAACTAGCCCCTGCCCAAGTTAGAAAATTATGTAAGAGTGACAAGGGGCAGGATAAATTTGAAAATTTATCATGCAATAAAAAGATGTTCAGTGTGTCTTTCATAATATTATTAAAGAGTTCATACAATTTTATGTAATACAGATTTCGAAAATAATTAACTTTCAGGGCCAGCCCCATGGCCTAGTGGTTAAGTTTGGCTCACTCCACTTTGGCAGCCCAGGTTCAGTTCTCAGGCTTGGACCTACACCACTCGTCGGCAGCCATGCTGTGGCAGTGACCCACATACAAAGTAGAGGAAGGTTTGCACAGATGTTAGCTCAGACTCAATCTTCCTCAGCAAAAATAAAATAAAAATAATTAGCTTTCCATGTATTTTGAGGCAACGTAAAATGAGTTAGGGGCCGGCCCCTGGCTGAGATGTTAATTTCATGTGCTACACTTCAGCAGCCCAGGGTTTCACCGATTCGGATCCTGGGTGTGGACCTAGCACTGCTCATCAGGCCATGCTGAGGTGGCATCCCACATAGCACAACTAGAAGGACCTACAACTACAATGTACAACTATATACTGGTGGGGCTTTGGGTAGAAGAAGAAGAAGAAAAAAAAAAAGATTGGCAACAGGTGTTAGCTCAGGTGCCAATCTTTAGGAAAAACAAATGAGTTAAATGACTTAACTATATGTGAATAATATCCAGCCCAAATTATTCAAAATTGACCACACTTTTCACAGATTTTCTTTCTTATTTCCTTTATGGACTCATACTTAATCCTGAAGGTGATATATTTGTCTCTCAGTCTTTCTTGTTTTCTATTTGTATTATTATGGAAATTAAATGAAAAAAAAATCAGATAATAAGATGTATTAACTATGGTCTCCCTGAGGACATAATATTGAACACAGCCTCTGCTACTACTATCAAAATGAATATTAAAATTACAATGCTACTTTGATAGGTAGATGGAGAAAATTTTATGATAGGCTTACCATAAAATGACAGATAATTATACTGACCTCATAAGGTTTCTGCAGACAGCTAATAAACTATTGAAAACTCTACTCAAATATAAAGTTCTTCAAGACTACGTTATAATCTGAGTTATAGTCAAAAACTATCAAAAATGAATATGATTTCTAGACAAAATTAAATCTAGCAATGAGAAAAATAGGTAATCTAACCGGCCATTATTTGGTTTTTCAAATGATGAGCTTACTTACTTGGTAATAAGTACTCAGACCACATTCCCTCTAAGAGGTTGGGCGTAAATAGATTTAATATCAGAGTCTGAATCAACAAAAGCAACTTCAATAATTATCATTATTTCACCATCGTCATTACAATTGAAACAATTTGAAGAATTAAGCATTAAAAATACCAGAGATTTAGAATACAAGAAACTTCTGTGACTAAAAATGTTCCATTGGCCTAAAAAAAATGTTAGTATGTCTCATTCCAAACTCAAGAGCCTTGTCAACATCCTATTTTGTCCATTAAACTGTAGGAGTAAGAAAGAGAAAATCGTTAATCAAATGGGTGTCATGAATATGTATGTATAAATGACAAATGTATGCACAAGGGAATTCCAAATGGACGTGCAGGTAAGATTTAGGTGACAAATGTGGAAGAAACCCTAAAGCAATATTGAAAATTTTGGTTCCTTAAAAATTCAAAGGGTGACCTTTAAAAAGATGCTCCCCATATGGCTTCTAGAGGATATAAATCAAACATTAACATGTAGCCATATTAGAACTCATAAAACAAAGCTATAGGCATCGGACATGATTATCTTGATCAAAGACATAGGTAGAAAACTCAGGCAATCTGTTAAATAAAGAACATCATAATGCCTTAAATTTCTGACATTTTCATTTCCTTCAAACTTTTTATTTCAGATAACTATGATCCTGAAATTAAAATATTTTTGTTTCAATTCTTCTGGATATCTGCATCTTATGAAATCTATTGTCCATTCTTTTTTGACATCTTTAACAGTCTGGGACAACCACTATGCCCCTTTGTCAACTATACCTCTGCACACTATAAATGAAATAGAAGCAGCTGGTCATTAGCCAGCTCCAGAATTTTGCCTGGCCTGCACCACCAGTGCCACCTTGTTTTATTTTGTTTTTCACATTACCCGTTTGAATATGGTTTTGGTTTGGGGAGCCTATTTTATTTGCAAAACCTAGGCTAACACCATGGCTACAGTAAAATATACTCTTACTAATACTTTTCATCATCATTCCCTGTGTTATCTCCAAATTGGATGCTTCGCCACTATAATTCACTGTCAAAAACTGGATTCTACATGTATCACTCAAAATAATGACTATCACCTATACCTCAGTGTAAAATTACACTTAATCCTTTTTTGGAGTTAGAACATATGCTTAAACAAATATACACATTCATAGTGGTGGGTGCACATGTGTAGATGGATGTAAGGGTGTTTATAGAACTCTGCAGATGAGAATGACTCAAAGCTAAGACCAGTACCACCATCAAATAACTCAGCTCTTCTGCATGGATGGATTATAGCATGCAGTTGAAACGTGATGACTTAGTAGTCCATTGATGCTTAGTTCCCAAATTTGGGGATGTGCACTGCAACAAGATTTCCTTTCTGCCGAAGTCAAAACTCATCTCCCAACTTTGGAAATGAGTGACAGTGGAAGTGTAGAAGCGCCTCGACTGGTACTCTGGCAATGTGAACCATGTGGCAACAACAGCTGCGATAGCAGAAGCAAAACAGCAACAGCAGAGGCATCAGGAAGACCCAGAGGAGCCTCAGATGTGGCTCAGAGTCTGAAGTGAAAGATGCAGCAGAGACCAGAATCTTCAAGGGCAACCATGATGTGTGCCATTGGCCAAAGTGCTACGTCTCTGCTAGCTGGTAACAAAACTTTTAAACCACCAGAATCCATTGCTGAGAAAGTGAGAAGTGAGAGAACTGGATGAACACCAATACTGAAGAAGAGAGTAATTCTCAGTCATGACTGAGCATAAAAATATTATTCAAAACAAAGTCCCAGGCTGCATCTCCAGAGAGTCCATTTCATTAGGGCTGAGGAAACTAGGAGCAAACCGTACAGGGACTTGTAAAGCAAGGTAATTTGGATTTTACTCTGAGACTAAGGGGAAGCTATTTTAAGCACCAAAAGCAAGGAAGCAACACATAATTTCATTTATATTTAGAAAATGACACTATGGCTATTTTGTGGAGATGAGTCTGCAATAGAAGCAGAGACCAATATATCGTAAAGGCTTTTGCTGGAGTCTAGGAGACAGATGATTATGTCTGGGACTAAGGTAGTCTCAGCAAGGTGAAAATTAGTCAATGGATTTCAAATATATTTGGATAGAAAAGGCAGTATTTCCTGATAGACTGAAATGTGGGTATTAGGAAAGAAAACAATCAGGGATAACTTCTAACTTCAAAAGAATTAACCTACATTTAAATTTAGTGAATAACCCAAACGATCATTGTTCCTATTCAAGTTATGAGAGAGGCAGTCAAGCTCCAGTGTCATGGCTTTACAGGTCAACTTGGCCCTGACAACAGTAGGACCTCTTTCAAGTTCTGAGAACTGTTTATTTTTAGCTATGAGGAGCAGTTACTTCTGCACTTTAATTTTGCGAATACCACATGATTACCTACTTCCAATGATTATCATAGCACTATAAGAAAAGAAAATAATATTTATTCACCACAAGTTTATTGAGCATATGGTATATATTTGGGAAAACATGTATTATCTTTAGAAGATATAAAGAATACATGTTATTTTAGAATAGGGAAAAGTCCTGGCAGACTTCCTTAGTCTCTTCCTTTACTGTGATATTTCCCAAAGTGTTTTCTGAAATATGTTAATGGGTTACATATAAATAAGATTCATTATCAAATAAGTCTTGGAAAATAAGTTAATAATTTTTCTTACTATGGGACTTTTTAGTATTTTTCTATGCTAATGCACATGGGGATCTTGAAGAGATATGTAACATTGTCCGAACTCATTCAAAAATTGTTATGTTTGAGACGCACATCGCTCTTTGATGCCAGAAAGGGAAGGCACTCGAGAGCTGAGAAAGGCGAGAAGGAGATGGGCAAAGTTGCTTCCTAGTGAGGTAAGTTTTCATCTCTAGCAGTCTCTTTGGTTCCCGTCTATTTAAGGACTGTCTTGCCTCCAGTAGCTAAAAACATCACATTGTACTTCTCCTCGGTCTTCACTTTTACTCCCTTTGGGCTCTCTCTCCAAAATAAGCAGTGAAATAAGACAGTCAGGGCTAAGATCCCGACTTGGAAGTACTCTAAACTGAGAAGGCCTGGCATGAGAGACTCTTGGTGTTGGAGAAAATTATCTGGCTTCTTGTTCTAGTCCTCATGCTCATTTGCTTGTTTTCTGTCAACTAAATAAGCGTTTCTCATCAGAGGACACGATTAATGAATATGAGGCTGAAATGGTCATTTACCCGCTTGGACTTAGACATGCTTTTAGCGTGGCCAGGGAGCCCTTGTTTCATTTGATCCTGTCTTGCTAAAGTAGGCCTTCCAAGGATGTTTTAGGTCTCAGCCTAATAATAATATTCATTTACTAGACCTCCGAATCTGAGCATACATTTCCTCAGGTGTCTCATAAAGCAATAGGAGACACATTAAGGATAGGTTACTAGAGGTCCGGGTCATCTACCTCCCTCATCACGATCAATTTTCACATAGATTCCCAGAAAATACTTCTTGATGAATGTCTCCTATTATATTTCTTGTTATCAGCACCATCCTCATAGACACCAGATTTCAAAATCCTAGACATTTCTTTTCCCTTCTCCAACCTCTAATTTGGTGTCATTTCTTTTAAAAAGTTTCCCAGGGTTTCTTAGTTTGGGTATGTTGCCCCTTCTATGAATAATCTGTTCTGTTTGATAATGGTCTGCACATCCTCACTAGATGAGGAACTCATTGGGGGAAAGGACTGAGTCGTTCATCTTGGTGTTCCCAGAAACGTGCATCATAGTAAATATATATTGACAGAGAAATACAGGAACAAATGAGTAAATCAGTGAATATATAGTTGGTATATGAAGGAAGTTAGATTTGTCTTTATAATCATTTTCTGATCCATTCCTAATGACATTACTCTTTTAACTCAATTATAGCCATAGCCTTCTATAATTAATATCTTATTCTTACTCTCTCCCATTTCAATCAATTACAACTGCTGCTGTCTGACTAATCATATCGTATCATCTGCATAATCATTTCATCCTTCTATTTGGAGACTCTCAATGACTCCCCAGTGATATAATCCAAACAAAAACAGACACTTTTTCAACTTCTCTCTTGTATTATGATAACACGTGTTATCTCGAATGGGATGTACTATTCCCTCCAATTCTCTTTCATGGTGTCTCTGGCTCTCTGTAGATCTACTGTTTTCTCTAAATTCCTTCTCCATCAGTCAGATTCCTGAGCCATTTTTATTTTCTGGCCATGACCATCATGGCCCTTTGGATTCTTCTCCATATCATGACAGTTAGCTTCAATCTCCACTACTCATTGACCTGTTCTCACTGCATTTCTTAACTCAAACTCACTGGCTCAGCTTGGTTATTTGCATAAAATACTTGAAAATTTGCATAAAATATTTGCTCTCTGAGAGCATGGAAGGGAGGCAGGGTTTTATGATTAAGAAACATGACCTATAAGACCCACTCCTTTAGCAGAGCTGTGGGCAGAGCAGTTCATCTGAGAAGAGATGTGGAATGAAGGGCACTAGTGCTGGATCCAGTCTGTCTGGCTAGTTGTTAGAAGCTGTGTGTCTTTGGGCAAATTTCTTAATCTCTTGTTACCTTAATTTCTTCCTTTCTATACTGTCATCCTAATAGGACTAACCTTGAATGTGGGGGTGATCTGGCTGTGACATCTGTCATCCCCTTGATTGCCAGGGTTGATCTGGCTGACCTGGCTGGCTCGGCGGGTGTCGCTCTCCTCCGACACTGCTCCATGTGCATTCCTCCTGAACCTGCATGCCTGGTGGAAGAGGACAGCCTTCCTTGACGGAGGAGGACAATTCTTTGGTCAAGTGTGTATGAGTAGCTGAGCTCCCCAGCTATAACCTCCAAACAAGCTCTCTAATAGGACCAACCTCATAGAACTGTTGTGAGCATTAAATGACTATATACACACATAGCATATAGAATAATGCCTGGCCCAGAATAAACATTGTAAAGTGTTAAAGGGCCAATTATTATTATCTAACTCCATCAAAGCCCTGGTTAAATGAAACCTCCAATCGAACTTATCAGTAGACCCCACCCACCACCATTCCGGGAACAACTAAAGCACAGCTATTATTTCTTCTCCTCTGGGCTAGTCCTCCCTCTACTATACCGCATGGTTCAGTGTGGGAGGTCTCCCTCTCATCCATGTTCTTATTTGCTCCTCCCACCTTTGGATGATACATATCGAATATTTGATTAATTTAACTCAATTTAAAGAGAAATCCTATCTTTGACTTATGAATTTTTGGCAACTATAGTACTTCTTTTCACTGTTCTCAGGAGGTGTGTTTAACATTAAAGAACATGAGTAGATCTTTGCAATCCTTTTTTTCCCCTAACTTACAAATTGCTGATTTGAAAGTGGAAATTCAACACCTCATCTGGTCATTGAGCTCTCTCTGTTAAGAGCTTAAGTGTTCTCCCTTATTTATTATACAAAGATAGAGTTAAAGTGCACAACTAAATACTGGCAAATTCTGATATTCCATCTCATCAGGTTCCTATTATGAATAATTATTTTACATAAGACTTGCAGCTGTTTAAGCTAGATGAATAATTGGAATAAAAAGCTCAGTTACTAGTTACAGGATCGATTACATGAACATGATCAAGTAAAGGAGAGTATTAACTCTGTTATAGTTGTTGAAGATGTATAAATGCTCATTAAACTTTACGTGTAATTGTATTCAAGTCTCCTTTGTCTCAGGAAATATTTATTTATAACAAGTGCTTAGTTTTCAAAGTTTTAATCTTTAGAAAAGAAGGCATAAGATGGTCAATAGATATTACAAATAAAAAAGATGCAAGCTGTCCTAATGAATAAGACTCTTTATTGCATAACTAACCCCATTTCATGCCTAGCAGTGGTCAACATGTAGATTGTGACCACTCCCTCTTTTAGAATATACAATATATTGTTGGTCCAGCTTGAAAACAAACATTAAATTCTTCTTTGGATAACCAAATTTTGTGAAGTTATTTTATTGTCCAGAGACCCACTAGGCTTTTCTCTCTCACAGATATAGAATCCCAACTCATCTTCACATCTAATTCAAAACTCCATTGGTTGATTAAAAAATGAATTCTAATATGACAAAAATGAGAATGAGTAGGAATCTTAAGGGGAAGAATAACAGTCCCAATAGAAGAGAAAATTCCCACCTGGCACAGGATACCAGTATTTTAAAAGTGAAAATTCTGTTCATTATCAATTGATCTAGAACAATTGATATCAACAAACTCTGATTCTGGTTAACCTAAACAGGAAAGTGAGAATGGCGTAGGGAAACTGAGACAATCAACAGCAAGGCTGGAATACAAGTCTGTGGCAGGAGCCAAGGCACAGACTGCACAGAACTGGGCCATTTTCCAGACGGATGTCCGCTGCTGCCTCCACAGGCACTGAGAACATCTGAACTTTGCCAAAACACAGCTAGCCACTCACTGTCCTGCCACCACACTCTCCACTCTGCCACTGCCATCTCTGACTGGCTGACTCCAAATGATCCTCAATGAAAACATACTCACCATAGATTTCTACATTTCAAAGGTTGCATTTCACCCGTTGAAAGTTAAATATGATTTTTAATATACTAAGTGAATTATAAATCATCCCTATGAAATATTGTGAATTTTTAAGTAATTATTACAATTACAAATAATGTTTAGTGTGTATGTGTGTGTGTTTGCTTTTGTAGTTATGGCTTTTTTTTAAAGGTTTTGCCAACGCTCATAATCCATAGCTAGCTTGAGAACCTGAAGATGATCTGGGGCAGAAAACAATAATATTTAATCAGAGTTTATGTTTCAGTAGTGAACACAGTCAAGATAGTTCAGTAAAGAAGACAATCAGTAATCATATAAGTAAAAACATAACTCAATAACAATCAATGGAACCGGGGAAGAGATGGCTCTTTAAATATGTTAATCATCTTTAAATATATAAATCAAGTATAAAAAGCAGTTTCGTTTGATATACACAAAGGCTTAAAAGGGAAAAAGGGAGTTTAATTTTAGAGCAGCGATTTTGGAGTAATAAGTTATTCATATCAATGAGGCATATATTGTGTATTTTTTCCAGTAAAGATGAAGAATTTGGATTACTATCTCTTCATGTGATTAAAGGGGAAACAGGTCAGCCAAGAGCTATGCATGGAAAGTCATCCCACAACAGCAAAGCAGACTGGACCACATAGATGTGGAACTGACGATCTGGCTCTCTGCATCACAGTGTCCGGCCAACTGAAGGCAACTGTCCTATATACAGGCAGTGATGCGCTGCTAAAATGTTTAACAATTAACTTGCTGAGTGTAGTTCCAATATGAATGCTGGCTGGTATTTTCCTTTACATTAACAAGTCAGATGAATGTGAAACATTAAAAATGTATATCAGAACTTCACTTGTTTGCCAGTGATGTGAATGACTACTTTGCTTAATTAGGCAATAGTTTTTGAATACTGGAAGAATTTTTTTATTCTACTTACATTGTAAAATCTACAGAACCCACACTCTTTTAAGTCAAGACTTCATTACTAATATTTTAACCTATTATATATAATTTGAGAATGTTTTCAAATGTGCAATTTCCTCAAGATATTTCTAGTGGATGTATATATCTAGTTTACACATGTATTAAGATGGTGATTCCACTTTTACCTCATCTTTCACCACATAAATTTAAAGAAGATAAATGGATATAGTGATATGATAGAGAGAGTAGTTTATACATTTATATACAAGATTTTTTTCAATAACAGGGTGATTTGACACTTTCTTAAAATTTATTTTATTAAGAAGTAAGAAACCAATACAAAAGAAGTCACTGAAATGTGATTCTAGATCTCTTTCTGGTCACGATCTCTTTGAGAATCTAATGAACATAGAGGTATACATACAATATTTTGAATTAAATATCTGAGGGTTCAATAATCCCAGGGTTTAAGAATGCACATACACACATATATGCACTCAATTTCCGTCTGATGAAAATTTTCATGTATTTTGCTGAAAAGACATGCTAAGTTCCTCTTCCGTAGCCCGAATAGATTCACACTTCAAATAGATGTAAAGCACAATGGAAATAACTAATACAATTTAAAACTTCCTAATCAGTGTAATGTGTTTAAGTGGAGTAAACCTGATTTAATTATGTGGTTCCTTTCTTTTTGAAGTGTGGCTTGGTGCAAGATGTGACTCATTAGAAGTTGAGATAAACCCTGCCAATAAAATCTAGCAGATTGCACATTAGAACCAGGTAATTAAGTTAATATAAAAGACACATAAACTTACAAGTTTTGTTTTGAGCTTCTAATCAATCAGACACCACAGGTAAGACAAATGTTTGAAGCCAAAGATATTTTCAGCATACACACATGCTACTTAAAACAAGGCAAAATTATTTTATTATCTTAGCACATATAACACTGTTAAATGCTAAATCACAGAGGAAAATTTACTCTTACCTTATAAAAAAGGCATTCATACTGAAGCAAGAATCATGTTAATAGCATTGTCCAAAAACATAAAATCATGCCTAAAAACTGGGATGATAGCATATAAGAATAATACAGATATGTTTCCTGTTTCCTAGGCTATAATCTAAAGTAGTGACCAAAAGGTGGAAAGCTACTGTAATGTGTATATCCCTTTGACAGTGGATTTTTAACCACCAATATTTGAGCATTCTTGCAATTTAGGAGGAATCCTCCATCACTGTGCGTAGGAGGCAGTGTTCTGAATTCCAAAACAGAAAGCCAAGGAGTCAGATGGTGCTTCTCCTTACCCTCGTGCAATTGAAGTTCTATTCGATTATACCTAACATATGCTCAGATAATTGGTGTTCACATTAGGAATCTTGGTGGGGAGCTGAAGATTTGGGCAAAATTTAGAAGTAATTCACAGTGGAGTCAGGGAGAGTCCGGTTGCTGGATCCTTCTATGACTATGCAAATATTCTGACCAAACTTTTATTCGGCTGTGAATGTGGCCATATCTTCTGCTGTCCTACCTCTGTTGGTATCTGTCAATATCTCAAGCCAGAATTTTGTTGTTGGTTCTGAGAGTTACTCCATATCCATCAAAAATTTCACTTTGGGCTTAATTCGGAAGTGTTTTCTGTTGCTTAAAACCAAGAATTCTTACTAATATATGTGTATCAGGAGGAGAGTGAAAATGTGTGGCTACCATATGAAAGATGATGATAAAAGTACACTATATCAAAATAAAGCATAACATTTACCAAGAAGGTAAATCTAAAGAAAGGGGGAAAATGGGAGAAATAGCCACACGCATAATAAACTAAGCAACATTGTTAACTCCTTAATGATCAATCCCAAAAGATTTTCTGAAATAAGTGAAATATGGTTAGACACTATTTAAGGAGAGAGAGAGAGAGAAAGTCAGAGATTTCGGCAGCCATTAGAGGAAAATAATTTCAGGCATTGCTTTGAAAGGGGAAAAAACTCAAAGATGGGAGTAAAGAAAAACTGACATTAGGCTTCCAGGGAATAAGTTCAGAAAATTGGATTTAAAAATAGAAAAAGAAGAAGAAATACATATTACTTGGAGTATTTTGATGTATAAAATAAGGACCTGGGACTTGATGTATGGTGGGAAGGGAAGACAGATATAAATTTCCAGGGGCTGGGAGTGGGTGTGGTATGTGCTAAAACGCCTCTGACCATGGAGATGAGGATAGATTGCCAGGGCAGAGGCTCCGTGGACGAGAAGAAAAGTATTGAAAGAGTATTCTGTGCAGTGACAGTTCCAGAAGGAGTTCTAGAAGAAATGACACCTAGGACAGTCCTGAAGGTGACACAGGGAGAGTGCCTGGCGGAACTATATGAAGAAGCAGCAAGATATTACAACCAAATATAAATGTCGATCAAAAGAGAAATGCACTGAAAATCATTTTATGTCCTTACCTGAGCTGTCAGCAAAACGACCTTTTTATCCAGTTAGTCGGATGTTACACAAGTAGGAAAAAGTAAGGAAAAATTTTAAGGGGAATCTATCTTCCTCATGTGGAGCTGAAGTTGACAACAGATAACAGTCAAATTTGAAGTGCAAACAGATGCTATAAACAACTAGACACAAGAATGAGTGTGAGGTGGAGGGAGTGGCTTCAAGATTCACCCCGTCCTCTGGCTGCTGATTTGGACATAGTCTTTCTTCTCATTCAGAAGTAAAGGAGAAAACAACACTCTCAAAGCTGAAATCAGAAGAATAAGGCTCATTAGGCCAGCCATTAGAAGGACAAAGACATTATTATTATTACCAAAACCTGTTAGTTCGATCTGAAGTGGAAGAAAGTAATTGCTTCCTTTTATTTTCAGTGACACAACTCAGTCAAGTCTCAATATTTTGTTTTTAAGCATTAAACTTAATAGATAAATCCCTGACAAAAGTTCACCGTGTCTCCTGATTGACTATTTTATCTTGATATTTTAGTACACAAAGGCAGCTTTGCATAATACTCCAGGAAGCATCTGCTGTTCTCAGTGATCAAAATTTTAACAAAGTTTTAACAAAACAGGGAAAGAATTGCATTCTGTAATACAGAGAGAAGCCCTCAACCTTAGTTAAAACAGATAAGCAGATAATAAGGTGAGGGCACTATCTTCAAAGTCTAAGATGAATCTTGAAAAGAAAATGTGCTACTTTTCATCTGCATTTTTGTGTGTAATTGAATAGGAAAATCCACCTTTGGAAGTGTATACAAGAAAATATCTAGGAAAATGTCAGAGTAGTGTGAAAGGACCTACAAGAGAGATTTTATATTGGTGTGTCCTGGAAGTTCTCTTCTAAAATATTGCAATCAACTGTGACCTGAAGAATGATTAGGATCTGGCCAAGTAAACAGTGGCCAAAAAAAATTTGAGATAAATAGAACTATATGTGTAAAAGCTTCAAAGAAAAAACTAGCTGGAGGCCAACTGAAAATTTAGAGGAGGGCGGAGTGAAATGAGTAAAGAAGGAGAAGTAGCTTGAGATAAGTGGTTAGGGGTATAGGCTCCGAGACCAGGTTAAAGGATTTGAATTATATGGTAGCTACAGTAAGGAGTCATTAAAGGTACAAAGCAGAGGTTTTATATGAAAAATGGCACAGGAGACTAAAAATGGAAGCAGGGAAACCAGCACACATACTGCTGTGGGCCAAGAGAGATAAGGGCAGCTTGGAGTTGGTAGCAGACGTGAAGCAAGAGATGTGGATGGATTAAAGTAAAAGGATTTACTGGAGGATTTCAAGTAAGAGTTCAGGAAAAGGACAAATAATGGAGGACAATACCAAGATTTCTGGCCTGAGCAACTAAGTGGGTCGGGGTGGTGGTAGTAAGTGGATATAAAAAATTCAGTATTGAAAACAGAGAACTTGAAACGTTTGTGACTCATATGAGTGATAATGTAAGTAAACAGCTGGATATACAGGACTGAAAATAAGGAAATATCTGTACTAGAGAAAGAAATTTGAGAGCAGGCATACGAATGGCTTTGGAAGCTTATCTAAGTGGATGAAGGTGAGAAGTAAAATGCACAGATAAGGAAGCCTAGGAGTGAGCCCCAGCATCTGAGGAGAGTGATTAAGAAAGGTCAGACAGATAGGAGTAAAAGCAGGAGAAGGTGCGATCAAACCTCTTTTCAGAAACAAATAGAATGTTTCTATAATAGATTCTTTGGCCACAAAGACAATATCAACAAATAATAAAATTTAGAACATGTTTTTTGTAATGTTGATGAAAATAATCCATAACCAATCTATAAATGAAAATTTGGGTGAGTTTATTCTGAGCTGAAATCTGAGGACCATGGCCCGAGGCCTTTCTTCCCGAAGGAAGAAAGGGCACCAAAGAAGTGAGGTACACAGAGTGGTTATGTACCCCCATACAGGACGTTTCACATATGGTTGAAATGTCCCTCCCACAATAGTCGAAAGATTGCCCTGTCAGCACAGTGCTTGATGGACACAGCAGGTGGTGGGTCTGCTCTCTTGGTGGGCGGAGCAGGAGGCAAGTCTATTGTCTGGAGCTGAGTGGTGACAGGTGAGTACAGCAATCAGTTCCTACCCTAAGGAAAGATACTTAATCCTTGAGGAAATGCCAACTTTGGGAGGGGGAGGGAAGTTGCACCTTAATCTCAAGGGCCTTTGTTCTTGCCATAGGGAATATCTAAAGCAGATATACAATGCATGCTCAACAGCCACAGTCAGGCCCTTTTGGAAAGACAAGGTCAGGCCGAATTAGGTTTACACCAAATGGCTTCCTCATATTCTCCAATATATCCTATTGCTTGCCATTTTTATTTGTCAGTAAACTGATATAAAAACATAAATATCAAAACTTCAAAAACATGATGCATAAAATAAAAAATTGATAAACTGGACTTATTCAAATTAAAAACTTCTGTGAAAGACACTACTAATAGAAGGAAAAAAGCACAATTGGGGTCAATATTTACAAAACACACATGCGTGTGTTAGGATGCAAAGCAACAGCAACTCTCATTCATTGCTGGTGGGAATGCAAATGCTACAGCCAGTTTTGAAGACAGTTTGGCAGTTTCTTACAAAACTAAACATAATCTTAGCATCCTATTCAGAGATTGTGCTCCTAGGTATCTACCAAACTGATCTGAAAATTTACGTCCACTCAGAAATCTCCACATGAATGTTTATAGCAGCTTCATTCATAATTGCTGAAAACAGGAAGCAACCAAGTTGTAAGGATGTACATGTCTGGATAAATAACTTGTGGTACATCCACACAACAATACAATGAAATGTTATGCAGTGGCAAAAAGAAATGAGCTATCAAGTCACAATGATATATGGTTGAATCTCAAATGAATACTGCTAAGTAAAAGAAGCCAGTCTATAAGACAAGCTTGATGCCAAGTAGATGATGTTCTGGAAAAGGCAAAATTATAGGGAAAGTAAAGAGATCAGTAGTTGCCAGAAGATCAGGTGGCAGGGGAGGGGAAATGAATAGATGAAGCACAGAAGATTTTTTCAGGCTGTAAAACTATTCTGTATGATACTTTAATAGTGGAAACATGATATTATCCATTTTTCAAAATTCGTATAACTTTATAGCACAGCTACATACCAATATTTACACCAATTTTTAAAAATCATTTAGGAAGTTAGGGGATCCTAGGATGAAATGTAGAAAATAACAAAACAATATAACAGAATTAAAAATATATGAAACAACCTCACTGAAGTGGGTGGAGGTAAAAGGTACTAAGTAACTTTGGAGATGAGTGGAATCTGTAAGACTAAAGGCAGAAGAAACTGCGTGTAAGCATTACATCTAGTTGATAAAGTTGATCTCCATAGGGGTATGGGTTAGCAATTCTGATACCACTCCACATGTACACTAGAATTGAAAATTTAAATAAATGGATGGTAGATGGTGTAAGCCAGTTTCTCACTTTTAGAGAAAGAGATTACAGATAAGCAGGAGGAAGCAGGTAGAACGATCCATGTGGCAATGAATTAGAGTTGGAGACATTAGTACAAACTCATGTCTAGCTTAATATAGGTAGAGATGGTTGCATATAGAAATATTTACAGATATGTGTATATACATAGGTGAGTATACACAATGTATTTCTTTACTCCATGAGCTGACAAGGCCTAGAAGCAGTGAAACCCCAGTAGCAACGAGCACACCTGGCACCCAGATCTTTGTTTCTAATACCGTCCTCCAATTAAAGAAACCAGGATCTATAGAGAAATGGTTTATTCTAGTAATGGGACAGAAAATAAAGAGATGAGACTATAGCACCTGGTAGTGTCAGATAATAAGTACTCAAAAAGAAAAAGTAAACCACAATGATGGAGTTAGGCCAAAGGGACACAGGAACTACCTGAAAGAGCCGCTAATGGCCAAAGCTGAAATAATTTGAGCAAGAAAATAAATGAAGTATTACTGAATTATAACCCAAAGTATTAAACAAATATTCATGAGTCCCTATTGAAATAAAAATTGAATAAATTTTTTAAATGGGAGAGAATAGAAATCTCCAATGCAGAAGAATGCCAAACAATTTATGTGAATACTCTGCCTTCAAAGAAATAAAGCATAATTTTCACTTCTTAAGTGTGAGTTGTGTATGGTGACTCATTTCCAAAGTGTATTATAGGCAAAAGGGGAAACAAAGGATAGCTTTACAGCAGAGAAAAGTGACAAGCATTATTTCAGCAGATGATTGTGGGGGACTGGAATTGGCCACCCCAAGATACGTCTCTTTGGTGTGAGGATTATTTTGGGCTGGCTCCTTTTTTCAAAACTGCAGGCATAAGAAAAACTCTGAGAAGCAGAAGTTACCCTTTGTTAAGAGACATTTACATTTGTAAAGGAAATCTCCATCTGTAAAGGTGTCTCCCTCTCTGTATCAGGAAGAAGAGGGGATGACCTTATCTCTAGAAACTCTTATTAGCACCGAAGGCAAGGACTTAAATCTGCATAATAACCTCACTCTTGTTTACTGTGCTTTTCTGGTAATCTCCCATAACTGATGCCCCCAACCCCAACATCCTCCTTTGTCTTTAGCTGAGGATAGTATTTAAGGTGAGAGCCTCTGCCAGTTTGATGAGTTGCTCAGTTTGCCTGAGCCTCTCCCATGTATACATGTTATAAAGCTTTGTTTAATTTTCTCCTGTTATTCTGTCTCATGTGAATTTAATTCATTGTCCAGCCAGAAGGACCCAGGGTGGGTAGAGGAAATGTCTTCCTCCCCTACATGATCAAGATAAGTCATGTATGTTGATAGTATGTACCTTCACTATGATATGATGAAAATGGCATTTCACCTCTGTGGTCTTCCTCTCAAAACCCCACAATTCCAATCTAATCATAAGAAAATTATCAGATAAATCCCAATTGAGGAACATTCTATAAAATACCTGACCACTACGCTTCAAAACAAAGCTGCAAAAACAGGGAAAATGTGAGAGATTGTCACAGACAAGTGGTGCCTAAGGGAACGTGACAACTAAATGAAATGTAATATACTCAATGAGATTCTGGAAGAGAAAAAGCCCATTGGGTTAAAAACTAAGGAGATCTGAATAAAGTAGTGTCTTTAGTTAATAATAATGTGTCAACATTAATTTTAACAAATGTAACATACTAATATAAGATTTTTAACAAGTGGAGAAATAGTGTAGGGTGTATGGGAAATCTCTGTATTAACATCACAATTTTTTGTAAATCAAAAACTGTTCTAAAATATAAAATTTATTTTAAAAAAATACTCTCAAGGCAAAAATTTTATCCTCAAAAATTTGGGAGAAAAAAATAATGTATTTTAGACAAGATGCTCCAATTATATACATGGTATTGTAAGGGAGGAAGACATTTCCTCTACCCACTGTGGGGTTCTTCTGGCCGGAGAACGAATTAAATTCACATGAGACAGAATAACAGGAGAAAATTAAACAAAGCTTTATGACATGTATACACGGGAGAGGCTCAGGCAAGCTGAGCAACTCGCCAAAATGACTGAAACCCCCATCTTAAATACCATCTTCAGCTAACGACAAAGGAGGATGTTGGGGGTGGAGGGGGACTCGATCATAGGAGATTACCACACAAGTACAGTAAACAAATGCAGATTTAAGTCCTTGCCTTTGGCATTGATTAAGAGTTTCTAGAGATAAGGTCAGCCCTTCTTCCTGGTACAGAGAGGGAGATATCTTTACAGATGGAGATTTCCTTTACAAATGTAAATGTCTCTCAACAAAGGGTAAGCAAGTTCCACTCCTCAGAGCCTCCTTCCCTGTCCCAGTTTATTAAAAGTAACCAGCCCCAAATAATCCTCATGCCAAAGAGACGTATCTTGGGGTGGCCAATGCCAGTCCTCCACAGTATCAAGGCAGGTGTGTGAGACTTAAATACACCCTACAGCTAATTCATTTTGCTGCAAGTTTTTTCAGCCTCCAAATATATTAGATACACATCCTTTTGAAGAGATGTGTCAGCAACTTCTGCTTCTTAAATGGATTATTCCCAAACACGATGACTGTCTTTATAGTTTTCCTCTGCTGCTGGTTGTCCTTGCCTTCCTAATGAAAATTTTGTTTGTTATTGCTTTTACCTGTGCCATTATTTTTCAAAACAATATGCTTCTCTATTACAGTTTCCAAATAATTAATCAGAAAAATATGCCCATTTCACCAAGAAAACAATACATTCATTTTCTTTAATTACTTGTCTAAAGTATTTTTTACTTGAAACTACAATAATTTGACAAATAAAAATGGCAAGGAATAGGATATATTGGAGAATATGAGGAAGCCATTTGGTGTAAACCTAATTCGGCCTGACCTTGTCTTTCCAAAAGGGCCTGACTGTGGCTGTTGAGCATGCATTGTATATCTGCTTTAGATATTCCCTATGGCAAGAACAAAGGCCCTTGAGATTAAGGTGCAACTTCCCTCCCCCTCCCAAAGTTGGCATTTCCTTAAGGATTAAGCATCTTTCCTTAGGCTAGAAACTGATTGCTGCACTCACCTGTGACCACTCAGCTTGAGACAATAGAGTTGCTTCCTGCAGCACCCACCGAGATAGCAGACCCACTACCTGCTGTGTCCATCAAGCACTGTGCTGACAGGGCAATCTTGTGACTATTGTGGGAGGGACATTTCAACCATATGTGAAACGTCCTGCTTGGGAGTATATAACCACTCTGTGTACCTCACATCTTTGGTGCCCTTTCTTCCTTCGGGAAGAAAGGCCCTGGGCCATGGTCCTCAGATTTCAGCTCAGAATAAACTCACCCAAATTTTCATTTATAGATTGGTTATGGATTATTTTCGTCAACAAATTTATTGCTTGCTTTTAAAAAACAATCCTACAGGTCTCACTAGTACATTGTCTTAACAAATACACTTGAATGATAGATTCTCTTATTCATGAATATCTATGAAAATGAATTTGTTCTGAGCTCTTAAGTTTAAAGTGATGTCAATCATGGAGGCCAAAAGATAGAGCAAGAAAGACAATGCTGCCTTCGTGATTAAATATTACTATGTGCTTTGGATAGACATAATTAAAAATCAAACAAACTGTAAATTTTGAAAATGAATACTTGAGTAAGAGTGAGAATGTCTAGTTGCTGGCTATTTGAATTGCATTGATCATATGTTTTCTCCTGTTCACCGTGTGAAGTTCTTTACCAAAGAAAAGAACCTGGTGACTGAGTGAAACTTGGTGAAAACCCAGCCTCCAGCATTTTGTTATCATAATACAGATTAAAGCGTTTGGTAAACTGTGAAGTGGTGTGTGAAAGGTAATGTTTGTTTAATTATATTTTCAGACCTCTGAGAATGAGAGTTAGAGATGGGAAACCAACGGATTGTTAAAACTGCTGAGGAGATTTTAATTCAACTTTCACAAGACCAGAATTGAACTAAAATTAAACTCCTCAAAAAAAGGATCTTGTAGCTTCCACTGTAGACTTCAAGGGGGAGTCCAACATTGGATCAGCAGAGACTTTGTAAATAACTTCTGCCTTGAACTTTCACCCTACTACCTGAATGCTGGAGCACTCACTTCTATTTTTAAGACTTTTTTCCTCCCCATTGATAAGGTATAATCAAATTAAGTTAGATTATCATATCTGCCATTTTCCCACGGGGGATGATTTCCTGGAGGTTGTGATTGTGGAAAGTTACACAGTCAAGCATCATTTGCCCAATAAAGCACATAGAGGCAGCTCTTTAAAGACAGACAAATAAAATTGTGTGAAATGCAGGAGTGGGACAGAAATAGGGCCAAAGTAAAATGACACTTATTAGCATTTAGGAATGCTTGAACTTTTTGATTTTAAATAAATCCTATTGAGGATTTTTATTTTATTTTCAATTTTCTTGTCCTCACTTCAACTTCTTTCAAGGAATAGTAATAACACTTATAGTAATAACAAAAATAACAATAATATCTTACTTTTTATTTATTTATTTATTTATCTTGAGGAAGATTAGTCCTGAGCTAACATCTGCCACCAATCCTCCTCTTTTTGCTGAGGAAGACTGGCCCTGAGCTAACATCTGTGCCCATCTTCCTCTACTTTATATATGTGGGACACTTACCACTGCATGATGTGCCAAGTAGTGCCATGTCCACACCCAGGATCCAAACCAGCGAACCCTAGGCCGCCCAAGCAGAACGTGCACACTTAACTGCTGCACCACCGGCCAGCCCCATTACATTTATGTTATTGTGTAACTCTGCTTAGAATACTATAATGCTATCAGAATAAAGTCCAAACTTCTTTTTTTTGCTAAAGAGTTAACATCTATTGCCAAGCTTCTTTTTTTTTCTTCCTCTCCCCAGAGCGCCCGTGTACATAGTTGTATATCCTAATTGTAGGTCCTGCTAGTTCTGCTATGCGGGACGCCACCTCAGCATGGCTTAATCAGTGGTGCTAGGTCTGCGCCCAGGATTTAAACCGGCAAAACCCTGGGCTGCTGAAGCAGAGCACGTGGACTTAGCCACAGGGCCGGCCCCTCCAAACTTCTTAATGTGACTCACATCTATTATTCGAGATCCATTACTTTCTAGGACGTGGTCGCACTCTGTACTTGAGCCATTCTGAATTGCTTATAACTCTGGGAATGTGGAATGTTGTCTTTAGCTTCTGGCTCTGTTTGTGTGTGCTTTCTCTACCTCCCCTTCCTGTTAACTCTTATTCTTCCTGCAAATCTTGACTTAGAAAATTCAGCCTTTCTTCACCCTCAGATTTGGATTAGATGACCTTCTTTTGTGCTGGCTTTCATAAAACCCACCACTCCCATTATCAGGATACATACAATGTTGTGAAATTGCCTGTGTACTTGTCTATATTCATTAATATATCCAAGAACCTTAAGTATAGGAGATAGAGAGAGAGAGATAGATAGATAGATAGATAGATAGATAGATAGATAGATATACATATATATAGTCTCCAGTGTGCATCTGTTGCCTGGTCCCATTCCAGACACATAGGAGGTGATAAATAAATACTTATGAATCAATGAATGAATAGACAGAGGGATGGAGGGATAGGTGGATGAAATAGACATGGTATGTTATTTTTCAGAAGGATTAATTTCCCTACTTAGGTTTCATCACTCAATTACACAACAAATGTTCTTGCATCTCTATTATGGGCAGGAATAGTGCTGAGCGCTAGCAATACATCCATGAACATAGTGCCTGTAGCCAGAGGTTACATCAGGGCTTCTGAACCTCGTCCGTCATTGCTGGGCTGACATTTCGGGCTGAGAAATTCTTTGCCGGTGGTAAAGGTTCTAAAGAATGTTTAGAGGTACACAAAAGCACTAAAGGGTGTGCTTTAAATCATTAAAGGATGTTTGGAGCATCCCTGGTCTCTACCCACTAGGCGTTATGACATCTGAGAATGTCTCAAGACTTTGACAAACGGCCTCCAGGGGTCAAAATCACTCTTGATTGAGAACCATTGAATTACAAATGTTGGATGATACAGCTGTTAAACTGGTATTTATGATAAAGTGTTGTGATAGAAGATGTCGAAGATGACAAAGACATGTAGAGCAAGGAGTACTGAACAAGCCTAGGGCACTCAGGAGAAGAGCAACTCTTCAAAGTGGTAGAGAACAAATGAAAACTTGGCTGCTGCCCACCAGAAGCACACAATCTAGAGGGTGTAGGAAGTGGGCAAATAGGCCATTACAATATAGTGTGGTAAAAGCAGCCATAGAAGCAGAGAACGATGCAAACACAGAAGGATACCGAAGGAAGATTTTATGCCTCCACTTCTGAAAAGTTACGTGAATAACGGAGATAAATTACAAGGAGGCAAAGATTTTATTTATTCTATTATAATATTTATACATTATATTTATGGAGCATTCACGATGAGTTTTGGAGTCCAGAGATGCTGTAGAGGACGTTACAAAAATATACAACTTGGTTTCTACTGTGAAAAAATATAAAATAAATCTTGAAGGATATAGTACTTACAGAACTATTGGAAAATAATGGAGATCTAATCCTCATGATATGGTGTATAGAAATAGCAGCTCAGAAAAGGGAGCAATCAGTGTGGGCTGCAGTAATGGCAGCTTCATGGAGGACATGAGACTTGAGAGAGGTCTTAGGAGAAAGGGAAGTGGGATGATGCGTCTGTCCAGGAAAAAGGGAGATGAAAGCACAAAAGACAATCCTCCCTGACGAGAATGAGCAGGACGGCTGGAACTGAGAGTGTGACACTGGGGCGATAGTGGAGGGATAAAATGCATAAGGCTAGGTTTTGAGAGCAGGAAAGCTGTTGCGGTAGATAGATTAGTACCAATGCTGGTTCTTGATCAGTAGAGTGGCAGAGTTAAAGGCATACTTGAATATAATTAAATAGGAATATTTAAATTTGATTAATGACAGAAATAAGGAGACCAGCAGATGGTTTCAGTAATCCTGGGTGAGGTGGCTGAGGCCTGGGCAAGGCTAGTGACGGGGGGTCTGAATAAAGAAAGGTGAAATCAAGAATGCAAATGATAGAATTTAGTAACCTATGAATTGTTCTTTCTCCTTTGTTCCCTCATCCAAAAATTCTGTAAAGTCTGGCTTTGAAGAAAATAATGTGACTACACGGAATAAAACAACTGGGAAAGAGAAGAGACAAAGGTAAAGAAAATTGAACTAAAATAAAGGATCCTTTTTCTGGACCAGTTATTCTTTTTTTTTTTTTTTTTTTTTGAGGAAGATTAGCCCTGTGCTAACTACAGCCAATCCTCCTCCTTTTGCTGAGGAAGACTGGCCCTGAGCTAACATCCATGTCCATCTTCCTCTACTTTATACACGGGACGCCTACCACAGCATGGATTTGCCAAGCAGTGCCATGTCTGCACCCAGGATCAGAACTGGCGAACCCAGGGCCACCCAGAAGCAGAACGTGCAAAATTAACCAGTGCACCACCAGGCCAGCATGGACCAGTTATTCTTAAATTTGACCACATTTCTGAAGCCTGGGGAGATTTTTAAAAGATACTGATGCTTAAGGCAAAACTCAGAGAAGCTGATTTATTGGCCAACAGAAGACCCTCTATTAGTATGTTTTAAAACTTCCCCAGGCAATTCTAATGTGTATTCAGGGCTGAGAACTATTGGTCTGGACTGGCCTGTGACTGTCTTCACCTGGAGACCATTGACACAGCTTCTGTGAGGCACACAGTTTGCCCGTAGGTATTCACAAATGGTGAGCACTGGCCCTACAACCTTTCCTCTTTTGGATTGTCCACTAATTAATAACTTCCTTAAGCTTCTTTTGGCCTGGAAAGTTAATATATCCTTAAACCTCATAATGAATTAATTCATCAGACTGACAATATCTCACTATTAAGCATTCCTTGCAACTGATGATATTTATCACAAATTTAGCCCACATAAAATGTTTCAGGATAAAATTATGTCTTTTTCAATGGAACTATGTTTTCCCTTTTCCTTCTGAATAGAGAGGAAGAGGAGTATGAAGAGAAATAAGAATAGGAAGAGCCATTCTTTTGTTTTTTTGTCTCACTCCATTGATACATTTCAACATTAAACCAGGCCTTCTTTAAAGGAGGAAAAGTTAATGATGTGTCAGGATGTATTCACGCCTGTCCTTGCCCCTCTGCCCCTTCAAACAGTGCAGCATATTTTCCCGATGAGTTGAAACTTTCAGTGATGGCATCACATGACTGGAAAACAATATGAGAACAAGATCCCAACTAAGGCTCTGAAATTCATTATGGGAAATGTGCAAAAGCATCCCACTCAGAAATGCAGCACCAAACATAGATGGCATTGTACTTAAATTAGAAATTCTCTCAAGATACTTGGAATGTGCTTGTAATTATGCAAATGTACAAGGGTACATTTATTCACATTTTTCTGCAATGTTAAAAATTAAAGTTTATTTTGAACCCAGTAATGACGGGGACAATCTATACTAACCACTACTCTCCTTTGCCTTAATGTGGCTTGGTTGTTTGAATCAAATCCTTTTGGTCAAATTCTCTTTTTAATCTGCTTAGTGGAAAAACACACTTTGGAGGATAAGTAAAGGACAGTTTTACAAAAATGCCAACGTGCTCAGGTTATTCTTCTACTTAAAACCATTCCGTGTCTTTGCATTGCTTTTGGTCTAAGTTTCAATAATTTTAAACTAGCCTATAAGGCCCCGTCTACCTCTTTCATTTCATCGTATGCCACTTTTCCCTTTGCCTCTACATTCTATTCATGCTACTCTTCTTAGATGTCAGTTCTCCTTCCAGCCTCAGCAGCTCAGCCTGCCAGTCCTCCCCCCAGATTAGCACACTGTCAGTTAATATATCCTAAATACAACCCTTGTTTAGGGAAGAGTTCACTGTCCTCACAGACTAGGGTAGGTACCCCTATGGTCTATTGTCCCAGATTTTTCTTTCATAGTACGTGACAGTATGCAATTGTATATTTTGTGTCATTATTTGATTTGAGAATCGCAGCCACACTGATCTTTAACTATCCTGACAGCAAGGGTCTGATGTGCTCATTATTATGTTTCCTGTATCAGCCCAGGGGCTAGCACATGGCAAGCACAGAAATATTTACTGAATGAACAAATGACTTGAGGGTCGGACGGCGCTGGAGCAGCTGGATGGGAGTCTTGTCCCGCAGGCTCCAAATTCAGAGCACAAAAGGCAACACTGATTAATTTTAGCATATGTCATAGTTTTCTAGAGACATGTTCAGAGGGCCATGAAAGTAGTGGGGACTCTCAGGCTCTATTATTTCAAAAGCCCAAAGAGAATTACACCTTTATCCTGAAAAATACTGCACAAAATGACTAAAATACCAAAACTTTTGGATTGTGACATATGACATTACATCAGTACTCTAACTCATGCTCATCAGGGGCTCTGATTGGCTCTTGTGTATGGCTGATTAATACTAAATGGGAAAAAGCGTTATTTAAAGAAAGCAGTTTAGAAGATAAGGTCCTTTCGGACAAGATCCACTAAAGAGAAAGACCACAGAAGTGGTCTCTGGAGGGAATTTGGAGGTTTGGGCAGTAAGACAGAGCAATAAGGACATAAGCTCTCAATTCCCAGCTGTGCCACTCCCAGCTGGATAAATTTGGACAAGCTGTAAAACCAACTGAGGCTCAGTTTCTAGTCTGTAAAACAGGGATGATAATATTCACTATATACATGTGTGTGTGTGCCTAACACATATAACACATTTACATATAAATATGTGTGCCTAACACAGTGCCATGCCACAGGGAAGGCACTGTCAATAATGAGTGCCCGTGTGGACAGTGACGGTAGAATTAGTAACTTCAGTGGACCTAGGTAGCCAAGAATCCCTTTTTACTTAAATGGGATCTGCGAACAATATTTTCGTGTATGCCTTAGCATCTCTTTTCACAAGTTTTAATTAAGCAGATAGCAAATATGGTTCAGTGAGGAATTTTTACCATCTTAATTAACTGAATCTCATATTTTTAGTAAAAATTATATGAAACTACCTAAAATCTAATTTTTACCATTTTTTACTTTTAAATTACTTTTATTCTATGCATTTATAGCCATAATAAAGTAAATCTAATCCAGTTCATATAGTTCACATGCATTTTTTTATTGAAATATTAGTTTGATGTTTGTAACTCATTTTCCTATCTGTTGTCTGATACATGGCAAAAATTTTAATCACTGCTAAAAATTACAAAATATTTCTCAATCAATTTGTATCTCATACTTAGACAATAAAAATATTTTCAAGTGGATATATCTGTAACATTTTATAAACTCCAATTATATTTATTAGGTACAAGGAAGTACAGAGATAAATATTTAGTACAAAAAAGTTTTATTGAACCACCATAATAAAAAGAAAAACTAACACAATGGTTTTAGCATTCACATAAGGCAAAAATGATTCTCTTATGTCCTTGGTCAATGCACACACATATCTCTTTGTGTTTTTGAAAAGAAGCATTTGCATGTCTCACAAATCCATTAAAATATTTATTTTCACCCTATGTTGAATTATAAGCCATCATAAGAATTTTATTTTCAACTTCTCAAATGTGATGCCAGACTCTCAGAATGCAGCAAAAGACCTTCACTGAAATAGGAATCATGCATTTCTACTCTAGATACCAATATAGTAGAAGAATGGGCTTCGGAGTGTCTACAAACTCTGAAAATTATACCGCAATGGTTATGCATGTTGGTATTTTTCTTAAGAGTATATCAGAATTGTAAAGGAGGCTCTGGCCCTGGTTCTTTGAAGTGAAGGCCGTTTCATAAGAGGCCCTATTCTAGCTGAGAAGAAGACAAATTTTCTGTACTTACAAATCTCACATCATAGAGGAGACTGACAAAAATATATAAGTAAATGATTGTATAAGTGTGGCTCACTTATAATGGAAAAAGCAGCAGCATCTGCTTTACATTTATTTATTCATTAAACATCTGTTGAGAATACAAGGCACCAGGCTCTTTTATAGATCCTGGAGATAAAGTTATAAAAAAAAAAAAAAAGAAAAACCCAGATAAAAATTCTGCTCCTATTGGAGCTACCTTTTAGAAGACAGACAATAAACAAGATTATTTAAAAAAAAAAAAAGAAGTCACAGGGCCGGCCCCATGGCCGAGTAGAAAGTTCACCTGCTCCTCTTTGCTGGCCCAGGGTTTCGCTGGTTCAGATCCTGGGTGCAGACATGGCACCGCTCAACAGGCCATGCTGAGGTTGTGTCCCACATAGCAGAACTAGAATGACCTACAGCTATAATATACAACTGTGTCCTAGGGGGCTTTGGGGAGAAGAAGAAGAGGAAAAAAAAAGATTGACAACAGATGTTAGCTCAGGGACCATCTTTAAAAAAAAAGTCATGTATTAGAAAGGAATTAGCACTAAGGGACAAAGCAGAAAATCAACCTAGAAACTGTTTATGCAGACAGTAGAAGAGGTGGCAACTTTCAACACAATAGCCAGGGAAGGTCTCAGTGAGGGGGTGATATTTAAAAAATGAACAGAAGGAAGGGTTTTGAAGCAAATTACTTGCCATCTGAAGGAAGAGCATTCCAGGAAGATGGAATAGTGACTGCAAATTGAAATAGGGAATGCAAAGGTGGAAGAACACCTGCCATGTTCAAGAAGCATCAAGAAGATCTACAAGCATGGTGTGGAGTGAGCAAGGGGCAGATTTGTGGGAGATCAGGTCATAGAAGTAAGTAGACACTATAGGTCATTGTAAGAACTGTGTCTCTTATCTAACTAAGACTGGATGGCTTTTAGGGTTTTGAAGAAGGGGGTAACATGAATTGACATGTGTTAAGAGTCTCATTCTGATTTCTGAGTTGACAATATGCTTTAGGACAGGCATGAAATCAGGGTGATGAGTTAGGTAAGAGAACATTGCCGTCATCAAGGTAAGATATAATAATTACTTGGACAAAGTAGTAACAACGGAAGTAGTGTCAAGTAGTAGACTCTGGATGGATTTTGAGACAGAGTTGACAAGATATGACAACATATTGGAGGTGGCATATAAAAGAAAGCAGTAAAATGACTACAAGTTTTTTATCCTGAGAAAATGGAAGATAAAGTTGTCATTTACTGCTATGGGGAAGGCTGGGTACAAGCAGGTTTAAGGAGTGTGTCACTCCAGGACCTCAGTTTTTGACATATTGAGTTGGAGATGCCCATTAGACATCCAAGTGTGGTTGTCCAGTAGCTAGTTTGGTATATGATTCTGGAGTTCAGGGTGGAGGTCTTGGCTGGAGCTGTAAATGTGGGAGTCATGGAAGTCATCAGCATATAGAGGGTATTTAAAGCCAAGGGTTTATAGGTACTCACAAAGGAAGTGGATAAAAATAAAAAAGAGAAGAGCTCCAAGGACTAAGCTCTGAACAATCCAAATCGTAGAATGCAGAGAGACAAGAGGAAGGAGCAAATTTGGCCAATGAGCTAGAGGGAAAAGAGGCAAACAAGCCATCCTGGAAGTTAAGTGAAAAAATACGTATTAAGTTTGTTCTATGCCGCTGAAAGTTTAAGTAATACAGAACTGAAAATTGACCACTAGATTTAACAACATGGAAGTCATTGGTAACCTTGACAAGACCATGCTCGGTGGCCTGGTAGGATGGAAACCTGATAGAAAATGGAAGGAAATAAATTTAAGATCATCATAATTTATTTCCTTTTCAATAATTATCTCTGTAAAAAGGATAGAAATAGTACATGTCCTGGCAAAAGAAGTAGAGTCAGGAAAGGGAGATTTTGTAGGTGGGAGGCATATTTCCATGTTGATGGAAATAATCTAGGAGATTGAGTAACTGACAATACAGTTCACGAGACGACTTATATTTTAACATTCTCACTCTGGCTTCTAAGTAGAGAATAGACTTTAGGGGGACAAGAGTGTAAACGCCTTGTACTAAGTAGCAGGAATGGAGTAGTGAGAAGTAATTAGATTCTGGATGGATTTTGAAGGTAGAAGGGGAAAACATTGATAAAAGTACTTGCCTTGGATAATTGATAGGTGAGGAAATCTAATGAACAAGCAGATGCTCCAGTTCTAAATAAAAAGCATAGAAGCACAGCCATAAAAAACAAGGCAAAAAGGAATATGAACATTGATGGAGCTAAGTACAGATGGGTTTGGTGGAGGCTTGTAGATGTTCTTTTCTTTTGCTTCTATTTTCTCAGTAACATAGAAAAATAATTATAAGCTAAGGAAGTGGGACATCTAGGAACGAGCTGACAAAAGGAGAATGTGTGAAATTGCCATTAGGACAATGGAAGATAGAATGGAATAAGAAACTATTGCTGGGCACCTCTCAAGGTTCAGTTGAGGTTTATGATCATGAATTTAAAGGCAGACTAGCTGGCAGTTTTTATGATCTCCTGCAGTTTGGTAGGTTGTTTTTAACTTTTTTTTGTGACGCAGATTGGCACTGAGCTAACATCTGTGTCAATCTCCCTCTATTTCACATGGGATTCTGCCACAGCATGGCTTGACGAGTGGTGCTAGGTCCATGCTCAGGGCTCGAACCTACAAATCCTGGGCCGCCAAGGTGGAGCGTGTGAACTTAACCACTACGCCACTGGGTTTACTGACCCTGCCCTTCAGTTGTTTTCAAATACGTGGGTACAGGCACAGAGTTGGGTTTAGCCAGGGTGTAGTTTAGCCAGACAAACACATGTGAGAGAGAGGCAAAGAAGTTGACAGTGTACACAAGGACATAGACTTCTATTGCTGCCATGAAAAATTACCATAAACTTAGTGGCTTAAAACAAGACAGATGTATTCTCCTACAGTTCCATAGTTCAGAAGCCTGACATGGGTTTCACTGGGCTAAAACCAAAGTGTCAGTAGAGACGCAGTCCCTTCTGAAGACTCTAGGATAGAATCCATCACTTTACATTCTCCCATCTTCTAGAGGCAGCCCATATTCCTTGGCCCATGGTCCCCTTTGTCCATCTTCAAGTCCAGCAATGGGTTTGCATATCTCCGTGCCTTTCTTCCATAGTCACACCTCTTTCTGACCAGAACAAGAAAACGTTCTCCACTTTTAAGGACTCACATGATTATGTTGGGTAACCTCTCCATTTTAATGTCCTTACCTTAATCACATCCAAAAAAGTCCCTCTGCCATCACTTTCTGTCAAGTCAGAGCAGAGTTCTGATTTTCACAATAGTACCAGTATTTTTATTGCCTTTATGAAGTAGATTTATGGATATCCTCATTCACTCTGCCATTCAGGAAATTCCCCCCCTGCTTCTGTCTGGAGAACAGACTATAAGGCATCATTGATGGAGGGAGCCACTAATTAGGCGGCTATGGCAGCGCCATGATGAAGAATGGTGATGCCATGGGCCGGGGAGTTGCAGAGTTGTAAAGGTGAGAACTGGAGAAACTTGAGGTATATTTTTCCTTCTTATTGACCGACTCTATAAAACTTGTAATACTTATTTTCTCTCTCATTCAATGAAGGATATAGGAGGAAGCCATAAAATTTTCAACCTTACTTTACCTGTATTACTAATTTATATGTAACAAGGCCTAACTCCACTAATTTTATCCTATTGTTAATAGTTATTTTAACTCTTAGTTTGTAAGCAATAGAAACTTCTTACATCAGTAGTATGTCCTCATGTAAGCTCTCCAGACTTGCATTTGTATTTTTTCTTACTTAAAAATAAGCTTTCAGTTACGTGTAATTCCTAAGCACTTGTTATAGCCACAACTTTCTGTCCTCAGCTCAAGTGTACACACCCGTGAGGTCTGCTCCCTTGAGAGTCATGGTTTAGACAAATAGCCTCTTTCTAATTTTTAAGGCTTTCTGGGCTAGGAAGGTCCTGCTTCATGTAGTTGGCTATATTTATTTTGTTCTTTATGCCCCCTTAATATGAAACAAAAGGTTTAGACTGAGCTTGGGTCAAAACATTAGTGGCAAAAACATTGGTGAAGATTTTTCTAACTACAGAGTGACCAATTGAGGGATTTTCTATTCTAGAAACACATTTTTGTAAATATTTCCTTGAAAACATAAAGCCAAATACTAATATATTATTTTTTCTTCAGTTATATTATTTTGTCCCCTTCAGTTTTAATTCACACCTCATAATGAAGTAAACCCTATGTTTTCTGTAAAGAAACAAACACCTATTCATGCATCGTGTCATCTGCTCCTTTCCCTACAGATAAACATCAAACACTCATAACCTCATTCAATCTTAGAGATTGACACTCTCTAGTGGGAAGAATTAATACTAAGAGTATCAAGTACTTCATTACTTTTCTCCTAATTAGGGACAACTAGGCCAACAAAAGTTTTAGTGTAATTGAACAATTTTAAAATTTATGTAGAAGTCTGTTCTAAGTCACACTGAGTCAAATCTATAAATGTTCTGTCTACAAATTACTATAATTAAGCCTAAGAGATAATTTGAACAAAAGGCTAAGTAAATAATTTTTTCTCTTACCTGACTTCACACTTATCTCTAATCATGACTGGATCTATTTTCATTAAACAAAGGACTTTGACCTTACATTTGAAGACTTTTCTTCAGATAATAGAAGGAGTCTCCAATAAGCTATTTATTGTGGTTCAATTTTTTTATTGAGATAACATTTGTTTATATAACATTATGTAAATTCCAGTTGTGCCTCATTATATTTAGATTTCTGTGTAGATTACCTCACGTTCACCACCCAAAGAGTAATTACAATCTATCATCATACGCATGTGCCTAATCATCCCTTTCGCCCTTCTCCCTCCCTACTTCCCCTCTGGTAACCACCAATCCAAAATCTGTCTCTGTGTGTTTGTTGTTCTTTTTATCTTCTATTTATGAGTAAGATCATATGGTATTTGACTTTCTCCCACTAACTTATTTCGATTAGCATAATACCCTCAAGGTCCATCCATGCTGATGCTATTGGCAAGATTTCATCCTTTTTCATGGTTGAGTAGCATTCCATTGTGTATATATACCACATCTTCTTTATCCATTCATCCCTTGATGGGCACCTAGGTTGCTTCCAAGTCTTGGCTATTGTGAATAATGCAAAGAACATCAGGATGTATATATCTTTACACATTCATGTTTTCATATTCTTTAGATAAATACCCAGTAGTGGAATAGCTGGATCATACAGTAGCTCTATTCTTAATTTTATGAGGAATCCCATACTGTTTTCCATAGTGGCTGCACCAGTTTGCACTCCCACCAGCAGTGTACAAGAGTTTCCTTTTCTCCACATCCTCTCCAACACTTATTTCCTGTCTTGTTAATTATAGCCATTCTGACCAGAGTGTGGTAATATCTCATTGTAGTTTTGATTTGCATTTCCCTGATAGTTAGTGATGTCAAACATCTTTTCCTGTGCCTGTTGGCCATCTGTATATCTTCTTTGGAGAAATGTCTGTTCAGATCTTTTGCCCATTTTTTTTAATTTTGTGTTTTGACAGGTGTAAGTTCTTTACATATTTTGGATATCAACCCTTTATCAAATATATGATTTGCAAATATCTTCTCCCAACTGTTAGGTCATCTTTTCCTTATGTTGATGGTTTCTTTTGCTGTGCAGAAGCTTTTTACTTTGATGTAGTCCCATTTGTTTATTTTTCTATTGTTTCCCTTGCCCAGTCAGACACGGTCCTTGAAAACATGCTGCTAAGACTGATGTCAAAGAGTATACTTCCTGTGTTTTCTTTTAAAAATTTTATGGTTTCAGGTCTTGCATTCAAGTCTTTAATCCATTTTGAGTTAACTTTTGAGTATAGTATAAGATAATGGTCTTCTTTCATTCATTTGCTTGTGGCTGTCCAGTTTTCCCAACACCATTTATTGAAGAGACTTTCCTTTCTCATTGCATGTTCTTGGCTCCCTTGTTGAAAATTAGCTGTCCATAGATGTGTGCATTTATTTCTCAGCTCTGTAGTCTGTTCCATTGATCCATGTGTCTGTTTTTGTGCCAGTACCATGCTGTTTTGATTACTACAGTTTTGTAGTATATTTTGAAATCAGGGAGTTGGTACCTGCAGCTTTGTTGTTTTTTCTCAGGATTCCATTGGCTATTCGGGGTCTTTTGATAATCCATATAAATTTTAGGATTCTTTGTTCTATTTCTGTGAAAAATGTCATTGGAACTTTGATGGGATCGCATTGAATCTGTAGATTGCTTTAGGAACTATGGACATTTTAACACATTAAAAATATTTAGGTGCTTATATGTTGGGTGCCATAGATATTTTCAAGTTTTATATCCTCTCCTCTTGTTGGATTAGTCCCTTTATCATTATGTAGTGGTTCCTTCTTTGTCCCTTGTTGCAGTTTTTGTTTTAAAGTCTATTTTGTCTGATATAAGTATTGCTGCCCCAGCTTTCTTTTCATTGCCATTTGCATGGAGTACCTTTTCTATCTCCTCACTTTCAGTTACTGAGTGTCCTTAGGTCTGAAGTGTGTCTCTTCTATGCAGCATATATATGGGTCTTCTTTTATTATGCAATCAGCCACCCTATGCCTTTTGATTGGAACATTTAGTCCATTCACATTTAAAGTAGCTATTGATAAGAAAACTGGAATAGCTCTCTCCTGGAGTCCTGTTACAAAGTTTTAGTGAAAACTTAAAATGTATTATCTTTATCTCTCACAATACCAACAAGAAGTCTTTAATTTGTATGCCTTCTTTGTGTCTATGCTCAGCCTGATCTCGGTGTCTTCACATTACCCAGGCCTTTAATTAAGCCCAGAGTTCTCTAGCTCTTGTCTCTCCAAGAAATCTACTGATCATCCTACCCCATACTTTATTTGCCCCACAGCATCATAATGTGGTTAGTAATAGAATTTAGACTATATTTTTGCTACTGAGAGATAGCTTAGAGACAATCTAGGCTCTCCTATTTTATAGGAAAAAAAATACCAAAACCTAGAGAATTGTAGGGACTTGTCCAAGTTTACATATAGTGTTGAGACCAAAGCAGGAATAGACCTAATGCTCACTTTAAAGCAATTCAGATTTTATTACATTCCATGTCACTCAAATAAACCTTATTTCAACGCCTACTTTTAAATTAATGTATCAATTTATATCATGCCAAAGAATAGCAGAAAAGCACACAAAATATACTCCAAACTCAAGCTGGTTCCACTGTGGCAGATATGCATATAGTAAATATAAACAAAATGAGAGTAATGCCAATATAACATATATCATTGTCATAAAACCCAAGTGCTGAAAATAAGGCATTCCTAGAACTTTGACAAATTCAAGAGTGAAATGAAGAACAATAGCTACCAAATGTAATGAGCGACTTGTGGAAATAATCCAACCTAAAGAGCAGACCGGAAATAGGTGAAGAAAAAGCTCCCATCAGAGTGATTCTGGCATTCTAGTTATCACTACTTTTTGGCCTAATCATAATAATAAATGATTCTGTAGCTTAATTCTAAAAATGGATGGAGTTTGTCATAAAGATAATCAGTTGTACTGCAAACAGTCTGAAGAAAAAAATGTCAATGTAAGGGGATTTATCAGAATGGCAGTGTTTATTTGTTTCTACTAAACTCTCTTGAAACTCATCCCTTTGGCTCTTCCCTGTAGACTTCTTTATTAACATACCTGTCACCTTCCTTGAGAGCACAATCTCCTAGAGCAGGATTTAATATTAATTAGGAAAACGGAGTCAGAGATTGGAGAATCTGTCAGTTTTTAACCCAGGTACATAAGAAGCACTAAATTTGAAGATGACAATCATTCTGGAATTAAAGGAGAATTTTCTGTTCTGAGGCAGAAGCAATATATAAGATTTCTTTGTTGCCAGGATAAAATATACCTTATGACTAGTCACCTCTCTTTGCTCTCTTTCCATATTCACTGTACCCACTCGCTTTTGTTGCCAGTTGATCTCTAAGATGTTCTATTATTGGGAGAACAGTAAGTTGGAGATGAGGGACCATCTAGTATTCTGGTGGCTGCAAAAAATGCTCCCATATTGAGTTAGTAGGCACTCTGCCTTAAATATTTTTGAGTTTCTCTAGTGTTAATCACTCTCTCTTTCAGCTTTCTCTACATTCTAAACTTATAAATCTGAGGTATAGCCCACAAGATGTACTTATTCCACTCTGTGTATCCCTACATGTGAAGTTGTACCCAAGTGAAGAGCTAGCTTCCTTGTGTCTTTTCAACTCTTCGTAAATGTTCCCATAAAACTGAAGCAGATTTTTATAATCAAGAAGTTGTGAAATAAACATGAAATTTTAAAACGTGAGAAGAAAATAGCATAAAAAAGAAAGCTGGCTTTACTTACTTGTTTCTCCAAAATGCTTTCAAAACTCAAACTTTGTCTCTCTGCTCATACAGACTTCTTCATTACCGTGCTTGCCACCCTCTTCGAGAGTGTAAGCTCCTGGGAGATAAGAATTTAGTGTTCATCTTCTGTATCCCTAGAATCTGGCACAATGCCTGCCATATAATAGCCACTAAATAAATGTTTAATAATGAGAAAAAGAATTTAGTGTCTGACAGGAAGAAACAATCCATTCTTTCCCATACAGCTCATTACGCTGATAGGATCTCTAGGTAATTATTACTAATGACAAAGAGCATTGATTGAGTGCCTATTTAGATCACATAATCCTATTTAAATAAGCAGCCAGCATACTCTCTCTCTCTGAACCACAAGGCTCCTTCAATAGAAAGTATTGAAGATTAAAACAGTATTCAAGGTAATTTAAAGAGGAAGATAATTACACATGAATGAAGAGCTGGGAGAAGGTGCAGAGAAAATCCAGGTCTATTTCTTCTGTTGGATTCCTCTAGAGTTCTCACCCAAAATATCAAAGCCATAAATAGGATGTTTGCCTTGTGTGTTGATAAGAAAAATCTTGAAATTTTGAACAGCTTACTTTATAATTCCTCATTAGGGAATATTGACTATCCTTACTTCCATTACTCTTGGACATTAGACACACTGTGAGTCAACATTGATCACTTCTTCCAACAAGTAGGCCATGGCAATGATTAGGAAGATAACTGTTCGGAAACTTATAAAGCTGCCACTTAGTCAAAGTGCGTCCTTAACTGTGATTCTGTAATCACTTTTTAATGGGCTACGGTGACTGGCTGAGTGTTTGTTATCTGTGGTTCTCATAGTTTTTATTGTCCGATATTTTGATCTCTTAAGGACATCCCTTCAGTATTTCTGTGCTATAGGCTACTTCTTGTCTTTTTAATCTTAAAGTTTCCGTCACCACCAAACTGTCGTGAATGCCACATCTTCAGCCTCCCTTTAAATACTATGGAAAGTCTAAATGTTTTAAAAAGTAAAAATTCAGGGAAAAATTCTGGGGAAAGTAATTGTGGGATAATTTCACTTATTTTTAAAAGTTTCCCTACTTTTATAACAAATTAGCCTTTTGGACCTATGCAAATATCAGTCTTCAGAGCCACCTTAATATTCTTTTTAAAAATTTCAGCTGCAGATTTTAGGATCTTTGATGGAAATTAAAAACAGGTACTATTATTATTTTCTGCTACTTCTACTCCAGGATCAACATTTCGACAATTGTGTTCCTGATCCCACCTTCCAGGTTATTTTTGAAAGTGCAATACAATGTTTCTATCTTTAATAATAATGTAATTTCTCCAAAGCAGACATTCAAGATAGCTCACATTGACACGGTTTGACTTTTTAAGGCAAGCTTCCATGTGGCCTCAATCGCTACAGTATCAGATGGTTGGCAGTTATTCCCCCTACTTCTCTGGCTCAGCTTAGAAATCCAACATCAAACCCTCAGCTGGAACCGCAGGAAGAAAAGTACAGTCTGGCATCTTTAGGTTTTGCCAACTCCAAGTGCCAATGTGAACCCAAGGCCACATGCTCTGTTCAGAGACACGCCACCTACCAAACTACAATTCACAGCATGTCCTGAACTTAGTGAACTAATACAATGAGAAAAGAAAATGGCAGCTTTAATTCCAGAGAAAACTGGAATAGCTCACTTTAAAATATTTCTAGTGATTCTATTCAATTCAGCAAAACTTTACTACACCTATACTTTCTGCAACACAATATGGTAATTCTTAGAGATGTGGGGACAAAGAAGCACAACAAAGTAAAGCACAAATTCTGACTTCAAGGTGCCTGCAGTACAGTGGCTTCTTGGATAGAGATAGCAATAAAATACCTTCCATAATTTGTATAATTGTATGATTTAGGTGTTTTGTTGTTGATGTTGTTTGTTTGCGTATTGGAAAAATTCTCTCTTTCTCCTTTACTCTACACAAAACACTTCTGACAACATACGTGTGGGTCTTCCACACACTGAGCAATTCTGCAACACCTGATAGGTGTCCTCCAATTCAATCCAGTTCTGATTCTATCTACCTCAAGTTACTATCAGATCCCACAGGTTAATGGCTCAGGCACACAAGACCACCCCCGCTTCATTTCAGGTACCAACCACAAGTCCAGGGTGTCCCCTGTTCTTCTGACCTTCTGGCTATAAATTGGAGGTTCCCATGCATCCCTCCTGGAGTCCTGTTAATTTCCTAGAGTGGCTCACAGAACACAGGGAAGCATTTTATTTATGAGATTACCAGTTTATTATAAAAGGATATAAATTAAGAACAGCCAGATGAACGAGACGCATAGGGCAAGGTATTTGGGAAGGGGCATGGAGCTTCCATGCCTTTACCAGGGAAGCCACTCTCCCAGCACCACCAGATGTTCATCCACCCGGAAGCTCCCCAAACTCTGTACTATTGGAAATTTTATGGAAGCTCCATCACTTATGCATAATTCATTATTAACTCCATTTCCAGCCCCTCTCCAGAAAATGGAGGGTGGGGCTGAAACTTTCATGACTTGGCCTTTCTGGTGACCAGCTCCCCTCCAGATGTCACATCCCATCATTCAGAAAATTCCAAAGGATTTAAGAACTTGGTGTCAAAGGCTTCCATCACTCAAGAAATTACAAAGGGCTTAGGAGCTATATGTCGGGAACTTGGGGCAGAATATAGAGAGATAGACAGACACACAGATACATAGATTTATATACATTTCTTATTATTTCACAGTTTAGTAAAAGCAGAACATGCTAAACTACAATGGAGATTCAAGAAAGCACTAAGTGATCCTAACTGGTGGTTTGGCTCATAGAAAGCTTTATGAATGAGGTGGCATTTTAAAGCATGGTGGAAGTCAAGAAACCAAGAAAAAGTAAAACAAAACAGAGTAGGGAGAGGTAGAGAAGCAAGACCACACACAGTGAGTTAAGGAAACATCCGGATATCCAGACTGACTTAGTGCAGGATCCATGAAGAATAACAAGAGATGAATCTGAAGACAAAGGTGGAAACCAGATCACTGAGTGCCTTAAAATGCAGCCTGACAAGTTTGAATTGTAGGCAATGGGAGCTATTGGCAGTTTCTGTTTTGTTTGCTTTTAGCAGGTGGGTGAAGTTATTAGAGTTCTGCTTTAGAAAGAATACCCTCGCAGTACTGCGCAAGGTGGAATAAATGGAAATGGAAGGAAAACAGGAAGCCATTATTCTATCCTGTGCGGAAACAAGCCCTGAATCGAAATGATGGTAGTAAAAACAGACAGAAGGGAACTACTGTGGGTGAAATTATTTCCCTTTTTTAGATCTTGAAAGAAAATCTTTCCACATTTACATATGCAACTATTATCTTGTCACACTTTAACAATGAAAGTATGTCATTAACATTTTCTGCAGTAATTTATCTTGTATATACTAAAATAGTTTGCTTGCAATGTGAAATTTTATTTTCTATGCAGTGTTCGTGTATGTGAAAATCTTCTAAAGGTTTGAAAAATATTAGAAATTAAAGAGATATTTAGTGATCAAACTCATTCATATTCAGAGTTTTGCATTTGTTGTCTTTCAAAAGTATTTTTGAAGATCCCCTTTGAGTTCCAAACTAGTAGCTGAAAGAATGTAATAACAGAAGCCATATACATGTAGGGTAGACAACCAGTAGAAGGAAAGAAACTCAATACATTGTGTCAAAGCTTATTTAAATGGTAGACCAGAGCACTGCAATAAACTTGCTGGGAAATTGAGGCATAAAGACAAGGGCCAGCCATCTGACAATAGAGAACTCAATGAGATAGACAAGAGTGTCTTCATTCATTCATTTATTCACTATCCTATGACTTAGCCATGGCCTGGTTAATATATGTGGCAGAAAAGAAAAATGACTTTAATGTATTTTCAATCAGAGTTATCAATTCTCTAGTATGAAAGAAGATTTTAAAATGATTCCTCAGTGTTAAAGTATTTGTAAAGCTTAAGAAAACATACCAAGATTCAAAACAATCTTCCAAATAATGATTTTCTTTAACAAACCTGTACTGTGAATAAAATATATGAACAATGATATTCCTTAGAGGACTCCTTAAGAAGCGAAAACTTGGACACCATGTCAATTTCTAATTGCAGTCATGCATCACTTAAGGATGGGGATAAGTTCTGAGAACTGCATTGTTAGGTGATTTTTCCTTGTGCAAACATCATAGGGTGTGCTTACATAAACCTGGATGGTATGGGCTGCTACACACCTAGGCTATGTGGTACTGACCACTATCCTATATGCAGTCCATCCTTTACCAAAATGTGTTTATGCAGCAAAAGACAATATTTTGATTATATACATGCTTTTATTTACATATTAATTACACCTTTAAAATCACTCTATAGTGGTCTATATATCAACATAAGAAAGTGTTTAACAACATATTATTAAATTTTTAAAATTAAACTACAAATTTGCATAATATCTTTCTATAAGTCTAGAGAGAGAGAGAAAATTAAAACTATAGAGTATATATGAGTATGTATACACACGTGTACTATATATTATTAAATATGTTAAGATTATTTTTAGAATTTTAATAGCAGTTATTTCTGAATGAGGGACTTAAGAATGATTTATTTACTCTATATATTTTCTAAATATAATTTTGCAATTGGAAAGGAAAAATACATATTTTAACCTTGTCAATTTAAATTAAATAACTATTTTAAAGGGTGTTTGAAGATGTAAAATTTTTCAAATAAAATAATGTGGGCATTCTTTTAGATCAATTTAAACTGTGCTAAAGAATAAAAGAAGCATAAAGCTTATTGTAACTCAGACTTGTTCCCCAGTGGAAGAAATGCACTACATATGAATAGAATATCAATGAAATGAGAACAACAGTATGATATATACGATTGTCATGAAACCCATTTCTATCAAAGCACATGGAAGAAAGTGAGGCACTTCCAGAACTTCAACAAGAAGAATGAAATCTGGTAGAAAAGCAATCAAATATAATAAGCCATCTGTGGCGATCACCCACTCTAAGCAGCAGAAAGTAAATAGATGAATAAAACAGTTAAGTTGGCCAGCTTTACCAGCAACTACAGCAGACTTATGAAAACCAGTTCATCCCCAGTTGTAATCTAATCCTAATAATTTTTGAGGATGTATCATAGTCCATCCTAGAAACAGATGAAGCTTACCATTATGATAACAAAATTTGCCTTATACAAAATATTTTCCTAATATGATCTTCCCTTAAAGGACCTTTCAGCTAAAATGATAAATGCAAAAAATAAAACCCAGACTGGACTTCACCTTTTACAAAATACCTTTCATTAACCATATCTTTTATCACTTTTTTTTAACTTTTTCTCTTCGGATAATTATAGATTTTCATGCAATTGTAAGAAATAGTACAGAGGATACCCTATACTCTTCATCCAGTGTCCTCAACAGTAACACCTCGCATAACCATAGTACTATGTCACAGCCATGAAATTAACATTGATATAATCCATAAACCTTACTCGGATTTCACTAGTTTTATATACTATCATTTGTGCATATGTCATATTTGGTTCTACTTAATTTTCTCACATGTGTAGATTTGTGTGACCACCATCACAGTCAAGATACAGAATAGTTCCATCACAACAATCCCTTCGGCTCTGCTTTTATTGCCACAGCGACCTTCCTCCCCTGATCCTGACCCCTGTCAACCACTGATCTCTTCTCCATTTCTATAATTGACATTTCAAGAAAACTGTATTAATAGAATCATATCACATGCTGTCTTTTGAGATTGGCTTTTTTTCACTCAGCATAAGTCCCTTGAGGTGTTATGGGGACCAATTGTTTGTGTGTTTCTTTGCTGAGTAGTATTCAATGGTATCAGAGTGATTCCTCCCCTTTATTATACTTTTTCAAAATTGTTTTTAACTATTCTAATTTGTTTGCCTTTCCGTATAAATTTTAGAATAATTTTGTCTGTGTCTAGAAAAAACTTGCTAGAACTTTGATAAGAATTGCATTAAATCTATAGATCAATTTTGGAAGGTGATATCTTTTCTATGTTGAGTGTTCTAAGCCATGAATACAATATGTCTCTCCATTTACTTAGGTCTTTCTTTATTTCCTTCATCAGTATTTTATAATTTTCAGCATAAGGATACTGTACATATTTTACTACATTTGTATCTAAGTATTTCATTTTTATTGGAGCAATTATAAATGTTTCACATGTGCATTATTAGTATGTAGAAATAGATTGACTTTTGTGTGCTGATCCTATATCCTGCAACCTTCCTGAACTCACTTATTTGTTCTAGCATATTGTTGGTTTGTTTTTTGTTTTTGTGGAATTCTTGGGATTATTGATATAGACAATCATGTCATTTACAAACAGAGGTGATTAAATTTCTTCCTTTTCAATCTGTATACCTTTTATTTCTTTTGCTTGGTTTTATTACTTTTTCAAGTGTGCTATTATGGATACATAATAAAGATATCAAAAGTTTTAACAATATATACCTGCACAACTTGATTTTCTTTTAAAAACATAAATAACTAACTTCAATAAAATGAGTTATGGAAAAAAAATAAAAGTGTAACTTTTTTCTAACCTCTTTTATTTTACAATCACTTCAAGTCAGTACCAAAAAATAACATTATTAACCTTGGTGACCCAGTTCAGTTAGCAGGTTTTGCTCAACTGTATGAAGCATATTGGTAAAAATAAAAAAAAAAAAAATTCAGTAACAACTAATTTCTTAGAAACAAATCAGAATAAACAGATTTATATCTAATACCTGAATCTTTTATGGTTTATAATCTTAATCAAGAGGTTTTCATTTTAATCACTTCAAATACAAATGAGTATTCTTATTATTACCACAAATTAATTATAATCAAGAGTTTGGATCTGCTATGAAATTAAAGCTTTATAAATTCTTGATTTGTAAGTGTCTACATGAGAGAAATAAAGTAATATAAAGAGTCTCATATTCTTTTGTAGAAATAACTTCAAAAACAAAATTTCATACAAGCCTAGCTTTGCCTTATACCAAGGCACTCTTGCTTTGAGAAATAACTGGAATCAGAGTTCATGCAGTGGATTTATGACTGATAGGTCTAGGATAGTATGTTCCAAAGTGTGGTATGTAAAATATTGGACAAGAGACATATTCTAGGGCAAAGGTTTTCATTGGTTAGTTTAGTTTGGGATAAAATATGTAAATCCCTTTTGAGATTACTATCTATTAGCTTATTAAATTATCTATGAAGTCCTGCATTACTGAAACCTATTTACCTTTGTTTAATTCACTGTTTTTCTAATTTATTCACCATTAAACACTGCTGTCGAATAAACAACACATCAGACTTCACAGAGTTTCTTAAAGTCCATGTTGGGAAATGCTCACATAGGAAATGCTGGCCTCACGCTCTCAGTAAGTGCTTAGTTCTCAGGGGTTTGTGGGAAATTACTGAAGTGTTTGGGATCCCTTCGTCCCCTCTCGGTCACTGTTCCTCTGGACCTAATGACACCACCTTGTACCATATAGTAGTCTCTTAGTACGTTGCTGGATGACAAGGAAAGTATTCTGAAAACCATTTGAGTTAGTGCATTGCTGAACAAATCTTATTGTATAGATGCTTCGTGGCTAACATGGCTAGTCAACAATATGAGCACTTATATGCAGAACACAGTGTTCAACAAATGTTATTTTCTCCCATCCTCACCCCCTCAGTGTCCAATATTTAGACTCAACCAAATTATAATCGTAAGGACCTCAGGAATTGGGACAGCCTTAAAAAGCTCTTTTGGAGCCAGTGAACTTTCAACTTCCCATATATAATACCACTCGATTGACTGGTCACTCCAGGGAGAATGAAGAATGTCTATTCAAACAAATGACGTTAAATTCTAGCTGCTTTAGTTAATTTCAAAATAATACCAAAATTAGGTCAATTTGAGAATATCTCTTAATTTGAATTTTGTTATATATGTCTAAGGATAGTAGCAATATAGCATCTTACAAACGTCCAAGCTACAACAAGACTATACAGTGAATTAATGTCATAAGTTCATATTACCGAGAACTGTTGATTGTGTTTCTCTTAACTTGTTTACCTAATACATTATATTAAAGTAAACCAAAATGATGGAATTACTTTTTGAAGATTTTATCAGTTTTCCCTAATCATTCTAATCATTATTCTGCTGTTTTGTCAGGCTTCCAAAAATCAAATTCCTTTTAAAAGAATATTTGCTGCACTTTGCTTTTCTCTGTTTCTATTAATGAAAAGTTAGTGAACACAGCTCCCATCCAAACACTGCCACACCAAAATCTTCATGTGAAACTGTCCATTTTATTATCTTAGCAATAACCACTAAGTCAGTTGAGAACTCTTTCAATAATGTCAAAAACTTTGACAGTTCAAAGCAACCCTTGGTTTATATCTCTTTTTTGGGATAACTAGGAAATCATTCCCAGATTTCCTAAGTCTGGATCACACTTTTTCTGGTTAGCCTTTTATAACTAGTTGAATAAACATTTGGCATTTTTTTTAAAAAAAAACAAATATTAAAAGCAAAATGAATTTTCCTTTTATACCTATATTTGACCCTTGGATTTTTTCCTAAAATTTATAAAACTTTACTTCTGCTTACATTCCTCTCAACAAAAGATTAATAGTTTGAAGCCTTGAAGAGACATCTTAATGAGATAATGAAGTATGAAATATTACTGACACTATAAATAGGTAAAAATACACTTTCCCTAGTCTTATGTTCTTAAGATACATAAAGAAAACTCTTTAATCATTCTGGTGCATTTCATATTTTACTTTCAGATCACATAAGATGCTTTCCCTATTAACCAAGGAAGTGTCTGTGTTTGCATCTCAGAAACTATCTGGGTCTCATAGCATATATAAACCTGGAGCATATCAGTCCAATAAATATTCAAGAGCAAGCTTGGTAGGATTTTCAAGAATACAGGTATTGAGACCAACTAATTAGAATGGGGATTTTGTAAGAATTTGCTCAGGGAGATAATAAACTCAGAAGTTAATAAAGCTCAGAGAGTTGTGAAATAAAAGATAATTCAAGCTATAAGGAAATTTGTAGATAATTCTCTCGCTCTGTCATTCCAAAAAAAGATTGTAATTTCTGCCTAGCTGTATTGGACATTCTTTCTAACAAATGAAAATAACTCTTAACCAAATCTGATTCATGGCAAAATTATCTAGACATATTAGTCTGGTATTCAGCCACCTTACCTGGAACCAGATATTCAGACACTTGTGATATGCTCTGGAACTCTTGGGATCTTCAAGTTGAAAACATGTGAACAATGGATTTGGGCAATTGAGGCTATAGGCTGGAGAAGCTCTGTATAATTCCTTGATCAATATGAAGACCTATCTTTACCACCACATGTAGTATCTCAAGTTTAATGCCTACGGTTGCTTGATTCTTCTGTTTGCAAGGAACAAAAACTTGTCAAGTTATCTCAAGTAATTCAGAAGTCATTGCAAGAATAAACATTGTGGTGCATCCATACTGGGTTGTCTCTTCAGCAGCTGTTCTCTGAAAACTACCCACCTTGAACATTGGAGTCACTTCTACAGTTCTAGTTTGTTGTAAAACTGTTTCCCTAGGTGTCATAGCAGCACATCTGGAAAAAAAATGGGCTAATCAAATATTTTTCCCTACAAATTAGTAATTTTAAGCTAAATGATATAGATATTGAGTTCATGGGAGCTTAGTTACGTTATGTTAAACATGTTAAGGGAATTTTCATAAAGTCTTGTTTTTTGCATATCTGGTGACTCTACCATTCATTGGATTGCAATCAATGATAGACCCAAGTATTCCACAACAAATTCAAGTTTTTACATGTCATTTGTAACCAAAATAATCTTAACTTACACATATGATTATGCAAGCCCATAAAACACAGAACAATCAAAGCTGAACAACATGGACTGAGAAAAGCCAGAAATCTAGATAAATTTGAGATCTGTGGTAATGCCGACCCTAAAATTTTTTCTCCATGGCTCATCACTGATGGGTCTCAGCTAAACTTTGTAGTCCTTCTTTGGATCAATCTAGGACAGCATTTCTCAACTTCTACTATATATATTTTTTCTCTGCCTAATAGCATCTACTGAAACAGAATTTCAGCTTTCCTAGAACTTTGACTTATTATAACCTCTTATAGTCCTGACTCTACTTATGACTTCTTCTTAGCTTCCATTCTCATTGCTCACTATGTTTTTATTTTCATAATTTTAGTTAAATTTCTAAAAAGGAAAATTACCTTTTCTTGCCTAGGTTGCCATAGGTTGATGGCCAACCAGTGGATTGACTACCCTTAAATTAGCTGATGACTCCTTGCTCATTCAACTATGAGATCTCAGAATTTACACAGTTAACTCAGTCACCACAGTCTAAGGCATCGGTGGCATTTTAAGGCCTGTCTAATGCAATGACAAAGAATTACTAAATTCAGAAGCGTTAGAATTAGAATTAGAAAGGATTGAACTTAAAGGAAATTATTCTAAAGCTAAAAATAATTTTGCTTTAAAACTAAATGGTGGCGTAGCTCAGTCCTTGATATTAGGGTTATAATAATTTCTGGAATTAGCAGATGCCAAGGTTTTAATCTGACCATTAAATATGTATATCAGCACGGGGACAGATAGTTTCGCTGAAGAATTCCACCAAACATTTAGGGAAGAAATTATATAAATTCTTTATAATTCACTTTTTACATATGTTTAAACATATTCTCTATATTACAAAAAAATATTTTTTTAAGAAAATGAGAATTGTGTTTTGTTGGTTAAGTTATTCCTTCTCAATTTTGTTAAATTCCTAAAGCTATTTGGAAATACATATAATCTCCCTATTATATGTGAACTAAAGAAAGCTATCAATAAAAACTTGGATATATGAAAATGAAAAAATGAATTATATACACATATCTTAGAAATAAGATATATTTCCTTAGAATACCACTTTTTTCAATGTATTAGGAAAGTAATGAATATAATGCCCCAAAACAAAAAGAGATAAATTATTCCTGAGTCAAGTATTTCTTATTTTTAAAACAAATTTTAAAAGATTTAGATGTTACAAAGAAAGATAAACACACTAATGTCTTGCTATATTATAAGAGGAGCTGAAAAATCTCTTTAGGGTCATATTTTTCTTTGAGTTCTGTTACAGTAAATATGGGTTTTTGTATCACATTACATTTCTGTTTCCCAAGCTAATGATGATGTAAATGAATCAATGCACAGCATTTCCTAACGATGACAAGATGATAAAATTGCATATATACTACCACATACTGAGAAAGTTCTACAAAATTCAAAGTAATTAACCTCACTTTGATTTATATAAAATATGATTAATATAATATATATAATATTTTTGGAAAATATTGTAATGAGAAGCTGAAACTTTTGCTGATTATTACATTCTTACAGAAGCTTTTAAAACACAGGGGTATGGTACTCAACTCTCTATATTATGCCTTATTTTTTCAAAGAGAAAATGACATATGTTCTTAGAATGACTTTGGTCGCCCCAAGAAGTGTTGTAAATGAACCAAAAATGTTATTTCTCTTTCCTTATTAATTTTTAATTTTTAGCATAACATATTGGAGAATGTGTTATAATCATTCCTATTTGTGTTAATTACTACCGGAACATTTCCTTTTTTATGCCTAATATGGCTAAGAACTACAGCTAATTATGCTTTCTCCAGTGAAATTCCGAAAAATAGCTCTTACAGTTTCGGACTTCAACGTGATATGCTTTCTTTGGGACTCGAATAAAGCGTAGTAAGGGGGTTTCCTGATAAATCATGATCAGCAGGGAAACAGACTTCAACCCTCACTGTAACTAAGACACTGTTTCTTTTAATTACTTAGCTGTGGTGAGAGTTGAATACATATGTCCTGTTTCAACTTTGTTTTTATATTTACTCTGACATGTTCAGTGGTTGCTCTCAAACTATTTTTTCCCTGCCATATGAGACACAAACTGTTAAGTTTGAAGTGCAAGACCCCTCCCATCCAAATTTCAGTTTTGCTAAATACAACAAAATCTTTCTTCCCCACTCAGAAAGCATATCTGAGTGTCACTGAAGGTGACATTATTGAAGAAATAATTTGAGCCCACTTAAATATATTTAAGATATAAATTATTCACAATCCTTGTTACCTTTTTTTTTGAGAAGATCATTTTCAACCCCCTTGACAATTGATTGCACTAAAATTAGTAACACCTAACACAAGGCTGAGTTACTTTACAGGAGTCATTTATGATGATATGGCACTGTTTAAAGTGTTACATTATGAAAGAAATGAGTCCAAATAAAAACACCTTTTTTAGGATATATATTAATGGCACAGATAAGATCAATGAAAAACCACATTGACACCAATTCATAGTCATTTCATCATTTTTAATTTTAATTCCAATGACTGAAATTCTTATTTAACATCCATCCCCAAATTATTTCTACCATTCTCCTTATAAATTGCAAATCACTATCAACTATAGGAAGTTAATATTTGACTATTACTTTCTTGGAGATAAAAATAATGAATACATGCTTCAGTCACATGTGAAGAAAAACATAAGGACTGTAATTAACTGTATGTAAAATTCAGCAGAGAAAGGTGGAAAAACAAAGATGTTAGTAACTAAAGATATCAGGGTACTAAAAAAATGTGGTACTCTTTGTGATCAAATCGTTTTGTTTTGTTTTGTTTTTTAATATTGTATTAGTTTCCTAGGGCTTCCATAAAAAAATCACAAACTATGTGGCTTAAAACAACAGATGTTTACTGTCTCACAGTTCTGAAGGTTAGAAATCCAAACCAAGGTGTTAGTAAGGCCACGCACCCTCCAAAGCTGCTAGGGGAGGACCCTGCCTCGCCACTTCCACTTCTGGTGGCCCCAGGAGTTCCTTGACTAGGGGCACCGCAATGCCAGTCTCTGCCTCCATCTTCACATGGCTGTCTTCCCTCTGTCTCAGAACACAGAACAGATCCCGGGTTTTCCAGAAACAACCGCAACTAGCCGGAAGAGCTTTTCTCCACACCCTCAACTACAGAATCTGTATAGTCCTTACACCAGCCTGCCATCTGGATTTCTGAAGGGAAGGCAAAGTCCCAAATGAGGCAGCTAAATATCAAGGAGAATTCAAGCAAGGGTATGGTCTTGAAAGTATTCAAAGTATTAAAGAAAAGAGAGAGAGAAAGACAGAGACAGAGAAGCTCAGAGACAAAAAGATGAATATAGCTTAGAAAAGACAGATGGAAACAGCCTGAAAGAAAACAGTTTAAGAAACGGAAAAGCAGATGATAGAGAGGTAGACAGATGATAGAGAGACAGATGATAGAAAGATAGATACACAGATAAGCTAATGTCAGTTAGAAAGACATTCGCAGACATGAATAAATTTCTTAAATAAAAGTCTAAACAATTAATGAATCAAAATAAATAATTAGAATTAAAGAATTTGTAGTAAAAAGACTGGCAGTGATCAGTGAATCTATTTAAATGTAAAATGGAAACTAAAATCTACTAAAACTAAAATGTGTCATGACTATGAGCAATGGGTGGTATTTAAGAAAGGAAATTCCCTTTGACCTTGATATTAGGAATATTCTGTTTTATACATCACCTGAATCACTGGGATGTTGAAAGTGTAGAGAAGGAAACAGAATCAGCACAAAAGTTGGTTTTGTGAAGATCCATGTATAGTAGATTAATGTTATAAGTGTGGTTAATAGATGTCTCAACTTTTGGAATCAGCCTAAAATTAGTATATTGAAAGTTAATTCTCTTATAGGACGGAGTATAAATGTTATCAATCTAGTAAATTGTCCATATTGGCAAGAAAAAGAATGAATGAGAAGTGAAGTGGAGGGACCAGAAGGTCTCCGAAATCTCAAAAATAAGACATATAAAAGGACTAACACCAGATGTACAGCCAAAAGTTGATGCGAAAGAAATAGCAGGGGAAGCATATTACTTAAATTTTAAGTGTAATGAATTGTTAAAAAGACTGATATAGCTATAAAATTTGGAAGGGAGGAGGGGAGGTGAAGATGTTGTAAATAGCTCAATCTTTATATATTTTAGTAGGAGATCACTAGTTGGATATTGTTAATAAATTACGGAAAAGAGGCATAAGAATTGTATTTAGAGATATAGAGGTAATTAGAAAAAGAAGTGAAATAAAAATTGTTTAGAAGTGCTTTCCTCTGCAGCACAGTGCTGGAGCGGGGAAAGATGAAGAGGAGGCCACCGCTTTCTGTTATAACCATTTAATCAGAGATAATCATTTACATATATTACCTTAATAATTTTAAAAGAGAATTTATCTACTTCTAGCCCAGTAATCAGCTGCATGCCAAGGAGTTTAAGGTGGAGTATAAAATTTAAGCAGGCTTTTCTCTGAGCAATAGGCACCTTTTGGCCTTACACTAATATAATTAAGAAGAATTACTTAGTTACTCTTTGAATAACAAACAGTCTGATAAAAAGTGAGTTTCTGATCCACCTCTGTTGGGGAAAAAACTAGAAGATTTGAATAGCTGTTTCTTTTAGGTTTTGGTCTTTTTTTTTTTTTTTTTTTTTGAAGATTAGCCCTAAGCTAACATCCGTGCCCATCTTCCTCTACTTTATATGTGGGATGCCTGCCACAGCATGGCTTGACAGGTGGTCCAGGCCTAGGATCCCAATCTAGGATCCCAACCTAGGATCCCAACCGGCAAACTCTAGGCCACCGAAGTAGAGCGCATGAACTTAACTGCTGCTCCACCAGGCCAGCCCCTCTTTTAATTAAGTTTTGCCCAATCAGGCACTCTGCTACATAGATCATGTTAAGAGAAGGAAGATGGGGATAAAAATACCATTAAATCTTACAATTAGAACGATGTTGGTAACTTCCAAATGAGAGGTTAAGATGAGTGCTGGTACCAGAAGATGGATTGAAAGGAGTTAAGGAATAAGCAGAAGGTAAAAAATAGAAACAATATAGGTTAGCCTTAAAAGAATAAGGAAGGGATAAATGTATAAACCAATGTCCTTATTTTCTTTCAGATTCTCAAGCATGTCAATGTACCCTTAATCCCTCTCTGCTCTTTATTCCCAACATCTTCCTCTCACACCACCTTACTCCCAACTTCACTTTCTTTTGTTTACTCATCCTGCATGACTCATTTGAAGTGTCACCTCCTCTCAGAAGTCTTCCCTCACTAACCTGGATATGATTGCCTTGCTTGTGCATACGGAGTACCACATGCTCCCCCCATTATAGGAATAATCATATTGTCTTATCCTAGAAGGCAGATCCCATGTCTATTCTGCCCTCCGTGGTATCTCCAGTGCACTAACAGGACCCGGCACAATCAATACTTCCTAGTGAACGAATTTTTAAAGATGAATAAGTGAGTAAATGAATGAAATGAACGCATTGTTGAGAACTGTGGTTTGAGGTTTTGGAGGGAAGTAGGAGGACATTTTCTTTGTTTTATGAGGAGAAATGTGTTGAGAATACTACTTCAGGATGAGACTATTTATTTTCATTTTTTACTTTTCAGAAAGAGTCAGCCAAGGGAGAGAATAGAAATGCAACCAATCGCTACTTAGCGGAGTAATGCCTTGGAGAAACGCTTCTCAAAATTTCAGTGCAGACAAATGACCTGGGTATCAGGTTAAAAACACAGACTGATTCAGTGGGCCTGGGATGGTGCCTGTGATTCTTCTTTTCTAAAAACCTCCCAAGTAATTCTGCAGCTGTTGGTCTGGGCACCAAACTTTAAGTAACACTATGCTGGAAAATGTAGGAGAGAGTGGGCCCACGGAAACAGCAAGGAGGCGTGTTTACCCTAGCAAGGAAGAGACATTCCAATTTATACAGGCAGGTGTATAGACGGATGAAGACAGAGAAACTTGAAGAAGGAAAAAGAGAAACTGAAATATTCTCATGGGATAGTCTCAATTCCCCAATAAATAAGTAGAAGATTCGTTAAATATTAAAAAATAGAAAGAGACTAGGACTTGCACAAAGAGGATATGTTTTGGAAAAGCTGCCATATGACAGCTTTTTTACGACATAGGGAAGGCCATATGACAGTGGTTCTTTTGACTGCCCAACCAATACATTCACCTGAGAACTTTTTAAGAATTTTAATACTCAGCCCACACAGCAGACCAATTAATCAGAATCTCTTGGGTGTGTCCCCGGCATCAGTAATTTTAGAGCTTCTAAGGATGAGAATTACTGTTGTTACAAAGTACAATTGTGTGCTGTGTAACAATGCATTGGTCAATGACAGACCACGTATACAATGGCGGTCCCATAAGATTAGTACCATATTGCCCAGGGGTGTGGTAGGCTATACCATCTAGGTTTATGTACGTACGTTCTATGACGTTCACACAACAATGAAATCACCTAACGATGCATTTCTCGGAACATATCTCCATCGTTAAGCAACGCATGGCTGTACCGAAGTCAATTTGGCAGCTACTGGCAATTTGAAGCAGGAGGACGCTATAGTTCTCCTGTCCTAAAACTTCACTGCCAGCTGGCGTGTTACCATGACAGTAAGTCTCAGACTGAAGTTTTCCACGTTTATAAGAAGGTACAAAAATACTTAAAGCCACGTTAATGTAAACTAGATGAAGTCTCAGCCTTCTAACCTTTCAGGCACTCCAACTAGCATCTTGATGAAAAGTTCAACCAAGGCAAATTTGGCCAATATTTGCTGGCAAAAGATGATCACCTAATATGATCCTTTCTAGTTGAATCAAGAGAAAAATCCCCTAACCAAGTGAAGGGGACAAGTCTTCCTGGGGCACTAGAATTAGGGTGCTACTCCAGAGCTGTTAGCCTGCTGAGTTCCCTAGATTTTGATACCCTGTTAATGGATGCCTGGGCATTATTTTTTTTCTTAAGATTTTATTTTTTTCCTTTTTCTCCCCAAAGCTCCCCCGTACATGGTTGTATATTCTTCCTTGTGGGTCCTTCTAGTTGTGGCATGTGGGACGCTGCCTCAGCGTGGTTTAATGAGCAGTGCCATGTTCACGCCCAGGATTCGAACCAACAAAACACTGGGCTGCCTGCAGTGGAGTGTGCGAACTTAACCACTTGGCCACGGGGCCAGCCCCCCTGGGCATTATTTTTAATCAATCACATATCTTGTACAACACTCATTTTGCCAATGAAAATTTATTTTTACCATTCCTTATGTTAATTAACAAATTCTCTAGTGCAGATTTAGATAACACTAATTAAATGGCTTGCTGTACCTGTGGCTAAAGTGTGGGCCTTTGATTAAAGTCTTTGAAATGTTAATTAACCACTCTGAATTGTAAACAACTGATTCTGGTACTTAAAATTTAAACAACATTTCCTAAAGTGTCGATTGAAGTTAATATCAGCAAACATTATCATCCTGTCTTTGTCTACATGGGGAGTGGGGGCTGTTTGGGACTTTTTGGTTGTTATTACCACATAATTGACAGGTGGTTAGTGAATGGGAGCCACAGTTGCTAGAAATATTGCAAGACATAGAATAGTCTCTTACAAAAAAGGATTGGACTGAGTCTCACACAATTTCAACAAACATTTGTTTACCAAATATTAACTCTTTTCATCTTCCAGTAAATTGCCTCCTTTCCTTTGAAGGCCCAGATCCGGCTCCTCTTCTCCTTAGTCTAGAATGACATATATACCTCATTTTGCCTGACGGTCTTTGGAATTTTTCATCCTTATGAGAATTCCCTGTGTGCACATATTAAATTTGATTTTCTCCTGTTAACCTGCCTTATGTTATTTTAATTGTTCAACCAGCCACAGGAACCAAGAGGGGAAGGGGGGAGTGTTCCCTTCCTCCACACCCGCCATATATTCTAGTGAGTGAATATCTTATTCATACACATCTGAACCCAGACTTCATCTCTGCTTTACATAAAAGCATAACATATGTCTGCAGCCTTTTAGTGAACACAATTTTCCAACGATGCAAGTGACGTATGAATCAAGGAGAAATACTTGTTTAGTTTCAATCTTTATCAAGAATTGCTTAAAATTACAGAAATAATGTCACCACCAATGGCAAAGAAACTAATACTCGCTGAACACAACACACCTGTATCAGTCTGCATCTGTGGCTGTTGCAGTCACAGTAATATTAAACATTGGTGCAAGCATCTGGCTATTTTATTATGCCTTTTAGTGTAAATTGTACATGACTTGTATGAAACAAAATTCATGTAATTGTATTGTAACTTTCCTTTTATGTCTCTCTTATGTTACAGCTGTTTCATTTATAACTTGATTTTTTAAAATTCTGTGCATAAGTAGGTCATATTATTTATGTTTCATTTTATAATAGTAACGGAAGAGTTAAACTATTAAACCGCTGTGCTACCCTGAGCTGGTTTAGGGTAAATTATAGGTATTATCATAGTTTTCGAATAAAGCTATTGAAAAGAGTTATGCAGCAGAAGATAGACAGCATGTTTTCAAAGTGGACCTAATCACATTGTTTTGTGTTTTCTATTAATGCTCATTAATCGATCTATAAGCATAGTTGTTCCTGAAGATTATGGCAGAAAAAAAGAGGTGAGAATCACTTTGTCTACATTCTTAAACTCATCTAACAAGATGAGGAAGTATGTTGTGTGTAATAGATGTGTGGATAAGAGGAGACGGAGAGCAGTAAAGACTTCGCCCTCTGTCAAAACAAAAGTTGAACCAAAGTTAAACAGGTTAAGACTTTATTGAAAGTTGTTGCCATAGAAGAGAGAAACCAGAATACAGTCAGAACTCCACTCCATTTAAACAAGGGACAGCAGAGTTTTTGCAAAGCTGGGTGGGGGCTCATAGGTCGTTTGTATTTTCTAATTGGTGTTACCCAGAGGAAAAATAAACCTTCTCATATTTTCGTGAGAGAAGGTAGTTTTACAACTTAGAGCAGGCACCCACCTAAGTTAGGCCCCTCCCCTCCCACAGAAACCAGGAAATAGGAATGCTACCTCCCTTGATATCTACATTTCAAAGAGATGGCAACCAGGTCCCTGAGAGAGACATTCCTGGGTTGTAAAACGTCAAGGGGTGAGAAAGAATTTACAATGACAGGTTTTCCAAATAAAAATTCTCTAAGAAAAGGGATGTCAGGGCCTAGAGTCAGGAAGAAGCCTATCTAAAGTTTAGTCAAGATGAGGGAAGCATTCAGGCCATCTTTGTCACCTCCAAATTAATGATGCTGAGAACCATAAGCTTATTTCAGTGATACTGCAATAAGCCCCAAGGTATTTAGAATTCTTCTTTTACTTGAGGACGCAACTATATTTTGAATCCTTGCCCCAGGTTTCTTGGTCTGATTCCTCTGCTTATTAAAGTTTTGAGGATAAGGCAAAGACCAATTCCCACATAGATTCTATCAACTGTGAAGGACATACAATGACTGATAATAATGTACATATGGATGATAAGTTCATATATGTCTGTTAACAATTGCTATTGCACTATATTTATATCTTAACACGCAAGATGAATATCACATTTTATTGATATGTAAGTATTGCTCCAATTGCTACAATTTTATCATGATTTATCCTGTTAACATTAACAATATGAATAATTATTTAAATGACTGAGCAATGATACATCGATTTCCCTTTATAAAATTCAGATTTAAGAGGCAGCATGCACGTTTTGTATACTTCTGATATACTCCTGCTAAATAGATTTTCATTTATATGATACTCTATTGGTAGAGAACTAAGGGTTTAGTACGGAACGTGCATTGCATGTTTAACGTACAAGAAAGTACCCCCCAAAAAAGCTTCCGTTGTTGTCTTCACTTGAAAATATCTGTTTATGCAAGGCTGGAAGTTGAACAAAATATTTTCTTATGAAACCATTAAGCAAGAATTCATTTATCCCTAAGGATAGAAATAGTTGTCGCTGTATAGACGTGGCTCTAGAATAGATCTAATATTTCTAAATTTGCAGTCAGTTCTATTCGAGTTTTCCCTAGGTGTATCCCCAGACACCAATAAGTATTTGAAAAGGATACTGTTATGTGTTTTCTTTCTCTTTCTTATTACTTAATGTGTATCATCTACCCTTCACATTTGTCCCTAAGAAGTTGATTTAAACACAGTTCTCATAACATGGCATCTGGGAGGCAGGGTACATTTTCTGAGTAAAGAAGCAAAAATATGTGCATTTTCCCCTTTCGAATTCTTGCTAGCCTTTCTTATTTAGCCTCTTGTGTAGACATCCTTCTATAGGTTACAATCTGCCTTAAAGAAGCCCAATATAGAAATTTAAAAATTATAAAACACATAAACAAGGTGATAATATTTATGTTGTAAAAGCATCTGCTATGAAAAGCGAGATCACCTGGTGCATTTGCAATTGAATCTGATCATTCTTTAAAATCCAATTTACTCACCCACAACTTCTCAAGAATACTAAAACAAAAATTGTTTAAAATGAGGCAACTCACCTGCATTGGAGGTCCACGTGCTGTGAGGGAATAAGTGACCCTTCCAGAACTCGAGGCAGCCCGGCGGGGCAGAAGCAATAGATTGAAAAGCGGATAAACAAGAATCGGAATTTCAAACATGTCGTCTTGTGGCCCATGTTCTCTTATTTGTCTCAGAGAGGAAACAAGAATGACTTAATCTCTTTCTTGTCTGTATTCCAATATCTGAATATGATTATTAAGTTGTTTTTCACCTTTCTCTTAATGTTAACACATCAGAAATTTGCATTGTTTAACTCTCTTTATTCTTTTACAATCATTTGATAATTTTTCTCCTTTTTGTTTCTTATGTTCCTCTTTAGTTTTGCAGTTCACATGAGAAAAGGAGTAAAGTCAGAAATGCACAATCTGATGGGGCTCCTTTAAATGTACGGTTCAGTAGCAACTACATGGTTCTGACGTCTCCTTTGATCCAAATCCATTTTCTCCAGAAAACTGTCCAAAGATTCTACCTGAAGGATCATTGATGGCTTTCTTTTATTCCATCTCTTTTTCTCTATTTCCCAAATTTCAATGTGTATTTAAATCGAGTCAGCAGCTTTATTGTGTTTAGATGACACTAACCTGGTAATAGAATCATATTAACATTTAGAACAAAAACAAAATCTATTCCCCTTGCTTTGATTCTCCCTTCTCTGGAAGCATCCAAACTGCCCTAATTTCTTCGCTGATCAGTTTCATTTTCTTAGGACTGTGTTTGTCATTTACCCACCAAATATTGACCTTGGTTATCCCCTGCTGTGTCTGTGGTTTTTCACACTCCTGCTCTATTTCCATGTGGTGTCTACTGCCAAAAGCATCAAGACTTGCACCAAAGGCGGCATCATTCATGTTGAAGGCACCAAGACCCAGGCAATTTTCTATTCTAAGTGTAAGCTAGTCTGCATGGACATTATGCACCGCACCTGCAATGCAAACGCTGCTCTTCTGCTTTAAAAGACACAAATGGTGCTTTCGATGTCATATGTAAAATATAAAGCAGCTGCCACTAGAGCTTTTCTTTTTCTTTCATTGCAGCTTTCTCTCTCTGGAGCTTAGACATAAATTCATGGATGTGGAGCAGAGAAGAATCTAATGAGAGCCTACAGCTTTACCTCCAATCAGTCTTTATCTGATACTGATGCAGTGTCTTTAAACCAAACTTATACTTCCTTATTGTTTTATTTTAGGCTGTTTGTTTTCCTCAAGGATTTTCTTTGTTTTTGATTATACAGACATTCAGAGAGATGAATTTTCCCAACGTGACTTAGCCCTGCACAGCCCCTTCCACAATGGGTTAAAGAGGTGGGTCCACGTTCTGTTCTGAGCTGCTTTGGGATGCATATAGCACCCTTCCATAAACGGACTTCTTAACCTCCACATAGCACAGTCGTTTATTGTTGGTCGGCTGGTTTGGTTTTGTTTTGCTTTCCCCCCAGGTAGACAGAAGAGCAGTTAACAGGGGGAAAAAAATAGTACCTATTTCCTGATCACTGGGCGTTCTCAGTCTGAGCTAGAGTTAAGGGAATACCAGACCTCCAGTGGGGCACTGCCAAAAGGAAGGACTCCAGAACCTCACTCTCCAGGAAGCAAAGGACAGCTCTGCCACCACATCACCAGCAAATTAAACAAACTAACCTCAAAACTGCAAAGACAACTTGAGTTCACACTGTAGTACTTTATTTCATATATTGTATCTATAGCTATGATAAATTCTATACTTAATTAGCATCTTCATCGTTTTCATATTTTTAAGATATGAACATAAAGTTCAAAGTAAACATAAATAATACAAATTGACAGGTTTAGAGAGTTACCAAAACTATTTTAATTTAGCAATATGCAAAAAGCTTTGCTTCATGGATAAAGAAACCATGGAGCCAATCAAACTACTTATGTGGAATTGGTAGCATGTTATTCTATTATGCGGTAGATGAAGGCCATTCTACATCCCCAAATTATAAAAACTGTTCTGCCAATGCTGAAAGAAAAAATTAACCTAAGGGGTGATTTTGTGGAAAGGTGATTTACTTTCGAGTGAGCATATTCTACTTTGGCTTTTTCCAGTTACTATCCTTCACTTTTGAAGCAGTTATTCAGGAAAGGAAAAAGATAACTTTTAATTTATATATGTACTTACATAGACCCAAAGATACCCCACTAGAAACCAGCTCTGTTGGTTTTCCCCTCCCCGTCTCTGAGCAATATCCTGGATAGAATCTGTAGCTATCCATTCATTCGTGGGTATTAGAACTGTTTTTTTTTATTCAGTATTAAAAATCCTGGTCCAGTTTAATCTTAGTTAACATCAAATTTGGCTCCTTTTCTTGTTGGACACTTTCTTAGAATCCTTGGAACAACTCCCTTTGTCAATCAGTTATTGGTGTATGATAAACTGTACCAAAATTCAATGGTTTAAAAGAGCAATAAATTGTGATTTTTCAGATGTCATGGTTTGGCTTCATTTGAAGTGGCTCTGCTCCACCTGTCTTCAATCGTATCCTTCCTCTAGGTTGAATGAGCTAGCTGAGCCTAGTCTCCTCATGGGTATGGCAGAGGCATAAGAGAAAACAGGCTACAATATGCCAGCATACTTCAAATCTATGCTGTGTCACAATGGCCAAAGTAAATTACATGGGCAAGTGCAACATCAGTGGAGCAGATATTGATTCCATGGAGATGAAGGAAAGAGAGTGAACATTTCTGGATAATAATCTAATCTACCACACTGTTCCATATCCCTGTATCCTGCCCCATCCCCATTCCTATGGCACTCTTTCCTGAATTAGTGATGCAAATGCTGAGATCTTAACTGGTTTTTCTTGGCCTTTTTGTGCAGAAGTTGCCTCACCCCAGAGGCAGTCCTTTCCACCCCCAGAGTAGTGTTTTTTTCCAATTTATTCTAGTCTGCTACCTTCTAAAGGGTATTTATAGCCAAAGGGAAAACTCAGCATCTTTGAGCCACCAAACTTTGGGAGTTGCGGTCACTTCTACAACATTCCTATCTCTTTGCTCCACACTGAAATGCATTTCCAGCAAGTCTCTTGCCATTTGGTCTTCCAGACAAGATGTAGGCATCACTCTCTATGCCCTCCCCAAACACCATGGGACAGAGATCAAGATTTACCAATATAGTCTCACCATGTTGGCACCAGAGATCCTTGAAGTCTTCGTATAGCTGGATCACCAAGGTGGAAGAGAAGAAAAAAACCTCAAGCATCACAACTTATCCTTAAAGTTTAAACCTCCGTACCCTCTGCCATCTAGAGGACCACAAAGAGGCAACGTACCATCTTCAGAGGTCTGTTGTCCTTAAGTCTCCAATTCGGAGGGCAGAGCTGGAGCTGAATAAATGAAAAGAGAAAGTCCCCATGTTTATAATTGTGGTAGTATTTCCTTCCTTGACCCATTGCACAATACTGGTTTTCATAAATTATGGGCCAGAGTCACCTTGGCAGAAACCCACCTGGCATAACTTAAAGGGTTCACAGCATGCTCCAGTGCCTAAGCAGATTTTTCCTATCCAGGTGGCATAACATATAAAACTACACTATTAAACACCATTCCTTTGAGTGAGCATCTGCGGGAAGTCTACATTTAGGAGTGACGTATCTCGGGGAGGCCTAACCTTAAGTCACTGGTCCTTCATATGTTTGTTACTGTAGCCCTGGGTGTCACTGAGGAGTATGGCCAGACGTACAGGAAAGACAGTTCTGAAAGGAATCTGGGGGTCAGAAAAAGACCTCCTTTCAGCCTGTCTAAAGCTACTCCTAATTGACAGAATTGTTCAACATTTTCATTGCTGACATGTTAATGAATAGGGGTTTTTTTAATTACACATTGATGGATTTGCAAAAATTGAGATGAGAACTCCTGTGCTTGGCTTCTCTGCTAGGAACCTGTGATACTTGGGGCAAAGCTTTAGCACCTCGGGGCCTCATTTGAGCTTTTTCACATGTACAGGGTGTTGTGGGTCTCACTGACAGAGGACATGTAAAAGTGCCTTAAAACTATAAAGTACTAGGTGATGGAGTGATCCTGTCACCGCAATTATTTCTGTCCTATATATTTAATTGAAAACTATGCTTCTAACTTCAAAGGTTAAGGAATTATAAGGCATTTTGGAATGCAGTACTTTGAATTTATTACTCACACAGTGTTCTGAAAGTGGGTAATATAATTGTAACCTCCATTATTTGGTACCTATTTGGAACATAAATTTCATAGACAGAATCTTTTAGGATGTTTTTTAGGTATTACGAGAATAATGAAATAATTTCCAAAGCACTCTGAGAATCTCAAAAAAATGATAAAATTATTCTCTTTTTTATTGGAAAATATTATATTTGGGGATCTTTTTGGCTAATTCCTGATTAAAGATCCCCCAATATTATATATATATATGCACTCAAAGTATTACCACATATATTTTAATTAAGATATATACGATTAACTGTTTTATGATGGTTGCCTGTAAAAAGAATAATAATGCTGGGTTTGACATGAAGAGTACATTTATTTTTACTTCCTTCAGTATCATCTCTGAAAGAATCCACATGACACACAACTACTGGTCCCTATGTTTGTTTCAAATTATTCTGATTCAATTTTTTAAGGAATTTAAATTAGTACATTTATGGAAAACCTAAATATAGCTTATTTGTCATTAATTTTGGCATATACACATTAGATGATAAATTTTGTAATGTACTATTTTAGTTTCCTAGGGCTGTTTTAATACAGTATCACACACTGGGTGACTTAGAACAGCAGAAATTTGTTGTCTCACAATTCTAGAGAATAGAACTCCAAAATCAAGGTGTCAGCAGGGCTGTGCTCTCTCTGAAAACGGTAGGGGATCCATCCCTGCCTCTCCCGGGCTTCTGGTGGTTTGCCGGCACTCATCAGCATCTCTTGGCTTGGAGATGCATCATTCCAATCCCCCATGTTCACATCATGTTCTCCCTGTGTCTTCACATCATCTTCCCTCTGTGCGTGTCTGTCTCTCTGTTCAAGTTTCCTCTTTTTATAAGGACATCAGCCATGTTGGATTGGGACCTACCCTAACAACCTCATTTTGGCTTAACTCTGTAAAAACATCAAATTCATAGGAACACAATAGAAAGGTAGTTACCAAGGGCTGAGAGGAAGGAGAAATGGGGAGATGTTGGTCAACGGGTACAAACTTCCAGGTATAAGATAAGTTCTGAGGATCTAGTATACAGCATGATGACTATAGTAAACAACATTGTATTGTATACTGGAAAGTTGCTATGAGAGTAGAGAATTAATATTCTTATCATAACAACAACAATAATAAAATGATAATTACATGAGGCACAGGATGTGTTAACTGACCTTATTATGGTAAACAATTCACAGTATATATATTTACCAAGTCATCACCCTGTATACCTTAAACTTATACAATGTTATATGTCAATTATATCTCAATAAAGCTGGAAAAAATCTATTTCTAAATAAAGTAACATTTTGAACTACTGGCGCTTAGGACTTCAACATACCTTTTTTGGAGGGACACAATTTTCCCATAATGTGTACATTAGTTTTATTGAAATTATATGTGGCAAGATAATGGTAATGAAGGTGGTAAGTTTAAGTCTATGGAGTTGCAATAAAAAATTAAATGCTAATGAACATATTTATAACTCATAATTTCTCATAAGGAGCTTACTGTGTCATTCTATAAGGTGGAATTTCTATTGTAATATTTTTTTTTTTGAGGAAGATTAGCCTTGAGCTAACAGCTGCCACCAATCCTCCTCTTTTTGCTGAGGAAGACTGGCCCTGAGCTAACATCCGTGCCCATTTTCCTCTACTTTATATGTGGGATGCCCACCACAGCATGGCTTGACAATCAGTGTGTAGGTCTGCATCTGGGATCTGAACCGGTGAACCCTGGGCCACCGAAGCAGAACATGCAAACTTAACTACTGCACCACCAGGCCAGCCTCCAATGTAATTTTTTTTTAATTGATCATCTTGTGGAATTAACTTGAACCAACGAAATACTGGGCCGCCTGCAGTGCAGTGCGCGAACATAACCACTCGGCCACGGGGCCAGCCCCTGGAATTAATTTGAAAGAACTGATGTCTTTATAATATTAAATATCCCAACCATGAATACAGTATTGTTTTGCATAAAATTTGTACTTTTACTGCTGTAATTGGTAACAAGGCCTATAAATTTATATAAATTAATAAAACATACCCATAAACATCTCTTTCTCTCCCTCCACCCCCTTTCTCTCTCTCTCTACACATGTTCACACATACATACATGCATGCATACATATATCCACATATTTTGAAGATATTACAGAGGGTATTATGACGGTGTTGGGAATTGAAGTGAGGATAGGCATTAAGGAACAAATAACAAAACAAGAAAACAACTTTGCATGGCCTTTGATGTTGGTTTGCCAGTAAGTGAAGGGTGCGTGCGATTAACTGACCTTGTGCACTAAAGGGCGAATGATTCAATTGCTAAATCAATTGTCTCTTTATGATTTTGACAACTTTTAGATGCTAAGAAAAATTTTTATATCCAATGCAGTAACAAATACAATCAAGGAATACGTTTTTGCTGACTAAGTAGACACATTGAGATGGTCCTTTAAGAGGACACCACCAAGGAATAATAGCAGCTTTAAAACTCGAAAGAAAAATGTTCTTTGCTGAAAGAGCAGGAAGAGAATGGAAAAAATATTTTCCTACTTTAGCTCTGCGTCCTCACTGCGGGGACTTCTGAGTTCTGACTACCATTCAGCTCCCTATGGTTACACTTACAGCAGCGTAGTAAGAAGAGCTTAGGCTGGGAACCACAGCTTCCAGAAAGGCAGCACCAGCCATTCCCTTTCCACAGGAGTTGTCTTCCCAGCAGTCTCTGCAGCAGCCCAGCCCAAGCTTTTCTACTTCTCCCCAGGTGATGGCTTAGGTGGAAGGGAATGTGAGTCACGTGAGGTGGATGTGGGCGTTGCTCTGTCTTAAAAGCTCTCGGAGGCGGCCGGCACGGTGGTGCAGCAGTTAAGTGCGCATGCTCCACTTCAGCGGCCTGGGGTTCGCCGGTTCAGATCCAGAGTGTGGACATGGCACCGTTTGGGACGTCATGCTGTGGCAGAAACCACACTTAGACAGTAGAGGAAGATGGGCACGGACGTTAGCTCAGGGCCAGTCTTCCTCGGAAAAAAGAGGAAAGAAAAAAGCTCTCTGAGCATGTAATATCCCCAGTGGCATAGCTTCCAGATTCTCCACAAGTGATGTGCCCTGCTTCAGAAATTATTTAAATTGGAGCAATGTCAAATGACGTAATCTCTTATATTTCCAAGGGAACAAAAATAGAGAATAGATTCTGTCCCGTGGAGTAGGGGCAAATATTTGATAACTCTTCAACAGACAGTACAGAGTAAAAATTTAGCAACAAATGTTACATTCAGGCAGAGGATAATATTTCTAGATCCCTCTGCTCTACTTCTTACTTTCTTATCCTTTTTTTTTTTTTTTAATTGAGGCTTCACCTTTAATTGTACCCAAATCAGACCAGGATAGTCATGCATGCTTCACCCAGTTTGGCAGCAATCACCTTAATGATAACTTTGAGAACTGATGCAATTAGGTCTCACTACATAAAGCAGTCTAATAATTAACTAAAGACATAAGAGGAATCCGCCACTGCAAGTTCGTTTGAATAACTCTTTATTCTGGAAAAGAAATACCAGGGAGTTTAGCTCACCACTGCTCTGTTCTTCCTTGAATTGGCGCATTGCTATTTCAGTACTTGTATATTCCCCTAGAGCTAGCTTTCTCCTCAATTTCCACTTCACTGTTGCCCACACCTTCTCCCTGGCAATGCTATTGGTTTCTCTCTTCTCTGGATTATCTGCTTTTAGTCAATCTTCCTTTTTTTTTTTTGAGGAAGATTAGCCCTGAGCTAACTGCTGCCAATCCTCCTCTTTTTGCTGAGGAAGACTGGCCCTGAGCTAACATCCGTGCCCATCTTCCTCTATTTTATATGTGGGACGCCTGCCACAGCATCGCTTGCCAAGCCATGCCATGTCCGCACTTGGGATCCAAACCAGCGAACCCCGGGCTGCGAAGCAGAACGTCTGCACTTAACCACTGCACCACTGGGCCGGCCCCTCAATCATCATATTTTGCCAATTCATACCTCACATTTTCTTCCACAATCTTCCTTTATTTTACATTTCCTCATTTCTCATCCGCAAACTCATATACGTATTATTTTTTTGGTTCCAAGAAGCTGTGCGATGTGAAGAAGGGCTTCTGGACAGTGAGTGGGAAGGGAATATGAAAAGGGGAAGGGAAGAATCGCTCCAGCCTTACCCAGTGGAAAAACCAAACTTTCGAATGCTGACTCTTCAATGAGATGCTAAAGTTGTAGCCGGTATGTTCACCCCTCCAAGTGCTCGCTCTGTGCCGTCCTTCACCCTCAGCGTCAGCAAAGCACCCACTCTGGGATTCTGTCATCAAAAGAGTGAGTTACAATAAGTCACTGATATTTTATTTCCTGTCTTACGTTGACGCCCTGAAAGAGTGTTAGTGTAGCTCTGGGATGACTCACTGGTTAAGACTCTAGCCCTCAAACTCATGACCACAGGTGTCAACAAGGCCTTAAGAATAATGTGGTCTTCATGGCTCAGAAAAGATAATTCGCTGGAGTTGAAGCAGTATCTTCTGTCTCCTGAGTCATCTACATACTATAATATTTTTATCTGGGGCCTTGGATTATGGAGTGATGACTTATGCACAAAATGAGAGTTGAAAATAAGAAAAATAAGAAAGAAAAAAGTTCTCCTTGAACTTAACTCTGAAAACTCAGCTCAAATTTCATATTAACTTACGTGTGAACATGATTTTTAAACTTCTGGACTATAGGCTATAAAATATTTTTAACATGCTTGTTCTCAGAACAGAAGTAAAATGAGATGGTAGAAATCAAGTAACCATTTATGAGTTTTTCTATAAAACAGTAAGATTTTGCTGCCAGAAATTCTGTGATTATATCTTTAACTCTTTGGTAAGTTCTTCAGGTTATTTGGCTAGATTGCTTTTGCTGGAATTAAGAACTTAAGCTATTTCCTTTCATTTACATTTTCTGTTAACATAGTCAAGTGACAATCTTTAAACGACAGAAATAGTTACGTTTGTTTCAATTGTTTTCCTAACTTTAACCTCTATTTCTCTGTGTTGAAGTTTTTTTGCCAGAAGTTGATAATTTTTCTTTTCTTATAAAAAGCCACTTTTATTTGATGATTCTTCTGCTTCTAGAGCAATTCGTTTTCTGTTCATAAAGTCTCTATGTTTCCTAGTAAACATTTACTTTTCCAAACATCCCGCAATCTGTTGCTTTGCTTTTTAAAAATCTGCTAAAACATATTATAAAGAAAATTGATAATCTATACCTGTAAAAACTAAAAAATAATCAGTTAAGAGCTTTTACTTGATTCAGAACTCAGAGCATGAGCTCTCCATCTCTGGACTGAAGAGTGGTATATGATAAATTAATCTCATAAAATCATGACTTTACAGAAAATGAAATGCATTTCCACATTTTTGTGGAAGTGCAAAGGGAAGCCTTCAGCCCAGCAGAGGTAGTAACAGGTTCCACGGGGACTCATTCCAGAAAAAAGTGAGGCAAGGACTAAGCAATTTCTCCACAGCAAGCTTCTCTCTATGTTTTTGAATGGCATCAGCTCATGCTGATGCTACAGATGTTAGTGCACGGGGAATGAGCACTGATGTGCCGAGATCTCAGAGAATGCCTCCGGATTCCCCGGGCTCTGTTTTCAGCCTGTGGAGTTCAGAGCAGGGGTTGGAAGATCAGCCAGAGGGAAGACCCCTCTCTCCGCAACCAGGAAGTGAATGGAGAGAATTGTTATTTTATGAAAATTCTCGTGAATTTCTTCAAAAACAGGATAACTGCAAACACAAACCTGGTATTCTGGGCCCTCTGAAAACAATAAAGCTCTCTGTGCAGCACCAGGTTGAACTCACTTGCCATTTATCCTTGAACTGGGTTTTTAAAGCTTAGATATCATCCAGAAAACATCCCTTCATTTCAAAGGAAAAGCAAAAGAGAAACCCAAAGAATTTAATTTATCAGCCCCAGATTTCCCAACTAGTTGGAGGCAGAAGAGAAACAAGCTACACTTACTGACTCGAAATCTGGTCCCTTTCTGCTCCATCTTAAAAGTGGGAAAGGTGGGCTAATTTTTCAGAAAGAATTCCTATATTTGCAAAAGTCAAATCCCTGGCCTACTACCTAAACTCGAGTCTGGTTCCTCATTATGTTGACCAAGAGATAATGACTGACCTCATACTGGCCACAGTTACCCTCTTCTCTCCCTTTTTGAATAGTCCATGTGGTCATTATCCCCATGACATAATCTGACTCTCTGTATCTCTGTAACTTCATTTTAAAAATCCTCTACTCTATGGGGCCAGCCCCGTGGCCAAGAGGTTAAAGTTCCATGTGCTCTGCTTCAGTGGCCTGAGGTTCACGGGTTCGAACCCTGAGTGGGACCTACTGAACTCATCAGCCATGCTGTGGAGGCATCCTACACACAAAATGGGGGAAGAGTGGTTCAGGGTCAATCTTCCTCAGACAAAAAAAAAAAAAGCAAGAGGAGGATTGGCAATGGATGTTAGCTCAGGGCAAATCTTCCTCATAAAAAAAAAATCCTCTACTCCTGCAACTCCTCTTTGCTGGCCCTTGAACACACCAGGCATGTTCACCCCTCAGGGCTTGGCACAAACTCTTCTCTGAGCGGGTAATATTGTTCTTCCAGATACTTGCATGGCTCACTCCCTTACTAGCTGCAACTTTCTGCACAAATGTCACCTTATCAATGAAGACTTTCTTACCCACCCTATGTAAAATAGGCCAGCCCCAACCCCAAGACTCCCAATCTCTCTTCTGTGCTTTATTTTTCTCTATAGCCCTTATCATTATTTGACATGCTATGTTTTGTGTTTTTATTTGTTAATTGTCTTATCCACTAGAAATATAACTTCCCTGAGGGGGGATTTTCACTGCTTTTGTGCACTGCTGTGTGCCCAGAACCTAGAACAGTGGCTAATATAATATGTGCCCAATAAATATATGTTGAATTAAGTAATTAATGCTTCTCCCTCAGGTACCCGTTTCTCCAATTTGCTTCACTGCTCGACATATGCGACCACTGCCTTTCATTCAGGATTGTTAAGGCTTCCAGCTGTAAAGAAACAGAGAAAATGAAAACCTGAGATTAGCTAAGTCACTAAGGAGAAATTGCCTCAGCAAAAAGACAACAAAGCCATAGGTCTTTCTTGGATATGTATATATCAGGAAATGAAACATAATGTCAAATGTTGTAATGAGCCTTCTTCTCTCCCTACCTTACTCTCAATGATACACAATGAGAGTCTTTCTCAGAACTTCCATAACAAGTTAAACAAATATCTGTCTTACCACTTGTTACACTATGCTTTATGTGTTTGTAAATGTTAGTCTCTCTAACCTGATTATGACCTTCTTAAGGTCAGAGAGAGAGTGCTACATCCTTGTTTTGCTCTGGATAATGACTTATACATAGAAGATGCTAGTAAATCTTTTCTTAGTTGACTTGACTTAGATATTGCAGTGAAAGTAGGACAAGAAGAACTCCATGAAGCCTTGTGTCTCTAGAGTCCCAGTTCTTAGAGCACTGTTTGCAGATAGGAGGAAGCCAATAAAATTGGAATGAATGAATAAAACAATTAATAAGAAAATAGAGACAAAAATTCAGAGTAAAGACAACATTGGTAAAGTGATTCATGCCAAAAGTGAAATAAAAAAATTAAAGCCCAAGACAAAAAGGCAGGCTCGTCCAGAAAGAGACTAAAAACATAGCTTTTAGACTAAAAACTGAACCTCTTTACCTCTTCCTTTAACTTGTGTATGGACTCGTTACACTGCTCGTAATTAACAGTCTTCCACTTGGCACTTTACCACGTAACTCTGCCCAAAAGGCTGCACTCTTCCTCATTCATGAAATAAAAATACTGTAAGCCAAAAACATATTCCAAACCTTATTTCAATTATTTGACTCCCCTCAGAACTCTCACTGAGATTTTACTTCACAAATAGTTCCAAAAGGCCAACTTCTCTACAAGATTATTAATATTTCAAGCAAAAATATTCATCCTCTTCCTTCAAATAATATTTAGCTAAAGGAAGATCTCCATAAGTTTATTAAACAAAATACTTTTAATTTATTGAACATGTCATAATCATTCTTTATTTTCAAATTTCCTATGAAGAGAAGCTTCGAATCCCAAAGATCTGTTGTTTAGGAACATAACAAACACTTATAGAGCGACCCTTGGAAATCCGTCATTCTATTAGGTGCTTGTTAACCAGCGTAAAAGAAGCTAAGTGTGTATAGGCACTGAAATAGCTACTTATCCTGAGAAGCAAAATCCCATAAACCCAACTAAATTAACTCTACTCAAACTGATTTGATTAGAGAATCACCGGGAATCGGAGGCATTTGCCACCACTGGCAAAAATAGTATCCTAAACCGCATTCAAGTTGAATCAAGGACAGCAGTAGGCTATAAACAAAAGTACAACAATGAATGATTCTGGCTCATTCCTTTTGGTGCTTCTAAAGGAATGTAGGCTGGCTTTATTTGAGCTGTTGTATGTACAATCCTGTGTAGTAAGCGTAATTGTAAAATAGCACTGCCCAGTAAGAAATCAATGGTAAACTCAAAATCATTTAACAAGTGAACATACAATTTGTGTGTTAGGAATTTAAAAACATTTTTTATATATATATATCAATAGCAAGTTACTATTATTTCCCTATAGACTTAGAGAAACAGGCACAACACAGCTAAGATAAAGCTTCTGCACATAAGACATTTACATTTAAAAAGGGGTTAATATAGTGGGTCACTTAAGTTAGAAAAATATTAAGCCTTAAGCTTTGAGAAACTGATAAATATTTGATAGATTCACAGAAAAAGGAAAGATATTTGAGGCAACAAGTACAACATAATTGTAATTAAAAACTGCTACAATATAGTGAAACAGAAAACTTTCCAGAAATACCTTCATTATGTAAAGTTTTTTCTTTTTATGTCACTTATATCTTTATTTAGAAAATTATTCTATAAAATGTATGTCAAATATTTAATATCCCCAAGTCTTATCTCTATATCCAAAATCCTTAGTTACACAATTCTCCCTATAAAATGTGAGTCTTCTGGGGCTGGCCTCATGGTGTGGTGGTGAGGTTTGGCGCACTCCACTTTGGCAGCACAGGTTCACAAGTTTGGATCTCAGGTGCGAACCTATACTACTCGTTAGCCATGTTGTGGTGGTGCCTCACATATGAAGTGGAGGAAGATTGGCACAGATGTTAGCTCAGGGACAATCTTCCTCACCAAAAAAAGAAAAGATTCACTATTTCTATGTGGCACGCCACCATAGCATGGCTTGATGAGCAATGTGTAGGTCTGCGCCTGGGATGTGAACCCATGAACCCCAGGCCACAAAAGTGGAGCACATGAACTTAACCACTTCACCACGGGCCCAGTCCCTTAAAGTGAATCTTTTGATTATAGTAGTTTATAGTCTTTCTTAGTTATGAGTTTATAAAAAAATTTAATCTTTTCATTCAATAAACCAATTTTAACCCATGGGTCTTTTTTTACCTATAACCCTTTAGTTTTATGAATCTTTTAAAGAAATAAAGCAGGGGCTGGCCCTGTGGCTGAGTGGTTAAGTTCCCACACTCCGATGCAGGCGGCCCAGTGTTTTGTCAGTTCAAATCCTGGGCATGGACATGGCACCGCTCATCAAGCCATGCTGAGCAGCATGCACACAGTGCACAATGTGGCAGCATCCCACATGCCACAACTAGAAGGACCCACAACTAAGAATATACAACTATGTACCAGGGGGCTTTGGAGAGAAAAAGGAAAAAAATAAAATGTTAAAAAATAAAGGAAAGAAAGCAAATTCTTTAAGCAATTTTAAAACACACAACATTTTTACAGAAGGAAGAATATTTATGTACAAACTCCTTTGAAGGAAAATTTCTTCATATACTAAGAGATTCCCTCCACTGGACATATATGTAAGATAACCAAGGAAGAAAAATAAACTTTGTTCAAGGCTTGATAGTTGTTTTAAAAGCTTACTTTACCTCCTTGGTTATCTTACCTATTTCAGAAGAACATAGTCTACCCTTAAAAAGAATGTTGTATGTTCCACAGAGAGATGACAAAGTCTCAAATCCTCTGCAGTGGCAGATGATTCTCCCTGGGAACTAAGAAGTCCATTTTCCTTGCACAACAAAATCATCATTCCCTTGGGAGCAAAGCTATCTTTCACCTATTGAGGCTCCTGCTGTTTCTGCACTAGGAGCAGTTTCTAGAAACTAATTCAGACACTGCAGAGTTGACACAGGATTCTTTCGGGTTTCCATAACAATACCTTCATCAATTTCTCTTTGAAAACCTATTGCTAGTTTCTTCATGCCCAAGACCCACAAAAGCTCAGTTTACACTGAAATGACAGTGCCACATAATAAAAGTCAGCTGTTTTCTCTATGTCTCACATCCCTTTAATCCTTGTTAGTGTCCCCCACTTATAATCTTTTCTTCACTATATATATTTGGGACTTTTTCCCTCCTTTTCTCTGACTTATCCAAGTCCAATCTTTCCTGAAAACCTTTTTTACTCTGCCCTCTGGAAACCACATTCCGTGTTTACTAAGCTCTCCTCTGAACTCAAACTTTTCACAGAATCTTCTCTTTGTCTCCATTCTTTGGCCTCAACAGAAATACAAATCTCCCCCTGGAATGATCTTCACACTGGAGCCCTTTCCAGGAGAAGCTATTCGTATGTTCCACGTTCTATAAACCATTCGGCAATATGAATCACTGCTCCATTCCCCAGTGTGACCATTAACTTGCATCCTTATCAGGATCCTAAAGTTATTGGAAATTTTTCATCTGAGCAACAAAATTTCTCTAAACCCTAAATCCCAGCATTATCCCATAATCTTGACTCTTTGAACATTTTAATTCCATTAAACTGGGCCTCCAGTACCTTAAACCACCAACATTTGCAGCCATGACCTCTTTCTTGTTCATATTTCTTGCCCACAACCACTTGACTTCATCTTTACTCATCCTTTATAACTTTCTGGTAGCATCCTTCCTGTTTTCTGAATATTACAAGCTTATTCTCACCACTGTGTTTTTATACAAACCACCACCTTTCTCTGGAATATATATGTCAGTCAGGATCATTTCAGCTGCAAGTAGCAGGGGGAAAAAGTGTCTTAAACAATAGAACATATGTTGGCTCATGTAGATGGAAGTCAGAGGAGGTCAAGCTTTAGGGTTGGTTGATTCAGAGCGCAACATTGTAATCAAGTTCATGAATTCTTTCCATCTTTCCATTCAATCATTCATCATGCTAGCTCCATTCTAAATCTAGTCAAGGACATCTGCCAATTGGAATCATCTTGAGATGTTTTCTGTTTGACATCCAGAGTTGAATTGTCATCACCCTCCAGAAGAGCTATCAACTAGCCTTCCCAGAAATCCTCATAAAGCCCTCTTTTCATCTCATTCCATAGAAAAAGTCATATACCCATTCCTAACTCAATAACTGCGGCAAGGCAGATGGGATTACTTTGGTCAGCAATAATTAAGACCCAACCTTGGAGGCAGGAATGATGGGATTTGGGAAGATATATAGATATAGATATATACTATATCTATAATATATATATATACTACATCTATCTATCCATTTCTCTATCATCTGTCTATCTATCTATCTATGCTAAAGGGATGCCCCTATGTTAGATATTCATCCAATGTGATTCAGGGACTGAGTTTAAAGAAAATATAGAAAAGGGTGGTTCCTATGCCCCATAGAAAGGTGATTTGCAAACTTCATTTTTTTTCTTTCTTTGTTTTTTTTTTTTGAGGAAGATTAGCCCTGAGATAACATCTGCCACCAAACCTCCTATTTTTTGCTGAGGAAGACTGGCCCTGAGCTAACGTCCTTGCCCATCTTCTTCTACTTTATATGTGGGACTCCTGCCACAGCATGGCTTGACAAGCAGTGCATAGGTCTGCACCCGGGATCCGAATCAGCAAACCCCAGGCCAACAAAGCAGAACATGCAAACTTAACTACTGCACCAATGGGCCGGCCCCACAAACCTCATTTTTGTTTGAGAAATATGTTCTCCAAATGAATGCATGTGCAAAGGCTAACTACTTGAAAGATATCAGAGCAGACCTGCAGATGGCAGAGGTTAGAAATGGTTCCTCATCTACCCAGGAAGCTTCCTAAGGTTAACTTGAAAACTCTCTGGAGAAACCTGGCGGCCCATACGGTGCAGCTTGAAAGCTACTGTCTTAGATTGTTTCTTGAGTGATGTTCAACTATTGCAGCCAGGTTACTGAGAGTAGCTGATTATTAACTAATATGAGAATAATGTCTGAAGTTCAGTTATTCTTTATTATTGACAAAAAGTCTATATATTTTAAATACAAGCCATGCTGTTATCATGGTTCATATTTAATTATGAAAATTAAGAAACTCATTGTGATTCCACTTCAAATGCAGGACATTTCTGTCTCTGCATAAAGGTATATATCAGGACTGCCTGTAGATAGAGCCAGGACTTTTCTTATGAATCATAAGATTTACTCTCTCTACATCAAAATCTAGCCTGGAGCTAATCTGTTTATCCTATGAAATGGTTCAATGAAAGGAAATTCTTCATTGAACCACATTTAGAACCAGTGTCTTAGCTTCATTGGCTCACGTTCAGATTAGACTTTTTTTACGTAGCTAGATACATGACCACATTGAGCCTGAAAGTCTCATTTATATTTTGAGTTATTTACATTATGAGTCCTTGACATTTTGATTCAAAGTTTAAAGACCAAACCCATAGCCACCTGCATTTCTCTGTCCCATGAGTTTCCACCATTCCTTTATTGTTGGGATATAGGAAAAGGAGATAATAAAATGTCACATATTTTTAGTAATCAGTCCGGACTCCCTGCAAGGACATTGCTTTTCTAGAAGAATAGTCAGAGGTCAGTCACATGAGAGAGTTCATAAAGTATATTAAACTCAGATATCTGAATCGGTTTTTTGAGAGCCAGCAAGTCTTGATACTGTCTGTCAGCCTCTTATCAGGGACAACCGCTGTGATGTAAGAACAAAGTGAGCAGTAGAATTATACTCTTGAAAACTCCTGATTTCCACTTCTTAGACTTTAAAGGCTGTGCAGAACTTCTGTTCTGCTCAATCACCCCAGTGTCTCTGGATAGAAGTGAAACAAGGATTACGTTCCAGAAGACAGAACCCTCAGTTTAGCTGTTGTATTTGTTCATTTGTTTATAATAAACAAAGCCAGGGAGAAGGATAATGATATCCAGGACACGTGTGCCACATTTCTCAACGTCTTGTTCATAGCAGGCACCATTAATCAGAGCTGGCACTTCCTGTATAACCCTATGTGCCATTCCCAATTTATTACATTAAAAAGAAATTTCAAAGTGAGGTGATTTTGGAGGATATAATACCAAAGACAAACAAAATGATAACTTTACAAACCAAATAGGATAAGGGAATATGGGTAGCTATAAGAAATGAGCGCTTAAAACTGAAGAAAGTTGACATAAGGAAAAGGCATGAGAGAAGTCCAAAGTTCCTAAGTGTATTAAAATGTTACTTCCTTTTCAAAACTAACATTTAAATGGTAAATGTATAAAACAAAACAATTAAGTGTGGTGAAAAATGAAAAGACTTAAGAATGAGGATCAAGAAAAAAAGTAGAATCTTCTTGAACAAGTTTTCAAATGAGGCAGAATGAGAAAAAGAAGCAGTTGAAAATAAAGAAGATAACTGATGAAATGATAAAGTTTTAGAAGTTTAATAAATTTTAGAGTCTGGGGAAGAGGAACGTAGTTTCATTGCTAATGAATGGTAGGAAACCTGATGTCATAAATTTAGGCTGACAACCACAAACGGCCCAGACACTGCATAGTAACATAAATCTCTAGTCAGCTTTCCACTGACTACAAAAGTCAATGCTCTGAAAGAATAGCCAAGGTGATTTAAATTATTTATCTTCCAAGAAGAAGACCTTTGAGGATCCCACAATAAAAGTTATAATTGTTCCATTTGATCAATATGTAAACATCATAGTTTATTCTGTAACTAAAAAGAAAGCCCATTTCCTAAAGGAGAGCAGCACAAAACAACTAGATAGGACAAATCTATGAGCTCTCATCACTTTGGGATTCAAATAACTGATGGAAAGAAGATAGATAAAAGGGCTTGTTGAGAAACTACACACACACACACACACACGCACACAAGCTCATCAGAAAAAGATTGGATTAGCCACATTTATCTGACTATATTGTTACATAGATTGCAAGTTGAAGAGGAGGTCGTGCAATAAAGAATTCTAAAAATATATAACTGTTAATTGAATTTGAAGAATAAGTGTTCTTTCTCATTCTCTGACTAATCCAGGTTTCATCCTGAGAGGTATAGAGAAAAGAAAACAAGGAAAATCCAGTCATTTGACCTTTAGGACGGTGACTTCACTTTAGGAACTTACCACTTCTATGCCCTGGCTTTTCTATTTCAAACTATTTAGCTTTGTTTAGATTTTCTAAATATTAAAAGATGTATTAGACAAATTCACAGGGAAGCAATGCTTTCTAAAATGTTTATCAGCAAAAAAACAAGCCAGGCTTGATTGTGAAAGCAACTGCAGGAAAGATAGCTTAGTGAAAAGCAATCAAATTTGCATTACTCTCCCCTGAGGGTCACTCAGGAGCCTACTAGACCTGAGAAGACAGCACCCTCCAGCCAGTTCAACCCTACCCATAAAAAATAAACTCGTACGTACATACAGCTAATGATCCAAGACAATGCTAAATGTCAGGGGCAGCTTAAATATATGAAACCCAAACTCATTTTAGAAATAGCTTCATTTTGCTTCCCATCCATACATCTTCTTAACTGAGATGTCAGCAAATATAAATTAACTTATACAGGCTTCATATCCTATAGCTTTCTCTAAGCACTCTCGATAGAGTGATGTTAAGAAAATTTTTCAGATTAATTAGACTCTTGTCTGAGATCATCCGAAAGGTAAAAGTAGCAAAAGGAAAATTAATTTACTCTAAGAAAACTAAAAGAGGGGGCCAGCCTCATAGCCAAGTAGTTAAGTTCTCACGCTCCACTTCTGTGGCCCGGGGTTCCACCAGTTTGGATCCTGGACCCAGACCCAGCACTGCTCATCAAGCCATGCTGAGGCAGTGTCCTACATAGCAGAACTAGAAGGACCTACAACTGGAGTATACAACTAGGTACTGGGGGGCTTTGGGGAGAAGAAGAAGAAGAAAAAAAAGAAGATTGGCAACAGATGTTAGCTCAGGGCCAATCTTTAAAAAAAAAAAAAAAGAAAGAAAGAAAGCTAAAAGAAGAATCTGTGGGCTTCCTGTCTCCATCTATGAAATGGAAATGCTCACAACTATTCTCTGTGCCGCTTGGTGGATCAGAAGAAAGAATGGATGCAAAAATCTTCACAAGCATAAAGGACTATACAATTGTTAAGTGATAGTATTGCCCTTCTGTTTGTAGACATCATCCAACTTGAAGCAACTTGCAGAATAAGTAGAGGATAGAAAATTTGCTCTTATTTTTATCCATATGAACATTTCACCCAGCACAACCTCCTTTATGAAAACTTCTCAGAAGTGGTTGTTTTAATCATTTCAATAAGATTTCAATTTAATATTTACAGTATATGTGATATTACCATACCTAATTCATAATCAATATTTTCTTATGCCTAATTTGGTAAGTGGATTCCGATTCTGAATAATTTCTGCTAAAGAAATAAGTTGTAGAGATGCATTATTGAAGGTGAAATATTCCTCTCTCAATGGTAGTTAATTTCTTTCAACTCTAAATGTACATTAAAACTTTTTTTAAGGTTCATTTTAAAATGTACTATTTGTAGTGAGCACAAGTCAGTTTTTGGCTATGAACTCAATTTTTGGCAGCATGTGAACTCCTTTTGCTACGTTTAGAAAATGTTCCACCTTACAGACCGTGATGGGAAGCAGAGTCTACAGCCCACCTAGAAACTTGCGCTTCCAGCCTCTTGAACAGCTCATCCAATCAGATGCATAAGATACAAAAGCTAGAGATTCAAACATAACTTGAAGAGATTTCTTTCAAGAGGGGTACCACCAACGCATAATTCCTATGAGTATTTGTGACAACACTGGCAAATGTGGTGTCACTATTCTGTGCCAGCAGCACCAGAGGTAAAAGCTATGACAATGAGCACTCGATGGTGGTATCATCAGTCTTTCCTGGCCTGTTCTGTCATGATCTTTACCTATGACCTTGGTTGTATAGTTGCCATATCATTCTTCCTTTTTTCCCAGGAAGATCTACAGTCATTCTTCATGCTTCATTCAAAACGATAGCAACCTGGAAGCTCGCCCCATGGCGTTGTGGTTGAGGTCTGCACACTCTGCTTCAGTGGCACAAGGTCATGGATTCAGATCCCAGGTGTGGACCTACACTACTAGTCAGCCATGCTGTGATGGTCACTCACACATAAAATAGAGGAAGACTGGCACAGATGTTAGCTGAGGGCTAATCTTCCTCAAGCAAAAAAAAGAGGAAGATTGGCAATAGATGTTATCTCAGGGCAAATCTTCCTCAGCAAGAGAAAAGAAATAGCAACTTAATATCATTTTAATAAATTCCCAAGTCAGCCAAAGTTGATTACAATTGCTGATACATTATTGATACATAGACAAAGAAGATAACATTATGTATATATATAACTAAACTACAAATATATGTATTATGCATAATATATAATTAAATTATATTTATATAACTAAACATATTTTTTCTATATTTCAGAAAAAATAAGATAAGGACCTATTTAGGAATAGAGTATATGGAAAGGAAAAAGAAATTATTTAAAGAAAATGTATAATGGCATAAAAATAACAAATCAGTAGTAGTTAGTTGGATAATTAGTAACTAGTTGGCTAGAGAATAACATGGAAAAATAATAATCATTTTTATTTACGGAGAACTATGTGCCAGATGCTATGCCCAGCACTGCACTAACATTTCACCCAATCCAGAAAACAAACTGTGAAGTGGGTATTAATATTGTGGATGTGGATGAGAAACATGAGGCCTATAAAGTTCAGATAATTTCCTTATTGACACAGTGAATATAAAAATTACGTGAAACTTGAGTCTACCTGATTCCAAAAACAAGCTCTTAACCCTCATAACACTGCCATTATGTTGTATTTATAGTTAATTTGTTCATCACCAAGATTTTATACAGAAGGATCATTTTCACACTTATCAACAATAATTATAAAGACAAATCAAATATTGGAAATGACAGATTTAATGCAAATTTTCCTGGAGGATCCTGAATTTAAAGTATGCTCTTGCAAAAAATCCTTTCCAATTCTCCAGTCAGTTATTTTGAAATGCTCTTCAGGAACTCTTTATAAAAGTAGTACAGTGTGGTGTATTAAAAACAATAAGTTGTAAGTTTCCATTGAATAGATTTATGATACAATAAAAAAGCAGCCGAGTAAATTATTTCTATTCTCCAGCTTAGCACATGTTTGTTTTATGAAAATGCATAAATTCTCAATCAAAAGTTAGAAAATTTAAATGTGGCCCATTTATTTCCTGTCAGTATGGAATGACGTCCATCTTGATATTTCTCCTTGCCCTGGCTGAGCAAACTGAAATACGTGGAGCCATTTCACCTAGCACTGCTGACCTGAAGCAGAGATGTCATTCCTAAGACAAGGCCGAGGGAGAACGGTAGGATTTGCCTTTTTCCTCCCAGCCTCCATAACCATTTGTCAGCTCTTTCATATATGTAAAATCAGCCAACTGAAATAGGCAGAACCATGCTTGTTAACATTGTTAATAATGACCAGAGCTGTGCCTCCTTGGAGAATCCTAGCAGCTGCTTGTGAGGAAGGCCCTTCACTCATAAAAAAACACTTATGTTTTCTTATTTCTTTGCGCAAATATTCAAGGAATGCATTGCAGCTAATCTTTACTACTATAAGAATTTAAACTCATTATGTTGGAGAGAGGCAGTGAATACAGTAGGGCATGACTCTCAGAGGGCCACAACAATGCATGAGAGCAGAGGATCACGTTCCCAGGAAAGACCAGTGAGGAAAGGGTTCAGAGCCAGCTGACCCCAGGTGACAAATAGACAGCAATCACTGACCCTTGAAATTAACATTCTGCAGTCCTAGTGCACACAAATGTGATAATCAGGTATAGAAGAGAAAAAAAAATTCTAGAAGAGAAAGGTGAATACTGTCATACACAAATTATGGTAGGTTTCTCAAACTTTTAATTTTTTAAAAACATTTTTTCTGAAGAAAATTTTTCACAATTTCTCAAAATATTTTCATTATTTATAGGCTTAGTAGACTCAATCAATATTTGTATGTGGAAAGTAATTACCTTAATGCTGACTCTTATCTTGAACGGTAAATCTTTAGACTCAGCCACATGAATAACGAGAGGAGTGTTGTTTTTCTGCTTTATAATCAAATCTTATTTAATTTTGCAATTTAATCATTAACCTTATTCAATAGACAAGGGTCCTAATGACATAGGTTGTTTAAAAAATCAAATTCATACTTAAAGGACAAACTTTTGCCACCACTAAGGTTAACCAATAAAAACTATCTGAGATTGCAAGAAAAAAAAAAAATCCACAGGTGATACCAGAAAAACAACCTTTGGGTCCACAGCTTTTGTTCATCAACATTCGAAGGCTATTCCCTAGGCTGGGATGGTTGGAGCTGAAAACACATGGATCTAGAAATTATGCTCAATGGTATTCATAAAAAATGTACCATGAAGATGAAAATAAACAGAATGACCATTAATATTCCTGACTCCAAAGAAAAATCAGTGCCATCTATCATATTGAAATGATGTTTACATCACCCGGGAGGTTTTCAAATAAGCCTTGGAATGAGCGGAGTCCTCTAGGAGAGGACTTTGTTTTCAGTGTTCTCAGAAATCTGTCATCTCCACTTGGTAAACTTCACACTCATTGTTTAGTTGTTACAAATTAATTTGGCTTCCTGTTATTTCAGATTTTTTTTCTTACCTACATTTGAAGCATCTGGTGTTGAATTTTGTGGTCAAACGGGCACTCACATGAACCTTGTTATTCTAAGTCTCAAATCTTTGTATTCTATATTTAATACATAAATATGTGTGAGGCAGACAGAGAAAGTGATTCACATTTTATATAAATACAAGCTTCTAAAGGAAAACTATTCTAATGCATGCAATTTATCAGTATCTAAATTTTATTTTTTTTATGCCTTTGTGAATCTATAAAATTTTCTTAAACCCTATTAAATACTTTTTCAAGAGAATGTTACTTTTCTTTGTTGTAGGAATAACGTACCACTCCAAGCGCGGTTTTCCTGTGTTGCTCTGTGTTCAGGCTCAGGGCTTGGGTGGGGGTTCCTTGCATTGTGTGCGATTTTTCTAAGAGCAAAAGATAACGTTTTTTGTATGGTTCTGTTAAACTGAAATCAAGGAATCTAAGGTGCGACTAGACTTTGCAGGTGATTTGAATACAATTCTTCTTATGTTCAAATTCTAGTATCTGGTCACAATACATTTGAGTAATCCAATTTATTGGGGATTTTTCTTTTCATATTGAGTTGAATTAATGTTGACTTGATAGTACATAATTTTTATTTTTTTCCAGGATATAAGACCCTCAATTTTTCTGCCATTCTTCATGTGAAATGACTGCCCCTCCTCTTCAGTCTGGTAGTTTCTCCAGACACATTCTAGTTTCAGCCTCACTTAAAGGATGTGCCCATAAGTACATCTAGCCTTCTAAGTAGAGTGGGATAATGGCACTCTTTATTTGGGAGAAAAAAACAAAGCAAAAAACCCTGAAATACTGTGTCCTTTTTGCACTTTGCAGGAATGGGGAGAAGTTGGTTTGAAGAGAACTGCTATCTCATCGCGGCTTCCGTACAATTGGTCAATAATGCCCAATTAATTTTAATAGGGATACAGTTCTTACCCATTTCCTCATTTATCTCCCCACTGTGCCACTGCTATGGGTCAGGTCTCCAACACCTCTCCCCTGGCTGAGGCAACAGCAGCCTCAGGGATGTCCCTTCTCTCCAGCCACACCCCTCCCCAGCCAGCTTTCATCAGCAGCACCGCTGTCAGAAAATCTCCCTAACACACAAATCTGATAGCACCGCTGACTAGTTATCAAACACATGCTATGTGCTTTATCCTCATTCCTTAAATTTTCCAAATGGCCCTTCCAGGTAGCAGTTGCTCTCCTGTTCTATAGATGACAATACCAAGGTTTGGAGACCGTGGCTAGATTTCCCAAGATTGCACATCCAGTATGTAGAGGAGCTCGAATTTGAACACAGGCCTGCCAGCATCCAAATGCCATACTCACTACACTCCCTCAGGATCCAAGTATCAATAGAAAACACCAGTTTCCAGCCTCATGAGCTGCCACTTACCTCGCCATACAGTGAAATCCAGCAATTTATAGTTTCCTGAACTTATTTTCTCTCACACTTCTTTCCTCTGTGACTGCAGTATCCTTTCCTCATTCCTGTCTAAAGATAATATTGAAGACAATAATGATAAAAATGGTTTCTCAGTTTCCTAGGGCTTCTGTAACACAGTACCATAAGCTGGGTAGCTTAAAACAACAGAAATTTATTCTCCCTCAGTTCTAGAGGCAAGAAGTCAAAAATCAAGATGTCACAGGCCATGCTCTCTCTCTGCCAGCATCTGGTGGTTGCCAGCAATCCTTGACAACGCTTGGTTTACATCTGTATAACTCTAATCTTTGCCTCTGTCATCACATGGCTGTCTCCCCTCTGTGCATCTGTGTCTTTCCATGTTCTCCTCTGTGTGTGCATGTGTGTGTATGTCTATCTCTGTGTGTCAATCTCTTCTCTTCTCATAAGGACACCAGTCGTATTTGACCAAGGGCCCACTCTATTCCAGTATAATCTCTCCTGAACTTACATCTTAATTAGACCTTATTTCTAAATAAATTCATATTTGCAGGTACCAGGCGTTAGAACTTCAACATATGCTTTAGGGAGCAAATAACTTACAACCAATGGTAACAGTAAACACGAATAAAACAATAGCAAATGATCATTACCATTGGGACTGACTAATCCACGCTCACTGGCAGCTGTTAAAATTTAGGGGAGGTATTACTTACCCTGAGCGACTTCCCTGATACCTCCTCTCCATCTCAGTTTTAGGCAGAGATAGATGCTCCCTCCTCTATGCAGCTCTAGAGCCCTATTTATATTTCCATCATAGTATCTAGACAGGTTATAATTACCTACGTGCACGTCTTCCCCTCCAGCTGTGAAACGCAGCTTTTTAATCTTAGCACCTCACATCATGACTAGCACACAGGAGATATGCATTAAATAGTTGCTTAAATAGACTAATTATATGCCACATTGATAAATACTATAGTACTAACAAGGTAGGATCTATTAAGTACTCAGTATGTGGCCAGGCACAGTCTAAGTATCAAGAGCTGTGAATGGTCTGAGATTTTTTTCCTACTTACAAACCAACAAGTTAGCCCACCACAGTTTCGTAGATGCTGGCAGAAAAGAATAGACTTCAGAGTCGCAGACAAAGGACGTTACTGATCGTGGCACAGCAGCCAACGTGAGCTTCAAATTTGCACCTCTTCTCCTTCCTTCCCAGGAGCCACCAGGCAACATGTAGGGGGAACTCACAGGGATGCTGCACACACAGGGGGTTTATGTCACAGCTGAGGAAGCCCAAGTTGAAGAAACCCCAATCTTTTAAAGAGGGTTGCTAGCAAACCTGTCCAACTTTTGTCCTAGAGGGAGATATTATCTTTAAAAGATAATAATCCTGGCTGCTGCCCTGGTGGGAGACATTACCTCTATCTCCCAAAGCCATTTCCCCCACAAACATGCTAAAAAAGATAGTCCAGAACAAAAATTGCTATAGGACATACAGAAGGCCATGAATTATCTCCCAGCAATGTGTTTTATATCCATTAACTCACTTACTCTTTTCTTCAACCTTATTTTATCCCCCTTTATAGATGAGCAAACTAATATAATTGCCATGTCATAGGTAGGAAGTGGAATAATATTTAGTGATTGGATGGATTTCCTTTGCCTGCTGCTTGTTTTAGGGTTTCAGAAAACCTTTATATCTCATCATTTTGATTTAATGAATGTTTATTATGTGCCCAGAACAATTTCATGTGACTTTAGCATCTTTAAAACAACTCTAATACATAGGTATGATAGGAATAAAAACTGTGCCTATCTCATTGAGATGGTGTAAATAGTAGTTGAGTTCATATTTGAAAGCACTTCTCATAGTACCTGGCATTTAAGAGCTCAATAAATCATACATACTATTTTATAGATTGTAAGATGAAGCATGGAAAGGTTAAATGCTCATGCAATGTTACAAAATTAGAAGTAGCAAAGCTGAGATTGGAATACAACATGTCTGACTCCAGGGTCAACTCTCCTGAACAGCACGATATAATGGTGTCACTCGTTCCACTTGCTTATCTGCCTTTATGATATCTCCCACCATCTCTTCTGTATGGCACGTCACTCTTCTGCTGTCCCTCGATTCTAGTTCTGATTCCTTTACATTCTTGACTCTTCACGCTGCCCAGTGGCTCCCAGCATAATGATTCTTCTCCAGAAGTCAGATTCTCAGCCCCCTCCGACCCTCTCATGTCATTTGGGCATCTGCAGGGAGGCAGATGTAGCACACATAGGCTGGGCATCGAAACACCCTCCCCGTCCCCATGCTCCCTGGAAAAGCATCTCTAGTGCAGTGATTCTCAAACTGTTGGGTGCAGCCTCAGTGTGGTATGAAATAAATCTAATGTGTCGGAAACAGCATCTTAATGAAATAGACTGAAACAGAATAGAATAGAATAAAATAGAATGTGTTAGAGTGTCTTACACCTGAGCAAAGTACCTAATGTGTGTGTGTGTGTGTGCGTGCAACCTACTGGGTCCCATGTAAACTGTCAAAGGTTTGAAAGCCTCTTCGATAAAATTCCATATGTATGAATCCACCTCCTGGGAAAACCTCTTCACTCTGGAATCTAAACGTCTGGTCTAAATGTTTTTGTTGGTTTTTAATTCTACTCCCTTTCAAGCCCTTTTTAGGCAAAGGTAGACAACCTGCCATCAAATTGCCACCAACTGCATTACCGTAACCTACCCTTTTGTTCTGCCAGTGCTGTTGCCCAGTCGCACATTTTCCAAGACACAGCAAGTCTACCTTACAGCGTTTTGAAAGTCGCTCACATATCCCCATCTCCCTACAACACCAGGAGCTTCTGTTCAGGCTAGAACACAGCCAATCTGGCTCAGGCAGTATGACAGGGCCTCACTTAGTCTGGGAAAGATCTTAGTATTACTAATAATAAACAGATTCTTTTTCTTTTGCTAGATATAAACCTTCAAAATTTCATGCTAAAAAAAAACTCTTTTCCTAGGATGACCGTTTCTCTTTATGTTTCTCACACATAGTCTGCTTCTTAACTAATCTCCTTATCCTCACAGATTGGGATTCATCCTTCAAGGAAATTTTCTTAATTTTTATCAGCAATCAATTAGGAATCATCAATTAGTCTATCACTTATCTGATTTTTTCAATGCCAATCTTCCCTTTGATGGAACATTCATAGCTTCCAAATGTATAGGCGAATTAGATTTTATTAATTTAAATATGAGGAAAGAGAAGTTTAGGGACTTGCAAAGACTTACAAAGCTTTCTCAGTTAATAAAAGTGTTGGTAGTCTTCTCTACTTCTATGCATTCCTGCGTGTGTTAGTTTCCTATGGCTGCTGAAATAATTACCACCAACGTAGTGGTTTAAAGCAACGAAAACTGATTCTCCTACAGTTCTGGAGGTCAGAAGCCTGACATGGGTCTCACTGGGCTAGTGAGAAACCAGCAAGGCTGCGGTCCTTCTGGAGGCCAGCTTTAGCATCTGTTTCCTTGCCTTTTCCATCTTCTAGAGGCCTTGACTCATGACCTCATTCTTGTTTTCAGAGCCAGCAAGGTCGGGCCAAATCTTTCTCATGCTGCCATCTATCTGTTTCTCTCTCTTCTGCATCCTTCTTCCATTTCTAAAGACCCTAGTGATTACATTGGGCCCACCCAGATAATACAGGATAATCTCTCCAAGTCAAAGTCAGTTGTTTAACAAACATAATTCTATTTGTAACTGTAGTTCCACTTTGCCATGTAATCTAACACATTCACAGGTACTGAGGATTAGAACACGGAGATCTTTCAGAGGCCAATATTCTGCCAACCACACCAGGCATAATGGATAGAATAACTATTATGTGTAGGATACTAGAGGAATGTAGATAGATAAAAAGAGCCATAGAGATAGAAAGAAAAGGATGATGGATAATGAGATAGAGATAAGGATAGGTATGATGTAACTGGCACAACCCTATTCACTAGCTTTGGGTACAAGTAAAATCACATTCTTACTAAAAATGTCAATCTCCTAAGTGCCAAAATTAACAAGTTCCAAAACTCTCCTTCATTTTACTTCTCCATCTGCCCTGAATTATTCAAGAACATCAGGGTTTACTCACTTTGAAAGGTATACTCCTTCCAAAATCTTAGTGGTCAAAGATTGGAAAATTAAAACAGGGCAAGAGAAGCCCTAGTTTTAGTTGTCTCTGTTTCAATTACTGCCAACACTGTGGAAAGAAGATACAGACTAAATAGAAAAATGAATCCTAAATAGAACTTTATCCATTAATGAAATTTAAGGAGCAATTAAAACTCTCCCTTGTACCAAAACAAAGAAAAAGTATCAGGTCTAGTGAATGTTCCTGTGGCGTCGTATCCCAATCTGCAAGTAAATGTTTGAGAGTACAAAAGAAGAGGGCATGCCCGTCTCCCACCAATTTTATGATGACCAATAACCTTAATACCAAAACCCAACCAGGAAAGCAGAAAAGGCCAATCTTATTTAGAAATGTAGCTTAACATTTTTCTTGAATAAAATATTAGCAATCAAAATCAAGCAATGTAAAAAAATAAATGATCAAGTTTTGTTTAATTTCCAGAACGCAAGAAGAGATGAAACTCAGAAAATATATTAATATCCTTTATTTTACTTTGAAATTAAAGGAGAAAAATTATGCTGTCATATCAAATGAGTCAGAATAAAATTTTAATATAATTCAGAAAACATTTCCTTTCTAAAAGAAACAAGTAAAAAGTTCTCTAGGAAAAAGGGAATAGAATAGGACTTCTTTACCCCAACAAAGGGACTTTCAAAAAGCTACAACAAATGACATGTTTAACAGAGAAATTTTTTTAAGTTCTTTTAAATCAAAACAAGAAAGAGCTACCAACCACTTTTTGAAATTGCATGAGGGCCAAGGGGGAAAAAGTTCAGAGAAAGAACATTAATTCTCTACAGAGATTTTGTTTATTATTATTAAAGCTTTACATTTTTGAGCAATTTAAGGTTCAGAGCAAAAGTGAAGGGAAAGTACAGAGATTTCCTAATCACCTCTTGTCCCCACACATACATAGACTCCCCTGTTATCAACATCCCCCATCAGAGCGGTAGATTTTTTAAAACTGGTGAACCTACGCTGACACATCATAATCACCCAAAGTCCATAGTTTAAATTACAATATAGTCTTGATGTTGCACATTCTAGGGGTATTAACTTTAATGAAGTCCAGCTTATCAATTATGTCTTTCACAGATCATGCCTTATGTGTTGTACCTAAAATGTCACCACCAGACCCAAGGTCACCTAGGTTTCTCCTATTGGTACTGAACCAAACTGAGTTTGCCTCCTGGCGAGTTAAAATCAGACTCTCCACCAGAAGTAGTTGTCACACAAAGTAGGGTTTATTTGTAGCAAATAGGAGACCATGCAGAATCATTTCCAAAGTCATGCTTTTTCCTGAGCATGGGAAAGCAAGGGCCTTTTATTTCAGATGGAGGCTGAATATTTAAAACAGAGTGGTAGGTACACATTTGTGCAGGCTCAGTTGGCACCTCTCAGCTCATCTGCGCAGCTCTTGTGGGGCAGCTCAGTCTGGTTCAGGGTGGTTAGTGATTGCATCTCTTAACATAACAACAACAACAAAAACAAAAACAATTTGGAGAAACATTTAAATGTTTCCAAAACCAGCTTTGAGTTCCTCAGAGTAATTATTCAGTGACAAAATGTTATTTTCCAGTTTTATAGTTTCGCCTTTTACACTTAGGTCTATGATCCATTTTGAGTTAATTTTTGTGAAGGATGTAAGGCCTGTATCTTGATTCATTTTTTTGTTTGTGGGTGTCTGGCTGTTCCAGCACTATTTATTGAAAACACTATTGTTGACAAAAATAATCCATAACCAATCTATAAATGGAAATTTGGGGGAGTTTATTCTGAGCTAGACTGTGAGGACCGTGGCCTGGGAGAGTCCTTCCACAAAGGAACAGAGCACTCCAAAAAAGCGGGGGTATCCACGGTGGTTATATACCCTCAAAGAGGATGTTTCACATATGATTGAAATGTCCCTCTTACAATAGTCACAAGACTGCCCTGTCAGCACAGCATTTGATGGACACAGCAGGTAGTGGGTCTGCTATCTCAGTGGGCATTGCAGGAATCAAATCTATTGTCACGAGCTGGGCGGTCACAGGTGAGCTCAGCAATCAGTTCCTAGCCTAAGGAAAGATGCTTAATCTTTAAGGAAATGCCAACGTTGGGAGGGGGAGGGAAGTTGCACCTTTATCTCAAGGGCCTTTGTTCTTGCCATAGGGAATATCTAAAGCAGATATACAATGCATGCTCAACAGCCACGGTCAGGCCCTTTTGGAAAGACAAGGTCAGGCCGAATTAGGTTACACCAAATGGCTTCCTCATATTCTCCAATATATCCTATTGCTTGCCATTTCTATTTGTCACTATCTTTGTTCCACAGTATTATCTCTTTGTCAAAGAACAGTTAATTATATTTATGGGGGTCTATTTCTGGGCCCTCTATTCTGTACCATTGATCTGTTTGTCTGTTCTTTTGCCAATGCCACATTGTCTTGATAACTGTAGCTTTATACTAAGTCTTGAGGATGGGTAGTGTCAGTCCTCCAACTTTGTTCTTCTCCTTCAATATTGTGTTGGCTATGATGTTAAGTATGATGTTGTTTATATGTCAAGTATGATGCTAGCTGTAGGACTTTTGTAGATATTCTTTACCAAGTTGAGGAAGCCCCCTTCTATTCCTACTCCTACTTTACTGAGTTTTTATCATGAATGCATGTTGGGTTTTGTGAAATGCCATTCCTGAATCTACTGACGTGATGGATTACTTAACTGACCATTGAATATTGAACTAGCCTTGCATAACTAAAATAAATCCCAATTGATCACATTGTATATTATTTTAAACGTTGTTGGATTCAATTTGCTAATATTTTGTTGAGAATTTTTGCATCTATGTTCATGAGACATATTGATCTGTAGTTTTCATTTCTTGTAATGTCTCTGTCTGGTTTTGGTATTAGGGTAATGCTGGCTTCACAGAATGAGTTAGGAAGTTTTTTCTTTGCTTGTAATTTCCCATAAAAATTGTAGAGAATTGGTATAATTTATTCCTTCATGTTTTAAATTCCCTGCCTGATAATTCCAAAGTCCCTCCCATGTCTGTTTCTGATGCTTCCTCCATCTCTTGAGATTGTATTTTTTGCCTCTGGTACACCTTGTAATTTTCTCCTGATAGCAGGACATGATGTACGGGTAAAAAGAACTCTATAAGTAGGCCTTTAGTAACGTGGTGGAGAGGTGTGGGGGAGTGGAAGCATTCTAGAGTGCTGTGCTCAGGTCTCAGTCTTTTAGTGAGCATGCGCCTTTGGACTGACGGTGAACTTCACAAGAGTCTCTTGGTTTCTTCCCCCACCCCCTCAGGTGGGACAAGATGGCTAGATTGGCTGGGGTTGGGGATTTCCCTCCCCCCAGGTCAGTTAGGCTCTGATAATACTGCAGCAGGTTATGCTCTGGTTAACTAGTTTCCCCTGAGGGCAGGCCTTGTTAAGAGGAACAGAATGCTCTGGTTTATTTCCAAATAGTTCCTCTTCCCCTCCCCCTGCAGGAAGCTAGAGCAGATTGTTGTGTGAAATTTACTGCGGGAACCTGATTGAGCTTCTGGTGTTACATCTCACAGTATTGTGGGGGTCCTCCTGTGACTGAGTCCCCTGGAGTTTTTTACTCTCAAAGTCGTCCACACTGAGCCTCCAGAAATTCATCAATTACACTTCTGGTTTTCCTTCCCCATCACTGCTTCCTGTGGTGGTTTCTGCTGGTGAATCTCTGCTCTGGTAAACTGGGACGACTTGTATTTGCTCATCGGTCTCTCCAGTCCTGGGGCCAGTGGTTTGCCTGTGTCCTCCCGTCTCTTATAGATCCAGGAAGAGTTGTTGATTTTCCAATCTGTTCAGCTGTTTATTTGTTAGGACAAAGTGGTGACTTCCAGGCTTCTTATAAGCAGAACCAGAGTAGAGACTCATTACAAAGAAAATTCAAGAAAAACTACAACGTATTAAAATGACTCCATAGTAGCCTTCTTAATAAGGCCTTCCTTCTTTGACCAATCCCAGCTACCCATGCACACACTTCACACCATATTTTTTTTCCTGTTTTATTTTGTTTCTCTTTGGTACTTATCACTACCAAATGTTCTATATGTTTTATTCATTTATTTTGCTTTTATAACCACTAGAATGTTGAGCTCCATAAAGGCAATCGTTTTTATCTGATTTTTTTTCACCGCTGTACTCCCAGTATCTACAACAGTACCTGAAACAAAGTGTTCCTGTACATATTTTTGAATGAGTGAAGGAACTCATAGGAGAGTTCAACTATAAAGAGGAATTGTGTTGTATATGCCACTGACAAACATTTAGGAAGTACAATTTTAAAAAATATATTGTTTACACTAGCAACAAACATAGTGAGATACTTAGAAATATATTAAACAAAAAATACACAAGGGTCATACAGAGAAAATTCTGTCATTAAAGAAGATCTAAATAAATCTTTTTATATAAACATGAATTAGGGACTAATACAGTGTCATACAGGTATCTGTTCCACTCACTCCATGAATTTAGTGTATTCCTAATCAAAATCTCCACAGGGCTTTTCTTGGAGCTTGATGGACTAATTTAAAACATATTGAAAAGCAAAAAGCCAAGAAGAGCAAAGAAAAAATTTAAGAACAAAAAATGGAAGAATTAATCGAACGAAAAAATAAGGTTATTTTAAAGCTAGTATTTGAGATTGTGTGGTTATTATTGCAGAGTTAGCAAACGATTAATGAAACAGAATACAGATGTTTTACGGATGGCATTTCAACAAAAGTAAAATAGATGGACTATTTTATTAATGGTGCTAGAAAAATTGGTAATCCATATGGAACAAAATAATGCTATATTTCTATATCATCTCATATACAAAAAATTCACTTGAATTTCAGGTAAGTAAATACTTGAACATAATAGGTAACTTGTATCACTTCCAGAAGAGTAGTAGCCTGTATTTAAGACTCCAGGTAAAATGAATTTATTAAACAAACATAAAATGTATAATCTACAAAAAAATTGATAACTTTGTACCAAGAATGGTTTCATAAAATGTGAAAAGTCTAGCCATTATTAATATTCAGAAATATCAAGGTTACCTACAAATCAGTAAGAGAGAGAAAAGCAATCTAATTAAAGCAAAAACAACAAGAATAAGGGCTAAGAACAGGCAAACCACAAAAGGAGAAACCCAAATAGTCAATAGACAGATGAAAACGTGCTCAATCTCTCTAGTAATTAGGGAAATGAAAAATAAGACCACAATAAAATGCCACTTCACATTCATCAATTGGGAAATACTTTTTAAATGCTTGGTATTGGAGAGGAAGTAGAGAAAAAGGAATTCTTGTACATTGCTGAAGGAAGTGTAAATTTGTAAAATTTGCTTTGGAAAGCAGTGTTGTAAAGTTTACAGTATCTCGTAAAATTGGAGATGTACGTGACATATGACCCAGCCTTCCACGCTTAGGGACATATCTGAGAGAAACTTACATGTTTATGTACAACACACATGTGTAAGAATAATTTTTTAATTATTTTATTACAATGATAAGTAATATTATTATGCAGCACCTTATTCAACTATTTTTTACTTGTATTAACTCTTTTAGGCTCAGAACAACCCTCTGAGGTAGATGCTAATTGTATCCCCTTTTATAGATAATGAAGTTGAGACACAGAAGGAGTAACAAATTGGCCAATTTCACATAGCTGATAAATGGTGGAACAAGGATTTTTAAAAGAGGTAGTCTAGCCCCACAGTCCATCCTCCTGACCTATCCGCTATACTATCTCTAAAGCATAAGGGAACTCTTTAGAAGCAACCTAAATGTCCGTCAACAGGAGAATAAATCAGTAAAATCACGTAATAGGAAACTTTGCAGTGGCTTCATCTATCAACATGGATATAACTTAAATCATAATCCTGAACAAAAAGAAGTTACAGATGAATATGTCAATTTGATATCACATATATACCATTTAAAAATATATGGTACATTATGTCTTTATGGATATGTATATATAATAAAGGTAATATATACAAGAATAATAAATATCAAATCCTGAATAGCAGTTAATGGAGGAAATGGGGTCACGGAGGAATACACAGGAAATTTCAAATGTATCTTAAGGTTGAAAAGAAAGAATCTGAAGCAAGTCTGGGAAAACAATATTTGTCAAAATTATGGGGTGGGTACACAAATGTTTTTTGTATTATTTTGTAAAGTTTTCTACATAGGTGAATATTTTATAATGATGCTACTAATAATAAAAATAATAAAATAAGCTCATCTTGGCACTATCTGTGCAACTTTCTCCTGTTCTCCTGATGCTCCACATTTTTGAAGCACGCTGAAGTGATATTTCCAGGGAGGAAAATCCATCTACCCCCAACCCATTCATCTTACGTGTGGTTAAGATAATTTTACACGTGGATTCCTAAGGTTAGGGCTCATCGCGTCCTGAGCTCTGCTTTCCTTACTAGGGTTGCTAGGTCAGAAGTGGCACCCAATCTTGGTCACATATAGTGCTGGACCAGCTCTCCGCACCCTCCGTTGTTCTTGACCCTGATTCCTAATATAGCCATCATGGTGAGTTTCCCTTGGTAGCATCTAATGTCCTTTGCCTTCCAAAGACATAAGAAGGACCAGCTTCAACCATAAGAGCGCTTATAATAAAACTCTACCATAAGATAGAATGATTCCTATACCCTCTGCCCTGCAAGGCTCCTCAGGTGTTATGCAAATTTCTCCACATCCTTCTCAGGAGACTTTGAACTCTTCCTACCAAGAATATTAAGGGGACAGTCTTTATAAGGAAAGAATGACAAGAATAGCAACAACAACGTCTTCATCGCCCTAAATTCTTATCACTAAAATGAGCCTCTTAAATGATTCATAACAAATGCAATCTGTTCCAAAATGACCCACTGTCCACCCAAGACTGAGAAGCTGCTGACAACTTTTAAATAGCAGCATTGATTGCTCAGTTTCTGACTAATCAGGTTCCCACCAATATGACATCCATATTTAAACTCTCCCTTTAAGAAAACCAGAGTGTGGATATGATGATATTCTGTGTCTACCTTTCAAGTCATCTGCAATTTAAAAGAGGTGCTTTCTACTGTGGTAAAAAAGGCATTTTAACAGGAATTTAAAACTTTAATGGAATGAATTCTGCTTCCACAGCTCAATTTCAGGCATCAGTAAACAGGTGCGAGATTGCCCCCTCTCTCTTGTCTTCTTTAAGGCCTTGACTTTGCTTATGTCTAAATCTAAAGACAGTCTTTTACTAATGTATTTCATTTCACATAATTCATTCAAATTCCTTCACCTCAACATATATCATTTCTACATAAACAATATTTATTTTCATATAGGAAATAAGCATCTAATATTTGTCTATTATTATAATTTTTAAAAATCTATTCGTCTCTTTATACAATACTGTTTAAAATGCAAAATAGTAATGGTTTAAGATGCACTTACACAATTTCATAGAAAACCATCACTTCCCTCCCTGTCTTTCTGTATTGAGATAGGATGTCAAGATGTAAAATAACAACTGTGTACTATATGATCGTGTTCTCATGAAATAGAATTTAACCTAACATTTTAAAAGCAAATATCATTTCAGACGTGTATCCTTTCTTCAATGCTACGGGCTTACTTTATAAGTCTATATAATTAAATCTACAGTACCTAATCCTACAAGAAGATAAAGTGTGCACACTTAGTTTTGAGAAGGCAAAAGGGAAGCTCATCTTTTGATTATGAATGTAAATGACATGCCATATACAGTTTAGTGTCTTTCCACAAATACTTCAAATTCCATTGTGGTGGTGACACACTTTATTTTACTGATGAAAGAAGTGAGGCAGACAAACTCCCTCCATCCATTTGTTTTATATCTTAAGAATCATACACAGAATGTTTTTGGCAGAAGTCAAGAGTTGATTATTCTCCAGACAAACTCCTTAAGAGCTTCTTTAATGATTCTGATGCAGGTTCTGCCACACGCCTGATGTAGGATCAGATGTGTTTGGAAGATGATATGGATACAATGTGACTGTGTAGCGAGTCATATTAGAAGTGCTTGCACCTAGGAATCATCTGGTTTTATTATAGAAACATCAGTGTTCAGCAAGCTCCAGATATAACTGTGATTTAACAACATTTATCTTTAATTCATTCAGTAAACAGTTGTCAAATGCCTACTATATGTGAGGCACTAATTACGTGTTGAAGAAACAAAAGACCAATATAATTAGTTTCTTGACTGAAGGAATCTCAGTTTGGTGAAGGAGCAAACAAAAATAAACTTGTATAAACAAGTAAAATACTGGGGCCGGCCTGGTGGTGTAGTGGTTACATTTTTAAGTTCTGCTTCGGGGCCTGGGGCTTGCAGGTTGGGATTCCCATAGAGGACCAACACACTGCTCATCAGGCCATGCTATGGCGGTGTCCCACATACAAAATAAAGGAAGGTTGGCGCAGATGTTAGCTCAGCGACAATCTTCCTCAAGCAAAAAGAGGAAGATTGGCAACAGATATTAGCTCAGGGCCAAACTTCCTCACACACACACAAACACAAAATTTACTATTCATAGTGTGGCTAAAATTTTGTTTGCCATAATGCCTCTCTGGCAGAGTGTACTATTGTGCATAAATACTCACTGTCCTTTCCAGCTGGGGAAAGGAAATCATAACTTTCCTAACCAATGGACGTCATGTGTGGCCTTATGACTTGATTGCCTAGAGGAATGTGAGGTTAAGTGATATATATCCCACAGGGGCAGAAAGTTTAGCAGCCAGTGTGTGGTTTATCATGTTCTCTTTCTTTCTGCCACTTTGACTATTAATGTTTCCGCTAGAGGCAGAAATATCATCTTGGATCCTGAAGTAAAAAATACTTAAAGAAGAGTCATCCCCACCAGGAATGAACATGTAATGTAGTGAGGAAAAAACCTTTGTTAGTAAGCCACCGAGACATGGAGAGTGTTTGTTACTGCAGCATCACCTGGCCTGTCTGGACCAATACAGTCCCTTAGAGCTGCACGGTGCATGTGTCACAGAAGTGCTCTCATAAGACCAGGTGAAGTACAATTGGAAACTCCAATCACGGATGGAACCAGAGACGGTTTCACAGTTTCACTAACAGAACTACATTACTCCACTTGAGATTCAAGCAATTCGTTTGCTGTTAGTGACATGGGAAATACCACCGGAATTGGAAGTGGTAAGGAGAAGGAGTTGGAGGTGAGAAAACATGAGTAAAACCACAAAAGGCAAAGCACTACCTAAGTGTGAGACTAGTGTGGTAGCAGGAGCTGGCCTATGAGACTGTACTTAATTATGAAAACTCAGGGCAGGAAATCTGAGTTTTACAGACCTTGAAATTAGCTTAGGTACCAACATATATAACTGCCGTTGAGCACTAGGTAACTGATACATAGTTACTCTATGACAGAAATATTCCCATCATTAAATGAGGCACAAAATTGATGCGCAAGACAAGCAGAAAAAATTCAGAGCCGGAGGACAGGCCTTCACAGTCCCTCCACTTGCCCACGGAACTATCACGTCCCCACACACCTGCTGATTCCTGTGATTTGTGTTGGCAAGCTGCCTCATTTGAGGTTTGTGAATTGGTTTGTATCCCCTTAGGTCTTAAGGAGCTTAAAAAATAATCAGATGTATGACACTATGTAAATATATAATTTTGGATAGAATTGCTCTTGGGTGGGGCTAGGGCACATTTTTAGACTCTCCAAACGATTGTAAACTACGGCCAGAATTTAGAACCATTGCCATCGAGGGATAGAAAACTACTTCCAGGAAATATATGTATACTTCAGTGTAGTCTTTAGGGATAGAGGCATACATCTATTTATTTTTATCCTTTTAGTAACTCTAGTGGTGGAAATTTTAGGATGGAAAATAGAAGATCAGAGATAATGACCAGTGCTGTCTGCAAATAGTATAGGACAATAACTAGTCAAATACCACAGGCAACATTTGCTCAATCTTTCCACAAAACGGATTGTTGTGGTATGTTTCTGGCACTGCGATAGGCACAGTTTTTGGTCCCAGTGAGCTATTTTAGAGCTCTGAGGCTTGTAGAACAGGAAAACACCTAAACTGGCAGTGCAGAGGTGGCCTCTTTCTTCTCCTAGAAAGCAAACTAATCTAGAACCCAGGGCTTTAATATTTGTGCCAAACTATACTTATGCCTTCATATATTTCATCACTCAGCATTTGGATCTCAGAGAAACTCCATGATATATTTCTCCTATTTATGCTTTCTGTCAGTAAAATAACAATGTGAATAATTCGATGCTGAAATTTACCTGATTAAATCAAGAAAAGTTTGTTTCAAAATTCTCTTTTTTAATATCTTATATTGTCTCTCAAGGACACTATTTATTCAGTCTTTGATATATTTCAAAGAAATTGACTTTAATCATATCTGGAACTCTAACTCCATTCCAAATAGTAAGTTCTAAATTATGTGAGAATAATCTTTGAGAACTTAATTACATAATAAAATACTTCAATGTCTGTAACTTCTTTGATTATATTAAATTAATTTTAAATTCTACAGATTTTTAAATGAAATATTTTTAAAGGAAAAAATAATCTGTAGAAAAGGGAGAAAGAGGATCAGGAAATCACAAAGATGAACAGCGGTACCGAATATTTTTAGGTACAGACAACTTGCGATCGCTCAGAGGTTTGACTGGTTTCAGATATTCTGGAAGAGCTGGGTAGAGAGGGGGAAGGTGCTAGGAATCAAGCAGGTGATGTTTCTCAGTTGAAGTCAGTAATTTGGAGTTTAAGCTTCAACCTCCCTTCTCTCACCCTATATAAGGGTTGCTAATCAAGGCTAATTAGCCAGATTATAGCTCCTTGCTGGGGAGATAAATGAACAGAAGGAGGACACAGCTGCAAAACCAGGATGAACAGTACTTCTCCAGCTTGGTGCGCACAAATCACCTGGGGATTTTGTTAAGAGGCGAATTCTAAGTCAAGCAAATGAGAATGTGCATTTCTAACAAGCTCCCACCTGGTATCTATGCAGCCAATCCTTGCATGACACTTTTGTGTATCGAGATTGGAGTTGATATAGTTCTATTCTCAAGTTGTATCCATGACTGACTCATCACCTTAGTTAATTGACTATTCACTATACTTCTTGCGCTAGCACAATAATTTCTTTATATGTGAGAAAACAATGAAACTAATACAAATCTCTTTGTTTATGTTATTTAATCTACCATTTCAGTGAAATGAAGTGAAACTTTGAAAAGTGAAATGGTGTGAGAAAAAGATATTTTCTGAAGTAATCATTTGAGAAAAATTAGGCAAGCTGAAAGAAAGAAAACGAATATCCCTTTATCCAAATGAGTTTTTTCCTTATTAGGCCACTTAACATTTTCATTTAAAAGGTCTAGAATAATTTATGTAATAATAAGTCAGTTTGGCCCTATCTAGGTAGTTGGCTTGGAGTAAAATGACTAAGTTTTTGTGTCTCCATCTGTAAAATGAGTAAATTGGATAAAATTAGTTTTATTGCCTCAAAATTCTGAAATTGTATAAGAATTTTTGTACCCTTATTTAGCATTAACATAAAACAAATATTTGTCAGAAGTTTAACTCAAATCCTAAATAATCAAAAGCAAAGGAATATAGAAATCTAGTGTCTTAATGATTGATAGTAATAGGATAACAGGTCTGAATTCCAGCTCTGCTAACTTCCTGACTGAGGGACTCCGTTTTACTGTAGTTTCTCATTTAATAAAAAAGGAAAAGAAGCAAAAATGCACCTCCTAGGATTGTTTTGAAAAGCTAGATGTTTTGGTATGTGTAGGACATTTAAAACCATGCCTACCTCTTGGCAAACTATTTATTAAATTAAATAAATCATCAAAAATTAAAAACGAGGGACTGACCCGGTGGTGTAGTGTTTAAGGTCACATGCTCCTCTTTGGCAGTCCGGGGTTCACAGGTTCAGATCCCAGGCATGGACCTATACACCACTCATCAAGCCATGCTGTGGTGGCATCCCACGTATAAAGTAGAGGTAGATTTGCACAGGTGTTAGCTCGGAAACAGTCTTCTTCAAGAAAAAGATGAAGATTTGTAACAGCTGTTAGCTCAGGGCCAATCTTCTTTACCAAAAAAAATAAATAAATGAACAACTAAATGAAATATTAAAGGAGACAGAACTGAAACACTAACAAAAATAAGCATAGCAGTTTCCAACTATAATCATTAAAAATACCCTGCAAGTTTCATTGATTGTAAATGTGACTTGAGAGTGATGAAATTCTTTAGAATTTACAAGGCTAAAAGTGAGAAACAACACAGCATAGAAGTTTTCCGCTTTTTTACTCTTAATTTCTGACACAAGTCTCAAAGTAAAAGCAAAAACTCCAAAACCAAATACCATTTGTAAATTAAGCCTGACAACTGTAAAGGGTAAATAAAAACTGTCAGGTTCTGTACCACTAGCCAAAGTCAACTACAATGACCTCCTAAAGAACAAGAAATGTTCTTAACAAAAGCATGAATCTTAAACTTTTTAGGGGAATATCTGAGGTTTTGTTTTTCTTGAATAACTTAGTAGTATTGTTTGAATTTACCTTTGGAATTGAAAGTATTCAGTAAAAATCACATGTAGAAACCTCCCTTCTGCTTTTGGCCAAGATGAAGTAACATGGGCAAGATGTACCTCTTGACTGAAAAGAAAATTATAAAAGTCATATAAAATAAATGAGTTTTCAAGACCTTGAAAATCCAACAGCTAAGGAAGCGATCCCAGAGAGAGGAAACAAATGAGATGAGACTTGTGATTGTCGTGCCTTCGTGCCTTACTACTGGAAAGGCATTGGGCCTTGATGCCAGGAGACGAAACACAGGACAGCCTTAATGACCTCTCTGATTTGAGCAGGCTGAGCTGGGAGTCCAGGAAGGTGAAGATGGCTAGCATCTTAGGGCTGGATATGGGGGGAACAATCTTCACAGAGAGAGCTTCAGAGCCTTGCAGAATCACCCAGTTGAGTTTTCAGCTGAGAGCTGATCAGCACATGCATATGAGAAAGCTATCTAAAACCAGTGAAAGAAGCACCCCAAGGATGAGAAGGACCAAGCCCCGGAAGCTCGCACAAGCCAGGAAGAGTTCCTTTTCCCAACAGCCTGAGTGAAGAAACCTTGTAATGTTGTTCTATTTCTAGTTCTGTTTAACGTGTTCACTCTTTTCCCTAAACATTGGGAATATATTATAAAATGTGATTTATGGTGAAAAAGTTCTCTCTTGGAAGAACTGAAGACAAGACTTTTTTTGGATTAAGGACAGTCTTTTCACAAGTAATAAGTATTAACACACTTTTTAGTTAGTAACTTTGCTATACTTCTGGGCTGCTAGTGAGATCTTTCACGAGAGAAATTACTACTACTAATGATAAATTTTGCAACAGCACCAGGATTCTGTTCAATACTGATTCTAGTATCTATGTGAAGAGAATGATGGGGAGTGACTCTCAAAGGGCAAAGGGCTCAGAATGATTCCTCCAAGAATTCTTGTATACACACATTTTTAAAGGACAAGATAATGAATGTTTCCCAGATGAGGAGGAGGGACAGAATTAAGAGGCTTAAAATATTATAGATGAAAGGAAAGTCCCGCTCTTCCTCACCCCAATTGTGGGATTAATCTCTTTCGGTAGGACAGGTTCTCAACCACTCACAGGAGAAACAATCGTTCTTAGAACTGTCATGCCCAAGTTCGATATTTTCTAGACAATTATGTTCCATTAGGAAGGACGTTGGGTCATGGAAAAAGAAAAATAAACAAACAAATAACATATAAAATTGGAAACCAGACAGACTTGGATTTGAATCTTAGATGTTCCACTTATTATCTAAGCCCTAGTTTTTTAAGCAGTGTAATAGATAAATTAACGCCAGTATTGCAGGATCATTGCGAAGATTAGAGAAAATCTGTACAAAGTATAACCCATCAGGAGCTCGAGGAAGACAGCAGCAGGAAAGTATCTAAGCTCCTCTACATTCATTTAATGATTCATTCATTTATTCATAGGGCCTCTCTTTATTTTAGCTTATACTACATATTAGATGTCACTCTTCTAGAAGAATGTGTGATATCAGTGAAGAAGATAAACATTCCTAACCTCATTAAATTACAGCATGAGAGGCTCACAATTAAAATAAATCTGGTAAATTAATAAGTTATGTCCTTTGGAAAGTTAAAGCAAGTTAAAGGAGATCAGTGGTGCAGGGGTGGGAGCTGGTTGTAATTTTAAATAGGGAGGGATTCAGAGTAACCCTCACTAACATAATGATATTTGGCAAAGAAGATAAGAGAAATAGCACTGTGTCTATTTGATGGAGGGGCATTGCAAGCAGAGAGAAAGCGCAGGCAAAGTCCTAGAAGCAGGCGGATGGCTGATATGGCAAAAGAACAAGGAGGACACTGATCAAAACGCATCAAAGAGCAAGGAGAAAAAGGAGGGAAATGAAGATAAAGAGCTGTGTGTGTGGTCATGGGAACCAGCTGGATGGGGTTGGGTTTTACAAGCCATCATAGGGACTGATTTTTCCTATTAGTAAAATGGGAAATTTTTGACTAAAGAAGTGACATAATCTAACTTATGTTTTAAAAGGATCACTCTGGCTGCAGTATTAAGACTAAAATGGGTAAGCGTGGAAGCAGGAAGAATAGTAAAGAGGGAATAACAGTGCTCTAGGCGAGAGAGGATGATGGCTGGGACTTGGTTGGAGGAGGTAAGGTGATAAGAAATGATGGCATTCTGGATTTATTATAAAGATAGAGCCAGTCCATCTGTCTCCTGAGGACACCGGCAGAGCCCAGAGTGAAGCCTTTGGCTCTGTCAGTCCCAACACAGAGCACAGACTCAGGAACTATTTATTTTCTAGCCAGATGGGTGACTGGGGTCAAAGAACTGTGGCAAGCATCCAGGAATAGCATAAGCCTGATCTACAGTAATCTGGAAATCCCTGGGGCTTAATGTGATTATGTCTCATCTCTCTGTCCAAAATTTTCTGAATCCAAAGAGACAAAGTGGATTTCTCCTGATGGCAAAGATAGGGTCTGACAACCATCAGCTGCTACCACACTGGCTCATAGCAGCAGAGACCCTGGTCCTCTTCATCACGTTTAGTGTTGGCTGCAGTTAAAATGGTGCTTGCTGTGATCCACTGCCCAGATTGTCCTTCAGGAATGAAGAGCATACTCCCCCAGCTGCCAAAAATACTACCAAAAGGTGGCCTTCAGCTGTCAGCCTTCATTGGGGATTGTCTTGGCTGAAGAAAACTGCCAAGCACAAGGTCATGCCTGCTACTAAGGGTAATCACAACTAATGCTTAATCTGTGTGGGAGTGAAAGGTCCGATCTCCTTGCCCCAACTCAGGATAACGCAGAAGGATCATTCTAGTGCCATATCTCTTCATGAGGTCAACTGTGAACTTTGTTTGGACTGCATCATAGCTCGTCTTTCTTTGACCAAGACTGCTTCTTTCCCCATCCTGCTAAGATATTTAATAAATATCTTGCATGTTAATATCCATCTCAGATTCTCCCTCCTGAGCAACTCAGTTTGTAATAGTTGATATCAGGGGGTGATCTGAGAAAGTAGATGCTAGGATGAAATTTTGGAGCCAGATCATCTATCACTCAGCAATGTGGACTCAATCATTGTAGTAAGTGAAGTACAGAAAGCATAAGGTAACAAGTGATTATAAAAACTTACCATCAGGGGCTGGCCTGGTGGCGCAGTGGTTAAGTGCACACATTCCACTTCGGTGGCCCAGGGTTTGCTGGTTTGGATCCCAGGTGCAGACATGGCACCGCTTGGCAAGCCATGCTGTGGTAGGCGTCCCACATACAAAGTAGAGGAAGACGGGCATGGATGTTAGCTCAGGGCCAGTCTTCCTCAGCAAAAAGAGGAGGATTGACAACAGATGTTAGCTCAGGGCTGATCTTCCTCAAAAAAAAAAACAACAACTTACCGTCAATGTAAGAGATGGTCTGCCAATAGAAGATAATGTATTACCTCTCTTTTTCGCTCTCAACCTCTTTGCGTGTATGCATCAAGGAAAGGCCATATGAGGAGATGGTGAGAAGGCGTAGTTTGCAAGCCAGGAAAAGAGCTCTCACTAGGAACCTTGATCTTGGACTTCCCAGCTGCCAGAACGATGAGAAATACATTTCTGCAGTTTAAGCTAACCAGTTTATGGCATTTTGTTATGGCAGCCCGAACAGACTAATGCACTATCCCACTAGGGAAGTCTGGTGAAAAAATATTTATATTTTATGAAGATGTCAAATTCAGCATAGCCTTTTCCATATGGAGTAGATAGCTAGAATTTTTCATTAAGAAGTTCTCCTTTAATATCATATATTTCCGGAGATGACCAAAAAGTTGTTTCACTAAAAGTATAAAGTTAAATTCCCACACTTTTTGACTGAGGGAGTGTCAGTTTACTCAAAAGCACTCCAGCCTTTTGATAACATGACCCATGGACAACAGCATTCTTGTTCCTTCAATAGAGTGACGTCCAGTGCATTGATATAGTAGGTAACATGAACTCTCAAAGCCAGATACTCAGGTCAACTTAAAGCTGCCAGAGCAAACAGAAAGTAATTCTATATATTTACCCAAAAAGTTTATTTTTATTCATTATTTTTGTTTGCTTGCTTATGTGTTATTAGTGTGGGTTTTTTTGGTATAATGTGGCATATTTATTACTACTACTAGTCATGCAAACTACTTCACTCTGTTGCTTTTTAAAGTCAAAGTTTTCAGCTTGGAATATGGTCTATTTGATTGTTTGTTTATGACACTGTTATTGTGGTTTTTCCCCACTGTATATTCATTTTATTTTTTGGTCCCCACGTGTAAATTTCAAAAGCGAAATCGTGTGCTAGCTCAGGAGAGAGAAGATATTTACAGGGCATGCATTCTGTTTTAATGCCCTAGTAATATAAAGGATATTTTTCATGTGGGAATGCTTTAAAGGCCTCTAAGTTTTCAGATTTCATTATAAACAATCTGATGAGGGAAACCCCAAAACAATTTTTAAAAAGGGAGTCCCTCAAGATGCAGCTATCTAGCTGAGAAAACACTTTTGGAGTAGATATGACCCATGCATTGCTGTGTTCAGTTTATTTTTCTTCCTTTATGGTATTTTTATGCATTGAATATACATTCTACTTCTACCATGTTAACAGGTGCTGCTGGATTAAAAAGTGAATCCGGTGGAATTGAAACCCTCAAGAAGCACACAAAAATCCAGATAACCAGATACTAAGGAATACTTACAGCATAGTGTTATGTGTATAAAGATGGCATGTAAAAGACAGTGTTGGTACAGAAAGAAACGATGAAGTTTGCATGTGGGAGGCGAGGCGATGGAGATATATACCGTCATTGAATCCTCCACAGAAAACGTGACTGTGATCTTTGTGCTGGACCTTGACATCAAATTTTACCAGAAAGGGTATAAATATGTGAAGCACCCAAACAGCATTCTATGTCTGGGCAATGCTCGTGAGTTTCTGTTTGGAGTGAAGGATGATAAGGCAGAGAAGTTCAAGGAGGAGGGTTCTTGAACTCCTATAGCATCATTACTGTCTATTTGAGTCAGGCTTCTTTTGGTTTCAAGTGATAGAAACTCTAAACACATTAGATTAATATGAAAAGGGAGTTTATTTTTTCAGGTAACAGAAACATCTAGGGCTAGCATCAGAAAAAGAATCTGGATATTAGATCCAGGTGACATTTATTAAAGTCAGTATGTAACAACCATAAAATTGCTGAAGATTCAGGATGTTACACTAAGAGATTTAAGAGGATTGGTCAGCTTCCCCCTGTGGCTGCTTGTGACCATGTAGGACTTAGAAACAGCAAGGATACCGTCGCCTCAGCAAGAATGCAGTCACTGGCTAGGAAACCAGGGAGACTTGAGAAGCCATGCTCACCGAGCAGCCAGTAGCCTCATTTCTTCCATCATCCTTTGCTGTCTTTACACTCTTTGAGCCTGTAGGTTCTGAAAGAGTTGGAGCATTCATTGAAGTGGTCATTCTCACAATGTGTCAAAGCCAGTAGTCCATGGGATTAATTTAATTCCTAAGAAAATTTCGGGTGCCCTTACCAGAAGGACAGCAAGTTAGGCAGGCAAAAAACATAAGTCCACGCAGAGGCCAACTGCTTGATGTTTGCAGGAGGCTGTAAATGCCTTGAGGACAGGGAAAATGTCCAAAAACTTCTTAACCTTCTGTATCACTCAGAAGGAAGCTGAATTAGAATGTATAAAATTGATAAGATTTTATTAAGACCAACTGACTAGTTTCTTTCTTTCCTACAGTATTTTTTCCTGACTCCCAAAGGACTTAATGTCCATATTACACATTTTATTACTGACATTTGGAGCCTATAAATTTGCTAAATAATTCAATGTGTAAAAGTCTTGTCATTATAATTAGGTTATGACCACTTAGAAGGTAGGCTATGATTTTATCTTTTCCCACCCCAGCCTCTATTATAAAGTCATTAATTTATTTAATTATTCTTTTATTTATCAAATACATAGAGCAACGTACTATGCATCAATGTGCTAACTGCTGGAGACACAAAGATGAATATAACACTATCCCTAACCACAGATCTCAAATTAACTGTTTTGCACTATTGCTACCACAAGTTCATCCTAAAGGGAGAGTCAGATTACAACAAATTATTACACTGCAGTCAAAGCAATACTACCGTTAGCGTACGAGAAAAATAGATGATGGAGAAGGAAGTCAATGTTCGGCTATGGTAGATGAGCAGATTCTCAGGACAGACTCACAGAAAGCCGATTTAGACTAAATCATGCGATATAAACTGAGGTTTACTTAAGAGGGGAGGAAAAACAAGTCACGTCAGCATTTATCATTTATTTATTCATTTGTTGTGGTTCTGCTAATGAAAATTTCTTTCAGATTCTCTTTATTTGGAAAAAAAGTCATTTTTTCTTAAATTCTGAAAGAGTTTTTTACTGGTATAGGATTCTAGGTTGAGATTATTTTCTTTCAGCACTACTAAAATGTCATTCCAGGGCCAGCCTGGTGGCGCAGTGGTTCAGTTCACACATTCTGCTTCGGTGGTCTGGGGTTTGCCAGTTTGGATCCCAGGTGTGGACCTACACACTGCTTATCAAACCATCCTATCACAGGCGTCCCATATAAAGTAGAGGAAGAAGGCACGGATGTTAGCTCAGAGCCAATCTGCCTCAAAAAAAAAAAAAGTCATTTCACTATATGCTGGTTTTCATAATTTTTGTTATGAAGTTGTATCTGTAAGTTTTTCTGTTGCTCTTTTAAAGGTAATGTGCTTTTTTTCACTCTAACTACTTTTAAGATTTGTCTTTGTCTTTGGTTTTCATCAGTGTTGATATAATTGTCTAAATGTGTTTTGTTTGAACTTATCCTGAATGAGTTCACAAAGCTCCTCAAATCAGTTTTGGAAACATATCAGCTGTCATTGATCGCTTCAAATATTCCCCCTTCCCCCCGTCCACCACCGCCCGAAACTCACAGAGCTGGGAAGAAGGAGTTACAATTTGATTACCACCAAGAAAATATAGCTTTGTTAGCTATGTTTTTAACCTCTATGCTATAACACTTATTTTAGCTAAAAACACAAGATGAGCTTTTCTGTTCTAACTTTGTTCAAAAAGTCAGTTTTGCAAGAATTTTCTCAAATATCATTTTCTATAAATTAGTTATTTTAATGTCTTTTTAAACAAGCCAAGAATTTCAAAGACACAATCTAACTTGCTAACTTCTCATTTTATTATATTTAAAATGAGATTTTATTTTTTTCCAGAAACACAGACACTTTCAACCTATCACAAAACACCAGCTAAGTGTGTGTGTGTGTGTGTGTCTGAGTGCATGTGTGTGCTTGTATGTGCGTGTGCATGTGTGTTTTCAATTTCTCTATTGCTGGGAATTCCCTAGAACTGGAGTTTCCATTTCAAGCAGCATTTCCTAACTTTGACTGATGTTGGTATCTTTTCATTTATACAAGGGGAATTTACGCATTGTTTTTGAAGTTGTTTTTACATTACTCTTGTTGACTTTATGTTAAACAATTTCCTATTTCCTAAGAGGGTATTTTTAGTAATATGCTTTCTCATTGTTTGATTCAGAAGCTTGTAACAGAGCCAGAGTTTCTATCATGTACTATTTAAGTAAATGATTTTAAATATATAGTGTAGGGGAAAGATTTTTATTTATAACACTAATTAGGAAACATTACAAAATAATATTAATAAAGAACAACTATTTGTCCCAAGAAATATTAAGACCAAGAAGAAAATGGACAATTGTTAGAGTAGTATTTGAATTAACAAGGCATTATACTAACAGTCTCTTTATGTATTGTAAACTAATATAGCTCAAAAGAATATAAAATAATGTCCAAAATATTTCAAATTTTCCAATTTGCTCTAAGCAATTATACCACTTTTCCCAGGATGTTACACTAATTTTGTATATTTAGCTCACATTTTTTAATTTAAGATTAATTGCTCTAATATGAAAATATATTGTCAAGTTTTAAAGAATGTGTTAAATTGAAACCACATGGATTCCTAATATAGGAGGAATGAAAACATGAGTATAAATATTTTGACAACTGTAAACATGTAAGGATGTTTTCTTATCAAAAACAAAATTTCAATGTTTATTTGCATTTGGAAAAGAGCAAATTATCTTACTGAATTATTCTAATTATCTGAATTCCCACATGCAGTCTCTAATGTTGATATGTTCTTATCTATTTTATCATACATAATTAGTGTCTATACTAAGATGCTCGGTATTTAAAGTATAGAGAGCAATTAAAGTAATAGAATCTTTGGCAAATTATTTATGAAAAGAGTTTGTAGATGTCATCAATTAAAATTACACCTTTAAGTGGTATTTTTCTAAAGTTAATTTCGTATTGATTCTAAACATTATGTTGTATAAATGAAATAAATTATCTATTTCAACTGAGAGTGTAATGAATCAGATCTGTAGGATTCTTTATTTTGAAGACAATGAGGTGTATTATAACACTAGAGACCTTGGCTCCAAAGCATCGTATATTCTCTACAGTGATTCCATTAAGAGAGGGGCTTAACCAAGGCTAGGATGGGAGGGGTGAAATGGGATGTTTTTCTGGCCACTGTGGGGATAGTCAACAATCCAAATAATTATATTCAAAGGATTACTAGAGAATTAACAAATATATAAATAGGTTTACTTATTAATCTAATAATCCATGTCCTAGAAATAGAGAGAAACCAAATGAAGTATGGAAACTTTGAGCTATTGCCCAGAGGATGAGGGAAATATTGGACCTGGATATAGATCCCAACCACTATGAGCTTTGGTTTTATTACCAATAAGGGGAAAGAAGTGTCTTAGTTCAGAATAAGCTGGCATAATAGTATTGAAATCTAGATGAAAGAGACATTTAGTGTCATTAAGTGCAAATGGAAAATAATAAAAGAAGAAATAAAAAGCATAACAAATGAACAAGAACCAGGAACAGAAAATAGCAGATTTGAAAAACATTCTGGGAGTGAAAAATGCAGAAACTGCAATTTAAGACTAGGTGTACTGTTAAACAGCAAGCTTAGACACAGAGAGACAAGAAATAATTGGTTAATTAAGAGATAAAGAATGCTGCACATATAAAAGAGTGTGTAAATGGAGAAAGACTAATATGCAAGCTAAAAAAAAAAGAGTTCCAGAAAAAGAGAAAAGAGAGAGAAAGGGAAGATGATAAATAAAACTATTTTTCGGGGGCTGGTCCAGCGGCTTAGTGGTTAAGTTTGTGCACTCTACTTTGGCGCCCTGCAGTTTGCGGGTTTGGATCCCGGGCGTCGACCTACCCACTGCTCATCAAGCCATGCTGTGGCAGCATCCCACATGTGAAGTGGAGGAGAATTGCCACAGATGTTAGCTCAGGGACAATCTTCCTCAAGCATGTAATTGACAAGCTTATGATCCAGACTAGACAAATTTTTTAAAAGTGGAATCAATAAGGGAGCGAGAAGGGATAAAGGCGGTATAGAAGGAGAAAAAGGAGAAGAATTAAAAAGGAGAAGACAAGCAGTAAGAAAAAGAGAAGAAAGGAGTTTTCCTTAAAGAAATAAGGACTCACTATAGGTGTGCAGTAATTAAAAGAGTACAGTGTTGATACGTGAATTGGTTAACAATGGAATAGAATAAAGTACATGGAAACAGATCCATGAAGATGATCCTGTAGTATATGAGGGATGCGGATCATAAACCAGTGAAGAGGTGACTCTCCACTCAACGGTGCTGGGACAATTCACTGTTCACATGAGTAAGAATAAAATTAGATCCTCATCTTAGATCATACAGAAAAATTCAGCCCAGTTAGGTCTAAGCATAAAATTTTAGGGCATTTCAAACCTTAAAACATTTAGATATTTTTTTACTTGCTAAAAAAAATAGCATCAAAAAATTTTACTCTATAAGTATTGTTTTAATACATTCTAGATAACTAATTTTTCAACAGAAACACAATTTTATGCTTTTCTTTTGTTTTTTATCCTGCTTGTTTTTCTTTTGTTTTTTGCTATGAGCTAATTTTTTATTAAAAACATACATTCCAATATTGTCCAAATTTAAATTAACTATTGAGTAATATTTCCTGCATTATTCAATATTTTAAATATCAACTAAGGGTAGGGTACATACATTGATTACAGTTATAAAATCTTTAAACTTTTTCAAATAATTCATTAGTTAATATTTTTGGTTCCAAAAATTCCTCTATTCCTTTCAGCATCTACCATTTTAAAGCAATACATTTGCTGAATATTTTCTTTACACACATCCTTAAATCTCCATATAAATGCCTGCATCTTTCTTTCTCCCTTCTCCCCCAAGAAATATTCTTCATGATCTCCTTCGGAGCTTCTACGCTATTTTTAAACGTCATATGTTTTGGTTATCTTTCGCTGTCAACAAACTCCCCTAAAACTTAGTGGCTTTAAACAACCACCATTTAATTACCTAAAATATTATAGGTCAGACACGTGGACAGGGCACGGTGCATTTGGATGGTCTCAGCTCCAAATCATGTCTGCTGGGCAGGGCCTGGGACCTTGTTCTCAGCAGTGGCTGGATTTCTTGGTTCTCCTCTATGTAGTTTCAAGACTTTTCCCTCTGCATGTGACCTCGCCACATAGGCTCTCCCTGGTTAACTTCTCACAGCATGGAAGCCAGATTCCAAGAGAAGAAAGTGAAAGCTGCCTGTTCTTTTTAAATCTAGACTTGGAAGTCCACTGTATTCTGTGGGGAGAAACCGGTGAGAAGGGCAGCAAAGATTCAAGGAGAGCGTAAATAAGCTCTACCCCTTCATGTGAGAAGCAGAATGTGATGTGAAAGGGAAGGAAATTTGGGGACTATCATGTTAAGTGCATAGTGTTAGAGATGCCAAGTACTATAAAAATATTAGGCAGAAAGCTTAGCATTTGAACACAGGATTGCTTAATTTCAAAGTCCACATTCTTTTCAACAGTCCAAACTTTATCCCAAAGATTAGAGGCTGGATTTTAAGAATTACATCAAAATAAAAAGGTTTATAATTACAGATTTCTTTCCAAAATCATGATATACACATTAAACTTAGCATTCAATGAACTGAGGCTTTAAATTGAAACTATAAAAATTTATCCATAATTTTATTAAGAAGGAAGTGGTGTTTCTCTATTAATTTCTAAACTAAAAGTGAGAAAATTGCATTGCTTTTATACTATTAAATGACTTCTATAATGTAATATTTCTAATAATTTTTATCTTGTTACTTAAGCAATACCACCTAAGAGTTAGAAAACCACAGCTAAATTAAACAGAAGGAAAACTGTATAAAATTTAGGAAATGCAGACAGTTAAAAAATACTTAACTAATTTTTATTTCCACCACCAGACTACCCACTGTTAACATTCTAGGCATAGCTTTCATTAATTTTTCTATCACCATTGGACACAGAATAAAACAATTAAGCCTAGAAACATCTCTATTATTTTATTCATCAGCACTTGCTCCCTACCTTAAATCACACTTTTTCTCTATCATTACATTTGTTCACAATTCCTTCTCAATTACCTATTATTTCCAAGGCTTGGTCCAATGTTATCTTCTACTATAAAGGCACTGTAGGAAAGGAACTCTTTTCTGTATTGGAGTAAATTATGATTCTGGAGTCAGATTATTTGGCAGTGGATGGAATAAAGAATATGAAACAATAAAGGAAGCAGCATTATCTGAGATAAAAGAAGAAAACTAAAGGAAATTTACTATTCTCTATTTCCAAAACCATTCTACTAGATTTTCCTACTTTATTTCCCAAATAATAGCAACATCATAACTTTCTTGCAAAGAGAAAAAAAAAAAACAAGGCTTATCTGTAATTGAAGTGTGAGTCTAAAGTAATCGACTGGTTCATTCAAACTTTTGAAATTAGTACAATAGTTGAAATTACAATATCTATTGCATAGCTTTCTCGCCTTTAATAGTATTTTTTTCTTTGTTTCCCTCATATTTTGGAATGTGGGGTTAAGTAGAATTCACTGAGTTAATTCCAAGTGAGAGTTAGAACATTTTAAAACATGGAACTCCTAATACGGTATGACACTGTCTCTAATTTAATCATTCTTGACTGTTTTCCATCACTACTCTTGATATGCATGTAAACTATTCTTCCAATAAGGCCTTGTGAAAATAGCACCTAACAGAACAACTCTATTTATAAAACAGGGAGTTTTCAGATTTTTCTGTGTGCTAATACATGCTGTGTGCCCTTAAAACATACTCTATGACTTCCAAGTGGAATCATGCCGTCATAATGACCAGTCCAATTTTCCATTGTATAAAAAGTTCATTATGTAGCTATAGCCTGAAACAAATGTAAATGAGGTGAGTCATTACACGAGAATTATCTCTCAGTTTTTGGCATCAGGTTTTATATTCCAGAGAGCAGATTTCATGAGCTTTTTATGTTGTATAAAATTTGTACACATATGAGTCCTTGTAACTGAAAACTGTTGAATGGGTTCTTTTCTCCTTTGAAAAGAAAGCTCCTTGTATCATTGCTGAAAAGTCAGCAAGCAAAGCTGTAATAATTTTAACTTCTCAACCTATCATTGCAATCTTTAAAAAGTTATTTTTGAATAACCTATACATATAATACAATTATCTCCATATGATCTTTAGGAAATTTGCATAACAGAATATCGAGTGGGGCTTTCCTACCGTCCTGTTGTGCCAGAAGCTTAAAGCTAGAGGTAAGGAAGAGCTAAGTACTGGTATATTCTAAGGAGAGCCACCCACAACTAGTCCTGTCACCCCTAACTCTGAAGCAGAAGAACACGACCCTACTGCTAGTCCAGGTGGGGAAAGCACTGGGCACGGGGAAAGCAGAGCTGTAGTGCTGGACCTCCTGGGGACTGCGATGTTCTTGGAGAGATTTCCTTTCTATTCTCCTGGGAGGAGGCGGCACTCTTTCTCCTGTGAATGAGCCCCTTTCTCGCTCAGGCACTGTTACTCTTAACTCTCTGGTGAACTGGCGGGTCCGGAGTTTCAGGGCTGTGCACGGAATCCGGGCAGCTGTACCTGCTGTTCCCAGAATCCCCCAAATTAGGCCTTTGTTTGTTTGTTTTGAGCAGGAAAGTTGACAGATTGTTACCCTTCTCTGCTGGGATTCCTAGCATTACTTTTACCAGCCTTGCTTTTAGTACGCAAAACATTTAACATTTAAATGTGCTTGTCAAGAAAATAAAAATAATACTACCATATTAACAAAAATCAATATTAAAATTGAAAGCTCTAGAAATAATCTACTCAGTATAGTTGAAAAGTCTGAAGATGTTCTGTAAACAAATACAATAAATAGGTTAAAACCCTCTTCTGCCTTTTACTAGAGGTATGGTATGGGAAAATTACCTTCTTTCTGTAGAAATGAAACTAATACTTACCAGAAATAATATTTATAAAGTAATTTTAACCAGGACATGGCTAATAGAAACTAATTTTTTAACTGATGCAAAATAAAATATTCTGAAAAAGAATGCAAAATTTGTAAAGATAAATTACATTGACTTTTATTGTGTGTATTTAAGTATTGTTTTATTTTAAATATTTACAATAAAAATAAAATTATTTTTCCATACTCATAATACTCTTGAGTTACTAAAATTGTAATCTAGTTCTACTTTTAAACATTATTTGAAGTAGCTGATGAGACAATAGTTTCAACTATCCATGTGAAAATTCAAGCATTGTACTAACAGACGCACACACAAAAAACACATTCCCACATGATATACTTTGCTTAAGAAGAAATTGTAAATGTTCGTGTCATAACACATTATGCTTTGCCTAAAGGCGTCTAAGTGGTTTCTGATGTTTGGGCATTATGTAAATGATTTTTCTAAATATCTTTTGTGGATTTTCATATTTATTTTAATGCCAAATTGGATTTCATGATGCCCAGTAGGCAACTAAAGTTTTTAAGCTTACAAACTATACCCATTTTGTATTTTATTTCTTTCTTCCGTTATATAAATTTGACATATACAAACACTCCCTCAAGTATAGTGATTTCTATATTTTTGTATATTCCTTTTATTTCTAATAACTGTAAAATTTATTTGAAAATGATTAAAATATTCAACATACTAAGTTGTTTCCTCAAATTTAATAAATCCCAAACCATATTAATTAAAATCCCTCTATCATTAAAGAGCGTTACATTCAAATAAAGTCCAATCTAAATAAAAATAGCTCTTTCTTGCATCTTACAAATATTAGTTAAGGGACTGGCCCCTTGGACGAGCGGTTGGGTTTGCTCACTCTGCTTCAGTGGCCTGGGGTTTCGCTGGTTCAGATCCCGGGCGTGGACATGACACCGCTCATTGGGCCATGCTGGGGTGGCATCCCCCATAGCAGAGCCAGAAGGACCTACAACTAGAATATACAGCTATGTACTGGGGGGCTTTGGGGAGAAGAAGAAGAAGAAAAATATATAAATTAGTTAAAATGTGTTGAACATCTTCAGTTTAACCCTCCAGATTTATTCTCCATCCTTTTTTATCTTGCTCTGCTCCCTAGAAGACTGACCCATTAGGACTGCATCCAATTGCTCCATAGCCTTCAGATTTTCTATTGCAGGTGGACAGTGGGAAGCACAGCAGGAGATGGGAATGTGGGAGCAGAGTGATGTCAGCACATGTATCACACATGTATTCCCCTTGCTCCCTTCCTGGCTAGTTGCCATGTGGACGTGCCCTTTTACCGAAGGTCATATTTTCTTTTTTCTTTCTTTAAAGGTATGCTTTTTTATGGTGAGGAAGACTGGCCCTGGGCTAACATCTGTTGCCAATCGTCCTCTGGTTTTTTTTTTCCTCCCCAAAGCTCAGTATATAGTTGTATATCCTAGTTGTAAGTCATTCTAGTTCTTCAAAGTGGGATACCACCACAGCATGGCCTGACAAGAAGTGTGGAGGTCTGTGCCCAGAATTGGAACCCACAAACTCTGGGCTGCTGAAGCGGCGTGCAGAACCTAACCAGTTGGCCATGGGGCTGGCCCCTGAAGGTCATATTTTCTATTAGGCATTCTTCTCCATATAGTTATCCTCTCTAAATTCTAGTAAACATCCCCTCTCCTTCCTCTTGCTCCTTTAGGTCTGGGGTGGTAATGGCTTCCTGAAGTATTATTCTAAACTCTACCCACACCTTTATAAATAGTCTCTTTATTAAACTCTTCTGAAATTGCCTAGTTTAAATGAGCTGTTTGTTTCCTTCCAGGACTCTAATACATTCAGTTTCCCATACAACTTTCTAAAATATTTATATAGGTTAAGATTTTTGGTACTCAGGGAATCTTTAATGTTTTATACATAAGCTCAAAGGTCAATTCGTTGCTAGTTTGTCATAGCAGTATGTAGTCTCAATTGCTATGAACTATACATTCCTTTTTAATGTCTCATCAGCCCCTATTGTATTATCTAGAGCCCACGTCATTCAGTAATAACTAGAATGTTCTACTGTTTACCTTCCCTCACAAGCTTCTTAATCTTATTCATTTCTGAAATTCTTTCAGCCATTGTTTCACTCCCATGACGTTAAATTTTCGTAACAGCTGAGATTAAATATTGACTTAAAACTTTCGTAAGTCAACCTTGCAAAGGGTGGTAATCCCTGCATAAGAGAAGATTTAGGAATGCAGATTAAATAGGTCTCTAGAGGCACCCACATCACTTTAATTTCCTGCATGCAATCAAAGATTATGAAAATACAGATTATAGGGCTGTGAAGATGGCTAGACAAAAGCATGGCTGCAAGATTTAGATTTTCCATAATTATATTGTGTCACTGATTATTCTCAGGAATCAGGAGTATTTGCAACCCCAATAATGCATTAGTTAAGATACTCAAAAGTACTAAAGGATCATGAGCAGGGCCCAAAGTTTATTGATATAAATCACAGCTGTAAGACCCCATAACTGGTACCTTCTTCCAATTCAATAAAGAACCACAGCACTCTAAACTTTGTCATTTTTGTACTCTTTTGTATTTAGCAGCTCAGATACCCGATGATATTAAGCTTAATAAAAAGGGAACCCAAGTCCCTTAATTGACCTCCCTACCTCCAATTTCACACAGCTTCAATATCTTCTCTAAATGGTCACCAGAGTGCATTTTCTAAAACGAAATTATCCTATTTCAAAACTTTCAGTGGCTCACATTACAAAGATTTACAAGACAAAGGTCAAGACCCTCATCGAGAACTCACCAACACACTGAGCTATTTGAACTTCCTCGTATTTGTCTTTCTATTTCCAGCTTTTCAGCATTTGATTACATCATTTTCTGCCATGAATGCCTTTCTCCATCTTGCATGCCTGCTGCACAGCCAATCACCTTTCAAAACTCAGCTCACTATGTGACAACATGCCTGGTTTCTAAATTGTTAGCACATCGTGCCACCAACCCTAAGGAATATATTTCTATTTTAGTGCCTAACCTGTATTTATTACGTGTTTCCCTCTGTTGGACTGTGAGTTCCTTACGGGCAAAGACTGTACTTACTCATTGTCATTTCCTTTTGCACCAGCTCAGTGACTGGCATTAGAGGTACCCAGTAATGGATGCCGCATCCATGATGATGGACCTCCTGGAGCAGGTCTGATCTCCATCATTCTTGCTCCCTAGCAGTACACTTACTCTGGTTCTTTGAGCAGATTGTATCTTAAGATTTGAACTAAACTCAGTTAAAAGGTGATGGTAGATGAGGCAAAATAAACACTCTTCTTCACAAAAGAATCCGAATTAGTAATTGTAAAAATTATGACGGAAAGAGAAAAATCAATATTAGAACACTACAGTAATAATTGCTGCAGTCAAGATCCACCAATGCATATTAAAACTATTGGGCATACTTTAAGGAGAAACAGGATGTTTGCATAGTCTCAAAGTATCTCCTCGCAAATATTTATTAATTGCAATGAGAAACTTTACGGTGGAGAAATCTGGCAGACACCACTTCAACCAAGTTAATCACCAGTGTGAACTCATGTCAACATGATATATGTACCTCCATTATGACAAGAAGAGGACATTTTACTGCTGTGATATCTTTCCCAATAACTCATGAACCCAGTGTAACCATGAGAAAATAGCAGAGAAACTTGACCTGAGGAAAATTCTGCAAAATACTCACATTTTTCTTCAAAATAGTCAAGGTCGTGAAAGACAAAGAAAGACCAAGGAACTGTCACAGATTAAAGGACACTAAGGAGACATATGCTATGTGGGATTCTGGAACAGAAAAACTACATTGGTAGAAAAATTGGCAATATCTGAATAAATGCCATAGATTAAAAGATAAAAATAAATACATAACTAGAAGTTGACACTTTTTGACCACCAATTTAAACTTCCAGTTATAAAATAAATAAGTACTGGGGATGTAATGTATAGTATTATTGACTACAGTATATGTGAATGTTGTCAGGAGAGTAGATCTTAAAAGTTCTTATAACAAGAAAAAAAAATCGTAGCATATGTGGTGATGGATTCTACCAAGATATTGTGGTGATCATTCCCTAATATATACGTATATCAAATCATTATGTTGTACCCTTGAAATTAATATAATGTTGTATGTCAGTTACATCTAAAGAAAACCTATTAAGTACATAGATAAATAAAATTATTTTTTCTTAACAAAAAATAATGCTAGAAATATCTTTCACTTCTTCAAATAAAAATCCACGGCTATAATTTGTTTTAGCCAAAGCTATTGTTTTCGTTTTATTTTGACCCATGTTGATTCGGTTTTGAGACAAACCCCCATTAACGTAACAAAAGTTTGAATAGTTTTACCTGTTTCTTTGTACAACTATCATTTATTTTATATTTACTTGGCAGACTATGCAAAATGCTTTACATTTACTAACTCTAGCAGTCTTGAAAACAACTCTTTTTTAGAAACGAGGAGATTGACATTAAAGAAGAGGAAGCTACAAGCTACCTGTCCCAGATTCCACAACCAATAAGTGGCAGAACACAGATTTGAACTCATGACTTTACGATTCCAAAACCCAAGGTTTAAAACTCTGTGCTTGCTTCTTTCTTCAAAAATCAGCAGCCCAAAGTTCACACTTATCAGAAATATCTGACACTGAATTTAGTAAATAAAATTTAAGCTGTGAGAGCTTTCTTGAAACTTTAAGAACCATCTTATGAGATATATCCATACAATCATTCATTTACACTTCACTAATTCTCCCCTCAACTCATGGCACAGTATGAAAAATTTTCAATGAAAACAATTTAATTTTATTAATTAGGTACTTTATTATATTCCTCGCTTGTACAATGTACAGATTTTCAAACAGAACATTTTATTTACAGAGAGCGGTGTTCATTTAAAAGTCTTTAGCAATTTATTTTTATGTGGAAAATGAATGAGCCCTCCCTGCACCATCAGTATATGTGAAAGATTTGTGTAATTTTGAAATCGCTCCGGGGGGTTTCGTTTTTGAAATTGAACAATGGGCTTGCGTAGTCACACTCTTTGAAAACCAGCCAATTTCCATTGAATTGACAGCACTTTATCAGTGTGTATTCTCAGATTGCTGGGCTAGAGACACTGTTGACGCAGAACCAGCATGACAAGTCTCTGTTCTAGCAAGTCTTGCCACAGATTGCCTTTCGCAGAAGAACCACTGTTAGAATGATTTCACCCCTGTAATGAGAAAGAGACTCAGTGAGAGAAGGTCGTTTGTTGTTAGATTGTGACAGGAGCCAGCGTCCCCTTTGCATTTTAAACCGTGATGACATTCTCCCAAATCACATTATGTCAGGCCCAAGCTTCTAGGTGCCTTTGCTTTGCTTTCCTTTGCTTTGCTGTCAGGCCCTATCATCAGGCCTGCAAAAATTCTGATATAAAATTTTGAAGGGAATTTAAGAAATTAGCATTCTAGTGAAAGACCACAAATCATGATTTTTAAATAAAAAGTTTTCTTTTGCCCGAAATCATTTTTCAGACAATCTAGAATGTATTATTTGTTTCCTACCTTACTGAGGAAAAAATAACGTAATTCTATTTGCAATAACATTTCTGCTTGTTCTCTTTTTTCTATTTTAAGTTTGTGAGTCTTCAAATGGACAAAATATCTTCTGAATTCAGCAGGTTTCAAAGGAAATAAAACTGTTTTGAGTCAATTTTTCAGGCCTGCAAACTCTGGAGCAGGAGAGCATGTCTCAGGAGACCACTCCTGGTCACAGGCCAGGCCTTTCCATGAAGCCAGTTCAAGGTTTTCTCTTTTAGTCATGACTGGCTTGCAATAAGACACTCTCTGCTGTCCAGAGTGCATGTGAACTGGAACGGGAAGTGGAAACCTGAGCTGGATCAGGATCTGTGTTTTCTCTCATTTCTACTGTAAAGTAGGGCTGTTGCCTTCCAAGGGTTGTTTGTGTTCTGCAGTTCTTGCAGAATAATTGCCCTTTCACTGTTAGCAGGAAACAGGGAACCAAACAAGTGGCAACGTAATGGGTTGGAAGGTAAAGATTTAACATGAATGGCTGCAGAAGTCAAGTTGTTTCAAGTTGGAATGATATCTTCTGTTTCAGGATCAGAAGAAAAAAGTAATGAAGTTATTCAAATAAATGGACATCTAAGTCTGACATAGTTCTAACAGAAGAATTTTGGAGTCAAACGTGGGAAAGTGAAAGACGCGACAAAAGGAAACTTCATAGAATGATTTCCAAGTTCATTTGGGAAAGTAAACTTGAGAGACTAGTGATGAACCTTTTGAAGGGGAAATAATGAAGGGGAATTTGCCCAATAGATATTTTAAACAATTAGAGGCTGAGGTAATTAATACAGTTTTATTGCAGGAATACACTGACAGGTAAATGGGAAAGGGCTGCTGCTAGCCCATATGGTGTCTTTGTACAAATTAGGGAAACTCCCCACCCCTTCCAAGGCAGCCCTGCAGGTCCTTGGCTAGGAGCTGAGGATGCCTCTGAATTAGAGAAGATGCCCCTTTCTCCAGGCTCATGGACTCCACTGACTTGGCTGGCATAGGAGCCTGGCTGAATTTCAGTAGGCATTGCACCTTTTTTGGGGAATCTTATTGTATTGTGCATACTGTTTGACCACACCAGAAGTTCTTTACAACCAGACCCTAGTTCATATCTAAATTAACAGATGATAAGGACTACTTCTAAAATCACTGGGGAAAAACGGATCATTCAGTAAGTGATGTTGGATGCCTAGGTAATTATCCTGGAAAAATAAAATGAACCAAAGCCTTAGGTTTCACACCAAACTAAACTGGAAAGCAAAAAGTAAAACTACAAAATACGAGAAGAAATATAAATCATTAGTTTGAGTGGAGTGTCTTTATAAGCACTACAAAAAAACCCAGAAACCATAAAAGACTACTGTCAGGGAGGAGAAAATGCTCCCCTTCCCGCCTTGGTTCTTTTGGCTAGTCAAATAATTAAAATGACGTACAACAGATTAACAGGAGAAAACCAAATTTAATACATGCACACAGGGAATTCACATAAGCATGAAAAATTCCAAAGACAGGCAAAATGAGGTGTATATGTCATTCTGGACTAAAGAGAAGGGGGCAGGGGTCTGGGACTTCAAAGGCAAACGAGGCAATTTATAGGAAGAAAAAAGAGCTAATATTTGGTAAATAAATTGTCCCAGAAACAATAGGAAACAGAGAGAACTTTGGAGGTTGTTCTCTGTCTACTAGCTCATGTTATCCTATCCTATCCTATCCTATCATGTTATCTGGGGTAATAGCTCCTTCCTCAAACATGTCCTCTGTTTAAAATCTTTTTGGGGAGTTAAGGGGAAGGTCAAAGGTTCTTCCTGAGTCTTTTGGGCCTTGATTGTTTTTAGCTCAAAATAATCTGTAAGCCAGAGTGGCACATTTTGGGGTGACTCATTCTGAATGCCTACACTACATTTAAAGAAATTCTATACAGTCCAAAAAAACAGAAACAAAAAAATTAATTTTTTTTTTTTGAGGAAGATTAGCCCTGAGCTAACTACTGCCAGTCCTCCTCTTTTTTGCTGAGGAAGCCTGGCCCTGAGCTAACATCCGTGCCCATCTTCCTCTACTTTATATGTGGGACGCCTACCGCAGCATGGCGTGCCAAGCAGTGCCATGTCTGCACCTGGGATCCCAACCAGCAAACCCAGGGCTGCCGAGAAGTGGAACGTGTGAACATAACTGCTGTGCCACCGGGCCGGCCCCAAAAATTAATTTTTTAAAATTAAGTTTAAAGTGGGGCTGGCCTCATGGCTGAGTGGTTAAGTTCACGTGCTCTGCTTTGGCGGCCCAGGGTTTCATGGTTCAGATCCTGGGTACAGACATGTCACCACTCATCAAGCCACGCTGAGGCAGCACCCCACAGGCCACAACTAGAAGGACTCACAACTAAAATATACAACTATGTTTTTTTTTTAAATTAAATTTAAAGAAACATACTTTAATTTTTTTTTCTGCTAGAGAATAATATATTTATCAAAGAACCCTTAAAAATCAATAAGGAGGGGTTGGCCCAGTGGTGTAGTGGTTAGGTTCATGCTCCCCTTCGGCAGCCCAGGGTTCACAGTTTGGATCATGGGCACGGAACTACACACTGCTTATCAAGCCATGCTGTGGTGGCATCCCACATAGAAAAAAATAGAGGAAGATTGGCACAGATGTTAGCTCAGCAACAATCTTCCTCAAGCAAAAAGAAGATAGGCAACAGATGTTAGCTCAGGGCCAATATTCCTCAAGCAAAAAGAGGAAGATTGGTACAGATGTTAGCTAAGGGCCAATCTTCCTCACCAAAAAAAAATCAATCAGGAAACAAAAAATATACAAATCCATAGGGAGAACATAAAAATGGACAAAATGTATAAGTTTCCAGTTCATAAAAGAAAATATAAATGCTTACTAACTGTATGAAAACATGTTCAGCTTTACTAACAGTAAAAGTAATAAAAATTAAAACAATAATGTGCTACTACTTTTTCACTTGGATTATTTGAAAACTTAAAAGTGTTTGGAGAAAAAAATATCAACCAAGATGGAATAGTTTACACAATAATATTTACATACATCTAAAATGCATATAACAATAAATATTTTGCAAGAATACACATAAAAACAAACAAAAAATACAAATTAAACACATTCGAAAGAGTACTTGCATTGGACAAGAGAATGGGATCAAAGTGCATGATGCAATAAAATGGAGAGGGGCCTGTGGGAACTTGCAGGATGAGGATGTGCCACACACGGAGAAGTGTGCCTCACACGGCCGTCTGTGCCTGAGGTCCCTTCCTAACTGCAGAGATCATGTAGGTAATAAATAAAACACCAGTGCTGCATGTTGAAGAAATGGTACTCACTTATAGATTGCTTATGGCAGCACACATCTTTATAAACTTTCCAGAATTAGCTTGGGTAACGCCTTTTTTTCTGCTCCTGATTTCCCTGCTAAACTATTTTTCCTGGGTCTTTACTCTCTTGCCCTTGGAGAGGTATTGTGACATATTTGGTACATACATTTAGGAATTAACCTAAGAAGCATTACTGGGCATGCGGGGTTCATTTTTTTCCCTGTCTTTCAATCTCTCTTTCTCTCTAAGAAATGGATCTCAAGAAACAGAATTTAATTCCTTTTTCAAAGACGCTGACTCCTCCTAGGTGGGAAGGGCAGGAACCATGTGCCTGAGGCTGCTAGTTTGGCTGTTCATTTTTTTAGATCTACCAGCTCAAACCAGCTCTCTGTCAATAATACAGGTAATAGTTTAGCTTTCTCTTTTAACTTTTGTTTTATTTCTCAAGTTATTCCCAACTCAGGCATAGAGAAGGGATGTTATTTATCGGAGAGTCTCTCAGAGACCTCAACAATCCTTGGAGGGTCTGGAGCAAATGTTAGCAGTGGGCACTCGTGGTGGTGGGAATACAAGTGATATTTATTCTTCTCTGTATTGCCCCTATTCGTTTTTTTTGCAATGAGTATGTTTCATGTTCTTAATCAAGAGGACCAAAGTAGAATGAGAGATAAAATGATTAAAAGTAGAAAGGAAATGTAATACATTAACATTGGAACCCAGATCCCCTTGGGAACTCAATGGATATTCGGCCGTTGTTGCATATAACAAAAAGAAATATGCCCCCTTTCCAATTCACAGGACTGAGATTTTGAATTCCATCTCGGTTTTTATCTCCTTTTTTAAAAAATTGTCAAATACTTTAAATGATGTGTTTGCAGTAATATAGAGTTAAACAGCTAGCATGTTAACATGTTTTTGTGTATTTTTGTAATAGTCAGCAATAAAATTGTTATTCTCGACATAAATAACAGAGAGTTGTCTGTCTTAGTCAAGGTTCTTTCAGTTTAAGTAAGAGAAACCTCAAACTGGCTTGAGCCAGAATATGAATTTAAAAAATACTGGAAGGCTTCTGAGTCTCTATCAGAGTCCATAGGCGCCTGTGATAAACGTGAAAAATTTTCAAATGGAAAGCTGCATGTTTGCTATGGGTAGAATTCAGCATATTCTAACGGTGGTGCCCTGCCAAGGCCTCTGCAACCCTTCTCCTTGGCATCTCCCTTCTTCAATTGCTGGGGCATGCTATAGATCTGACTTGAAATCTTGTTCTATTTTGTTTTAGTGTTTTTAAAAACTCGGTTCTTACATCCTTGAGATTTTTATACCTTTAAGCTATTTCATAAAGCAGTTCATATCAAAAGCCAGGTTATAAAAATTACAGAGCAATAGCAAGTTTAGAGACTTTAAACATTGGGAGAAAATATAAAAATCAGTAATCTCTAGCACTGTATGCAATGATTAAAAACGACGCTTATGGGGATTCATGCGTCCCCATTCATCCATCCATGAGGGATACAATTTACAGTTATAATTTTTTCTCTTTTTGGCAACTTCCAAGTGTCATGGAAGGGCAGCCTAGAGCTCTAAAGAGAAAGCATATGAAATGCCTTCAAGAAATTATTTTAGTGGCTAATTCAGGGGGAGACTGGAGTAAAAGGAAGATATAGAATCTTCTCTCTGAGAAGCTGGGAGTTGTGTAAACGTCCACATGACTTTCAACATGGAGCAAGGTGAGAAAGGGTTTAGGAAAACTTCTCTACAAAGGTATCAGAGGCAAATGAATAGGAAACAAGTATGTGTTATGAGATTTTCCATTAATTCATATGATGGAGCTTACGTCTAGATCTCTGCAGCCTGATTTATTCTTACACCCTGCTCTTGTTCAAGTGGAGCTGTAGTGTATTGAAGAATGATCCAGTGTTTCTCAACTAGGATCCACAGATCCAGGTGGTTTGTTGATGTATTCTCGGGAGTCCAGAGTTCTCTATCAGAATTTTTAAAATTTGTGTTAGAAAAAGCCCACCCCATATATTTATAGTTATATCATGCAAACATGGATTTGGTCATCTGGTCAACCTCCTTATTCCTAAGTACTGGGCTACCATTTGATTTATTTTTATAATCATATTGATACCAAGTGATCACCTAAATGGCATCATTTATTTCTTAGAGGCTGTTTGCAAATTAGTTATTTAAAGGTTATTTATAGAAAAAGCAATTAGCATTGTCCTTTGATTAATGTTTTCAACGTAATTGTTTTACCGTGTGCTTGACTACTGTGATAAAGGGAAAAACGTAGTTAAAAGAGGACTCTACCCTAGTATGAAAAGGCCTGATCTCTGGTTAGCAGCTCCTAACTATGAGATTTGGGGAATGTCAATTAATATTCTTGGATTTCAGTTGCCTTGTATTTAAAATAAGGGAGTTTGGCTAGAGCTAGGTGATCCCTAAACTTACTTTCCACATCAAAAAAGGTGATGCTGTCTCTTTTTTAATGGGAAAAGCATCAGTGAGAAGGAAATTGATTCAGTTAACAAGGTCTTTGGGGGAAATTCCCACTACCACCTTCTCCTAATTACAGCCAAATTTAGTGGGATCTAAGAACCAAATATTTATTGAGTACCTTCTCTGTGCCTGACACTACTCCGTTTCAACTCCTGTAAATGTGACCGTGAATCTGTGAGTTCGATTATATAATTCCTTTTGGCACTTGTAATTGCGACTAGTGTCCTAGGGCACAGAATAATTAAGTATGGAGTCTGGAAATAATCTGGTTTGTCTGATTTTAAGCCCTGGCTTCCATTGTAACACATTGTATTTACTAGACTTGCAAAATGCTTGTTTTCCTTTATCCATCTATTTTCACATTCAAATTAAAATTTAGTAAATTAAATTCTGAGCAGCGTCCCAAAAAACTTTAGTAAAGGTCCTCTCCTCCTCTAAGAGTCGCCTATATGAGGATTCTCCTCCTTGCCTCTCAGAGGTAAACAGAGAGGTTTACCGGGTGAGTAAGAATGTTCCGAGGTAAACACCGAATGGATCAAATGAGCACGACCTGGTGGGTGAGGCAGTTTTCAATTTTTTCAGGCATAACAGTGCGGAGATTCAGGCTGAGTTAAAAAAATGAGTTAAAGTAAAGAAAAAAGTCTGTAGAGGTGCAATCAGAGCAGCAGCAACTGTGTCAACGCTTTCTTGATAAAGGCTGTAAAGAAGGTGCGTTCTACTGGTATTCGTGTGTGCTTTTGACACTTTTCTCTTTCTTATTAAGCCGCGGAAGTGTTTTAAAATTGTGTTAGGAAACACATAGAGATAAGAGAAGGCGATCTGGTGCTTCAGGGGGGAGGTTCTCAAGGAAGCGCGGCGGGGGACGAGGGCTGGGGGAGGAACAAGGGTTTGCTTCTGTCCCAGTTCACAGGGAAGGTGAGGCCTCTCCTTCTGCAGCCAGTTGCGCTCACGTTCCACTCTCCTCCTTCGGTCCTGCGTGCAATCGCCAGGCAGCCCAGTGGGCCACAGGAAACGACCATCAGAGATTCCAGAAAGTCAGCGAGCTGGAAGCCAGGCGGCCCGTTTGCAAGTGTCCAAGGAGACCGCCAGAAGCGCGCCGGCCCGAGTCCGGGAGCGTTTCCTTCTGGCCGAGAGGGGGAGCCCCGCGTCCCAGCCCGGAGCGAGCGGAGTCCCGAGCCTCGAGCCCCAGCCGCCGCCTGCGCCAGCTCTGGCTTCAGCCGATTAGGAAGAGGAGGGAGGGGGCAGAGAGCGCGCGGAGGGAGGGGACCGGAGTCGAAGGGTCCCCAGTCCAGTACCGTGTTGACGCAGAGAAACTTTCCCTCTCGGCCGCGGAAACGGCGCCCGGGCGGTGCTGGAGCGGCGATCGCTGGGCTCCGGGGACGCGGCAGCTCTCCACGCCCCTGCCCGAAGCCTGCCCGACTGCATCCGTCAGTAGGGCACCGAGAGACGGCGATTGATCGGGGTCTTCCCTGGCTGCAGCCCAGCCCCGCCAGGTAGCGTGCCCTGTGTTCCAGCGGCATCCTGAAGGCGCGGGGAGGGAGGGCGCGGGGCTGCGCGCCGCCGGGCAGGTTGCAAAAATTAGGACAGTGAAAGGCTCAGGGTGTCGTCCAGCACTGAAGGAGGCTAAGACCTGTTGACGACTGCTATGTTTCAGGGATGACGGGGGAGCCTCACGAGGTCGGGGACGCAGCCGTCTTCCGACTCTGAGAGCCTCCTCTAGCCCTTTGTGGTAACTTTGGTCCGGGTGTCCGGGGCCGGTAGGCAGGAGCTGGAGCGGGGCGGGGGCGGGGGGCGCCCGTGGATCGGTACGGCTGAGGGTGCGTGGACCAGACCCAGCTGAGCAAGCGAGTCATCGCCGGGTCACGGCGAGGCGACCCAGCAGTGAAACTTCTCCCAGCGTAACCTCCCTTTTGTTGGCCCGGGAGCGAGTGTGGCCATGGGGGCGGGGAGGCGCGAAGCTCCGAGGCCGGGCCGAGGATTCTTTAAAGCCCGGGGCTGGACGGGCCCAAACTCAGGGGCGGCGCCCATAGGGTTACCCATAGGCTGGTGGGTCAAGTAGCTCCTTCTGGCGGGCGCTCCGTTAGAGGGGCGCACGGCGCGGCGGGGTGGTGAGACCCTGGGCTCCGGGTCCCGCTGCCACGCTCGCTCGGCCGGGTCCACCTCCCGCTGGGCTGACTCGCTAAACCCATCAGAACCCGGCGCGATCGCTTCTTTCCTGCGGCTCGTGGGGCCGCCGCTTTGACTTCCCTGTGTGCGGGAGGGAATTCTGGGCAGGCTGGTTTTCTTGGAATGTGTTTACGATGTTGAATGGGACTTGAACAGGAAGCTGGACGCTGCAGCTGGAACTAGCGTGCCGGGGTAGAGTAAGGAAGGCTTAGCTGGTGTTGGGCTTGGCAAGTCCACTTAGTACGTTGGGCAAACCTGGAGTAAGTGCAGGCTGGCGGTCAAGGTACACCCTCGTAGGTCCTAGAGTTTTTTCCCAACGGAGCTCGCCTTTCTTTCACTTGGAATCAGACATTTTCGTGCACTGTTTCAGTCTACGAGTTTCGCAATGTATAATGGCAATCAATTAGAAAGGATTTAATAAATTTAGTTTGGGACGTGCTTTTTAAAAAATGTTGCACCAAGTCTTGAGAATAAAAGTTTTTGGAGAGTGTTTTAGTTATGGCTCTGCTTGTTAATTTCTAGGACTAGTAGGAAACCACGATATTGATGATTTTGTGTCTGTGATACCAAATGGGTGATTAGGTGCTAAAGGAGGGTAATGAGACAGAGCGAATGTTAGGAGGTCGGAAACTCTGAGAGGAGTTGGAAATTTTTCAGATTTGCAAATCGCCCCCTTTCTCTGCCAGTCTTCCCCTCCTTCCCCCACATAAACAAGTAGCCTTGCTAGAAAACCCACCAATCGGGAGAGTGCAGTTGCTGGTGACTACGAGCCTTGCTGGAAACAGCAGACAGACTAAGGTACTGCCCCACTGCATAATTAAAAGGTCCCCTTGAACTGTCCAGGAGTGTTTTCCAAGTTTTTACGACTGACAAGGAAAGAAGAGAGGAACCTGGCCGACAGCCAAACTAGACTGAGCTCAGTAGCCAAGCATGAAAGAGACGAGGAAGTTGCAGGGGATAATTGGAAAGGAGCTGTTGGTTGTACTTGGGTTGAAACAAGGGGTTTCTTTTGCAGTGGGGATTTTTAGGTGGCTAAGATCAATCCTCTTAGCAAAAAATAAACTCAGCATGGAGTGCAGCCGGCTATGACAGAGGAGGGTGAAAGAAGTGCTTCAGGAGGGAGGGCTGACCCTACCTTCTCAGGGTTGCAGTGCTTATCAGTGGTGCAGTGGGACGTGGGGGGGGGGGGGGGGCCTGGTGCTGCTTGTGCTCATCATACTGTGGAGATGCTTAAACTTTGTTGCTATTTGTCTCCTCAACTTGGACTAGACTTGCTGTAACTTCGGTCCGTTGATCTTGACCTTCTTTGTTTTGATAGCCAGTAAGAACTGAAGACCTGGGCTTTGAGCAGGTGGTTTTCCACCTAAATTGAATAATTCACTTAGGTATTCTCAAATGGCACAGATTTGGGTCATGGAATTAAAGTGGAAAACATGTCTTCCTTGTGTCTGTCAAAAATGATCCCGATCAATAGATCTTGCTCTTTCACCTGCAGGAGTAGAAGTTGAGTGATCTCAGTATTTCACACATTTGCCCAGTACTTCAGGTTCCTGCTTCCAGCAACTCAGAGCCATATATGCAATTCAGACCCTTCTTTTATATGTTAAGATTGTTTATGTGTCATCTGGCTACTTTTTTTTCAAGGCACGTAGGTCTATTGTGGGTTTGGAGGTTGAATGGTAAAAAATACTAGTATGGTTTGTATTTCCTCTGGATTGATGAGTTTGAGGTTGTGAATATCAGCTGCTCTTTGAGACTGACTTTCTGAATCACCCTTGGCAGTGTTTTTCCTGACTATGGTATCAGTTTTTCCACTTGCAAAGTAAAGAAACTTTCCTTTACATAATTACAAGCTTACTGTGGGCATTAAAGAGATGAAATTATGTTAATAGGTTTTTAAGACATAAAGGACATAGAGTTTCTGACTGAGCTGATTCTATTGGGGGTAAAATAGAAATATTTATATCTCGAATACACATATAATAGTGACATCTATTTAGTTTATAAAAATTACTGCTTTTGCGTTGTAATCTTAGCTTTAGTTTAGTCATAAATTTTAATTTTTGAGAATATTGAGTGAGATTTTGTTCTGGTTAACACTGAGTCATTCAAACAGAAAAGAACAATCGGCAGCTTCATTTATTTTTATTTCAGTTTATATTTATACCCAGGACCAGTTGTTTGTTGAGTCCAGCTCAATTTTGCCCTTCTGAGAAGTTACCAAATATATTTGTAGAATTTGGCTCCCTCCTCGGAAATGACACTTGAGAGACTAAAATACATTTATGATGTCCAAACAAACTTTCTTTTCCCAGTGGCCACAACAGTTTCCTTAAGAGTTTAGAGGATAGATTTAAGAGCCATTCATTAGTTGGTTCAACCAATATTAGTGGCATACTTTTTATGTCCTAGGAACCAGCAGCCTTGGAATCAAATCCCAGATCTGAACTTCTTAGCACTGTGGTTTCGTGCATGTTATTTTACTTAAACATTTTACCGACATATAATTTATTGTCTATGTTGCTGTCTATAATATAAGAACTTGTTAATTGTTGATCCATGCATGATAATTGTGAAATATTTAATTTTTAGTTTGACATGTCCATTAGTCAAATAAACTACCTGTTTTTGTAGCTCAGTGTGCTATGCTGGACTCGTATGTTTAACTTAACTCTTTCTCAGGTGAATAAGTCAATGTATTAGAGAAAGAAAAACCGAGTAAGGACAGGTAAATTGGATAAAGGATAAAATCTTTTGGTAGAATACTTAAGCATAACTTTTATTTTTGATTTTATTTTATCATTGATGATGAATCTATAAAAAGTAGGAATACATGACAAACAGTAGTTTAATTTATGGGCATATTAACCCAATTAGGACTTTTTTTGAATAATCAAAGAACAAGTGAATGTTTAAGGATGTATTAGGGTGATCTTAATGTAAAATATCCACTTTTTCTTTTGATTTTAAATTAAAAATCTTTACAATCTTACTCTCCATTGCTGAATAATAGATAATTTTTATTTACGTTTCACTTAGCAGAGTGCTTTGTTTCTGATTCATTCTGCAAAATTGCATTTGTTTTTTAAAACCCTTAAAGGATTAAAAAAAGTTATTTTATTTGACTATAATGATGAATTGGAAAGTAGTTCCAGGAGCCAAGTGCATGGCTGCCATGAGCCCTGGTCCCTAAACGCATTAGAGGCTGGTGCATCTAATAGTGTTTGCCTTCACACATTTAGAGATCAGGAAACTTAAACTCGATCCTATGGGAGATTAAATGTGTTTAAATTGGATGAGGAAAAACGCTGTAAAATTTGAAAACAGACGTCACTTTAGTTCCAAACAGTGGCGATACAAAATTGAAATCAGGCCTTTATATTTAAAGATAATGGCTAAAAGTCATTGTTCCAGAGTTAGGCTTAGAAAACAGTGCTTGTACTATTTTTAGGCTCCTTTATTTGCTAGTTTTGTGTTTGTTTTATGCTAAGAAAATGTTGTCAGTCACTCTAATGATGCCTCTAATGCATGATTATTTTTCATCAGAGGATAGTTAATTGACTCTAATATTGTGCAGGAGAAAAAGGGCTAATTTTCTGTTTTCATTAAAATAGTGTAGTTATGGTAAACTTGGAATTAGTCTCATCTTTCAATATTGTGTACTTAAGGATGATTTTGGAAAGGCTGCTGCAATTTGCTCACATAATGTGAATAAGTGAGTTAACTTATGTAACAGTTGTGATTGCTGCTATATTTTGTGCTATATTGCAAAGATTGATATGAATTTTTAAAAGAGTTTTGAATAACAGTGCGTATATTTTCCACGGTGCACCTAAGAGAGCATATCTAGATAGCAGTAACTGCATGTAGTTCATATTTGTTTTATGCTATTAACGTTATATAGATGCACATACCTACGTATTTTCTTCATCATATGTCTTCTGCAGAGGGGATTCAGAACATACCTTCCATGCCTTAGGTGACTCTCCCCTTCTCCCTTTCTCTCTCTCTCTGTATCTACATATGTATATATATATGTATAGTTATGGCATATTATTCTTTGATGTTTCTTTATTTGTGCTAGGTGTATTTTTCATGGGGAAAATACTTCAATTAAGTGATATTTCTGAGCCAGTTTTAACCATTAATTTAAAATCTTTTCCAGATTACTGTTACCAGAGATCTTTGGCATTTTTTTTTTTTCAAATTCTAAAAGGGGCCGGCGTGGTGGCACTTCGGCGGCCCAGAGTTCCAGGGTTCGGATCCTGGGTATGGACATGGCACCCCTTGGCAAGCCCTGCTGTGGTAGGCATCCCACATAGAAAGTAGAGGAAGATGGGCACTGATGTTAGCGCAGGGCCAGTCTTCCTCAGCAAAAAGAGGAGGATTGGCAGTAGATGTGAGCTCAGGGCTAATCTTCCTAAAAATAAATAAATAAATAAATAAATAAATAAATAAATAAATAAAATAAAAGTTTTTAGGCTTTTATTTATGCCTGTAAAGGTAGAAAAAAATAGCGGGAAGAGCTGTTTAATGGCTCTGAGGATGACATAATCATGGAGGCCTCTTCTCCTTCTCTTAAGTAGAACAAGGCAGAGGTGCAGTTAGCTACTGAAAGAAGGCAAATCACTGCTCGGAAGGTAGAACTAAGTTTATAAGGTACCGTGAAGTGAGAATTGGGTGTAAATGTGGGGTTTTCCTGGTATTGTATAGCTTTTTCTTATCATTATCAGGTGTTATAGTTGCCCTGTTTCTTGAAGTTTAACCATAAGTCTTCCAAGAATGCAGGGAACTTACACTTCACCAGACCTGCCTACAAAGAGCCGCCAGAATGATGTGGGGTCAGGGTTTCGTTCGCTTTCTCGTAGAAATGAGGGTAGTCATTTAGATGACCAAATACAGCTAGTTGAGAGATTTGGTAGAAGAAAACATGGAACAAATAAGCTAGTAAGTGAATCATTACAGATTTGGCTGTATAACATTTCAAACAGTTCTGTAATGTTTCATCAAATGATAACTACGGTCTCCTTCTCACTTAGTTTGCATTTGAATGAGGGAGTATCAATTTTAGACAGCATTTTAGCTAAAAAAGCGAACAGAACCAACTGTGCTATGGGAGCACATCTCCAAATTTGGGTAATTAAAAGTTGATATGAGAGGATGAACTTGATTTTAACCTCTCCGTTTCTCCCATAGCTGTTGACCTTCATCTAGAGAGTGCCATATTTTAAAGGAAAGTTTTAACAGCAAACAGGTTCATTTACCCAAATTTCCACTCGAGTGAGTTAAAACATAGGTTGCTAAGTACTGGTAAGAGTTGGATTTAAGAAGACAAGAGTATTTTGGTAAAGTGTTTTTAAAGGCCAATGTCCATGTTATTCTCTGTAATCTATTTAATTTTTGTCTGCCTTTGAGGAACTCCATAGTGAATACAGAATTTCCTCCTACCTCCTTGAGGGTGTCTACTCTTAGAATCATAGAAATGTCCTCCAACATAAATGCTGATCATTGCTGGTAGGACGCCTCACTACAGAGCAAGTTTGGCTTATTGTAAAGAACACTTACATAACTGAATTAATTTCAAGGTAGTTTACCTCTATGCCGCATGCAGTAATTGAGTATAATTAGTAAAAGGATGCTGCTTATGTCATGTAGTTTATCGAAATGTAGTTTGAGAGAATTGTTAAGGAGTCAAATTTGAGTAAATGAATTGTATTTGAAATTATCTAAATGCCATGTGAAATGGCAAAAGTCTGTTGACATTTCAGATCCGTAAAGTAACATTGCTTTATGATAGAGCAGGTATTGTTTTGAAATTTTGTGAATTAGTATTTCTATTTTAATGCAACATTTTGATTCTGGATGTATAGGAGAAAAGACTTTAAAATTCTTAACAGCAAACTAGTAACTATCATATTGCCAATATTGTTTTTAATCGTTTTTAAAGAAAGAACCGCTACTAAATTTACAACATCTGAACTATCATAGGCTTAATTGCTTAAATTAAGTAGACTAGGAAATTTATGATTAATTTAGAAAAATGCAATTTCCTAGAGTGAGGCAGATGAGGCTTTAAAGAACGTTTTGTGACTTGATATAACAAATCTTTCTTTGGAATTTCCTTATTCAATGAGATACTGACTTTCTTTTAACTTGTCATAAAAATTTGCAGTCTTTTCCCCCCCTCTTCTTGTTCTGGAAAATGTAACTAGATTTAAACTATGAATTGACAAATAAAGGGATTCTGATATGATCCAGTTGAATTTAATGAATACATATTGAATACCACTTATTTATTTATTTATTTTTGTAGTTGTGTCCTTTTTAGTAGTAAGTGACAGAGACCTATCTCAAATGAACTTAAATAGACTTAAATAGAACTTGTTATTTCCGTATAATTTTTTGCTACAGTGGAGAGGATGTTGAAGGAGTAGGGCTGGGGATTATTCATCTGCATGGGAGTAAACTGTGTCTGGAAAGGAAGTGTGGAGATGATTCCTGAGCAAAGGATGAAGATGAGTTAGCAGGCCATGAAGAGGGCCAGTTGAAGACAGAGCAAGTAGTAAAGGAAGGAAGCATGGAACCGTGTAAATGGTTTAACAGAGCAACTTGGGAATTTTGGAACTGTAGAGATGTTTCTCCTTTCTGTCTTCGTGTTGATGACCATAATCCTTAGTAATTGCATATAAGAGTTTAAGAACTTTAGCTGGATTAATTATCTTAAAAAATTGCTATCTTATTTTTATTTCTTTTTCTGTTTCTCCAGATCTGACTAATGTGTAATTGGAGCCACAAAGAGTTGAGTGTTCTCTCCATTTCACATTCTAGGGGGTCCATGAACTTGGAAGGAAACTAGCATCATTACTCTGATGAACATCCAACTTAAACTTATTATATCTTTCAGTTTTTTTTCCCTGAGGAAGATTGGCCCTGAGCTAACATCTGTTGCCAATCTTCCTCTTTTTGCTTGAGGAAGGTTGTTGCTGAGCTAATCTGTGCCAATCTTCCTCTATTTTATGTGGGATGCTGCCACAGTGTGGCTTGATGAGTGATGCTAGGTCTGTGCCCTGCAAACTCCGGGCCCCTGAAGCAGAGTGTGTGAACTCAACTCCTACACCAATGGGCAGGCCCCTATATCTTTCAATTTTGAATGCAGGGGCACACACACACACGCACACACACACACACTCGTCCTAACAGTACCTGTAACTTTCTAGATGTTACAGATATTTATGGTCGTGTCTGATTGCTCTGGCTGCACATATTTTGAAATATTTTTATGTTGATGACTAGTTTGAAATTACAATAATAATTATGCCTGCTTCTAGGAAGTATTTTTTTATATGTGGATATATCTATAGACATGTAGCTATATCTGAAATTGTTTTTAATATATTTTAACGCCTCTATGTTGTTTCTTGTACACAATTTATATATTTTTTCTTTAATAATATTTTGCATGGGAAGATTCACCCTAAGCTAACATCTGTTGCCAATCTTTCACCTCTTTTCTTCCCCCCCCAACAAAGCCCCAGCACCTAGTTGTGTGTAGTTGTAAGTTCTTCTGGTTCTTTTGTGTGAGCACTGCCACAGCATGGCTACTGACAGATGAGTGGTGTGGTTCCATGCTCGGGAACTGAACCAGGGCTGCCAAAGCAGAGCGTGTGGGGCTTTAACCTCTAGGCCATCAAGGCTGGCTCCACAATTTATATTTTATTTTATGCATTTAAAAACATTTTTGCGAAGGGGTCCATAGACTTCATTAGACTGCCAAATGGGTTCACAGCACAGAAAAGGTTAAGAACCCTTGGACATCTATACTAGTTTTTTCACAGGTACCAATGGGTTGTGCTATCATTTAATGAGGTTAAAAGAAATTCAAGTTATTTGACTCAGTTTTAACTGATAGCATTTAGTTATACAGAGATGTCCTAAATTTTTTGGAAAGTAATTCCAAGAAATAATGCTTATTTTCCAGATAATTGGCTTTATTCAAGAAGCATGTGTACAGTTCTTGGTTATCTTGCTTTGTGACACAGTTCAACAAAGATGCATTTATATTTCATTTCAGAACATGTTTACTTAAAAAACAGATTTATCTTTTTCACACTATAGCGTTAATTATATTTGGAAGGGTTGTTATTTGCCTTGGAATTTTGTCTTGTGCTGGTTTATTTTTCATATATAAATACTTTGTTGCCTCAACTACACTTTAAGTTGCAGGAATGAATAGATATGTTTTGCAAGAGAGAATAGATATATTAAACAGTTCTTTGTATCTCCTGCTTGGTAACAAGTAACCATGCCAGTATTAGCAATTTCCTCTGAATACTAAGGAAAAAAATAAATGTATGTATGTGTGGAAACTTGGTTTTTTTCTATGCATCACTGAGTAACTCACTTAAGGTTATATATTTGGTTATATGATGTGTATTATTCATGACCATTATTGATGAAAAATTGAAACGTGTGCCAAGAATTTTGGAAAATAAGAATACGGAATACATAAAAATATAGCAAATTACTATTATGAAGGAGACATAATTAAAGCATATCTGATGTAATTTATTGTCCGATATTTCCTCTCTTCTTTTTACTTAGCTTGATAATTCTGTGACACTTCCATTTAAAAATTAGTTTTCTTGTTTTATTGATATTTGATTTATTTGAAACTGATGATCAATTTTATTTTTGAAATATGTAACAAAAGCCATCTCTTTAACCTTATTAATTTGAAATAATTACTATGTGGAGCTTCACATTTACAAATCAGTCCAATTTTAATAGGTCTGGATCACTTTCAAATTCTAGTGAATGGATAGAAGGTAATAGTTTTGTCCTTGAATATTGACAGTAGCTTCAGGGTCACAGTGAGAGACAACTGTCATCTAGTCCGCTGCTTGTTTTTGGCTCCACTTTGTGTCTTCACATCAGCATCCAGCATCACTGGAAGTTCTTTGCCTCTCTTCCCTGTTGGATCTCCAGGTTCCCCCTGAGTGACACTGAATAGTGTAAGCCAGGTCTGCTTCTCTACCTGAAGTTAATTCTCCTGTCCATTTCTTGTGCATTGATTCATAAGAAGCCTATTTTTACTTCCAAGAGTCACCTCGCCTCCCTTTTTATTGTGGCGGACACTATTGGTTGTCCATTCAAATAATTTCCGTGTTCCTCTTTGCTCTGGTGTTATTCAGATGTCCACTCTTCCCCACTGATTCAGGGGAAGGCAGTTCATTCCTAGTAAAAGTGAAATTGGGATTAGGCTAAGTTAAGAATCATAGTCTTTCTGTTTCCATTGTTAGTGATCGGAGGTTGAGGGGCCACTCACTGTTCCTTGTCCCAGTCATAGTCAGTTATATGAAACGACAGGACTGGGGGCAGGTGGGTTCAGAAAAAGTTTCTTCACACTTAGCAAGGGGACGTTGGATGAGAAGGCATAAGTCAGCTCTTGATATTGATCCTGTCTGGAACAGACACTTGAAAGTGCAGCAGAAGGTCATCTTTTCTCCATGAGGAGATCCAACTTGAGGGCAAAACAGACACATTAATGACAGCAAAAAAAATTAAAGAATCTGCATGCTTGATGGCATTTTTGGGTCCCTGAATCAATCTACTATATTTCTGGATTTACTGTGGTGTGAGATAATGAATTTCTGTATTTTTCAAACCAATTTGAACTAGAATTGTCAGTTACTTAAAAGAAAAAGTATCTTAATTAGAACAGTTACTAAGTGGCATCTTAATTTGAAATAGACATTTTAGAAGTAGTAATTTATATTATTAAAGAAAATTTGTAGAATACTTGGGTTTTATAAACTTTGGATATGATTAGTGCTATTACTCTATAAAAATATTTTATTACTCAAATTACCAAATTTTCTTATGTTTTTAATACAACAAATAGATTAATCATCTTAACTAAATTTATTCTAAGATGAATAAAGTCTACATATATCTCAGAAATATGTTATTCAATAAAAATGAAATAATTTGAAATATAAATTTATAATCTTGTCAGTTCATAAAATTACACCACTTTATTTGATTATTTCGTGTCTTTAGTGTATTGGAAGCATTAAATGTACATTAAGAAACATTGAAGGAATCTCATTGCCTTATCTGAATAATTTAAATCTTGGAGTCATGATAAAACTAATAGAACTATTTAAATGTGAAAGATAAAACTGATAGGATTAAAATTAAAGAAAATTGTGAAGTGCAGATCCATTCACAGAAGCATAAAAATGCAGACATATAATAAACTTATAAGTAAGAACCAATTTTATAAAACTAGTTCAGTGGAGCTATTAGCAATTTAATTATTTTTTGCCACTGTGTTCTTGTGTTAGCTTTTCTGATGATTTAGCATTATGTATATTGGCTTTTGTAATGTGCTCTAATCAAAGTATGGAGATATATCTGAGTCTTTGTCCTCTTTCTCTAAAGGTGGTAGAAATTATCCAAAGCTGAGAATTGACAAAGCAGGAGTGAAATATATCTCAGAGTATTAATGCCATCCTTAGTGGAAATGGTTAACCAGTGGTTTAAGCAACAGATGGAGGCAAGCAAAACCAGGAATAATGTTACAGGCTCAGAGAATAGGCAAGTGTCACGATGGGCGGGTTAGTTGGGAATAAGGGGGTGTGAGAAACAGAAAGCTAGAGGCTGTGTAGGCAGCACAGATGAAGAAGAGCAGTTGGTGAGACTGGAGGTGGAAATGTTACAGATGTTGAAAGCCTGCAGTAAAGCAGGGTGGCAGCTGGGTCGTTGGTCAGGAAAGAGCAAGGCTCTGGTGGTAGAGCTGGTATCAGTGGGGATGTGGACAGCATGGAGATTGGGTTGGAGAGGGACAGAGACGGCCAGTAACTTGAACGCTAAAGGAAAGTGAAAGAGACATCAGAAGAATAGTTACTGATGGAGACATCCAAAGTGTGATGGAGACTTTCCATTACTTTCTACATTACTGTGATTGAGACGTGCTTATTAGTTTTTTGCATAAAAATGCAGTAAACATGCTTGGGATGCTTCCTGTATGAAATCATGATCTTCACTCAAAGCTAGGCAAGAGTGCAGAGAATACAAAGTGCCGCAATTCTCAGAGGATCATTGTTCTTTTAGAAGCTGTTGGTCAGGGCTTGTCCTGGGGCATTCCTGTGCCCTTATGGAATAGGAGTGCCCTCTGGTAACCTTTTCCTGGTCTAAAAGGGAGCCACATTCTAGTGGGGTTTTGAATGTGAATAAATGCCTCTTGGTATCGATATGATTTTAAAGGGACTCTGCTTACCCCCTTTGGAAATTTTAGTCGTGGGTATATCTGGCTCATAGCAGATATAAAATGAGGAAGAGGATAAGTATCCAGATAATTCAAATTTCAACTCCTATTTGTGCTAAAATAGTCGGATAAGGTGAAAATAGTTTTTCTGCCCTTAAATTGTCTGTCTCTATTAGGATCTTCATAGCATCTGCACTCTTTTCTTAACCTGTTTTCTTATCCCATGAGTCCACACTAAAAATGATTTTTTGAACAAGAGAGAAATGATAACAAGAATATGACAGAGTTCAGGACACACGACCCCAGGACACCTTGACGTATTGAATATTTCAACCTGAAGAAATTTGAGAAATGGCAGGTGAAGGAAGAACTCTCTGACCTTCCCTTGAAGCACGTCATAAAATCCTTCCGTGAGAGGTGCCCTCCCCATCCCAGGAGGAAACAGCATCCTTATCTCTGAAGACAAAGGGACACAGAGAGGAATAGGAATGATCTTGCTAAATTTCCCCCAGTTGCTATATTTGGCTCAGAATCTTTGTCCTAGCATATCTTTCCAATACTAATAACTCTTCTTCAAACCTAGCATAAAAACATTCAGGTTTAACTATTTCTTCATGTCGTTTCCTCATGAAGGTTCTCGTGTTGTCTGCAAAACCTGTATTAAATAAATTGATATGTTTCTCTCTTGTTAATCTGTCTTTTGTTACAAGGAATCCCAGTCAAGAGTTTAGAAAGGTAGAGGAGGAAGAGATTTTTCTCTTCTACAGACAGCATTTACAGAGTACTTACTATGTCCTCAGCATTGCGCTGAATGTTTTTATAATTTATAAATGATTGAGAAGCTTGTCTAAGGTTACACAGCTGGCACAGGGGATCAGGGCAGGGATTAGGCTGGAAGTAATGCATCTTCACCACCATACTAGCTGAGGAAGTGTGCAGTAGGGTGGCAGCAGTCCCCTGGAGGATGCGGCCAGCACCGGAGTTCTTACTAGTGAGAGTACTATGTCTTTGAATAGCCCCACGGCCTAGCCACCCGCCTGATTCTCCCTTTTTTGGAGCACACTGAGCTGCTCATCTCCCATTCTCAGACATGGCAACTTGGAACTTCTATGTGACAAGACATTTATTCATTTTACCCTATTTAATTAGATAAAGCATAACAATGAACCCATTAACTAAATTGTGTCTGCATATTGCTTTGGCTTTTGCTTGATTTGATTTGCCTGGAGGGTTAAAATGTTGAGTGAGAAAAATCTAACATTTTCTCAATCCCAATTTTTCCCTGGTTTCGTCAAAATCATAAGGTTTGAGTAAATAAAGCTTAAGATGTAAACTCACTAAGAGAATGGTTTCTAGTAGCATGACGTATTCTTTTCGCTTAAGTATTTGGTAACACTTTCCTTCACTGAGTCCTTAGGAGGGACTAGGTAGGTAACCTCAAAGAATGTTTCAGCCCTTAGGATGGTCTAAGTTTTAGTTTTAAATAGCTTTTTTAAAAACTAAGATAAGTTTCTTAATCAAAATATTATATTCAAAGTTGTCCTAATTTTATTATTTGATTTCATCATTTTTGTCTTTTTTTGGTAAATTAAACTGTTAGACATTTGATCTCTTGTGGTATTTATAGCTTGGGTAGTATAAGAAGGTTCTCTTGAACCCTTGGAGTCATAGACAGGGCCTTTGACGTAGTCTACTTGTTAGGGAAGACGTCTCTGTAGCAAGCAACGAGAGCGGAGAGTGTTTCAAGCATGTAGGGAGTCTTAGAGAAAGAACGAGTATGTGGTTCAGCTGCAGAATTAGAAAACTGAAAATAGAACCAGAGAATAGAGCGGAAGAAAAAGAAGGACCGAGATTGCTGGAGATGAAGCCAGTGGGGCAGAGATCAGAGCGTATGGGACTTTCTAATCCAAAGTTTGTGTTTCATTCTAAGAACAACTGGAAACTCGGAAAGATTATAACATGTTTGGTGACAAGATGTCATCTGCATTTTAGAAAGCTTTGAGTAGATCCTCTGCCAGCCAGTCTAGGCAAGAGAAGGTGGTAGCCTAGTTTAGAGTGATGGCAATGAGAAATGAGTTTATTCCAGAGATGTTTAGGAGAAAAAACGTCTGTACATGTTGATGATTTGTCAATGATTGTGGGAGGTGGGCAGGAGGATGGTGTAAATGTTGTCTGTAGGGAAGTAAAAATAATTTTCCCTTTATCCTTCTAGGATCTTGGCTGAGACCCCACTGTAATAAAAGGCAGATTAATAGGAGAAAGAAGTTTAATAACACGCATACGTCCTGTATACATGGGAGATACCCAGGAAAACTGAGTAACTCCAAGAAATGGCCTAAGCCATCACCTTAGATACCATATCCAGCTAAAGACAAAAGATGTTGGGGAGTGGGCACCCAGTTATGGAAGGTTTCCGGAAAAGCACAGTAAACAAGGGTAAGGTTGTTATGCAGATTTAAGTTGGTGCCTGCTCTATTGATAAATAGTTTATAGAGATTTATCATCCTCTTCCTGCTACAGAGAGGGACACACCCTTACAAATGGAGATTTTCCTTACAAATGTAAGTGTCCCTTACAAAAGGGTAACTTCTACTTTGTTTTCAGAGCTTCTCCCATGTCGCTGTTTCTTAAAAATAGCCAGTTCAAGATAATCCATATGCCAAACAGGCATATTTTGGGGTGGCAAATTCTGCTCCTCTTCAATCCTAAGATTTCTAATTTTGGTAACCTGGTGCTTGTATTCATCAACAGAATAAATACAGTAAGTAGAATTATTGAAGGAAAATAATAATTTCAATTTTGGACATGTCTCTGAATTATCCTGTTGTGGATGTCCAGTAGTCATTTGATTATCACTTGATTTTATATATATATATGGAGCTAAGCGGTTTGGTGTGGGTTGGTGATATATGTGTATATGTGGTATGCGTGTACATATGTATAAGTTTTCAGATTTCAGATTACAAGTATGAATTTTAGCTTAGAAAGGGTCATTGAAGCAAAGGTTTATATAGTGGGAAGAAAGCCTATGACATGGCTCAGAGGAACACCAATATTTTAACCAGGGTAGAGAAAAGCAAGAAAAAAGAATGATTTGGGAAGGAGAGGATTATCAATCAACAGTGTTAAATAGTATAGAGGTCAGAATAAAAAAGCAGATTAAAGTGTCTATTGTGTGTCTGTTGCACTTGACGTGAAGGTCATTGGTGACTGTGGTGAGAAGGATTTTGGTGGAATTATGTGTGTGGTGAGTTAGTTGTGGAGTAGAGTAGTATTTGAAACAGCACCTCAAGACGATTCTTTAATGATAGAAATCTGTGTATGGAAAAGGAGGGGGAGTAAGGAAACTGAAAAGGGACTTGGGTTCCACTGCAAGGAAGATTTCTTTAAGATGAGAGAGACTTCATTAGACTTTTTAAAAAAAATTCAATTTATTTAAACTAAAAAAAAACAAAAAAGTTTTCCCATTTCTCCCAGTCCCTGTCGTCTCCCTCTGGTAACCACCAGTCTGTTCTCTGTATCTATTTGGTTTTTATTAATTTATTTTTAGATTTCACATGTAAGTGAGACCATACAGTATTTATCCTTCTCTGTCTGACTTATGTCACTTAGCGTAATGCTCTCGAGGTCCATCTATGTTGTTGCAAATGGCAAGATTTTGTTCTTTTTTGTGGCCACAATAATATTCCATTGTATATGTATATATACACACACACACACCACAATTTCTTTTTCCATTTATCCACTGATGGACACTTAGGTTGTTTCCATATCTTGGCTGTTATAAATAATGCTGCAGTGACAGTGGGGTTGCATATATATTTCTGAGTTAGCATTTTGGTTTTGTTCAGATAAATACCCAGAAGTGGAATTGCTGGATCATATGGTAGTCCTATTTTTAATTTTTTGAGGACCCTCCATACTGTTTTCCATAGTGGCTGCACCAATTTACATTCCCACCAGCAATGCACAAGGATCCCCTTTTCTCCACAGCCTTGCCAACACTTGTTATTTCTTGTCTTTTTGATAGTAGCTGTTCTGACAGGTGTCAGGTGATATCTCATGGTTTTGATTTGCATTTGCCTGTTAATCAGAGATGTAGAGCATCTTTTTATGTGCCTGTTGACCATCTGTATGTCTTCTTTGGAAAAATGTCTTTTCATATATTCTGCCCATTTTTTAATCGGATGTTTTTTTGCTATTCAGTTGTGTGAGTTCTTTATATATTTTGCATGTTAGCCCCTTATCAGATATGTGATTTGTAAATACTTTCTCCCATTCAGTAGGTTGCCTTTTCGTTTCATTGATGGTTTCCTTTGCTGTGCAGAAGCTTCTTAGTTTGCTGTAGACCCACTTGTTTATTTTTGCTTTTGTTGCTTTTGCTTTTGGTGTCAGATTCAAAAGATCATTACCAAGACGTATGTCAGGGAGCTTGCTGTCTGTGTTTTCTTCTAGGAGTTTTATGTCTTCAGGTCTTATGTTCACGTCTTTAATCCATTTGGAGTTAATTTTTTGTGTGCAGTGTAAGATAGCTGTCCAGTTTCATTCTTTTGCATGTGGTTGTCCAATTTTCCCAACATCATTTATTGAAGAAATTGTCTTTTCCTCGTTGTATTTTCTTGGCTCCTTTGCTGTAAATTAATTGACCATATATATGTGGGTTTATTTCTGAGCTCTCTATTCTGTTCCATTGATCTATGTGTCTGTTTTTATGCCAATACCATACTATTTTAATTACTATAGCTTTGCACTATAATTTGAAGTCAGGAAGCATGATGCCTCCAGCTTTGTTCTTTTTCAAGATTTCTTTGGCTCTTCATAGAGGTCTTTTATGATTCCATACAAATTTTAGGATTGTCTGTTCTATTTCTTGAAAAATGCCATTGGAATTTTTGTAGGGGTTGCATTGAATTTGAGTAATAGGGAAATTTTAACAATATTAATTCTTCCAAAGGAGACTTCTTTATACTTAAAACATGTTTGGCAAATACAGTGTCTGGTAGGGACCAGCAAGTATATGTGCAATTAAGTCATACTGGATGGCTGGTACTGTGGTGACGAAAGAGCTACTTCTGAAGTGAGTAGTCACTCTTCAGTTCTGTCCAACTGTAGATATGTGACAATGTGGACATATTTGTCCCATCTGTCATTGTGGAGAACAAGAACAAATGCAGACTAGGATAGCATATTAGAATTGCAAGCAATATTGAGAACCACTGGACATTTATTATAGTTCTGTGAGTTTTTTTTTCCTCCTATGTACTCTTCTTAGATAGAGGTAAGTATAAGGAAGGCAATTGATTTTTTTCCTAAGTGAATTCAGTGGTAGTAATATAGTAATGTAGTAAGGAAGTTTTAAGTTGTGTGTCAGAAGATGGTTAAAACAATGGACCAAGGACTGAACTCTCAGAAGGGACATGAAGGAGAGAGGGGACAGATTGATAGGGGAAGGAGAAGGGGCCAAGAAATGGAGAGAGGTCTATGCATTATAGGAGGCTGTGGTCAGAGTATTCAGTGTCAGAGGTGTAATAGTTCTAGGTGATAAGACTGGTAGAATGCTTGCCTGAGGACGAGAGGAAGGAAGATCATTGGATATGAAGAGTTACGAAACCGAGAGATCAGTGTGTCGCATGTCGGAGAGATGGAGGGAGAGGAGGAGGGAGGAGAGAGCGAGAGCACATGAAGCTAGAGGTCTGGTGTCTTTTCTTATAAGGACACTAATCCCGTCATGGGGAACCGACCCTCATGACGTCATCTAAACCTAATTATGTCCCAAAGGCCGCATCTCCAAATAATATCACCTTGGCGGTTAGTCTTCAACGTATGAATCTTGAGGAGATACAAGTCAGTTCCTAGCACCCAGAAATACTCTGAGAGGGAGATGAGACTTCATTGCACAGGTGGGTTTATTGATAGCAGATATTTTTGTTCCAATTATGTGCTATAGCCTACGTTATATGTTAGGTACGACTAAATTAGCACTTTGCATTTTAGAGTATTTGATACTTTAAACACATATTCACCAATACTCATTATAGTTCTGCACCATCAGTATAAGGCATCAGATTTTACTGGAAAAAACCTGAGCTTTGGCTCATTTGGAGACAGGATTTGCTATTTAAGAGCTGGGTGCTCTTCAGCAGGCAAATTGATTGCACACTGCTTCCCTTTCTTAACCTGTAAGACAGCATAGACAGTAACTTCATGCAGGGTTCTTGAAAGGATTAAAAACATAACTGTTGCATGTACACAGTGGCTGGCATTTTGTAGGTGGTCAATAAATGGCAGCTAGCATTATTATGTAAGTATATGATAATTTTAGTGCTGTTATATTTAACCTCACAGTAAAATTATACACTGTTTTCATTCTGATTAACAAATATGCTAGTTTATGTAAATTAATTTATCCCAAACTATAAATACAAATGGAACAACTTCAATGTAGTTTGTGACTTAGAATAGATAAAAAATTAGAAAAGTGCAGAACGAGTGTCTGTTTTTGACTGTATCTCCATCAAAAAGTTATGTATTTTCAGTAAAAAAAAAAACCAAACACACCAGTGTAAAACATTGTATAATTTAGACTGAGACAATCTCTTTTTGGAAGATTTGTTTTTATATATGCAAATGAAATATGGTGGAAGAAAAGTTGTAATATAAAATATTAATATGAAACAAAAGAAATCCATAATCCTAAAATTGCGTAAGAGGAAATTATTGCTTTTTAGTATATACGCATCAACAGTTTTTCCTTGCTTGTACAATTAATGCATGCTGTTGCAGCAAACATAAGAATACTGAAGAGTATAAAGTAAGAAAACGAGTCTCCCTGGGCATTTTAATATTTTCCTTAATTTTAAAAATATAATTGGGATCATGTGCTACACACTGGTTTGTCATTGGGCTTTTTTCCCAGGATATACTGTGATGTCCAGCAGCCGAGCTAGATGTATGTGTGGGTATGAGGGCAGGAAGAACTTGAGGAGGAAAATCCTGTAGACTTAATTTCACGATTTCAAATTCCTGTTACTATTAAAGATAACCGTAGAATGCTGTGAATTGATAACATATAAACAGAAAACAAGTAATCACAGATAAATCATTTGGCAGTGGTTTCTGTTGGAAACAAGATTTTTCTCCAGAGTGTGTGATGAACTGATTGGCACAGTGCCAGTCTGCGCCTCTCTGCTGTCTCTCACTCAGCAGTCTCAAGGCTCGGTGTGGGGTTTTTCAATCTAGTAGCTCTGTCGGTCACTACTAGAGGCCTACAGTTCGGATCATTTAGGTCATTATTATCTGGATGCACGCATTAGCTCCCACATGTGCCTGGACCCAACTTATTTTGGTTATGAGAAGAGGTTGTGTCTGCGAGTCTTTTCTTGACGACTACACAGGCAATAAAGTAACTTGGATTTTAAGGATGGAATCTATTTTTCAGGTCTGGTGTTTAAAATGCATCCTTTCCATCAAGGGCTAAGAGCAAGCTGTATTTTGTTTTGTAAATTTCCACGTGAGAACGATTATCACAGAAAAGTCTTTAGAAACTACTTCTCCTCAGTATTAAAATTAAAACCTCACAAAAATCAGCTTTTGACCATTTTTTCCCCTAATACTTTCTAAAGAAATCTCCCCTGGTTAAAATTTGGAAAATAAAGAAATATACAAAGAAGAAGAAAAATTAAAAAAAACAGAAAACAAACCCACAAAGCAGAAAGGCACTGGGGCGTTGTTTGACTTTTATTTATGTATACCCTGTACATCTTACAGACTGAACCTTTGCAAGAAAAGATGGAGTGAAGTATGTAGTCTGTGGGATGTTATGGGAGACCCCAGAAGGGTTGGTGAAGACTTGCTGAGATACGGATAAACCTGGCCGTTTACCAGATGTCCGCGTGGTGTGCAGTCTTGCTTCTGGCTCCATCATTTACTCTTTTAGGGATCTTGGGGAGATTATTTAGCTTCTCTGGAATTTTTTCTTGAATTTGAAATGAAGATAATGACGTGAAACTGCATGCATCACTGCGAAGTGTAAAAGCAAGAATCTTCAGTAGCTCCCGCAGATTTTCATGTAGCTTTTTCTTGTGCGCCTCCTCCCTTGGCCCCAAGATTTTTATAGTTCACACTGTCCCTGTTGGGCTGGGAGAGCAGGCAGCATCAGATTTCCTTGTTCTCCTTCTTATCAGATTACCAGGAGGCTTCTGAGTATTAATAAATAAAGTTCCTATTGTTACATTGTTATTTTTGAAATTGTTCCTTTTCACAGTTTGAATCCAATGGCTTTTTTTCTTTTTCAAACCTGTATTTTGGGAGATATAACATCGTGAATGGCCTCTATGTTAGGAAGAAATTAAGTTATGTTATCTTCAGATTCCAATCCAGTGTAAGAAAGGAGCTTCTGACAATGGATCAACCTTAATAGTGATGTTCTGTTACTGAAACTGTTTGGAGAAAGGCTGAAGAGCTATGGGATCAGCGCTACTATGGAAGAGTGTCCTGTATCTTGTCTGTAGCTTGAGACATTGGGTAAGATTTCTGAGGTCCAACTGTGATAATAATTGAAATTTAAATGGGGTGATCGGTCTCCTGAAATAACATTTGTAAAATAAGGAGAGCCAATAATTGTGTGCTAAGTGGATTAAAGCTACTGGGATTTCCACATTTAATCATGAAGACCTTCATTCATTCAAAACACTTTTTAAACTTTATTTTATGTGCCAGGTGCTATGCTCCATTCCTCCAAAGTATCCTAATGTCAGAGAAGCACCGACTCACGAGCTTAATCTGCTTGCTGCAAGTGCAATTTCTTTGAAGTCTTAAATTCATTTGAATCTGACCTTCTACTCCATAAACTTTATTTTAAAGTAAAATGAATGCATTTTTAATTTCAGTGAGGCAATACCCATCCTCCGGGATTATGGGGTGTTAATCCTGTGACTTCATTTACTCCTTGGCTCTATGTTGCATTTCCCCAGGTGTACATGTACCTCTGTTAGTGTACTCTGGCTGTGAGCTGTGGGGAGTGGGTTTCCAACAGTATAAGAGCAAGGGAAAAGGAGGGAAGGGACACGATACACTTTGTTCTTATGAAACCTCATGGCTTTGGGCAAGATGGGATGAAGAAGTATGAGTGTAACAGTATGGAACTAAGTTATGAAACGTTAAAACAGTCTAGATGAGAGATGATGAGGGCCTGAATGTAGGGGATATTAGTGAGGTTGGAGAAGAATGAATTGGAGTGATGTTTAATTTATAGAATTGTTGGCTGATTGGATGTGAGCATTTCAGGAGGAAGGAATAAAGATGATCATATGCAGACTTTGACTGATTAACTAGATTGTGGTACTATTCACCAAATCAAGGAAATAGAGAGCAAAGAATGATTGGAGGAAAAGACTAAGAATACCACTCTGGATTTTTGAGTTTGAGGTGTTTGGGGACCATTACGGGGGAGATGCACTGTAGTAAATTGAATATGCTATTTGAAAACAGGGAGGGGTTCTGAGATGGAGATGTGGATTTGAAAGTTATTAGCCTGGGTGATTGTTAGTTCCCTGAGGTCAGACCTTTGAGAGCATTGATAGTTAAGGGGAATCAGAAAATGAAAAGGCTGCAAAAGAGACTGAGAAGAACTGAAATAGGAACTCAGAGTCTCTATTCCAAACAAAAGTCTCACCTGCCTAACAGGTAGATAATAGAGATCTAAACTAGAATCATTTTATGGGGGATAGAAAGGGAAGGACTGACTTGCCAATGTTTTCAAAGAACTATTCTGTGTTGTTAAAGACCAAATTGCACCTAACATAGGGTAATTATTTCTAGAATTGGCAGTTTAGGTGGCCAGGGCTTTTGTGTTCATCTTGGGATTACGGCTTCCATGCCCACACTGCTGCACCCCAGAAACTGAATAAGGATTCCACGCTTTGGCAAAATGAACCTTAATCCTTGGTCAAAAAATGAGGTATTACAGGCCTCCCTAGGTTATCTTTAATTCCCCGAAGAATATCTCTGCAATTTGTTTCCACAAATCCATTCTTAAAGGTAACCAAAATTGTATTGTGGAGTTATCTGTTGCTGTGTGTGACTTCAAGTGAGGCTTTGCTGACTCCTATACCATTTTGACTTGGACAATCTTTGAAGTAGTGGTACCTAGAAGTAAATATGAGTGGATGTAACCAATTTTGACAAAATGGATTTTCCTAGATTATTGAAAACTCTTTGCTATAAGCTTATATTAATATTATTGGGAAAGCATTTCGTTATTTTAAACCCATATCTTTATGTTAAATATAGTTATATCATTAGAAGTTTTCTTAAATCAAGCTTGATTTTTATAAAATAATTCTGCTGAAAAAAATAAAGAATTGAGAGAAATAGAGCATTGAAGTAGACTGCAAACCCTATTTTTATTCAAGTCTTTTTAAACAGCTCCTTCAATATAATTCAAAAACAGCATACCTAGATTTGTTATTCTCTTCATGTCGTGCGTTTTTCTTAAAAAACAAGACTGTAGAAGACACCAGATGCTTTTAATTTTTTTCTTATTTTTAAAAAATTTTCATAAAAAGGAAAATAAAAAAATGCACATAAAAGGATCTTTATAAATTAACTTGATAAGACATTGTTCTTGGATATAGTACTGAAACGAATGCTTTTAACATCTTCTAGAGAGTCATTTTTAGTGCATCTTTAGTCGCAGATTCTTGAGTTTTCTACCTGATTTGGTACTAACCGGATAACCTTCATCCAGTTACTTCATCCCACTGAATGTAAGGAAGTGGATGAGAAATAATAGTGTATTTAAGTTTTAAGCTACTGTTGTGCTTGTATTTCTTGCTCACAGCAGTGGAGGCCCTACAAGAGCAGGGATTGCTGTGCATTTACTCCTCCCCAGGGACCCAGATCCTATGAGTGCCTGGCACAGTAACCCTTCAAATATATGATGAGTGAATGGAGAAGAAAGGAATTTAAGATGTGGTTTCCTTAAGAGAGAGTGTACCTCATCCAACATGCGTATACTAAAATAATGCCTAAGAAAGTTGTAAATGTTGGGTAATGAATTAAGGCAGAGACACACCTGTGCATTGACCCATAGCCTATCCATTACCTTAGGGCTAGTAATGGCAAGGTTAGTTTTTTTCTTTTTGGTGAGGATAATTGGCCCTGAGCTAACATTTGTTGCCAATTTTCCTCTTTTTTGCTTGAGGAAGATTGTTGCTGAGCTAACATCTGTGCTTGTCTTCATCTGTTTTGTATGTGGGATGCCGCCACAGCATGGCTCATGAGTGGAGTACGTCTGTGCCTGGGATCTGAACCCAGGGCTGCCAAAGCGTAGCATGGGAACTTAACTACTACGCCACTGGGCCAGCCCCTTGGCAAGGTCAATTTTTATCTCAGATACGTTAGCGGAGACAATCCAAACTCTGCACCACGAGCTACCAGTCCTGCACAGTCTCACTTTGGCCATCTCACTACATTATCTCACTCTATCTGAAGGACAACAGTTTTCATGACACACTTTTACTATGATTATTTAAGGTTATATGTGTGATTATACCTGTGTGAGGACTTCAGTCTTAAAAACATGTTTCTTCTCAGATTGAATTGGAATATTCTGAGATTGAATAAATAGAAATTATGTTTTTACAAAATATACTGGAAGCAAAATGTAGTTGACATTATCTTGTCAACTGGTATTTCACTTGGTGATTTGGGGAACAAATTCTAAGAAGTGGTGAAAACTGAAGAGAAATATATTTAGTGTAATTTAATAGTAACTTGGTTTGCATGTGTTTGACTGTTAGAATAATTACGTGGGTTTATTTTTATATATTTTTCATTGTTTTAAGTTTACTTCTCCATAGCAGGGGGTAACCTGTCAAAATCTTTATGTTGAAAAATGCCACTTACTAATAAAGTATGAGAAAGGAGGAGTAAACATATTTTTGATTTATTAGTCAATGCCATGTTAATGGATAACTCTTCTTGGAAAGTTGAGGAGGATACTGGTTTTATTTATAATATAAAATAATATACCTAATCATATGAGTATATGATAAGCAGACAGTATGTTTTTATAAATATATATTTACAGTATATTTTAAAATATGCTATTAAATATATTAGTAGACTTGTATTATTCTTTTTTGTATCGGGGGATATATATATAATGCATAGACGATGATATTAGATGGAACAAGAAATGTTTTTCTGAGAATGAAATTATAGTTCCATAGGAGACTGATTTTTCTCATTTCCAGTTTTTCATTGTTCATTTTTTACACCTTGGCAAACTTAATCTGTAGCATCGGCCAAAATTTCACTTGGCTGTTTATTGTAAATTACCCTAATTGCTGAATGAGAAAACTTTATGATACCTGCCTAATTTTAGTTGAATGAAATAACTGATTTTCTTCTAATTTATTTTTTTGTCCCATAAAATGTGTTCATAAATGAGAAAAATCAATCATAAAATAGCAAGGTACGGTTATTCCTGCTCAGAATTAAATAAAGCAGAATGGATAAAATGCAAAGTATTTCTTTAACTAGTCATTGACTGTTGCTATATGTGCTATTTTATTGAATCAGAGTAACCCTCATAAAAGTTGTCAAACATTTATAGAATCCATTTCAGAAGTGGTATAAATTTTTTATAACTATTAGGACAGTTTCTAAGTTCCTAAAAATGCCCTAAACTCTCTAATGGTATCAACTGAGTAATTTTCAGACAGATATCAAAGTAAAAGTGTCAATAAAAGTCCCAGTAGTAACAATGACATGCTGATGGCGTTCGGTTCTTCTTTTTTTCAATAAACTCCGCGTATGGAGATTTAGGTCATTATATCATTTATTTGACGTGTGATATTTTGTTTTTTAAAAAGTTTTTAAACCTGTGAAATAAATTCTGTAGGATTTCTTTAGCTGTCACATTCCTTTCTGGGAGTATGATTAAAGCTGTCGCTGTAACTTTTAAACAATTTGTAGTTCATAAAAAGCAAGACATTTGTATTAAATGTTTACAGACTATAGCAGAATTTTTGCATTTTGCTTTTGGGAAAACTCATTCTTCAAAAGAAGTTGTTGTTACATGTGGATGCATTCCTGTTATAAAAGATTCAAATATTCCCAAGACCTAGATAGCAAAATATGAATGTTTACCTTTCTGCCCCCCTCACACATGTGCTCCTCAGAGGTAAAAACTGTTAATAGTTCAGTATGCATCATTCCAACACAAATACTATCCATTTACAAACATATATACTTGATGTTAAAAAATAAAAATGAGATCATAAGGAATATTCTTTTAACTTGGGTTGGAAGAGATCAACATATTTTGGAATTAAAGAGATTTGATTTGTACAGCCCAAGATCACTATTATTTGGACAATCTACCCAAGGAGTTAGCCCGGTTGCCCACTGTGAAGCTCCCCCAGGTACTCTAGCATTTTCTTGGCATAGCATCTTGGAGGAGCGGGAAATGTGTTCATGAGGGGGTAAAATAATTGTATAAAAGTCAGTTCATTCATCAACAAGCCAGAAATGTAGCTTATAAAAAAATAGGACTCCTTTGTTCTTTTATAAGTGTTTGTCAGGTTTACCCACATTCTTTTTGTATGTTTGTGATCATTACTAGTTTGGCCCCATATTGCATTTCCCATATTAGCCATCCCATACATGCTAGAAACTTTTAGATTTTTCTTTAATTGATTTTGGTCTTTCTTTTTTATCTTGTCTCCCCCCTCATTTGACCTCTGTATTTTTCCTATCTTCTCTTGTCTTAGACCCTAACATTTCGGACCATGCTTGATGATGATGTATTTAGGACAAAATTTCTCAACTGTTGGCAATATTGACATGTTGGGCCAGATCATTCTTTGTCAGGTGGGGAAAGGGCCTGTCCTGTGTGTTGTAGGATATTTAGCAGCATCCCTGCCTCTACCCACTAGATGCCAGCACTATGCCCCCAGTTGTGACAACAGCCATAACCAAAAATATCTTCAGATGTTGCTAAATGTCCTGTTGGCTGCAAAAGCACCTCCAGTTGATGCAGATGTCCTCTAGGGAGGCAAAACCATCTCCAGTTGATGTCAGATGTCCCCTGGGGGTGCAGAATCACCCCTTTGAAAACCATGGTTTAGTGGCATTTCTAAGCTGATATTTTTCTGGCATATATTTTGCAGGAATGAGGAGTTATTCCTAAAGCAGTCCATAGCGTGTTTTGAAGTGTCATTAAAGTTGTGATAAATCCAGCGCTGTTAAACCTTCACTCCATACAGGCGTAATTGACTTTAACTCAGAGGCGGATATGTATTTGCTGCATAGTTAGATAGGAAAAAAAAAGAAAATATTTGCTGACGGAAAGTCCTCTCCAACTTGAAAGAAATGTCCTCACTTATCTTTGTGAATATCAGTAACCTGAAATCAGACTTTTTTCTTATGCCTTGACAAAAGTTCATTCAGCACTTTAACTCCTCTTTGTACGTTAAAAAAATATATGCTACTGCAACACAGCGTTTAAACATATTTTCTGATAAGGTATTAAACCAAACTAAACAATCTTCCAGAATAGATGCAGCATCGTAAGGTCCAAATATGGGTGGATTTTTTCATACAAAACCCCTCAACTTTTATCTTCAAATATGTGGACGTAATATTCAATTTATATTGAAATAACATAACCACAATTTTAATGTTTTATCTAAAATTTACAAAACTCAGTGAAAGTGTTTTATAATAAAAATCTATCCTATGGACTATCTAGGAAATGTTTTCAGATACTTTTATCTTTGAAACTTAACATTTTGGCATCCCACCAAGAAAGGACCAAGAACAAAAAACTGACCTTCACAATGAAATTTAGATTACTTCAGACAGTGTTTCCTGTATTTTTAGACTTAATGTTCTCAATTCCGCCCTTAGTATATATTCTTGTTTAATTAATTTCCTGTTGATTTTAAAAGAAATTTGTGCTGTAGGCTATTTTAAAAGGATGACTTATTTCAAGCTTTTCCCAACGTGTATTTAAATCATTTCCTTTACAGAACCAACACTCAAATTTTTTTGAAGTTAAAATTTGAATGTGAAATCCAAGCATTGTATTAGTTTTAGTGTATTCATTTATTTTGCTGTTTTCAATGCATCCATCTTTAAGTCTGTAATTTCTGATTCTGCTTTTATTTCTGTTTTTAACTATGTAATCCAATTGTAAAGATTTGAAAATGGCAAATCCAATAGAAAGTATTTTCTTTGTTTTCAAACCAATATAAATCCCATTCTAGATAGCAATATTATATTTAATACTAGTTCTGACTAAAGTAATAGACTTGACCCTCTGTAAACTCGAGATCAAGTAAAAATTATTAAAAAGTAATATTCTGATGAAAATATTTGTGTCACTAAGTTTAGTGGATGTTAAAATCGAACTGTGTGCACAGTGTCATGCTAAAACAGTTTTTCATATTTAAGTCTTTATTGTATCACTGGAAATATCTGAGTATCACTTGTGCAGCTTTTAATATTTTTATTCAAAGAAACCTTTCTTAAAGCTTAGATCTATTTAAAAAAGAAATCTCTTATGGTTGATATATTTTTCAATACACATTAAAGTAAATAACGAAGTTAAGAGGGTTATGGAAAAGGTTACTCAGGAATGACTTAACGTCATCTGGGATGTTACCTACCACATTTTGGGAAACACTGATTTGAGGGAAATAATTTGTGAATTATAAAACTTACTCTTTGATTTGTAAAGTCTTCAGGTTATAAATAGGAATTTTCCAGACCATGATCAAAAATTCTTCTGCTTCATTTTTAAATTTTACACACAGTGATCTCTATAAAATACTAGTCATTATAGAATACAATTGAGTATAATACATTTATGTCTTGGAACTCTTTTTTGGCGAGGGGGAGGAAGTCGGCATTGGGTATTAGGTGGGGTTGTAAAGGAAGTAACAATATGGCCTCTTCATTTTGTTCTATTCTCAGGACATAAACTTTAGTAATAGCTTAGAGTAAAGGAGAGAGTGGAACCTGATTCCAGCTTGTTTGATTCTAAATTTCCGCAGGAGCAACATTAAATATAGTTTATAACATGTGGCTGGGTGTAATATTCATGGTGTATTAATATACTCCAAATTTGTAGCTGTTCTTTCCCCAGGCATTTCTTTCGCTGTTTCTCAGTTTCTCACAACACTGCGATTCTTCCCTACCTTTGTTGTTTCAGCTGTTTCATGGCAGTTTATTTTGGAAATGTATATTGACTAAAGTTTCTTATGCCACCCTCACTTAGCTCTTTGTAGTAAAGGTCACATTTACTTAAAATGACTGAGAGGTACACTAGAGCCGGCCAATTTCCATTCCCACTAACCTCTCTGACCCTAATTTTGGCCTTCATTACCTCTTCCCTTGTTACTTCAAATTCTTTCTTAAATTTTCTCTCAGCCTGTGGCATTTTCTCATTCTCGTTGCTTGCAGCTCTGAACTTGTTTCTCCCTGGTCAGAGCCTTCAGAATCGCACTCTGCAAAGACCTCTTTATCTCTACTTTTATTCCCACCACTGTGTGCCGCAATCCTCACACATTCCCATTACTCTTGTATTCTACGCAAACTGGACAATCATTGAACCCTGAGGAGATTTTGCCTTTGCTTTTGCTGTATTCTCTTCTCATTCACTTACTCTTCTTGAAAACCAAAATACATTCATTTGACTGTTAATATCAACACTCCTTTCCAGGTTCAGCTCACGTTTTACCCCTTACCTTATGCCTCCCGGATTCTCTTTTAACCGCCACCAACAGGATGTACTCTCCCTGAATTGCCATTGTACTTCTTGTTTTTTTATAGCTAGATTGTAATCTCAGTGTAGAAGAAAGGCATGGGTTTTCGAGTCAGCATATCTGGTTTCTGCCCAATTCCCATGTGTAATTGCCATGAGCAGGGGCCATGTTGTGGTATACATTCTTTTTCATTCTCGGGACTCCATTCCTTACACACAAAGTTGCACTTGGCAATGAGTAACTGTTTGAAGAATGAATAACCACTTATTTATGAAGGACTGTTATTTTAATATTTATTCAAACAATGTCCTGAAGAAATCTCAATGTTTTTGCCACCCACAGAGAAGTAATTTTCTTCACCAATAAAGGGCATGGTTAAGGAGTTTGTGAGCAGGAACAGAATGAAAATGCCTTATTGAGGCGATATCTGAAGATTTCTTGTGTGCCTGTGCATGTGTGTGGGTGTGTATATAAAATTGGAGAAAGAGAAGGTTTCTTTCACTGTCACTGCTTTCCTATTTTTTTCAAGTCTGTTATGTACCCATTAAATGTAGGCAGTCCCACTGGAATTTAGAGCCATTTGCAGTCACTTATGATTCCTAATGCCAGTTTCCAGTTTTAAATGGGGAAATTGCTATGGCATGGAATCTGATTATAGGGCATCCTAGTATCTCTCTCTTCTATGACTTACCTCGGTGCAACAAGTTACCAGACAGGAAAAAAGCTAACGTTTGCAAATAGAATATCAAATGATTTATTAATCTAATGATTGAGTTATATAGTTAGGCTCTTGAATATAATAATTTGCTTTTATGCTTTCTTGTATCTTCCATTGAACCTTGTTATTGCAATATACGTTGCATGGCAAGTTTAGTACCAGGCATATCTGTCTTAAAACTTAGACCAGACGGCTAATGACAAAAATAGGAAAAGGGATTTAATTACAAGATATACTAATCTCTAAAGAAGTCTGGACCCTCGTGCTGTGCATGCACAGGGGTATCTGTGCATACTCTGAGCACTTTGTTTTGTATTTACTCAGGACTAAATGAGTAAAGGACTGAATGTCAGCAGTGTTAATTAAATTTGTTGAAGAGTCTCTGATGCCCCTGAATCATTTTCTGGGGAACATTCTGAAACTAAACCGGTAGCAATAATTGCTTAGTGAATATATAAAATGCCGACAAACTTTTCAGTGCTCTCTCTTCAAGAAGAATAATATTCAAAGGAGCCTCCTTTTAAATGATACTTGAGGATTTTTTTCTCCCTCCTTAGATGCCTGTTTATTTTAATTAGAATTTTTAGACACTGAATATAGCAACGTATGACCCTTTAAGTTTGTACCTAAGCTTAATTATTTAACCAGTACTGAAATTGATTTCCTTTAGAAGCATCGTCTTGTTTCCAATCTCATGAAATCAATAGCAAGTGTTTGGTGCTAAAATGAAGCTATTGCATACTGAAACGTTTATTAACACATATTTTCTAAAACTCAGTGCAGGGACATCTCTTTGCATGTTCTTAAAGTAGATTATACCGAATTGTGTTGATATTCTTTAATTTGGAAGAGTCTGGGACATCCACATTTGCCAGAACCGTATGGTGCCATGACCAAGTTGGGGGGCTCCTTAGAGAATGCAGTACAATTCCTGATTGTGTTTTAGACTGGCAGCTTTGAATACAATGGAGCTATTAAAAGTAAAACAGGTGAAATATTTAAATATGGCTATTGGTACTTCAGGCCTTCTTCAATCTCATGTTATGTTTGGACAAATAGAATTATTTTAAGTTCGATTTTCTTTGTTGTTTCTGCGAGAGAGTCACATCTTTACATAGTAGAATTATGTAAGAAAATATCTCCATAATTTTCTGTACTGAACCAGTATTTGTCATTCGCTGTAACTTTTCTAAGTTTTTGAATGGTCCTTTAGATAATGATAATAATATTATCAGAGTAATCTTTCTTGAATTTTAAGAAGACTAAATAAATATCTTGAAATTTCATTTTATTTTATGGTTAAATTTTTTTTGCTAGCTTTCTTTTCGTAGCTCTTTATTTGGACATAATTTCAAATCTAGAATAAATTTGCAAGAATAGTTGAAGGGATAGTCTTTACCTACATTAACCTATTGTTAATATCTCATCTCATTTATTTTATCATTTGCTCTCTCTCTCTCTCTCAATGTGTGCATGTAATATGTTCATATATTATGTATACATGTAGATATACATTTTTTCTAAACCATTTGAGGATGAGGGGTTTTTTTTGTTTGTTTTGGTCAGCTTTCTTATCTCCTTTGTTTTTGAATATCCATGTTCATGATTTAAGCAAGACGTTTTAGTCTGATTTAGGTGGCGATAATCAAACAAAGCATTTCAGTAAATTTGCTTTTTCATTATTAGTAATTTTTATCCAAACTACAATTATTATTATTAGTAGTATTTTTCTGAGGAAGATTTGCCCTGAGCTAACATCTGTGCCACTTTTCCTCTATTTTGTATGAGGGTGGCTGCCACAGCATTGCTGAGTGGTATAGGGTGCGTGCCTGGGATCCGAACCCACGAACCTGGGCTGCTGAAGCTGAGTGCACCAAACTCAACCACTACGCCATTGGGCCTGCCCCAGTCCTAGCTAAAATTTTTTATGCTCAAGGCCACTGCAAAAGTTTGTAGACCAATGGAGCCAGTATATGCTCTTTCTCCTGTCTACCTTTGAGGTGTTTTGACAAATAGTCACAGGACAGGGGGTAAAGGAAGTGGTGGTACATGGAGAGGATGGTACATGGAGTGCTCTCCATAGGGACAGTGTTGATCATTTGGGATAGAACCACTAGCTATCCTTGTCACTCAACGCATAGTCATTACTTTCCTGTCAAGGTGGATTTTAGTCTGAAAATTATACACTGAGCACAAATGTTTCTCAGCTTTTACTCTTCATAGATCCTTGATTTCTGAATGTTTAGACTAATGCTTTGTTTTGCTACTGACTTCGTTATTATTCTTGTATGCATTGCTCCAAATAACAGAATAATGTAATACCTGTATATGTTCTGTGGGTTAAAATACAGTTCCCGGAGGACCGTGTTATTATTTTCTTTGCAGTTTCCTGCTATACTGGAGTGAGCTTTTAATACATGCTGACTGATTTAAATGATGAGGTACCCCACGCAGCTGCTCTATTTCGTTTTTGTTCGCTTCTTCCTCAAATCTGTGGAATCAGCAAGGCAGTGTCCTAGATTACCTCCTGGGCTACTTGCAAGTGTTCTATACTTTATGTTATACATGTTGAGCCTAGAGCTAACATTTCTATATGTACAATGTATAAACTTTGAGTTTAATAATATTTAATAACAGATATTTTATTTTATACATCTACTATTGAATGCTTAATACTTTACCTATGTTATCTTTAATTTTTACTGAAATCTGACAAAATGAGTGAAATTATCTTTGTTGTACAGATGACAAAACTGAAGGTTAGCTGAGATTCTGCCCCATCTGAATCTACAGTCTATGTTGACAATATTTGATATCTTTTGAAATATGAACACTTGATGTAGCTTGATTTATTATCGTCATGCAGCTGTGTTCTCAAGTATTACTAAGCAGTCAGATGTTAATGACCTTCTGGAATAAGTTTCCATCATTGCCTTTAACTTCCAAAGCTGTCCTTTAATTATCAGGGCTGACGCCGTGTTTCGTGCTGATGACACTGTTCCTAGAAGCTTTGCAACAGATGGTGGCCGTTGTGTGGACTCAGCACAGTTCTGCTGGACCGTGCTGCCGACTCAGCAGAATTCTGCAGCTAAAGTCTGCCTGTACAAGGCATCAGTCTGCGGTGGAGAGACTTATCTGTAAAACCAGAAAAAAAAAAGATTCTCGTTCAAATGAGTTAAGGGCTGCAGCTGAACTCTGTTCTCTGTGTGGCATTTTGTGTCAGATTTAAAAAGCATATGGCCAGAGAGCTATTTCACGGTAGGGCCAGTTAGCAAATAGCCTGGTGTCAGATTCCTGATAAACCACAAGTTTACATTTTGCATTGAGACCGTTTTTATCAGAGAGCACTGTGTTTTACAAGTGCTCACGTGAGGGCAAAATGCCTGGTGCACAGCACATGCACTTGATAAATGCCCTAGGGAGTAATGGATAGGGAGATGAGATTCCGGTGCCAACAACAGAAAGTTTCATCATTTTGGACAGGATTATTTGAATCTGGTAATGGATGGACAAGGCCTGCTCTGCTTATGCCTATAAATTTGGAATCATTTCTACGCGACATGTGGGAACTATTTCTTTGGAAGAAAAGAGAAGTGTGTTTACTTTTTTGATGCGCCTTCTAGGTTTCCTTGGGACTGCTCAGATGACGACACTTACAGTGATAAGATTGGGACTGCACAGTGAAGTTAAAGGACCTTGGGCCTCAGGGCTCCTTATTTTCCCAGGCTCTGTCCAAGACCCTGGGCCTTATTCACATGATCTTGTGTAAAATTTGCAGTTAAGATGTTTTAGACATTATCAGGTAAGATTACGTTATTTTTACACTGCTACTCCCTTCTGTCATATTTCCCCGAGTGTAAGGTGTGCTAGAATGGCCACTGGCAAGTTTCAAGTCTGGCTAACAGGATGCTGAATTGGAGATACATTTATCTCGGGCTTAGTGGGATATATTAGTGTAAGCCATATGAAATTGTAATTTTTGGAGGTTGAAGATGTTTGAACCTTGGCAACTTCATATGGTCATATGCGGCTCGAAGTTACTTCAGTGTATAATTCAGTTCTTTCTACTGTGCCGGTAAAGGAATGTCTTCCAGGAATCTGCCCACTGGTCACTGGGCGTACATACCCAGCATGAGGAGTTGAAAGCATATGGCTAGAGGCCATTTTATGATATGCATGTGTCCTAGAGCATCTGGCACAGAAAACATCTGGGTGGAGAAGAAACAACAACAAAACTGTGATAAACCCTGATAGAGGAGAGATTGAATTATCTTTCTAGTCTCTCTGTGGAAAACATGATAGAATCCTTGGAAGATGAAGAGGCAACCAAAATGTATGAGCCAAAGCAAAACAAGTATACCAAATCATATCTAGTAATTATTTGAAAATATATGCAATTTTTCTGGATTTTGTGAGTTTTATGATAACCGTCAAGTTGTCTGTGGTATTTTGAAATTTATCTTCTTAAAGAGCTCCCCTGTCCCCGTTGTATAAGCTTCAAATTCACGATACTTGGATCTGCCCTTAAATGGGAAGCATATGGAATGGGGTCCCATTAGCAAACAGATTTTCCCCAGGAACTCAAAATCCTTTTCAGAGATTATTTTTGTAACTTCTTAAATTGGAGATCCATTATAGCTACCAAACTGATTTCCTTTCAGAGGAAAAAGGTGCGTAATAGGAAGAAAATAGATTATAAGAGTGATACAAGGCTTTATAAGGTCATGTTTCTAGGGTTAGGATTGGAGTAAATTTCAAAAACCATAGCAAGTCAATCTGTGTATTTCTGTCCCTCTTTATCTTCTTTCAACCTTGTTTATCAGCATCTTCTCCTCCAGGAAAATGAAGACAGATGGGGATCATCGGTGAATGAGATTCTTCTCTTAATGAAACTGGGAGTGGGTGTGAAAGACCTTTTCTAAGGATGTCTTGTAGTATCCTCCACTCTGTCTCTGCTAATGATATGTTACCCTGATCCCTTTCTTTGCCTTTTCTTGAGGGCTGGCCTGGGAGGTGCTACTAGATTCGGCGAATATATTACTAGCTAATAAATTCTCCACCGACATGCATCCATCAGGTCACAAGTAAACAGATGTTTGTTCTTCTGCCTCATTGTTTTCTCTTTCCCTCTAATTGCACCAACTTTGGGGAGTCTAGGAAACTCTAACTTAAGAAGTAATGCTTTGCTTGTTGCTGCCCCCAAGTCCCCAAATGTCACCAATAATTCAGAAAACCAAGGAATCAGAAGGTATACTAATTTCCATTCCTCAAAGAGCTTTTCTTTAATGAACCCTTGCTGGGGGGATGAAGTGTCCCATGAGAAGCCTTGCTGGATTTATTCCTGGAGGATTCGAGCATGTAGGATGGATGTTTAAACATTTTACACTCCCTTACCCTTCGGAAGATAGCATATGTGTGACTTTTCTTTCCATTGTTTCTTTTATCAGAAACGTCTATGTTATACATCAAACATCATGCATCAGCTCATCATAAATCACCTGCAAGGCATTGTTTGGGCAGGGGAACCCTCAATGCAATGCCCACCTATGACTACTTCCTTTCTTTTATGTTTCCCTGTCGTGGTGAATGTGATAACCAACTTTAAGTTCTATAAGGCAAAATGTGAGGCACATAAGACACCTCACTACTTATTCACCATATCAAGCACATGCAAGCCTTCTTAGTCTCTCCTTTGGATCACCTCAGTGCCTCCTGACTCCTTCTCACCCACAGTCAGAGGAGGTGGTTTTTTTGTTTGTTTGTTTGTTTGTTTTGGTGAGGAAGATTGGCCCTGAGCTAACATCTGTTGCCAATCTTCCTCTTTTTACTTGAGGAAGATTGTTGCTGAGCTAACATTTGTGCCAATCTTCCTCTGTTTTATGTGGGATGCTGCCACAGCATGGCTTGATGAGAGGTGCAGCATGACTTGATGACTGGTGCATAGGTCTGCCCCAGGGATCGAGCCTGTGAACCCTGGGCTGCCGAAGTGGAGTGCATGAACTTAACCACTATGTCACCAGGCCGACCCCCAAAGGAGTTCTTTTTAAGGGAATATAGTTTATATAGTATGTTTAAACGCCTTATTCAGTGGACAGTCACCACTGCATCATACTGATTCATTCAACAAATATTGTTTGAGTGCCATGGAGAGATGGAGTGAAGTGGTGGGTTATGTATCTTCAGACTGTCTCCTCCAGGTCCATTCTCCACCCTTCTCTGTCATGCTCTCTCCTCTGGAAGGCAAATCAGACTATCTTAATAGTTCCCCCCGGGAAGAGAACCGAGGGAGGGAGAAGTGTGAGTTCAAGTTATTTATTCTCTTAGCTCTTTTCTTGCAAGTAGCCTCAGGTTGACTGCTATACTCTTCCAATCATTTTTTTCTCTCAATCAACCCTCTCTATTGGATTCTTCTTCCAGTTTCTAGTATCTTCCCTCTCTCTTGTTCTTTCAGGGCTGGGGGTAGCAATATCCCTCCTGTTACTATTCCTGGGGTTCTGCCTTATCCCATTTGGTTTTCCTACATCCTTCCCACACCCTTGTAAGTAGTCCTTATTGAATTCTCCACCAATTATCTTAGTTTTAGTGTGGCATCCGTTTCCTTCTAGAACCCCAACTAATACAGATATTAGTCTAGGAATACCTCTGTGATGCTTTGAGGTTATCAGCGACGTGTGGAGGAGGTGAGGAAAAAGCCATGGAGATGTGTAGGGAAAGACCTTTCTGCATGGAAAAACTCTTCTCTTGGAATGTTGGATGGACAGCAAGGTGGACGAGGTGGCTGGCAGGAAGGAAACAAGTGGGAGAGTATTAGGGATGTAAGTCAGCGGGATAGTAGAATGAGGTACGAAGACCATAGAACACCTTATAAGGCTTATTTTCAGCATGAAATTGGAAATCGTTGGAGGTGATAACAGACTTACAATGTGTCACTCTGGATACTATTTGGAGAACAGACTGTATGGGGGCAAAGGTGGAAACAGAAGGCCAGTTAGGCTATTGAGAGAGACAATGGTGATTGAGCCACAAACATAGTGAAAAAGGGTGGAATTCTAGCTGTATTTTGGAATACGGGGACAGGATTTGCTGATGGATGTAGGATGTTAAGAGAGGAGTCCAGAATCATGCAAAGTTTAGCAACTGGATGAATGGATCTGTCATTTCTGTTCTGAGGACGATCATCGGAGGAAGAGTTTAGGCAGGAAGATTAGGAATTTGATTTTGGATCTGTTAAGTTTGAGATGCGTCGAAGTAAATGTATTAAGTGGGCAGTTCATGGGAAATGTCTAGGCTAGAGATACAAATTTGGGAGTCATCAACATATACATGGTATTTAAAGTCGTGACTTCTTGAAATGATCTAGGCTATTGATTCTCAAATTCCTTAGTTGGGTATTTGTAAATATAGTTTTCACTGTAAGTATGGCAGTTGAGTCAGTCTGGTTAAGCTTTAAATGTGACATTATCAAGATTAGGAATAATATTTTATAAAATATAAACAACTTATATATTCTATAATTAACATATATATAACATAAGCACTTATAAGTATGCATATCTGTTAGAAAATTGACCTGTGTGTGTAAACTCATAGGTAGACATATAAAGTGTGTATAACACAAGGACCATGTTTGAAAATATTATTTGTCTTTTTGGAAGGCATTTTCTTTAAATGTCAGAAAGTGAGAGTAATCACTGATTTTCCTGCCAAACAGGGAATTAAATTATAATTCTGAGAAGATAATGCAAGGAACATTATTTCAGCTGTCCTTGAAATGTCAATTTACTTTTAAAATGCAATTATTTTAAGCCATTTGTTTACAATATGGCATCTTTATATGTAAAAATTTCAAACACTTGGTCTTCTGTGATTTATCTCTAACTTTTTAGGAATTTGAATAAAAGGCAATTTGTAATAGTAAAGAAATCTTTCTTACCCAAAACAGAGTAGGCTAGGAGTCAGAAATGTGAATTTCTAAGATAGTTATTTTGTCACCAACTAGCCATGTGAATTTGCAACATTTGACACTCTCTAGGCTTAACTTCTCTAGACTTAACTTCTGTAGGTTCTTTGAAAATGAAAAATTAATGTAGATTAATGGTATTTCCATAGTTCTACAGACCCCTTCCAGACTGGTCACCATGGGCCCGATGTGCCAAAGATGCCTGGGTCCTTCACTGTGTCAGCCAAAGTCTTTTGCTTGTACTTGCTCTGTGTTAGTGCTACCGAGGAACACATTTTTGAGCCACAGGATCACCAGTTTAAAAGTCTTAGAAAAACAGTTAATTGCTAAGCTTTTCTAGAAAAAAAATAATTATGTTCAAAGTTTTTGTCAGCTTTGAGAGGTGCCTTACCTCCAAACCACTGCCCAAAAAACATACCCAGCCTTTCTGTAACTGTCTTCCCAGGTAACTATTCTCTTTTGCCTCTGAAGTATAATTTAGCCTTAACATTCTTTAATTATAGAGTCCTAGGATCTTACAGTTGAGACAGACCTTGGAAATTATCTCTTTCAGCCTCTTTTCTGATACAGAATGACCACCACATCCCCGAGACTAGTTATTCAAAATCTATTTGCAGAGTGCCAGGGGCTCATCAACTGGGATGGTAACCCATGCCATTCTGTAACAGTTCTTATGCTTTCTTATGTGCAGCCAAAATAACTACCTTTGAAACCTTCACTTTTCTGTCATTTTCCCATAGGGATTTGAAAACACTATCTGTGGTTAGTGACTCTCAAAGTTTACTGTACATAAGATCACGTAGAGGGTTAAGATGAATGTTCCAGGACTCTGTATCCAAAGACTGTTTCTATAGATCAAGAGATGGAGTCCAGCAATCTACATTTTCAACATATATTTCATGTGATTATAATTGTAGATCATTATTGTAATTCAAAACAGAATATTGTGAATTAGAAAACTGAGTTATAAAATAGTTTGTATAATATCAGAATCTGTGTATAAAACATCGATTTAGGGTAATATCCCCAAAATGTTATCAATGGTTGATTATTTCTGCTTGTTGGGATTATGGACAACTTATGCTTTTACTTATCTTTGCGTTCTAATATTTCCACAATGATTATATATTACTTTTATCATTAAAAAGAATAAATTTAATGAGTAATTTATCACCCCCGCTACTTATCATAAAGGTAATTTTTAAAGAACATGGAGACTCGCAACGATGAAAGAGACCTCTCTAGTCTGGCGGCATTTGTATTGCTTCTGAGTGTTTTCAGGGCACGTGAGAGTAAAGGTCCTTTGGTAAAAAATCCTGACTCTTCTGATCTTCTCTAAAGGGAGGATGATGGTCAGCACTAGTAGTCATCTCATTATTCAGTCCATCAGTTATTCATTTGTTCTTTCAAGAAACCTTTAGGTCCTCTGTGCCACTCACTAAGGCTATGAAGAAAAACTTGTCTACCAGATTCTTACTATAGTGGAGGAAGTACAGGTGGCATAAGAAAGGAGCTGTTTCTTCTTGGGAAGCTCTCAGATGGTTTCACTTAAGAGTTGTTGGATGGAATGAGTCTTTAAAAGTGAGGAGCAGTCTTGTCTAAGCCGATGGGGGTCGTGGTGGAGATTTTTCCTTGAGAAGTGTATGCAAAGCCACAGAAACGTAACCTAGTGTGCTGTAAATGGGGAACTGTAAGTAATTTGATTTGGCTAGCTGGCTGGCTACCCGTGAGAGAACTGCAAGAGGTAATGTGGTCAGGAACCCAATCTCCGAGCATCTTATATGCCATTTTAAAGAATTTGAGAATTTAGGCGAGTAACTTGGTCAGCTTTAATTGCGGCAGCAGTGTGGCAGATAGATTGGAAGGGGTGGCTGGAGATGGTGGAGAGGAGGGAGTCTGGCATGACTCCCAGTCTTTTGTAGGCTTCTGGGTAGATTGATTCTAACACCACTTTTGCATGGGAGAAGATAGGAGGTATCAGACTAGTCCTACTCTCCTATGGCATAGAATGAGCACAGAGTACATGGCAAATATAGAACAAAATAAAATATCTGAATTCAACATCTGGACATCGTTTTCCATGTGTCCATTTCTGTATTTAATTCCAGCATTTCTAGGTCTCACAAGCGTGTTTTGTCCTAGAAAGTCTTTATTATATGTGGTTTCATAATTTTTCATTTGGTTGATCCTTCTCCCATTGTCTACGTAAATCTGGAGATAACTGTGAGAGATAATACCTTTTAGAAAAATCAGAAAGTCATGCCCAGAATGAACCATTTGGGAAGGAGGGGGATGTCGGCGAGCAAGGGAAAGTTTCATGAAATGTTGGCTATTCAAGGAAGGCAGATTATTTAATTGGCAGTGTCTAGTTAGCTGCTGTACCTGAATGGCTAGATAGAATGGCATGCATATTTACCAAACAAGGATGGGATATGCATATGATCTCTATGGCCCATTCTTCTATGTAAAACTTGATTTAGGTAATTTTACATAAAGGGTAAGGGGAAGACTCTAAGTGAGCTTAAGTGATTTTCTATGTGTTAGTCGTAGCTACTAATACAATGTATCTAGTCTGTTGATTTGCCAAAGTTCTTTTCTTTTTTTTTTCTTTTGGTGAGGAAGATTGGCCCTGAGCTAACATCTGTGCCAGTCTTCCTTTATTTTGTATGTGAGATGCTGCCACAGCATTGCTTGATGTGCAGTGTGTAGGTCCGCATCCATGATCTGAACCTGCGAACCCCAGGCCGGCCTCAAAGTAATTTTCCTGTACCTAGATTAAGAAACAGAGACTGCTGACAGATGCCCTATATTTTTAAAGAAAATTTATTGTACATGTCTAAAAGTAACATATGCCTTTATAAAAAAATTAAGGTACAGAATTGGAAGTAAAATGTTAAAGTCTACTTACTTTCTGCTACTACAACTTGATGAGTATCCTTCCATGCTTACATGTGTCTGTACAAATGCCCACTCGTTATCTGTTCGAGTATATTATTCAAAGGTTGTGAGATAAGGTAATAGAGATAACAGCCATGGAAAATATCATGTGATTTAAATCCTTATAGTCCGTAGTATTCCAGCTATTCAAGCAGGTGGCAATATTTTGGGCAAAGATGCTTATCTGTTACTAAATAAGCAGTAATTGGTTTAGGTAAAACCAGGATTAATTCTCTTTATAGTTGTTCTTGTCTAACTCAAAGGGGATAGCAATTATGTATGGCATCTCTTAATCTGTAAACACTTTTCTAATCACCCCAGCAACCTACTGACCTTAGTTTAGTCAGGTGAAAACAATCGATTGAAGAGCCTAAAGAAAAGATAACTCCTTAACATTCAGCGTCTGTTATAAGCAGTTACTTTTGTATTCCTTAGACTGGAGAAGGGGCTGTATGTGAGAAGAAGCCCATGTAGAAGACATGTAGTTTACAACTACTAGTGTTCTCTTGCTTGAATTTTAATGACCGTACTATCACTCTTTGAATTTTGTTAGGAGCTTTGCCCTCAAGCCTGTGAACAGCAGTTTGAAACCAGATGATTCTCCGAGATCTCTTCTTGAGACCAGCTGCAGTTGGGATGTGACCACTCATTGTTCTGGAATAAGCGGCTTAGACCCGACTAGCCACCCTGTGGACTGTCCCCGTACAAAGCTGTTTCTGTCCCACACAGGCAGGGACTCCCTGTACTCCAGGCTCAGCTGTGGAGCCTGCTGAATTAATCAAAGCATACTTAGACCACGTTCCCTAAGGACTAGCGGATTTCTGTAGTGACTCCACCCTAACACTGTGAACTCCTGCCCTTGGAAATGTTCTTTTGACAGCTGGGGATCTGAGAGCAGTCCAGCCCTGGGAAGACAGCTTAGGAAGAATGTTCTCAAAGGTTTATTGATGAGAAATGTGGATTTACATGTCCTTTTGCCTATCAGAATTTATGATTAACATTTTCAAGCACCTAGAGTTTAATAAGCACTGAATTTGGTGCTTTCACTGTTTCATTTAGTCCCCGTGACACTTTATCAGATACTTGTAATTATTTGTTTTACAGGGAAGGAAATGGACAGCCTGCTAGGATATGGGTGTCTGACAACTTAGGAGGACAAGTGGTTTTCGACTCTGGCTGCACGTTGGAATCACTGGAAAAGCTTTTTTTGAAATACTGATTCCTGGGTTTATGGCAGGTGGAGGAAATTAGAACCTCTGGGGATGGGCCCACGCATTGGCATTTTAAAACAAATAAAATTCCCAGGTGATTCCCATTTGCAGCCAGGATTGCAAAGTTTTGTCCTAATTTGTCTGACACTCATCCTGTATCGAGTCATGGTTCCTGGGTTTGCGTGAGGTAGAAGTTTGTTCGAAATTCAGAATATTGGGAGCTTTCTGGACCTACCGTATCAGAGTCTGAATTTTAAAAAGATCCCTAGGGAACTGTTTGTACTGCCTTGCAACTTTTCTGTAAATCTAAAGCTTTTCAAAAATTACGAATGTTTCTTAGAAAAAAGATCATGTTTGGGATACAAAGATCAAAACCTTCTCTCCAGCAGCTCAGTCTTGCAAGAGAGAAACTTATTAAAAGGCAATTTGCTAAGAGCTATAATGGAAGTAATGTAGAAAGTGCTGTCACTTTATGGGAGGAAATGAAACATGCTGCTTGGAGGAATTAAGAGAAAATTGCCAAAGGAAGGTGACTTGAAGGCATTCCAGGCACAGAGAAAACACAAAGGAGAGCTCCTTTAAGGAAAGTTGCTAATATAAAAGGAATTAAAAAAAAAAACATGAAATTGAGCTTTGATGAAAATATAATGTTTAATACACATTTATGTTCTAAAAATATGATAAATTCTAAGCTCAAACTGAGAGTTAGTGCCAGACTAAAGAGGTACTGTAGTAATTAATGGAACACTTTCCCTTTTTCAAGAAAAGCAAAGTAATTAAGGGGGATTAATCATTTGTGGTATTAGCATTCTTGAAGGGAATTGGGGACAGGCCCTATTTGAAATTCTCACTTCTTGGGCCTGTTTTGACCCTACTCTGCCTTAACTTTCCAGTTTCGTAGAGGTGCCAGGCTTAACTTCTCCATGGGGCCTTTGTGGATACTCTTTTCTCTGCTGGGCGGGTCCGACCCCGTCTTCTACTCCTGGTGAAGTCCTCCTCATCTTTCAGCTGGGATTCTGCTCAGCATCACTTCTTCTAAAAAGCCCTTTCTAATTTACAGTCGAGGTTAGGTACCTATCTCCTGCATTCCTATAGCATCATGTATATATCACATTGTTGCTAATTGTCTTTTTGTCTGTTTGTTTCATGAAACAGTACCCTGAAGGCAGGGGTTATTTTTCAGCAGCTTCTGTGTCTCCAGTACTCTGCATAGTGTTTGACTTAATAAATGCTTTGAAATAAATGAAAGAAGTGATAACAATAGCCTATTTTTGCCCTTAGTCTACAGTGACAAAAGGTAATCTTTGGAGATGGCAATAAGAGATTGAAATGCTCTTACTATTAATGGCTAGGAAGAAATTTAGAGACTTTAACTTATGCATAGCATATACCTGGCATATAGCAGGTTCCCAGTAAGTTTTGGTTTTGGGAAAGAATTAACGTTCTCATTTTATATGTGAGGACTTTGATTTAGATTTTTAAGGATGTATCTCTCTTAGCATATTATTAAGAGAATGTGAACTCAGACATGGATCATTACTCATAAATAAACAATAATTTTTATAGCTTCCAATTGTTAAGTACCTGTACATGTCAGGTGTTACAGAAATAATGTATGCGTATAATATATGTATATGATCACATTTAATTCTCTGAAAAAGCCTATGAGGCTTATGTTACATTTGGGGGCACAGATTTGGAGTCAGAAATGCATGATTATAGAGCTCATGCTCATTTCCTAATCAGTGTTCTTTCTACTCTTCCCTGCTGCCTCCCTTTTTTTTTTTGGCTGAGGAAGATTTGCACCGAGCTAACATCCATGCCAGTCTTCCTCCATTTTTTAGTATCTGGGCTACTGGCACAGCATGACTGCTAACAGAGCAGTGTAGGTCTGTGCCCAGTAACCGAACCTGGGCCGCTGAAGTGGAATGTGCTGAACTTAAGCCCTAGGCCACTGGGGCTGACCCTCTGCTGCCTCCTTTTCTTTAAGAAGCAGCTGAATCAGCTTGCACTTTTCTCTTTGCGGAAATTGCGTGGTTGGGAATCACAGACTTGCCCTTTGATCACTAATTTGCTGTGTGATCATATACAAATCGCTGAACTTCTCTTCCTCAGTCTCCACATTTATAAAATGGACCTATTAAACTCTTACCAGGGGTTCATTCATTATGCGGCAAATATTTGAAAGACTCATGTGTGCCAGACACTGTTCTTGGTGCTGAAGATACAGTAGCAAACAGAACGGACAAGACCTGTGGTTCCCCGGAGCTTACGTTATGGCAGTTGAGCCTGAAAATAAACAAGTAAAACACAAATCAAATAGTGATGAGTGCCACGAAGCAAATAGAACAGGGTGGCAGGAAGAATGTGGCTGCAGTAGGGTGAGGACATCATGGTTGGAGTGGTCTGAGAAGTCTTTTTTCAGGAAGTAACACTTAAGTTGAGACCTAAGGGGAAAGCAGGAGTCAGCCATGAATAATTTGGGGGTGTAGAGTTCCAGGCAGAGGGAGCCAGGGGCAGAAATCCTAAAGCTGCAAAATCTCTGCATGTTGGAGGACCACCAAAGGCCAGTGTGGCTGGTGGGAAGAGAGAGGCGGGAGATGAGAGGAGAGGCCAGTAGGTCCAGATTATGGACTTACAGTAAATGATTGAGACTGTTTCTCAAACACCAGTGTGCAGACACTCCAGGGAAATCCAAGATGATGTTCTCACATCTTTAATACCTTTGACATCTTTGATACTTCCTTCCAACATTTTTGCCACTTTTCATGTGTTTAGGAAAATCCTTCCTCATGGGTGATGTCCCAGAATAGAGGCCAGAAATTTGCTTCCCCATCCTCTTTTGCATCAGGGACACATACTTTAGACTAAGGCTCTGTCAATCAGATGCACACAGGTAAGAAATTAGCGACAAGAAACAGGCACCATGGAATCTATACTGGCAATGATGGTGGCTGATACATTTCATCTACAGGGGCAGCTATAGCAGAGTTTCTAACGGAGCATCTGGTACCCAGATCTGGTTAGCAACGTGGCCTATGGTGAGAGCGCCTGGTTATGGCAGAGGTGCTGATCACAGCGGGCCAGTTCTATGCTGTTATTTCAGTGCTGTTTCTGGCTACGTAGTTTGGTTCTCTGGTGGTGATGGAGTTTTTATGAGTCTCTAATATCTTTCTATATATTTCTTTTTATTTAAATTAACTAGAATGCATTTCTGTTGTTTGCATTTAAGAATCCTGTGTCAATGTCAAAGTAAGGGTCAAGAGATTTACTGCCTGTGTCTGAGAAGCATTAGATCTATGATAGTCATTCCAACTCTAAATTCTTGGGTAAATTAGTGGCTCAAAAGGACCTGGAGATGTAAACACTGCTTACTTCAAAACCTATTTTCCATATTTTTACTTGTAAGATTAGTATTTGTAAACTTGTCCTTGTTAAAGAAGCCTACTTTATTTTCTGCACACGTGGTAAGTCAGACTAATTATTCAATGTTTTTTCTTCTGGAAGCCTCTTATTGGCCTCCCTTAATTTAAAGAGCAGGCTCTAGTGCAGAGATGCTACCTTCCCACTGAACTTAAGATGTCTGCAGGCTCCCAGAGGCACCATCGATACGAGAAAAATTGCCCTGGACCACTTCTCTTTCACTTAGAGCCCCTTTTGTCAGCAAAGCTAAGCAAGCATTCAGTGATTAACCACAGTCCTAAACATATGTGCGTTTTTAGAGACACTTTTGGTGACTGTTTAGTAGTTATTCTTTCAATAAAATTTGTAACCAGTGTTTTATTAGGTATTCTGTGCTGCGTCTGAGAAAGGGCTTCTAAAATTTAAATTGTTCTTAATAGCTGTACAAAAGTGAAGTGAAAATATGTTTATAATTATCAGAACCCCCATCTGTCCTGTGCTTGTGCCAGGCTGGTCTCGGAAGGGTTGTTAAAAACATAGCTACTTCTCTAAAATGGCTTTCCATTTTCTGCCTCTCTGGCCATCTCTCCACTCTGTATTGAAGTTCTGAATCTTCACGAACTCCTGCCAGTTTAACTTCTTTGAAGTTATTCTTATATTTATAGCTAAATTTGTTTTCTTTTTCATTGACATGTTAATTGGATGCAATGCTCTTCAGGATGACTCCTAGCAAAGAAAATTCCTTTTCCAACATCTATCTAGGTGAAAATGGTGATTGATTCCTGGAACTATTTCACTTGTTAACTGTAATGGAAAATTGCTCATTGTTACAAGCAGGAGAGAAATGAAGCACCCCATTTCTCTTATTTAAAGGTCTTATCTCCCATGATACCAGTATACACTTTTAAGAGTGGCTTACTTTGAATATCAATTGAAAGTAGATTTTTGACTCAGAGTGCCTTTATGTCAGGTATAACCATTAGGCTTATGCATAATTAGGCTTTGCCTTTGCCAGGGAATTTTCAGAGACTTCCTGTTTAGTTCAGGCTTTGTCAGTAAGGTGTTGGTGACACATTTATGGTAACACTTAAGTGTTAGCACCTAGGGATATGATCTTCCTCTTTATGGGTTTAGAGTCTGAATGCTTTGGGTGGAAAATTCTCATTCTGGAATCTCTTTTCTGAATGTCACTTTTCCCTCTTCTGCCCTAAGACATCTTGCGCATTTTAGATTATGTGTAATGAGTGGAGATATGCGTTTGATGTCTCATGAGGGGCATTTTGAGAAATTGAAAGTAAATCTTCGAAATAAACATTTTAACTAAGTAATGGGTACATGATGGTATCTTATATTACTTATTATTAAATAAACCATATTATGTATATGATTTACTTTATATATGTTTGATTTTTTTAATAATAAAATGTTCAAAAGAAAACATATAGTAGACTAATAACTCTCTAACTTAGGCAATTTACTAGGCTTCTTTGCATTTCAGTGTCCTTATTTGTAAAAGGAATACATAAATAAATGAAAGAATAAATGCTTTATTTATAGGATTAGTATTTTATCAGGAAATGAATGCTGTAGTGTTCCAGTGTGTACTTGTACTCCGAAATACTCTTCACATGTTGAGTATTAATTATAGAAGGATTTGTGTAAGTGTCACTCAATATTGATTAACCTAAAAAGAACTGGACAGAGATTTGCATAATTGTTTTTTGTATGGGGATCATGTAGGATCATAGAGGCCAAGAGAGGAGATGCTTGCCTTTAGAAGGTGGTCACGTGGAAAACAGTGGAACAAAATTAAGCATGACTTGGGCAAGAAACTCTTCATTTTCTGTGTTAGAGAAGTAAATGGTGATCTTGGTTAAAAAATAGATGACTATTGGGGCTGGCCCCGTGGCCGAGTGGTTAAGTTCCTGTGCTCCGCTGCAGGCAGCCCAGTGTTTCGTCAGTTCAAATCCTGGGCGCGGACATGGCACTGCTCATCAAGCCACGCTGAGGTGGCGTCCCTTGTGCCACAACTAGAAGGACCCAAAACTAAGAATATACAACTGTGTACTGGGGGAATTTGGGGAGAAAAAGGATAAAAATAAAATCTTTAAAAAAAATAGATAGCTGTTTCTTAATTGAGGGATATTCATAATATTATCTTATGTAAGTTAATAGCAGTTTTGTGGGTGAGGTTCTTTAAAATTAGAGCAACTGTCACTGGAAAAAGGAGACCAGGCTAGCTTCTCAGGGAGTCTCATGGGAATTTATATCTGCTCTAAAGGATCGATTTTGAGATAATCCATTGTGAACATTTGATTCCAATTAGTAGCAGATTACATTTATTCAAAGTTTACTATACGCCCGGAAATGTGCAAAACTTTTTAACATAAATTATCATATTTCTTTCTCACAACTACATAATGAAGGAATACTATTATCTTTCATTCTATAGATGAGGTAGGTCATTGTGGCTCAGAGAGGTTAAATATCTTGCGCAGGTCTATATAAGTAAAGAAATGATAGAACTGAGAATAGAAATTGCCATTCTAACTCTAGGACGTGTAGTCTTTACTATACCATATTGGTTCTTTACAGCAATTATTTTAGTCCAGGCTTTTTTTCTAAACTTTTTTGTTTTCCTAGCGTTTTCTGTATGCTTCTTTATTCAGCTGTATGAGCAGATACACATGAGATTTTTGTTATAACGGTCCACAAAGTCCATTTTTGGCAGCCAAAAGGATTTAAATGACAATGTATGGATGCATATAAGTAATCATATATTGTGTTAGTTTCTTAGGACTGCCGTAATCAATAGCAGAAACCTGGTGCCTTAAAACAACAGAAATTTATTTTCTCACAGTTCTGGAAGCCAGAAGTCCAAAATGTGTTGGCAGGGTTGATTCCTTCTGGAAGTTCTGAGGGAAAATCAGTTCCATGATTGTTTCCTAGCTTCTGGGTGGCTGGAAATCCTTGGCATTCCTTGGCTTGTGGTTGCATAACTCCAGTCTCTGCCACGATCTTCACATAGCTTTCTCCTCGTGTGTCTCTATGTATCAAATCTCCCTCTCCTTTCTTTTATAAGGACACTCATCATTGGCTTTAGGGCCCACCCTAAATTGAGGAGGATGCTGACTGAGATTTTTAACTTAATTACATTTGTAGATAAAGACCCTGTTAACAAATATGGTTGCGGTCACAGGTACCCGAGGTTGGGACTTGAAGAGATCTTTTTAGAGGCCACTATTTGACCCACTACATATTTTGAACATTTGTATTAAAGAAATGGGTAAAATAGTACAAGTATAATACAAACTTTAGTTTCAGACCATTTCAATTCATGGAGTATTTAGTTTTAAGGGTATTTTATATAAGAATGTTATTTTATATGCATTATCTGAATGCTGAAGATATCCCCCAAAGATTTTAGATTTAGATTTCATTTTCTTTTTGCTGTTTTGCTAGTACAAATATACGCTAATCATCATCTTTCACTTATTCCCAGGATATGCTATTACATATGCATATTTAGTTCCTCATTTCTTGAAACTTCGATATTTGAAATTATTTTTAAGAGACTCTAAATGGCAAAAAGCCGTTACATATTTCAATGAGGTCTCCTGGTTCTCATCCCAAAGCACTTACTGTGTCATGATAGCACTAGATTGTGAGGAGATAATGCATTCGAAAGATTGACATGGCAAAGAAGATGTAATAATATTCTATGATTGGCCAAAATTGAGGGCATCTAAGGGAGAAAAGCTAAAGATACACTAAACTGAGAATCAGGAAATTTGGATTCCATTCTCAGCATTTTACAGGTTCTGTACCTCTGCAGAGTGGAACAGAAAAGAAAATTCTCGAGAATAAAATGAATATGGAGATGACCATGGCATGCAGATTGCTGAGAGCTCTGGAGAGGGTGATTCATGAAGAAATGTGGACCTCAAATTTTGAGCAAACTTTTAGAGATGAAAAAAGAGGGAACCAAGGATTATTGGTGATTCATATTTGTTTAAAGCAATCAATATGTATTTTTGACACAAACAGAAATACTAGATTTATTTTTAAAAGTTAGGTGCTTGTTAGGGAGGAGCTGCTAACTGAACAACAACTGGGAGCGTTGTTGATAAAGTATCAGCAAAAGATGCTTAAAGTAATATAATTACAAAAAAAGATGCATATCTACTTAAACTATTTTATTTTAACCTAAAACTTATACAAATGTATTTATCTGTAAACTTTTCCTGTACGGCCTCTCCTTCAAGTGTGACTCTGGTGATTGGCTTTCTACAAAGATTTTCTTATGTAAAGAATACTCGTTACAGACCATCCCCATGATTGCTTCGTCGAATGGCACGGAGAATTTAGGGACACCTATAGGCGACCAAAGTGCAAATTCCCTCTACATTGTAATAATTTCATCTCAATCTTTTATAGCTGTGTTGCCCACGTATAATGGACGATGGGAGAAAATACCTGACTGAATTGTGGTTTATTTAGAAAAGAAGAATGAGGAATGGGTGCTTGTTGGACGTCCAACAGTTTTCATTACAATAAGCATGTGACGGGATTGGGGGGAACAGAACTGCTGAAATAAATCATGTGGGGCAAAGTCTAGAAGCTGTAAGTGTTCAGTTAGCGATGGGCGCTGGTTGGCGCGGTTTACACTTTAATGGAGTGTGTCAGTTAATCGTGAGTGGTGAACTAGTTAAGTGGAACTCTGTTTTCAGAAGTTCTGCTCTTCTCATTGAGTTTTAAAAGTGCCACAAAAGGCTCACAGAAGATTTGAGGGGAAAAAATTTACAGAGAAAATTAGATATGAGCCATCTTTGAAGGACAAGATAGTATAGGGAATCATGATAAGGTGAATGCCTGTTTGTTTTGTTGGGTTGAGAAATTATTAATGCCTGGCATTCATTTCACAGACTGAGAGATAAGGGGCAAGACATTTCCAGCATTGATTTCGGGTCGTGAGAGAGCATTTCTGTGACGACTGGTCATCTAGCTGTGTAGCTGTCCTTGGGTGGTCTTTTCCTGGGTAGACATTCTCATCTCACTTGAGTGTGGTCAGTCCGAGACGAAGTGTAGGTGTGACATTCTTGGAGAGTTTAAAGCTGTGTTTATTGTGTCATGTCATTGATATATATATGTACACATTTAGTTTAAGATCGGGTTCTTTGAACATATATGCCTTGAAAAATAAGGTTAAATCATTGTTTTTTAAAAAAATATAACTTTGTTATTATAAAAACAAGTAGGATATTATTTTTGGATAATAAATTTTATGCCAAAACTCTGAGCAATGCTTATAAATATCTGCCTTCTTAAAAATGTTATGTACTTTAGGCTCTGCCAAAAAAGAAACTTTTTGCTTACTAAGTATGTTTTGAAAAATTGTCTTCTTTATTGTTTTTATGACCTATTTGTAGCGCTAGCTGTGAACCAGATGCACCTCCTCTCCATTCACTTATGCAAGACGATTTTCCTAAATCATTAGCCTCACACCACTCTCCGAAGCAATTTGCGCGGTCTGCCAGTTGCCCCTGCTGTCACAACAGAGCACTGTACAATGGTTTCCAAGATCCTTTTTGCTTTACTGGTTTTCTTGGATCCCTCCAGCGAAACTCACTACACCTCCCTTAACTTCTTTAATCCCACAGGGGACAGTGAGAGGGAACTATCTCAAGAGGACAAGAAGCAGGATGGAATGGTGAAGGTAAACTGAATTGCTGTGGTTTCTACAGTATGTGGGAAGTGAGGAAATATAAATACTGTGTGGAGACCACTCTTTCAAGAAGGTTAGCCATGAAGGGAAAGGGATAGAGTGGAGATAAGATTTTATTTATGGTGAAAGAGAAGGAAGCCAGTAAAGGAGGGTAGAAGTTATGGAAGAGAAGAGATTGATACATCTTGGTCCTGTTCCCTCTTCCTGAAACAGTGTTCCTCCTCATTCTTTCAAATCCTTCTTAATGGCAATAACCCCTAATATTACTTGAATATGTTGAATGTGTCACTCTCTCTCATGTTATAGGAAGAGAACTATGAGGTCTTATTCTTGCTCTTTGGAATTTACAGTCTAAAGCCATAGTACATGGTAACTAGGGATCATTCCTTCTTTGAGCATGTTCTTTAGCAGAGTTTTAATGTGGCCTATTTTTTTGAGAGTTGTGATTTAGAACACCTATCTGTAGGAATCACATGGAGCCATGGCACTGAAAACAGAGCCTCTGTTTTATAAGCTCCTGGTCCTACTAGTGTTTTATCAGGCTTCTCTTGTTCCAGGTGATATGACTTGATCTGGGGTAGAGTTAAATTTGTAACGATCAGTGGTGTTATAATGGGATGGTTGGCATGAGCCCAGAAAGAGCTTTCAAAGGCATTGCAGAAATCTCCAGGTTAAAGGGACTTCCTGATGAGTCAGTTAATGCCTCCAAGTGCTCATCAAAGTCGTCATTTAGTGGCTGTTAGACTCAAGTGTACACAAAATTCTGTGGGCAATTAACAGCTTTTTAAAAAACAAACAAGAACAGATTAGTAGGGTTTTTTTTGAAACAGTAACCTTCATAATCCATAGTGAGTATGTGATAAATCACAGTATTAAAGACTGTTTTACATTTGTGGAGTGCATGCTCTTTCCAGTTTATAAAGCACCATTATAGGTATTATTGGTCTCGATTCACAACAGAACTAATCTATAGGCAGAGGAGGTATTGGTATTGGCATATTGATATATGGATAAGGAAATTGAGGCTCAGAAAAGTTAGTAATAATAGCTGACAAAATGAGGGCTTATTATGAACCAGACACAGTGTTAAGAAATTTACATTTAGTTTATTTTATCTTCAGTACTATCCTATGCTATGGAGGGTATTATTACCTGGATTTTGTGGTTGATAAAATTGAAAAGAGATTAACTTATCCAAGTGTGCATGACTGGTAAGTGACAGTGTCAGGGCTCAAACCCAGGTGAACTGACCCAAGGACAGTCTGAGCCCCTGTATAACACTATACTGCCTCATTAGGCTCTTTGCACGTTTTCTTTCTTTTCCTGCTGTGTTTCTTACAAGCTCTAATTGATAAACTGTCATGTTAAAAGATAAACTGAGGCCTATTAAAAATTTTAAGAGTTCATTTGAGCAAAAATCCATTCCAAAGGGACAGAGCCAAAACAGAAGTGGTTAGGAGCACTCTGAGAGGAGCTGGAGAGAGACCTTTATAGAGAAAAGGCAGAGGCAAAGTAAGGAAAGTTTGATTAGCTGGAGCTTAAAGCCTTGTTGGCTGTATGTGAGTGGTTGTCCTTAGCATTTTGATTTCTTGACCTTGAGGCATTTACAGGCTTAGATTTTGGTTTGTTTATCTCAGCCCTCAGGGCATTAGAGCCGCTTCATGCTCTGGCCTCCTTGTTTAATAAACTTAACAATTAGAAACAAGGCATTACATAATACAGTTACCTAAATATCCTCAAAGAGTCAGTGGACTAACTTAATATATTCATGCTTTTAATTGGCACACATGTAATTTCAGTGTCCAGTCAGTGACTTGTTCTTCTCACAGGGCTTTTGTTGGTGTTTGTAATTGGAGAATTGAAACAGATATTATCTAATGAAGTGAATTTTGGAACTTGTTATGAACTGGAGCCAGTATATTTTTCCCCCTGGAAATATTCTAGATGTAATAGATATAAAAGTAAATCAAATTCAATATAGAAGATTATCATGAAACATTTGAGAAACATATGATGAATTTATACAGCAATTGACAAACTTACTCTTCAGGGTACTTATTTTAATGAAACTGTTAATTGAAATACCATGAGATGTATCGATGTAATATAACTATTTCTCTGATATTAATTTTAAATCTATTTAAGAAAAACCCTAAACACATTTTTGGGCAATAATATGCATTTAATACTAAATGTAGCATACCCATGATGCCAGAAAGTTATCTGGTGAAACGTGTAGCTATTGACAGGGGCATTAGTCCATGTGCCACCTTTAGCAACTAACATCCCCACTGAAACACGTTATCCTTTCAGTGATTGCTGGAGTATGCTGTGAATCTTGCCTCAAGATTTGAATGTAATATGTTGCTGGTATTACTCAAGAATTATGTAGGTTAAATATCCATTTATGTAAACACTAAACACCAATTCTTGTTCTATGAAGTTGGGTAAAAGGAGGAGGTTTTAGATAAAAGCAAAGCCTTGAATTGGTTTTCCAGCAATATCTGAAACAAGCAAGCAGAACATCAGGATACTTAAAAGGGAAAATGAGGAGTTATGATGCTTTTTAGAAAGAAATTTATTTTGGAAATATTTATAGAGTCACAAGAGTTGCAAAAATAGAAGTCCCATGGACCCATCCCCTGGCTTCTCCAGTGGTAACATCTTACATAACTATAGTGTTTTATCTTATATCAGTAAATAAGCTAAAGCAATAGTTGCCTAAATATGAACCAATTTGGCAAATATTGAAAATTAATACCTTTTTCTCAGTAGTAGATGAAACTTTCTCATACACCAAAAAGGCATGTATTACAATCTATCTCAAAAAGAAAACTTGTTCACATTTCATCTTAAAAAAATCAATTAATGCAGAATGCATTCAAAATGAAACTGTCACATGCCAAGGAAACAAAGGCTCTGCAAATGCGTAATTCTAATTATCAGAATCTGTTTATGCATTTTTCTGTTGACAAGCATTAAAGTTGCTTCTATTTGTTGTTTATTTTGAATAACGCTGCTGTGAACATTTGTGTATGAGCTTTTCTGTGGACATATGTTTTCACTTCTCTTGAGTATATTCCTCAGAGTAGAATTACTGGGTCGTATGGTAACTCTGTGTTTAATATGTTGAGGCCCTGCCAAACTGTTTCCCAAAGTGACTACACCATTTTACAATCCCACTAACGATGTTTAAGGCTTCCAATTTCTCCTCATGGTTGTCAACACTCCACAGTGAGTATTTGATAAATCTTGTTTCTTTTAGCCATGCTAGAGGATGTGTAGTGCTATCTCTTTGTGGCTTTGATTTGCAGTTCTCTGATGGCCAATGATATTGAGCATCTTTTCCAGTGTTTGCTGGTCATCTGTACATCTTCTCTGGAGAAGTGTCTATTCAGATCCTTTGCTGACTTTTTAATTCAGCTTTTTTTTTTTATTGTTGAGTTGTCCTCTTATCAGATGTATGATTTGTAAATATTTCCTGCCATTCTGTAGTTTTCTTTTAACTTTCTGGATGTTGTCCTTTGAAGCACAAAAGTTTTTAGTAGAGATTTTTCTTTTATTGCTTTTGCTTTTGGTATCATCTCTAAGAAACCATTACCTAAATCAAAGCCATGGAAATTTACTCCTATGTTTTCTCCTAAGAGTTTTTATAGTTTTAGCTGTTACATTAAGGTCTGTAATCCATTTTGAGTAACATTTTGTATGTATTATGATGTAAGGATCCAATTTCATTCTTTTGCATGCGGATAGCCAGTTGTATCAGCACCATTTGTTGAAAAAACTGTTCTTTTCCCATTTATTTGTCTTGGCACTCTTGCAGAGAATCAATTGACTATAAATGAAGGATTGATGTCACGACTCTCAGTTCTTAGCACCCTGTCTTAATTACTGCAGCTTTGTAAGTAAATTTTGAAATTGGGAAATGTGAGTCTTCCAACTTTTTTCTTCTTCTTCAAGATTGTTTTGGCTATTCTGGGTTCCTCGTACTTCTATATGTATTTTGGCATGAGTTTGTCAAAGATAGAATTTTGATAGGGATTGCATTAAATCTGTACATCAGTTTGGTGGGTACTGCCATTTTAACTATATGTCTTCCAATCCATGAGCATGGGTTTTCTTTCCGTTAGTCCAATCTTCTTTAATTTATTTCAGTAATGTTTTGTAGTTTTCATTGTACATATCTTGCACTTCTTTTGTTGTTAATGCTATCTTTTTGATGTTATTGTGAATAGAATTGTTTTCTTAATTTCATTTTCAAATTTCTCATTGACAATGTATAGAAGTAGAATTGATTTTTATATATTTATCTTACTGAACTTGTTTATTACTTCTCAAAGGTTTTTTTGTTGTTTCCACTGGATTTTCTATGTATATAAGATCTGATAATCTGTGAGTAGAGATAGTTACAGTTCTTCCTTTCTGCATTACTCTGCTCAGGCCACTATATCAAAATGCTACAGATTGGGTGTCTTAAACAACAGACATTTAATTATTTTTTGCAGTTTCAGAGGCTGGGAAATCCAAAATCAAGGTGCCAGCAGATTTGATGTCTGGAGAGGCCCGTTTCCTGGCTTGTGTGTGGCCACCTTCTCCCTGTATCTTCACATGGGGGAGAGAGATCTGATCTCTTCTTATAAAGACACTAGTCTCATGGGGGCCCCACCCTCATGACCTCATCTAAACCTCATTATCTCCCAGAGGCCCCACCTCCTAATACCATCACATGGGGGTTTAGGGCTTCAACATATGAATTTTAGGGGGACACAAACATTTAGTCCATCACACTTTCCAATCTGAGTGCCTTTTATTTCTTTTTCTTAACTAATTTTGAAAATTTAATTTTTACAGTACAATACATGTAATAATATTTCATTGTAATAGGTTTCTAAAAGTCACAATTATATTCATTTGGGCATCTACTTTAGTCCGTATTTTCAGTACAATGGATGAGCCTGGAAAACAAACTGTCCTTATTTTGTCAATATAGATGTCAGCAAATAATTATTGAATGCAACATTATTTCTAGGAATGTACTAGGCATTGTGGAGGCTATAAAAAGTGGCTCTGCCCATAAACTTAATTTCATAGAGGATCCAAGTTTCAACATGCTTGGAATACCTCCAAAAAAAATGTAATACTAAATACAAATTCAATAGATATTAGGAAAACTAAACTGTTACTACACACTGAGGGTAATAATGAGACTGTGGAAATGCCAGAACACAACCTCATTCTTTTAAGAAATGAATGGGATTTGACAATGAAGGTGAATAAGGGGAAAGTTATTCTATATAGAGGCTTGCATGAGTAAGGTCAGAGTATAGGGAAAATTTTTGGTAAGTTCTATTTATTTTATTTTGTTTTACAAGTTATTTTATTGAGGTCATATTGGTTTATAACATTGTGTAAATTTCAGGTGTACATCATGTCTCAGATTCTGTATAGACTGCATCGTGTTCACCATCGAAAGTCTAGTTTCCATCTCTTACCATACATTTGTGCCCCTTTAACCCCTTTGCCCTCCCTTGACTCCCTTCTCCCAATAACCATCAATTTATCCTCCTTATATGTGTGTTCGTTTATCTTCTACTTATGAGTGAAATCATACAATATTTGTCTTTCTCTGTCTGACTTATTTCACTTAGCATAATACCCTCAAGGTCCAACAGTGTTGTTGCAAATGGCACAATTTCATCTTTTTTTATGGTTGAGTAATATTCCATTGTATGTATATATACCACATCTTCTTTATCTATTCATCTGTTGATGGGCTCTTGAGTTGCTTCCAAGTCTTGGCTATGGTGAATAATACTGCAGTGAACATAGGGGTGCATTTATCTTTTTGAATTAGTGTTTTTCTGGTCTTTGGGTAAATACCCAGAAATAGAATAGCTGGATCATATGGTATTTCTATTTTTAATTTTATGAGAAATCTCCATACTGTTTTCCATAGTGGTTGCACCAGTTTGCATTCCCACCAGCAGTGTACGAAGGTTCCTGATAAGTTCTATTTAATTCTAAAAAATAAATAATGCAGAGGATGGAATATAGTTTGAGGAAGACTGAAAGAAGACTAATAAGATGTATTTTGTAGTAAGACAGATATAATGTGAAAAGGGTAATTTTATTAAGAATAGAAAAGAAAGGTGGTGAAGAGAGAACTTCTGAGGGACAAAAAATAAGACTTGGTAAAAGATTGATTTTGGAAGAATGAAGGGGAGGGAATGGTAAAAATTACTGATATTGCCAGCTAAAAATATGAGAAAAGGTCCTATGACTTGCTCAAGGTCCTAATGCCATGCATGGCAGAGCTAGGACTTTAAACACAAACCTTCTGACCCCAAACCCTGTGTTCTCTATGCATTGTTGCATTTCAGGAGTAACTAAGGATGGTCGGGGCTTTACTACATCCCCCAAATTTCCGATAGAATATCATTTATCCAACATTTTTTACCAACATGCACCTTACAGCAGAGAAGTGTGAGCTCTTGCTTCACAAATTCTAGAGGTTATAGCCACAGATGCTCATGATAGGTAGGAGAAAAGAAAAGACCAAACATTTATATTAAAAATTTGCATGAATGTGTTCTAATCTGTAATATGCAACTGGTGTTTTTTGTTAGCATCATGTGGACCTGTCCCACCAATTTGGACTTCCAAGGATCATCATACTGGAAGAGCAAAGTGTACCTGATATAGTCATATCACGCTCCCCTTCAGTCATTTAATGTGAGAATTCCTGTACATACTTCATGTGTTTATTTCCTCATTTATTCAACAAATATTTACTTCATGTCTACCGCATTCCGAACTCCGTGTGGAGAAATTAAGGCTTTGGGAAAAGAAGGTAGCTTGCTTCTCCTAACTAAATTTTTCTTAACTGTCCCCACCCTTTCAGTTGGGGTAGCATTGTATCCTTACTGACCAGGGATAATCTGCATTTGTACCAGTTGTCCTGTTACCCTATCTTGTTAGCTCTCTTCTCACTATCAGAAGTGTCCCAATTTGGATGGTAAATTACATGCCACTCTACACGTAATACATTCAAATTCATGTTTCAGTAAAATTTCAATTTGAATGCATATCTTCAATCTTCAGCATCACTGTTGAGGACCTGAAATAGGAAAATGTTAAGTATGTGAATGCCAAAGTTCTACAGTAGTTATAGATTGAACTTCCAAGAAAACAATCCAAAGTAGAGGTGAAGTTTGGTAATTCACAAAACAAGAAAACACTGGCATATATTTCTACTTTTAATAAAACCAGTTAAATAAACTTATTTTTTTCCCTTTCTATTGATTGCTATGGTTTTGGCAGAAACATGAGATGAGAGTTACTTTTGTGTGCAGAGATTTATAAGCTACTAACCTGGCAAAACCCATGAGGTGATAAATGAGTAGGAGTACAGCATCAAATTAACGTTCTTTGTTTACTGGGTAGAAATGCTTTACTAGATCCTTTACATGAATTATTTTAGTAAAGACTTGATAGGCATTAGAAAAACTGCAATTCGTAGTAGGAAATACTAAATAAAAAATGAAAGCCAACATTTACCAGGCACTCGCTATATGCCAGGCACTGTTCTAAGCACTTTACTCATGCTAACTCATTTATCCACACAACAAGCCATGATGATATTATTTTAACCTTACAAATGAAGAAAATGAGACACAGAGAGATTGGTTAACTTGCAAGGTCACTCAACTGGCATTTAAACCAGATAATCCAGATCCATAGGCTAAACTTTTTTTTTTTGCTGAGGAAGATTTGCCCTGAGCTAACATCTCTGCTGGCCTTCCTCTATTTTGTATGTGCGTCACTGCCTCACCGTGGCTGCTGAGGAGTACTGTAGGTCCGCACCTAGCAACTGAGCCTAGACCACCAAAGTGGAGTACAAAGAACTTAACCACTAGGTCATGGGGCTATCCCCCCATAGGCCACACTTTTAGACATTGCCGGATACTGTCTTCTCATGTGTTCTTGGGTGCCCATTTATGTGTAATAATCATGATACTATCATATATTTTTAGAACATTTTGTGGTCAACAAAGTCCTCGTCTGTATATTCTGTCATATTCTCTCTGTGTCTCTCTCTCTCACACACACACACACACATGCATGCACAGACTCTGTGAAGCAGGGCACATGAGGGTATCCCCATTTTACAGATAGGATATATTTATATCGTTTGTCCAAAGTTGTCCAGTTAAGAAGCAGTGGAACAGAGGTTGGCTCGAGCTTATTTCTTCAGTCTATGAGCACCTCACTGATTGATGCTGAGATCACAAGAGCACATGTTGAAATCATTATCACATTAGACACTAGGGAGAATCCTTATTGGCAATGTAAAAACGGAAACCAGTATGTTCATCAGCCTTTTACCTTTAGATATTTTCCCATACTAAGGTGACTCTATAAACTTTTCTTTTTCAATTATTTTATTGAAATCATAAAGATTTATAACATTGTGTAATTTCGGGTGTACATTATTATTTATCAGTTCCTGTATAGACTGCGTCTTGCTCACCACCAGTTGACTAATTTTTATCTGTGACCATACATATGTGCACCCTTTCCCCTTTCACCCATCCCACAGTCCCCTCCCTCTCTGGTAACCACTAATTTGTTCTCTTTATCCATGTGTTTGTTTATCTTCCACATATGAGTGAAATCATGCAGTATTAGTCTTTCTCTGTCTGGCTTATTTAGCTTAGACCATACCCTCAAGGTCCATCCATGTTGTTGCAAATGGGATGATTTTGTCTTTTTTTTTTATGCCTGAGTGGTATTCCATTGTGTGTGTGTGTGTGTGGGTATGCCACATCTTTATCTAATTATCCATAGCAGGGCACTTGGGTTGCTTCCACATCTTGGCTATTGTGAATAATGCTGTAGTGAACATAGGGGTGCATAAATCTCTTTGGATTGCTGATTTCAAGATCTTTGGATAAATACCAAGTGGTGGGATAGCTGGATCATATGGTCTTTGTATTTTTAATTTTTTGAGAAATTGCCATTCTGTTTTTTGTAGTGGCTGCACCAGTTTGCATTCCCACCAGTAGTGTAAGTGGCTTCCCTTTTCTCCACATCCTCTCTGACATTTGTTATTTTTTCTCTTATCAATTATAGCCATTCTGACAGGTGTAAGGTGATATCTCATTGTAGTTTTTGTAGTTTTTTTTAGCATTTCCCTGATGATCAGTGATGCTGAACATCGTTTTCATGTGCCTGTTGGCCGTCTGTATATCTTCTTTGGAGAAATGTCTGTTTATATCCTCTGTCCATTTTCTTTTCTTTATTGTGGTCATAATAGCTTATAACATTGTGAGATTTCAGTTGTACATTATTATTTGTCATACACCAAATAAGTATGCCCCTTCGCCCCTTGTGCCTACCCTCCACCCACCTTCCTCTGGTAATTACTAATTTGTTCTCTTTGTCTGTAAGTTTGTTTATGTTCCACATATGAGTGAAATCATATGGTGTGTGTCTTTCTCTGTCTGGTTTATTTTGCTTAACATGATGCCCTCAACGTCCAGCCGTGTGGTTGCAAACAGGATGATTTTGTCTTTTTTATGACTGAATAGTATTCCATTGTATATATATACCACATCTTCTTTATCCATTCATCAGTCGATGGGCACTTGGGTTGCTTCCCCGTCTTGGCTATTGTGAATAATGCTGCAGTGAACATAGGGGTGCATAAGTCTCTTTGAATTGTTGATTTCAAGTGCTTTGGATAAATACCCAGTAGTGAGAGAGCTGGGTCATATGGTATTTCTATTTTTAAGTTTTTGAGGAATCTCCATACTGTTTTCCATAGTGGCTGCACCAGTTTGCATTCCCACCAACAGTGGTTAAGGGTTCCCTTGTCTCCACATCCTCTCCAAGATTTGTTGTTTTTTTGTCTTGGTGATTATAGCTATTCTAATGGGTGTAAGATGATATCTAAGTCTAGTTTTGACTTGCATTTCCATGATGATTAGTGATTTTGAGCATCTTTTCATGTTCCTGTTGGCCATCTGTATATCATCTTTGGAAAAATGTTTGTTCCTATCTTCTGCCCACTTTTTGATTGGATTGTTTTTTTGTAGTTCATTTGTGTAGTTCTTTATATATTATGGAGATTAACCCCTTTATTGGATATATGATTTGCAAATATTTTCTCCCAGTTGGTGGCTTTTCTTTTCATTTTGTTTGTGGTTTCCTTTGCCTTGCTTTTTAGTCTGATGTAGTCCCATTTGTTAATTTTTTCTTTTGTTTCCCTTGCCTGAGTAGACATGGTATTTGAAAAGATGCTGCTACGACCTATGTCAAAGAGTGTACTGCCTGTGTTTTCTCCTAGGAGTTTTGTGGTTTCAGGTTTTACACTCAAGTCTTTGATCCATTTTGAGTTAATTTTTGTGTATGGTGCAAGATAATGGTCTACTTTCATTCTTTTGCATGTGGCTGTCCAGTTTTCCCAACACCCTTCGTTGAAGAGACTTTCCTTTTTCCATAGTATGTTCTTGGCTCCTTTGTTGAATATTAACTGTCCATAGATGTGTGGTTTTATTTCTGGGCTTTCAGTTCTGTTCCATTGATCTGTGTGTGTGTTTTTGTACCAGTACCATGCTGTTTTGATTACTATAGGATTGTAGTATATTTTGAGGTCCAGGATTGTGATGCCTCCAGCTTTGTTCTTTTTTCTTAACTTTGCTTTGGCTATTCGGGATCTTTTGTTGTTCCATGTAAATTTTAGGATTCTTTGTTCTATGTTTGTGAAGACTGTCATTGGGATTCTGATTGGGATTGCATTACATCTGTAGATTGCTTTAGGCAATATGGACATTTTAACTATGTTTATTCTTCCAAGCCATGAGCATGCAATGTCTTTCCATTTCTTTATATCTTCTATTTATTTCAATAATGTCTTATAGTTTTCAGTGTGTAGGTCTTTCCCCTCTTTGGTTAAATTTATTCCTAGATATTTTATTCTTTTTGTTGTGATTATAAATGGGATTGTATTCTTGAATTAATTCTCTTTCTACTAGTTCGTTATTAGAGTATAGAACTGCAACTGATTTTTCTAAGTTGATTTTGTACCCTGCAACTTTGCTATAGTTGTATTTCTAATAGTTTTCTGATGGATTCTTTAGGGTTTTCAATATATAGAATCATATCATCTGTAAATAGTGAGAGTTTCATTTCATCCTTTCCAATTTGTATCCTTTTATTTCTTTTTCTTGCCTAATTGCTCTGGCCCAAACCTCCTGTACTTTATTGAATAGATGTGGTGAGAGTGGGCATGCTTGTCTTGTTCCTGTTTTCAGAAGGATGGCTTATTGTTTTTCCCCATTAAGTATGATGTTGGCTATGAGCTTGTCATAATTGGCCTTTACTGTGTTGAGGTATTTTCTTTCTATACCCATTTTATTGAGAGTTTATCATAAATGGATGTTGGCTGTTGTCAAATGCTTTCTCTGCATCTATTGAGATGATCGTGTGATTTTTTTCCCCTCATTTTGTTAATGTGGTGTATCAAGTGTGGCTCTGTAAACTTTTATACTGATATAATGAACCCATCAAAAATAGGCTGATAGTTTGCTGTAATTTCCCATCCATGAAATGGTGGTCATATTAGTACTTACTCATATACTTGTCAGAAATAAAGTAACTAATGCATTTGTAAAGCATGAAAAACCATGTCTGGCACTCTATTGTTATCTCATGTTATTAATAATGATTAAGTTTTAAAAAATGTGGGCAGGTTGTATGAAGTCATCCTCATTACTGGAAATAGCTCCCAGTGCACAGGTGCCACTGATGTCTGGAAAACAGCATAATGTTTTGGTGCTAATTATGAAGAGGCATTGTCGATGACTAATACATATTTGTGGAAAGACCTCTATGCAGTGAAAACTTGGAAGAAATACAAAATGTATTTTAGGAAGTTCATTTCCTCAATGAGTTCGTACTTTTCCATCTATTAAAAATACATTATTTTCGGCAGGGCCTGCAAGGGAGGGCAGCTGGTAATGGGGAGTTGATGTTTAATTGAGTATAGAGTTTCAATTTTGCAAGATGAAAAGAGTTCTGGAGATTGTTGCACAATGATGTGAGTGTACTTATCACTACTAAATTGTGCACTTAAAAATGGGTAAGATGGTAAATTTTATGTTATGTATTTTTTATTGCAATTAAAAACAAAGAAAAAATACATTATTTTAGTCTTAAGAAATCTTACTCTGATATTTCATTCAAGCACAAATTTGTGGAAGTTAAAAAGGATACACAGGAACGAATATCACGTGACGTTATCAAAGAAGAAAATTGCCTATAATAAAGGAGCCTTGACACAGAGTCCTTTCTACCGCCTCCCACCCCAAAAGACTAAATAAAAAATTGATGTAAAAGGCCGATGAACAAAAATAAAATAGGCAACTACTTCATCCAAAAAAACCCCACAAAGAATAGAAAGAGAACAATTAAAAAATTCAATTGTGAAAGATCCTTTCCATTCTGTAAAACTGAGAAAATGCCAAACTTGTGTTAAAATAGGTCTTAGTTTTATATTTTTATTTACACAGATGAAAAATATTTTCCCTTTCTTTTCCTTTTCTTTCTTTTCTTTTTCTTTTTCGCCCTCCCTCCATCCTTTCCTTCCTTGTCAAAATACCCAAACTTGATTTTGCAAAAGATGCCTTATGCTTTGTTTTTTGTTTGATTCTCTCAAGCTGGTCAGCTAACCGATGAGATTTCTCTTGTCACAAAAAGCAGGAACAACTCTTCGACTTTGGGCAATGTATTAGTAAAATATTAACATGGTGCGTTGTTGAAGCAGGGCAAGGTAAGTGAATTAGGGTATTCCCCAAGGATTTTTTTCTATGACTCTTATACTTTAGTGTAATATTGTTATTACTATACTTGACAGTTTATTTGCATGTACTTATTTATCTATGTTAAACTAAGTGAAATATTTTTAAAGTCTTTCAACTCATGTTACTAATTTGTGTGTGTTTGTGGGTGTGTATTTAGGCCACTCACAAATTCACATCATCTTATACACTGAGGAAGCAGTAAATGCCAGGTAGCAATTCTTAGCATGCTGGGGTCATAGGGCCTTTTGACATTATGGTTAAAATATGCATATACACACCTAATATCGCATATAATTTTAGGCAATCTGGGGACTTCTTGGATCTATATGGCCTGTGAACCACTTAGACACCAAGAGTCTCCTCACACTGTGAGAGAATACAAAACAGAATGAAGACCTCGTAAGGGATTCAGAAGAATAATTTTCTAGGCCAAGTAAGAGCAATAAGTTGCTTTCAGAGATGAAATTTTTAAAAACCTGCCTTTAGAATTCATTTAACTACTGTTATGGTCTTAGCACATATATCTGTAGCATTTTAAAAACTATTAAAATGTTATTTAAAAAGAATATTTTTCGGGGGCTGGCCCCGTGGCCGAGTGGTTAAGTTCGCGCTCTCCGCTGCAGCGGCCCAGTGTTTCGTTGGTTTGAATCCTGGGCGCAGACATAGCACTGCTCATCAAACCACGCTGAGGCAGCGTCCCACATGCCACAACTAGAAGGACCCACAACAAAGAATATACAACTATGTACTGGGGGGCTTTGGGGAGAAAAAGGAAAAATACAATCTTTAAAAAAAAAAAAGAATATTTTTCTGTTTTAGTTTGTGGAAACATTCTGATAATAGACCTATTTTTAAACATATAGATGTTAAAGTAATAATTTTAATTAAGTAACAGTATTAGTTCATGTAGAAATATTCAAATATATGTAAACAATAAACCACTTCAAAAAAGTTAAAATAACTTTTAAAGAAAAGGCATTGTCACAGAGAATTTCAAAATGATGTTTGCGAAACGACTTAGCCATAATCACAAAGTCTTCAGAAATTTGTTCTTAGCTTATAAGTAAAATCTTTGCTAAACCTTTCTATTAAATAGTAACAGGAAATTTTCATTTTCCATTTAAAATAAGATGAATACAGTAAAATTACTTTACTAAATACGTATACATCAATGAATCTTGGTCTCTTCAGTTTTGTATGTTGACACCATTAACTTACATTCATGAATGTAAACTTATGCATCACTGCTACACTGTATGATTTAAATAGAATTTCTGACTCTTTAACCAGGCTTTAGGTTATGGACAGTATGGTTCTGAATATGGAGAAAACCCTTTTTCATTTTATCAAAATTCAAAGGCTTCTTTGGAGCCTTTACTTTGGTAAATTTTATTCTTCGGGATCTTCCTGTTGGTACGCAGGTGATGAAGCCCACCCAGTAAGATCAGCTGAGAAGATGAATTAATGTTATAGGTTCTAGATTAGAGACAGGCATTTGATCACTGTGTATCCTGGGATCTATTTAGGGGATCATCTTGGTGGCAGATCACACTCCTGGGTTGTTTTAGATAGGCTAGTGCTCTGAAGAAACAAACAAAAGAACAAACAGACTTGGCACCAAGAAGTATTGCATTCTGTATATTTTTTCCTTTTATAGATGTGGCTTAGGATAAATATTTCTTCGTGATGATGATAACATTGTACAAATTGTGGTAAAGGGAAAAGAAAAGAAATAGAAATATCTGAGGAAGACAGCTATGTTATTAAAGCTAGAGAGAAGAAACTAAAAAAAAATTTAGTATTAATAATCTAGATTTTTAAAAATTATTCAGATAAAGATTGAATAACTCCTTACTTGTTATAGTTCTGACAGAGTTGCTTCTTACAGAAAGAAGATGACAAATATAATAAAATTAGGAGTTGAAAACTAAGCCATCACCAAATTTGCCTGATTGAGAAATTATTTTCCACTGAATACTAAATTTGGTGTTACTGAATATTAGTTAATAGTTTTTGAGGTGATTGAAAAAAAGGATAGAAATGATATGTGTATCTTCAACATTAATCATAGAATCCTAAAAAACAAATCATTTTGGGAGAAAAGCCATAAAATCACAAATAAATAAAAAGGATGTGTATATATGCTCCATGATTGTTTTTCCAATATTTTATTAAAAATTATGATTAGAATAAAATATCAGTTTTTTAGGAGACATATTTAATGACATCAGAATAGAATTTGTACATTATAAAATTTAAGACTGCCTAATTCTTGCATAGTGTTTTATATGAAGAGAGTTAAAGAAAAATAAGCTTATTTAAAATACCAGTTGCGTTTGAGACTATCCTTTGTAATATTCATTAGTTTAACTAAAAGCACAAACATTGGGCATCCATTTCTAATCAGAAATCAGTAAGTAAGTGACACATTTAAAAAATAATGCAATAGTTAGCATCTTATATAGTGGTTAATAAAGTCAATGGTTAACACTTGAGCATTTTGTGTAGTGGTTCGTGAAGTCAACTGTGTTCTTTTGTCTTCTATATTCTTTTTATTTTGAGAAGAGAGCCAAAAATTCCTTTTGAGTTTTAAAAAAATGGCTACGTTGTTATAAGACTGCTATAAAGAAGTATTAGAAGACTTATCAATTATAATTTTCTTCATAGTCAAATTTAGTATTTTAAGTTGGATTTGGATGACAAAGAAATATATAAAATCATCAGATATATATTTCAAAATACCTGGGAACTGATATGCTACCACTCTGCTCTCACTTCTTTATCTATTTTTTAACATTAATTTATTAATTCAATAGTTATGTATTGAGTTACAATTATATGCCAGGCATTGTATCAAATGTTGGAGATCCAGCGGTGAGCAAAACAGATGTAGTCAGTGATAATTAATTAGGCTCCAGAGTGATACATGCTATGAAGGAGAAATGAATGGTGCTATGATTATGTTTAACAGTCCTTAAAATGAGAGTAAAAACACTGACATAAGCTATTATCTAGTAACTCAAATTATCTGTCTAACTAAATCAAACTTTTGGAATGCTTTTCTCCTCTCCAAGGTTAAAAATGCATTTCCTGTTGTCATGTTTGCTTCATGCTTCTCCAACCTGCAAAATCAAAGCCTTTAACGGGGTTGTGATCAAATTCATCTCATGGAAATAGTTGTGTCGTTGCATTGTTTGATAAAAGTGGTGGCTTAACAGTTAGTTATAGATATAAGAACAGGATGAATTAAAAAATGATGTCCATTTACTATTAACTTTAGCTTTCCTGAAGAGAAGAGAGGTGACAGGCCTAAAATCGTTGATTGTTCTTTTTCCTTATAATTTTGGAAGGAAAAGACTTTGGTTTTTCACATGACATTAACAATCCTATAGGACTTAGAAAAGAGAACTCAATTTGAGATGTTACTTATACGTTGGTAAACTGTAGGAATTGTGGAAGGTGGTGTATCAGAGTCATCACAGAGAGGAAAGGATAAGTAAGTAAACAGACTAGGAAAAAGGTTGGAGGCTAGCTAAATGTACAGGCTTTCAGTGTTTATTTTGTGATTGCTCCATATTTTATGACTGTAGTTCCTTTAAAAATACCTTGATTATCAAGACTGGTTGACATTTTGTAATGAGAATGTGAACTCCTGGGTGTCAGAGAATTGTGTTTCCCCATTGGCAATATGCTCTGCTGCTTCTTGATCTCCAATTCTCTTTGATTGACATCCTGTGCTTAATGCCCCGCTGGTTCACCTTCCTGATTTTACCTAGTTCATTCTGATTCTCTGGTTATGATCTTATAAACACTGTCACTCATGACTAAAAAGAATGTATTCTGGCCAAAATAGTCTTCACTTTTACTCTGAACTGCCAGTAATTTTCATGCAGAAAGATCTTCAATAGCAATCCAAAAAGTCTTTACCGACTTATCATAGCTTTTCAAGAATCCTGGCTGAGCACAATAGACAATTCCAGGTTTTCTTTTAACGCTAATTTTCAAGCAATGAGAATTTTCTCTACCAGCTGAAAACTGCTAGAAGCATTCCAAGGTTTTCATCGCTTTTTCTGGCACCAAATCCTGGATGTGTCAAATCGCGGAAAGTCCTTTGGCAGTAAGAGCTGCTTCCACCTGTGAAACCTTTATTCTGATTTCCTAAGAGGAAGATAGACTTAATTGTTCATGTTGACCAAGGCAGTGAGAGCCTTTTGTTCTTTGGTCAGGTCAGGGTGTGCACAGTGTTAGATCCCTGTGCCCCTGACATTGCTCTCGTCTGATGAGATGCTGGAGGAGGAGATGAAGTGGAAACCAATTGGCTGCTGTTTTGGAAGGATAGGAGGGCATGACATGCTTACTTTAATGCAGGGCAATAAAACACAAACTGCCTTCTAGAAATTTCGTTGTGGAAGTTGGTATTTCATTTTATTATCGATTATCAAAATTGAGAAGTAAATAGGTCAAATAACAGTCTTGGTTTTAATATATCATGAGTAGTTTAGTTACCATACAATGGAAAGCTTTTCTTGTTCAGCACAATCATGGAGTAAAGCTCCTCTTTTATGGTGGCATAAACCTGAACATTATTTTTCCCAACAAATGAGCAATTTAAAGCTCTTTGCCTTTCTAAAATGTCACTGCGTTGCGTAATATTGAGCAGATGACAGTTACAGATATCTTAACCATTAGGTATTAATTGCCAAATATTATATGCAGCATTCAAAATATGTTCTGCTCTGTAAATTTATTTGATAGGATGTAGGTGTCTTCATTTATGTCAAGCATTCTTTCATTTATGCGCCTATCATGTCCCAGGCATCTTTCTACCTAGTCATTTTCAAAAACCACTGATGCCCACACCTGACCTCACACTATTTAAATTAGAAATGCATAGCACCCAGCATTCCTACATTTTAAAACTTCTTAGAGTATTTCTAACATACAACTGGATTTGAAAACCATGTTTTTTAATAGTAAAGAGGAAAGATAAGACCTCATTTCTCCTTATAGTGAAGGAGACAAACGAATGAAAATTTAACCTACTGATAAGCACTAGAAAGGAAAATAAAACAGGGTAAGAGAAGAGGCCATGCAACATGTGGAATTGTTATATAACAGTGCTCCAGATAGGAAAACCTCTGGGATGGGGAGACTTTTGAGCAGAAAGTTGAAGGATGGAAGGGTGCTTGAGGTAGGTGAATATGTAGAAAAAGGGCTCATGTAAAGACCCCAAGTCGGGAATGATGCTGGCTTGTTTGAGACAGAACAAGAAGACTTATGTGGCTGGAATGGAGGAGCAGGGAGGGACTGAGTGGAAGGATGAGGAGGTGGAAAGAGAGAGAGAGAGAGAGAGAGCGCCGGGGTGCATGGGACAGCTCACGAAGAGCCTGTAGGTCTGTAAATGTGAGCAGAAGGCAGCAAGCGATTTGATCTTGTTTGCGTTTTGAAAAGATCATTGTGACTTTATCATTAATATCATTACAGAAAGAAAGTATGGAGGATATCCTGGGACATTACACATTTGATGTTTGTTACGATTTGTCAAGTGTTCACACCTAAAACAAATCTAGGTAATTCTTTTTTGCAAGTTAATTGTATGAGAAGAAAAACATATTGGGGCAAATTGACACTTATCCATACAGCTTTTAATGATCTGGGTTAGAAAGCAACTTGATACTCGCTATGCCTTTGATGTATATGGTGATAATTATCCTGCTCCAATGGGGAGGAGGCACATTTCTTTTAGGAAAATATGTATGTCATTTATGTCCAATAAAATTTTTTCTTTTTCTTTTTTTTTGAGGAAGATTACCCCTGAGCTAACTACTGCCAATCCTCCTCTTTTTGCTGAGGAGGCCTGGCCCTGAGCTAACATCTGTGCCCATCTTTCTCTACTTTATATGTGGGACACCTACCACAGCATGGCTTTTGCCAAGCGCTGCCATGTTCGCACCCAGGATCTGAACCGGTGAACTCTGGGCCGCTCAGAAGTGGAACATGCGAACTTAACTGCTGCGCCACCAGGCCGGCCCTAAAATTTCTTCTTAATTCGAAGAGACTTTGAACAAAACCTAGTTTTCATGATGATTGCTTGTCTTTCCAAATTTAATTCTATTTCCTTCTTAATGACAAAAGGTTCTTTATAAATACTGATATATATTGTCAGCTCAATTTTAAAAAATAAAAATTATTTCATAGCTTCTTTATGAACCTGATTTCATATACTCTTGAGTACTTGCATGTCAGATCTTTCTGCATTTCAGTCAAGAGTTAGGTTGTAATTATTGATTTATTTTCTGGAAGTAAAATTTTTAATCATGAAACCATCTCTATCTCTTCATTTTTCTGGGACCATTATGAATAAAACTCTGGAGATACTCCATGAAAAAGTGTTTTCTTGGTGACATAAAATAAGGAATCATGTTATGATATACTTTTGGCCTCACAGGACATTTGGTTCTATCCAAAATGTCCGTGGAGACATTTGGTCCACTCCAAAAGTTGATATTTGGTTCTGTCCGAAACGTCCACTGAGACATTTGGTCCATGCCGAGAAGATCCTGGGTATTTGGTCCTGCCCAAAATGTCCATGGAGACATTGGGTCCATGATTTGTTAAATAATACAAACATTTAACTTTTTAAAAATTTTATTTGTTATTTTTATTGTAATTGATGATGAATTTTGGATTTCCTCTTTATTCTTGTTCTTCCTTGTCATGAAGTTTGGCGGTTAAGTTGATGAACATTTGCTATCAAGGATATATATTGGTCTGATTATTGGCTTTATATTTGTTATATCTGTTAACAGTTTTGGTTATACGAATTTGATTTTGTTGATATTGTCATGAAGTTGTATTTGACTGTGACTACCAAGAACCCGAGTGATAACCTGTTCATTGCTTTGCTGTTTGTCTTTTAACCCTCCAATAAATCTCCAAATTGAAAGATTCTGCACTACCTTTATCAGTTTTTGAAATTTGCTGTGCCAGCCTTGCACTGCATTGTTCGTCCTGTGCTTGCCATTCACTACTAGTGTATAAACATTCCAAGTTCCTGGGGGAACTCTTGGAGCCTCTGGTCTTCTTCTGACTCTTTCATGCCTTCCAAGGACATACACTCTCTCAACATAATCCATTAGATTATCTAAATTTGCTTCTTCATTCTTAACATACTCAAAAGTTTCATTTACATTTTCCATAGTCACAAATGGAAGCCAAACAACATGGATGCACATTTATGAGTGTTACTTTCTGTTGTCATATACTTGTGTGTTAGACCCAAAGAAGACATTCTTTCTTTTCCTTTTTTTCTTTGTTTGAGAAAGATTAGCCCTGCACTACCTACCATCTGCCGCCAATCCTCCTCTTTTTGCTAGGAAAGACTGGCCCTGAGCTAACATCCGTGCCCATCTTCCTCTACTTTATGTGTGGGACGCCTACCACAGCATGGCTTGCCAAGCGGTGCCATGTCCACAGCTGGGATCTGAACCGGTGAACCCTGGGCCCCCAAAGCGGAATGTGCAAACTTAACCGCTGTGCCACAGGGCTGGCCCCAAAAAGAAGATATTTTTCACTGCAGTCTGAAAAGTGAAACAAGCATTCTTTTACTTGTGCATCTGGTAAGAGTCGTCAAATCACATTCATCTTTGCAACCTTGAAATTCATCATGCACAATAAAAGGTTAATGTCAAGATTTCTTTCCTGTGCAAATACAAGTACTTTCTCTCATATACATCTGTAAGTGTCTTTTTGCCTTTTCATTTTTAGTGCATAAATTAATGGCATAGTATAACCCAGTACTACGTGGTATACAGTAAATAACTGAGTGAACTGTGTTAGTGCAATCTTGAAGCTGCCATCACTGAATAACGTGGTACTGGCATTTTAAATATCGAATATTGTCATAGTTGTGTAACTAAGAATTCTCTTGTCATCTTGAGCACTGGAATCATGCATAAGAAATGGTTCTCCACATCTGGTCACTTTATACTCCTCTGGAATGTTAATTCCACGCAATGAATTTGGGTTTGGAGGTTGATGTCTGTTTTGCATTCTATTTATGTGCCTCTTTAATGAGTGTCTGTCTAGTAGCATTAACAGGACCTCTTCATTGTGAGTATCACGGAGAGTTCCTTGAAGTACCTGGAATGGTGTTGCATTTGGTTCTTCTGCTTGTTGTTTTAACCTGTTCAGGGCTTTTCTTACTTCCCTTTCAACACTAATGTGGTGCCGATGCTTTCCTGTCCTGTCTTGAATGACTGTAATTTTACCTAAATCCTGACTACTTGTACATCAGGCATTGCGGATTCTCCTCTCGTCACAGCGCCAGTATCTTTTATTCCTCTCCCTGTTAAAGGAATGGGAATAGTAATAAAAAACATTATAGTGTAGCACTAGTTTTTTTGTGTGTGTGAGTCTACCATTTCTGCCATATTCCTCTGAGATTTTCAAATCAAGATGTCATATTGCCAAGCAACAGAAGAAGGGTAATTTTTTTTTTCTTTTGGAGGTGTCTCACTGATGGTCACTGGTTTACTGGTAGGGGAAACCTTACTAATGTCTTATGGGTTCCACACTTGGTTAAGCAGGCCTGGATCAGCTAGTAGGTAGGCACCAGCCGGGGGTGCACGCTGATTGGCAGGTAAGAGCGGGAGTCACACCCACTAAAACCCTTCCAAATAGTGGCAGATGCTTCTTGCGGTTTCCCACGATTGTACCTTAATAGGACATCGATTCAAGGGAAACATTGCCCATTAACCCTGGGCAATGGGATAGTTGTAGGGGCGTTAATTAGCTGCCCTCATATCGGCTCATATCCCCTCATAGAGGCTATTATAACCGACTGCGATGTGGTAGGAAAGCCACACGTGTTCTCACTCCTGACGAACAAGTGAAATGCTATGTAAAGTGTTTACATCAATGTGTTCATAGCCAGTTTTACATAATAGCTTGACCAAACTCCTCCTTTCAAACTCCACTCTATTGAACCACCCAACCACATCCAACTAAATGCCCAGTGACTATTAACTCACCATGCCTCACAAGATCCCGTCTTCGACTTGTCCTCTGCGTATCTCTAACTGTAGGACTCTTCCTCCGTGTGCATAGTTAATATAAATCCTGCTCTTCTGCAGGATTTGAACCCCAAATCATCTACCTAACCCCATGGGCCATTACCAGCTGGGCTACTGAGGCAAGAAGGGTTGTTATTGGCAATACAGCCACAACACAGTTATTGGACTAATAAAAAATGGTAGTATTTTTTATGTACTAATCTTGTAAGCCAAAAGTATAAATAAATGTTATGGGCTATTTGAACCTGGGGACGTTTTCTACATGTGGATGTTTTTGGCAGGACCAAATATCGAGGACCATTTGGCCTGGAGCCGATATGCTCATGGTCATTTTTGACAGGACCAAATATCAAGGACCTTTTGGAGTGGATCAAATGTCTCCGTGGATGTTTTGAACAGGACCGAGTGTCCACTAATCTACTTTTGTGAGCTTCAAAATACACAATAATATATTAAAAATATGAGAAATACCATAGTGAAAACGTTGTTTACATTTATTTATGCAAATTAATGTTTTCCAAATCTGTCTGACTATGGAGAGTGTGTGTGTGTATGTATGTGCACAACACCTCTTGTATTTCGTAGAATTAACATTTCTCAGAATTCATTTTGAGACACATTGTTCTAAGGTATAACTGACTTTTATTTCTGCAAGTGGTATTATTGAGAATGCCTTATTCACCTGTACATGTTTATAAAAAAAACAAAACAGTCGAAGACTTATGATTCTTTCTGACACTGAGCAGATGGGAAGTTTATTCCCTTATTAGTGCCTGCAGGACTTGACAAGTAAACCTAATAGTTTGTTGCTTGTTCTTCTAAAGCCTTAAATTTAAATTCATAGATGACTCCAGGCCTTTTCACAAAAGGAGTAGCTATAGTCTTCCTAGCCATATGTCAAAATAATGGTTGTGTTTCTTTCACAAGCCTCTGAACATTAAGGAGCATGGATCACTTCTCTCCATTTCTTCCTCTATTATCTGATTTAGAAGGCTGATAGGTAATACTGGCCAAGAGAGTAGAACATTCTTTGTTTCTTTTAGCATGCAGAGTGGCTTTTTCCACAAAATATCTAACAATTGAAGCATGTGGAGAACTGTCACCAATTAAACCAGTTAAAAGGAATGGAATACAGAAAAGGAAACTGATGCTCTGTCAGAGGTGGGTTCTGTCTAATTAAAATAAACACAGATTATAAAGACAGGTAGACGATACAGCTGTCTAAGTGATTTGAAAGCCTTCCTCACTCTTAATTTCCCAGGAGCTGTAGAAATATTAAATTTTGAAAAATGATCCACTTCCCGATTCTCAATATCTTTTCTGTTAACATCATTGCCTATTTTTCTTCTAGAAAACATTATTTTTGTCAGTTATATTTGTACGCATTCAGAATTATAGGATCTAATAGCCTTTGGTATGTTCAAGGGTTCATTTTTCTACCTTTGAACATTTATAGTATGTGTCTGTGTGCGACATTTTTAGTCTATAGAAGGTACTTGGTGCACCTGTGACTTCATAAATGCTTTGCAGTAACTTTGTGGTCACTCAGGAAATTGAATCCAGTAGACAGGAATTTTTGAAAGCAATGGATATGCATCAAGTAGTGGTTGACTAGAGATGGGTTTAGGGTGTTTGCAAGGACTGAATTATGGAGGAGTATAAAATTTATACTGTAAACTCCAAGAAAGTATGGAAGGATGGTTAATAGGTGGGTGGCAGAATCAAGATTTGCATTTCTGAGCTATTGCTGCCAGGGCGAGGACTGGGAGACACAGTGGGTAAGGAGAGTTAGTCCAGTTTTCAAGGCAAAAGGTTATCAGTGTCTGGCAGTGGGAATGGAGAGGATGGAATAGATTCTAGAGCTCTTTTGAAAGTAGAGTGGATAAGATGTCGTGGCAGGATATAAAGAGTTGAGTAAAAGGAACAAATGTGATGTAACTTGAAGAGCTGGCAACATTTTCCTAGGTGAGAAATTTGGAAGCAGAGCATCTGTGGCATTTCTGAATATAAGGGCTTATTTAGACATGTCTAATTTGTGACACCTTTGGGAACTGACCAGTGGCGGTTGTCTCGCTAGTCGTACTTCATATGCTTGTGTAATGTTGAATTTTATAGATTGCATTCTATTAAACATATCAAATCTAATACTGCAGTTTTTCAAAAGATATATTAAAAATCTTCAGTTTACATGAAGTGGGCTAAATGTGTGCTATGGCTGTTTTCTCATCTGTCTTATTTAGAACTAGCCAAACTCCCTTTGTATTGCTCAGGAGAATTATTTACTGTAGTTAAATAAATAAATACTTTTTGTTTCCTATCCTGTCATCCTGTTCACAGTGCTCAAGTAATAGGATGTCCTTTTGCTGTTCAGTGCTTACAAATCCCAGGGAAAGCCCTGTTGGCTTTCTGTGTGGGCGTTCGCCGTTCTTTGTTATGTGGAGGGAAAGTGCCCAGTGAGACCCCTTCCTGATCCCCAGGATTGCTTACTGGTCCAGAGATGTCTGTGGAGAGAGTTCACAGTGCAAAGTGAAGATTTTACATTCCAAGCAGCATATTCAGAGCACCAGGTTCATGGTGCTTAGGCCCTCAGCATCTTTATCTGTGTTGTAATGAAGCCCAACTAATTTGGATTGTTCTATCTCCAGGAAGTGCAAAAAAGAGCTCACGTATTTTTATTTGTTGTAGTAACAAGCAGACAATGATTTTACCTTGATGTGTAGTTAGATTTTAGTTTATATATGCAGATAAATAGAACATAAATTCCTTCAGGACAGAGAATCTGTCTTGTTCATTATTGTATCACTCCTGTCTGGACATATCCCTGACACACAATAAAAATTGGTTAAATGAGTGAATTTTAGTTCCTGGAACAATGGTTTTGGTTTTTCTCTTATCTTAGTATTAGTCTCTGTCTGTGTGAACTGGCCGGGGTGGGTAGAGGAGAGGGCGGTGCAGCGGCAGTTGCCTCAGTTGTAGGGCTGCCGGTCGAGTTCCAGTGGGTGGACAGAAGCCTAGTGTCCAAGGTTACCTTAGACTACCTCCAGGCACTTTTGAGGAAATAGATTAGCTCCAGGAGTCCAGGATGAAGCAACAGGGAGCTTTAGCTTGTGGGTATGGCACAGCCGTGGAGAATCAGATAGCATTTAATAGGTAGACACCCGGGGCTTGCACAGGTGTTCTTTTTGAGGTCTGGGTCAGCCCATGCTAGGGAGTGGGATTTATTTATCAAGTTTCAGGTCTGGAGGGAAAGTGTGACAAAAGTACAGTATGATTCCAGGAACTCAGACACAGACACCAAGGTAGAAATGGTTACATACGAGGACCACAGGAGAGATGCGCAACTAGGAACGAGTGTCTACACCCTCTTACCAGAATGAGAAGAGGCTGCGACTCAGAGCGGTCAGCACTGGCCTTCAGCCAGTAAAAAGAGTGACCAGCATCACGGAATGAGAAATGGAAAAGCCTAGATGCTCTCTTCCCTAATGTGCTGGGGCTCTAGGCTGGGTGGTTGGGGATCTAATGTGAAGCCTGGAAATAAGGATGCGGTGATGCTCCGTGGGCGCACTTGTCACCAGCAGTCCCCCGCCTCCAATCTCTTCCCCCACGGCAGCTTTTTTTTTTCGTGCTCTTTACATCCTTTCTACCTCCTATCCTTTCCTCTTCTCTCTTTCAGCCTTCTCTTTCTCTTTTTCTCATCCTCCTTCCTTCCTCCCACCTGCAGAGTATGATTTTGTAAGTCTGATAAAAATTCTGTACCTAATATTTATAACATAGGAAAATAAAATCTAATATATAAGTAAGAATAGTGTAGGACAAATGTCTGGTCTTTCTTGGTGTTGAGGGGTCATAAAATTGAAAATAATGTATTTTTCTGCTATATTGATATAGTCTGTGAATACATTTAAGTTAGCCTTGAGTTACAAAAAAGTGTAAAGTGTTTTAAGCACAACAGAGAAAATACAGAAGCCATAGATAAATTATGTTTGCTTTATTGTTCTTGTGAAGAAAGAGAAAATCATAGCAGAGGTTTGTGTGTTTGCTTTTACTTTTGAATGAGCTGTAGAAGAACAGATGTCTACAAATGAGCATATTTTCTTTTTTGGAGACTATACTTTTTTCAGCGACTTGAGATGCATAACACATTTTTGTGGCCTTTTGTTTTTTCCTTTTCATTGGAATAGTATAATTCTTTGAGAGTGTATTAATTTGATGGAGTGGCAAAAATTAATTTTACAGTGTTGCGTATGATGAATTTGTGTTTGTTTGTGGTTTTAAGACTGATTCCTTGGGTGGATGTTAAGGAGACCAGACAGCAGAGATGATGTTAGGTTTCTTTTCTGCAAGGAAGAAGACTCGCTGAGGTTACCTCAATAAGGTTAAGCTTAGGGATGAAGACAGGAATCCTAAGCAGGTGGCCAGCCTTTAAGGGAACCCTGGGAAAAGGGCCTAAGATTCAGAAGTGGGGAGTGAGCAGTGCAGCTCCTCTGAACCAATTCCCTCTCTGCCCCCTAGTGACAAAGTTGATTCTCTGCCATTGGAATGACGTAGCTCCCTTCTGTCTGCTTTTCCTGCTGCTAACCAACATTCTGTCTATTCTAAATGTTTCTCTACCTTCTTCTGACTCAGTTTCTGATCACCCATAATTGTTATTCTTCATGACTTCTACTGCCTCATAACGTCTGTAATGCATCTTCTCCCTATGTGTCTTTTCTTCTGCTCCATTTACAAATAGTCTGATTCTCCTCCATGTCATAGTTCAGAATCTGGAACATGTTCTTGACCCAGGTAATCCACTGTTTCTTTGTTTAGGTGGAGCTGCTGCACTAGGTCACCTCTTGAGCCTTAGATAATCTAGTCTTAGCTTGGATGCTCACTTTAGTCTCCTCAGAGCAGAAGGGTTATGATGAGTGCCTCAAGGTAGATTATTCTTCCAGCAGGAGGATGAAGGCAGGACCCTCACAGGTGGAATTGATAGGCATGGCGGACATTTTTGGAGCAAGAGATGGCTAGTCTGAGTATAGTGAGAAATTACTTAGGCACAAGGAGCGGTGGTTGGAGGACCCACAGCGCCTTCCCAGTGACCTGCTTGTGGTTGGCCTTCCATGTATTTTTTCCTTGATGAAGCAATCAATTAATGAGAAGTAACTGTTTCTCGGTTATTTTTCTAGGCTTTTCTTGAATCTCACTGCATATGTTAATTGTCAGCTCCCTCATTTAATTCACAAATTTTCCTTCCAATTTAATTTTCATTAACTACTTCATGAGTTATTTCAATCCAAAGGTGGGGCTTAAAAATACTTTAACAACTTCTACAGGGAGTTAAACTTACTTAATAATGGTGACATCTGTAAGTCGGTAAGACTCTTTCAGTTGTCAAAAGTGATGAAGATTGCATCTCAGAGTGTTGTCTCCATCTTGAATACAATACTTCTCTGCAAAGTCCCTGAGCAAGTACTCAAAGACTACACAGGTAACATTGGCAAAAAGCAGAGGTAGGGTTTTTAAAATGTGAGATGAGGTTGTCCTTCAATCTGTCAAATGTGGTGCTACTTCTGTTTAACTAACTGTGTGTGTGTTGTTTTGTTTGATTTTTGCCAGGTGGAACTTGATGACCTATTGATAAGATTTTTCTCCTTTCTAGCGCTCTTTGCCTCCCCTGCTAAATCCTTCCCAAATATCTATTGAGCATTTACTATGTACCAGATACAAAGAAAGTGATGCCATTTCTGTCTAATTCAGACATTACAGTGAGCCTGTGATTGCTCTGCTTATAATTCAGCTGGCAAGATGCAAGTAGGTTGAATAGTATGGTTTCCTTGATTAGGCAGCAATTTTCATTGGTGTACAAGTATCTGATATATTCTTTCAGACTTCACACTGTGTCTGTTTTCTTATGTAGTCGGTTTTCTTGGCAGGTACTAATTGAAAAAAAAACTTCATCATTATTTCATTTGACAATAAGGAATTCACAGCTTAGAATAGTTTTCTCACAAGAGCATGCTTTAGCCACAATGGCTGAGGGTTTTTCTTTTCCAGTATTATCCATAAACACAGTTCACCCCCAAAAATGTGAAATAAAATGATAAATAGTACACGAGATTTTAGCATGCCAACTAAAGTGTTAGCCTCCAGTTGTGAAAAGGAAATTAAAAGAGTCGGAATTCCTGAGTTGTGGTCTTAGCTCTGTTGCTTTTAACTCATCTCTCAGTATTGATTCTCTTTTTGATAAAAGGAGGAAAACACAGCCCTACATATGGGACAAGGTTGTTTTGAAAATAAAATGTCATTATACAGGGAAAACATTTTAAAAAGTTAAAAAACCTTACAGATTCATCACCATCAGCAGCTGACTTAGTTTGAATAGATTACTATTTAGAAATTAAGAATTAAGTTAGATGCAGGTGCTTAATAGGATGACATCTGTTTTAGCATTAATAAAAGCAAGCTGTCATTTGTTTGCATGTCTGCCTCCTCAACTAGATTCGAAGCTCCGTTTCTTTATCTGTGGCCCCAGTGCACAGCACTGAGCAGGTGCTCTGGCTAACATGAGGACTTTCCTCTTACTAATAGATTCAGAGCATTATGAGGACTGGTCTTTGATCATTTTCTTCTTTGAACTTGGAAATTGGATATACTTGGTCTTACGTGATCTATTTTCTCTCGCTCAGTGTTGAATTCTTATGAAATGTCTTTGCAAAAGTTTACACGCAAGTGTGGACTCTGACATCACTTGTTGGAAAAAGGAAATTTGGTTGTAAATTTTACCTTTTCAGCACAAGTCATAACTTCTCCTGGAATGCATCCTTTTTGGCTGGTAACGTGATCTCATATTTGTATAGTACCTTTCACTTTTGAAGTGCTTTGCTATATAACTGCTTTGAAAATACCCCGGGAGAGAGAAGAATAGGTTTTGTTAGCATCATGTGGCAAGTGCTCTGTAGGTCACTTTGACCTAACTCACATATAAAATATTTAATTATCAAATGAAATTAGACTTGATCTAATTATGATGGCATTCCCACACTTTTCATTATTCTGATAAGTCTGTGAACAAAGAAAAGGCTTGCTAAACCATATCGTTGGATTTTGGCACCTTGGAGATTAGGCTCAAATGAGATGATCACAGTCTTGTTTGCTCCCAGATAGGAACTATCTTCATATATCACAGTGTAACTGAAGAATAACTGAAAAAGTTAGCGATATTTTTCATGTTTTGTCAAGATAGAAATGACTCCCTTCTGATGAGGAAAATGTGTAACAGAAAAGGCTGAAGAGAAAGATGTTCATAGCTTGGGTAAATATAATGCTTGTTCATTATAAGTATTTTAAATATTCATTTTATAGCATAGACTCTATCCTGTGGGATTGGGGGAAGGAATGATTCAAATATATATTTGTAATCCATGATTTCTTTCTTCAGTGATTATAGTTTACTGAATTCTGTTTGACATGAGGCTAAGGTCTAAAAGAGAGGGGGAGAAATGGAGAAGAAAATTCCAGAGAAGAATCAGGTGCCTTTGTGGAGCAATGCATATTGAGATAGCATATTATATTTGAGTCTATTTAAGAAAAAAGGAAAATGGTCATAATTTTTTTTCCAAGTGAACGATGAAGAAAATGAGCTTCAGTAAACTAAACTTTTATTTCTTTACAGCTGATACTTGGGGAGAAATTTTTTGGTGCCTTATAGGATTTTGTACATCCATTTTCAAAACGAAATTGTGAAATTGTAGACCTAAGTATCTGATATATTCTTAAGTCTTTTATAAAGTTGGGTTTATTTTTCCAGTTCTGTAAACACTGATAGTTCAAGTTTTTATTTTTGATAAGCCATTCAGATACCGCATGGTAGATAATCAAATCCTTATCAGACAGTGGAAAGCTATGAAAGGTCCAGGTGTCAAAGCAAACAATTGCTCTAGAAACTTGTATGACCAGTTAGTAAGGCAGGAAAGATTTACTTACCTGTTATCTTTGTGAAGAGCTTCAAAGAAACAAGAAAACACCTTTTTAGTAGAATCAGGTTGGAATAATTCTAGTCAGCTGCTGATCAGTCCTTTATTTGCTTTCATGTAAAACATAACGTTAATTCATCAGGAATGAAGAGAGATTATTCATCTTGTGTAGTTTTTAAATTAGTAAATGCTCCACATCGCCTATCACATATCATCCTTATAAAGTTGTTTATATCCATCCTGAATCTGTTTACAGTTGTTTAAACTGATCACATTTATACCGTCTTCAACAGAAGTGAAGATGTGATTAATATAATACTCCAACCTAAATTTGATGAAAGACTATATTGCATGTTTTCTTAAGAAAAAACAAACATTTTAAAGTATATAGGTTCTGCCCTCCTAATTCTGAAAAATCTGCCGAGACTCATCTGAACTTCCATGTCTTTTTTCAGTTTCTAACCATAACAGATATCTTCAAGACACCAAAAGACTTGCTGAATAACAATTTTGTAGACAATTGTAACTTTTTTCAGTATATCAATCAATCATTTTAGCTCATTATTATTTTATGTTGTTGGCTTAATTTAGCAAAAATCACATAAAAATTCAATAAAATGTATATTATGTATTAGCAAATAACATATATTTGAGAGTGATTATTTGGTTGTATTTGATTTACTTAGCTCAGTTAAGCAAAACAAAATATGTATTGGTTATCATAATAGAAAGTTCTAGAGTGATGCTTCAGGCATGGCTGAATCCAGGCACTCATATTTATTTCTCTCTCATAGCTCTGTTTCCCACTGAGTTGGATTCATTTGAAGGCAGGAAACCTGAGGAGCGAATAGCTACTAGACTTTCAGTCCTTCAGTTTGTCACCTCAAGTGGAAGGGGATCCTGCCTTCAAAACAGTTTTAGAAAAAGGTGCTGATTTGATTTTCCTTGTTTTAACTTAATCCATATTTCCGTTCTTGAGTGAATAATTATGACTATGGTCATGGTGCTCTCATCGGCCAGTCTTGCAACTGGCACTGAGTCACCTCCAGGCAAACATGAACTGTCAGGGGGCAGGGAAGAGCTACAGGTCTGCAAAGGAAACTCAAGGTGCTATTATGAGAATGTAGTTTTGTTTTTGTTTTTTTTTTTTTCGTGGGCAGGTGGCAGTAGTGGTATAAAAGCATAATGTATGTATATACTAAATTAAATGAAGATTGAAATGTATACTGTTATGTGAAAATACCATTGAGCAAAAAAGGGCAGCAGTTTAACATGGCATATTAATATTTTATATGAGAATAACATAAAGAATGATCGTGCAATCTTGATACTGAAAATGTTTGTTTGCTGGAGAAAAGCCTTGAAACGTAACCAATCATCTTATAAAATACTTGCGATGATAGCATCTCTGAGATTATTTCCTCATCTGTGAAATAATAATTATTGGTTAACAGTAGATACTTTTATACACTTTTTTGTGTTGAATTATTTTGAAACAGAAGGTATTGCAGATTTTATTGAACAGTGTTTGTATAATTTAAGTTAATTATATCCAATTATGGTGATATTGCAATTAGTTTAGAATAGAGACAAGGATTAGTAAAACTTCCCTCCCCACCCCCTGCCTTAACTGTGGGAAACTGGAACACTGAATTACGGCTCACTGAAATTTGCCTTTAAATTCATTACTCATTTCATGGATATTAACATGAATAAAATTAAACTCCACAGGACTGGAAAAATTAAACTAATGACTTTTTATGTAATCCAAGTTAATGAATGCTTTCTGGCCCAATTTTTCATTAAGGAGTCCTCCACAGTTTCTTGATTTCTTTCATTTGAACAGCTTCTATTGTGTGGCCATTTACAAAAAAGCTTAATAAGAACATTTATTGAATAGGTGCTTTATTTCCATACGCAGTGAAATATATTTAGGTAGTTTTACAGCTTTTGGTGGTAATATAAAATCTTTTAAAAATGAAGGGTGGCTTTTAGCATAAGTGTTTTATAAATATTTTCTTTCATCACCTGAATATGTTTCGATATATTAAAATACTACAGTAATGTATACTGACTCGTAATTTTTGTCTTCTGAGATGAAGTAAGGAGGGAAAGAAGAACAGAAAGAAAGAAGGAAGAAAGGAAAGAAGGAAGGAAGGAAAATATGGGGAATATTTGGAAAAGTTAGATGTAATTCTAGTTCTGTTACCAAAGAAGTTGGTGTTAAAATCCATATTTGCAGTGTTTTGGAAATAGTCCTAATGTTAGAAGATAAACTAAATAAGATAATTAATTAAAAAATGTAACCTAATTTTAAATTATACCTAATTTAAATCTATAAAATATATTAGACAAGTAAAATTTTAACCATTAATTAAATAAAATTCTTTGACACCTTTGATAATGACTTAGTTACTTTAATGTCTTTGTATTAATTCATAGCTAAGGTCTTAATGTAAGGGTTAGCAACTTACCTTATTTTGTAGATAAAATATATAACTGGCATTAAGGAAAACCAGCCTTTCCTAATCTAATGAAGGAAGTGAGTGAGTGAATATAATCATTTGGGAGAAGAGCAATGAAGGCAGAAGGAATAAAAAGTTCAGAGGTCCTGAGACATAATGTTTGTATCAGAATCTCAGAAAACCCCATTAAAATGTCATAAAAATAAAAAAGCACACGAAAAGGAAAATAAAAATTATAAAATCAGTATTTTATAAATTAAACACATAAAAGTTGTGCTTTACTTTCTGTTAAAGAAGTATACATTTCAGAAAAAGAGACAAATTTTTGACAATCAACTTGTCAAAAGATTAGAAAAGATCGTTGCTGGCAACTGTGGTTGAAATTAGCATTATCATCTGCTATAGAAAATCTTTGTTGGTATATCTTTCTGGAAAACAACTTGGTGATATGTATGAAAGTGCTTAAAAGATCAAATACTTTTTGACCTAGTAATTTCACTTCTAGGAAGCCATAATAAAGGAATACTTTGAGATGAACACAAATATTTGTGTACAAAGATATATGTTACAGTTGCCATTATGATATGAAAGCATGGAACTTTTAAACAATCCAACAGAAGTAATAATAATTATTGTGCATTCTAAGTCCTATTTTTATGTACCAGGCACTGTGATTGCTGTGTGTGGATTGTCTCATTTATTTCTTTCTAAATTTGTATGATGTGTAGTTAGTGTTTATTTGTTAATTTCCCTACCGCTGTGTTTGTAATACGCCAGATTTTCGTTGGTGGAACTCACCTGTCATCATGTGGAGTAGTCATGTGATTTAGGAGAATTGACCATATCTGTATCTCTTGGCCTAAGCCAATCAGCAATTCTATGCCCCCAGTGATTGTTTAGGAAGGTACATGTCACCTTATTGGCCTAGACAGAGTAAATCCCAGGATTTTGCATTACTGATGGGGAAATGCTTTTTCTCCCTTAACTCTCACTCTTGTTTTTGCTCGGGCTCTCTTGCTCTTTCTCACCCCCTAACTCTCTTGCTCTTTCTTCTTTCTTTTTCCCTATCCTTTCTCCAAACATTGCTGAAATTTCCATTCTTTTCTGTGGTCAGATTTACTTTCTTCTTTAAATTCCCATTGCATTAAAAATGTTCCTTTACCCTGGTATGAATTTCACTCTGCCGTACATCGTTCATTAACTCAAGTAAATTGTTAACCTGTGGCCAGTTGTCACTACTTTAGATCCATCTCAGTGCCTAGACTGTGTTTTCCATAAAAAGCTCTCAATATTTGAGAGATCAGAGTTTGTGAAGAGTTAATGTTAAAAAAAGAACAAAGACTCTACCATAACCTATTTAAGCTGAAAAGTATAATAACCAAAAGTTACACAGAAAGTGACTTGTGTTTTTCACTGATTTTAGCAAGAAGAGTGAATGACTTGCTAATTGTTCTCCTACTTCTTCTAATTAGGAAAATTTCCTTCTGGTGACAGCTTCAAAGCACTGCTAAAAGTTTCATGTCAAATGTAGAGAAAAGAACTAGACTGAATTTATTTTTAAATTGGTAAATTTAAAATTTTTATTAATTCTGAAATGGTGTGTCATGTCTCATCCACTATCACTTTTTTCTTTACCATACTGAGAGCTGAGGGTGGGGAACTTAGAATGCATATAAACAGTAACAGATGGTGTGAATTCTTGGTCCAGACTGACATCTCTGAGAATAGGAAAGCCCAGGATCAGAGTGGTCTTGGTCTTGCTTTATTCCTACATAAATTAAATTCAGAGGACCATTCTAATTTTACATCTTACAAGTATGAATGCCTGGAGTCTATTTCTATTTTGCATTACTATTTAACAAATATACACAGATTTCTAAGAAGTAATTTGCTTGTCTCACCTTCTCTCATTGCCTTTTCAGAGCCATATTTACCCCATAATCTTCCTAAAATACATATCTTATTGCACCGCTTCCCAGTTTTATCATACTTCTATTGCCTTTAGGGTCAAATCCAAATTTCATAGCATGACAGTCAGGAGTCTTCTTGATATGGCTTTACTTTACCACTAAAATTTCTTATACGACAGTCTCCTGTAAGCATCCTGTTTTCAAATCGTATATACCTAACTACTTGCCCATCCTTGAAAGTGGTATGTTCTTTCTTATTCCTGTGCCTTTGCTTATGATGTTCCCTCTACCAACTGTGGCCTTTTCCAGTTTCTTCAGTGGACAACTTCTAAACTAAAGGTTCACAGATTCCATCTTTTCTAAGGAAGACTTAACTGAACCTTCTCTGTATTTCTTCAGCACCTGACTTTGCCATTGACAAAGTCTTTATCACATTGACAAATGTAAAGGAGTAGATAGACTTATTTTCCTCTCCCTAATGACTAGTACAATTGGGCATTCAGTAGGTGCTCAATGAATATTTGTTTAATGAACTAAATTAATTTTCCAACTTTACCTTCCTTAGAGCACAGGGGTATAGTTACATACGCCGCTGCTGTAGTATGAGAAGACTCGAATGTACAGGAAATGATTGCCCCAAGCCATTTATGACAATCATCCCAAGTCACTGTGTGTGTACTCTTTGTCTGTCTAGAGGATTAGGGTGAAGCATTTGAGAACCATCTTTAAGAAAAGTTGCTAAAGCGTTTGGATTAAGATGTTAAGGCATACTAAGGCCTTTGGATTTTGTCCAGAGGGAGGTATGGCCAGATTACTTGTTAGCGAAAACATGTCTGACTACTGATGGGTTGATGAGGCTGTAAACTGGGAGAGGAAACAAAATGGAGTCTTTTATATTAAGTAGAATTGAATTTATTCTGAGTTATTTGCACAAAGATGGTAAGGGAAATAAGAGGGATTGATAACGCCAAGTTTCTGGCTTGAGCAACTAGAATGAAAAGGTACTGTTTACTTAATTAAATCACTGGACAAAGTAAAATAAAAGGAAAAGAAAAAAGGAAATCATGGGACAAGGATCTGATTTTGAATACTTTGAATTTAGATGCCTGTGGGAGATAAAAAATGAATATCCAGGAAAACATTTTTTTGCAACCTTTTGCAAATTAGATTGAAATATTGCTAAATTCTTGGAGCTAGCCATAAAAAGAAAAATAAGTAGTAAAACATGATTTTGAAAAGTTTTAAGATCATGATAATGATAGTCGCTATTTCATTTGATGACAGGTAGAAATACCTTTTAGCCTGGCTTGTTTGTTTAGGTTGGTTTTATTGTGTGTGGAATATTTAAAGATAGAAATATTGGGCTGGCCTGGTGGCACAGTGGTTAAGTTTGCACGTTCTGTTTCGGCAGCCGGGGGTCGCCGGTTTGGATCCCAGATGTGGACATGGCACCATCTGGCAAGCCATGCTGTGGTAGGCATCCCACATATAAAGTGGAGGAGGATAGGCATGGATGTTAGCTCAGGGCCCATCTTCCTCAGCAAAAAGGAGGATGATTGGTGGCAGATGTCAGCTCAGGGCTAAGCTTCCTCAAAAAAAATAAAATAAATTAAAAAATAAAGATATAAGTGTTGCATTAAAAAATTGAAGCATCTAGTCATATTGCAATGTTAATAATGTTTTCCTTAAACTAATGCTGTTAGGTAAAATGAAGCTTTTGGTAAAGAAATGGTTGGCTTCATTTAATTTCATACACATCTTCAAATTTCATGACTATATGAAATAAATGGAGGCAAAACTATAAAATTGAGTGTATTATGTTTATGCTCAAATTTTAAGAATCATTCAAATCGGAAATCAAGATTTTATATTTTAAAATAAAAATATGTTCAAAAGAGCAGCTTAGAAGCACATCTCATTTTTCGCAAGAATATTAAAATGCTCTTTATATGAACAAATCTAATCATATCAGACATGGAATAATAGATGCACTTCAGAGTATCTGTCATTTTCCTGCAAGAAGAAAGATAGAAGTAGGCATATGTTCATTCTTGTTTTTTGATGTGGATATTTTTGTGCTCCTCTGTATTCTGTCACATCGCATAGAATATTCTAGGTTGAAAAGTCTTTCCCACAGTAAGACTGGATTTCGGTCAATCTGAGGTCGAAATAAAAGCTGTGGTGATGTTAAGTTGAATTAACCGTTTTAAGGAAAATATTTATTTTGCTGCAATATTTTGGAATGAGATTTTTTTGAACAGTTACTTACGTTTGTTATCTTGGGTGATTTCTTTCTTATTTCTTTTCATAAGACCAATATTTGCACAAAATAGGGAAATTACCATTAGGCTAAAAGAGAATTAATTTTGTCTCTCCTTTACCCCTCTCCATGAGATAAAAAAGAAAAAAAATCATCTGGTTAATCACTTTAGAAATCATGACATAGTTTCACGGTTACCTTTTGCTGTGTTATGTTTGAAATTTCCTGTCCAGGATGAAAAAATCTAGTTCTCAAGCTGGAAGTATGTGATAATGCAGCCTTTACATTTTGAGGAAAAGTAAAATGAATTGTATGATTTGTATACCCTAAGATTCAGTAAGTGCTAAGAGAATACCATACGATTTAATAAATAATAGCATCACTGGGCAGAGAAACATTTTTTCACTAAAATTATAAAATATCTATAAATGACCTTAAATTCATACCCTGCTTATATTTTAATTCAAATGTGAAAATTGTTACCTTCTGTGGCAGATGCTGTTGATGATCTGCCTATAACCCTCTCCCTTAGCATTTCCCAAATAAACTCACTTACTTGAATTATTACCTCGGAATTTGCCTGTGGGGCCACCTTAACTAAGATCCCTTCTTTCTTTCTCTCTAAAGTTATGTTAGAAGATGAAAGAGAATAGGGTGAACGTATAGATAGGCAGGCCTCCAATGAAACTTGTGGCTAAGATGGAAAAAGATAGTTTTCAGAATAGTCGGATGACTTAGATACAGACAGAGAGGCCAAAATAAAATATTTGAGATCTGTCTTTACTTATAATTTGGGAAGTCAAAAATACAGGTCTGGCTTTACCAACGGTCTGGATCAAAGTTATGAAGGGAGGCAGAAAAAAAAAGAGTCAGATATGTTTTTGTATTTTTGCCAAAAAAAAGAGCTGTTTTTGCTGTTTTGGCAAGAAGAAATACTCTACTGTGAATTTTTTTGCTACTGTTTGTATCTATGTCAGAGGTATGTTTGAAATGACTGAACAAGGGAAGGCGTAATTTGTGTTGTTGCATCTGGAAGGACTTTTTCCTTTTGTCTGTTGGAATAAAATGTGAAAATCTCAACCAGCTGCTGTGTCTGTTCTGGTTTATCAAGAGGATGAATGGAAGGTTAAGCTACCTCAATGCTTCTCTATAGCAGTCCAAGTGGAATGAAAGTTAAACAGATGGGTGCTTTCTAAAATTCCGTTTTATCTTAATCAGGTACAAAGTATGCGCTTGGTTGGTCTAACTGGCTAATAAGGAAGGCGATAGCTGGGGCTGGCTGTTGTGCAGACCAAGGGAGAAAGGGGTAAATTGTCAACCAACCATCACTGTGTTTTAATAGTAACATATCCATGAGTTAAAACATTTAACTTATCTAGCACTCTTGCGATTTCCCCTTATCTAGCAATCTGTTACTCTACCTTTTCAAAAAAAATTACGTTTCATCATTGTTTTCCTGTTATTGGCTAGCTTTCTTGAACTTGCACAAAAAAATACTTAGAATTTTAGAGTATGGATTGTAACCTCTAAATTAAAATACACACAAATGTAATTATTGATTAATTCCACTAAGTCCAATTTTACGTTTCTTTTTAGTTCCATGTGATTCCATCTGGTATACATAGGAGAGAAAGTGATTGAAGGAGAACTCAGATGGCAACTGTATGATTGAAACTATCCAAAGCCAAGCGTCTGTATGTTCTTTCAGCTGTATTTGAGCATACCCAGGTAAGAGTAAATGGTTGTTTGTTTATGTACTTTCCACAATTTCGAAAAAAGATTTTAAATTATAAAAGCGGTTTTTGTTTTGTACCAGGTATTAAAAAACATATAAAACGGTAAAATACATAAAACAGAATAAAATTAAAATAACAAATGAGCCTGTTTTCTAAAAATAACTTCTATCATTTTGTTCTATATCACTTATTTCTGTTTTGTTGTTTTTTCCCTTTAAACAAAGTTGGATAATACTATATGTATTCTTCATTGAATTTCTTTATTTTTTTTTAAACAAATCTATTTTGTTCTATTTGAGAATATGCATTAATGTTTCGAATTTTCCATTGCATTTGTTAATGTAAACTTAAATGATTTAAAAATGTTTTTTAGATTTTGTTTATTATTCAAAGAATATCCTTATAGATAAAGTGATGTATACATCATTCATTTTGCATTAGTAGAGTTACTGAAATTAGCTTAATGGCTAAAATATTTTGAAGGCTTTTTATTCTTGTTGCTGAATTTACCTCTAGAAGGTGGCAATGAGTTATAGTTTTCATTAGCTATTTTTGAAAATGTTTGTTGACCCACTGACATATTTTTTATTCAAAGAATTTCCCTAATAAAATATACTTTGTGTTGAAGAAAAAATTCAAAATTAAGTTAAGATTCTAAATTTTGGTTGCAAGTAGTAGCATCTTCTCACTAAGCCTAGAAGAAAAGTGGATATTATATATGCATAATCTTTCCATTCTATCTAAAAATACAGTATTTATAAATGATAGCAAGTGTACATTATGCAGTTAATATTTATGGAAAACATTATTGCACTAAGCTTAAGCACTGTGATTATTTCAGCTATGGTGGTGGTGACGGGAGACATTAGGGACAGGATGGTACAGAAATAGTTTCTTGCCTCTCCTAATTTTCAATAAAATATGACAAGATAAGAAACCTATTTCAGTTCCTTAGGTACAGGTAGGGTGTACTAAGTGCCAAGACAGAAGTAAAAGGAAAGGGCAATTGCTGATGATAATTCTTTAAGCTTGGGAACTGAAGAACACTGCGCAAATGAGAGATCAGTTGAGACATACTTTTCAGGGTAGGTAGAACTTTGGCAGGTGAACATTTAAATGGAGGACCAAGGTGGAGCAAAGTTACAGAGCTGAGAGAGCACAGGGGATATTCAGGAAATTGAAACGATAGGGTAGATATAGCAGAGTATTGGGAAATATGTTTGTGATTTGGATTCTTAGGCATTTGTATTTCATCATAATATGATGAGGACAGTTGCAGGGGAATACGATGATCCGTGCAGTCCTTTAAGAAGCTTAATCTAGAAATGATATGTGTGTGAGACCAATGAAGAGAGAGCAGACCCAAAGGAAGGGAGGATGATTTGTAGACTTTTCCTTTCGTTTTCATCAGCATCTGTTAAACACTTGCTATTTGCCGGGCACTGTGGTAGGAACTGAGAAAAAAAGATGACGAGGTCATGATCTTCACTCCTGAGGAGCTTACAGTGTGGTGGATGAGACATGCATGACAAACAAATGAATATAATACACCATGGCAGTGTAAGAATTGAATCATATCAAGGAAAGACTAGTTGGTAACGTGTTGAGATGCAGGTTCTGGGTTTCTACTGATGAGTTTTTCCCACAGATGTCAAATCTGATCAAGTTTGCCCAAGAAGCAATGTTTCTAAACTCTGTAAGAGTTCAAATGAGAAGCAGTAGAAGCTTTATCTAGGGTGAGAGTAGTGTAAATAAGAAACAAAGCAGTGCTAGAAGTGGTGGACGCTAGAAGTGGTGGAAGTGCTAGAAGTGGAGAGGGTCTTTTAGGCAAGAGCAGCATATTGATGGCATTAACAGAAATGAGGAAAATATGGCAAAAGTGGGATTTTTTTTTAAAAGGGTTGCTTTAATCACTAGCACCAATTTCTTTCTTTTTTTTTTAGGTATGCTTTTTGATGAGGAAGATTGGCCCTGAGCTAATATCTGTTGACAATCTTCCTCTTTTTTTTTTTTCTCCCCAAAGCCCCAGTACCTAGTTGTACATCACAGTTATAAGTTCTTCGAGTTCTTCTATGTGGGATGCCACCACAGCATGGCTTGATGAGCAGTGTGTAGGTCCGTGCCCAGTATCTGAACTGGTGAACCCTGGGCTGGTGAAGTGGAGCACGCGAACTTAACCATTCAGCCAGTGAGCTGGCCCCACTAGCACCAATTTCTTTTGTTTTTTTTTCCTGCTGGGGAAGATTTGCCATGAGCTAACATCTGTTGCCAATCTTCCTCTTTTTTATTTTTCCTCCCCAAAGCCCCAGTACATAGTTGTACATTCTAGCTGTAAGTCCTTCTAGTTCTTCTATGTGAGCTGCTGCCACAGCATGGCTACCGACAGACAGGTGGTGTGGTTCTGTGATGGGGAACCGAATCTGGGCTGCTTAAGTAGTGAGAATGCCGAACTTTAACCACTAGGCCATCAGGGCTGGCTCAAAAGTGGGATTTTTTGTTTTTAAAATAATAGGTTTGGTTTTGAACACTGAGGATTTTTCTGCCTGCCTCTCTCACTGTGTTTACTCATACCTTGGCTAGAGCACTTACAGCATTTTAAACTTTCATTGTTATTCCTTATATACTTGAGGATTCTTTTATTTACTATTAAAAGTGATTTGAATTTCCCTCAAATGAAAGCCAAGTATAAGAGAAAAACAAGTTACATCAAACAAAACCTATGAAATATGAAGTAAAGACCTGATTGATTCATAACCACTCTATATATAATTCAGCTTTAGCCTTTCCAGCAGTCACAAAAGCAGATATATGTTCTTGCCCTAAGAGCTGAGATAAATTTATCATAGGAGTCTTAGTATAATGGACAGGAAAAGTGTCTCTTACCACTTAGAGGTGCCTTAAATATTGCATGGTTGAAAGGAAAGGGAACTTTGTTAATGCATAGTTATAAGTAAGTTAATTTATGGAAGTTCAGAATTCACTTTTTCCAGGAAGTCTTTCCTGACTTTTGGAAGGTAGACCAGGTCCCTCTCCTATGTGCTGTGTACCTTAATGCCATTTACATTCCTCTGTCATACCTCACATTGTGGTCTAGTCCTTCATTCCCTGAGACTAGAAGCTTCTTGAGGACTCAGTCATCATTTATGATTACAGATATAAATTTATATCTAAATAAAACTCACCATAATGTTTATTTTATATAGGGTACTCCATAAATATTACATAAATGCAAAATTGAATTCATTTCCATGGCTTCTCTTAATTATTGCTGACCCAGACATTTTTGTGAGCTGCATATTAGTTTTCCATTGCTGTGTATAAATCACTTCAAAACTTAGCAGCTTAAAACAGTGCTTACATATTCTCTTTCAGTTTCTTTGGGCTACAGATTTGGGCACAGCTTAGCTAGTGCCTCTGGCTCTAGATCGCTCTCATTATTGCAGTTAAGCTTTTGGCATCTTGCTGAAAGGATATGAGTTAGCTCATAGTATCAGAAAGTAATCAGATGAAACAGTCCTCAGGAAAGACAGGAGCCAGAGCTGTTCCAAGGATCCAGAAAACAAGAATTGGAGAGAGACTCTGAAGAGTACTGCCATGGAGCTAAATCTGGACTAATAGTGTGATTTAATGCTTTTCTTCCCACATTCACCCACGGAGTCTGCGTGGCTGAGTTTGAATCATTTTCCCTCTGCCAGGAACCATGGCACTCAAGTAACAATTCTCCCGAGACTGCCTGCGTGTGAGGAGGGTCAGTTCCCAAAGGGAAATTCGCAGTTCTGAGATGGGGAGTAGGTGTGGAGCAGGTGAAGACAATAGATGTTTACTAAACCCTTCTTCACAGCTGTCATTCAAAAGCCATCAAACTGTAATGGCAATAAAATCTCAAGTCATACAGATTTTGCCAGCAAAATTAACGTAGATTAAATAATGGTGTTGCTCAGGTTTCGATAGATGTCTACTATTACGAAGAATTTATTTGTTCTTTGTTTTATACATTTGTTTGTGGTAATTGCCTGTAATGTACCAATTGCTGTCTTTAGCAATGAACATACAATTCTAACAATAGAATTAGTCCTTGCTTTGCTTTTGCAGTTTAGAGTCTAGTGAGACTGGAAATACAATGATTGATATATCTCAAGAAGTCTAGAGTGGGAGGTCTGTTAGTTTCCTATGGTAACTGTAACAAAGAACCACAAACTGGGTGGCTGTAAACAACAAAAATTCTGGAGGCGACAGGTCTGAAATCAAGGTGTCAGCAGGGTCATGCTCCCTCCAAAGACTCTTGGGGAGGATCCTTCAGTGTTTCTTCCAGCTTCTGGTGCTCCTGGTGTTCCTTGACTTGTGAGAGCATCACTCCAATCTCTGGTTCCATGGTCACATGGCCTTCTTCCCTTTGTGTCACTGGCTGTGTCCTCTCCTCTTCTTATAAATATACCAGTCATTGGATGTAGGGTCCATCCTAAATCCAGAATGATTTTGTCTCAACATCCTGAACTAATTAGATCTGTAAAGACCTTATTTCCAAATAAGGTCACATTCTGAGGTTCTGAGTGAACATGAATTTTGGGGAGATGCTCTTGAACACAGTATAGGAGGGTGCACAATACTGTTGGTGTTCCTAGCAGGGTCCCTGGGCCTGTACTTGGGGTATGTTCGAGGAGGCTACCTAAAGGAAATGATGTCTAAGCTAAGGGCGAATGTTCAATCAGAAGGACAGGGATGTAGCATGGACCCTCCCAGCATTTATGAGAAGCGTAGATCATTGGAAGAACTGAAAGTAGTTCAGTGCAGCTGGAGCAAAGAACACTGGGTAAGAGGTGGAGAGGGGAGATGATGGCGAAGTGGTTAATGGGACAGATGATAAGGGAACATGTAAGGAATTTGACATTATCTTGAATGCAGTGGGGTGCCCCTAGGGGGGAATTAAGCAGATAAACAACCAAATCAGATTTATGTTTTACAAAAACCATTTTGGGTGCAATGTGGAGAGAAGGAGTGATCGAGCATTACTGGAGAAAGAAAAGGTAGCTGGGAGACTGCAGTAACCCAGGTTTGAAATAGTAGAGTCTTAGAGAAGGAGATGATGATTGGAATGAAGAGAAATAAATGTAAATCTGGTAAATTGAAAAAGTGGAATTGATTTCGTGTGAATTAGAGACAAAGATAGATAAGAGAGGAATCAAGAATGACAGCCCAGGTAGCTAGCTACTGAGAAGATGTGGATGATGGTCATAGGTGCTGAGATTGGAAATGTGAGAAAGAGAGAGAGAGACAGACAGACATAGAGACAGAGACTTGCGAACAAAATAATGGATTCAGTTTGGGATATTTTCAGTTTTCCTTGCTGTGGTACTTCCAAATGAATATGTTCAAGAGGCAGTTGGCTATATGGAAAGGTGCTGCTGAGTAAGGAAATCTTACCTAAATGGTACCTGCAATTGTTGGGGATATTTACAAATAAATTTTATATTATTACTATATCTAACATGGGAATATTATGCAGACTGAAATCATGACATTTAGAAATAATATTTAATGGCACAGGAAAGAACCATTATAAAATGCAAGAAAAGCAACAGTAAAATGAACCAACCTGAGACACACAGTATCTGCCATAGGATCTCAACACTCCATACATCTGGCTATCTTTAATATTAAATACTGAATGTAAACGCACCTAAATGTTAGCAGTGGTTATTTCTAAGTGACTTTCATTTTATTCTTTTTAACTTATTTTTAAAGTACAGTGGGTCCAATAAACACATGCTACTTTTATGACCAGAAAAAAATATGTTTTTTTGGAGTAAATTTTACCACATAAAATGTACCTGAAATAGGATTTTCATAGCATAGTATTTTTAAAAATAAGTAATTAATTTTAAGGATTGGGTACCTTTTGACTTAGGAGGACAAAGAGTTGTGAGTGAATAAAGAGTTACACCACCTGAGCCAGGTATTTCATAAAATATCTCAAAATATATTTGGGGATATGGATTGCACATCCTCAGTTTGGTTAAGTAGCTGATAAATTGGGAAAAAATTACTACTTTGGGGCATAAAGTAGAAAATAAATTTAGATGGAAAGCATTTTTCACTTGATTTTGAAAACCATATCAGTGAATGAGCAATTTAATAAAACACAGAATTTGATCCTTTTTTGTAAGTTGTCATCAGTAATGCCAGGTTGCCTTATATAAGGTGATTAGACGTAACATTCCTGTGCAGATTTGACTAATTTCTGTCAGACTGAAGTGGTATTTAGATTTCTGGAATGCAAAGTTGGAGCTTTAATATTGAATCTACTTTACGTCTCCCAGGGTCCTGCTGTGAGAACAGAATGTATTTGCATGTTCTTCTGTTTTTTCCACCCAGATTCAAAATATTAAAAATGTTAAGCAACTATTCCTTTAACACATATGGGATGATAGGACAGTGCCATTAAAACACTCAAGTCATCTTTAGGCCATTTTCTATTTTTGCACTTACCAAGAGATAACGCATAATTAATACCTCATAATAACTTTAATAAAAGACCAAAGGCTGGCTAGTGCCTGCAATAAGGAAAATCATTTGATACTTATGTGGGAGCCTATTTTTTCCAAAATTTTGATAATTGCTTAAGTAACATTGTTTGCTTTGACTCATCAATAAAATTATTTGCTAATCCTGATTTAGGATGAAGTATAAATATTTTGCTGTTTAAACGCATGAACACATTTAATTCTCAGAGGGAAACTTTGAGGTAGGGAATTCAGTTGACAGATGAGAAAGCTTAGGTGGATGTAAAGTAAAGTTGCCCAAGATCAAATGGCAGAGACGGGATTAGAACCCAGGCAGAGTCCTTATTTTATGCACTCCATTCTGCTGCGTGAAGAAGACATATTAACGTGAAAGAAAGTATTTTAAGCCAAAAGTATCAAGCACCTAGTCAATATTCCCTTGTCATCTTCTTGTGAGACGATCTGACATTCAGCTCTATGCTAGACACGTTACTTACTTCATCTTCTCCCACACTTTTGTACCTCCCACCCTCCTCATATTTTATTCATTTCAGGTCCCTTAGCTCTTCTCTTCTCTTGCCTATGATTCAGTTTTATAGTTTTATTTACATGTTCTCTAGTATGTATCATTATAAAAAGATTCCAAGATAAGCGCCTTATGTTGTTTAATTAGAAAGGATGAAAGCAGTGTTTTGAGCTAGTAAAACATAAGTGCATCAGTTCTTTGTCCTAAGTTAACACTAATGCAAAGAGCAATAGTAAGTTTTCAGGGTAATGAGATTATTAAAATAAATTTTGATATTCCCTTTTGTAATTTAAATTTATACTTGACATTAAATTATATTTCAAGAAGAAAATTATAGATTTTCTATTCCTTATGATAAACCAAGCACACACAGTAATGTCCCACTTACAACCTCAAATCCCTGGATAAAACAGAAAATAAATATATATAATTTGATTCAGCACTGTGCTGGAAAATAAGTCAGAGAACCCTCAGTAGACAAAACGTTTGAGAAATCCAGAAAAGGGTACAGTGTCAGATTTGAAAAGGAAGCCACCACCCTTCAGATATGCAAGTGGGAAGACTGCTACCCAAAGGTGAGTGAGGCACAAGAATGCTCCATACTTGGAAGAGGCAGGTTCCAGATTCCCGGAGAAGCCATGTGTCCAGGGAGAAGTAACTAGTGGCTTAGTTGGGATCCAGCAGAGGAGTAATCACTTATTCAAACCTGCAGAAACCCCGTTTATCTTCTGTGGCGCAGACAGTGAGGATGTACGTTTGGATTAGAGAGAAACAGTGAAGTGTTCACATGATTGGCAATGATGAGGAAGATCTGGGAACCAAAGTGGCCCTCTCTTCAGTGTGTCCCACCATTCCCCACTCTCACTGAAGAGAGATGATAGCACTGAGATAAAAGCATTGACAAGATAAGCAGAGTGCAATTAACATATGACAGCAGAGGGATGTGCGAGCTATTGCTTGAATCCAGGAGAGTCAAGCAGAAATCAAGCGAGTTAAAAACTTGGTCATATTTCTTTAACATTTCAACTAGGCCAAAGCATACATGAGAAATATTTCAACCTAAAATTCCACTGTATATTTAAAATGTTAGAAACAGTGTTAAAATTCAGGAATGAAAATGGAGGACAAAGGTCGTTACATAGCTTCAAAACAAAACAAATTCTTTTTTAAGAATCCTATCTTTATTTAGTATTTTGTTTTGTGTAATTCTTTCAAAGATTACCATAGAATGTCTGATTTCTGTATTTTAACATGGTCAAATATTTCAACACTAAAACCATAGAAAATATTGAAATCTCATGTGGTGTAGTAACTAGAGTTTCAGTTATTTATGTTAAGTTATTTGCTGATAAGGAGGAAACTTTTTGGCCTGTATAGAGTTTGAGCATATCATTGTTTTTTCTTACTTTTCAGGGACAGAATAAACAGTACTGGAGAAAATAAACTTTGATAAAAAATAAAGTATTTGAATGCAAAGGAGTAAAGAATGTGCCTTTTCATCTCCACCCCACCCTCATTTAGGAAATAAATTGAATCCACTTTAAAAAGTAGCAGCTGGTGCTCTACTTTGTCAGGCTTTTATAATGATTGGATATTTATTCTAGAAATAGAGAGCTGTGTGCGTGTGTTTATCTGTGTGATAGGGCACAAAGAATGTTTTTCTATTTCCTGAGCTTTGAAAGTTTCCAAATAGTAACAAAACATTTTCATTGTTTTTTCCCCAAGGTTATACTGTAGATTTTTAGCTTTTCAACACTGGCTTGTTTCTTTCCATTAGCAAACCTAGATATAATGTTATTTGGCTGTTTAACCTAGTATTCCCAAGCCTAACAGATTCCCGGTCATACTCTTAATATTTCATTGCAAACAAACCCTTTAAGGTAGCGTTAAAGGGCATTGGGCAATTTTTTTCCTCTCCCCCTGAGAGCTATAAGTAAAATGCTGAGGAAACTCAGAATCTTTTGGATTCCTTTGCTCTTTCCAGCTTGCAAAATTGTTAGTTCATCCATGTTTTTAGTAGTACAGAATTAAGGTATTTCAGTAACAAGTAGGGATGATTTGGCATGACGCAGGAATAAAGAGAATAATATATATTATTTAACGTATATTTTAAAACCCCACTTATTTAGCATCTGCTTTGTCTCTGGTACAGGTGTAATTGGTACTTTCATAAGTTGTATCCAACACTTACTTCTTAAAAATGACCCACTATCTAAGAAGCCTGTCATTCTTCTCATCGTGCAGAGGAAACAGGCCCGGAAGGATTGAGCAACTTGCCCAAATACGTTCAGCAAACTTAACACTGACGACACAGATCACCTCAGGTCCTTCTGACTGAAAACTGGTCATTTTGTCACAATACTTCTTAATCAATGTTATTAAAGGTGCATGTTGCTATTTTCAGAAATAATAGCAAATGCATGAGTGCAGTCTAAGATCTGGCTTCTTCCTGCACTTCGTCTTCATTCTCCCTGCCTCAAGCCGACAAGTGTTAGACTGTAGATACTGGCGTGGAGGGCATTATTCCAGCCTCCCCAGGCAGGTGCTTTGAGCTGCTGGAGTTGTTTCAGTGTAGACCTGTGCTACCTACTCCTGATCTGAGATTGTATTCATTTGTTCATTGCCTTTTCCACTCTGCAAATGTTTATTGAATAACCACCATGCTCCTGGCACTGTGCTAGGCCCTGTGGATTCAGTAGGAAACAAAATAGACAGAACTTCTGCCCTTCTAGGGTTTACTTTTCAGTGTGAGAGCTTCATTGCAGCCTCCTGCTCCTCAATTTCCATGACCTAGAATTGAGGGGCTTCTTTAAAAATAGAACCTTCCTTGTCCGTTTTTGCTTTTTTAAAAAACTAAAATAGCAATGGAAAAATGCAATGAAATCATTAAATAACTATGCAATTCTTGCTCTACAGGGAAATCTGACCAACCTGTAGAAACTGTTGGCCTTCAGACAGTACCACCATTTTGTAGCTTGAAATTCCCATTCAAGTACAAAAGGATATGTTCAGGACAAGAAGGACTCCACAGAGGTGTCCATGACGTTGTTTGGAAGCATGGACTTTGTGGTTCAGTTCCACCTCTAACTATAGCTGTGGATTTAACGGTCAGTCCCTCCTCACTTCCACAAGGGCAGCTAGGCCATTCTCTTTGGGTTCGGTCCACCTCCATCCCTTACTTCAAGTGCTTCCTCATCTTCCCATGTGCCTCAAAGTTTCACACATGTTCATTCCTGCTGTCTATGGATTGGTCTCTTCATGTTGCCACATCACTTATATTAAGGATATCGTTTGGGGTGTCTCTGAGCGATTACTCATAGATCAGTGTCTTAAGCGTAATCTTTTGGTATCCACAAGAGTTTTATTGATTACATTTTTTTAACTGTTTCTGTTATTTTTATTGAATTAGCTACTTGTGTTCAAATGTTGGTGACACCAAAGATGGGGCTACTTTACTGCCCATAGTCACTGATAATGTGTTTGGCTAATAGGTGTGCAACTATGTATTAGAGTATTCTAATAAGGAATTTTCTGTGGCAATTCAAGGATTGCTGACTTGAATTACAGAATTGCTGCTGGGTTTGAGGACATCAATTGATGTGCGAGATGTTAATTTGCATGATTCAGTGATTCTTCTACTAGGAAGCATTTTCCTCGTGAGGTATTTTTTGTTTTTTTGTCTCAGAATAAAATGTACATTCTCTTCAACCATCTAACAGATACAAAGTATAATTAAGAGCTGCCTGATGCTATGATGTTTAAATATATCATACTTAGGAAGTGTTACAACAAAATTTTCAGTCAGCCTTAGAGGCAAATTATGTCTATTTTCTATCTGCTAGTTAGTGCGTTTTAGAGTTCTGCCCTGGTTATCGTTTATCTTTCCTCTGCAGTGACTCCATTTTGCTGGAACAGCTGTAATCCAGTTTTATAAGAAAATAATGGAGATTCGGCAAAACCCAATTAACTATTACATTATTCCTTTCCATCTGTAATAAATATTTCATAACAGTGTCTTGTTTTTACTGATGATTAACCCAATCCTGCATTTAAATGCAAAAGCGTCACGGCTTCCACCTTTCACTTCGGAATCTTTGGGTAGCTTTCCAGGGATCTTTCAGTTATTACTAAGGGCCTGGGCTCCTGTTAAACAGCAAGTTGATTTAACAATTAATCTAAAACAGTATCAAGTCAGGGAAGGAATCTTTTCGTTGACTGGAAGACCTGTATCCGTTTCCTAGAACTAGGCAGCTCTGCCAGATCCCGCGGGCATCATACTGCGGTGGAAGCCACAGTTCTGCCATGACTTTGCCTGCCTCCCACCCTCTCACGTTAGACACTGAATCCTGTCCATTGAACCTTCCAAATATGATACAGTCACTTCCTTCCATTCTCAGAGACAACCTTTGTTTCTCCGCCATTATTTTTTGCCTGAGCTACAATAACAGCTTTTTAACTCTTCTAGTATTCACTTCAAGAATATGCATATATGAATATGTACATTTACATTCAGATTTACCATCTCCCAGCCAACTTCACTTGCTTCCTGTTGCAAGGTTGAACTGCCTGACAGGTTTCTTCACGGTCTCATCTCTTCTTCAGCTGTATCTATTGTCTCTCTGTCCCCTTTCTCCGCCCTTCATCCTTGTTGTCTATTTTCAGTTCTTTGAGTGCTATGTTTTCACACCTTCAAATCTTTGCACTCCTTGTTCCTTCTGCTTGATAAACTTCGCTTACATTTTTTAGGTTGTAGCTTAAACATTACTTCCTCAGGAAAGCACTCCTTCATTTTTTATTCCAGTTAAGGTTATCTTATAATAAGCCACCATAGCACCCTATATGTCTTTTTTTTTCACTTCTCATTATGTGTGCAGTTATTTTTATCCCCAATATCTGTCTTTCCTGATAGTAAGTAAGTTCATCGGGGCGTAGGTTATTTCTGTCTTGTGCACTTATATTACAATATCAGCCACAATATAAATTCTCAGTAAATATTGTCTAATATTGACTGAATGATCGAAAGATACCTTTGTTACTACTTTTAAAGATGGTTTCTTTCTTGAAAGTAAGTTTATCCCTTTTGGATTTTCAAATTCTCTGACATCGTCTCCAAATAAAAGAAATGTATAATTTAAAAAGTCTATACTTCACCATCTGCACTAATTATGACTAAATGTTAAAATAACTATTTGGGGGATAAATGGTATTATATAAGTGTGTTATTGTATTTGTTAAGAGGTGTTTCTATTTCAATTTGCTGGTTACATACTAAGTTTATTTTAATGCATTAAGTAAATCAATTAAATGTTAATTCCTGGGAGTTGGCTTTTTGAAGAGTCCTACAATAAATTAAGTTAGGGTTGTTTTATAAGGAAAATGTATTTAGAACTATTGATTGATTGATTTTTATATGCTTCTAGTTGATGACCAGTTTTTCTTATGTCTTCTCTACTGAAATCTTTGTCATTTTTTTTTTACAGAGAAGCTGCATGAATATGTTTTTTAATAGGCATATTGACTACAGCTCTGTAACCCATTAGACAAATCATTTTTATGACTTATTAGGCACTTATCCTAGATCATAACACCTCAGTAATCTTCACTGGAAAAAATAATTTGGTATTTTTTTAGAGCTTCATTTAGCAGGAAGTAAATGAAGGATTTGAGAGATAAGATGCTTGCCCTCCCAGACAGTTGAAAACAATGCTGACGCTGCAAAGGCTAAATATGTCAGTAGCTTGGCAATTCCTCTGAGAACTCAACACTATTAATCATTAAAAAGTGTTTTTGTAATATGTCAGGGGCTTATAATTTTGTTCTGTTCTAAGATAATATTTGTGACAGGAAGATGGTATCAATTTCTGTTTTATTGAATCTATGTAAATTTCTTTTGTTTTTTTCTGAGGAAGATTCACCCTGAGCTAACATCCTCCTCTTTTTTGGCTTGAGGAAGATCAGCGCTGAGATAACATCCATGTCAGTCTTCCTCTATTTTGTATGTGGGGTATGTGGGACACCTCCACAGAATGGCTAGTGAGTGGCATAGGTGCATGCCTGGGATCCGAACCCATGAATCCAGGCTGCTAAAGCATAGTGAGTGGAACTTTAACCACTCGGCCGTGGGGCTGGGGCAAATCTCTGTGCAGTTTTAAATCACACAATGACAGAAATAGTTCTGGTTTTTTCAAAAAACAAACTTTAGGGGGCTGGCCCAGTGGCGTAGTGGTTAAGTTTGCTTGCTCTACTTTGGCGGCCTTGGGTTTGCAGGTTCGGATCCCGGGCACAGACCCAGCACCACTCGTGGCATCCCACATAAAATGGAGAAAGATTGGCAACAGATGTTAGCTCAGGGCCAGTCTTCCTCACAAAAAAACAAAACAACAACGAAAACTTTATATAGAGTAATTTATAATTTCTTAAGAAGAATTAATTTGCATGACTTTTATAATTATAAATCAGGATTCTAACAGAGTGAATAGGTGTTGTTTGAGGGCCCCTTTCAACTCCTTTGTAACAAATTATAATTTTTGGTTTTGTGGAATAACGTTATATCCAGAGTAAGTATGTTACCCTGTGGAATAAGTCTTAGGATGTTAGAATGCAGTGTTTAAAGATGACTTTTAGCAGTATTTAAGAACGTAGACAAAGTTCACTTGTTTCATTTCACAGTCCCAAAATTAGTTTACCAATAACTAAAGTTAGATCAATATGATCCTCAGGATTTTCTCCATGTAATCCTTTGGAGTCTCTGATGGAATCAGGAGTGACTCTAAGGAGACTGTGTATTTCATAGACAAGAGTAAAGGGCACATTTTGGGGCCTTTTTTTTAAGGCTATAGAGTGGAGGCTGCATGGTTTCTATATCTCACGGCTAGATGATCTCTGATAAAATCTATTTAATCTAAATAATAAATCAATTTTATCTCAGAAGACTGCGGGGCTGTATGTATCTGTCTGTGAAATGTTGCCCAAGATACTGAAAAGTTTCATGATCATTCCCGGGAGTTGGCATTTTGAAGAGTCCCATGATAATTTGGAGAATGTGACACTTATTCTGCTTCCCTAGCAAATTTCAAAGAAAAGTTTGGAGGAAATGTTAACGTCTGTCCAAATTCTTTGTCAGTATAGAGCAAATCTGAGAAAAAAGGTGTTGCAATTGAAGAAGGAAAAAGTAGAAGAACCTGGAATACGCCCTTAGAAAAGAAGGAGTAAATGAGTATAGGAATCAGTTTTCTGATTGCCAGTCCGTGTCTGCCTTCTCAAGACTAAAACGTACAAGATTGTTAAGACCTGAAAAGACATACCACTTGAGCTGAATGAGTGATAGAGTAAGAATTAAGGGAAAATACTTTCATTATTTGAAAATTCCCCAGGGTAACGTGGAATGAGTCCAACCATTCTTAGTTAAAAGTGAATTCCATGGGGGCTGGCCCCGTGGCCGAGTGGTTAAGTTCGCGCGCTCTGCTGCAGGCGGCCCAGTGTTTCGTCGGTTCGAATCCTGGGTGCGGACATGGCACTGCTCGTCAGACCACGCTGAGGCAGCGTCCCACATGCCACAACTAGAGGAACCCACAACGAAGAATACACAACTATGTACCGGGGGGCTTTGGGGAGAAAAAGGAAAAAATAAAATCTTTAAAAAAAAAAAAAAAAAAAAGTGAATTCCATGGTTTGCAGTGATGAAACTAAACCACGATGCCCCAGTGCTCTGTTACAGGAACACTGCTGATTCACAAAGCCCTTTTCTAGGAATCCTTTGCCCATTCTGTGACTAATTAATAATTAATAATGAAAAAGGAAGAAGAGATATAATCATCTAGAATAAAGTGGAAAATAGACTTTTAAAATTTTGAATTCACCTTTCCAGTATTTTCTGTTGTAAGCATTGTTTTCAGTTTTAAAATGAAATTCTTTCTATGCCTCTTTCCTGCCTCATCATTCTCGCCTTCTCTCCCTTCCTCTCTCCCTCTTTTTCCCCTTCTTTCTTCTCTTCCTCCTTTGGGTGTGGATAATGGGACATTTTTGGAGTGATGAAAATGGTCTACATAAATGTAGTTAGATTATGGTGATAGTTGCACAGCTTTGTAAGTATTCCAAAAACCATTGAATTGTCTATTTTCAATGATTAAACCCTATGGTATGTAAATTATGTATCAAGTAAGCTGTTTTTAAAAAGCGAACTGCCAACCAGAGGTTAACTAAGGTGACTAGAATAAGTAAAGTACAAGGACGCTAGCCTAGTCTTATGTCAGATTGATTACAACAAATCACAAGGCTAGACACTCAGTTTCAGGACTCAATTGGCATATCCTTTCAGTTCTTAACAATCTTGTGATGGAAGAGATGAACTGACAATCAGAAAATTGGCGTCAGTCACAGCTTTCATTCACCTGTATCAGTTTCTGGGCTTTGTGTCCTACGTCCCGGGAAGGGAAACTGTCAGTGATAATTCAGACAGGATTTGCCTTTTATGAAGACAAGCCACAGGATAGCAAGCACTTAAATATATAGTATTCAACTGAAAGGTGAATAAAAAGCCCACCAAACATTTACTGCATTTAATCAGGTAGAGGGATAAATACATTTGAACGTTTGTTTTTAAAGTCTAGTGAGCTTTATTTATTCTCAAGTAAATGCCACATCACAATGGTGAAGATTGAGTTTTTGAAAAAAGTGTTATAATTTCTGTTCTTGAAAAAGTTTTGGGTGCCTGGAAAATATTCTTTGTCTACATCAGGAAAGTTTTCAAAGTACTTAACAGTTAAACGCCATTGTAAACTGGGACAGTGAAAAATCCATGCGATCAGGATATATGTAGCATTCTTCAAATGCAAGCTTGTTCTGTTTTTATTGTTCTGTCAAAGCAGTGTCAATCTGGTTGCTTTTTTTTTTGCCTCATCTCACTCATTATGACAAGAAATTCCTTTTCCCATGATCTCTTATGGCATAACATGGCTACTTTTTAACTGACTGTGAGTGTTTCTCAGGAAACACTGGGAGCTTTTAAAGCATGGCTCATTGGATCATAAAGAATTGTTGGTTTGTTACATATTTGCTCAAACTAGTGCTATTTGCTAGAATTACCCAATAGTTTCTTTGTCTCTTACTTCCTGTGCCGGAAGTTGTCTGCACACTCTAGATTATTGGATTAGCTCAGGTAATCTTTGTGAGCAGGAAGGAAGATGTGTTTTAACGCTTTCCCCCAATGTTAACTATGTAGTATAATTTATTCTAATTAGTTAAAAATAGCAAAAAATATACCACTATAGAATGTTTGGATAATTGATTCATATTTATTCAAATATTCTATCATTAAATTTTCTTTTCATTTCATTTTAAAACCCTGTTCTTTTGTAAAAGATGAATGTATCCAATCTTAATGACAGTTTGAGTTAATGGAAGTTTGATTTAATGGGAACAATTGTTTAAAATGAGAATTCAAAGGATCCTTATTGATTATCTAGTCTCACCTCCTCATCGACAAAGTGTAGATTTGTTCTTTTAAGGAGGAGCTTATATTTCCCCCATTTTTAGATTTTGAATCTATCACTATTAAATTTGTCAGCCCTACCCCTGTAAAACTTAGGAAATTTTAAATATGTGGAGTCCAAACTAATGGATTTTGTGTTTTATTTGTATGTGCATGAGAGAGAGAGTGTGTGTATGTGTGTGTGTGTGTTGTGTTTACAGAGGGATGTAGGAATTAATACAGTGATAAAATGTCAGTATGCCAAAGTAGATTTTTTTCTTTTAAAACATTTTTACTGAAATTTCAGATTGAAGAAAAGGTTATCATTGCCAGCTCTTTGTTGTCGGTACTTCCATCCATTCATTCAGTCATTCTTCAGTGAGCGTGTTTTGAGTGCCCAGTAGGTGTCACCTTTGGGGTTGAAACCGTACAGATGGCACAGCTTCTGCATTTTAGACTCCTTCGGTTTAGTAGAGTGAAAGCATGTATAAATGAATAATTTCAAATAGTGTGACAAAGGATACATGGAGACTTGTACAGAAAAGAGTGGCCATCTTTGTGGGAGTGGAGCACTCAAATGTGGGCTTAATGTGGGAAAAATCTTGAGAGGCGGAGGGTCAAGCAGCACTGAGGAGTGGAAGTATGAAGGACGCAAAGCCGTAGATTGGAAAGTCTAATCTTCATTTTTAGAAATACAATTCTAGCTGCTTTTTGCTTCCATATGGAAAAGAACACCTCACTTAGAGCTATGTAGCTGTTCTTTAATTTATTTTTATTCAAAAGAAAAGTGTTAAACCTCTTTATTTTTTTTAGTATTTCTTGTGTGTCAAAAATTTAAAAAACATTTTTTTTCACATAGTAGATAAACGTTAAATAAGCTCTGGACACTTTTATTTTCTTGACCTTTTTGTTTCTTTTTTTTTTTAATCAATCATGTATTATATCCTTTAAGTATTGTATTTCTTCTTCTTAGAATTTTTCAAATTCCTTTTAATACTTCAGTCCAGAATTCATTGTTTTATTTCAAGTGCTAAGTAGTGATAAATTTAATCAAGAATTAGTTCTTATCAATGACCTTTTGAAACAATAAATTTAGGTATATTGATCGTTTAGTTTCTAGGAACAAATTCAGTTGCCATACTTGTACAAATACATATGTATGTATATATGTACACATATTATATATAACATACACACATTTAATTTACATATAGTGTATACACACATATTTTTAAATATATATATATGTATTCATAAATTTATCTCTGGAACTAAATTATAGTGCTTTCCCTCAGCCTTATCCTATGCTTAAATAGCCTTAGTCAACTTGATGTTTTATTTGTTATTTGGTAAACATGAAATTTAATAATAGAAATTTATTATAGACTTGCTTTTCACTTTATAGTATGAAGCTCTGATATGTTCTCTAATTTAATTGAAATATGTGCACATCTTATTTTAAATAAATGAAACACAAGCATTTAAATTAAAGAAATAATTTTAATAAAATATTATTAATCAGTATTGAACTTCGGGTACGAATTTTGATGTAAAAAAAAATCCCTGCAATACAGCAAAGGAGATTTTCTCAACTGTTACTAAAAGTACCTTTTTCTTTCCTAAGCCTTTTCCAGGCCACACAGGTCACAAGATGTAAGAAAACTCTCTTTCTTTCGTTGTGAGCCTACATGAGAGCGGTGGAGGTTCTCGTGCCTGTGCTAATTATAATTAGAGGCACTGACCCTACCTTATGGCTCTATTTATTTTCTCTGCTGCTTCAGTTTCCAGACCCCTGGCTACCTCAAACATCTCTTTGACCTCCTTTCTGAGAAATACTACCTAGAAGATGAGTTATTCCCAAATCAGGTAGATAGACACGCAGGTTAATCTTTAGTACTATATATAGTCTGCTTTTCAAAAGTCAACCAAGGATGGCTTCTTTTCTTGGCAGTTTCCAGTTCATTCATTGCTCCTGAGGATGAAAGAAAAGTCAGGTTCCACCAGCTGAGGGTGAATTTTTGAGAAACTCTGTTCCCTGATAATTGCACCTGCTTTTCTAAAGTGCTATACTCAAAGAGCCTGCTGAGTATTGACATTATTCATACCATTTTAAAGATGAGGAAACATCTTTATTCATTTAAAACAGTTGAATGTGTTTGTATAAACAATTTATCCCCACTTTATGGTACTAGTGAAAGAAATCGAATTCTAGACAATATGTGATTTTCCAAGGCCATATATATAATGGTAGTGAGAATTAGAACCTATTTTCATTTATTCCTAAGGTAGTATTCTTTCTGCTGTGCAATGCTGTTAAGCATAAATGCTTTCTTCTTTATTTTGAAATAGAACAATAGCTTCTTCCAAAGATTCCATGATTATGACCTGATTTCATTTTGAGTACTGTATCCTTTTAAAACATACTCTTTTAGAGATCCTGAGAGAGAAAGCATTATTTTAAATTTTAAAAGTGAGATGTAAAAATAAAATTTCTGCACTAATCAGTATTTCCTAGCTCCTTATAGTTTAGTAAAGGTTAAAGGTTTTATCACGAAAATTTTAACGGGTCAAAATCATTTTTAGATGAGTTCACAGAAATGTAAATGTTCATTATTAATTACCATTTTAAAATGGATAGAGTTGAGTTGAAAAATAGCACTTTTAAGGTTTATTTCTTTTTTACCCTGTTTTCAGACTTCTACAAAGTTTCCATTTTTTAAAATATATGTGTGTGTGCATTTATATGCTACATATATACACAATATATGCATATGTTTATGTGTATATATGTGTGTGTATACTTGAGTTTCAGTCCTGAAATAAAGCTTCTTTAAAATCAAGTGTAGCTTTGCCTCATTTCAGGGCACTGTGGTATTTCGTTTACTATAGCTACGAAAAAATAATTGTGTCTTCTTAAATGTACAGCTGTTGGAGGAATCATTCTCTGGGCTTGTGATATAAATCCTTCAGGTAAGTTAGAATGTCAGATATAAAATTGAGTACCTGAGAATGTTATTTGGATTGACCAAGAAGACTACCAACTAGTAACAGATGGAATATACCTATTCAAAAATTGGAACTCTTTTATTCTTTTAAAATTTTTCATGTGTGTAAATTTTATAAAAAAATACTTTTGAAAATTATTAATGAGATGAATCAAGTTCGTTATAATAGTTATAAACTGCTTTTAATTTTTATTTATTTATTTATTTATTTATCTTTTTTGGTGAGGAAGATTGGCCCTGAGCTAATATCTGTTACCAGTCTTCCTCTTTTTTTTCCTCCTCAAAGCCCCAGTACATAGTTGTATATTCTAGGTGTAGGTCATTTTAGTTCTTCTATGTGACTTGAGAGTGCTGCGTAGGTCTGTGCCTAGGATCCGAACAGGTGAACCCTGGGCCACTGAAGTGGAGTGTGCAAATTTAACCACTCTGCCACGGGTTGGCCCCACTTTTAATTTTTATTATGAAAAGATTCAGACATGTGCAAAGGTAAATAGAATAGTGTAATGAACCCTCATGTGTCCATCATCCACCTTCAGCAATTTCAGTGCATGGCCGTTCTGTTCACCCATGTATGCTTGTTCTTTATCCTCCTCCCAATATTATTCTGATGTAAAATTCAACATCATATCATTTCATCCATAAATATTTCTTTGTGAATGTCTAAAAGATAAAACTATTTTAAAGGTAATTATTATGCCATTATCACCTTAAAATAATTAATAATTCTTTAAGAGCATCAATAGCTAGCCATATTTAAATTCCCGGTTGTCTTATAACATCATAATGTTTTTGATTTCCTTGTTTTAAATATAGCCCATATTCCATAACAGGTCCATAATTTGCAATTTTTCATGTATTTTCAGTCTCTTTTAATCAATAATTTTCTCTTTCATCATTCTCTCTCTTCATGTAACAAGTAAATGTTGTAGAAGCCGGTCCTTTGTGTTGTAGAATTTCCCATGGTCTGAATTTTCATGATGGCATCCTTGTGGAATAGTTCAACATGTTCCTCAGTTCTCTGAATTTCTCATAAAATGTTATTTGGATGTAGAGGTTTGATCGGAATCAGGTTTGATTTTCTTTTGGCAAGTCTATTTCACAGTGGCGTAGGGTTCTTTCATCAGGAGTTAGAGAACTCTTGCTTGTTTCTCTTGTTTGATGTTAGTAGTCATTGATTTTCAATGGCTCCACTAATTTGCTAGGGATTGAAAATGAGTGTTCTAATTCTATCGTCATTACTCTTACATTTATTAGCAGAATACATCTAAAGAAAAACTGTCCTTCATCTACTATTGGGTTAACTATCGAAATAACTTATATAGGAAAGTCAAGATAAATGGTTGAATCTTACCCTTTATTTGCTGGCTCTCAACATAATGAATTTGTTTTCTAGCATTTTTTGATGTCAAGTGATGAGTTATTATTATTATTAGCTCATGGATTTAGACGTATTTGACATATTTCAATACATTGCAATTTTATTATTCTAATCGCAGGTGAATTTTCCCATTTTAACCACTGGGGCCTCTTCAACCTTGTACTTAGTCTCTGTACACCTCCTGGCCCAGATCTTGACTCAGCCATTTGTCCAAGGAACTTTGATTTCTTTAGTGAGAAATAGTATTTTCAGCCCAAAACTTGGGTGCTAAGGTTCTCCTTGCTACTGGAGGTGGTTGTTTCAAATCTTTCAATAGTCAATTTTTTTTTTTTTAATAAAAATATGTCATGAGTTTACACTGATTGTTCCAGTTCAAAACCAGGACTGCAGACATGATGTCCCATTGCTCCTTATTATTTCAGTGACTTTCTCCTAAAAACAAGGACATTCTCCTTTAACCGTAGTATAGCCAGCAAAATCACAAAATTAACATTGAATCCCATCATCTAACCCACAAACTCTATTCGTGTTTTGCCGATTGTCCCAATAATATCGTTTATGGGTACGGGATCCAATTAAGGACTGCACATTACTTTTAGTTGTCTCTTTAATCTCTCAGTTTGGAAAGTTACCCATCTTCTCTCTTCTTTCATGACTTTGACCATCTTTAAATATAGGCTTCTTTGTAGAATATCTCTCAGTCTGGGTTTGTCTGATGTTTCCTCATGATTAGATTCAGGTTATACTCTTTGGCTTCAATACCATGGAAGTGATGCAGGATTCACAGTGTGTCAGGAGTCACATGATGTCGACATGTCCCAATACTGATGGTCATTTTCCTAACTTGATTACTATGATATCTGCCATATTTCTCTTCTGTAAAGTTTGGCAATCAGTAGTTTTATGCAGATTAGTAATTAATATTTTGGAGAGATATTTTAAAAGCTTGTAAATAACTTGATCATCATCAAATTTTACCCACATTAATTTTAGCATTGATGACCCATGTCTTAATTAGTTATTGTTATGATGGTTGCTAAATGATGACTTTCTTCTGTTGTTTCTTCTATGTTGACATTCTACTAAGAAGTACAACTTTCCTTCTCCCCAACTTATGTATTTATTTATATCGTTATTGGCTTATGGCTTTCTATTTTATTCAATGGTTGATAATCTACTACTATCATTATTTATTTTGCTCTTTAAATTGTCTTAGTGTTAACACCTTCAGGCTCCTATGTCACTTTGACATATCTCCATCATTCTTTAAGCACTTTCTTGCTTTTTTGGCACAAAAGAGGATCAGGCTCATCTTGTATTTTCTCTGTCTCAGCCCCTGGCATCAATCATTTCTCAAAGGCCTGCCAGCCCTAGCTTTACCAAGGAACACGCCCCTGGTTCCTGGCCAGAGAGGAAATGACTGGCTGGTCCTAGCCCAGCATGGTGAACATGTTCAGTCTAGTCCTGACTAAGCCCCTGGGTTAGATTGAGTCCTGGCCCTATGAATCCTTTGTTTTATTTTTTATAAAGTATGTTTAGAAAGTTTGTATTTTTCATTTTATTGGTTACCTTTATATAATCCCTTATTCTTATGTATGTTTTGTTTTAATCTCTTGTTTTCCTCCTATGAGAAATATCAAATCTCTTTCTTCTCCTCTCCTTAACTCCAGCATCTGATAATTTTTATTTTGCCATTAAATATATAAAGGGCAGTTAGCAAGCTCATTCCAGGTTTCATTTGATTTCCACAATTATATGCATTTTTAATACTGTACTGTATCTACATTGCATACTATATATTCTACCTTGTACTCATCATTTAGTTTTAGCTTTTTGTGTGAATATATACATATTTTTTAATTTAACTTTTATTTTTTATCGGGGTGAAATTCACAACATAAAATTAAACGAAAAAAGTCAACCTGGAATTCTATCACTAGTGAATATATGTCATTCAGAAGTAAAGGCAAAATAAAGGCATTTTTCAGCCAAAGAAAGCCAAGAGAAATTAATTTTCAGCAGACATGCACTACCAAAAAAGATAATTCTAAAGTGCAATTCAGTGGTATTTCATACATTCACGATGTTTTTCAACCACCATCTCTATCTAGTTCCAAAACATTTTTTTCACCCTAAAAGAAAACCCCATACCCATTAAACAGTCAGTCCTCATTCCCACTTCCCCCCAGCGCCTAGCAACCACCAATTTGCTTTCTTTCTTTATGGATTTACTCATTCTAGATATTTCGTATAAATGAAATCGTATAATACTGGCCTTTTGTGTCTGATTTTTTTCACTTAACATAATGTTTTGAGGTTTGTCCATGTTGTGGCATATATCAATACTTCATCCCTTTTAATGGTGAAATAGTATTCTGTTGTATGTATATACCACATTTTGTTTAACCATTCATCCACTGGTGGACATTGAGTTGCTTCCACCTTTGGCTATTTTAAATAGTGCTGCTATGTGCATTTGTGTCGAAGTATTTGAGTACTTGTTTTTAATTCTTTTGGGTCAGTTGCTAGGTCATGGGAAATTCTATGTTTAACTTTTGAGGAAAGGCCAAACTGTTTTCCACAGTGGTTACACTGTTTTACACTCTTGCATTCTCTCCAGCAATGTATAAGCATTCCAATTTCTCCACATCCTCACCAAAACTTGTGATTATCTGTCGTTGAAAATGATTGTTATTATAGTGATTCTAGTGGATGTGAAATGATATCTCACTGTGGTTTTGATTTGCATTTCCTTAATGATTAATGATGTTGAGCATCTTTTCAAGTGCTTGTTGATCATCTGCATATCTTTGGAGAAATGTCTATTCAATTCCTTTGACCGTTGTTGAATTATAGGTGTTCTTTATATGGTGAAGGTATAATTCATGTTCACCAGTAGCCTTATGTCATTGTTTCTTCAGTTAGTTTGGCTGCCTGAAGGTGACAGTTAGGAAGAGATGATTGGAATATTTTCTTAGTTCTCCATGCAGACAATAGTTGGTCTGTGCCTTAATATGTCAAAGTTACTTGCTTGATCTAAAATCATTAGCTTCTATTTTCTTTTCTTTAGTTGTCTTCTGCCATAAAGCATTGTTCTCATAACTTTGATTACAATCTGACTTTTTTCTCCTTTCTAAGTACCTTGGACAGTTTTTGCCTAGATTCTCAAAGGTTTTTTTTTTTTTTTCCTTTAAAATTCGACTAGAATTTGACTAGATTAGTCTTCTTGTTGGTCATTCTGGCAACTTTACCAAGTATAACGTACTTATTTATATATGCACATATTTGTTTAATCATTTTTTTCTCCATTTTGGTAAGTATTTTGTGAAATTTTAATTTTAGTGTTCATTCTGTCCAATTATTTTGGCTTTCTCCTTTGAAGACTCCTATATGTGGGATTTTCTTTCTGCATTCTGTATTTGAGCCTTCCTCTCAAATCCTTTATATCTCTTTCTTCATTTCTTTTTTGTTAACTTAAAAATTTATTCCTGTTTTTATCTTTTAACATTATCCATTGTCTTTGCATTCTTTCTGATTTATTTTTGCTTTCTGAAATTACTTCTTTGATTTATTTCTAAATTTCCTCAGTTACATGACATAATTTTTGAGTTCTTCTAATTCTTATTCATGTTGTTTTTTCATTTCTTCTATTATTTTCTTAATTTCTTTTGGCTCATTTTGAAAAATCAGGCTACAGTTTTAATCTGTTGGCAAGACTTTTTCGCATGCTTTCTTTGCTTACAGGGATATTATTCTCTTCTAATTTTCTTTTACTTTATTATTACAACTGTACTGGAGATTCAAACACAATCCTTTTTCCATTTTTAATTTTTGGCATGAGATTAGGTTTGCTGAAATTTTGAAAAAAGTAGTGTCTTAACAATTTCTTCTCTAGCTTCATAACTATAAACCTCTCTATTTTGTAATTTTCCTGAAGAGATAAAAGTATAACTTCATATTTTCAGATTTATTCTGGCCATGTCTCCTCCCCTGAGTTTTTCAGGACTTTTTCTTTAGTCACTATTATTCTAGTTTATCTCAATTTGTTTTCATTCCCAGAATTTATCTTTAATGTGAGACTTTAATGTGTGAGCTCTTGGAAGTTCAAAGGGCTTAGAATTGCTCTGACCCTTTTGGACCTTAACACAAGGCTTTGGCCCACCCCAGGGAGCTGGAATGGAAAATGCCCTCTCCAGTTACTGCGGCTCTTACTGAGAACCTGTTGACTATTTTGGTGTGTTAAAAAGTCTTTTGATTTCCTTTATTTTCTCCATCACTGATGCTGATAGCATGACTGTCAATGATTTATCCTTACTCAGTTGCATAATGAGATTCTTGGAGATAGCTTATGTATTAGTATTCTATGCCTTGTAACAAATCCTATGCTGCATAAAACACTTCACTGACTAAAAGTACAGCCATTTATTCCCTCACAGGTTTTGTGTGTTAGAAGTTCCATAGACTTCCTTAGCTGGGTTGTCTGCTGAGTGTATCACAAGGCTGAAATTAAGCTGTTGGCTGGGCTGCATTCTCATCTGTAGGCCCTCCTAGGGAAGAATCTGCTTCCAAGATCCCTTGGGTTGTTGTCAGAATTCATTTCCTTGCAGCTGTACAATTCATACCAAAGCCAGCAAAGAAGAGACAAAGTCTGTTCTTCTTAGAGTATTTAATTTTAGGGAAAGGCTGGGCTCTCTTCATAGGCAGTTCACAACATGGCTCTTTGCTTCTTTGGGGCCACAAGGAGAGTCTTTCTCTTCAGAAAGGGCCCAGGCCTTCTTTCAAGTTCTCTCAGTTGATTAAGCCAGGTCCACCCATGATAATTTCCCTTTTGATTAATTCATAAATCAGCTCTTTCCTGGGGACCTTAATTACGTTTGCAAAATCCTTCTATCTTTACTATATTACTTAATATACTCCTGAAAATGATATCCCATTGTAGTCACAGGTCCTGCCCACACTCATGGAAGTGATTTAAAAGGTGTTTACACAAGGGGCCAAGAATCTTGGGAACCATCTTAAAATTCTTCCCATCACATCTTGTCACCTAATTTTGTTGTAGATTTTTTTCCTGCATTTTTCAGTTTGCTATCATGATTGTACTATGTTTTTATGAAGGAATTCACAAACTATGCCACCATTACCACCTTTCCCCAAAATCCTGTAATTAATTTTTTTTATGTTAACAAAATTAAACAAGGGATAATATAATAATAACAAGAGACACTATATAGCATCATAAGTATGATCTTTCTATTTTATCAAAGTGTAGACCTGTAGGCCCGCATCATTTTATTTGGGGATCACCTTCCTCACTAATTTAGATGCTTCTCCCAAGCTCTCATCATAGAAACATGTTCATGCTTCTACCACAGCAATTGGTACATTTTATTGTCTGTTTTCTTTCATCAGTGGTTTCCAAAGTGAGACACATGAATCCCTATGGGGAACTCATATTGAATTTTTATATTGAATTTGTGGAAAAGAAATATTGAAATTTTTATTCAAAATCAATTTTTATCTCATACCTTTTTATTTCTGTTTTTAGGTATATTTCATAATGCATGTACTTAATATTAAGAAAGTGGTACGCACATTTAATTTTAAATTAAATGTATATTATATGCTTATATATTAATTTGTACATGTGCTTGGCTCATGCTCAAGCATTTTGTGCTTATAGTCTTCATAAAGGAAGCATTTTTGGAAACCACTTTTTTGATAGTGAAGTACTTTAAGAGGGGCTATGTAATTCTATTTCTATCTCTATATCCTTGGCGCTTGGCATATAGTAAGAACACAGTAAAATTTGGCTGTTCTGCAATAAACTAACAACATGTCTTGTTACTCACCTGAACCATAGCACTATTCATCATAGGTTTACCTTCTTTATCGGGTTTACCTTACCAGTTCTGCTTGGATGACTTTTCTAAGATATCATTGTTTTTGGCATGTGAAAACCATCAAATTTTGTTTTTCATATTATGCATTAATATCTGTTAACTGATAAGATGACTATTATGAGACAATGTCCCTGAATCTTTTATAGTCATGTAGAACTTATGCTTTCCACGTTACATTTTGTTCCCCAGGAATGAAGAGCATTAAGAACTAAATTTACTGGTTCCTTTTGAATATGTTCTTCAGGCCTCTTTAAAATTCACAGCCCACACAGTCTAATTGGCAGTTGCACATATCAAGTTGAAGTTAGAATTGATTATACATTGGTATCATCTGTTTGTTCTACTTAGAGGTGAAATAGCATTTCTTGTTCTACTTAGGCGTCAATACTTGCTTGGCGATAAAAGTGCTTGGAGTTGTAATTTACATCAGCATAAAAGACTACAGAGAACTTTTTTTTTTTTAAATTAACTCTTCAAAACAATCTTTAGCAATTCTGAGATTAAACAAAGGTCAGCAACTAGTATGTTGTATCCTAAAGCAGGTAGTAAATCCCCAGATGCATATGGCTCTAAGCCTATAGATGACCTGTGAAACATACACACTTTCTGGTTGTCAAGAAATGTTGTGCTGTTGTGTTTCTTGCCCCCTAACTGAAGGATTTAAAAGTAAACATCAATTTATGTGGGCATTTTGGACGATTTTCTTCAGCATTATTTTATAACCATTACATATAATCCACTTTAAATAAAAATATATTATTACTTCATTCTTGACATAAAATGATTTTAATTAAGAGCAAAAGGCTTACAAATTGATGCTGGAAGCTAAGATTTACATAGTAACAATTTGTATTATCAATTGATGAATTTAAAAAATAACATGAAGTAAGAAACTACTAAAATCTCAACAATTTAAACATTAATAATGTAGAAGGATTTTTTAAAGCCATCTAATACATTAGATCTTGGTAACCCAAATATAGCTGAATCTGTTAGATAATGTATTCTAAATTAAATCTTGTCAATCATATAATCTTTCTTAACTTTAATACTGACAAATATTTTTAAATAGTACAATGATTCTGTTGTGTAGTACTTATCACAGACCAGGTCAAGAAGGGATCAAAACAGCATAAAAAGTAGGCAAAATGTTTATTTGAGATGTCACACTCTGGGGTTTGTGGTTAGAGAAAAGAAAAGTGGGACATGAGCTGCACTGCCACCCGGCTTCTTCTTTGCTCCAACTGGAACCAATCTCAGGCCTGAAGAAAAGAATAGATACAGGGGCTTTTGCTTTAAGATTATTTTTTTATAAAGTGTTTTTCCAAATCCACAGTAACATTAATACAGAACTATAAAATACAGTTTCTTAGAAAGTGTACAAAAGAGAAGCTTTGACTCACAATTTGCTCCCAAGTGTGCTCCTCACTCATTCTTTCCTTTAAGATCCCGCGAGTCTGTGATATCTCACCTTCTCTCAAATCTCCTATGACCCACAGTCCATACATTAGAGAAGACTTTTGGCTCCACTCTCAAAATATATGTGCAATTTGACCACTTTTTACTTCTGCATGACCAACTCCTTCGACCAAACTTTCCTTGTCGATTCCATCAGGTCTCCCTGCTTTTTAACTCTTGCACCATTTTCCCTCCCCTCAAGTCTATTTCCCATTTATCATCAGAGTGATATCCCACAAGACTGCCTCCACTTCAGATGCCAATCACAAGTCCCAGGTTGTCACCTGTACTTCTGACCAACCATCTATAAGTGGAAGGTTCCCACACCCCCCTCTTCAGGTTCAATATTTGCTAAAACAGCTCAGAGAACCTAGGGAAACAGTTTACTTACTGTTACCAGTTTATTACAAAGGATGTTTTAAAGGATGCAAATGAATAGTCAGATGAAGAGAGACATGCAGTGAGGTCTGGAAGGGTCCTGAGCACAGGAATTTTTGTCCCTGTGGAGTTTGGGATGCGCCACGCTCCCAGCACATGGATGCATCTTATCCACGAACCTGGGACCTCTCCAAACCCCTTTGTTTAGAGTTTTTATGAGCTTCCATTATGTAGGCATGATTGATTAAATCATTGGCCCTTGGTGTTGAGCTCAATCTCAAGGCCCTGTCCCTTCACAGAGGTCCAGATGGTGGGGCTGAAAGTTCCAGCCCTCCAGTCCTCTGGCAGCCAGCCCCTATCCTCCAAGGGTCACGTCATTAGCATCAACTTAGCTATAGTTGAAAGGGGCTTACTATGAATAACGAAAGACACTCCTCTCATTCCTATTGCTCAGGAGATTCCAAAGGATTTTGGAGCTCTGTGCCAGAGTCAGAATGAAGACCAAACATACATTTCTTATTATATCAAAATATCACAAACCTCTCAGCTGGAATGATCTTCTTTTCTTTCATATTACTCTATCTACTTGTCTCTTTTGATCCTTTCAGTTTCATTTATTATTTATATGTATGCCCGTATTAAATCTTTCTTGCTGGACTGTCCTCTCTTTAAAGCCAAGTTCTGCTCTTTTTGATTCCTAAAAGTACATAGCATCATAGGATCTTAATGAGTAATTGTTTAATGAACAGGTGACAGTACTCAGCCATGCTTGGGTGGATTTTTGATATGAAGTACCTTCCAAAAGTGACAATGAATTGTGATGGTGTCATTATTCTTCCTAACTTTGTGCTCAGTTTCTTCCAATGATTTTTATTTACTTATACTGTGTTCAGATAAGCTAATCAGGCACAGACTACTTGAATGACTTTGGGTAAATATAAAATTAATCTAATGTGAACTGACCCTCCCCCGTCTATTTCATATAGATAGAAATGTTTGTTACATACTCAAGAAGTGTTTAAGTGCACAGCCAAATTTTAAAGAAAGAAAGGAAAAAGTCATGCGGGATAGAAGATATGGCCTTGGGTTTACTTAAAACAGGGTAGCTGACATCCAGCTGAATATATAAAGCTTGAGTGTTGCTCCCACCATGAAAGGGAGATTAAAAAAAAACAAAAACAAAAAATCTGTCCACCAACACAGGCGAGCAGTTTGGACACTTTTGTCTGTACAGAGTCTTGGTGGGAGAAAAAGCATCATCAAGTAATTCAAATTCCAGGCGTAAAAATGCAGTGAGGGGAGTTCTAATATATACTCCCAGAGTGGTGCAAGAAACCCTGTCTAAAATTAATATAAAATCTTATCCAGGACACACCAGTGTTCAAAAGCAACAGTGCATGTGCATTTCAGGCCCCTGCTTGCATTTCATCTTCAGACATCTCCTTGGCTAATGTGAGTCACATGCCCAAGCCAAAAGCCAGGCGCATGAGGTCACATCAGGGTGTATATATATAATGCTATAACAAGAGAGGGCAGAGTTGAGGACAATAATTCATTCAATTACAATGGCAATGCAATAAGAAGTAAGCACAGAAAGAGGAAGCAAAAAAATGTAAGGTATAGAAAAAGCACAAAATAAAGTTGCATAAACAAATCCAAATACGTCAGTAATCACAATAAATGTAAACAGATAAAATTGGTTAAAAGACATGCTATCAGACTGAAATAAATATAAGTTCAGCTATATGCTATTTAGTGAAGACTTATGTAAGTTTGCACATGCTTAAAATCATGTTATTGCTTTAAGTGTTTTTATGTCATTACAATAATTCTTGTTGCATAATATTAAAAAAGCGAATCTAGTACAAAATGCCTCTATTTTCATAGCAGATATGTTCTACAAATTGTACTTAAAAATTTTGGGAGAGATGCTTTTTTTTTTAAAGAAACTCTCTGTTAAGTATTTCCTCAAATTAAGAATATAATTAAATTATCATTTTTTTATTATATTCTTCTTTAAAAACTGTATCCTATTTCTTTTCATATCCCTAGGGAAGCATGTTTCCCACCAACTATTTGTGTTCAGTAAATATTTGGAAGTGATGGTGAGCTGATCATCTCAACATTCCAAATGATGAATAAATTTAGAAAAAATAAAACCCTTGGGTTTGGGAAGGGATAGATTTCATGAAGATTAGAAGCTAAAACTCATGAATTTTACTAATGGAGAAATCTTTGGCCCCTCACTTAAAGTACATTTATCAGTTTATATGGCATTCTAATCAGCTTAAGTCTCCAAGTTCCTGTCTGCTAGCAAATTAGAAATATTAAATTAAAGTTAGAAGGGGAAAAAAATCTACCCTAGAGAAATCCGTAAGTGAAGACATGCATATTAGACTGTCTTTACAGCATTCTTTCTCTATCCCCAAACCAGAAAATATCTACCAATTGGAGTTTGGTTAAATAAATTATAATGTATCTATACAATGGAATGGTAATTAATCTTTTCCCCCCATCTTTATTGAGGTATAATTGACAAGTAAAACTTGCATACCTTTAGTGTGTACAAGTTGATGACTTAATATTACATATACATTGTGAAATGATTGCCGCACCAAGTTAATTAACACATTCATCACATCGCATAATAACCACTTTTCTTTGTGATGAGAACAAGTGAGATTTACTCTCTTAGCAGATTTCAAATTTACATTACAATGTTGTTAACTGTAGTCACATGCTGAACATTAGATTCTCAGAACTTTTCATCTTATAACTGAAAGTTTGTACCCTTTGACCAGCATCTCCCTATTTCCTCCACCCTCCAGCCCCTGGCTACCGCCATTCTACTCTGTTTCTATGAGTTTGACGTTTTTAGATTCCAAATATAAATGAGATCATGCAATATCTATTTTTCTGTGTCTGGCTTATTTCACTTAGCATAATGTCCTCAAGGTTCATCCATGTTGTTACAAATGGCAGGTTTTCCTCCTTTTTTATGGTTGAATAATATTCCACTGTATATAAACACCACATTTCCCTTATCCATTCATTCGTTATTCCTTCATCTGGACACTTAGGTTGTGTCTGTATCTTGGCCATTGTGAATCATGCTGCAATGAACATGAGAGTACAGATATCTCTTCAAGATCCTGATTTCATTTCCTTTGCATCTATACCCAGAAGTTGGATTGCTGGATAATACAGTAGTTCTATTTTTAATTTTTTGAGGAAGCTCCATATTGTTTTTTATAATGGCTGTACTAATTTACATTCTCACTAACAGTGCACAAAGGTTCTGTTTTCTTCACACCTTCCCCAACACTTAACCTCTTGTCTTTTTGATAATAGTCATCCTAACAGGTGTGAGATGATATTTCATTTTTGAAATTATATTTCATTTTTTTTTTTTAAAGATTTTTTTCCCTTTTTCTCCCCAAAGCCCCCGGTACATAGTTGTATATTCTTCGTTGTGGGTCCTTCTAGTTGTGGCATGTGGGACGCTGCCTCAGCGTGGCTTGATGAGCAGTGCCATGTCCGTGCCCAGGACTCGAACCAACGAAACACTGGGCCGCCTGCAGTGAAGCGCACGAACTTAACCACTCGGCCACAGGGCCAGCCCCTGTATTTCATTTTTGAAATGATATTTCATTTTGAAATTGTGGTTTTGAATTGTGTTTTTCTGATGAATTGTGATATTGAGGACTTTCTCCTACACCTGTTGGCCATTTGTACATCTTCTTTGAATAATTGTCTGTTCAAGTCCTTTGCTCATTTTTTAATTTAAGTTATTTGGGGTTTTTTTGCTATTGAATTGTATGAGCTCTTTATGTATTTTGGAGATTCACCTCTTAGCAGATATGTGGTTTGCAAATATGTTCTCCTAACCCATAGGTGGCCTTTTCATTTTGTTCATTTCTTTGGCTAGTTTGATGTAGTTCCACTGTATATTTTTGCTTTTGTTACCTTTGCTTTTGGTGTCATATGCATATGTCCTTGACCAATCTCAAGGAGATTTTTCCCTATGTTTTATTCTAGGAGTTTGATGATTTTAGATCTCACATTTAAGTCTTTAATCCATGCTGAATTAATTTTTGTGAGTGGTGAAGAAGAGGGTCGAATTTCATTCTTTTGCATGTTTTTTCCATTCATCATTTATTGAAGAGACTGTCTTTTTCAGATCATGTGTTCTTGGCACCCTTTTACAAAAATTATGTGTTAGAATATGGGTGGGTTTATTTCTGGGCTCTCTATTCTGCTCCATATGACCATGTATCTATTTTTATGTCAGTACCATACTGTTTTGATTACTATAGCTTTGTAGTATAGTTTGAACTCAGGAAATGTGATGCCTCCAGCTTTGTTTTTCTTTCTTAAGATTGCTTTCGATATTTGGGGTGTTTTTTGGTTCCATACAGATTTTAGGATTTTTTTTTTGTCTATTTCTGTCAAAAATGCCATTGGAATTTTGCTAAGTATTGCATTAAATCTGTAGATTGCTTTGGGTAATATGAAAATTTAAACAATATTAATTCTTCCAATCGATGAACTTGGGATATCTTTCCATTTATTAGTGTCTTCTTCAATTCCTTTCATCTTGTCTTAGTGATTTCTAGTTTTATACCATTGTGGTCAGATAAGATAACTTGACATGACTTCAGTCTTCTTAAATTTCTTATGGTTTGTTTTGTGGTCAAATAAATGATCTATCCTGAAGGATGTTCCATGTGCACTTGAGAAGAATGTATATTCTGCTGTTGTTGGATGAAATGTTCTTTATATGTCTGTTGTGCTCCAATGTTGGATATGTATATCTATTACTATTCTTATATTCTCTTAATGAGTTGACTCCTTTATCACTATATGGTGGCCTTCTTTGTCTCTTTTGACAGGTTTTGACAGAAACATCCTTGTCTATCTGCTATAAGGATAGCCACCCCCTACTCTCTTTTGGTTAGCATTTCCATAGAATATCTTTTTCTTTCCCTTCACATTCATCTTATGTGTGTCCTTAAAGCTAAATGAGTCTCTTGTAGGCAGCATATTGCTAGATTTTGGTTTTTCATCCGTTCAACCACTCTGTATCATTGATTGAAGAATTTAATCCATTTACATTTAAAGTAATTATTTATAGGCAAGGACTTACTACTGCCATTTTGTTAATTTTTTTCTGACTCATTTGTAGTTTCTTTATTGCTTTTCCCCTCTCTTTTTGTCTTCTTCTGTGATTTGTTGATGGGGCTGGAACGCCTATCAACAGGGCTGCTTCAGGGGCACAGATGGACATGCCTCTACAGGTTCCTGCTAGGGCAGGAGTGCCCCCAGAATGGGGCAAAGTGGGGCTGGAGCCAGGTCATAGGGCTGCTTCAAGATCTGCAGTTGGACCAAGGTCATTGGGCCTTCCTCTGGGGTCGTAGATAGGCTTATGTCCCTCCAGTAACCTGAGAAGGAAGAGTCATTCCTGGAATGTAGCTAAAAGGAGCTGGAGCCAGGTTAAAGGGTTGGTTCAAGATCCACAGACAGACTGAGGTGAACGGGTTTAACTCTGGGGGCACAAATGGGCATGTCTCCTGGCCGGTCCTTGGGTAGCCAGGGCTGCCTTTGGCCTGCAACTGAGAGGGACTGAATCTGAGTTATAGGGCCATTTCAGGCTCTGCAGTGGGACTGAGGTTGGCTGGCTTACCTCAGGGCACAGACATGTATGTGTCTCCCACCTGATCGCTGGGTGGCAGCACCATTCCTGGACTGTGGCTGAAAGGGCAAGACCCAAGTTATAAGGCTGTTACAGGATCATTGGGCCTACCTCTAGTGGCTCAGACAGGTGTGACTCCTGGCAGTTACCCAGGAGTGCAGGACTGCTCCTGGCCCTGGGCTGAATCTCAAAGCTCCCACAAAGACACTTTTGTCCATGGATGGCTGCCAAATTATTGTTGCTGAAGGGGAATATGGGTGGGAGACTTCCTATTCCGCCATCTTGCTGATGTCACTTGGGCAATAATTGACCTTTAAACATGTGACAATTGAAGAAAGGCTACAAATGCACACAGATGCATGTGACACACAGATGCTCTGTGCATGTGTATTCTGTAACATTCTATACCAAATTGTTATTAGTGGTCACTGTGATCTTCAGGGAATGGTTCTAGGGGGAAGGGACAACTGGAAGAAGGAGAGAAGGGAACAGTAGTTAAACTGAGGAGACTGGTCTTTATCTTTCCCTTTCCACATCTCTATATTTTTGAAAATTTTGTAACAGATATGCCTTTTGTCATGAAAAAACTCAGTAAAGAAAAAGTAGGATGTAAAATGCTAGAGACAGGCTATATTGAGCAATGTTTATGAATAAGGTGATGCAGGAAAACCGTAATGAGATGAGACTGCCTTCTATCAAGTAGTATTAGATGACAGGAAAAGGAAGTCATTTATGTCCTTATTTATTTATGCGTTTCCTATATTTTTCCCAAAAAAAGAGTACAACTATAACATCTATGAGAATTCAAAAGTGAGAAATAACACAGAGGGGATAAACAAGTTAAAAAAAACAAGTAAAGTGAGGTGAACTACTTTGTGGAATGCATATCCTGGAAGTCTAGCATATTTGTAAAAATGGGGCCACAAATATGGGCTCTAAGATTTCTAAAAACCAGAACAGATAAAGAAACATAATTCAGTGTCCCTTACATAAAAACCTATCTATTGTTGGAAAGCTGTAGAAGTCGTTTTCCCTTGACCCGAGGGCAGAGTGCATAACTGCTGAAGCTTCTTTCAAGTCTAACTCGGTTACCAAACTGGGCTGTAGAAAGGTCCCATTCTGAAATTAAGAGAAGAGCCAGGTTGTCTAAAGACATAAACGATCTGAATAGTTACTCATGTGGAATACCTCAATACTCAAGGATAAATGGGGCATTGATGCATTTTGTGCAGAATCATACACACAAGAATTTATTTTGATATTATAGCATTTCAACTTTGTGATGAATTTTGTCTTCAGTTACTACCGTTGTATGTTATGACTACAAATTTTGATTAATGACAGTGTTTGCTAGCCATTTAGTGTTATTTTTGCAAGATTAGAAGCTATTCAAAACATCCAGACCTAGTTATTTGTTATCAACTTGTAAGTAGAACCATAAATAAATAATCTTGTGGTTTGTTATTCAAGAGTTTACTATAAGGATTATTTTTGGTAGAAAAAAAGATGAGATTCCACTTATACCATCCTTGGGAATTTTTCTTTCTATTAATGGTAAGATGGTAGAATAATCCCTATTAATCAGTCCCCAGCTACGTGTTGGGACTTTACTCTGTGCTTAGCATGGTGTTAGGAACTGTGCGGGGAGGGATGAGGAAAGTGAGATGTAAGAAGCTGCCTCTCGCCTGGTTTGCCTACATAGAGGGCAAATGCATTTGAATTGGGACAGGTGGAACACCAAGTTGGCACTCCACAAATCAAAGTTTGGAGATGAATATAATATGACTGACATCTACATAGAGCTTTAAAGTTTACAAAATAGCTGCCTGTATGTTTTATCCTCCCAGAATCCATGTATTTAGAAGAAGCTACAATATTTCTCTTATTTCAAGTCTCCTAGCACATGAATAAATGGTAGCTGTGTATCAGATCCTCTACAAGCCCTTTTACGTGCTTTTGCATTTAATCCTAATTTAAAAAGTAAGCGATTATCATGACCCTCAAAGTTTGGGAGGCTAAGGCTGAAGAGGGTTGATATTTAGCCTAAATTACCCTCTAGAGTTTGTAGATGGGAATGAAACCAAGCTTCCTCCTCCAAATCCAGTGAGTGCTCCTGCCCTATTCTGTATTCCGCAGCGCTGGGAATCCTATCAGTGGTGCGCTTGCTCAGACTGGGGCCCCATTGCTTGGCATCTGGAAACCTCTGCAATGGGTGTTTGCATTCAGGCTCAATCATCCACTCACAGTGAATCTCCTAGAAAGATATCTAAAAGGGGAAAGCTGAAAGGCTGTATTATCTTGATTAAAGTTAACCCAAATGACAGAGAACAGAGAGGCCTGATACTGTCTGGTCCACCTTGAGCCCAGGCCAGTGCCGTCCACCACCGTACTTCCCATCTGCTGTGGTTTGGTTAAATGAGCCGATAAACCCTCTCCCTTTCTTGCTTAAGCTCGAATTGATTTTTCTTTATTTGGAATTAAAAGAGTCCTGACCAGTAGAGCTTTGTAAGTTTAAAGTAATGCGACGGATACAAAATGGCTTCTGATTTCTGAATAAGCAAATATTTTGATTAGCCTTTATAATGATGGGTTGACAATTTAAGATCATTGGTTTTTAAAAACATGAAAAATAGCCTTTCAAAAAAATTAAGTGAATGTCAAATGTCAGCTAATAAAAATGTTCTTTTATGTTTAGAATGCCAGTAAAATTATTCTTCTAATAATAATTACAGAAGATAAATTCTTTGTGTGAAAAGTAAAATAATGGGCACATTTGGAATTGAGAGTGGTTGTTGGCATTTTAAATTTATATGTAAATGTCAAAATTAATTTTCTTGTCTTCGATGTTTTTGAATAAGAGATGGAGACTTTGTACGCAAATACAGCCTTCTGTCCATAAAGCAATGTGGCTTCTTTTCATTGTTCTTTAAGTCTTTGCTTATGATGGTTAGTCACATCTGGTAAATGCAGTCAAGGCACTTGAGTCCTTAGATTATGTACGAAGTCATTACCATTAATTATTGGCCACATTCTGGGAATTTTATAAAATGAAGAGTGAAGGAATTAATAAAGTTGTGATTGTGCATGGCCAATTTGCTTTCTAAATACAAAGATACTTAGATGCTGCATTTGTAAAAATAATACACAAAACACTTTCTAAGAAACTTTTGTTTTCAGAGAAATTATGTAAGGTACCTGGAAATTTTTTATTTTTATTTTTATTGACAAGGAAGATTAACCCTGAGCTAACAGCTGTTGCCAATCTTCCTTTTTTATTTTTATTTTTGCTTGAGGAAGATTAGCCCTGAGTGAACATCTGTGCCGACCTTCCTCCACTTTATATGTGGGTTGCCACCACAGCATGGCTGACGAATGGTGTCTGTCTGTGCCTGTGATCTGAACCCTCGAACCTGGGCCACCAAAGCAGGGCATGCCAAACTTAACTGTTATGCCACGGGCCCAGCCCCTGGAAATTTTTCTGTTCTAATTTCGTACCTACGTAAGTGCTGAGATGTTTTGGAAAAATAGGATATAGCAGACAGCTTGGGTCTGAATCTCCCACTTACTACTTAATGACTGTGAACAAGTTTCTTAGCCTCTCTGTTTCCTCATGTGTAAAATAGAGCAATGATAGTACCTATCTGCTAGCATTGTTCTGAGAATTATTGAAGATAATATTTATAAATTGTATGAATAGTGCTTGGCTTATAGTAAAATCTAATAGCTGTTAACTATTCTTAAGATGCAGGTGAATCAAAGTAGCTTTTATGTGCTTTGCTAATTAAATAATGGGACTATAAAATTCATTACTTTTGTTTAAGTTCCAAATTTCCTTTGAAAGATCAAATTCCGTTCCTTTTTCCCATGTCTCTCTGAAAAGCAGCCCGTCTTTCAATTTTGTGTCAGGGGAGGAGTTATCAAGGAGACGAAATCTACAGATGGATAAACAGTCTTAGAGGGCTGGAAGTCTGGGTGCCCTATAAAGAAAACAACAAATAACAAAAAAGCCATCAACTAGTCATGGCTTTAACTATTAAAACTACTCATTTTTTAACCTCTACTGGATTTGTATAGTGGTCTTGGGGAGAAGATGCACCAGGGCAATAAGAATTGGCAAGTATCCAGAGAGACGTGGTAAAGAATTAGCTGAAGCCAGGGGCCCACCCTGTCCTGCCTTACTTGCTAGCACAGTGGTTAGCCAAATGTCTTCCAGCTGGACATGTGCTTCCAGGTCCTCCACTGCCCCTATTGTGCTGTGGCTGGCCTGATTTACATGTTTGTTTTACCTCCTGATTCTTGAAGGCCTCTGAATGTTCAACATCTGATCTAAAGCCACATACATCGCATTGTAGATGCTCAATGAGAACTCCCTATGGCATTTAATCAACACTAAACACAGTGGCTACCATTTCACCATAACAAAAATTAGTTTGTAATACTTGTCACTCTAGTACCTAAGGAATAAAGCAAATATAAAGATAAATTGCAGTATTTCTCACCTAGAACAATACTTTATCAGTTTATAGTATTAGAAGTTTAGACTACAAATCTGGATACAGCTCTTTCAAAGTCTCGTTTGTTAAAAAATGATTTTATAAAATACCTTAAGCTAAAAAATATGTGAATTTCTAATTTTAATTGTAGGTAAAAATAAAATTCACAATATGTCAGAGTAATAATTCTAATCATATACTGTATGCTTTCTCTCAGAAAGGAAAGTCAATTGCATGTTTTCGTTTTCTCCAAAAGATAGTTCTAGAAAGATTTTTTAAAATCCACTGTGATGTTCCATTTTTTCTCCTAGTGCCCATGGCTGGTTTCTGGCATCCCTACCCGCTTTCTAGTTCTGCTTAGGACTTCATCACCTCTGGCCTAGACCATTGCAGTGCACCCTTAGCTGATCTCCCGGCCTTGTAAACTTTCCTTTTTCAGATTATGCTGTTCTCTGCTCCCAGGCTAATATTGGTAAAACACATTTTTCTTGGTCAGTATCCAATATCAATATCTGTCAAAGTATTTTTTTCTACCCTAAATTTAATTGGAAAAGCTGACTCCTCCATAAAGCCAGCCAAGGATGATTTCTGCCTTCATTGAACTTCTGGATCCCTCCTATCTAACAGACATGGTAGGTATCAATGACCACATTGCATCATAGCAATTTGTGTATGTGCCATATTCCTTTCAGTCATCAGCACATCAGCACATAACTGAGCTGGTGTGCTGGAACATGCCAAGCTCAGTGTTTGTTTGATCATAAGCAGTCAATAAATTTTTATTGAAATTCTAAGATTGTGCATTCTAGGAGAGCAAGATGTAGACAGGTTCTATAAAAATATTCTGTATCTTTCTACCTAAAACTGACATTATCTTACAAAATTTTTTTTAAGAATCTTGTCTAACAAATAGTGAATTTGGAAGGGTAGAATTGTAAAAATATGAAGGAGTTTCAAAGCAGACTCTACGTCACTTGCTTTTTTTTAATGTTAATATCCTCATCGTTTTGTGAAATTTGTAAATAAATATAACTTTATGATTGTCAAAGAGGAAAACGTTTCTACTTCATGCAGAAACAGAACTTTAAATATCGTAATATTTTTAGTTATGGATCTCAGGCCTTGTGTTGTTTCTTGCTTTGGTTGGTGCATAATCCCTGAAGTTGATTTCACTCTGCCTTGTCTCAATTCTAAATTCCCTCCTTAAATTGCTGCCTCTGTCTTGCCATCTATCCAGGCCTGTCAAGGAATGAAAATTAAAAACAAAAACAGCAACAATAACAAAAAAAAAGCAAATTAAGAATTGTTAAAAAGAGATTAAAAGCAGACAAGGAAGACATACATACAGAGCATGTGTGTCATGGTGAATGACTGGCAGAGTAATTCAGAGACAATAAACATGAGGGGACTCAAGAGGGGCTGGTTTATGAGTCGAGGACTATGTTTATCCACTCTACTAAAAGAATGACTGTATACCAAAAGCTCTAGCAAGCATTAATTTTGATAAAAAATGCTTTTGAAAGACAGAGGGTTGGCAATGAAAAAGGCATGTTTCAGGCCTCTGCATAATTCTTTTAAGTTCCTACCATGGACTCCTCGCCAGGTCTGTGTTAGCGCACATTAGTGTCCACTACCATTTTTAATAGAAGTCTCTCATTTTTAGGACATTTAGGTTGGTATGTTTTGGCGTTACAAAGGATATTTTCATTTCATTCATGTGCTATTCTTCTATTTTTTCCTCTCTAAATTTATTACTAATTCCAGAAGTTGAAAGAAGTTTTTTAACCTCTTAGTGAATTTTATAGGAGGGTGAGGAAAGGCAGTAAAACAAAACTGAACATGTTAGGTAATTTTAAGATTTAACTTCACCCTCTATTGCAAGGAATGCCGTTTAAGACCTTTAAACTTGTTTACGATTACAGATTTACATGCAATAGACACTACTGACTGTGTATCCTTCAGCCAGTCTCCCAGGCTTCCTTACCAATGAGCCCAACAAAAGAGGCTAAATTTCCTATTTCCTTTTCCATTTTTGGTTTCAAATATTGTCTAGTAGTGAGAGCCATTTCTTTTTGGGAGCTTCTAGAAAGTTTTGTGTATTTTTCGCCTGTGAGGGAATGAAATACTCTTCTAGCTACGTTTGCATGTGTTTAGATGAACAGTGGCAGCCATTTTGTGACTGTGGAGGAATAACCTAAAGACAAAAGCCAACATGTTGAGGATGAGAGAGCAGAAGAATTGGAAGCCCTCTGGTCTTTGATGACAGCTATGTGTTGTTGTATTTGCCAACCTGGGAATAATTTGCCTTCAAATTTTTTGTTATGGGAGAGGATAGGCCGTTGTTATGCAAGCCACTTTTTTCAGTTTGTTACTTGCATCCTTAAAACTTCCTAAGTAAGACAAATTGAGTGCAAGTTTGGCAACTCTAAGACAAGAGCATACAATTGTGCATTGGAAACAGCCCTTCTAACCTCCTAGATTCTGAGTTCAGCCTTGCTTACCGGATTTTTGTGTTTGGATTCTGCTATTCCAACTGGGTGTGGGTTACCTGTCTGTCCTTCTCTGCCACAGTGACTTGTCTGGTCTGAATCTGTTCAGCGTTTGTGTTTGTTATATCCTCTATGGTCCTCTCATCCCACTATATGATAACCAGGCAAGACTTTAAAACATTCCATCTCAATTTATACAGAAAGGAAGTTTTTTTTGAACTTTATAAATGAAGCATGATTTTACGTAATGATGTGTTACTATTTCTTACTAGATGTCTAAGAGATTTGGGAATAAGAGTTGCTATGGCACTTTCATTGTACACAGTGGTATTTTAGAAGGAATTCGCTTTATAATAATGAATCCAAGGTGAGAGTCAGCCTGATATAGTGTAGTAGGAAGTTTAAACATACCCGTTAGAGTTATATCAACTAACAGTAGAATTCTGACTCTGCCATTTGATTGACACATAGGTTTGGGTAAATCATTTTGCTACATTAGTCCAGATACTGTCATATTGAATTTCTACCACTCTGAGAAGATTATTTTGAGAAGTAAATGAGATGCTATATTTAAAGCACTGGTTCATTGCCAGGCACACACTAGATGCCAAATATATAGTATATCAACTCTTCAGAGCTCCCTGAAAATGAGACGGAGGCAAAGAATTCTAGTTACTCTCTTAACTTTTTATTTATTTATTCCATACTCATAGACTGTATGACTCTCTAAATGTGTCTTGCTCTCTTATCACTGATCACAAGAAATCCTTTGGGAGAAAGAATTTAAATTCATTCCTTTCAGGGTAAAACATAACATAAAGCATCAGTAATTGATGTTACTATAGGAATGTAGAGTTCATGCTGGTCAAACCAAAAGTCAGAAACCTAGATTAAACACATAATTGGAAACATCAGAGCATGTAGTCTGTGTCAGGTCCAGAAATAAAAGGCAAAATCAGAGATATGGTTTAGATTCTGATAGTGGAATTTCTGGATATTTCTGGATAGTGGGATATTGTGATCTGTTATAGTGGTAAAAGAGAAAATTACATGCATCCCAGAAAATCTGTGAGAAGAAGTTTGGGTAGATAAAGAACAGCACATGTAAAAGTAGCATTGTTAATTATAATTTACCTAGTTTTAAGAAATATTTCTGTAACTCTTTGACATACATTATTACAATCAATCAGGACCCATATCTTTTTCTTCGTTTGCAACCCTGAGTTTAGTTCTACTACACTAGCTGAAAAACTGTTTCCCTCACATCACGAAAAACAAGACAAAATGAGGAAACACAGAAATACTTTACTTAACAAATTTATCTTCTTTTGGGAACACATCATGAGATATGTTTGTATGGTGTTTATAATATAGTAAAAAGTCTCCTGAACCTGCCATTGGATAGATATGTACTGTGTCTCTTATCAGCTGTGTGATCTTGGCAGTATTTATAACCTACATGGACCTCTGTATTCCATCTATAAATTGAAGGTGGTATTACCTGCTTCAGAGAATGGCCGTATTAAGTGAGAACATATGCGAAAGCACCAAGATATACAGAGCCTGACACAAAATTGGCACACAGTAGATGTCTGTTGAATCACACATTATTCTTAAATTCAGTGTTTGTCTCCTCCCACTGCATTTTCCCCAGCCTTGCAGAGAACAGAATATTTATCTTGCAGACATATGTTAGTCCTATAGTAACTTTGCTTTCATTTAGCTCGTCCTGTAGTAATGGGAACCTCAGGAGTGGAAAATTTGTTTCACTATTTTTCCTTCTTCCTTCATCTGTGTTTTCTTTGTATTCCTCTCTTCCTCCCATTGCATATCTCTCTATGATTCTCAGTTCTGTCCTCCCTAATACATCTATCTATTTTTCTGATGAAAGAAATTGTGTAAGATGAATACTAATAGGGTAGTAAATATATCTCTAGTACCAGCATTATGGAACTCAACATAGTATCAGAATGCAGATGGCATGAGCATCGTGAGATATCATTACTTCCATGGATTGGTGTGTGCAGCATAGGATATGCAGCATAATAATAAAGGTGGAAAATTAAAATGGATATTTCTGCTATAGATTTTCCAAGTGAAAATACATTTCTGCTAATGCAAAGGATTGCAAAGCAATTCCCATTGTCACTCTAGGATTTGGAGTCTTGGAATCCTGCCTAGAAATAATGCATTGGAAGGATTATGAGACTATGACCAAAATGAATTATTGCCACATTATTGGCAAATTCAGTGAGAAATTGGTTTTACTTGAACTGAAGGAAGTAGAGTATAGCAGTTATTAAATGGCCTACATAGAGTTTATTTTTTTATTCATTCAGATATTTAGAAAGTTGTTCTTGTCTGTGATTCTCTTTCCTTTCCTTATGGTATAGATTTAGATTTGAATTTCATTAGAAATTCAATTTCTCTAAATATAACCAGTGTTGCAATATGCATGGTTTACATATTAATACATACAAATTGATGATGATTCAAAATAACAATAATGTATATGATATGAATAAAACACCAAAAATATGTATTACATTATCATCAATACCATTAAGAAAGATACTTTGGTGATCTGGAACTATATTTCTGGCATCATACCAGGTGATTTAGGATTTCCAGAATTTGAAAAAATAATTCTAGTTTCAGTATATAAAGTAGGAATTTACTCTCAGATTCACATTTGTCATCTGACTGTTTTTTAATCTTCATATTTAAAATGTGTAATTGTTTATTGATTTATGATGAATAACATTCTAACACTGTGTATAATACAGTTAAATTTTACATGTGTACACACACAGGGTTGTATTGTATTTCTGAGCTGTTTCTAGTCAATATTTTGAATTAGAGAAATAATGGTGATCTGGAATAACAAGATGGAGGAAACTAGTTGACTGTACAAATTTTGTAGTGACTCCTTTAGTGTTAAAAAATAGTGTTTTTATAATCATTATATAAATATATACATACTATATGTGTATATACAATTATATGTTTTTCTTCAAGTGCTAAAGTCAGTGCATCCTGTAGACTAACATGAGTTATTGCCGTTTTCTTTAACTTTCTCCAAGTTAGAATGTGTTACTTAATATAAAAGGAATAGAAGATAATTAGGACATGAGATTTCTTTTCTAGTCAAAGTAGATATGTTTGGATTTACTGCACCTTCAGAAGGAATGGCTCTTCCATATTCCGAATCAGGGGACCCAGCAGAAGCGAGGGTAGGATTCCTCCATGTTTCAGGAGCGCCAACTTTGCTGCTCACGAAGGGTTCCAGTTCAGGCTGGAGCACCATCTGTCTCACAGCTGAAAATCATGAAGCTCCAGCAACAGTTCCCCTTCTCAGTTGCTTACTTTTCCCATGCAAATAAAAGGTTTTACCTTTACCTGGTAGTAGCAAATTACCCAGCTCATAAATGAGTATATGCGCTTTATTTAAACTGCAAAATTTAGTGACTCTTTTTAGCTTAAAACAAAGCAGCACGGGTGTCTAAAGTATTGACATTGTATGTTGATGGATGATTTCTGCATTTGAATTTTTTAAAGAACTAGTGTTCTGTTGAATTTTCCTAACAATTTATAATCTAAAAGACATGATCTATTCCAGAGGAAGGACACACTGTTGTTTTACTTTACCTGGCCAGTGTTGGCGTAGAAATGATCAAAGACGTTCACCACAGTTCGGTCACTTTTGTGGGCCTGCTGAGCGAGCACATTTGTGTAATGTTAAAGGAATGAGCCGGGCTGCATATTGTCACATACGGTTTGCATTTTGAGAACAGAATGTTAATAGAAAAAAAAAGAAAGCATTGGGAAACATGAGAAAACTACAGATTTGTTTCTCTTCTCTCTTTAAAAGAACCTTTTGATTTCACCTGCACAAAGACAGGATTGCTTTGGAGAGGTGTATAGCCTGCGTTCTTATCATTAAGTAATGATTATCTGCTTATGGTTCTGTTAGATGAGTTAAGTGGATAGGTCCTAGCACTTAAAATGTGTTCACACTTTGCCAATATTCCCATACTTAAAAAATGCTTATTTTATTTTAGGCTTCTTGTCATTTTTATGCTCAATATTAATACCACAATTGATACTTTCTCACTTTATTTTCTTTGTTTCTCACCAAACAAGATTTTATAGAGCTTCTTTCTTATATTTTCTATTATGAACATAAATATACCATTTACATGTTTCGCAAAACAACAAATGCTGGGTCACCTGCCCTGCCCTCACTGCTGGAATTGTAACATATGTCCCGCCTGACTCCCCACATGAGAATTGCTAGTCCAAAGTAATCCATACTGTTATTTTTTGTGTTATCTTTGTTTCTGTATATAGAATGTTAATATTTTATTAATATAATGGTGTGGCATATTTCAAAAGCAGTAAATAAATCTTTAAAAACGTTAAAGTTTCGGGAGCTGGCCCGGTGGCATAGTGGTTAAGTTTGCATGCTCCGCTTTGGCAGCCCAGGGTTTGCAGGTTCAGACCCCAGGCATGGACCTACACACCGCTCATCAAGCCATGCTGTGGCAGCATCCCACATACAAAATAGAGGAAGATTGGCATAGATGTTAGCTCAGTGACAGTCTTCCTCAAGCCAAAAAAGGAAGATTGGCAACAGATGTTAGCTTGGGGTCAATCTTTCTCAGAAAAAAAAAAATTAGAGTTTACAGAATTAAGTGGTAAGTAACACAATGGAAATATCAGACACACTTTTGTGGAGGATTGTCTGTAAAATAGTAAAATTGAATGGCCTTATCTATCAAAAGATGTGCTTGCTTTTCTTTTCGAAATAGAATTACTCACTTCTGTCTTCTGTTTATCATAACAAGTATCTGTTTATGTGTTAAAATTAGACAATTCACAAAATATTGACAACAATTCTGTAACTCTATATATGAGTACACATATACAAGACACTAATGAAATGGCAGGAATTCAAGAATATTGATATATTTAGAAATATAAATACTTATAAATATTATAATTATTATTGCTCTATAAAATTATTTCACCCTAAAAAAATTACTATTCTAGATTCTTTGCTCCCTTTAATCCTTCTAGGAAATGTTTACAAGAATATTTTTATATCGTTAGATCCGTATTGTTAGAGGAATCAGCATCTACATAGGTTGGTTGGTAGATATGACTCAGTACCCCATCTCTTAAGACTTTGAAAAAACCAGAGCTGAGCAAAAATATAAATATTTATCACGAATCCCAGAGTACTGGGAGCTCTGAGTGTTCCTTTTGCTTTGCAGTGAGCAAAGGCTAATTAATAACAATTATTGACATATTCCAAGACAGAGAACAAGGGCCTATATGTGGTTTTTATTATTGTCTTTTTCTCTGAATAACTTGCTCAGAGGAAAAGATCACCCTTAGGTAGCCTGGTGTCACTTCATTTGGTGTCCAGTCCAAGGGGACAAAGGAAATTACTCCACTAGTGGAATAGGGCCTGGAAATATGAAAAGAGATAGGTCAGGGTTTTGAGATTTCTAGTGGGAAAAGATATTCTAGATTAGAAGTGTGAGGTTTCCTAGTTAGAGGTACAGATGCTTGAGTGCCCTTGGCCTCCCTCTCTCTTTCCTCTCTGTAGCTGCTGATGCCCCTGGACTCCTGGCTGCCCAGCCCAGACCTCCTCACTCCTTTTGGTAGATCAGGGTCAAAAAGGTCTGACTGAAATTGGGCAAGAGAACTTATTGATGAAAAGGATGGAGAAGTCCAAAAATTAAAACTCATGGTACTAATAAAGTCCTAATAAAGATACTCAGTACTCGGCTGGCCCAGTGGTGCAGCGGTCAAGTTTGCACATTCTGCTTTGGTGGCCCGGGGTTCACTGGCTGGAATCCTGGATGCTGACATGGCACCGCTTTGCACGCCATGCTGTAGTAGGCATCCCACATATAAAGTAGAGGAAGATGGGCACGGATGTTAGCTCAGGGCCAGTCTTCCTCAGCAAAAAGAGGAAGATTGGCGGCAGTTAGCTCAGGGCTAATCTTCTTCCAAAACCAAAAAAAAAAAGGTACTCAGTACTAGTAAAGATAATCAGTAATTTTAGTCACTGACCCACATTTGTGTTGAAATCCACATTAAGCATAGGGATGCTAAGAAGTATCTTTGCCTCTACCTCTTACCTGTGCTGCCCTGTTAGAAGACCTTCAAGAAAGCCTTCTTAGGTGTAAAAGTGTTAGTATGACAAACATAATGTGTGAGCGTGTACGTATAGGTATATTTTCCTCTTTAGTTATTAAATTGTGAACAAGTTTTTATACTATGGCAATTTAAAAATATTTCTAAAACAGTAAATTACAACTGAGTATTCATGTTAATTAGAGATATAAGAAGAGGAAACATAATTGTTCGATGTAGTTTCTCAGGCTGGACCAATTTTAAAGACAGGTCTTATTTCAATATAGGGACTCTAATTTACCAAGAAGCTTGTGCCCCTTTTTCTCTCTCTCTTACTTGCCAGGAAAAACCCCAGCTGTGCCGATGACTATGTACTCTTCTACACTTTAGTGGGTCATGTGGCTGGAACAAGCACACACAGGCACACGCAAACTCGTATGACCGTGTTGATTCGTCTTACTTTATGTTTAGATTGCAGTCCTCATCAGGTCATTAAAATTGTCCAGAAATTCAATTGCCTTGCCTCTTCAATTCTCTCTTCTATTTGAGACCATTACTTTCTGCCTCCTCCCCTCCTTTCCTCTTCTTTTCTCTTCTCTAATCCTTACATCCCTTCATCTTCCTCACTCAGAGCTAGTGACTTACTTCTTATTTAACTGATAAAATACATGCAATTAAAAGAGAAGTTCCTTATTTTCCCATCACTAAATCTACTGAACTTCCAAGTATTTTTAAATGTTCCCATTACTCGGCCTTCCTTTCTGTTATAGTGATTAAATTGCCTCTCTTTTTATCTAAGGACAGTCGCTTCATTTGTGGATTTGACATAATTTCTTCATGCCTGTTCAAGGAATTTGTTCCTGCATTTATCCTCTCTTTTTTCTGTATCAGCAATTTTCTCCTGTTAAAGTAATTTTCCCATCAGCGTAAATATACGTGCAACAATACTCAACAAATTGTCTATTCCTTGAGTCCGTGTCACCCTCCAGTCCTGCCTTATTTCTTGCTTCCATTTATAGAAAAATTCCTTCAGTTCCTCTACTTCCTGTCTCTACTTCCTCACTTCTTATTCTCTCATGAATCAACACCTATTGAGCTAAGATAGTCCCTTCACCCCTGAAACTGCAATGCAAATGTCACTGATAATCTCCATGTTGTGAAACTAATAGTCATTTCTCAGGCTTCCGCTTTGTAGACATCTCAATATCATTTGATCTTCTATTAATGAAAACATTCTTCATTTGGGTGCTAGAGCTGCAAACTTTCTTGGTTTACATTTGACCTCACTGGCTGTTCCTTAACCATCTCCTGGCTTGACCTTCTTATTCTACTTAATTTATAAATTTGTCACAACCTTGGACTCAATTACATTTCTCTGTGTACACTCACCTCCTAGCTGACCTCATCGTCTATAAACTGGTTATTTCACAAATTCTATCTCTATTTCTATACTTCCCGCCATTTCAAGACTCCTGTAGCCAACCTTTCACTCAACATCTCTTCTTAAATGTCTAATATGTATCTCAGAACTAACATCCAAAACAGAAGTCTTGAATTCCACCTTTCAGACTTTGCTTTCCCCAAATGTCAATAAATGGCATTGTGATTCACTCAGTTAAAAAGAAAGAAAAAAGGCAGTAGTTGTCCTTGAATTCTCTTTCTCTTACTCTCAATGTACATCCATCAAGTAGACTGGTCAGCTCTCCCTTTGAAATAGAAATCAAACAACACTGCAAAGGGTCGTTGTAGAAAAAGTGACCAAAATTTCAAGAACTTTGTGGCAAAAGTTAAAACAGAAATCCATAGCTCTACTGATTTCTAAGAGATGGAGTGAGGAAGATAATGATGCTAATTCTCAGGAGTTGGGAAGAATTGGGATTAAACTAGAACAAAGAGCAAAAGTGTAGGGAGGAAGAAGTTATTCCTGGTCCTCTGAGATAAGAGAGAAGGTGAAGAGAAGAGCAGAGAGACTGATGACTGGGTATTTGGATTTCAGGCTTCAAGTGGACAATCACCATTGCCTAATTGACTAGTGGAGATAGAAGGGAAAAAAATGAGGAAATATGAAAGGGCTGACATCAATCATCTCAGTAAAGTAGGAGGCAAGGTTATCTCCTAGCATATGACTTGACAAAAGTGGAAATATTTGAAACAGCTGCTTTGAGGTATGAAAGAACAAGGAATAAAAGAGATATTGAGTAGCTAGGAGGGCCCAGGCTAGATGCCTCAGTTGTATGGAAAGTCTCACATGAGCCTCTGCTTTCTCCTGTACACAAGGGTGGGGCTCTGACGTTGCCCCCTAAGTGTACCACGAGACGCCATGTACCCTGGTGACTAAATAGACAAGAAGGGCAAGGGAGTGCCAGCCTTGTACCAAGATTTGTAGATTCACAGTGAGTGCAAAGTAGTGAAATCATCATACTCCTTATGTCTGTTTAAAGTCACTGTATTTAGTTTATTCCCTTTTATGCCATTCCTTCCTCTTTCCCCCTCTTTACCACAGTCAGTTGTTTAATGTACATATTTTTTGTTTGTATTTGTTCTTTTAGAATTGGTGTTGTTTTGTATCTAAGCATTGTTTAATTTGGGGATTATCTGGTTCTCATTCTTATTTGTTGCCATCAGCATGGTCTCTAAGACCCATTCATGTTGTTATGTGCACTGTTTTCTATTGATCGTTCTGCATAGTACTCCATGCTGTAATCTATCACATTTTGCCTGTCTCCTCTCCTGGTGATAGACAACCAGATGGCCTTTAAGTTCTTACCGCCAGAGAACAATGATAAGCATTCTCCCAGCAGTCCTTTGTGGATCTGTGAACATTCCTTTGGATGAATACTCAGGAATGGGGCTTGTGAGTTACAGGGTGTGCAAACATTCAATTTGTTTAAGCACTATGGGCTATTCTTCAAATGAGCCACGCTATTTATAAATTGTCACCAGTGGTACCTGAAAGTAACTATGTCCTCAACTCTGCTTGCATATTAGAATTACCTGAAGAGTTCTTTAAAAATGTTAAAGCAGGGTCCTATATTCTGATTTAAATGGACTGAGTGAATCCTCAACATTTAATAGTTTTTGATCTTTCACGAGTGATTCCACTGAGCATGTAAATGTGAGAACCATTGTTATAACCTCACATCTTCACCAATACTTGGCATTATACAATTTTCCAACTTCTCTAGTTAAATTAGTATAATGCAATATGGTTTAAGTGTGCATTTTGGTGATTACTAATAAGTTGCAACATCTGCTTATATGCTTATTAGCGTTTTAGGTTGCCTTTTCTGTGAATTAGCAGTTCTTGATCCTTTGTCCATTTCCCTTTGGGGTTACTGACTTTTTTTCTTGATTTTTAGGAAAGTCTTTGTATATTTTTAGATATTACTTCTTTATCAGATTTAGAGAGAGAAAATATCTTTTCTCAGATTTTTCATTTGTTTATTACCTCTAAGATGGTGACCTTTTCTGAAATGAAATCTTTAATTATGCTGTGGTTGACTTTATTTTTATCAAGAAATTCTTTCCTTGCCCTAGGTCAAAATTATATTCTTTTATATTTTCTATGTTTTATAAGTTTTTTTCTCATTCATAAATGTATTAATTTATTTGGATCCCAACTTTGTGTAGTGTTAAGGATAAAGTGTTTTGTTTTTTTCCCTGTATGAGCTGGATTTCTGAATACCATCTGCTAGAGAGTCTATTCTTTCTTCGTTGATCTATGGTGTCCTCTTAATCATCTATGAAGATTTATCCTTAATCAGAATTAAGATCCCATCCTTAACAGGGATGTTTATGAATTCTATTCCAATCCATTTCTTGGATTTCATGCCAATGTGACACTTTTTTTATTACAATAATTTTACAACATATATTTCTTAATATCACTTAGGATTCCTCTTTTCAGTCATTTTAAAAGGGTGATTTACTTATTTTTAAATATTTATTATACCATATAAATATTAGTGTAAGTTTATTCTAACATGCTAAAATTTACATGGAGGAGATTTTATGTGGAACTTTATGTGGAAGAATAAATTAGTTTTAGAATAAGTTTAGAGTAAATTACTCTAAATTTTATATGCAGTACATTTTCACAAGTTACTAAGTCCAATTGGAAATTTGGTTATATACATTGGATATATAAATTATTTTGGAAATTGGTATTTTTATAATATTAAGTTATGCCATCCAGATTAAGAAATGTATCCATTTGTGCAAATTTTTGTTTTTATATATGTTTAAATTTTTTCCTACAGAGGGATCTTATGAAATTTTTATATTAATTTCCAAGATACTTTATAGTTTTTATTCCAATAGTGAATAATATTTCATCTTTGATTATACTACTAGTTATTATAGAGTAAAATTCTTCATTTTTCTAAGTTGATTTTGTATCTGGCAACCTTGCAGAACTCTCAGAATTAATTCTAATAGGTATTCTGCAGACTTTAAAAGATAGGTGGTCATATCATCTGTGATTTATATTAGTTTTCTCTTCCCTTCTGTCATCACACTCATATGTTTTATTTTACTTACAGTAGGAGCAAGTACCTTTGGTACAGTGGTACAAAGCTTACCTTGCTCCCAGTCTTAAAAATATCTTAATATTCTCCATTAAGTGTACTGGTTACTGAAGGTTACCAAGCGAAGGAGATTACCATCCATTCCTAGTTTGTTAAGAGATACTCTTTTTCTTTTTCATTCTGTAAAAGTTTTGCATTTTGAAAAATTTTGTTTTGTGCATTTATTGAGTTAATTATATCGTTTCTCAATGAGCCTATTAATGTGCTTAATTATATTGGCAAATGTTTTTACGTTGAACAATCCTTGCATTCCTGGCATAAGCTCTGAATATCAAGATTATTTTAAATACACTATCTGATTTAGTAGCTGCGATAGGTTGAATTATACCCTTCCAAAATTCATATGTTGAAGTCCTAATCCCCAGGACCTCAGAATGTAACCTTTTTTGGAAATAGGGTCATTGCAGATGTAATTACTAAAGGTAAGATGAAGACCTACTCGCATAGGATGGGTCCCTGGTGTCTTTATTCCACAAAGAATGCCATGAGAAGAAACAGAGACATGAACAGAGGTAAGGCAATGTGAAGACACTGGAGAGCTTCATCCGCAAGCCTAGGGAAGCCTTGAAGCTATCAGAAGCTAGGAGACAGGCCTGGACCCTCTCCTTCCCCAGCCCCTTCAGAGGGAGCATGGCCCCGCCGACAACTTAATTTTACATTTCTGGTCTCTGGAGCTGTGAGCCACTAAAATTCTTTTGTTTTAAGCCACCCAGTTTGGGGTACTTTCTTATAGCAGCCCTAGAAAACTAATACAGCAGCTAATATTTTATTAGGATTTTTGCATCTACACATATAAATGGGCATCTACTTTTGAATTATTTTTTGGTTTGGAATAAAATTACATTAATAAAAGTTCAATAAATTAGCTGGGCAGCTTTTACTTTATTTTCTGGCAAAATATGTTCAAGATGGGAATTAACTGTTTAGAATTGTGTTAGAATTCACTGATAAAACTACTTAGGTTTAGATATTTTGGAGAGAGCTCATCAATGTCTTTAACACTTTGATCTACTCAAGTTCTTCTACTTAGGCTTCAATTGTGAATTTTTATATTTTACTGAGAATTTAGCCATTTCATTTATGCTTTCAAACAGATTTCTGATGGTTTTAGCTATGTGGGTCTCAAGCGGAGGATTGGATAGATTTGGTTTCTATTAACCCCTGCTCTTGTTTTTATTATTTTCTTTCTTTTTGCCTAATTTTTTATTCTTTTCTCTTTCCAAGTTTTTGAAGGCTTAGCTCAGATTTTAAACTGTTTTTTGATTAAATATATTTAAAGTTATACCTTTCCTTTCATATGATGCATTAGCTGGTTATTACAAATTTTGACATGAAGAGTTTTCATTATTGTTTAGTTCAATATATTTCTTTATTTCCTTCATATTTTCTTTAAGTTTCCTTTTAAATCTATATTATTTATAATCTGTATAGTACTGGGATATTTATTTCAGAACAAATGTCTTTTTTAAAATACATGTGTTATTAGTTACAATGCTCTATCTTATGATTGAGACCTAAGTTTTTTGATGTTGATCCTTTAAAGACTTATTAAGGCTTACTTTATGGCCTCACAATAGGTCTATTTTTGTGAATGTCTGTGTTCTAAAATAAGGTACATTTTCTATTTACTGGGTATAGAGACATAAAATATCTCAAAATTACTCATTATGTTGTTCATGTCTTTTCTGCCTATGCTAATAATTTTCTGTGTGATCCATCACTTTCTGAGAGGAATAATGTTGCCTTAGCTAACTAAAATTATTGATATATCTATTTTACTCTGTAGTTCTGCTAGTTGTTACTTCGTGTATCTTGATGCTTTGTTGTTAGATATATATTTTTTATGATGTCTATTTCTTCTTATTATCTTGTTATTTTTGCCAGCATACAAATTTATTCTTTATACCTTAAGATATTTTTGCCTTACATTCTTTTTAGTCAAATATTAAAGTTAGCATATCTTTCTTTTGGTTTATATTTTCTTGACAAATTCTTTTTCCATTGTTTTACTTTGAATTTTTTTGTAGTTTATTTTGTTTAAGAGAGTCTCTTGTGGACAATATATTTACAAAATATTTTTTCTATATAATCTGAGGCTCTTTGCCATTTAATTAGTGTATTAAGTCTAATAAAACAGTAGACCCGGTGTTTAGTCCCATAAAACAGTATTTTAAAACTCGGTAGATTTCTGTTTTTCCCATTTTATTTCATATTTTCTATTTAGTGTGCTTTATTTTTGCTTATTTATTCTCATTTTATACTGTCAATTTAGATAAAGTTTCTTTGGCTGATTTTAAATGTGTATTTATAGTTTTGTTCTTATGATGCTTACATTCCCACATTAATTTCCTAAATGTTAACAACTGTAATTTCCCAGCAACAAATCAGTATTATTCTATGCTCCATCATGGGGCAAATGTTTTCTTAGATTTTCAGTTCTGGGTTGTTATGGGTGTGTGTGTGTGTGTGTGTGTGTGTGTGTGTATCTAACTCTCTGTATCACTATATCTTTGTAACTATACATCTATCTAATTTCTTTTTTAGCCTTATTTTAGCCATTATTGTAGTTAAGATAAAACATGGTAAAGTTTATGGTAATATTTTAGTGCTTCTATATTTTACAAATGCTAGATTTATTTCTCTTCTTATTTTAATACTCCCAAGAGTTTTTCAGTACTTTTTTTACTATTTTTTTGTAAAAATAATGTTTAAAAAGTAAAGTACTTTACTTTTTCAGTGGTAAAAATGTTGTGGCATTGTATGTCTTCAAATGTGGTTATTACTCCCTCACATTATATTTTAGTTTATTCCATACAACATTTATAGTTCAAAGTTCTTTCCTTTCAGAATACCTTGAAAATAGTGCTTATTTGACTTGTTTTGCATCTTGTGCTACTGTTAAAAAGTTTATCGTTAATTTGGTTTTTGTTGCTATTTAAGTAAGTTCTTTCTCTCTGGAACTGTATATTTTCTCTTTGCATTTAGTATTCTAAATGTATATTTCCCTTTGCATTTACTTTAACATGCCTAGGTGTGAAACCTTTTGATATTTTTCATAATCTGTTTTAATTCTGTGAAAATTCTCTCCATAATTTTTCAACTATATCCTGCTGTCTTTTTAAATTTTTCTCTCTTTATGGTATTCCTACTACCTAGATTTTGGCACTTTTATTTCCATCTTTCATATCTCTTAGTTTTTCTTTGATATATCACTTTACTCATTTCTAAGGTCACCTAGGAGATTTTTTCTATTTAATCTTTGAATTTAGTAGTTCATTGATAAATTATACTTATTCTTCAATTTAGTCCATTTATTATGGCTGTTTACAATTTCAACCATTATATTTTCATACTAATATTTTCCATTTGGTTCACTTCTTTTCTCATTTATAAATATTTCCTCCTTGTTCTTAGGTAGATACTATCTTCATTTCCTTCTATTCTTAGGACTTTGTTTCTATGAAAAGTTCAATCTAGATAAAGAATATTGCCCTGTGCCTAATTGGAGTAAATTTTCTCTTCATTTTTGGTATTAGGACAATCAACAGTCTTTGCTTGACCTCAATGGAACTTTTGTCTGAAAATATGCATGATTGTATCAAAATGCTCATTAATTTATATTCTTTCAACAGATAGATTTCTTCTATTCAACAGAAGAAATATTTCTACTTTTTTTCCCTAAAAATTGGCACCTGGGCTAACAACTGTTGCCAATCTTCCTTTTTTTTTTTTTTTTTTTTCCTGCTTTATCTCCCCAACCCCCCCTGTACATAGTTGTATATCTTAGTTGCAGGTCCTTCTAGTTGTGGGATGTGGGATGCTGCCTCAACGTGGCCTGACCAGCGGTGCCATGTCTGCTCCCAGAATCCGAACCCTGGGCCGCTGCAGTGGAGCGCGTGAACTTAACCACTCGGCCATGGAGCCGGCCCCAGAAATATTTCTTATATCAGAGGATAATCATGCTATTATCATTATTGGCTTGTGTATAATGTTTTCTTTGATGATGATGTTTTATTTATTCGTATAATTTATTATAATCCTGTGCAGTATGTATAATAAGGTAAGAGTATAGTTTTCTTAATTGTATTACTGAACGATCTTAAAGAATTTCCTTACTCTGAAAATATCTTTAAATTTTTTAAGATTTTTTTATTGTTATGGGTTTTCAACAGATTTTGGGAGCTATGATGTGTGTTTGTATATCAATAAAATGTATATTGTGTTAGAAAACTTAATTTGTTATTCATTTTGTAATTTAATAGATATTTACTATATATTTACTATATTTGTTTTACTATATTTACTACAGATAAATACTAGATGCTAGGGATGAAAAGATAACAAAATTTTTAAAACCTAGATTCATTTACTTTTCTAGGGCATCCTTTTGCAATTCATTTGAGGTTGCAGTGAAAGCATCCGGCAGTGTAAGAGAGTAAGAGGGCTAGCTCTGAGTAGATCTAGTGGAAGGAAAATTTGCAAATTAGTTTAATGAAGTTGGTTGGGTTTAGTCGCCAGAAATCTTTCTAAGTATGATCAAATGGAGTGTCAGATAAAAAACAAATCTGACTTAGGTCAAGAGAGACTCTATTTGAAAAGATTAAGAGGAGGAGGGTGATTGCAATGGGAGAATGTGCCGACCATAAGATCTGCAAGTGTCTGGAAGAGGAGGCAGAAAAGGGCTGTTCTTTTATAAGAAGGAATAAACAGGGCTAGAAAGAATCCACTGTGGGAAGGTGAGATGAATGAGGGTGGTGCGATTATGGACAGTAGACCAGAGAATGTTTGACCCTGAGGTCAGTCTATTCTTAGGATAGGTCAGGAAGGAAGGGTTGAGTCTGCTAATCTGAGGGTGGATCAAAGTTCAGGAGCCTAGGGGAAGGAGAGAAGCTTAGCTAAAATTTGGTCAAGTCAGTGTAGCAAGTATCTTGTCCAGACAGGTCAGTGGTGAAAACAGTTCAGCTAATCATTTATGAAGCAAAGAATGGGCATTTGGAGGGTCTTTGTCTGGCCTTGTCTTGGGTAAACAAGGCCAGTGCCCTGAATCTTATCTAAGTTGTAGAGGAAGGGTGGTTCTTTGCAATAAGCCATTTCCAGAAGACAAAGGATTGGGGGATTTTTCTTAACCTTTGTTATTTTCCAGGATCACAGGGCTAGGGTAAAGTTCAACATTGTCAGGATGGTGAGGAAGATAAAGAAATTTCTGAGGAGAAATGTTTTGGCAGCTATAGAGAAAGACTGATAGAAAGCCCACAGGAAGAGGGCCAGCAAATTTAAGATTACCCAGAGTCCCTCTAAAATAAAACATAGGAAGTGCATGATTATAGTGGCAGAGACAGAATGCCTTAGTAACTGGCCAAGCAGTATTGTGTGAGGGCAGGTGGAGTGGCGATAGCCAGCATTGTCTCTTTCAGTAGGGAAAGCATGATTTCCCGGTGTAAATATTTGGAGGCTCTGTTTTCAAGGATTAGATTTCCTGCCCATCAATTCCTTCCCAATGAAACCACTGATATTGTGAGATGCTCTGGATATCAAGTGAACAGACAGGAGAAATTTCTTCTGAGGGCTGTTTAAAAGCTGGTAAAAGGAATAATCGCTCGCTCTCTTTCTTAAACAAAACTCTCTAAAATGATTAAAATGGTAAGTCTATGCATATTTACAATTACTGATTGTTAGAATTTAATGTAAGGATAAAAACTGTGCTTAACATACAAAATACCATTCTAAAACAACTGACATTAAAGCAAGAGATTTAAATGAGAAAATCCTTTCATGTGAAATACCGTAATAAAAGGCAGAAAATTTGAAGCAAATAATTTTTATACTGTTGCTTTGTCTGTAGAGATCAACTGAATCTTAAAGCACTATGTATTTTACAAATTCTAGTCTTAAAATCCAGAAAGTTGGGGCTGGCCTGGTGGCACAGCAGTTAAGTTCGCACGTTCCGCTTCTCGGTGGCCTGGGGTTCGCCGGTTCGGATCCCAGGTGTGGACGTGGCACTGCTTGGCAAAAGCCATGTGGTAGGCATCCCACATCTGAAGTAGAAGAAGATGGGCACAGATGTTAGCTCAGGGCCAGTCTTCCTCAGCAAAAAGAGGAGGATTGGCAGCAATTAGCTCAGGGCTAATCTTCCTCAAAAAAAAAAAAAAATCCAGAAAGTCTTGAGTCTGAGACTCTAATAACATTAATTGAGCAGTCAAGCTGTTTTATTCTAATCTTTCTAGTTTTACCAAAGATAATGTTACCTTAGTAACTGGATCCCAGAAGTTCTCGCTTATACTTATTTAGGCTGTGGATATCAAAGTGTTTTGTGAAATGACCAAAATAGCAGGTCTAAAAAGACATAGTGCTTATGTGTACAATCAAAATAAAAAGGGAGATAGTGTACTGTTATGATAAAAAAAAATGGGGAAAATATTGAGTAGAACTTCAAAATCTAATGTTCAAAATGAAACTTAACCAAGGTACTTTTTAAGGTCTACATATAGGGGATTCATGTCTATTCTATTTTAAATAATGCTTGTTTCAATATATGGAATTTTATTTGTCTTTAAATATATTTCTCTTAGCATAATTTATTTTCTATGTGATGATCTCATTTTAGAGAAAGGTAGCTGATCTCCCATTAAGGACACAAGATAATGAAGACAACAAGGAGAGAAATAGTTAATTGATCTTTGGATGAAGTTTTAATGAAAAATCTCAGCATCTAATTATTGAAACAGAAGCCTGCCAATGTTTAGCTCAGAATCTTATAGACGCTAATGGAAATATATTGGGATACTCACCATGCGCATTGGAAGGAGATTGCTCAGACAGTTTGAGATTTCCAATACATCGCCTTCTCTGGAGCTTTCCTCATTCTGGAGGTGCTGAGTCTTGGCGCCACCTCCAGGCTGGTTTATGGGAACAGCGGGTACATCTGCAGTACCCTGTGCCTGCACAGAATTTGGTGATATCCTGACATTGCCATGATTATTGCTCACATACTTATTGCACAATACTTAGATAGTTTACAGCTGTGGAAATGATTTTTGAATATACCTCATCCAAATCCTCTTACAGCAAAAAGTGTTATTGTCAGAATAAAATGGTTTAAATTTCATAGCTTTCAGAAAGAGTGGGCTGTATATGCCTGTTTTTCTTTCTGATTTATGGTAACCTTTATTTTGACCTCACTCTCGGCATTGGGGGAAATTTAGTCCATTTAATTTTGTTCCTCAGACCTGGTATTTCTCAGCCCTTATATATTAAGGTTTTGTCACATGTAAACTATTCTTAGGAGTTGACCACATTATCAAGTGCCCAAAGTGCTCCCCTTAGACGTTCCTCACTCCCAGTGAAGGGTGTTACAGGAGTAGCCTGGATGAGAGCCTCTGTGAGGTTGGTGGATTGGCTCCCGAGGGCTGTTAGCAGTGTGGTTAGGAGCCCCCTGCCCGTAATCATGCACTTCACATGTGCTGACTTTCTACCTCAAATGTTCTTTCCTCCTCTTGCCCTTAGCCTTGTCCACTTGGGAAATGACTACATCTGCTCTGAAGCTTTCCCCTTGAATGAAACAATCATTGCGTGCTCCATCCTTTCATTTTCAGAGGTATCCACGTCTTTGTAGGTCTCGTCTCTATCCGCAGAGCCCTGTACCCGTTCTCCCCTGCCTCTCAAAGCTGCTAAGTTCTTTGAAAGCAGGGACCATACTTATTTTTGCTTCTCCACTTCCAAAATGTGTCTGTGGAAGGAGCAAAGGATTTTTCATGAGTGTTATGAGATACGCGTCCATATTGCAAAAAAGGGAAAATAATAATAAGCAGTTGTATCCCTAGTCAGGGAATTTCAGAAAACACTAATGTTGCTATTTATGAGCAAATTATAGATGTATATTCTGTTTAACATATATCATGTGGCTTCCCCTCCTGGTAATGTGAAATGTTTCAGTTTGTGTGCTGGTTAGTTTTCTTGGCTACATTTAGATAGTATTGATCTACGAAAGCAAAGACTTTTGCAAATTACAGTCATAAAATACAATGAAGGAGAATACTATCTTACAACTGGGAGATTTAAGCAGAGAACCTTTACAATAGACACTAATTAGATCAAGAAGAGTGTGAAACATGAGCTGAGTTCTCGGAGTAGGATTTTGAAATCTTCAGTAACCATTGCAGCAGTGAAGTGCCAATAGTTGGCCACTATTTTAGAGTATTTAGCAACCTGGAGGAGTTAATGCGGGATCCAAACTTGTCTGGCGTTCTCTCATGATTAGCTTCCTGAATTACGCATTCAAAACAGCACACAGAAAGTTTGAAAGTGAAAAATGCATCTTATGTGCATTCACAAGAGAAGCCACTTTTGTTCTTTTTACTTCACCCAGTTTACCTTTCTAGAACTAAACCTAATGATTAGACTTCATTATTTTAGCATTATCTCTGATCTCTTGGTGAACAACTTGATTTTTAAGTGATTTATGACTTATATTAATGCGAACTATGTTTTAATCAATTTTCAGGTTTTTTTTTTTCTTTTAACCTTGAAAGAATTCCAGGAAAATTTGATTTTAAATGTACTCATAAGGATAAAAATGAAATTCAGAATCAGCTATTTTATAGATTTTAATATTCACACCTTGTATAGTTTTTTAGTCTTAAGAATATAATTTATTTTTTTTTAATAAGACCTTGGGCAAGAGGTTGCAAAGCAAGAAACTGCTGTTCATTAAAAAGCCACTCTAAACTTCTGAACTAGATTATAAATATCATTGGATTTTCTTTGGTAAATCAGTTTACAAACCTAGATATGCTAGGTTTATTTAAAAAAAAAGATTGTTTTCTCCAAACTTTTTTTTAAATTAGGTCTATAACAGGTTAAGTTTATAAAGTAAATTAATGCCAAATGGCCTCACAGTGTTTTGTCAATGTGGTTATTGATTTTTAAATAAAATTTGGCATTAACATAATTCATCTAATGACATCTACCTTTAATGCTTATAATATATTTTAAAATTTTTGTTTAGAGATTTAAAACTCCTCCTAGTTGGCTTTAAACTTGGGGTGATAATGTTTTCAACAAATTTTGAATACATTATGAATTTTTTTCTTGATCATATTTAAATATTCCATTTGTATTTTTGAACATAGTCAAAAGTGAGGGAAGAAAATTTTGTAATTCACAGGACATCAATTAGATTACTAAGAAGCGTCTTAGCTTAATAGTGGGGGGAAATTAAAGCTAGAAAAAAATGCTGCTTTAGCCCCACTTAACAAATCTTAAAAACAAGACCCAAAAGCCTCTATTGTCTTCAGCTTGAAATAGTCCGTATGCCAGAGTGGCGCATCTTGGGGCAGCCTACCCTGAACCCCATCAGTATGTAGCCAGTGAAGCAATGTTTATGAAAAGTTTATCCAAAAGGAAAGATTTATGTTATACTATATATTGAGATAAAGTAGGTTTACATAGAACTTTTATTTCTTAACTTACTAACATATGAAACTGATTTCAATATATATCTTATCTCAACTATAAAGTGTGTTAAAAATTTATTATTAATACATTAAACAAGTATACAGTATAATGAATGCCAACCTAGCATCATGCCCTGTATTCTACACATGGGCATAGTGAACAGAGCAGTAGTATCTGCTTATTTTCTAGTGTGGAAGTAAGATCAGTTTTACAAAGAAGAGGAGTAGATTCCATAGGATCAAATAAATAGGCTAAAGATTGGTGTTTGGAAAGTGAAATTATGTTTTTTTATTTATATTATGAGAACAGCTTATCTGATAGTTGTTGACATTTATATCTATGCAAAAAATATCCTTCTGGAGCCAGCCCTGATGGCCTAGCAGTTAAAGTTTGGCGTGCTCTGCTTTGGCGGCCTGGGTTCATTTCCCAGGTGCTGAACCACACCCCTTATCTGTCAGTAGTCATGCTGTGGTGGTGGCTCACAGAGAAGAATCAGAAGAACTTAGAACTATACAGCTTTGGGGTGAAAAAAGGAAGAAAAAAAAAGCAGACAGATTGGCAACAGATGTTACCTTAGGGTGAGTCTTCCCCTGCCAAAAAAAAAATAAAAATCCTTCTGGTGTTTTAGAGTCATAGAATTGTAGTATCCATTTTATACTCTACTTATTTATCCTGCTGAACTTTATATAATTATGCTACAGTTTTTTCTTCTCATCTTTATGTTCTCAAAGAGTTCTTATATTCTTACTTTGAAAGACACTATTACTTAATTTTATGAAATTGAAAACAATATGGTATTACACTCCTTCTTTGTGTTTCACAATCTGCTATTGTTGAAAATGTCTACCTGATAGTGATGAAATTTGGGTAGTGAAGAGGCATACTGAATTCGATCTGCTTACTAGTAGACTTGGTGGTCAGTTTGGTTAGTTTCTTTTCCCAGAGAAGTTGAATCTTACTTCTGGATACATCGTGTTTCTTTTCTGCTAGTCGTTGTTGATCTTATTCCTCCAGGATATGATCAGTCAATAACCATATCTATTAGGTTCTAGGTGAAAAGTAACTTTTGGGAAGATAACGGTATATATTTTGTCCTTACTCTATTCCCTTGCATCTTGCAGAGTACCTGGCACTGGTGATCAATAAATAATTTCTGAATGAATGACTAAATTAATTGTAGAAAATAAAGTCATTTCAATCATTACTTCTATAATAATATCTTTCATATTATAGAAAACAAACTATATTATATTGTTAATACATGACATAATTACTTTGTATTTTAATTCTTAAAATATGTTCTCTACCTATCGTATTAATGGCATATCATAAGAAGAATAAAATATGAGGTGAGAAGATGAATAAAGTATGAGGTGAAAAAGTGACATTATTGTGTCATTATCTAAGTCTATAAAGTAGTACCTAGTAATAATATTTTATAATTCAGTTAACTGTTTTATTCTTTAAGAGTAGAAATGCAGGGACAGAGATACCAGTAATTTCACTGCAATAATGACTTTATGATAAAGATTAATCTCACTGCTGTGTTTTCATTGCTTTGTAGATTTACAGAGAATGTTATGGACTGAATGTTTGTGTCCCCTCAAAGTTCTTATGTTGAAATCCTAACCCCCCAAAGTGGTATTTGGAGATGGGGCATTTTGGAGGTAATTAGGTTTAGAGGAGGTTATGGATGTGGGCCCTCCTTCGTGGGATTAGTGTCCATATAAAAAGAAGAGACAAGCGTGCCCCCTCTCTGCTAAGTGAGGACATGGCCAGAAGGTGGCTATTTACAAGCTAGGAAGAGGGCCCCCACTAGAATCTGACCATGCTAGCCCTCTGATCTCACACTTCTAGCCTCCAGAACTGTGAGTTATAAATATCTGTTGTTAAGCCACCCTGTCTCTGGTATTTTGTTATGGCAGTCCAAGCAAATTAAGGCTGAAATTGATACTGAGAAGTAGGGTGCTGCTGTACCAAATACCTAAAAATGCAGAAGTGGCTTTGGGACTCGGTAATGGGGAGAAACTGGAAGAATTTTGAGGTGCCTGTTAAAAGAAGCTGAGATTGCTGTGAAGGTACTGCTAAAGGCAATTCTGGTGAGGGTTCAGAAAGGAAAGAGGAGAGATGGAGGGAAAGCTGCCATCTTCTTAGTGAATACAGGAATAATCATGAACAGAATGTTGGTAGATATGTGGATGGTAAAGGCCATTCTGATGAGGTCTCAGGTAGAAATGTAGAACATGGTATTGGACAATGGAGGAGAAGTGATTCTTGTTATAAAGTGGCAAAGAACTTGGCTGAATTGTATTTGTATTCTGGTGTTTTCTGGAGGGTAGAACTTGTGATCGATGAAACTGGATATTTAGCTGAGGAGATTCCTAAGCCAAGTTTTGAAGGAGTAATTTGGTTCCTTCTAAGTGATTGTAGTAAAATGAGGAGGAAATGAATTGAAGGAGGAATTGTTAAGCAAAAAGGACACAGTACTTAAAGATTTGGAAAATTTTCAGCCTGTGCATATGGCAGAGAACACTAAGGAGGTGGCCAAATAACCCTTTGACAAGGAGATTAGTATGAGTGTGAACCACAGACCTAATCAGCTATGCTAGTGGAAACATTGCCAGTTTGAACTGAAGAGGACAGAGGCCGGATGAAATGAAGGAAAGCTGTTAGACTTCTCAGATTCCAGTGGAACAGGATCATAAAGCTATTTGGCTGCAAACACACACTTTTTTTATTAAAGACGAGGGATGAATGATCCCGAGGGTAATTCAGAGATCATTAGGGCTGCCTCCTTGTTTTCAAAGTGGGGTGCCATCACCTTGGTTTCAGTGGACCAGGCAACCTCTGCCCAGAGTATCGTGGGGCACAGGGCCGCCCGGCAGAGCCCAGTGGGGAAGTACAACCCTCACTTGTCATAATCAAAAAGACTTCTGTTTATCTACTACTGTTGTTAATGATAACCCAAAACTTTATCACCCCTCTTACCAACAAACTCAAGGAAAAATATTAATCTTCTGTCTCCTTAAGTTTGCAGATAAATATAATTAATGATAGATGTGTAATAGGAAAAAGATAAGAAAATTAAGGAACTTTGGAGGAATTGCATTTGAGATATTGTTCTTATTGCTGTGCCACTGATAATATTGAGTATTTATGTTTATTCTTACTCAGCATCCTTTGGGACATTTCAGAATATTGTTTGTAAATAGTAAAAAGTTTAAAAAGACTTTGTGATTAAAATTCATTTGCATAAAAGAGATTGGTCAGTATTCTTTCACTTATGCTTTAATATTTTGTTGTTTTTATAGGATATAAAGTGTGATTGAACCAAACATTTATTTGGCTAATCCTCATCATGAACCGTGCTTTTAGCAGGAAGAAAGGTAAGTGTGCCATTTGAAGGACCTGGGAGTCAATTCAATATTACTGTGAAAATCAAGCAGAAATGTTAAGAAATCATTTCTTCCTATTATCAAACCACCTGGCACAGGAATGAAGTTATAATAGAGCAACACAAATCTGCAAACATTGCTAGTTAAGCTTATTTGATGTCATCCTAATGAAAGAGTGAAGCTGTTTAATACGTGTAGTTCTGAATACATGTTTCTGTGGTGTGAAAATGCAAAAAAGAAGGTCATCTGAAAATAGTCCTAACCTCACCTCATGTAGCCATATAATACGAAATTTCCTGGGCTGCATAAGGTTACCATAATTTAAATTCACTCGTGTGTATGTGTCTGTGTGTGTGCTTCACTTTTTATTGAATAATATGTGAGCACTGATGATAGGGGAATTGATGGCAATGAGGCCAAAATAAGTTTGTTATTACTTTTAAGGCAGGAATTTAAAGTAAATATAAGTATAATATAGCATAATTATCAGTATAGGAATGAAAGAAACATCTAGTTACACGTTATTTTTTTAAGGGACAGGAAAACATGGTATTTGACAAAATATTTCATGATACACTCATAGGAAAGATAGAAAAACTTGATAGTTTTATCTAGTCCCATGAAGTTAAAATAATGTAAACTTGTCTTTCTGGAAGGAATTCTCTAGTGGTGGGCACAGGGCTCTCTCCTGTTTAACATGTTGTCAATGAATTGGGAGAGAATACTCAATACTGCTCAAGTTCACAGGTGATTGAAAAAAGAAAGAGATAACTGATGTGGTAGGATTACAGATAAGTGGGGGGAAATGACCAGTTAGGTCATATTCCACACTATAAACTTAATAAGATATTGTAAATTGCCAAAAAGAGGTCCAGAAAATCTAACACTTTTATTGTTATTTATATACTGTTATTATTTGGAAGATGTACCTTAAGTGCTGTGTAGGTAAAAAATGGCTGAAGAATAAAGTCAACAGTGTGATTATCAAAGGTTCCAATTAGTTTTCTAATGTATGAGTAAGGACCAGTCTGGAATCAGTGAATAGAATGTTCTCTTCTATTTTATGTAGTCAGGCACAGTATGTTTTTTCTTTAAAGGATTAGTTGACAGATTGTAACATGCCTTGTTAAGAAAGGCTGGGATGACTTCAGGACTTTCAACCATGCAAAAGCAAGCATGGCGAAGACCCCTTGGTAGGGTAATGAGAGTGGTCTTTCAGTGTTTGAAGGGCTGTCATTTGGTCATGGGACTAAGTTTAATAAAGGACGAATAAGTGTAAATTGCAAAGTCACTGATTTCACGTAGGAAAAGAATTCCAACAAAGTTGTACAAAGATATAGTGGAGTTACTCAAGGTATTAACTTTTTGTTACTGAAGTGAGACACATTCAAACATTCGGATGTGGTACAGAGAATTGATGTATTCAGTGGGGATTTAAGTAATATGAACGTTCAGGTACTTTTCAACCCTGGGAAGCTAGGAATTTATTATTTTACTTATTTTTCTGAATAAAGGGAAGGCAAAATGACATTTATTGCAGTCTGTAGCTTGCTTCTGATTTAAAACAAATACCAAAAGTAAAATAATGTTTCTTTTTCATCCCTTTTACTAGTAAAAAAATATAGAAATAATTCTGTGGTATATAGAAGTATTTTTAAAAAAGTAATAAAAACCGTAGATCACAACTCGTCACTTTAATCACACTGTCTTATTTTTTTAAAAACACTCCTTGACCTCTTTTTTTATTTGCTTACAATTCTCTTTCCCCTGGTTTTAAAGCTGAAACTCCACATTTCTAATTTATTCTTTATTTGAAGAGGATTTGGAGTTTTTATTGAGAAATCACAAGGGTTGGATAGTAATACAAGTAACTAGCAATTTTATATGTGTCTCATTTGAGGATAGTGGGAGTACAGCCATGGGGAAAATTGGAGTGATTTAGAGAATCAAGAAGCAGAGGCATTTATTTCCTGCTTTGTTTCATTCTCTTTAAATTTCTTTTGATGTCTTTTGCTTTTCAAGTCTAATGATTAAGTATCTTTATCAGGAAATTTGTGATCAATATTTTTCTCTGATTTCAAGTTAGAACCTGCTACTGGAAGTTGTACCTTGAGTTCACCAATCACTTCATACTCCCTCAAGTTGTTAAAGCAAGAATTCTTAGCAACTCTGCTCCTAGTTTCAACCAGTGGCACTATTTGGTTAAATTTTAACTGAAGATGGAAAACTTGAATTTTCTGAGATAATTCATATATCCTGACAATCAGGAACTGTAGTTACTGTAATTATAGCCCTAGAGAATATATAATTCAAGTCATCTTTCCAGTAACTAGCATCAACATACACTGTACTGTACTCTATACAAGGCAGGATGGCCTTCCATCAGTAGAAGCTTCTCTCTTATTTCATAGATATCCGATTTACTTGGTTATCACACGCAACCTTACCAAATCATCCTGGGCCTCAGACAACTAAGGAAAAGAGACCATTATCTTAAACCTAAACATAATTTTTTTCTCTTTTTATTAGATCTCCCAGTTAGTAGTTTGTCTGGTATTCTTTGATTGAATTAGCCAGTTACTTCACTGATTGGTTTTGCAAATGCTCTAATGGTATTAGAGTTGCTCACGGATTCTAAAAAAGACTGAATATATTAGACTTACATCATCTTGGAGTATTTTGAAGAGCTCTGTAAAAATTAGTCTAACCTCTTAATCATAGATTCAATTTTAACAAATGTATTTGTTTTATAGCTTCTTTTCCTGTGTTAGCTTTCTCTTTGAATTTTTAAAATCCTGTATTCTATTTGTTACATCAAAATGAATCATTTAGTAAAACAAAAAACATAGCATGTGAATAAATGTGATTAAATAATCCACCTAATTATACATTATGTTCTTTAACTTATCAGTTGACATACTGAGGAGTAGGTATAATCGTAGTGCATAGCACTTAAAATTCATATTTAAATATTATTTATCTTCTATGAAAATTTTATTCAAATGAATCCATTCATCCAACAACATTTAGTTTTAAATTTAATATACTCAAAGTAGGTGCTTTCACTATGTTTAGCTCTGGTGATACAAGAATAATGAAGTTACTGCGTCTTTCTTGTTGAGCTCTTAATCTAAATGCATTTTGAACCCCTAGGTTTATTGACTCAGGAGTCAGAGTGTTTGACACTGTCAAGTATTTTGACATTTCCTTTCACATGAATGTTCACTATTGAGTTAGTGATTATAGATTAATTTCAAGGAAGGGGACACGTTTTAGAGTGTCTATGTTCCCATTTCTGTACCAATTCCATATATCTAATATCTTCTTTGGGCAAATAAAGTGACCAGGGACCATGATCTGTACTCATTCTTCAAGGTCAACCACATATATGAGTTAATATAAAGAGTTTTATTCCGCCATTTTTTTTCTTTTGAGGAAGTATAAGTTATGATGACAGTAAGGAGTCATTCTGGAAATCTTTCGGCTTTTATAACTATGCTACCTACGTTAGAGATACTTGATGAACAACCACCAAACCGTCAGCGCTTGATGTATGGATGTCGGTTTTTTGTCGTTATAGCAGCTGCATCTTATCCACTAGTAATTTAACCCTGTGGTTATTTTAGTCTATCACCAGTAACAGCTGGATATACCTACCCTCTCTCTAGGTCACTGTAGTATGAGACTATAACAAAGGCAATATCATCAGTTTTCAAATAATGGTGGCTTACAGGAGAAAGTAATTATCTCTCTGCCTCAGGATTGGAATGAAACATTGTATTCAGACTTTAGTCAGGCTTTACATCCTCCGAAACAGTGTTGTATGTTTTGGAAAAGGAGATGTGAGAATTGAATTAAGGGGTAAAAAAGGAAATTGGATGTCTTTTTAGATTTCCTGAAGGCAGGTCTTTGGTGCTTTTATTGTTTTGGTATATAGTATTGTGATTTATTTCTTTTAATATACAAGGGCAAGACTATGTACCAAATCTAGGTACAAATTATTCTTGAATTAATCCTATCCCTATCCAGTAGTAATCATGAAGAGAAAGCTATAATTAAATTGAAAATCCATACAAGAAATAAAAGTTTTACATGTTAATGTCAATGTCAATATGTTAAAATTGCTTTTCGAAGCTTAGAATGTATTACTTCTCAAATATTTCATCCAAATACAGCTATCACATGTACACTTCGGTCGTCAGAAATAGCCCTAGTGTGCACCATAGGCCTGGATTTCATTGATCCTTCATGTTTCATCTTAGAAATTCTTGTGAATATTTCAGTGTAGCCTGTAAACATGTTTGACATAAATATAATGCATTATTCTTCAAATGGTATAGAATAATTGATGCTCCAAAAATATATGCCATTTTCTCTCTGTCTTCACGTTTCCTCAGTTTGAGAACTTATTAATGATATCAAACTAATTTCTGTTAACCCCAGTTTTAAATATTGTGAATTGAATGTTGAAGATACTTTGTTAGTTTTCTTATATTTCATTTCAGTATGTACTTATTTAACATTTTTCATGGTAAAATGTTTCTTTGATTCTATTCTGTTTATAATATTGACTCTAAATTTTAAAATTCCTGTGAGGAATAGATACTCACAAAACTCCACTAAAGGAGATATAACATACTTGAAGATTGAGAAGGTTTGCTACAAACTAATGCAGTTTCAAAAAAACAGCCACATTTGATTTGTGTAAACATTAATATTTTTTACCTTTTTCCTGCTTGTACATTCCATAAAATATTTTGGAAGATGTGTGGAATATATAAATAAAGTTCAAAAATTGAATGAAAAATATATTTTCTATTTCTATGAATAATATACAATACAAATTAGTTTCCATATCTTCTATCAATCATTTCAGTTACTTTAATTTCTAATATTCTATTACACCAATCTGAGGAACATTTCAAATTACTGCATTTAAGTTATTTATATCCAAAACTCCTGATAGTAGACTCTCAATCAATAGTTCTCTAAATTTAGACTAAAAAATTATCCTAATATTATATTGATTTCTAAATGAACTTAGTAGATTGATTTATTTCAGCTTTAAATAAATGCAGTTGTTAGTTTAATGTTAAAATTTCCGTTTACTAAATCGTTAATTCTTAATGCTAAAAAATAATAATCACGATGAATAAAGAGCAGGTTACTTTTTATTGATCAGGGAATTAAGAAAAATAACCTGTAATTCATGAGAGTATACAATGAAAGGAGAAAGAGATCACACAATTAATCACATAATTGATGTAATTATTCATGGCCCAACTGATGGTATTGTTTTATATTCTTTAAAACTCAGGATCATTTTATTATTTGAAAACTTTTAAAAGGAAAAGCTAGGGACTTTTATACCAACGAAAGAATCCTGTAATCACTTTCCAGCTTCATCGTTCTTATATCTTACTAGTTATTCTTTCTCAATTTAACAAAAGGATCTCAGAATTAGAGATGCTTCCAGCCTTATCAGAGTCCTTACAGATGCTAATGAATGAATATGACACCTTTCGAACCTGTAATATAATTTAACACTGTGTATTCTTCATTGCAGACAAAACTTGGATGCATACGCCTGAAGCTTTATCAAAACATTACATTCCCTATAATGCAAAGGTAAAATGGTTCCTATGATATTATTGAATTTTATTTTGTTATAGTATTATTACTAAGTCATGGTTGATCTTAGAAAGATTGCTTATGTATTGGCATTTCCTAGTAGATGATCTCTGAAAAAATTTGCATAAATAAAATAATTTTATAGTGTACAGCATGGGAAGTTATTTTTCTGTCCAAATAAGTGATTTTTTTTTTTTTTTTTTTTTTTTTTTTACAAAAAGGAGTATCCTTGATAATTTCTGTTTAAGTCATGCATGAATTTTCTTCAAATGATTTTGGCTATTGTTAAAATTTTTTTGCAGTATATGGCTTGTAGAAAATTAAAAAACTCAACAAATCCACTTCCTTTAAAAACATTTTACTGTTGCATTATGCAGACAAATATAAAAGCTAACCTGGAAATAAGAGAAATGAGCTACAATTTTAATGAATGTAATGAGCATCAAAAAAGAGACAAACAAAACTTAAAATATTAAGAAAACACAGAAAAAAGCTCAAGCGTATATATTTTTGTGAACCCTTTGTTCAGTTTGCTGTATTCTAATAGAGAAATAGAAACAATCTGTACTCCATGTCGGCAGAAATTTGATTCATTGTTGTAAAACTGGGCAAATAAATGAATGCAATTTATAGAAAAGTCTTTAAAGAAAGGTATTATTTTATAATTAGCACCAAACCTGAAATAGATTTTGGAGAAATCTGAGTCTAAATTTAGAAGAGACAGAAATGAATTAAAGAGTTAAGTTTGGGAATACGAGAATGGGTGAGAAGTAAGCGACTGACCTTTGGGGACTGCACAGGGAAAACAGAAAGTGATAAAATTATTTTTAGAAGAGAACTTGAGGGTTTATGGATTACTAAACTATATACTGGGATATAATGAGATTAGGTCTGAGGAATTATTTCAGGAAAATGAAGAGAATATATTTATTGAACCAAAAGTCAATATGGTTTAATAGGGAACCTCTGGAAGGCCGCTCTGAGTCTGAACCAGCAGGAAGCAGCGTTGGCAGGCCGTCAGGACGTTCTCCCAGAGCCAGTGCTCAGCAGTGAGATTTGAGAGGGCAGCGACTGTATGTTAATTCTTGTTGACTTTGCAGAAAAGAAAATGCTCCAAAATGCTTTCTGTGGAAAACTGATGTACTTGAAATCACTACAATGCTTATGAATTTTTCTATAGATTTAGCATAAGGATTGATTGCCGCAATTTAGAGTGAAAAGTTTCGTTCACTCAATGGGAAAAGTTGAGTTAATATCTCTCTCTTCCACAGATTGTCTTCATATTAGCTATTGAGGAACTATATAGAAAAAATTTAATCTAGAAAACCACTATTACATTAAAGTACATGCTCAGTTTTTGATAATATTATCACTCATAGTGGAATTATATCCTTTAAGTGAAACCACCACAGATTATTTTTATATATGATTGAAATGTCTCATTTTGAAAAACTGGTTTATAAAGGTTTGAAAGATTCTAATTAGAACTACCTTTAACTTTAGCTCTGTGGGTTGTGTCAGTGGAGATCGGCTTGTCTATGTGCAAAAGTTTCCTGGGCTCATTCACGGGTGCAGAAGAACTCTAAGACATCCCACACGAAGTAAAGGGCAGAGAGACATCTTCCAGACAGGGGTCAGTAAGACATGGAAGAGCAGGCTGTTTAGTCTATTCTAAGATGGCCTCTTGAGTGACAGTGTATGTCATGTGTACCAAATTATGTTAAAATTAATTGAAGAACATTATTTTTTTCTGGATTCCCTTTGTTGTGGAACGTTTTAAATTGAACATTAATAGTTATTTTTGAAAATTTTCTATATCTCTTATTAGAGTACATGACTACCTTAGCACAACAGAAAAAAATACAGACTCTAGAATTAGATTGCCTTGGTTTCTGTCTTGACCCCTAACATTGCTAGCTATGTGTCTTTGGGCAAATTACTTAACCTTTCTGTGTGTATGGTTATTGATCTGGAAATAGGGATAGCAGTGATTTCTCATTAGAGTTGCTATGGACATAAGGGTATTAGATAAGTATTAGAAGAGTATCTGGAATAAAATAACTACTCAATAAAGGTTAGCAATCATTAATTTATCTTTGTATTTATCACAGGACTTACCAAAGTGCCTCATAGTAAGTGTTCAGTATATATGTATTTGATGAATTAATGCATAATAACCTTTCCAAGGCAATTACAAAATCGTTACATTTCATTGAGCCCAAGTATATGCCAGCCACTGTGCTGGTGTGTTTTTACATGATCTCATTTAGTATTTCCTATGACCCAGTATGGTGATTATTAATCTTTACATAAGAGAAGGCTAAGGCTGAAAGATTAAGTAATTTGCTTATTATCACAAAGCTAGTAAGACAGAGCCAGACTAAAAAACTGAAGTCTATTTGACTCCAAAGGTTTGCTTCTTTTGTGTATGTTATAACACTTGATTATTCATTCGTTCATTAAATTGCTATTATGTATAATGTGCTGTTGCTGAAACTTCACTGAATGTTGGTGAAGCTTCAGAGCTATATGACACATGGCTCATATTCTCATGGATCTTATTGTTATAGGGAGATATCATGCAAAAATAACTAACATAAAAGGCAGATCATGTTTTGTGCCATTCAAATGGCACTTAACAGAAAGCTATAGAGATTCAGAGAATAGAGTCTCTCCTGTTTTATGAAAGTGGGAGCAAGGTAGGATTTCCAAGGGTCAAAAACAGGGGTGGAATAACCAATTCAAGCTGAGACATCTGAAGGAGGATGAGTATTGTTAGTAAGGTCTAAGGCCCAAACCAAATCTGGCAGAAGTTGGGCTGGGCCATAAAATACTGATGATGGTAGAGAACTTTATCAGTCAGGATTCCATCTGAGAAACAGAACTAGTAGGATGTACATACACACACACATTTATTTCAAGGAATGGATTGCACAGTTGTTGGAGGGCTGACTAGGCAAGTCTGAAATCCGTATGGCAGGCCCTCAAGAAAGACAGGCTGGAAACCCTTGGGTGGGAGGTGACCATGGATGGAATTCCTTCTTCAGAGACACAGCAGTTCTGTCTCAGTTCTGTTCTTAATGCCTTCAGATTGGTTGTATCAAGCCCACCCAGATTATATGGGATGATCTCCTTTATGTAAAGTCAGCTGATTATAGATGTTAATCATATCTACAAAATAACTTCATGGCAACAACTAGGTTAGTATTTGATTGAATAACCAGATAGTGTAACCTGGCCAAGTTGACGCATGACACTGACCATCACAGGTACTAATGATGGACAAGGCCAAAAAGATAAATTGGGAAGGATTCGAATGGCAGGAGAAACAGTTTGAATAGTGAACTAATCAAATAGGATTTGGGGAAGATAAGTCTCTAGTGATCTGAAAGCTGATTTGGATCAACAGAGATAGGATGACATTAAATGTCTTAGGAAATTATTTTACTGGTCCAAGTGTGTAGTTGTCAGTTTATATAGGGTAGCAGATAAACATATAGTGGAAAATAAAGATGTGCTAAATATTCCACAGGAAGAATTGATGCAACAGAGGAATACTTTGTATGTGGGGAAAAAGAAAAATATCCATTTTCATCTTAGCTAAAAGGGAGAATGATCATGCCATTAAAAGATTCCAATCGTTTCACTCATTTTTGGAACCCACTGGTTACAAATTAATCTGCTGAATTTAAGAGAGCTGTTTAAGAATTATTTCTCTCTTGGGAAATAATGTAATAACATTTACATTGAGATGTTTGCAGATTTTTTTTTTTGCTGAGGAAAATTTGCCCTGAGCTTATATCTGTTGCCAATCTGCCTCTTTTTTTACTTGAGGAAAATTAGCCCTAAGCTAATATCTGTGCCAGTCTTCCTGTATTTTGTATGTGGGTCACTGCTACAGCATGGCTGACCAGTGGTGTAGGTCTGGGCCTGGGATCCGAACCTGTGAACCTGGGCCGCCACAGCGGAGCACGCCAACTTAATCACTACATCACATGGCCAGTCCCCAAGATGTTTTCAGTTTTAAAGTAATAGTTTTCTGCTTTAATGTTACAATTCTTTTACCTTCTTTTTTAAGACATATTTTAGTTCTACATTCTTCCATTTTATAGAAAATTCTATTTCAAAAATTCATGTTTAATATTCATACTGTGTCTGTTTTAGATCATATGTGGATATAAAATAATAGTTGGTTTCAAAAGTATTATTCTATGTAGAATTCATTAGTTTTTATTTTTTTTAATGAGCAGTGACAGCATTAATACTAGATCATTGGGAATTCTGCATATTATCCTGTGTACTCTGTAGTGATGTTTTTCAAACTGCAGGTTATGCTCCGTGAAAAAAATTGGGTCATAAAATCAATGCAGTGCATCATGAGAGGCATGTATTTAAAGATGAAATAGAACAGAAGAGAAAAAGAAAAGAAATTTTCAGAATACATATAGTAAACATCAATCTATTCCATAAAATTGTGGTTCATAGTCCTAATAGTCTGAAGCCACTGCCTTTAAGCAGTAATCTGCCTTTAAATAGTACCAAAGACTTCACTAGATTTAATTAATTTAAATCATAAAATAGTGATAGTGGGGAGCTGCTTAAAAGAGCAATTAAATTTTTAATAGGAGAGATATCCACATGTAAGTTTAACCACATCCCCACTGAATATAACATCTTAAAATAATTTCTGAAATATGCATATAAACATAGTAGGAAAATATAGTAAAATGTAAATATAGGTTCATTTATGTGCTCTTTCATTCACACATGTGCTTCTTCATTTGAATTCAGCTCCTAATATATGCCATCCCTCCTGAGACTCACATATAATAAGCAAAATAATGCTTTTTTTTTTTGAGGAAGATTAGCCCTGAGCTAACATCCATGCCCATCTTCCTCTACTTTATATGTGGGACGCCTGCCACAGCATGGCTTGCCAAGAGGTGCCTTGTCCTCACCGGGATCCAAACCGGTGAATCCTGGGCCACCGAAGTAGAATGTGCGCCCTTAACCGCTGTGCCACTGGGCCGGCCCCAATAATGCTTTTTTGAGAGACACCTGATAAGAAAATAATAAGTATATTTTTATTTGTTAATAGAATATTCACTAGCATTATTTATATAGTATCTTATAGTACATAGTGTATATATATATATATATATTAGTATACATAATGTAGTATTAGCACAATATTTTATTTATTAACACAGTATTCCAGGCTGTAATAACTGCAATGGAGAAAAATAAAGCAGGCTGTTGAGACTGGGAGAAGGAGGAAAGCGAGTGCCACGTTACCTAAAGTGGTCAGGGAAGACCTCTGAGCAGGGCAGAGGCCTAAAGGAAGTGAGGGAGTGAGGCACGGGACTGGATGGGAGAAGAGTATTCCAGACACAGCTAGTAGGTGGAAGCTGGGACCATGCTTGCCTAGTCAAGGACCAGCCTGGGGCCAGGGTGGTTGGAACACAGAGAAGTAGAGAAAATATAATATAAAGGCACCCGTGGAGTAGAGTGGGGGTGGGGGAGGGGGGTGTCCTGTAGTTCTTGCTGGGCCCGTTAGCCACTGTAAAATTTGAGAAGCCCTCAATTTAGAGAGTTTTGAGAGAAAGAGTGACAAGACCTGAGACACATTTTTAACAGGAATTAGCTGCCAGGAGGCAACAGCATGCACACACTGGAAGTCTGGGGCAGGAGTGCAGGCAAGGAAGGTGTGTTGTGACTTGCAGCTGAGTAGGAGCTGAGGGAGAGAAGTAGTGGGCGTCTGAGTATGTTTTCAAGATAATGCTGACAGGATCTCTAGATGGATTGTGTTGATGAAAATAATCCATAACCAATCTATAAATGAAAATTTGGGTGAGTTTATTCTGAGCTGAAATCTGACGAACATAGTCCGGGGCCTTTCTTCCTGAAGGAAGAAAGGGCACCAAAGAAGTGAGGTATACAGAGTGGTTATATACCCCCACACAGGACGTTTCGCATATGATTGAAATGTCCCTCCCACAATAGTCACAAGATTGCCCTGTTGGCACAGCGCTTGATGGACACAGAAGGTAGTGGGTCTGCCATCTTGGTGGGCATAGCAGGAGGCAAGTCTATTGTCTCGAGCTGGGTGGTTACAGGTGAGCGCAGCAATCAGTTCCTAGCCTAAGGAAAGATGCTTAATCCTTAAGGAAATGCCAACTTTGGGAGGGGGAGGGAAGTTGCACCTTAATCTCAAGGGCCTTTGTTCTTGCCATAGGGGATATCTAAAGCAGATACACAATGCATGCTCAACGGCCTTGGTCAGGTCCTTTTGGAAAGACAAGGTGAGGCCGAATTAGGTTTATACCAAATGGCTTCCCTGGGGAGAAAGAACAGGCACGTGAAACAAAGAATTTTGGAAGAAAACTAAATAGATGATGGCCAACAAAATAAAATATGAATGTCAAAGAGAGGTTTAAAAACAAAGATTGTTATGTTTTAATGATTTCTAAAGGTAGCAGAGTTTCATATGTGAAACATGCATTGTTTGCCACCAGATGTGTTTGATGAGAAAGAAGGTTTGACTGAGCTGAGTCTTCAGATCTTCCTGCCTCAGTGAGTTGTGTGGTTACTAGCCATCCTTTCTCAACCTTCACAACCTAATCTTCCTCAACATTTATATCCTATAAGCTTTTATTGGGCCTCAAAAAGCAACAAAGAACACACAAAGAAACAAAACCCAGACAGAATCTCAGATATGACAGTAAGTGGTTAAAACTTGAGGATTCTAACCTTAGTAGTTGAGATCCCCATCTTAGCCACTTACATTTGAAACTTCTAGCTAAACCTGTTCAGTAGTCATTGATATAGGGAAATCAGAACCTAGCAGCACCCCGCGAGAGAACACTTCCATTGACACTACCAGAATTTTATATCTAGGTTCAAATTCCAGCTCCCATAGCTGAATTACGTAACTTTTCTATCCTTGAGTTTTCTTATTTGTAGAATGAGATTAATGATTGTACCTGCCTCAATGGATTGTTATGAGATTTAAATGAGTAAATATATTAAAAAACCCTCAGACCAATGTCTTTCATTAAAAGCTTATTATTAAAATCTTTATTGTAGAGAATGTCTTGTCAACTCTAGAGTTGTACTAGTTATTATCATCTCTTGAGAATAATTTAGCATTTGCGCTACTATCTGAAAAACAGAACAAACTTCTTAGAGTATGTGTCAGGGATTGTATCTTTTCTGTTTACATCAGAAACAGGGAGGCCAGCCCAAATAGCTGCAGGGGCAGCCTGAGAGTTTCAGTGGGGAGGGAATGGCTTTTCCTGCAAGCAGGGCAGGAGACTCAAGACCTCCCACCAAGTAGGTTTACACACAAGAGAAGGCTTTGATTGTTGAAGAAAAATACCATTGTAATCATACATTCCTATTACCTTTGGTTTTCAACAACTTGCTCCAAATCTGGAACAAGATGTTAATGCAAAGATTATCTTGGCTTAAAATCAAATATAGAAATATAAGGAAATGGAGTTTTATAAGTAAGAAGCTAATGAAGAGAGACAGTTGCAACATTATGTGGCCTAATGAGTCATGGTAAAGAAAGCTTTTAATATAAATCATTTTACTAATGCCTCTCAAATTATTTTTGGTGAATATATGATAAATTACCTTTCAATGAAATGTTAATATTGGTTTATGACTTAGGAGAAAATGTGGGTCTTAGAAGTAAGTGATATCTACAGCTGTGTCAAAAAAAAAAAAAATCAGCAAAGAAAACATATTCTAACTGAACCCTGTGGAATCATTAAAAGTTGGGCAAAAGGTACTTCTCTGTAACCATGAGATGCATTGCTAAAACATCCAAAATGGTTTAGACTTCCAAATTCATAAGATTCTTTAAAGCAGCTTTGTACTAGCAGCAAACATAAGCATTTGCCAATTTTGCTCGTTTTGGATACCAGGGGGAATGTAAAAAACATGAAGAGCTCAACTGCGTTCCATATAATTCATTTCAGTTGTTCAAAAATGAGTTTTTAGTTAATCTCAAAGCAAAGGAACCACTCAAAAAAATCAATTTTATGTAGAGCCGTTTAAAAAAGTTTTCTTAGATTTTAGAACTGGTCTCAATAATGCAAATATATACAACTTACAGTCATTCCAAACATTTTAAAATTGAAGAATGAGCATATAAATTGAACCTTAACTGTCATTTTCTCCAATTAAAAAATGATATATACTATCATATATATTGATTCTGCATCTGTAGCCGTTTGAAAATGTCCTTTTATATGCCAAAGCAATACTGACACGTATTTAGAAGGAAATTAGAAGCTATAAAATGTTATTTTTTCATTACCTTCTTTAGAGTGGGAAGCTATAAGCATTTTTTATGCTAAACAATGTGAAAACAAATAAGAACATAGTAATAACTGGCAGTTTGTTGAATTGTGACTTTGTTTTGGAAAAAGAGAAATGACAATAAATACTTAACATTACTAACCTCACAATTCTTCAGATGCATTAAAAAAAAATTTAATTTCTAAAAAACATATGCCTATTTTAAAGAAGATGCTTAGTTCTCCCCCCACCCCACTAGGTTTTTCCTGGTAACTGAAATAGTTATTAAACATAATTTTGAAGGCCATCATCATTGTAAACTATTATTCTACATATATGAGAATGTTCTAAAAAAGTGTAATGTAGCTGCTAGAAAGTACTGAATAGAAACTAAAAACTTCAAATTAATTATTTTTTATAACATTTTACTACAGACTACAGTGTCTTTTTTCTTAAAAAAAAAAAAAGACGTCTGTTACAGATTCAAAGACTTTTAGTGTTGAAAGGACTTTGGGACTCATTTATTCCAACTCCATCATTTTCTTGATAAAGTAAATTGAGGCCCAGAGAGGTTAGGTGCTTTGCTCAAGCCTACACAACAAGATACTAGCAAAATTAGGTCTAGAAATCAAGTCTCCTATTCAACATCCATTTTTCTTTCCATTGTAATATACTGTTTCCAATTTTAAAGAGGTTGATCTGCGTAGCCAGTCAATGAATGAACCCAAAGACAAAATAGAATATGTATATATGTCTGCCTTTCGTATATATGTGAAATTGATTTGTCTCTGGAGTTCTGTCTATTAGTTGAGTCTTTGGACATCATTTAAAACCAGCCAGGAGTTTGACAGAGATGTGAGCAAAGCAGACTAAATAAAGTCTACATATTTGCATCCCTAACAGAGAGTCCACAAAGTCCAAGCTTTTGTAAAGTATTTTATTTCCCTTATTCTGCCTTGCTGAATGATATTTCTATTAGTATTATAATCCCTGAATAAAAATGCTTTGCTGTTATCTATGTCTTTCAACGCTTCTTCAGCTTAAGAGCACTTACTTATAAATGGGGAATTTTCTGAATGTTTGATACATTTATTTCATATTTCTATGTGGATATGTTTGGTACTATGTGAAATAATGAGAAAGCTTGTCATAGCCAAAGAATGTTTGTGAAAAAGGAAAAGTCTGATTTGTTCTCCAAGAGGTTAAGCAGTAGCATTCTGCAGCCTAGAATATGAAACTTGGGGATCTGAGCAGAAAGGACACGGCGGGGGTCGGGGGGGAGCAGCCATGTTTGAAAAAGGTAAAAAAAAATTAATGTTTTATCAAGATCATTTCAGTGGCAGTTTTGATGAATAACTGAAATAAGCAAATGTGTAATAAAGGAAAATTACCAAAAAGGGGAGCGTTTTGGAAAAGGGGCGGAGCAAAATGGCAGGGTGAGCTGACCCAGGACTCTCTCCCCTCCAAAATACAACAAAGGAGTGGGAAAACTGAATTTCAGAGAATAAATCTAATGCCAACACATTAGAGACCTACAATACCAAGAAGGCAGAGAACAGAGACCTTGCTGATGGCCTCGGAGAAGCTGGAATGGGGTAGGAGAGAACGTCGCTCCTTCCCCTAGAGTCTGCGATCCCTGCTGCAAGGGTCCGGGAAGGAGTTGGGGAGGGGCCACACAACAGGGGGATCATCCAGGACTCCTGCCACTGGTACAGTGGAAACCTGCTGATGGGGGAAAGCTTCTGTGCCCAGGGACCCCATAAACCCAGGGCCTTGGGAGACCAGAGAACAGAACTGATCCAAATCCAGATCAGCATGTGAGAAAAGCAGCCCCTCCCTCACAGAAAAGCTCACTGGGCGCCGCCATCTTTCCCGAAGGCGGAGAGCTCAGAACACCTGGCTCTCGACACTCATCTAGTGGCAACAGGCTGTAACTTCAACCAAATTCTACCACCATGCGAAAAAACCACTCCTCTACCATCCAGCACTTTATAAAAGCACCAGACTAGAAGGAAAACAATAAAAACATATAATTAAGTCCTGAGGACTTGGAATTAAGTAAACTAAGTAACAATGAGTTCGGAGCAGCTGTAATCAAAAAACTCAATGAGGTAGAGAGAAAGATAGAGAAACAAGCCAATGAGTTCTGGAGTTACTTCACAAAAGAGATTGAAACTATAAAGAAGAATCAAACAGAATTACTAGAGATGAAAAACACAATGGACCAGATGAAACAGAATACAGATTCCCTGAATGCCCGTGTAGACACCATAGAAGAGCAAATTAATGTAATTGAAGATAGACAGGCTGAATGGCTCCAGACAGAGGAAGAAAGAGAACTAAGAATTAAAAAAAACGAGGAAAATCTCCGAGAGATAGTGGATTCAATGAGGAGTAAGAACTTAAGGGTCATAGGAATTCCTGAGAACGTGGAAAAGGAAAATGGAGCAAAAACTGTGCTTAATGAAATTATAGAAGAGAACTTCCCAAGTCTAGGGATTGACAGAGAAATGTGTGTAGAGGAAGTTTTCAGATCTCCTAGATATGTCAATGTAAAAAGACCTACTGCAAGGCACATAGTAGTACAAATGGCAAGAAGAAAAGACAAAGAAAGAATACTCAGGGAAGCAAGAAAGAAGAGAATAACCTACAAAGGAGCTCCTATTAGACTTTCAGCGGATTTCTCTACAGAAACCTAACAAGCTAGGAGAGAATGGAGTGACATATTCAAAGCTTTAAAAGATAAAAATCTTCAGCCTAGAATACTCTATCCAGCAAGAATTTCCTTCAGATATGAAGGAGAAATTAAATCTTTTCCAGACAAACAAAAGTTAAGGGAATTTGTAACTAAAAGCCCTCCACTGCAAGAAATCCTCAAGAAGGCTCTCATACCTGAAAAAAGAAAAAAGGGAGAAAGGGGTCACAAACCACAGACTAGGGAGACTGATGGATAGAACCAGAACAGGATAGCAAATATTCAACTAGAGCATTAGGGTAAAGGTAAGGAAACTACCAAAGCAAGGACGATCGTATCACTCTAACTACAAATTCATAACACGAGTTGGAATAAGAAATGAAAATAATTATTTAGGAGGGGAAGAGCAAAGGGTCTAAATCAGTATAGGCCAAGTAAGTAAGAGACCACCAGAGAATAGACTATATTATACATGAGAGTCTAAATACAAACTTCAGGGTAGACACTAAACTAAAAAACAGAACAGAGCCACAAAACATAAATAAGGAAAAATCTAAGAAACCCAGCATAAGAGATTACCATATTAAATGGGTAGGCTAAAGCGCACAGGAAAAGAAATGCAGGTAAACAAGATAATGAGTGACAGATTGACAGCATTAAGTCCACGTGCATCAATAATCACTCTCAATGTAAACAGATTGAACTCTCCAATAAAAAGACACAGAGTGTCAAAATGGATTAAAGAACAAGATCCAACAATTTGTTGCCTCCAGGAAACACACCTCAGCCCCAAGGACAGACACAGGCTCAGAGTGAAGGGGTGGAAGACAATACTTCAAGCTAATAGCAAGCAAAAGAAAGCAGGTGTTGCAATTGTTATAGCAGACGAAACGGATTTCAAAATAAGGCAGGTAAAGAGAGACACAGAGGGACAATATATAATGATCAAAGGGACACTTCATCAAGAAGAAATAACGCTTATAAATATCTATGCAGCCAACAAGAAGCACCAAAGTTCATAAAGCAACTATTAACAGACCTAAAGGAAGATGTTAAAATCAACACAATAATAGTAGGGGACCTCAACACCCTACTCACATCAATGGACAGATCATCCAGACAGAGAATCAACAAGGAAATAGGAGCTAAATGAAAAACTAAAACAATTGGACTTAATAGATATATAGAGAGCACTCCATCCTAAAACAGCAGAATACACATGCTTCTCAAGTGCACATGGAACATTCTCAAGGATAGACCATATGCTGGGAAACAAGGCAAGCATCTACAAATTTTAAAAAATTGAAATAATAACAAGCATCTTCTCCAATCATAATGCTATAAGGCTAGAAATTAATTACAAGAAAAAAGCTGAGAAAGGCACAAAGATGTGGAGACTAAACAACACACTACTGAACAAGCAATGGATCATTGAAGAAATTAAAGAAGAAATCAAAAAATACCTGGAAACAAATGAAAATGATAACATGCCATACCAACTGATATGGGATACAGCAAAAGCTGTATTAAGATGATTAAAAATGCATCACAATACAGGCACATCTTAACAAACAAGAAAAATCCCAAATAAGCAATCTTAAACTACACCTAACTGAACTAGAGAAAAAAGAACAAATAAAGCCCAAAGTCAGCAGAAGGAGAGAAATAATAAAAATCAGAGCAGAAATAAATACTATTGAAATGAAAAAGGCAGTAGAAAGGGTCAATGAAACAAAGAGCTGGTTCTTTGAGAAGATAAATAAAATCGACAAACCCCTAACCAGACTTACAAAGAAAAAAAGGGAGAAAGCTCAAATAAACAAAATCAGAAATGAAAGAGGAGAAATAACAACAGACTCTGCAGAAATACAACGGATTATAAGAGAATACTACGAAAAACTATATGCCAACAGAACGGATAACCTAGAGGAAATGGATAAATTTTTGGACTCCTACAATCTCCCAAAGCTCACTCAAGAAGAGGCAGACAATTTGAACAGACCAATCACAAGGAATGAGATTGAAATAGCAATCAAAAACATCCCAAAGTATAAAACCCCAGGACCAGATGGCTTTCCTGAGGAATTCTACCAAACTTTCAGAGAGGATTTAATACCTATCCTTTTCAAGCTATTCCAAAAAATTAGGGAGGATGGAACACTTCCTAACACATTCTATGAGGCCAACGTCACGCTGATACCAAAACCTGACAAAGACACCACGAAAAAAGAGAACTATAGGCCAATATCACTGATGAACATAGATGCAAAAATTCTAAACAAAATTTTGGCAACCAGAATTCAGCAATTCATCAAAAGAATCATACATCAGGATCAGGTGGGATTCATACCAGGATCACAGGGATGGTTCAACATCTGCAAATCAATCAACGTGATACACCACATCAACAAACTGAGGAATAAAAACCACATGATCATGTCAATAGATGCAGAGAAGGTGTTTGACAAGATCCAACAGCCATTTATGATAAAAACTCTGAACAAAATGGGCATAGAATGAAATTACCTCACATAATAAAGGCCATATATGACAAACCCCTAGCCAACATCATACTCAATGGGCAAAAACTAAATGCCATCCCCCTGAAAACAGGAACGAGACAAGGATGCCCTCTGTCACCACTCTTATTTAACAGAGTACTGGAGGTCCTGGCCAGAGCAATCAGGCAAGAAAAAGGAATAAAAGGAATCCAAATAGGGAGGGAAGAAATGAAACTCTCGTTGTTTGCAGATGACATGATCTTATATATAGAAAACCCCAAAGAATACATTGGAAAACTATTAGAAGTAATCAACAACTACAGCAAAGTTGCAGGGTACAAAATCAATTTGCATAAATCAGTAGCATTTCTATATTCTAATAATGAACTAACAGAAAAAGAACTCAAGAACACAATACCATTCACAATCACAACAAAAATAATAAAATACCTCAGGGTAAATTTAACTAAGGAAGTGAAGGACCTATATAATGAAAATTACAAGGCCTTTCTGAGAGAATTGGCTGACGACGTAAGGAGATGGAAAGACATTCCATGTACATGGATTGGAAGAATAAACATCATTAAAATGTCCGTTCTACCTAAAGCAATCTACAGATTCAACGCCATCTCGATCAGAATCCCAATGCCATTCTTTACAGAATTAGAACAAAGAATCCTAAAATTCATATGGGGCAACAAAAGACCCCGAATTTCTAAAGCAATCCTGAGAAAAAAGAACAAAACGGGAGGCATCACAATCCCTGACTTCAAAACATACTACAAAGCTACAGTAACCAAAACAGCATGGTACTGGTACAAAAACAGGTGCACAGATCAATGGAACAGAATTGAAAGCCCAGAAATAAAACCACACATCTATGGACAGCTTATTTTCGACAAAGGAGCTGAGGGCATACAATGGAGAAAAGAAAGTCTTTTCAACAAATGGTGCTGGGAAAACTGGAAAGCCACATGTAAAAGAATGAAAATTGACCATTCTTTTTCACCATTCACCAAAATAAACTCAAAATGGATCAAAGACCTAAAGGTGAGACCTGAAACCATAAGGCTTCTAGAAGAAAACGTAGGCAGTACACTCTTTGACATCAGTATTAAAAGGATCTTTTTGGACACCATGTCCTCTCAGAGAAGGGAAACAATAGAAAGAATAAGCAAATGGGACTTCATCAGACTAAAGAGCTTCTTCAAGGCAAATGAAAACAGGATTGAAACAAAAAAACAACCCACTAACTGGGAAAAAATCTTTGCAAGTCATATATCTGACAAAGGCTTAATATCCATAATATATAAAGAACTCTCACAACTCAACAGCAAAAAATCAAACAACCCAATCAAAAAATGGGCTGGAGACATGAACAGACATTTCTCCAAAGAAGATATACGGATGGCCAATAGGCACATGAAAAGATGCTCATCATTGCTGATAATCAGGGAAATGCAAATCAAAACTACACTAAGATATCACCTTACACCCATTAGAATGACAAAAATATCTAAAACTAATAGTAACAAATGTTGCAGAGGTTGTGGAGAAAAAGGAACCCTCATACACTGCTAGTGGGAATGCAAACTGGTGCAGCCACTATGGAAAACAGTATGGAGATTCCTCAAAAAATTAAAAATAGAACTACCATACGATCCAGCCATCCCACTACTGGGTATCTCTCCAAAGAGCTTGAAGTCAGCAATCCCAAAAGTCCTATGTACCCCAATGTTCATTGCAGCATTATTTACAATAGCCAAGACATGGAAGCAACCTAAGTGCCCATCAACAGATGAATGGATAAAGAAGATGGGGTACATATATACAATGGAATACTACTCAGCTGCAAAACAGAATGAAATCATTCCATTTGCAATAACATGGATGGACCTTGAGGGAATTATGTTAAGTGAAATAAGCCAGCTAGAGAAGGATAATCTGTGTATGACTCCACTCATATGAGGAATTTAAAAACGTGGACTAAGAGAACAGTTTAGTGGATACCAGGGGAAAGGTGGGGTTGGGGGTGGGCACAAAGGGTGAAGTGGTGCACCTACAACACAAATGACAAACATTAATGTACAACTGAAATTTCACAAGATGGTAACCTATCATTAACTCAATGAAATAAAAAGTAATAGCTATCACATATAGGATTCACCATGCGCCAAACTATTCTAAACACTTCAATATATTAACAATTTAATTCTCCCAATGAGTCAATGAGATCAGTCTAGTATTATTCCCATTTTACAGATTAGAAAACTGAAACACAGAAAGATTAAGTAACTTGCTAAAAATCTTACAACTTACAAATAGTAGAAGCAGGACTCAAATCCAGGCATTTTGTCTCCGGAATCTGAACTCTTAATATCAAACTGACTCTACTGTTATACATATTGCATAAAATAGGGGATGGTCATTGATAGTAATAATGATAATGCCTTCAGCAACAATGACAACATACATTCTGAGGCCCAGTGGCATCTTCAGGGGAGAATGAAGATGTTATGGTCTCTTAAACTAATGAAAATAAACATTTCATGATCTAAGACTTCATATATGCTGCCAATGGCACAGAAATGACACTTCTGATCCCTTCTTCCTTATCATCTACCCATTTTCAGAAATATCACCTTCATCATGACTATCCAAAACTAAATTAATGTTTTCCCTGTCTCACAGTCTAGGGTTATAAAAAAAAAAGGGGGGGGGGGAAGCGTGTTTTGAATGAGGACCTGAAAGAAATGAGAAATGAAAATGGAGAGGAAGGGCTTGTTATGGGAGGTAATATGGAGCAGGAAGCACCAGAGTTTGGGAAATTATTTAGATGTAAACATCAGATCAGTACTATCAATGAGTCATCTGGTTGCATTTCAAATGTTGATTAGAAAGATATTAGGTGTAAGAAAGTTGCCTCCAGAGTTCTCTCTTTGTCATTTGATTTGGGTGCTGTGAGAAAAGGCATGTGGCCAGGTCACTTCAGAGATAAAATCTCTTTCAAGACAGACCAAGATCCCAGCTCACTGTGTTCTTACATTTTAGGACACATTTGGAGGAAGTAATCTTTCATCCCTACAAAATATGTACATAAATACATATATTTTAAATCAAACTGAAGTCATTTTTGTCTTTCTTCTAATCTTATGAACTGTGGGAAACTTCATCTCCAGAGCAGTTATGCATATTTTTACATTTGAGAATGGTCTCCTGTTGTGTGTCTATTTCTTCAGTTGCCAAAAAAGTGTTTATCATCTTCCCTTTTTTCTTCCTGCTGGAACTCAGCAATTCCTTTTTCGAACCTTTAAAAATTGTATTCAAAAAGGTAAAAGCAGAGTCCCGTGTCAGTCTTTATATCAGATAGTGTTGGAGCGCCTCCTTTCTCTGTAACTTGCGTAGTTGTGGATAGCAAAGCAGTAAAAAGAAAGGCCACAGAGGAGTTAAAGATTTGGTATGGTTTATGCAATAAACCATAGGCTGAGAAAAGATGCATCTCAAAGTATAGTGAACAGAGGACAAAGCATAGAAGAAGGAATTGTTCTAATAATAGGTCTGCACTGTATTGTTTTCTAAGAAGAATAACTGTATTACTTTGTAAACATGATATATACTAATTATGAAAATTCAAGCTGTACAGAAAAGCACAGAAGTATGGAAATCAACACATTTCTCAAAACCCCACCAGGCAGAAATAACCTTGTGTGAACTTTTGGTTGACAGTAGTCCAGGCATCTCTCTTGGACAAATGCACATGCAAGAATAGATATATGGATAAAAATTTATATTCAACAATACAGAAACAACTCTATACCAATAACTTGTAAGCATTTTACATCTATCATCTCATTTAATCTTCACAAATGCCTAGTGAGATTGGGACTATTAGTTTCCCCAATTAAACAGTGAAATCATAGCCTTAAACTGCAAATAGTTAACTAGTTACGAAAAGTGAGGCTGAGAATGGATAGATAGTTAAGAAGAATTAACTTTATAAGAAGGAAATTATAACGTGCGTGCTATTTTACAGTAGAAAGCATTGAAGTTGACTTGAATTTAACAGCAGAAAAAACGTTGGAATGAATCAAAGGAGGTACTAAATTTCAGATACATATGTCTTTGCCAAAAGGCATATTAGTTCCTAAAAGATTGCTCTAGGGTTAAAGGAAGACGATTATGAAAGTCATTAAGTGTTTGGCCTGCGCATGGTTTTCCTTCGCAGCATGGTTTGGTGTTTGACAGTGTGTATATATGAATGATGAGGTGAATAACCTACTTACATTTCCTACTCCCGGCATGCTCCACTCCCCAGTTTTTGTTGCTTGTTCAGTTTTACTTGCCAAGATTTGCAACATTTAAATTTTGTTCTGAAACTATAATTCCCCCAGTAGTTTAATCTTAATTACATATTGAAATGGATTCAGATCACCAAGACTCCATTTACCATTTCCTCTCTACTCCTGAGATCTTTATTTGGTGTCGACTTTCCTCTTCAAAAACTTTTTCAAAAAAATCTCAGCAGCTCCAGTATTTGGTGTGGTATTTCACATTTGAGAATGTGAAATATCATGTAGATATCATCTTAGATCTCTCTTCGTAGCCTGTCATCTTAGATGTTTCTTTCCCTCCGAACATTAGTCTCTGATGCACAGTCTTCCCTCATTCTACTGTTGAGAAAATAGCTGAATTCACCTCACTTTCCCCCTGGCAGTTCTCTTACTTTTTCCTGTATGGATGCCTGAGACTTCATTCTTCATCATTAAATTTTAATAACATAACTTATGGGCCTGATTTAAGTCTCAGCAAACATCTCAAATGCCTTGGAACCAGAAGTCCTCAACTCTATTGGGAAGGCTACTCAGAAGGAGAAATGAGGAGAAAATGAGGCCTATGTTCTTCAAAATGTAACAACATAGTCACTTATTCAGAGAAATATATAAAGTGATTAAGGGTTATTATGCTGTTAGTCAACAGAAGCAACAGTTTTGGATCAGGCAAGGCTGTGTGCTATAATCAAAAGAGCACTGCGCTTTGGAGTCTCATAGAAATGAGTCGAAAGCAGACTGTACAACTTAATGGCAAGCCTCGTGTTTAGCTCAGTTTTCACATCTATAAAATGCACATGATACTTTCCTTATAAGACTTTTGTGACAGTTAAACGAGACAACATCTGTACAGTTCCTGGCACGTGGTTGGTGCTCACTAAATGTTAGTTTTTCTCTTTCAGATATGCCTACATTTAACAAAGATTCGATATAACGTTGTTCCTTTGGGAAAAAAGCTTCCACAGTTTCAAACAACCAATTTAACAGATTGTAGTTTTTAGAATACAGCACATTCATTAGTGATTAGTTTCTGGTTCTTTGCATGTTTGAATAGCATGACTATTCCAAGATTCAGTGTTATGAAATAGTAGAAGCAAGTTGAATAGACTTGCACAGTCCCCCTCTCTCCCTGCCCTGTCTCTCAGGCAGATTTTATCGGTGATGGAATTATTCTCGAATGATGATAGGCAAGGCAGCAATGGTTAATTACTTCCTAGGAGATTTAGAGTCAGAGAAGCATAAATCAGGCCCCCAGACTCTGCAGGTTCAGATAAGAAGTGGTACCCTGGGCAGCAAGCATACAATGAAGGAGCTTGATCTGCCTTTAGTTGATCCCCAGTTATAATCCTAAATAATTAAAGCTGGATCTCTAGCTCTGTCAGGTTTTGCATTTATTTCTGAGGATTACCACACCACTTACTCGGTTACAAGTCTGTTTTTATTGCTTATTAGAAAGGTATTGCTCCAGGCTTGCTCACACCAACATTTGCCCAAGTGACGGAATAAAAACAAAGCAAGTTTTACAAGCAGAAGAGCTATTTCCATTTGCAAATATTCAGACTAAATATATGCTACAGGAACTGTTGGGGGAAAATGAGTAAGACTGAATATGCTCAAGCATTGCCAGGAGAAACACGTCAATAAATTTAATTTTTTAAAAAAGTGTGTGGAAAGAGTGAGAAAGCAACAGCTAAATAATTTAAGAAATGAACTTAGAATTCTATGGAAGACTTTATGTGTTTTTGTGTGAATGTGGCAATAGCGAGTTAAAATAGTAAATCAAGTATTATAATCAATAAATTATTTGTCCTTTTGGAAAAGTAAATCAGACAGAGAAAAATTTATGGTGGAGATATGCAGAGCACAGACCTATGAGCATTATATCAATGATACTTGCCCAATGTTAGCATGGACTTGTATAATGAATTAGTGAATAAATACTACTTTTTATCATTGATTTAGTAAATTTCACAAGTAAAGTCGTTCTATGTGTTTTCTGGTGTAGTAAAAATTGCAAAGAATACAAACACACAGACATCATAGTAAATGATTCAAATAACAGGGCGTTAGTTAACTAAGTGAGTGCAGTGGCTCTTTCAACAGCCACCAATATAAAATGGAAATCTTTGTAGTTAAAAAAGTAGTTAACAGACTTTTACAAATTTAAATGATTTCGTTGTCAGTTTCACCATGAATCATTTCATGGTGAGATGGTGTGTATAACTGTATCCATAGGGAGTTTGATTTTAGGGCATAAATTAACAATCTTGTAACCTAGTTCTAAAGGCAAGTATATAATTCCAGAATAACTGATCAGCAAAAGACATGGATGTTTACTTTACAGTTGTTTATGGACTGGTTCAGCCTACTTCTCTCTAGCATGTTCTAGGTGCCAGACTCCAGGTGTATAAAATGCCTACCCCACAGTCTCGAGGATTACACAAGGTTGGATGATTGGAAGGACACACAAGACCCCTTGGATCTCATGTGTGTCTTTATTCATGTAAGACTTTAGTAAAGGCAATGAAAATGTTACGGGAAGAGAAAGAATGCACACAAAAGCATCAGCAGCCCGAGAAGCTTCCTGGCAGAGCTCTTTAGGGTCCTTGGGTAGCCACACAAGACTCATGTCCAGATTATGAACCACCAATATATCTAGAAGGAATTTTGGTTTCAGAAGACCTTGTTCTTATCTTGGCCAAGGATTAGTATCAGATTTCTGCACATCCCAGAGATACGCATATAGATGATTTGCTATCTTACACACTGTGGCACCTTGAGTTATACTGAGGAGCATCCGTGGGAAGGGTGAAGAAAGATTTCCTTTTGGAGATCAAGTACCAGTAGAAATGATCTTAGTGATTGAGGTGAGGTGGCCATTACAGTTGAGGGAACAGCATGCCCAATGTCCCAGAGACATCACAGAACATGACGTGTTTTAGAAAGTCTCACAGTTCAATATGGCTAGAGTATAGACAGTTTATAGTTAAATCGAGAAAGAATTATGAAGATAATCACTCAGTTGCATTTCTGGGTGACAGGAGTGTAGTGATAGACTTGAACTTAAGATAGGGAATAATGAGGTACCGGCTCAGATATCTCTTGGTTCTAGACATTGAATTTTAGGTCCTATGGAACATCTAAGTTGGAGATATCCCAGAAATAATTAAAAGCCCAGAATATAGAGCATAGTATTTTGTGACCACTCAGAAAACAGTAAACAACTAAAAGACTAATGTGGTGACCTCGCATTTTAAGAGCTCTAATAATTTCTGTCAGAAACTGTCATAAGTAGGAAAACAAACAAAAAGTTTTTTTTAAACCTGTTTCATGCTGTGAACTTACGTTAGAACAAACTACTGTTTTCAAGTTTCAATGCCGTCAAAGGAAAGGATGTTTTCACAATTATCTGAGGTGCTTGCAGAAGATCAGGTGAAAGCTGGCTTCGTGTGGAGAAGGGATTTGCCTTAAGAATTTAATTATGCCTTCTTCCACCATATGGAATCAAATGAGACAGTCCCTTCTTTCTGTTCCATTTTCTTTTTTTTTTTAAGGTTTCTTTTTTTTTTTTGAGAAAGATTGGCCCTGAGCTAACTGCCGCCAATCCTCCTCCTTTTGCTGAGGTAGGCTGGCTCTGAGATAACATCCGTGCCCATCTTCCTCTACTTCATATGTGGGACGCCTACCACAGCATGGCGTGCCAAGCAGTGCCATGTCCGCACAAGGATCTGAACCAGCGAACCCCGGGCCTCCGAAGTGGAACGTGTACACTTAACCGCTGTGCCACCGGGCCGGCCCTGTTCCATTTTCTTTTTTATCCAAGGATTTTAATTGACTTGCGAAATAGTTAATTAAGTTGAATTCATGTGTGTATGTACACAAATATACATAATGTACACACATGTATATACACACATATAAACGCATATATTATAAGAACTCTGAATTTATTACATCTTACAGATCAAAGGACAAATGGTATCAACTTTTAAATCTGACTGTCTTCATGTTGGCATAGCATCTTTCAAATACGCAATTTCTTGAAACCTGAAAAAACATAAAGCTCAATGTTTTTTTTCTGAGTGATGAGCCTGTTTCTTTCAAGTACTAAATAGCAAGGATCATCAACATTATATTGTTACGTGTACCTCATCCTGCCTCATGATAAAATGTCTAAAAAGTAATCACAAACATCAAAAAGCCGTTTCCTGTGAACTGCAAAGATACACGTCATTTAGAGTAGCGGCCTAAGACCCTTTGCAAACTGCCCTGACTCTTTGCCAAATATCAGGGCCTTATGTTTGTTTGTGCTTTTACATTCCAGGGAGGGAGTCAGAACTAATATTATTACATTTTTCAAATAGGAATACAACCTCAGAGTGCTTAAATTACTTGTGGAACGTCACTCCATGTAAAAAGTGAAACCTGGGCTTCCATGCATATAATGTTCTTTTAGGTTCTAACCTATTTGAAATGTAATGCTTTTCCTCTCCAAGCTACCTGCTTTAGTTTCAGAAACGTAAGAGTAGAGGAATAAATATATCGTCTAACTACTCCTATATATGTATATATATATATTTTTTTTCCTTTTTCTCCCCAAAGCCCCCAGGTACATAGTTGTATATTCTTCATTGTGGGTCCTTCTAGTTGTGGCATGTGGGACGCTGCTTCAGCATGGCTTGATGAGCAGTGCCATGTCTGTGCCCAGGATTCGAACCAACGAAACACTGGGCCACCTGCAGCGGAGCGCACGAACTCAACCACTCGGCCACAGGGCCAGCCCCTATATATATATATATTTTTTTTTTTTTGAGGAAAATTAGCCCTGAGCTAATATCTGCCACCAATCCTCCTCTTTTTCTGAGGAAGATTGGCCCTGAGCTAACATCCGTGCCCATCTTCCTCTACTTTATATGTGGGATGCCTGCCACAGCATGGCTTCCCAAGGGGTGCCGTGTCCGCACCCAGCATCCGAACCGGTGAACCCCGGACCGCCGAAGCAGATAAAGATAGTATTTTTATGATGTGTACAACTTTTATTTTGAATTTTACATTATAGCGACCTTCTGCATAGAAGTATATACAAAAGAGAAAGCTGCTTTTAAGAGTGGTGGGTTCTTAACCCATGGGAATGTTGCTACTGGCTACCCTATTGCACCATCCTTTTTTTTTTTTTTTTTTTAACCTTTACACTCCCTTTCTGCACTATCCTATACAAATAGACATTTTGGTAAGTAGGGCATGCATATCCTTGACGAGATTAAGTGCTACCACAGTGCTTTGTGGTACAAAGAAACATTCTCATGGAGTATGCAGAATTAATCTTATTTGGGTTTATTTAGAATGGGTCAGTGTTTCTTAAACTAGTGTGTTTGTTAGTGTGGATTTCCTGTCCCCTTATTCTGATTTAGTAGGTCTAGAGTGAGCCTAAAAACCTGCATTTTGACTGCAGTGTACTTGAGAAGCACCGGAAAGATAAGGGTATTTTCTTTGTATCCGAGGGGAAAGATAGCAAAACAATGAAATATACAGATAAAGCCTGTTTTAATCAATAGTGTCCACCTTGCTCCCTACCAATCTTTATAGGAAGCTAATAATAAGCAGCAAAATTGAGTGGCTTTAGTTTCAGTTCTCTCTGCTTTTGCACATCAGCTGTGGCAGTGTTGATAAGCATCAAAATCATCCAAGGGTGACGATTTAGGAGACTAAAAAGAAAATTGCAGGATCTGAATAATCCATTGTACTGTTGATACCTGGATAAATAAATCTTTTGGGAACAAAGTTCTTGTAATGAAACTGACTGTGCTAAAATAAGGGGTCTTTCCAATGCGATGGAAATACTTCTATTAAGCCGTTCTTGGATATGTTTGCGTAGTATAGACATATCACTATTAAGATTTTCTGAATGTCCATCTATGATTAGCAAGACTTGATGTAGTCAAATTTGTAGTTGTTTGCCTTAGTAATTCCCTGCCTTCCTCCATGTTCTCTTCCACACTCCCTTAGTGGTGACCCTTGTCTTTCCCAGTTGCCCTTCCACTGAATTCACATCCTCTAACCTGCTACTTTTGATTAAATTGGGTAAGAGTTAGTGACTGGTCATTGGTGTGTGCTGGCTGATCAACTCATACACTTTAGCAGTAATAATAATCTTACTAGAGTTGTTGACTGCTTATAACTTTTCAGGCACATATTCTGTCTTCATCCTCAGATCAATCCTATGAGGTGGGTCATGTAGTTACAGGTCTATATATACTTACCTACTTTGGTTACTTTTTTGGCCCTCATTTTACGAATAAGGAAATTGAGATTTAGAAAAATTAAATACCTTGCCCATGGGTACACAGTTAATAATCAGCAGAGTTCTCAAGTTTAGACAGCATGATTTTAGAGCCTGAGCTTGTAATCACTATAGCATGCCACCAGGTGTTAGACCTTTAAGCTCTTTGTCTTTGTGTAAGTAGAGACTATCTCCTGTTAAAGGCCTTTCTTTGTCTTATTCAATTCCATTAGAAAAAGGATGATCCTGTGTGTCATTGCTTGATAGGCTCCTGCTCTTCTGATAAGTAGTTTCTATCAATTTATTTTTGAGAAATTAGCAGAACAGAAAAGGACAAGTGTCCTATTGTCACTGCTGTCTTCCAGAACATATCTGCCAGTAGGCTTTCTCCTCCTCCTCTCTCAGGCTGCTGTTCCCAACCTTGAGCACTCTTCGTGTTCCTGCCTCTTGTGCACCAGGTTTCCAGAGCCATGTTTCCTATTTTCTATCCCTCAACGTACAAACTTCATTTTATTCAGATAATCATTTGTTACTCATTTGCCCTAATTTTATAGATAGCCTACTCATACTTTCTTAGAATTCTGGTACTTAGGAAAGCCTTAGTGGGGTAGGAAGCAATTTTAGAATGGCTTTGAGTGGAGAATGATGCTAGTTGGGTGAATTAGATGGCTATACAAATGGGCCAGTTCCAGTGAGAAGAGAGAAAGAGGGGAGAGAGCTGCGTCTGATGGCCCTGGAAGGAGGTATTCCATTGGGCACTTAATTTTCCATGATTGCCCCATGGCTGGCAAGGCAATTCTTAAGGAAAGATTATCTGTACATTTCAGAACACTTACTTTCTAATTTGTAAGAATGCAGTCTTGAACCTAGACTCAGTCTTAATAAAGATACTATTGCATGTTTGTTATCAGTGCTATAAGAATATGCTAGAGTAAATTTTTCATTATGTCTGTAAGGTAATGTCTGTAATTTTAACTTAAGTAGAAATGGATATTAATTATCTTACTAAAGGTGAAAATTGGTCTGCCTTCAATCTATAAACTTATGGAACATTTCCTGATATTTCCATTACCCTTAATTGAGGTATTATATTTGAAGACAGTTTCCACAGTGCGTGACGCGTAGAAGGTTAATGCATGTTAGAAATTGTACCTTTCTCTATGCTTTCTAGCCATCTGCAAGAATTTCATTTAGTCTCTGAGTATTTTAAAATGCCAATAGAGCATAACTTCTTGAAGAAGCTTTAAAGGGTTCTCTAATGGAGTTTTCCTGGAAAGTCTCCTTTTCCTGTAAACATAACTAGGCATGAACACAACTGCCATGGGCTTTGCGTATAACAGAGCTTACTGAATCCTTTCTACAAATGACTGAGAGCACAGTTACCCAGCTAATGCTGGTATGAATTATGATTCCTTGAATTAGTAATGCTATCATCAAGTTTATTTTGATAATACTGTATAATAAAACTTTTAGTGACACATACACATTTAAATTAATTCTGAGAAATCTACACCTATGGTATCCCAACTCTCTAGACTTGACTTTAACGTATACTGATTAAAATAAAGTCTTGACAAGTCTTTTTCTTTTTTTAAGATTGACACCTGAGCTAACATCTGTTGCCAATCTTTTTTTTCTTCTTCTTCTTCTATCCAAAGCCCCCCAGTACATAGTTGTATATTCTAGTTGTAGGTCCTTCTAGTTCTGCTATGTGGGACACCACCCCAGCATGGCTTGATGAGCGGTGCTAGCTCCACGTGCAAGATCCGAACCGGCGAAACCCTGGGTCACTGGAGCAGAGTATGGGAACTTAACCACTCGGCCATGGGGCCGGCCCCTTGATGAGTCTTTTAAAAGTGTTTATCATAATCTGCCCAACAGGTTATTTTTTTTCCTGATAATTACCACCCTTGATTTAGTATTATGGAATACCTCAAAAGTAATGGTAACAATGATACTTAGGAGAACTAAGTGACAGAAACAACTCAGCTGTCACTACCCTGTACTATAGAAGGGAACGTCATGACTTCTAAGTTCCAGTGTTAACAATGTGGAGATAAGGAAAGGTCTAAGAAAAACCATATTGTCTGAAAAATAAAACTGACAAGATGTCGTGAGTCTTATATTTTCAATTTGGAAAGCTTCACTCTAGAAATTCATTGGGATTTTTAAAAGCTTGGCAGATCTACTGGAGGTGAGAACTATACCAAACAGAATCATTTTTAAAGCAGCACTTGAACTGCCCCTATGTTAATACACATCCTACAATGCCTCGAAGTGCATTTCACACCAAGAATGATTTCATGGTTGAGTAAATTAAATGTTGGTAAGACAATTATACAGAAAGTTATAGCCAGGCCACTGTGCAGGACAGAATGTAAAGGCAAAAGTAGGTAATGTTTTATCCCATTTTGATTGAGAGTGATAGGTATTTCTCCAGAGTACTTGAAGATAGCAGAAAAGATGATGGGTTGAAATGAAGTCAATAATAACTGTGAAACTTTTTCATATTCACAGTTATTGTAAAAATCAAACAAATATCTAATGGGCTGTTTGAAATTTAATGAACTATCAAACACGTCTGCCAGTGGAATCACATATTAATCTAGTTGCATATCAAAGTCCCACCATATATATGAAATATTTTTATTTTTATTTTACCTTGTCAATGGTGAATATTGTTAACTGGCTGTGTTTCTTTATGCTGCTGCTGAAGAACTTGTAGCCTAGTTTATGACCCATGTCTAGCAAATTTACAAGATTACATGGCCTTTAACTACAAACCTATTTCTACTCTATATTCTTGCTTTATTTTCCCTTTGCTTTATTTTTCTAATTCATTTTATCTTCCTCTATTTTATGACTCCTTATAACCCACTTTAAATACATTTTGGGACATAGTGGATGATTTTTAAATCAGTGAAATGAAAAAAATGTTCTTTTCTTTTAAGAAGGAACTATGCCCCTATCCCTGGGAGCTCAAGATCAGTCATCAGCAAAACCCCACTTTTCCTCCGCCCCTCCTCTGAACCTTGCTTCTTCTTGCTCCAAGGAAAACCAGCTCTCTTCTGAGGACACTAAGTCTCCTGTGGCTTTCCCAGCCTTGAACACTTTCGGAAAGTGGTGGAGGTATTCTCCACGCAACTCTCCCTAGAACACCTGGCCTGGCAGGTGGATTGACTGTCCTTCTCTTTTCTTTGTCCCTAAAATCCCCTAGCTTTGAGTCACATGTTATCAAACTATGCCACTCTTCCTCTCCTAATTGATATCATCTACAATCCCAGGTCACTCTTTCATTCCTTCGGTATTTTAGCTCCTACTTCTATTGTCATTCTCCTCAAAATAACTCCATACCAGGAAGAATATTTTAATGTACAGAATGTTCACTATAGGAGCAGATGCTCTTGTGACGTAGTGATCTCTCTGTCTTGTGAGGTAGTAATCTCCCTGTCAATAAATATTCTCAAGAAAATAGACGTAGTGTGCAAAATCTTTGGATATGGCCTGTAACTGATTCACCCCTGGGTGCAGATGTGCTATTCCAGGCTAGCAGTAGAATTGTCAGTGCACAATTCCATTCATACAAAAAAATTATAACCAATAGGTTAAATACTTTGGCTCAAAATCAATCCATTCATCTCTCTATATATTGAACTTGGGGCATATAGATAGAGGCATTGAGATCATTTGTATGATTTATTTCCTGGGCGCTGTGCTTTGACCTTCATCAACTGGATCATTTAACAGGGAGAGTTTCAGACTTTAACCAATTTGTAGTCACTGAACCAGGGTGCTTCTGTGAGTACCTCAGACTAACTTCTTTTGTACCATATGGTTGACCAACTGCATCACCTCATTAATGGGATCAGCACACACCTACACAGTACACAGAGACCTCTTAATTAAGAGCAGATGTAGCTACAGTAACTTATCAAATTATTTACTTTATTAAATCTAGAAAAAAGTTTCTGGAAAAAGATCATATGCAATATACTTAGCACCTAATATATTTTTAATGCAATGTTTCCTACAAATTTTGATCTCTAACATTTGATAAATAGCACCCTATTCATCCACTCTTTTCCTTTTGTCTTTATTTTAACTACAGTGTCACGAGGATATTTGCTTATATCTATGAATATATATGTATTATACATGTATTTATATATGTATTGTATAATACATATTATATATAATATATATGTATTATGATGTATATATGTGTTATACATATATAATGTATATATATTTGCTTATATAATGTGTGTGTGTGTGTGTGTGTGTGTATAGTCCCTTTTTAATTTCAGATTCACACTTACTAAATTCCTGGAGTTATAATGGGACATTTAAATCATTGGGGAAACTAGCATGACAAATACCCTTTCCTTTTCTCTTTCATTTATATAATTTCAATGTTGTAGATAAAACCAGAAACTAATTGATTATAGTTGTTTTTTGAATACTCCCGGATTATATAGTATGGAACAATTTAATTTCAAGGAGACTTTTTGGCTTTTATTATAAAATAGGCTTAGTTCTCCTACTCGATTGAGACACATCTATGAAATGCTATTTTATTAGATACCAAGCACTGTGTTAAAAGGTATCGTCTCATTATATCAAGCAATCCTCAGAATGGCTCTATACAGAAGTATCACTACCACTTTTGATAAAGAGTAACAGATTTGGGGGTGTCAAGTAGGTTGACCAAAATGACTTGGTAACAGCAGAGCCAAGATTCAAGTCTTGATTTCCATGAGTCCAGAGATTCCTCTTAAGCACTGTATCACGATGCAGAGTTAAGTTTGACCTCATCCTTCAGTAAACAGCTGATATTTAAGGACAATAACAATTAAGAAAAATAAAGCCCTTTGACTTCAGTTTTTACGTGGGGATTTGTATTTTACACATTGTAAATATGGCCAGTTGGTACATTTGCTATCCTAATAACAAACTGAAAATTCAATCCAAGTGGAGAAGAACCAACCACAACCTGAGCTGCTTCCTTCTCCCAGGAAGTGTTTGTACAGCAGCAAGCCAAACGTACTTTCTGTGAAGACGCCGACCAGACTGTTGAGAGAATAAGAGAAAGTTACCTGCCCTTCTTATGACATCTTCCCTACCATCCACTCACTTTGCCTTCCTTCCTGCAGGCTGCTGGCAGGATTCTAGAGGCATAGCTGACAGACGGGCTTCTAGTGACTGAGGCCAGTCCGTCTCCAATGAGACATCATCAGGGACTTAGAAAAGGCCCTTCCCCAAGCTGTCTGCTGTGTGAATGCTGTCTACCTTCAGAGAAGGACGTCCTGATGTTAAAATGGCAGTGACTCTCCAAGTTGCCAGTAAAATTCCATCATGAAGCCTTTTGGGGCTTTATGGAGTGAGGCTCCTTGGGTTTGTACGGATCTTTCAACCTAAATATTCAGTAACAGAATGTCAATTTTTGAGCAAAGAGAGAATGCCATTTGCTTCCTAATTCTTACATGTGGCAGCAGCCATCATTACTGTGGACATATATAATCTTGAAATTTATACTTGATTAGCCCTAAAATGAGAGGCAAATAAGTATCATGATTCTAATGTTACCATGTCCTTGCCATTCTTCACTTATTCATGCATTTTTATAGCATTTATTGCTTTTAAATGAAAAATTAAATTCAGGATTAAGTCAGTGTACGTATTTTATAAAAGCCTGATGGGCAAGGAATTGAAATGGCATGTCACAAAATGCTTTATTAAAATTGTTAAAAATGAGTAGCTTACTTTAAACCTTAGTTGTATTAGTAGGGAAGTGCATCTAGGATAAAGGTTTGTCTCAAATACCCATTCTGCAGTCTGAAAATAGCAAGTTTAAGTATTTGAGATAGTAATCAAATATATCATAGGAAATAGAAATGTATAGTTCTTTTTGAGAAAAGTAATATACTGCAATATAATTCTGTATAGGTAAAGGGAAGTTTTTATATAATTTGGAATTATAGTCACTAATCAGGTGATTACATTTTTAGAAGTAGTTCAATAAAAACATAAAGGTCTATGTTAATACGAGGATTAGAACTTTCAAAGGGCAGCTGAAAAATACTCTCAAAAGCTGCCCTGGAATATGTGAGGATTGATTTTTTTAAAGGGCAAGGAGAATCAAATAAAATCAGCATATAGTAGGGTTCAAGCAAGACCAATTAAGCATTACAGTGAAGACTAAGTGGTGCTAATTAGTGATAATTGGCTTCAAGTATTGCAAAAAAAACTAAGTAAAGTTGTCTTTAAAAAAAACTCAAATTATCAAACTGAAGTTAGAAATATATAAGAGTAGCCTAATTGCAACAAGAGCATGAAGAATGAGTTGTGATAGCAGAAGCAGAATAGTTGCTTACTTTCACAAAAGGGAAAGAGGGTTCGGTTTATTAGCTAAGGAGATCAAACAGCATATGTCCTCATGTCAGCATCTGATTGCAAGGCAGACTCCTCAATGCAGATAGACTCAACTGATTACACAACAACAGTGGTCCACTCCTTCCCCTGCTGCGGGTAGGAACTGCCAGGACCTGCTATTGTTGAATGCTTGATGCTTCTATCTTTCCCCCTGTGTCACTTAATTAGCCACTCATCAGCTTTCCAGCACATTTATTTAAGCCCTATTAATAGAGTTATGTTAAATCTATAAAGAAAGAAAAAAAAAACAACAGCCTGACCCTTGTTGAAAATAATCAAAGTCACGAACCCTGTTTTTTTAGTATTACTCTGGGATCCAGAACAAAATAATCAACACTTAGGCATCATTTAGGAGCATTTATTGAATCTAAGCAAATATTTATTGAATGCCTACTATGCATCAAGCACTTTACCCATGCAATTTTTGCTTACAACATACTTACAAATATAGGGATATTTATCTACATTTTACAAAAGAAGAAGCTGTTGCTCAGAGATGTTAAGATTCATTGACATATCAAGTGGCAGAGCCAGAATTCACGCCTCGTGTGCATGTGACTCTAAAACCCTTTCGCGTGGTTCCACCAAGCCACTTCCACAGAGATCTTCAGCTTTTCTGTTCATCATTGTATCCAAGTACCTGGACCAGTGCGTGGCACATAGTAGGTCTTCAATAAACAGCTGTGGAATAAAAGGCCTGCTCTGACTAGTGCCTCTGGGGAGACCTGAGGGAGGTGAGTAGAACAGCACATTCACAGTCGATGACATTAAGCTTGTCTCAATCTGTTCCAGATCTCAGGTTTTTGTTTGTTGTTTGTTCTCTTTTTTCTTTCTTTGCCTTTCCTTGTATGTGTTTGAATCTCTAAATCTAGGAGATAAAACCCCAGGAGACAGGATCTAGTCTTCTTTGCTTGCACTGTCATAGCACACTAATGAAAATTCTGCATGCAGCAATGCTTCACAGAATTCATCAGGCCATATTAATCATTGACAGAAACTCTGTTAAAAGAAAGAAATACATCTGCATTTCAGGAGTATCGTTATCCCATGCTCATTTTTCATCCAGAAGAGCTAAACACACCGATCGAGATCTGAAAAGTAGATTTTCATCCCTTTCTAAAGAAACGGGGACAGCAATTTGAGTAGTAAAGTCTCTTAATGTGATCACTTATTTTCTGTGAGATTCACGTGTAAAGGAGAAGTTCTATGAGCTTGGGATGAGGTGTTCTCCAGAATGCTTTAAGATTTCAAAGCAACAGTGATCACTTACAGCCAGGAAACGCCATTCCAGCAATTATTTTATATTCGGAAGCTTTCTAGTTGCAGTCTATTTAGATTGTACTCAAATGCCGAGGCTCTGGGTAGAGTGTAGTGAAAGAACCTGTGAGAAAAAACAGGCACCCTCTCTGGTCATTGAAGAGAAGGGTGTAGCCTACAGCAGCATTTGTAGGTCAGGAATTTTGGTCTGTTTTGTTCAGTGCTGCGTACCCGGTGTCTAGAACAGTCCCGACAAATAGATGATGCACAATAAATATTTTTGAAATGGATTAAGATATAGAACTAATAATGATAATGATAATGATAATGATAATAATAATATGGTGTCTCAGAGGGGGAATACTGGGAACACTATATCCTGAAACAGAAGGAGTGCTAGAGCTTTTAAAAAATGTTCTCTCCAAAAGAGAGAAAAAGAGATAAAATGAACTCAGGAGAGATGTGAGGGTTCTTGAAATATTAGGGACTTTTCCAGGTAAATGTATTCTCTTTGGACAGAAGCAGATTTGCAGCAATTACTTCATCAAAGTTGAAACCTGAAGTGGAATAGTGAGCAGTATATTGCATCGCCAAAAGCTTAAGGAAGTTCCATGAAAATTAAGAATAAGAAACGGTTACTTATTTCCACTGTTATTTGACATTGCTTTGTAAGCAAGGAAAATAAAATAATTGCTAACAATATTGAGAAAAAAAGAAAATGTATTTCACTTTATTGATAATTATATTCCAGTGTACTCAAGTTTTAAAAAATAAAACTACTAAGCTTAATAAGAGAATTTGGTAAGCTGACTGGATACAGGGTAAATCTTTCCTATAGTAGCAATAACGTGTTATAAATAGAATCAAAAACACTTATTGACTCAGAACTATAAAGCAATTAGGAATATATTTAGCAAGAAAAGTACTTGGCCTTTCTGAAAAACAGGATAAATAACTTATTGATAAGGCGTCCACAAATAGGCATATCATATGTAGATATCCTAAAAATCTCACATGTCACAAGTTTCATATAATTGATTAAATTGCAATGAGAACTAAGAATGAATGTTTGAAAATAGCCAATAAACTTTTGAGCAAAAGATACACTACGTTTGTGTTGCTAAGGATTCCAGCTGCCTCACAAGCCGAAATCCCACCACCAGTGGCTTAAAATAGGTTTTTTCTTGCTTACTTCACAGTCCTTTGTGAGAGGGTTGGCTCTTTTTGTTTGCTTATTGTAGTTTTTTTTTAATATTTTATTTTAATTTCTAAGCATAACTTCAGTGAATAGTCACTCTGTACCAGTCCCTGGTTGAACTTTCTCATTTAATTCTCAGCAAAACACTACAAGTTTATCACCATTTTATGAATGAGGAAACTGAGGCTCTGAGAGGTTCAGTAAATAAATGGTATTTGGAAATTCAGGTTACCTAACTGTAAAGCCAACCAAATGTTCTTTTGACTCCTTTAGATTATAATCATATCTCACAGTAGAAAGAGTATAGAACATAAATCTTAATTAGCCAAATGAGTGTGGCATATATGAGTAATATATATCCAGTATACTATATTATCCTTCATCCTGTTTCTGTTTTATTTAAGGTAGCAAACGTAAGACTGTGTGTCTGAAAATTAGGAGAGCTGGACTCCTTAGCCCTAGCTTTGCTACTAATTAGCTTTGTGACCTTGAGAAGTCACTTCACCTTCCTAGTCCTCACTTTCACACTATAAATAGTGGGAGGTGAATGATAATATCTCTACAGTTCACAGTCAGGTGGTTCTCTAATGAGAAAATGCATCGTGAAGCCTAACTGGTTCCAAAGTCCATGCTTTTGGTTTTCTGTATAAGTTGGTATTTGTGTATTTTTTAATTTTTTGGTGAGGAAGATTGTCCCTGAGCTAACATCTCAGCCAGTCTTCCTGTTTTGCATGTGGGATGCCGCCACAGCATGGCTTGATGAGTGGTGTGTAGGTCCACGCCTAGGATACAAACCAGCGAACCCTGGGCCACCAAAGCAGAGTGCTCAAACTTAAACACTAAGCCACTGGGTCAGCCTCAAGTGTTTTTTTATTTTTGTAGAACTTCTCTTTATAACAATACAAGTGAATGCCTTGTTCTCTGCTCCACCTGTCTCACTCCTCAGATCTGAGGGAAGTTTGACTGGGGAGGGGCCTCTGGGACAGGACAAAAACCTGCTGCTTCTTCGTGTGACCGTGTGATTCAAAGCCCGATTTGGGAGACCCTTGCACAGCGGGCAATGAGCACCATTTCTTTTTTACAGCAAGTAGGTTTGTTTGGGCTTAAACTTAGAAATCTTATTTTAAAAGCAAGAGCCTGTTAAAATAACACACTCCACATCCATGTAAAATAAGAACAGATATAATTTAACAGAAGGTTACTACAATAAAATGAGAAACCTAAACATCAAATCAAATATAAAATGTTGACTTTTAACTCTGAGCCCAATATAGTTTTATTCTCTCAAAATTTCCTGGTCCTCCTTTGAAGGATAACCTTTGGAATATTTAGTTTAAGGCATAACCATTCTTTTTGGTGAATCTATTTTAATTTTTTTTTTCCGGATTATGGTTTTGTGATTAAGTAATAGCTTTAAGTCCAATTGATTTGGACCCTTCTTTAGCAATTGACTGTTATGATGTGCTTTTTAAAAATGATTTTTCCTGTATTGCTTGGCACTGTGACGTGGCAAGTCAGCCAAATAAAGACTATAAAATTAAATGAGCTTATTACTCCTATATGGTTTATCTGCTGGGTACAGTTGAATAGGTAAAAGGTTTAAATACTATTTTCTTTTTTCGCATATGCAGTCAAGTTAATGCCAAGAAAATTAGCTGCATCCTCTTTGAGGCCCTGCAACCTTGGTTACAAAGATAAAGACATACCCCTTTATTGTTTTTGATAGTTGGAATATGGTAGCATATTGGTCATTATGCTACCAATAGTTATTTATTAACCTTGATGTTAGATGGAACTTTTGTGTTGCAAAAAATAGAAATTATGTTCTGTTACTATTTTAAATAATGATATAGAGAGCATAGTAGCTACGTAAAAATTGGCATATTTTGAGTTTGATATAAATAAAACATGTATTTCTATTATACATTAGCTCCTGCATATGTTAAATAGTGTCAAATTTCATAGCAGTTAGGCTTAGTAACTCTTTAGTTAATTATTTTAATTGTTATTTATCTGGCATTTAAAAGAAACCCTACATTATTCTGTGATTCTACCAACATTTCAGGGAGCAAGCAAAACAGATTGTATAAACAGGTCCATATGATGTCCAACACTGCTCTCTACTGGCAGAGAAGAAAGTCATAAAACGAATGGTTTTTGAATGAAAAAAAAAGTCAGATTCAGGTAATACTCGAAAATGAAGGTTGAATCCTCAAAATTTCACAGGTTTTTGCAAAATGCTTATTGTAGGCATAATGGAATATAATGAAAGAACTGGAAGAAATGAATATAGACATCACTTGAGACTAGTTTAAAAGAGAAGTCTGTATCATTTTAATTAATTGAAAAATAGTTGTGGGAGTTTTGGAAAATATTAAGCCAAATATAATATCTTAATAACATTTTAATTTGAGGTCTATAAAGTAAATATTTTTGTATATAATAGTGAGTTTAATGACATTTTTAATTTCAACAGACTGCACCCTCTATAATACCTGTTGCGAGTATATCTGCTAAGTATTCAAATGCATTGAGGAAGGACATGCATAGTTTGGGAGATTTGCATGGAATATATAATTAGCTTTATAGTATCAAAAATTTGCTCTATATTTGGTAGTCTTTATAGAAGATTTGAAAAGACATTTTGTAGTTTATAAAATCTGTGGAAATATATTCCATATTTTTTATACCACTCTATATATAAACTAAGAATACACAAAGCGTTTTTAGATCACTGTCATCTTACTTTTCATAGTCTAATATATTCTAAATGTCCCTTTCATGTTTTATATCTTTCTTATCTGTTCATATTACTTAGGAGTCATATTAAGTGTTTTAATTTCAACCCTTTTAATAACTCAACTAGTAATCAAATTTAAATATGTATATACACACACACACACAATAATGCCCGATATAGAAATCAATCATTTATATTAATTTAAGAGATTTTGTTTGTTTTCATAGGTTTGCCTAAGACTGTCATTGGATGATAACTTTTGTTGTAACATAAAAGATAACATACTATATTTTCAACGATAGTTACCTCTTGGTTATGAGATAAAGTTGATGCTAATTTTCATTGATACATTTTTTGTAGTTTCTAAATTTCCTGTGGTGAACATACATTACTATTAAAATACAAATGCTTATACATAAGTAAACAAAAAAATTTTATTGCAGAGTTTCAAAGCACAAGCACGCAATTGTGTAGGACACATACTTGTATTTGTGTAAGGTCTAATGCCCGATCTTTCTAAGAAAATATGTACTGAAATGAATGTTGTCCATTTGGGGCTAGGAAGAAAAATTATTGATAAAATCTTGAATACTTATAGTAAGAAAAACATGGCACCAACCATTATCGCTTGCCACGAAACACACAACTCTTTCTTTTGCTCTTTGCCACACTGAAAAATAACATTCTGAATCTGTATAAAGCAAAACAGTCTGATGCATTATACTGTCTTATCATCCTTGTTATTTTTTTCTACCACATGGAGGAGCTAGGACATAAAGTTGCTAAAACATAAAAACAATTATTTTTACCCAGTTTAAAATGTTAAACATACGATGTCCCATTTTCTAAGAGACTATAAAAAAAACTTCTGTATTTTTTGCTTGGGTAAATACCTAACAGAAAAGAAATTTTTTTGATTGACTTTTTTCACTCAGCATAATTTTCTTGGGATCCATCTGAGTTGTTATGTGTATTAATAATTCATTCATTCTTATTGCTGAGTAGTATTCCATGATGTAGACGTACCCCAGTTTGTTAACCATTCACTCCCTGATGGACATTTGAGTTGTTTCCAATGTTTGGCTATTACAAATAGATCTGCTATGAACATTGATGCAAAAATGTTTGCATGAACATAAGTTTTCATTTCTCTGGGATAAATACCCCAAAGTGCAGTTGCTGTGTCCTAGGGTAAGTACATGTTTAGTTTTAAAAGAAGCTACCAAACTATTTTTCAGAGCGGCTGTACTATTTTACATTCCCACCAACAGCAGCGTTCTATAATTTTATTTGTTAATCTGACAACCCTAATTAGTAGTAATAACGATCTGATTTTCCTGATTCCACTTACTATTTCTCTAAACACTTATCTTATTCCTGTTTGCAGCATTGTTCTCTTTTATCTCCCTCTGAAACATGGCAGCTACCTGGGGACCCATGATCCTGGCACTTTTCGTAATCTCTCAGGCCTTCCTTTGAGACCTCAGTGCCAGGGTCTCCTAACCCGCACCTTCCACCCAGGATTCTGCTTCCCCAAGCTCTACTTGGTGTACCCAGCTGTTGAGTCTGCTTTACTAACTGACGTGTCAGAGGCATTTTAACCTCAATATGTTTGGGTGCATTTTCATTTCTTCTTTTCCTTCAGGTCTCTATTAAAATGTCACCTTTTTAGAGAGGACTTTCCTGGTTACTCAATCTTAAATATTACACTGTGCCCAGTCTGTCTGTAATCTTACTCACGCTGCGCACAGTCTGTCTGTGTTATTATTTGTGTTATTTTTACATATGCTATCAAGATATATTATAAACCTGTGATCTCGACATAAACAAAGAAATATATAAATACATGCATACATACATACAACTACACACACACTTACAAGAATACAAACTCCTTGAGAACAGGGATATTTCCGCTGCTATATATGCAGCGCTTAGTAAGTGCTTGACTTTTAATAGTAAACACTTAAATTTCTTTCTTAAAGGAATAAGTGAATATTTGCACCATTAACTCGTTATCACTTGGGGGCTTAATTTAACTTTGATTTTATCCAAGTTATCGATGTCCACGTTATACAGTCAGATATTTCTCCAAGGCATATAATGAAAAAGCAAAATATTCCCCAGCTCTTCTCCAAAGTCTCACTCACTGAAGCAACCACTTTCAACTCTCTACGCGATTTTCAACTCCTCTATGTGATTTTCAACTCTTATCTTCTTACTTTCTCCCATGTTTCTGGATAACCTGCTGCCCTGCTGTGCCTTGATTTATCTTATTTGTAGTGGTTATCAACACTCTGCTGTCATCCTTCTGTTTCCTGGGTTCTATTTCCTCCTCTGTGTTATTTTACTTCTTTTTTTTTTTTAACTGAGAACAGGGGCATGGAAGGCTAAATTTTGGGTCCCTTCCACATATCGGCATTTATTTTTTTCTCCCCTCATAATCTGTAAACTTTGCTCTAAATAATTTTTTTTTTTTTTAAGATTGGCACCTGGGCTAACAACTGTTGCCAATCTTTTTTCTGCTTTATCTCCCCAAACCCCCCCTGTACACAGTTGTATATCTTAGTTGCATGTCCTTCTAGTTGTGGGATGTGGGACACCGCCTCAACGTGGCCTGACGAGCGGTGCCCTGTTGCTCCCAGGATCCAAACCCTGGGCCGCTGCAGCGGAGCGTGCGAACTTAACCACTCGGCCACAGAGCCGGCCCCTAAATAATTTTTTGTCTTAGAGTTTGAAGTTATTTTCTTCCCTTATTGCTCATGTGAAGTTTGATGTCACTCGCCTTCCTGGTCCTTCATGGTTTTCTTGTTTCGCTCTGGATCTTTCATATTTTCTCTGTGTTGAGTGCATTGATGGTAAGCCTAATGTATTGTGCTTGTGTTTTCACTCATTACAACCATGTAATCTTGAGTCCTTGAGTCGGAAAATTCATACCTTTGTTTCTCAGAAAGTGTTAGATAATTTTCTTCCTTCAGTTTTTCCTGTTCTCTGTTTCTAGAACTATATCTGGCTTGATGTTGGATCTCTGAGAATAGTGGTTTTCCCATTTAAGCAAGCATCAGAGTCACCTGGAGGAAATATTAAAACAGATTGCTGGACCCACCCCCAGAGTTTCTGATTCAGTAGAATTTGTATTTATAACAGCTCCTCAGTTAATGCTGATGCTCCTGTGCCCAGGGACCAGATTTTGAAAAACACTGCCCTTGACCAAATCTATAATGGTTCTGTTTTTTAAATCTTCTTTCAGAATATCTGGGTTTTGCACTTTCTGTTCACTTGGCCTCGCCTGCCTTCCCTCAGATATCTAGGTAGGTGACTGCCTTTCTGGGTGGTTTACATTTCACCTTACCAGTGAGGTCTCCTCCAGGCATCCTCTTTAAAATGATACAGCACGCAGACACACTCACATGCCGTGCACCTCTGCCCCTCCATCCCTGCTGGTTCTCCAATGCACTTCCAAAATACTATATAATTTACCTATCTATCTTATGTTATATTGGCTCCTTCCACTAGGGTGTAAAGTCCATAAGGGCTGGGAATTTGCTTTGTTTCATTTTCTGCTGTATCCCATCTCCTAAAACAGTGCTTAATAAATAGTAAGCACTCAATAATTACTTCTTGATGAATTTCCTCGACTTTATTGTCTTCTTATTACTTTTTTTAATTGCCTGTATCATGTTTTCAATTTCTATGAGCTCTTTTTTGTTCTCTAAACACTGCTTTATATATAGTATTCTGTTTTTATCATGGGTGCAATATATTTATATTGATGTTAGATTTTTAGTCATATTTATTTTGCCCATGCTTTTTCTCTGATTCTTTCTTGAACTTTTTGAGGAGGATCAAGGCTGCCCCAGGGAGAAAAGCCCAAGGCATCCTGGCCTACATGCTGATCTGTATCATCCTCGGGAAGCATAGGATGTCCTGATCTGATCCAATCTGATTCTTATCTAAAGTTATAGGCACACTAGACCCCATCTGCACTGATACCATTTTAATGACTTTTTAAAATTTTTATTTATTTATTTTTTTTGAGGAAGATTAGCTCTGAGCTAACTACTGCCAGTCCTCCTCTTTTTTGCTGAGGAAGCCTGACCCTGAGCTAACATCCGTACCCATCTTCCTCTACTTTATATGTGGGATGCCTACCACAGCATGGTGTGCCAAACGGTGCCATGTCTGCACCCGGGATCCGAACCGGCGAACCCCGGGCTGGCCGCCGAGAAGCACAATGTGCGAACTTAACTGCTATGCCACCGGGCCGGCCCCAACATTTTTTTTACATAATCTTTCCTTTGTCTTGTAAAGAGGTAACGCACATACCTATGCCCTAAATTTAGCCCTACCCTCAACCCATGTTTACAGCTCTTCACTGCCCATGGGTCCTGTCCCCCTGCTGGCAGCTCTTACTGCCCACGGGTCCTGTCCCCATGCCTGCAGCTCTTCACTGCCCACAGGTCCTGTCCCCATGCCTGCAGCTCTTCACTGCCCATGGGTCCTGTCCCCATGTTGGCAGCTCTTCCTGCCCACAGGTCCTGTCCCCATGCCTGCAGCTCTTCACTGCCCATGGGTCCTGTCCCCATGCCTGCAGCTCTTCACTGCCCATGGGTCCTGTCCCCATGTTGGCAGCTCTTCCTGCCCACAGGTCCTGTCCCCATGCCTGCAGCTCTTCACTGCCCATGGGTCCTGTCCCCATGCCTGCAGCTCTTCACTGCCCATGGGTCCTGTCCCCATGCCTGCAGCTCTTCACTGCCCATGGGTCCTGTCCCCATGCCTGCAGCTCTTCACTGCTCATGGGTCCTGTCCCCATGCTGCAGCTCTTACTGCCCACGGGTCCTGTCCCCATGCTGCAGCTCTTACTGCCCACGGGTCCTGTCCCCATGCCTGCAGCTCTTCACTACCCATGGGTCCTGTCCCCCTGCTGCAGCTCTTACTGCCCATGGGTCCTGTCCCCATGCCTGCAGCTCTTCACTGCCCATGGGTCCTGTCCCCATGCCTGCAGCTCTTCACTGCCCATGGGTCCTGTCCCCATGCCTGCAGCTCTTCACTGCCCATGGGTCCTGTCCCCATGCCTGCAGCTCTTCACTGCCCATGGGTCCTGTCCCCCTGCTGCAGCTCTTACTGCCCATGGGTCCTGTCCCCATGCCTGCAGCTCTTTACTGCCCATGGGTCCTGTCCCCATGCCTGCAGCTCTCACTGCCCATAGGTCCTGTCCCCATGCCGGGGGCTCTTACTGCCCATGGGTCCTGTCCCCTCTGCTCTCAGTCAGGCCTAGTGTTTTGCAGTTCCGAGCTTCCCTCGCCATGTTTCTCCAGCTAGTTAACAACGTGGTTGGGATGAGATGTACTAATCCTCTGGCCATGGCTCAATTCAGTTCCATCTTTTCTTTCACCCTTCAGGCACCAGGCAGAGTGGAAAAGGATGAGAACCAGTCCTACCTCTATCCGTATACAAGCCTTTTGGTGGCATGTACAATGAGAGTATTTCAGTTATTTGTGGTTTGAATTCTAGACTGTGTGTTCCTGACTGTAAGCGTTTAAGCGTTTAACGGTGTCTCAGGTCAGTTTCTTCCTGAATTAGACCCCGAGGCAAAGATTTGGGTGCAAGTGATTTAGCAGGGGACCTCTCCCAGGAACAGCCAGTAAGGGAGGAAATCAAGGAAGAGCAGAGCACCAGGTAAAGCCGCAGCCTCAGCCCACTTCTGGGGAAAGCTCTGCATCATAGCCTTACACCTAGAGTTTACCCCACCCCCAGGCAAAGGGGCTGGACCTTTATACTTCCACACCAGTCATTGGCTAAGGAATGTGGTGATACAGAGTGGGAAGCAAAAATCTCCCAGGTGTTTCTAGCTCTCAAAACTGGTAGCATGAGGGGCCAGCCTGGTGGCACAGCAGTTAAGTTCACGTGTTCCGTTTCTTGGCAGCCCGGGGTTTGCCAGTTCAGATCCCGGGTGCGGATGGCACCGCTTGGCACGCCATGCTGTGGTAGGCGTCCCACATATAAAGTAGAGGAAGATGGGCACGGATATTAGCTCAGGGCCAGGCTTCCTCAGCCAAAAACGAAGAGGACTGGCAGTAGTTAGCTCAGTGCTAATCTTCCTCAAAAACAAAAACAAAAACAAAAACAAAAACAAAACTGGCAGCGTGATCTCATTGCACAGAGGGAATCCTCCAAAGGTCTTGAGTGTGAGCTGTTACCAGCAAAGCATGGGGAAGCTGGAGGATGGATCTTAATGCTGGTAAAGTGCCTCCAAGGAGAGCCAAGCAGGCATCAACAGTATGCACTAAATTCTAGTGTCTTCCCCAATCCATAAATAAAGGAATGGCAATCCCTCGTAATTATAAAACACTTTGCAGTTTACAGAGTTCTTTTTTTAAATCTCTTATTGTAATTGATCTTCAAAACAATTTTATAAGGAGAGAAGAGCACTATTATTATCCTTACTTTTCAAGAGTCAAATAGTAAAGTTATTTTTCTAGCATCTTCAGATTCTAAGCCTAGAGTTTATTCCAGCATGTTGCCTCCTACTTAAGAGTTTTATAAATATTTTATATAGACATATGGAATGCATATAAATATGAATTATTTAATCTAAGTATCATGATGACTTTTATAATTTAAAAAATACAGGAAATATTATAAGGAATAATCTACTTTTCAGGCTTAAAATTATTTCCATTAGGCCATCTAACATTACATAGAAAAATTTGGTTAAGTGGCGAGGTCCATATTAGATGTCTTTGTAGTTTAATTCCCACCATCATTCAAGGCTTCTTCCTGAGTTTCATTACTCAGATGGTTTAATTAAAGCCAGTGTGAAAGAAACATATTAAAAGGTTCTTGGAGCATTGCAAGAGGTTGATTCATTTAGAACGTACTTGGAGTTCTTCCATAATTTTCCCATATGGGCCTATTTGCATAAAATACTTATGACTCATGACATTTCTGCCGAAATATGAATATTCCTACATAAATATTTCCAGTAACTCTTACCATCTCTTATCAACACATCAGACATTCCCTTCTTCTGGTTCAAGAATCACTTAACAATGAAGAGTCTACCTTTGCCTCTCTGTCCCTGCTAACACTAGACCAGTCACTACCGGGTGTAGGGGAGGAAGGCAATTCCACTGCCCTCAAGGTCCTTCTGGCTGGGCCACAGGTTAAATTCACATGAGACAGAATAACAGGAGAAAATCAAACAAAGCTTTGTAACGTATATACATGGGAAAAACTCAGGAAAGCTGAGTAACTCAACAAAATGGCTGAGCTGCCAATTTAAATATTATCTTTAGCTAAAGGCAAAGGAGGATGTTTGGGGTAGTGGTTTGGAATTTCAGAGGGGAGGAAGACAATTTACATGGGTGGAAATGCAGATGTTTGTTAAACAAGTTTTGGTGGGCCCAGCAGGGGCTTGTTGGTGACTTTCTATCACACCTATTTTACGTTATATTATAGCCATCTTATGGTATTAGGTCCTTCCTAGAACAGGCCTTCTGTGTTACGTTCTTTTAGGCAGTTTGCAGGCGAAGGTCAAACGTTCTTCCTGAGTCTCCTGAGCCCTTACTGTTTTCAGCTGGAAATAATCCACATACAAGAATGGTGCCTCTTGGGGCGGCCTGCCGTGAAGCCCATCGTGGGGAAGTTCTCAGTGATATGATAAATTCAGAGAACTTGAGAAAAGAAATTACCCCATAGATTTACTCAGAACAAAATAGCTCCTATTGTATGAACTCCCCATCCTGTCCCTTGAATGCTTTATCCTTTCTGGGTGAACTAAAACAGTGCTTTTCAAGCCTGGGGACACACTAAAATCACCTGGGGAGCTTTAAAATACACAGATGCCCTGGCTCTGCCCCAGACCAATTAAATCAGACTCCTAGGCACTGGTCTAACTTTAAAGCTCCCATGTGATTCTGTCCTGCAGCCAAGGTTGAAAACACAGATCTGAAACAGAAGAAATGTGACAGGTCCGTTGGTGTCAGGAATAGATTTGACTATCTCCCACATCTTACTAGCAGGTTTTCAGTTCCTTTTAAGCTGAGAATTTCTCTATTTATTTTGGTCTGTTTTGCAGGCCTGGTCAATCCACTTGAGGTCACAGTGGGCGTAACCAAGTGCCCAGTGATATCGTATCTAGGACCTAGTAGCAATTGTTGGGTGTAGTTTGAGCATATTAGAAAAAGGAACTGTTGTACCTTACAGAGTTTGAGAAGTGGAACTTTTTTTGCCTTGATGCTTCCGAGCTTCACTTTCTCTTCTCCATGGGCTCATCAGAAAGATCAGCAGTTATCTTCTGTATTTTCAGCCAAACTTTCCTATCTGCTTTCCACTTCCTCCTGACCTCTTACTATTTTCTAACTCTGTTCCTTAGACTTTAGTACATGGAATCACCTATGATACTCTTAAAAGTATAATTTCCTAGCCCTACCCTTAAAGATGCCGATGTATTAGACTGAGGAATCTGCGTTGTTACGTTTTAACCTGCTCCCTGGGTAATTCTCATGCCGGTAATACAGAGAGCCCATTTTGAAAAACTGGACTCTAATTTCTTTAGTTGTTATTGTTGTTATTCTGTCAAGAATGAAGGAAGGAATAAAATGTGATTTCAAAAGATACCCTGACATTACTATTTTGCCCCCTTCCATTCTGTGTTAACAAATGAAAAATATTCTACTTAATCTTTTGATGTAAAGTGTACACATGGGGGCTGGCCGGGTGGCGCAGCGGTTAAGCTCGCATGTCCCACTTCTCAGTGGCCCGGGGTTAGCCAGTTCGGATCCCGGGTGTGGACATGGCACCGCTTGGCAAGCCATGCCGTGGTAGGCGTCCCACATCTAAAGTAGAGGAAGATGGGCACAGATGTTAGCTCAGGGCCAGGCTTCCTCAGCAAAAAAAGAGGAGGACTGGCAGTAGTTAGTTCAGGGCTAATCTTCCTCAAAAAAAAAAAAAGTGTACACATATACTTACACATATTTCTATATAAGAAGTGGTGAATTCATGACTGGTAGTATGTGACAAGAAAAAAAGGCTTTGGGAAAGTATACACACAATGAACTTAATGTTTATTTCCTATTTATATAGAGACATTTTATAGAATAAAATATCCATATTTCAATTACAATTGGTCTTGAACATTTCATGACATTGAACTTCTATTTAGGAGGTATTATGTCTTTCCAGATTTGAGACTTTATTACAAAGTGGTAATTACTATGAAACTTTTTTTTGTGTTGGGGGATAGGTCAGGTTTTAACTAAAAACCTTCAGGGATATTTTAAAATTTAGTGAAATTATAGATCATGTGTGTTTTATTTTCAAATGTAGTTTACCTTATCACTTTGATGGATGGTGTATATTGAGTATTTTAAAAAGTTTGTATTTTTAAAATTTTACATGCTGTTGTTACCAACAAAGGGCATGAGCTACTCGCCATGAGACAAACGCCAGTCATCAAGAGGCAAGATGGTGGCAGAGAAAGGGCATTTTCTTACAGCTTGCTAGCAAGAGGGAAGATGGCTGACTAATGTCCAAAAGAACCATCTTAAGGCAGGCACAGAATCTTGAAACAAGTATATAGGCCAGTGGGTTACAGGAGAGGCATAAGGAATGTTGACCATCTGGTGTTACAGACTGGGAGTGGCCACACCAGATAGGTTCTCTGTCCGGGGATCGTCACATTCCTAAGGAGCTCAAAAGAACAAAGTTATCATCTTATTGCAGCTGGGAGGTACCTGGGCAAGCAGGGGTCATAAAATCTACAGAGCAGTTAGATTTCCTGAAAGCTGCATATCCAGCTGGATTAGTTAGTCAGAGGTCATTCAAAGTTACAATATGGCTTCTCTTCTACGGTGTGGCTTCCCTTGTGTCAACCTTGTGTTGAGCCAGTATCACTGAGTGTCATAATTGGAAAACAAAGAAAAATGTTGATTTGAAATTATAAACTACATTAAACCATATCAATATCTTAAAATATACTACTATTTAAATAAAATAACAAAAAGCGTTTATTTGCTTTGAATTTACAGATAACAATTTTTTAATTGTTAATATGTTTTAAATTTTGGGATCAACTTTATTCCTTTGGGCCCAGTGAAATAATTTTAGTTTCCTTTCCAGTAAAAATCTGCAAGTAAAATATTTAGGAAAAGTGTGCTTTTTAAACATCTTTGAATAATAAAAATTATGTGTGATTAAGTGATATATTTGCATTTTCATATAATATAAAATAATATAAATTAATAACTTCTATTTAATTAGGATTTGGATTTGCGTTAATGTCACACCATTCGATTATGCCATGTTACATTTTAAAATGATCTAATAATATATGCTGTAATAAAGCTTGTGTCTCACCAATGACCATTTTCAGTTTCTTGGCAGTACAGAAGTGGAGCAGCCCAAAGGAACAGAAGTTGTGAGAGATGCTGTAAGGAAATTAAAGGTAGGGAAAGCCCTCCAAATAAATGTCTGGTGTATTGATTCTGTCTCCAGTCATCAGTAGACTGATGAAAATTCAAAGCATGAATAGCTTTGTGGCAGAAATGGCTTTCAGCCTGTTAAAAATGGACTGTTGAATAAATATCACCAGATCAAAGAGATATATCTAGTAATAACTCTGTACACATAATTAATTATTTTTCTGAATGTGGCACACTCTTCATATTTTCCTAAGGTGTAATTTCTCATACTCAACAAAAAAATGTCATAGCAATATTTCCTAAGTGTTGACGTTTAGTAGCTTGCCTTTACTTTGCTTGGGCAATGTGAGCTCATGCCCTAACTCAGAAACTAGTAATGGTGTAACAAACTATCTAATAGGTAGGGTATTATATCCATCTGTTGAAAGTGTGGCGTTAGAGTTAATTACAGAGCAGAATTTTTAAGTGACACTGTATGTTAATGACAATTAATGGACAAATTCAAGAAGATCTGGACTTGTCCATGAGCAGACAGGGGGAAGTGATGAGACTAAGAGAGCAGAAAGGACATTTAATAAGCAACTCCATGTACTCATAATCAGCAAATTTCCTGAGAAAATCTTACGTAAGATACCACACATCTTAGCATGTTTTTCTAATTGCACCACATCCCAAAAGACGTTGTTTTCATTGAGATTTTCAGATTTGAAAACCTCCTTCAACAGAACTCTCATCTTTATCTCATTAAGAAATTCTAACATACCACGATTTTGTTTACACAGTTAATTGTTTTTCTTCAGAGCTGCTCTCACAATTCTTTTGAGAAACAACCCTTCTCTAACTTTATTTAGTTTAGAGCTCATCCAGTTATTTCACAGGAGGGTTAGGCTTCTGATAGTGTCAGGCAAAGTCATAAACATTAAAAAGTTACTACTTTGCTTTGCGAATGTCATATCAGGTAGACCCTACTAAGTGTTTTAATTGAGCATATTTGAAGTGGGATGGCTTGTCTTCTGGGCGAAGAAATAAAAGTAGATGATACTTTATCCATCCATTTTATTTGTAAATGTTTTACCTAATGTTTTTAAGTAAATATGCTAAAAGGTCCCAAGATGACATCACTCCTATTTGGAATAAAAAGTGGACCAGGCAACCATTTCTTTCCACTACTCCTTATGTAATAATTCAGACTTGCCCTTGTTTGGCCAGTACTTTTAGGTACTAATAGAGGATTAGAAAGGTCTCACAGTTCATGGAGAACATTTAGAATAAGATTCTATTTAAATGTTCAAAATGTTGCACACTCTGGGCCTAAGTCCAGCTTCACTACAATCAGAATGTTGTATACAAGAATAGTGGTATTTACACTTAATGTTTCTTTTACCTAGTAGGCTCTATATTCAGTCACTCAAATCCAAAACCAAAAGGATTCAATTCTATAGTGACTAGATAAAATGTAAAGAGATATTTGAAATGAAACACTTTCAAACAATGGCTGGTTTTTATACATTTTTGTGAGACTTCATATGCAGTTCCTATGTAGTTTCATGTTTAGAAATGTACTCTGTTAATAAAGGAATGCGATTTACAATAAGATAAAAAATATTCAGTATAGTTTAAAAATGCATACTCAGTTAATAGTAGCTTTTGTCTTTCAAGTATCTTCCGGAATAAATATGTATTTATAAGCAATCTTTATTCTGCTGATTGCAAAATTTTTGTAGATCAAGAAAGTATATCTAAGGGTAATGATTCGTGAACTAATGAAAATGAATAAAACAATACTTTTTACCTACTTTTATTTTAATCTTTTTTTGTTTCTTTGTGTCGGGGTCAGATGCTATATCTCAGTATATAAGAATATTTATATTTATTTTAAGAACTCAGACCCTGGCTCTCTTTAATTCTGTTGTCATGTAGAAATGGCCAGAAGATGGTGCTATGGTTCTACTAAAAAGAAGACATTTGCTCATTAACTCTACTTTGTATTCACATCCCCCTTTTTGAATTTCCTGCTTACTTTTCTTGAACATATATCTTCTGACTGCTTTTTTATCCATTACAGTTCAGTATTTTATTTCATTTGCTACATAAGGTAATATTTTATTTATATTTACTAATTTTTCAAAAACAAAATATTAATATATTGGCTTCGGACATTAAAGAAGAATTCAAAATTTAGGACTAATCCAAGATGATGGAAGACTTAAAGAGTTTCAATAATGTGTTTTCATGCTCTGTGCTTAATGATGCCTGATTATTTTTTAAGAAAAATTTTAAACTTTGATTTATTTTATTACCTACTATTTTTCTGTCATTTTGTGATGAATTTATAGTTTATAAATTTTTCTTAAATATATTTTTATGTGTTAAAGTCTTTATTTTAAGATACTGTGTTTGTCAAAACAACACATTTTCTATTTTTTAATCATGTTCAACAATTTCTATTTCTTAATCATGTTTTAGCCCACCGTTTAGAAAAATACCAAATTTTCCAAAAAATAATAATGGAAAAACCTTTTCAACTTCTATGTATTTAATAGCATTGCTAGTGTAATGAATTTTATTTGTAATAGTGAGTTATTTATTTTTATTAATACAACTAGTACGAATGTCAGAGGGCTCAATATATTTCATAAACATCTGCTTGTGATGTTTACATGTGGATGAATATTGGTATATAGATCAAAACTTCTTGATTTCTCTGGGAGATAACCAGATGATGGCGTTCCTGGACCCCAGTTTTAGAGGAGAGACCCCCTCACTCCAGTGGAGCTAACTTAAAATTACGTGACGCTACCTCAAGGAATGTGGCCTTGGAATCACTGTTGAGTTCTGTTAAATCTGGGCCCAGCAGTTTCTCGATTGGACCTCACTCTCTCGGTGTAGCATGACACTCTGTTTATGTCTTCATAACGAGTTATTTAATTAACAAACTGTTTAGAGCTTAATTTAATTATATAGTACATACATAGCTGATTCCCCTGCAGGAGTATTAGGAATACTTTTAATTAAATTAATAATTTAAGTATTAGAACCACAAAGAAGAATAGTAGCTCAGAATATTTGACTTAGTAATAAATTTATTTATTTTATTGCTCAATAATACATGTTCCATTAATAATATAGTTAAATTTCACTTTTTTGAAAGTTCTTTGAGAAACGAATAGAAATTCTGTGATGATGATATTGAAACTCAGTGGTGCTTCCTTTAAATTTTCTTTAGCTGTTCTGCTTACCGGAGACATATATTTAACTAAGTACTTTATGTATTTCAAATAATACTTCATCCTTCCCGGTCATTTTATGATAAAGGTTTATTTTGTTTATTTGTTGGTTGTATCTAGATACCCTCCAGATTGCGTAGGCTTTACCCTCCTTGAGTATTTTTCTTGGATTATCATATTCAAGATTTGCTGGTAGATCACTCTATCTAGATGATTAAGAAATGAATCCACCAAAACAAAAATGGGAAAAAAACTTGCAAAAAGGCTCTTTGACCATTAATATTCAAGTAGTAAATAGAGTGAGAAAAGAATACAATGTAAGTAAGAATGATGAGCGTGTCTTCTAAGTAAATTGAAGTATTGTGGAACACAGTTAGGAGGTCTACAGGCAGGAAAAGAGACTTGGAGGGATAATGCAAATCAAAGAATGCAGTCATCTTAAATTTTAAAAAATGGGCAGGAATGAGAATGTTAAACTCTGTTTAAAGTATGGATTGTATAAATAGAACGTTAGGCACAGGTGTTTTGCAACATCTTTGCAACAACCAAGGCCAATAACCAGTGTACACCTTGATATACATGAAAATGTATATCAAATGTATATGAAATGTATATCAAGAACTGGGAATTTTTTTTTAATGCAGAACATATGCTCTGCAAATGCAGAGTTATTTGGTGAGTGGCTGCAAAACTAGATTCTCAGCCCGATTGCTCTAGACCCATTTTATGACCAGGGTTCTAGGCCCGATTGCTCTAGACCCATTTTATGACCAGGGTAAATAACTTCTCTGAGACTTATTTTTCTCATCTTTAAAACGGGAAGATTGGATTGGATGCCCTCTGAATCTTCTCTGAGCACAATTACTTCATCTTGATATGAAGCAGAGACAAAGGCTTCACAAGCCACAGATCAGATATTTTATGTTCGTGATTTTTTCCTTTGTCTCATTCTCCCTCCCTCCCTCTTGCTTTTTCTACCTCCAGCCCCTCCTCGCTTCCTTTCTTCATTTCTTCCATTCTTTCTTCTCTTTTTTTCCTGGCAGAAAAGAAATGACTCAACAGATAAGTTTAATATTAGTGGTTGTTTTGTGATAGACTTTTTGGAAACTAAAAGAGGTCACAGGAATGGTTGTGTCCAGATGTGGAAAAGGCCTCAAGAGCCACTGCTCCTTGTCTATTTCTGGACAAAAGCAGCCCCTGGGAAGCCAGCTTAGAATGCTTCTGCATCCAAGATGGGGATGGCTGAGTTCAGATACGTTCACACGGATGGAGAGCAGCTGATTTATTTTGTAAGCCTTCATATGTGAAAACCCTCAAATTGTTTTAATTATGGCAATACAGGAAGGAGATTACGAAGGGAAAAGAAACAAAATTAATCCACTTTCTTTGAGAGAGAGCTGGGATCATTTTTAAAGATCTGCACTGAAGCAAAACAAGTTTCTTAAAGTCAAAAAAAATTCTCTGGCACGAATTAGTCGAAATCATGTGCAGAATGTAAGACTGCTGGATACAAAAAAAAAAAAAGCTGCCTACATTTGTAGAACAGAACAGACAGCAAGCTAAAAAATTATACCACCCAAAATGAAATAAAACAAATGGTACCCTCCTATCTTCCCTGGATATTAAGGTAGGCACTTCAAGGCATTCCTATATGCATTAATTATATTCCTCTCCGGGGCAGTGCAAAGCCATGAAAAGAGAAAAAGGCCGTTAACCACTCTCTGCTCCAGGACTGAACCATACCATGTGTATTCACATCTGCCCTAAATTAGAGAGAAATGCACAGTGCAAATAAATATGACACACAAAAGAGGACCAAACCCCCACCCGGCCTTACATGTGATCTATTTTGAGTCAAGTTAGGATGATCCATGTGCTGAAAACATGTTTTATGAGGAAATAACATTTTGAAGTCCTAAAAGAGGGGTGAGAAATCCTATTTTTTATTAGTTTTTTTTTTTCCATTTCTTAAAAAGAAAGCTGAGAGAAGCGAGGAAAGAAGGAAAGTAGGGAGAGAATAGCATTGCCAGATAAAATCAGGGCACTGAATAAACTGAATTTCAGATAAAAATGAATAATGTTTTTAGTATAAGTATGTCCCAAATAGAACATGGGACATACTTATACTAAATAGTGTATATAAGTTATATGTGTGTAGACATATAGAGAGAGTGTATATGTGCATTCTAAAATAAATTTTTTTTTTAAATAGTCATTGTTTAATGTCCAAATTTAACTGGACTCCTGTAACTTTTTTCCACCACCAAATCTGGCAATGCTGGGAGAGAGGCAGAAACTTCCTCTACCAAGTACGTTAGTCTGCTGATTTTCTTTCTGATTTTATAAGAAAACCTAATATACACTAACTAAATCAATAAGAAAATACAATAAATACTACTATGAAAGGATTTTAAAAATGTTTATGTTTTCAAGACACTCACTATCTTTATAATTCCTGGACTGAGCCTAGATCTGAGCCTTTTAGTCGGGATTATTACTTCAATTCTTAGCTTCAGTTTGAATATGGAAGTCTGTCTCTTTTCGTTCATTGATTTGATTGGGTAGGATGGTATTCCAAACGAGAGAAGTATCTAGAAATGACAAGGATGGCTGATCCAGTGCTAGCGGACCACAAGTTTTCTAAAAGTATTAAAAAGAAAGGAGCCACAGGAAAAGAAATGGATCTCTGCTTATCTTCCCAGAAAGAGCTTTCATTTTCTCCACTGGTATGGAGATGATTTTTTAAATATCATGAAAGAAGTGCATTAAAAATGTTTTTAAAAAGTTACTGAAAATCAATCTGATTTTATTGATAGTAATGGTTGATTACTATGATTTCTAAATATTTTGAGGCTATGTGGGGAGTTTATAAAATAATTTATCATGGGCAATAATTTATTTAATGAAAGTCCACCACTGAATACAAAGTCCACATATGTATTTCTTTGTGTTCACTCTCCATAGAAACAGAATTATGGTTTTGTGAATAATTTTTCATTTACAGTTTGCAAGACACATCAAGAAATCTGAAGGCCAGAAAATTCCTAAAGTTGAATTGCAAATATCAATTTATGGAGTAAAAATTCTAGAACCCAAAACAAAGGTAAGGCTTATTTGTGAATGTCAGAAGCACTCTGATCTCTAATTAATTGCAATTATATTGCTATTTTAGTGAGTACTTAAAATCTGTTACCTACTGGCATTGCTTAGTTCTAAGTTAATGACAATTTAAAACTCTATAGGATTTTTAGGAGGAACAACCTTTGGGATTGCTTTCTGAAGGGTCTGTTCTTCAGCCTGGATTTGGAATATAATAATTTATATTAAGTGTATTCAACAGTATTTGGTCTTACATTTAGGATTTTTTCTTCATGTGCTGTGAAAGAGATGAGTAAAGTGTGGTTCACTGAGTATGAAAGAAGATGAAACTGTGTGCCATTTCTTAAAATGTCTTGGACTGACTCTTACGGCCTGTAGACATGGCATGTATTAGTTTACTAGGGCTGCCATGATAAAGTACCACACACTCGGTGGCTCAAACAACAGAAGTTTCTTTTCTCACTGTTCTGGAAGCTAAAATCCGAGATTAAGCTGACAGAAGGGTTGGTTTCCTCAGAGGCCTGCCTCCTTGGCTTGCAGATGGCTGCCTTCTTGCTGCCTCTTTACAGGGTCATCTGCACACACACACAGTTCGTGTCCCTTTGTGTGTTCAAGTCTCTTTTCTTCGAGGATACCAGTCGGATTGGATAAGGGACCACACTAACGGCCTCAGTTTAACTTAATCATCTCTTTCAAGCCTTATCTCCAAACATAGTCACATTCTGAGGTACAGGGTGTGTTGGGGGTTAAGGCTTCAACATTTGAATTTTGAGGGAATATGATTCAGCTCATAACATAGCCTAAACTTAAGGTCCTTGTATTTAAGAGCCTTTTCCCTTACAAATCCAATGAAAAAGATTTAAAATATAACTTATTCTGGCTTCACGTTCATTAATATATACTTGTCATGGATTGAGTATGCACTGAATATGTACTTATTTCCACCTCAGATTCCTATATTGTATCCCTAATCCCCAACGTGACTATATTTGGAGTTTAACTGAGGTCTTAATGGGGCCTTAATCCAATAGGACTGGTGTCCTTATAAGAAGAGAAAGACACCATGGGTGTGTGAGCAAAGAGGACAGGCCCTGTGAAGACATAGTGCGAAGGCGCTGTCTGCAAGCTGAGGAGAAAAGCTTAACCAAACCTGCTGACATCTTGATCTTGGATTTCCAGCTTTCAGAACTGTGAGAAAATACCATTCTGTTCTTTAGACCACCCAGTCTGTGGTATTTTGTTATGGCAGCTCTAACAAACTAATACAGTGCTTTATTCACGATGCCTCAGAATTATTGTTTAGTAATTTTAAGAAAACCATAAAAGTCAGTTTGGAAATATTCAGTAACATTCAACTCCAGTTATCTTACAGATATATATTGTCAATGCTTTCTTGTAACACTGTGCATTCTTACTGACAACTTAATTAAATTTGAAAGCCCAAGGAAACCCTGACCTGTAAAGAGATTATGAAAATATTTTTCACAGGTCTGCAACTTTTCAGCCACTAGTCCAGCCTTTGCCATTGATCCCTTCATCTGTGTGCATACCAAACCCAGACAATGTCTTGCTATTCCAAGTGTGCTCTGTGGACCGGCAGCATCAGCATCACCTGAGAGCTTGTTAGGCTGTAGAATCTCAGACCCCATTCCAGACCTACTGAATCTGAATCTGCAGTTTAAGAAGAAACACAGTGATTCTTAGGCACATAAAAGTTTGAGGGGTTCCGGTGGAGTCTGCCGCCTCATTTTCAAATGTAGTTCATGGAATACTTGCATTAAAAATACTGCAGACATTTTGAAAAATAAGTTCTAAGGTCCTATCTTAGCTTACAGAATGAGAATCTCCCTGGAAATTTTGCATTTTTACTGTTTGAGGATAACTGGAGTGTGGCATAGATGCATCCATAGTTATTGTTCAATTCCAAATTAAGAACAATGACATTCTTTCAGACTTCTCAAGCCATAAATTTAAGACCTCCCACAGCTATCCTAATTCCTTCTATTATCCACACTCAGTATTAAATAACAAACCAAGAATTGGACACTTTTTTTTGGTTATGGCTAGCCCAAAATAACCATTGCTGAGCTGGCTGAAAGTAGACAAAAGAAGTGGCAATGGGATAGTAGAAGGTCTCTTCAGGCATACAATGGAAAATGTGTCCAGTCATCCCTCAGTGTCCACAGGGGGCTTGGTTCCTGCCCCGCTGCAGGTACCAAAATCCACGAATGCTCAAATTTTTTATATAAAATGGCATACGATTTGCATATAACATACGCACATCCTCCCATACTTTAAATCATTTCTAGATCACTTATAATACCTAATACAATGTAAGTGTTATGTAAATAGTTTTTATACTGTATTGTTTAGGGAATAATGACAAGAAAAAGAGTCTGTACATGTTCAGTACAGTGCAACCATCATGGCCCTTTCTATCTGCAGTTGGTTGAATCTGTGCCTCCGGAAGGCTGACTGTAGTTTGGTGGGAAATGAGGCAATTGAAAGTGCGGCTTTATCTACTGAATAAGTGGGTTGGCTGAGATGAATTCATTAGGCAAGTGGTAGTTACAAAAGAACAAAAGGCTGAGGAAGCAATAATTTGCAGAGTGACAATGTAGTAACGAAAATATGGTCTTACATGGAAGTAAAAATAAAAACAATCCGAGTCCTACATTTCCTTTTTGAAATTAAGTGGATGTTTAGTGGCAACTGTCCAACCAGAACAGGTCATTTGTAGGCCGTGTTTGGGTTTAAGGTTTCTTCTAAACCATATGGATCCTGTAACTGTTTTGGAGTGTATGTGTATGTAATTAACTATTAATTTAATTTCGTACATGAACGTTTAGGACTTGTCAAAGCACACCTTGAAATATGTAGGGCTGATAATACACTTCATGCATCCTCTGCGTGTATTCTTGTTCTTTTTGATTTGAGTCTACCTATAACGTATCCTAGGCTATAAAAATTTCACCAAAACCATAATCTGTAAATTTTAATCTAGTAAACTATTCTCCTATCGTTGAACATTTACAATGCTTCAAGTTTTCCATTAATTGATAGTTTAAATGTTTAGAAAATACAAATATGATTAAATACAATATAGAGAGAGAAGTTTAGTGTTTAGAATTTACAGTTTAATAATGGCATATCCTTAGAAAAGCACAAAATAGAAAGACCTAGATCTACTACAAGATGAGTAACACTAACATGTGGGGTGTGTGTGTGAGTATGTAAAGAAAGACGGAGAGTTGGATTATGCCAATGCAAATGTAGCACCGTGTTACCAGTTGCTGATTCTAGAGTCCCCCATAATAAGTCTCCCATAAAAATTTGTTTTCCAGGTGGCCAGCTCTGTGGTTTAGTGGTTAAGTTTGGCGTGCTCCACTTTGGTGCCCCGAGTTCAGTTCCTGGATGTGGAACTACACCACTCCTTGGCAGCCATGATGTGGCAGCGACCCACATACAGAGCAGAGGAAGATTGGCACAGATGTTAGCTCAGGGCGAATTGTCCTCAAGCAAATAAAAAGAGGAAGATTGGCAACAGATGCTAGGTCAGGGCTACTCTTCTTCAGCAAAAAAAAAAATTAGTTTTCCATTGACAATCTATCAACCATATCGTTCTGTTCCCTAAACTTTTACTGTCAAATCTCCATGCCTCCATCAAGCTAAACTCAATGCATGTACACGATTGATGGGGTTTTTTTGAGGTCATGCTGGCTTATAACATTGTGGAAATTTCAGGTGTACATTGTTATATTTCAGTTTCTGTATAGACTGCATCTTGTTTACTACCAATAGTCTGGCTTTTATCTGTCACCACACATATGTGCCCCTTTACCCCTTTCACCCTCCTCTCAGTCCCTTCCCTTCTGTCAACCACTAATCTGTTCCCCTTGTCCATATGTTTATCTTCCACATATGAGTGAAATCATATGGTGTTTGTTTTTCTCTGTCTGACTTATTTCACTTAGCATAATACCCTCAGGGTCCATACATGTTGTTGAAAATGGCACAATTTTGTCTTTTTTAATGGTTGAATGGCATTCTATTATATATATACCACATCTTCTTTATCCATTCGTCCATCAATGGACACTTGAGATGCTTCCACTTCTTGGCTATTGTGAATAATGCTGCAGTGAATGTAGGGATGCATAAATCTCTTTGAATTGTTGATTTCATGTTCTTTGGGATAAATACTCAGTAATGAGACAGCTGGATCATATGATATTTCTATTTTTAATTTTTTGAGGAGTCTCCATACTATTTTGTACAGTCGCTGCACCAGTTTGCATTCCCACCAGCAGTGTATGAGAGTTCTTTTTCTCCACATCCTCTCCAACATTTATTTCTTGTCTTAATTATAGCCATTCTGATGGGTGTGAGGTGATATCTCATTGTAGTTTTGATTTGCATTTCCCTAATAATTAGTGATGTTGAACGTCTTTTCTTATGCTTGTTGGCCATCTGTATATCTTCTTTGGAAAAATGTCACTTCATGTCCTCTGCCCATTTTTTGATTGGGATGTTTGTTTTTTGTTATTAAATTGTATGAGTTCTTTTTTATGTTTTGAAAATTGACCCCTTTTTGGATATATGATTTGCAAATATTTTCTCCCAATTGATGGATTGTCTTTTAATTTTGCTCCTGATTTCCTTTGCCTTGCAGAAGTTCTTTAATCTGATTTAGTCCCATTTGTTTCTTTTTTCTTTTGTTTCCCTTGCCTGAGTAAGCATGGTATTTGAAAAGATCCTTCTATGATCAATGTCAAAGAATATACTGCCTATATTTTCTCCTAGGAGTTTTATGGTTTCAGGTCTTACATTCACGTCTTTAATCCATTTTGAGTTAATTTTTGTGTATGATTTAAGATAATGGTCTGCTTTCATTCTTTTGCATGTGGTCATCCAGTTTTCCCAACACTATTTATTGAAGAGACATTCCTTTCTCTGTATGTTCTTGGCTCGTTTGCTGAAGACTAGCTGTCCATAGATGTATGGTTTTATTTCTGGGCTTTCAGTTCTGTTCCATTGTTCTGTGTGTCTGTCTTTCTGCCAGTACTATGCTGTTTTGATTGCTATAGCTTTGTAGTGTATTTTGAAGTCCAGGATTGTGATAACTCCAGCTTTGTTCTTTTTTCTCAGGATTGCTTTGGCTATTTGGGGTCTTTTGTTGTTCCACATAAATTTTAGGGTTCTTTGCTCTATTTCCATGGAAAATGTCATTAGGATTCTGATTGGGATTTCATTGAATCCGTAGATTGCTTTAACTAATATGGACATTTTAACTATGTTTATTCTTCTAATCCATAAGCATGGGATATCTTTCCATGTATGCCTTCTTCAATTTCTTTCAATAATGTCTTATGGTTTTCAGTATATAGGTCTTTCACCTCCTCAGATAAATTTATTCCTATGTATTTTATTCTTTTTGTTATGATTGTAAATGGGATTGTATTCTTGACTTCTCTCTCTGCTAGTTCATTATTAGTGTATAGAAATGCAACTGATTCTTGTATGTTGATTTTATACCATGCAGATTTGCTGTGGTTGTTGATTATTTCTAATAGTTTTTTGGTGGATTCTTTAGGTATGTTCTATATATAGATTTATGTCATCTGCAGACAAAAAGTCTCACTCCTTCCCTTCCAATTTGTCTCTCTTTTATTTCTTTTTTTTGCGTAATTACTCTAGCTAAAATTTCCACTGCAGTGTTGAATGGGAGTGGTGAGAGTGGGAATCCTCATCTTGTTCCTGTTCTCGGAGCGATGGGTTCAGTTTTTCACCATTAAGTATGATGTTGACTGTGGGTTTGTCCTATATGGTCTTTATGATGTTGAGGTACTTTCCTCCTATACCCATTTTTTCAGAGTTTTTATCATAAATGGATGCCATATCTTGTCAAATGCTTTCTCTGCATCTATAGAGATGATCATGTAATTTTTATTCCTCATTTTGTTAATGTGGTGTATCACATTGATTGATTTGCAGATATTGAACCATCCCTGAGTCCCTGATATAAATCCCACTGACCAGGGTCTGTGATCCTTTTATTGCATTGTAGTATTTGATTTACTAATATTTGGTTGAGGATTTTTGCCTCTATGTTCATCAGTGATGTTGGCCTGTAATTTTCCTTTTTTGTGTTGTCTTGTCTGGTTTTCGTATCAGGGTTATGTTGGCCTAGTAAAATGAGTTAGGAAGCATCCCATCCCCTTCACTTATTTGGAAGAATTTGAGAAGGATGGGAATTAACTTTTCTTTGAATGTTTCGTAGAATTCACCAGAGAAGCCATCTGGTCCTGGAACTTTGCTTTTTGGGAGGTTTTTGATTACTCTTTCAATTTCTTTCCTTGTTATTGGTCTGTTCAGATTCTCTATTTCTTCTTCATTCAGTTTGGGGAAGTTGTATGGTTCTAAGAATTTATTCATTTCTTCTTGGTTATCGAGTTTGTTGATGTATAGCTTTTCACAGTATTCTCTTACAACCCTTTGTATTTCTGTGGTGTCTGTTGTAATTTCTCCTCTTTCATTTCTGATTTTATTTATGTGAGTCTTCTGTCTTTTTTTTCTTAGTGAATCTAGCCAGGGATTGTCAATTTTACTTATCTTCTCAAAGTATCAGGTCTTAATTTAATTGATCCTTTCTATTGTTTTCTTGGTCTTTATTTCACTTATTTTTGCTCTGATTTGTATTATTTCCTTTCTTCTACTGATTTTGGGCTTTGTTTGTTCTTCTTTTCCTAATTCTTCTTCTAGGAAAAAGTAAGCTTGTTTATTTGAGATTTTTCTTGTTTGTTGAGGTAAACCTGTAATGCTATAAATTTTCCTCTTAGTACTGCTTTTGCTGCATCCCATAGGTTTTGATGTATTGTGTTTTCATTTTCATTTGTCTCCAGGTGTTTTTTGATTTCTCTTTTAATTTCTGTATCTATCCAATAGTTGTTCAGTAGCAAGTTGTTTAGTCTCCTCATAGATGTATCTTTCCCAGCTTTTTTCTTGTTGTTGATTTCTAGTTTCATAACATTATGGTTGGAAAAGATGCTAGATATGATTTAAATCTTCTTAAATTTATTGAGGCTGGCCTTGTTTCCCAACATATGGCCTATCTTTGAGAATGACCCATGTGCATTGAGAGGAATGTGTATTCTCCTGTTTTGGGAAGCAATGTTTTATATATCTCTATTAAGTCAATCTGGTTTACTCTTTCATTTAAGGTCACTGTTTCTTTCTTGACTTTTTGTCAAGATAATCAATCCATTGATGTAAGTGTGGTGTTAAGGTGCCCTACTGTTATTGCGTTGCTGTCAATTTCTCCCTTTAGGTCTCTTAATAGTTGCTTTATATACTTTGGTGCTTCTGTGTTAGGTGCATATGTATTAATATGTGTTATGTCTTCTTGGTGGAATGTCCCTTTTATCATTTTATAGTGCCCATCTTTGTCTCTTGTTATCTTTTTTATTTTGAAGACTATTTTGCTTAATACAAGTATAGTTATACCTGCTTTCTTTCGCTTGTCATTTTCTCGGAGTATCATCTTCCATCCTTTCACTTTGAGCCTATGCTTATCTTTAGACCTGAGATGGGTCTCCTGGAGGCAGCCCATCATTGGGTCTTTTTTTTTAATCCCTCCACCCACTCTGTGTTTTCTGATTGATGAATTCAGTCCATTTACTTTTAGAGTGATTATTGATATATGTGGGCTTCATACTGCCATTTTATCTTTTGTTTTCTGGTTGTTCTATGTTTCCATTGTTCCTTTTTCTTTGTATTTCTGTCTGCCATTTCAGTTTGCTGGTTTTCTCTTTGTTTATGTGTTAGTATTCTGCTATGATTTTTTACTTTGTGATTAACATGAAGTTTGTATGTAACATCTCATAGATGAGGTAGCCCTTTTTTTGATGGTCTCTCATCTTCGTTAGCCTATGCAGGTTCCATCCCTCTCCTCTTCCCCTTCTATGTTTTTGTTGTTACAAATTATGCTTTTTTGTTTTGTGAGTTTATGACCAAATTGAACTGTTTTTAGTTATTTTTGATGGTTCTTTTCCTTTTATCCTTTATGTTCTAATTAAGTGTTTACTAACCTATTTGGATATAGAGCTGAAATTTTCTGATTTTGTCTGTCTATCTCCTTGCTCAAAACTTTGTAAACCTTTGCTTTTTTGTTTCAGGTAGGAGGGCTTCTTTCAGCATTTCTTGTAGGGTAGGTCTAGTGGCAAAGAGCTCCCTCAGCTTTTGTTTGTCTGGGAAAGCTTTTCTTTCTTTGTCATATCTGAAGGATAATTTTTCTAGATAGAGTATTCTTGGCTGATAGTTTTTGTCTTTCAGTATTTTGAATATATCATTCCACTCTCTCCTATCCTGTAAGGTTTCTGTTGAGAAACTGAAAGCCTGATGGGGTTCCTTTGTAGGTTATTTTCTTCTCTCTTGCTGCATTTAACATCTTTTCTTTGTCATTGACTTTTGACAGTTTTACTATTATATGCCTTGGAGAAGATCTTTTTACATTGATGTAATTAGGAGTTCTATTGATTTCATGTACTTACATGTCCAGTTCTTTCCCCAGGTTTGGGAAGTTCTCAGCTATTATTTCTTTGAATAAGCTCTCTACTCCTTTCTCCCTCCCTTCTCCTTCTGGGATGCCTAGAATCCTTATGTTGCTTTTTCTAATTGAGTCAGATATTTCTCAAAGAATTTCTTCATTTTTTAAAAATCTTAGTTCTCTCTCCTGAGAGTTGTCATTTTTCTTTTGTTGTACAGTGTTACTATAGTTCTTCGTGGTGTTTGATGAATTGATCCTCTGCTGGTGTATTTGTGGTAGTAATCACCTTTTCTTATTTGGGTATGGCATCAGTTACTTTGGTTCTGGTCACTTGGGTCTCATGTTCCTCTACTGTCTCTCTGCAGGCTTAGATGCCATTGTCCCATGTGTTATCTGCACTGCTGTTCTCCAGTTGTCTGAGGGTGCTGGCTGCACAACTGCAAAGGGTGCTGGGCTCATGGGTGTCAGTATCTCTGGTGGGGTCCTGGGGACCCAGGGACTTGTATGCAGCTCCTGCTGCTCGTGGAGCTGGTATCAGGGGTGCCAATGCTGCCACTGCTCCACTGACCATTGTGAGCAGGGACTGCTGCCATGCCACCACTGCCCCACAAGCAATCATGTGCATGTGGAACTGCCACCAGCTGCCACCACCACCCTGCATAGCTATTTGACTTTTGATCATTGTATTTTGCCTTATCCAAATCAGTAATACCAATACTTTTCTTTCATGTCTCAAAGTCTCAATTTCCTATACTTACTAGGTAATTTTCAAGAGACCCGATTGAATCTTTCTCCCAAAAGTAAGTTTTTCACGCTTTTAGTGGGAAAGTAGTACGTCCATTTTCATCCCTACCAAACTTTAAGAGTGATCTTGAAGTTTTAAAATCTTTGAAATGTTTTGTAAATTCAGTTATATTACATCTGAATGAGAGCAACTGGCTTTTAACATATATATTACATATGAATATAGTGTATCTGACTCTATTCATAATAGTGGTTATATGGAACATGCCATTTTTAGAATCCATAAAAAAATATAGGTAATCTAAAAGAGAGATTTACCAGCTCTGCTAGGCATCAGTGCCCCTTAGGAGACTCCTAAGAATGGTGATTGCTGGACTACACCCAGGCCTTTCAGATGCAGAATCTGCAGAACAAGACTTAGAATCTATATTATAAAAAAAGGAAAACAACTCACACAAACAAACAAACCTGCCCATATGACTCTCCTACAGCCTGTTCACAGATAGGCATTTAGTAGCCAGTGTTTGAGGGGACATGAGTAAACCAGAAAAAACATCTCTCATTCATTTTATTTTGGATATAAGTTGTAATTTAGGAAAAAGACAATTAAATGCTCCTAAAATAAATTTATTCATTGTATAATTACATGTATTAGGCAGGATTTAAAAATTTATGGACTTGATAGGAAATAGACCATTTTTTCTCCCATTTGAAGGGATGAAAATGGAAGTGAAAAGCAATCTCCATTGTCTCAAATATCCTTTCTGTGTCTTTTTCCCTTTCTACTTTTTTCCCTTGTCCTCCAAATGAAGATTATGTAGTGCTGGAAAGATGTGGTTTAGGTGAATTGGGGATTTATTTTTGGTGGCAATGTTAGCTCAAGGTGAATCCTCCTTAAAAAAAAAAAATCTCAATAAATATTTGCAATATATTTAAAAAGAAAAAATTAAGATGATTCCCAACTGTCATAACCAAAGGCTTTCTGTGATCATACTGGTTGGTGACTGAATGAGGACTGCATAGGTTTCACCACCAGCTGTGTAAATGGTATGTTTTCATGTTACTTATAGTTTCTCTTATAAATGGAAAAGAACAAGTCATTTTTCTATATTGTATAGCAATAATATTTCTCTTTATGTATCATTAACATGATTATGCAATTAATAACGTGATGTTGACCTGCTGTCAGTGTTTGGGAGCTACAGTGTGACCGAAGGCTATTGCTTGATTGACTGTGTGGGGCAATAAAATTTTTTCTCTACCTTTTTAGGTTCTTGTGGTTGGTCTAAGAATTAAACTGACATGAGAAAAACAAACAAATTTAATAAGATGTATACCTCCTGTATATATGGGAAAGACCCAGGAAAACTGAGTAACTCTCTGAAATGGTGGAAGCTATCACCTTAAATACTATCCTCAGCTAACATCAAAATACGATGTTGGGGGTGGGAGAGTCAATTGTGGGACGTCACCAGGACAAGCACAGTAAACAAAGATAAAGCTATCATGCAGGTTTAAGTCCTTGCCTTCTCCATTGGTAAGAGTTTCTGCAGATTTAGATATCCTCCTCTTTCTGGAACAGAGAAGGAGGCGCTCTTACAAATGGAAATGTCCTTATAAATGTAAATGTTTTTTTACAAAAGGTAATTTCTACTGTTTTCAGAGCTTTTCCTGTGTCTGCAGTTTCTTAAAAAATCAGCCTAAAATAATCTTTATGTTAAAGAGATATATTTTGGAGTGGCAAATTCTGCTCCCCTACAACTGCTTATTTATTAACAAATGCTTTATTAACAATAAAACAAAAGATATGTCAATGAGAAAGAGACTAGTCAGTCAGACAAAGTATAGGAAAAGAATAGTCTCAGACAAATGTGATCATTATCCATCTAGCACTAACCACAGGAAGGGAAGATGCCCTCATCAAAAGCCTTGGTGTTGAGCTCTTCTTTTTAGCATTGTTCCTCTCTGTTTCTGAAATGGATGGATCAGACTATTTAGTAATCTAGTAATTACAAAAAACTGTAGAGGAGAAAGAAGATTCCTCTACTGTAGGTTCTTCTGGCTGGTCTAAGTATTAAATTGACATGAGACAGAATAACAGGAGAACATCAGACAAGTTCAATAACATATATACATGGGAGAAACCCAGGAAAACTGAGTAACTTGCCAAAATGGCTGAAGCCACCACCTTAAATAGCATCTTCAGCTAAAGACAAAGGACGTTCTTGGGGGTAGTAGTTTGGGACTTTAGAGGGGAGAAAGGCAATTCACATGGAGATGGAAAAGCAAATGTTTGGTAAACAAATGTTTGCCATACTTTACTAAAACAATCAACATGGGAAGGACTTTGATTAGATGGGCCTTGCTAGGTTCATCCCTATTTCCACACCTAGAGTTATCTATGGTGATAGCTCCTTCCTGGGACAGGCCTTCTATCTTAAATTCTTTTAGGCAGTTGGGGGAAAGGTCAAAGTTTCTTTCTGAGTCTTTTGTTTTAAAAATAATCAAGCCAAAGAATCACATTTGGGGGTGGCAAATTCTGGTTCACCACACAGTCATACAATATACTTCCTCATTTTAATTTTCATGCTTGCCAAACAACCCTTTGATGACTTACCATTTGGTTTCTATGTAGGGAAAGAATGCAGTGCTGCAGAGAAATTCTGTTAACCTTTATTTATATATCTCATTTTACGTCCTCATTTTAGTCTGATGAGCAGTAATGTGAACCAGGGTGATAGATCAAATCTCAGCAAGCTGAGAGGTCAACCCTGAAGTTGGAAGGATGCAGTGACAGAAGCTATAGTTGCAGCGTGTGTGTGTATTTTATTTATTTTTTGCAGCATTTATCTTTGTATTGACTGGCAGCGTTGATTCAGTCATTTGGATGCTGGCTGTTTAGACCTTCCTCATTCACTGCTCCAGTGAAACACATTACGGAAGTGGCGAGGAAAGATGATCTTCCTAGACAGAAGAGGTTCAAGAGTTTATGAGTTACGATGAAGACAAGTAAAATACAATTTAATAAGAAAACTAAGGATGAAATGGTAGTGTGTTTCATATGAACTTGTGTGCAGATGAACTTGTTTTAAACTGTAATGGTAGTTACTTGCAGGAAGATAAAATGCGAAGTGTTCTGGTTTAAAAAGGTTCTGATAATTCTGTAACCTTCTGGGAGTATCTTAACTCTCTGAATCTCAATGTCCTCCGAAGTAAAACTGCAGAGTTTAAAGTAATGGTCTCTTAAAATTCCTTGTAGCTCAGAAAGTCCATAAACCTCTGATCCTCTTGTATTTTGCTTGTGTTTTTCTAAGTACTATTGAAATGACCATCTTAGTTTAATCCTGAGTCAGGAGGTCCATCTCCATTACATATTTGTTTAAGTTTGCGGTGTATGTAATTATAAAACCAACGTTTGACAGATTATAGTTTCACTTTTAAAGTCATAAGTTGTCTGTTATTAACACAAGCTGGTATTTCAGAAAAGGAAAAAAAATCTCTTCAACTATGTTTATTTCCATCTGTGTTCACAGGAAGTCCAACACAATTGCCAGCTTCACAGAATATCATTTTGTGCAGATGATAAAACTGACAAGAGGATATTCACTTTCATATGCAAAGATTCTGAGTCAAATAAACATTTGTGCTATGTATTTGACAGCGAAAAGTGTGTAAGTATGCCAGATGTTTTAGGGTGGTTTGTTCTATTTTACAAACCAGGAATTGTCTTGTTTCCGGCATTAGTAAAGTATTTGGAAATGAACAAGGTCTGCAAATACTTAACTACACTAATAGATTCATCCTGTCATGAGAATATGCTTCAGCACTTCTTCCCTAACTAAATTCTCATGTTCATGGGCACAAGCTTGCATGCATGCAAATTTCTTTTCTTAGAACATCATGCCTGCTTATGTTATACATTTATTTCTCTTATGATCATTTATTTGTAATTTTAATCTCAAATATAATTTAGTAATATGCACATAATGCAAAGAGTAATGGTGAGCAGAGTTGTTTTTTTTAAGGGATGTGAAGGATCTGATGAAAATAAATATTTTAAACTCCAGGAAATAAAGTCTGTATGGCTCCTTAAAAAGACTCTAATACTTTGAAAATCTTGTTCTTAATTTTCATTATTCAGAAAACTTAACATAATGAAAGGCAATAGAATAGTATGTGTGCGTGTGTGTGCCTGTGTGCATGCATGTGTTGGCACATGAGTATAATGAATGTAATCTAAAGTTTTTAGTAAGTAAGAGCAATTAGGGAATTCCAAAGTTAAATCCTACAACAGTTCTTTAATCATTTGGGATCTTAAAGACAACCTCAAGTCTTGATTATAAGCATGTTAATGCTAATCATAACTTAGTCTGAGATCCTATTATAAAACATAAGATGTGAATTCTGAGCACACATTGCAACCATTGATGGCTTTAATGAAGGAAGAACATCTAACCTCAACAAGATTATTGGCTTAGACAGAAAAAAGAACTTAATCCATTTACAGTCGTGTGCTGCATAATGACATTTCAGTTAACAATGGACCACATATACAACAGTGGTCCCATAAGATTAATACCATATAGCCTAGGTGTGTAGTAGGCCATACCATCTGGATTTGTGTAAGTACACTCTATGATGTTCTCGCAATGACAAAATTGCCTAATGATGCATTTCTCAGAACGTATCCCCATTGTTACACAGCGAGTGACTATATTTGCTCACTTTTTATGCTGTCAAAAATAGCAGAGCACCATTATTATTATCACTACCATGTAACTTAATTCTCTGGTTTCAGTATGTGAGCTTCTTGAGAACAAATACCTTTTTATTTCTCCTTGTAAGTCCTACATCAGGTGGACAATAGATGCTCAATGAATTTTTTCTTAAAGAAAAGACCACATGGAAAAATTCACAAAAAGTAGAGCAAGTTCTTATCTGTATCTCTTAAACTATGGTGCTCTAAAAAGGCAAACTAACGTGCTAAGCTACTTGGAATCATAATATCTTTTGAGAATTTGAGGGAGAACATCTCCCTAGAAAAATATGCTTAGCCATATAAGACAATATTATGTGCATAATAGGGCATTTTATATGAAGTGCAAGTTGTTTTTGAAATTTATCCTAATGAATGAATGCAGTATATTTAATGTTCCATCTTAGCCATGATTGTTTGCAGATGTTTTTTCTATGTGATTGAGAAGATTAAAGTTGATATTTGTTGAATTCTTCTATGTATAAGGTATAATAACCTTTTACCACTTCTACCAAGCAGTAAACTCAGTTGTCCTTCTTTCTTGCCTTACACATAGAAATAAATTTTCTTGGGGTTCTTTGAAATATTAAAAATCATAGTTCATTATAAATATTAGCCTTCTTATAGTTTTGTGTCACGTGTTTTATCTTTATTTGATCCCCATCCAAATTTCTTATGTGGTTATTTAAAACATAAGCTTACCAGAATCCTTGTGTAATTATATTGTGTTAAAAGTGTAAACTCCATTTCTCCCTGATCATAATTGTTTGTAATTCATTCCAAGAATTTCAATTCATTGACCCATTATTCTCTTTGGATATAGCATATTGGCTTTCTTTTTTCTTGAAGGTTGAAAATAATTTCTTGAAGCCTACAGCAGTGGCTCACAACCATTACTGTGCATAATATTCATAAGCAGGGCCTTTTAAAATACAGTTCTCTGGTTCCCACTTTAAAAAATAAGTTCATACTGATGGGGGCTGGAGCTCAGGAAATCCACAGTGAGCAAGTTCACCAGGTGATTCTGCTGCAGGTAGATGGGAGTCTGGGCTTTGAAAAGCAGGGGTCAAGATGGTTCTCCAACTATAAGTTGGCATCACTTTCGTGAGCTCAAAGAGGACACATTTTCTCGAAGTTTTATTTCCTCAAAATTTCATTTCTTCGAATTATAATAATGACTATGTTTATAAAGTTGATTTGAGATGTATGTAGAATTGTTGATATGCCATCCTCTGTAATTCTCATTTTAAACAACTAATCATAGAGTATTAAAACAGGAAAGTAAATTATGGCACAGCTGGCACAGTGCTTTCCTCTTATTTTAAGAAACCAAGGCCAGAGAAGTTGAGTGACTTTCCCAAAGTTACAAAGCTCGGTAGTTACGGAATCAAGATTAAAATTTAAGACCTTAGATGGCCACTGTAGCATTTGTCTCCTGCTATATTACTGCCATAACTGTGACCTATTCCAGAGTCTGTCTGCTCTTTTTGGGGCCTTCGTCTTACCTATTCATTGTATTTTGTCTTTTCAGTATTTCTGTGTACTTGGTGAGAGTTTGAAAGATAGAGGAAATCTTGTATGCCACAAGACTGGAATTCACTACTTTGTTAACAATATTATGTTATATTAATGAATCCCCCTCCCTCTTTGCTAATAGTGAGGATCACATGGGGAGCTAGAGTACCAAGCCCTGCCAAGCAGTAATGAAGAGAGGCATGTGACGAAGCTGAACCTCTGTCCCCACCAGGCAGTAATGAGGCAGTGCTCTCCCATTGCCATTCCCCTGATGGAATTGTGTCAGAGTGAGCCACCCAAAACACAAAGTTTAAATAATTTCTAGACTCTCATAAAATAATATGTAAAATATCCAGGATTCAATTGAAAATCACTCATCAAGAAACTGGAAGACCTTAAACTAATGAAAAAAGATGACCAGTAGATCCCAACACTGAGATGAGAGAGATATTAGAATTATCAGACAGAGATTTTTTAAAAAGAGCCATCATAAAAATAAAAAATAAATTATTACAAGTACACTTGAAACAATAAAAAGTAGAAAGTCTTTTCAAAGAAATAGAAAATCTAAGCAAAGAAAATAACAGATATAAAGAAAGCCCAACTGGGAATGTTAGAAATGAAAAATACAATAACCAAATAAAAAACTCAATGTATGGGCTCAAGGGCAGAATGGAGAGTCAGAGGAAAGAATCAGTGACCTAGAAGATCAAAAAATAGAAAATGCCCAATCTGAACAACACAGATAATAAGCATATGTGTGTGCACATGCACACATGCAGGTATGCACACAAAACAATTCTAAAACCAAAAACAAAATAGAACTTCAGGGACCTGTGGGACTATAACAAAATATCTAACATTCGTGTGTCATCAGAGCCCTGGAAAGAGAGAGAAAAAAAGGTAGCCTTCAAAAAACGTTTGAAAACATAAAGTTGCTCACTTTCCAAATTTGGCAAAATATGTAAACCCACAGATTCAAGAAACTGAGTGTACTCCAAACAGGATAAACCCAAATAATTCCACAGCAAGACATATCATATATAGTCAAACTTTTGGAAACTAAAGACAGAGAAAAATCTTGAAGAGAGCAAGAGATAAACAAGTCCTTACCTATAGGAGAAAATCAATTTGAATGATGTTGTATTTCTCATTAGAAATCATGAAGGTGAGAAGGAAGTAGCAACATATATTTTGAGTGCTGAAAATAAGAGAACTGTCAAACCAGAATCCTAAATCCAGAAAAAATTTACTTCAGGAATTAAAGAGAAATGAAAAAATTATCAGATGAAGGGAAACTAAGATTATTTGTTACTACCAGACCTATGCTAAATAAATGGCTAAACAAAAAGGAAATAATAAAAGAAGAAACTTTGGAACATGAAGAAGGGAAAAATGAACAGTATAAGCAAACATATGGGTAAATCTTTAGTTTTCTAAATTGTGATTGACAGTAGAAGCAAAAAATACTTTCTGACATGATTCTAAGTGCATATATAGAAAATATAAGGCAATTAAACCATAAACAGGCAAAGTTGAAGGGATGTAAAGGGAGGTAAGGTTTCCATATCTCACTTGAACTGGAAAAATGACAGCCCTAGAAGACTGATAAGTTACATAAATACAATGTGAATCCTAGAGTAACCACTAAAAAACTATACAATGAGACACATTTAAAAACACTATGGGGAAATCAAAATTTTATTATTAAAATTTTTCAAAAACCAATAGGAAACAGTGAAAAGAAAACAGAAAGAAAAAAATAGAGAAGAAACAGAAAAATAATTTAAATAGCAAACTTAAGGTGTAACATATCAAAAATCACATTAAATGTAAATGATCTAAATATACCAATTAAAAGAGATTATTAGCATGCATTAAAGACCTAACCCAGATACATTTTGTCTACAAGAAACTTGCTGTAAACATAATGATATAGGTGATTTAGGAAGGTTGAAAATAAAATAATGGAAAAGATATATCATGCAAAAATTATTATCAGGTAAAGTATGTTTTAATATCAGATAAAGTAGACTGCAAAGTAAAGAAAATTGTCAGAGACAGAGAATGGAATTACCTAATGATAAAAGGGTCATACCACCAAGAAGTCAGAGCAATCTAATTGTATGTGACCGAATAATAGAACTGCAAAATAAGTGAAACAAAAATTCATAGAACTGAAAGAAAATGTAAGATAAATAAACAAACATACAATTATAGTGGGAGACTTCACCACCATGCTACCTAATATTGTAAGAACAACTAGACAGGAAATCATCAAGACTATAAAATCACTCAACAACATCATCAACCAGTGGGATCTAATTAACCATTATAGAGAACGCCACTCAACAGCAGAATGCACGTTGTTTTTCAGTGCCGAAGGAGCATGTACCAAAATAGACCGTATCCTAGGCTATAAAACAAATCTCAAAAATTTAAAAGCATGTATTCTCTGACACCAAGTCAATCTAAAAATCAATAACAGAAAGATAATAGGAAAGTCTTCAAAAACGTGGAAACGAAGTTTCCAGGTAAACATTCCATATGTCAAAGAGGACATAACACTTGTAAACATTCCACATGTGAATGAGGAGTTCTCAAAGAAAAAATTTTAAAATGCAGTGAACTATATAGAAATGAAATAGAACATAATATTTGCGTGATACAGCTAAAACGATGCTGAGAAAAATTTATAACTAAGTTAATAAATTTGAAAAGAAGAAAATCTCAAATCAGTAATCTAAGCCCCCACATCAAGTACTTAGAAAACAAATTATCAAATTAGCTCAAAGTAAGCAGAAGGAAGAAAATAAGAACAATAAATGAAGAAATTAATAAAATTGAAAGCGAAAAAAATAGAGAAAATAAATGAAGTGAAGCTGGTTCTTTGAAAGATCATAAAAATGACAAAATTTTTTTGTAAGTTTGGCAAACTAAAAAAAAAGACACAAGTTACCAATATCAGGAATGAAACGGGATTTCCCTGCAGACACTCCAGATAGCAAAAGAATAATAAGATGATGCTTTATGCAACTGTATAAACGTAAATTTGACAACATAGCTGGATTGGATTAATTCCTCAAGAAACAAAACTACCACATATCACCCAATATTGGATAATTTGAACATCCCTGTAACTATAAAGAAAATTGATTTTATTTTTTCCTTTTTTGTTCATTATATTGTATACTTTATTCCAAAGTCAATAAATACACGTCTATAGCATGAGTTTAAGTATTTCTATTGCATTTTATTTTATTTCAATCACTTTTTGACAACCATTATGTCATTTCAAATTTTTACCATGGTAGGCAATGCTGCAATGCATATACTTTATGTATTTATTTATTTATTCATTATTGAAGTGTCGTTGACATACAATATTATATTTGTTATAGATGTACAACATGGTGATTCGACATTTGTATACATTATGACATGATCACCATGACAAGTCTGGTAACCATCTGTCACCATACAGAGTTATTGCAGTATTATTGACTGTTCCCAATGCTGTACATTACAAAAATACGGAATGCTTCATGAATTTGTGTGTCATCCTCACACAGGGTCCGTGCCAATCTTCTCTGTATCTTTCCAATTTTAGTATATGTGCTGCTGCAGCGAGCACTAAAGGAAATTAAATTTATAATTTAAAACTTTTAAAGAGAGCTCTCCAGGCCTAGAGGTTTCACTGGAGCAATCTATAAAATGCTTAAAGGAGAATTAACATTATTCTATACAACTTATTCCAGAAAAGAGAAGAGGTGAGAGCATTCCCCATTTCAGTTTATGAAACTAGTATTTACCTGATACCAAAACCAGACAAAGATAGTGCAAAAAAGGGAAAACTACACACCAGTATCCCCCAGGAATATAGATGTAAAAATTCCTGACAAAGTATTAGCAAATTTAATTCAGCAATATATAAAAAGAATTATACAGCAAGACCAAGTGGAGGTTGTTCCTTGGATGCAAGTCTTGTTCAACATTCAAAAATTCAACATCATAATCAACCATATTCACAGGCTAAAGAAGAAAAATCATATGATCATATTAATCAATGTTTTAAAAATATTTGAAAATAATCAATATCCATTCATGGTTGAAAACTCTTAAAAAATGGCAATAGAAGGAAACTCCCTCAGCTTGATGAAGAGCACTTAAAATTAAAACTATAGATAACATTTGACTTAATGGTGAAAGCTGAAAGCTTTTCTCCTAAGATTGAGAACAAGGGAGGGATTTGCACTCACACTACTCTTATTAAACACAGTCCTGGAAGTTTCAGCTATTGCAATAAGGGAAAAAAAGAAAATAAGAAGCATGCAAATTGTAAGGGAAGAAATGCAACTATTTGCAGATGGCATAATTGTTGTAAATTCAAAGTAGTCTACCAAAAAAGTTTCTGGATCTACTAAGTGAGTTCAGCAAGGTAGTAGAATATGTGATGAACATACAGAAATCAATTGCATTTCTGTATACTAGCAGTGAACAGATGGATACAAAAATTTACGATTGCTTTAAAAAGCAAAAAACGTAAGTGTAAATCTAACCTTCGGTGAAAAATTGTATAGTATTGTGTGCTGAAGACTACAAATCACTGATGAACAAAATGAATGGAGATATAAATAAATGTAGAGACATGCCATGTTCACGGATTGGAAGACTCAATCTAGTAGATATGTCAGTTTTCTTCAAATTAATGTACAGGTTTAACACAATTCCTGTCAACGTCTTAGCAAGAGTGTTTTGTAGATATAGACATTATTCTAAAATTTATATGATAAGTCAAAGGACTAGAATTGCTAAAACAGTTTTGAAAAAGAACAATAAAGTGGAACAAATAAAGTCTACCCTATTTCAAGACTTATTATACACCTACATCAATCAAGACAGTAGTTTTGGTGAAAGGGTAGATAAATAAGACAATGTAACAGAATAGAGAACACAGAAATGAGCCTACACAAATATGCCCCACCGATTTTTGACGAAGTTAGGAAAGCAATGCAGTAGGGGAAAGATGGTCTTTTCAGCAAGCAGTGCTGGTGAAACTGGACCTCTATAGACAAAAAACAAAATTCGCTTTGACCTCAGCCTCACATCTTATACAAAAATTAACTGAAAATGCATCATGAACTTAAATGTAAAACATATAACTATAAAACATTTAGAAAAAAGGGAGAATCTTCAGGATGTAAGGGCTTGGCAAAGAGTTTTTTGACTTAACAGCCAAAGCAGGATCTATAGTGGGAAAAAAAAGGTAAATTGAACTTAATCAAAAGTAAACATTTTCTCCATGAAGGGCCTTGTGAAGGGGATGAGAAGACTAGCTAAGACTGGGAGAAATTCTTTGCAAACCCGTATCAAGCAAAGGTCTAGTTCCACAATATATAAAGAACTTTCACAACTCAACAGTATAAAAAGTATCAATCAAATTAGAAAATGGGCAAAAGATATAAAGAAGCATTTCATTGAAGAAGATAGTCAGATGGCAAATAAGTACATGAAAAGATATTGGCATTGGTATCCGTTAGGGAAATGCAAATTAAAATCAAAATGAGGTATCAAGACATGACTATCAGAAAGGCTGCAATACAAGCATACCTCATTTTATTGCACTTCACTTTATGGTGCTTTTTATAAATTGAAAGTTTGTAGAAACCCTGCATCAAGCAGGTCTATCAGCACCATTTTTCCAACAGCATTTGCTCACTTTGTGTCTCTATGTCACATTTAGGTAATTCTTGCAATATTTCAAACTTTTTTATTATTATATTTGTTATTGTGATCTATGATCAATGATTTTTGATGTTATTATTTTAATTGTTTTGTGGTGTCACAAACCATCCCTATATGATGGTGAACTTAACCCATAAATGTGTGTGTTCTGACTGCTCCACTAACCGATGGTCCTCTGTCTCTCTCCCTCTTCGGACCACCCTAATCCCTGAGACACAATATTGAAATTAGGCCTATTAATAACCCTACATGGCCTCTAAGTGTTCAAGTGAAAGGAAGAGTCACGTATCTCTCACTTTAAGTAAAAAACTAGAAATTATTAAGCTTAGTGAGGAAGGCATGTCAAAAGCTGAGAAAGTCTGAAAACTAAGCCTCTTGCACCAAATGTGAGACAAATTGTGACTGCAAAGGAAAAGTTCTTGAAAGAAATTAAAAGTGCTACTCCAGTGAACACATGAATGATAAGAAAGTGAAACAGCCTTATTGCTGATATGGAGGAAATTTTAGTGGTCTGGATAGAAGATCAAACCAGCCACAACTTTCCCTTAAGCCAAAGCCTAAACCAGAGCAAGGACCTAACTCTCTTCAGTTCTCTGAAGGCTGAGAGAAGTGAGGAAGCTGCAGAAGGAAAGTTTGAAGCTAACAGAAGTTGGTTCATGGGTTCAAGGAAAGAAACCATCTCCATAACATGAAAGTGCAAGGTGAAGCAGCAAGTGCTGACGTAGCAGCTGCAGCAGCTTATCCAGAAGATCTAGCTAAGATAAGTAATGAAAGTGCTGCACTAAATGGCAGATTTCCAATTTCACCCATTTCCAAATGAAACAGCCTTATATTGGAAGAAGATGGCATGTAGGACTTCCATAGCTAGAGAGGAGATGTCAGTGACTGTCTTCAAACCTTCAAAGGACAGCCTGACTCTCTTGTTAGGGGCTAATGCAGCCCGTGACTTTAAGTTGAAGCCAATGCTCATTTACCATTCAAAAAATCCTAGGGCCCTTAAGAATTACGCTAAAGCTACTCTGCCTGCGCTCTATAAATAGACCAACAAAGTCTGGATGATAGTACGTCTGTTTACAAAATGGTTTACTGAATATTTTAAGCCCACGGTTGAGAACTACTGCTCAGAAAAAAAGATTCCTCTCGAAATATTACTGCTCATTGAAAATGCACCTGGTCATCCAAGAGCTCTGAAGGAGATGTACAATGAGATTAACGTTGTTTTCATGCCTGCTAACACAACATCCATTATGCAGCCCATGGATCAAGGACTAATTTCAACTTTCAAGTCTTATTATATAAGAAATACATTTTGTAAGGTTATAGCTGTCATAGACAGTGATTCCTCTGATGGATCTTGGCAAAGTAAGTGGGTGAGCAAAGAAAGTGGTTTCTTAAGATGGAATCTACTCCCAGTAAAGATGCTGTGGGGGTTGTTGAAATGACAACAAAGGATTTTGAATATTACATAACCTTACTTAAGCAGTGACAGGGTTTGAGAGGATTGATAGCAATTTTGAAAGAAGTTCTACTGTGGTTAAAATGTTATCAAAAAGCATCCCATGCTACAGCAAAATCATTCATGAAAGAGACAATCAATGCGGCAAACTTTATTGTTGTCTCATTTTAAGAAATTCCCACAGCTACCCCAACCTTCAGCAACTACCACCCTGATCACTCAGCAGCCATCAGCATCAAGGTAAGACCCTCATCCAGCAAAAAGATCTGTAACCTTGCTGAAGGCTCCGATGATGGTTAGCATTTTCTAGCAATAAAGTATTTTTTAATTAAGATAGGTACATTGATTTTTTAGACATAATGCTATTGTACACTTAATAGACTACAGGATAATGTAAACATAACTTTTATATGCTGAAAACCAAAAAATTCATGTGACTCACTTTACTGCAATATTTGCTTTATTGCACTGTTCTGGAACCAAACTCTCAATATCCCCAAGGTATGCCTGTAAAAAATGCTTACAACACCAAATGCTGGTGAAGATGTGGAAAAGTGGATCACTTGTACATAACTGGTTGGGATATAAAATGATACGGCCACTTAGGAAAAGTTTGTGTTTCATAAATAAAACTAAACATGCAACTGTCCTATGACCCATTTGGGCAGCTATCTCAGAGAAATTAAAACTTCTGTTCACACAAAAACCTACACATGAATGTTTATAGCAGCTTATTCATAATAGCCCCAAATTACAAATACCTCAGATAATGGATGAATGATCAAACAAACTTTAGTACATCCAAACTATGGACTACTCCTCAATAACCAAAAGGAATGAACTATTAATACACGCAGCAACCTCAATGACCCTCCAGATAATTATGAAGTGAAAAGTCATTCCCAAAACCTTACGTACTGTATGACTACCCTTTTCTAAAGTTCTTGAAAAGACAAAATTATAGAAATGGAGAACGGATTTTCCAGGGGTTAAGGAAAGGGTAAGGTAGACTGGAAGAGGGTGTGGCTATAAAACAGCAAGATGAGGGATTCTTGTGGTGATGGAATTATTCTGTATCTTGACTATATTAATATCAATATTAATTGGTTGTGATTTTTACTATAGTTTTTCAATATATTACCATTGGGGAAAAGTGGTTGAAGGGTACATAAGATCTCTGTATTATTTCTTACAACTGTATATAAATTTAAAATTATCTCAAATTAAAAAGTTTACTTAAAAAAAAAAGTGGTGGGAGGCCAGCCCAGTGGCATAGTGGTTGAGTTCGCATGCTCCCCTTCAGTGGCCCATGGCTCACAGGTTCAGAACCCTGGGTGCAGACATAGCACCATTCATCAAGCCACACTGTGGTGGCATCTCACATAAAATAGAGGAAGATTGGCACAGATGTGAGCTCAGCGACAATCTTCCCCAAGCAAAAGAAGAGGAAGATTGGCAACAGATGTTAGCTCAGGGCCAATCTTCATCACAGAAAAAAAGTGCTGGAAAATAAGTTACAGCCTATTGGGCCAACCCTTTCATCTTATTTTAAGTAAATCCAGGCCAGAGAAATGTAATATCTTTCCCAGAGTCACAAAGCAAGTAGTGACAGAATCAGAACTACAATCCAAGACCCTACCCTAGATTCCCATTTCCACATTCTTTCCGTCATATTATATTACCACATTACTGTGACCTCTCCAGAGTCCGTCTGCTCTTACTGGGGCCTTCATCCTATTCATTCGTTGTATTTGATATATTCAGCATTTCTGTGGCCTTCTACGGGCTTGCTTGAAATTTAGATGAAGGCCTGCCCTAGGATGCTACAAAACTGGAACTCACTTTATTAATATCATCGCGTTGTGTTACCAAGATTTAACATTTGCACAACTTCTACAGTCATCTCATTAAGTTTAAAAATAAAATTAGAATATGGATATTCATCATGATGTTATTGATTTAGTTTCTTTAACATAAGGCAAATATAGTCACTGTCAATTTTTTAGCCATCATTTTTATATTTTTTTCATAATTTTGTTTCCAAATGGTAATAAGTATACTTTATTCACTGGATAATGCCTTTGCTAAAATTTAAATAGTAGCCCCAATAAGAAGATGAAACCCTTACCACACCCACATTTTTTTTTAATTATGTGAAGTGAGATATAAAGTAAGACAATATTTAAAATCCTCTTTCTTATTTGTTAACTAATTGTAAAGTAGGGTTCATGTGTCAAAAGAATCATATATTATTCATACCAGAGGGAATCTCTGCACCCAGTTGTTTTACAAGGTCTCTTTGTAAGCTATTTATTATATACTCTTGTTATGGTTTTATTTTATGTTTGCCTTGTAATATTTTTTTGGAACTTTTGTTGAAGTTAAAAAATATTCTTGCTGTTTATATTTCATTACATGATCGGAGAAAAAAAAGAATCTTCTTAGCTTAGTCATCCAGTGGAATATAATTAGTTGATAATCAGGGTCTGAAAGCTTATTGCTGCTGAGTGTTTCCACCCACAACTAGTTTTCATCTCGCCCCTTCATGAAATACTAAAATTTATATATCAAATCTGTAAGTAAAGAACCTCCAGTGAATGGGCTGATTCTGAGAAAAAGCAGAAATGACCAATTGTAAACCAGAAAAATAATTATAGTTAGTTAAATTGTTTGAGATTCTTTTGTATGTGATCATTATAATTCATATCTTTTAGGCCAGTTACTCAAATTTTGTGCAATTATTAGGAATATTTGGACCAATATCCTGTATTGACTGTCTCACCATACTGGCCAAGTAGGAAAACAGTCCTTACTGTTTTCCTTTTCACTTTTAAAATTATTTTTATCAAGAAGTATGGAGTTTCCTAAAATGTAATTTACTGACTGTAGAGCTTACCTCATCACACTCAGTAGTGGTAGGGAATGCAACACTGTTTGTTTGTAAAGATAAATTTTTATGGAAATATGAAGAATTTTTCAAAGTAAAAGTTGCTATAATTGTTTAGAGAATCTCTATATTTTTAAAATTATTGAAATATTAAAGAGTTTTAGGTGCCTCATAAAGCTATTTGTAAAAAAATTTAGATGGGCAGCGCACTTTGCTATACAAACTGTTGTAGTAAATGACGGGTTAGTTAGAAGGTTCCACTTTATTTATTATGATCTGGGATCTTTTTCTGCTATCTCAAATCATATATAACCAAGACATTTTTGTTTCAAACAGCCACTGAAACCATTAGAGTATGTCATTTCTGTCGCAGGTTTGTGAATGTGATTTTAGTTGAATTTTAGTGGTTTATGTTGCATAGTGTTTATTGACAATAAATAATTCTTTTCTAATATAGAACACTGTGTTTCTTTTGTGGAGAGCCACTGTGGCATAGGGTAGGGCTGGGACTTTAACATTAGCAAGGCAGAAACTCAGATTCTTTTTCTGTCATCCATAAGCTATTTCAGCAGGCAAATTATTTAATGTTTCTGAATATTTGACTCCTCCTCTATAGGTTGAGAATAGCTTCTATTTTACAAAATTCTTGTGACTATTAAATCAATTGAGACTATATATGTAAAGTCTCTTATGTAGGTAGGCACACAACACGTTACATTTTAATATTATCATTTAAAGTTAATATCATTAATATTTAATATTGGCAAAACGAATAGAACTGATATAACTGAATTGAATGTATAATGAGGAATTTTAGACTTACAAATTGTTCTCATGATCAAACTATAGTAGTAGTATACCCTTATAGCATATGGAAACATATACATATATGTAAATATATGCAAAACCCTAACATATGTCTAGAATGATACACAAATTATAGTCATTACCTACAAAGAGGATAGAGGGGGCCAGGCTTAAGGTTATGAGTTAGAGGAAACTTCAAATTTATCTGTAATGTTAAAAGGTTTTAATGCTGGTTTATAAATATATTCAGGGAATTGAAAAAAAGAAGGTAGTAATAAGTAAACATGAAAATTTCAGCGTACAAATAGCAAATGTAAAATAATCTAAATGGTTAGGTAGAACAGCTGAAGAGAAAAACAATAGGCTTAACATCAAATTTGGGATGGCAGAAAAAATGGTCAGTTAACTGGAACATAGTTGAGAAAAATTACCTAATCAAATGAACAGAGAAAATAAATAATAATGACAACAGAGCTATGATTACCTGTGGGACAATATAGAGTGCTCCAACATATATGAAACTAAAATCACAAGAATACAAGTGAGAGAAAGTAAGGCAGAAAAGAATACTGGCTGAAGAATTCCCAAATGTGAAAATTATCGACTTACAGAGTTGAGAACTTGGCAAACTTCAAGCTGAATAAATTTAAAGAAAACTACCTGTAGTTATATCACAGACTATCTATGAAAGAGTTAGAAAGAGAGAGAGAGGGAATGAATGAGGAAATGAATGGATCTTGGAAGGAGCCAGAAAGTTTTTAAAAAGACACATTCTATCATTACGTAGAGATAAAAAAGTAATATGAATGGCAGCTGACTTTTCCTCAGTATCAATGGAGGCCAGAGGAGAATATGACAATCTCTTTAACACGCATAAAGGGAAAATATGTCATAACGGAATTTACGTCCATTGAAGACATCTTTCAAAATTTAAGTGAAAATAAAACATTTTGAGATAAATGAAAGTAGAGTGATTTATCACTGGCACAATGCACTGTAAGGTGTGCTGGGGAAGTTCTGTAGCCTGAAGGAAAATAACACCAAAGGCAACTCGAATGTGCAGAAAGGAAAAAGAAAAAAGAAGGACTGCAAAAGGTAAAACTGTGGCTAAATGTAAGATTGTTGTTTATGTCCCTCCATTTAAAACAGAACTATTTAAAGCAAAAATTATAGCATTGTATCGTGATGTTAACAAGTAAGAATAATAGCACAAAGGATGTATGCTATTGGATTTCATGGACTTATACTATTGAAAGGTTGTTATTATTTATGTGAAATGATACCATATCAACTCAGTAGACTCTGCTGAGTCAAAGATGCATATTGTAATCACTAGAGCAATCACTAAAAGTTAACGTAAAGGTCTATAAATACAGCCTAGAGAGAAAATAAAATAGAATACTCATTTTTTTTAAATGGAACTAAAAGGAGGAAAAGAAGAACAGAAACATAAAAACAGATGGACCAAATAGAAAGTAAACAACAAGGTAAATGTAAATAGACTAAAGACAGCAATCAAAGGCTGAGACTATCAGGATTTTAAAAATGCCCACCTGTTTGCTTTCTGGAAGACACACTCTTTAAAGACAAACACAGGTGAAAAACAGAAGAATGAAAAAATATATGCCACACAAACAGTAAGGCTAAGAAAGCTGATGTGACTATATTGATATCAAAAAGGTGACTTCAAGGCAAGGAATATTACCAGACACTAAGAGATACAGCCCATAATGATTAAAGGACCAATGTGTGTTCATTTAATAACATCACTTTTTAAGAAATGAAACAGAATACCTAACAAAATTACAGGGAGAAAAAGACAAATCAGCAATCATAGTTGTAGTTTTTTGAGGAACATTTGTCCTGAGCTAATGTCCATTGCCAATCCTCTTTTTTTTTTTTTTTTTTTGCTTGATGAAGATTGGCCCTGAACTAACATCTGTGCCAGTCCTCCCCTACTTTGTATGTGCGGTGCCTCCACAGCATGGCTGATGAGTGGAGTAGGTCCGCATCTGGAATCTGAATCCACAGAAGTGGAGCATGGAACTTTAACCACTAGGCCACAAGGCCAGCCCCACATACTTGTAGATTTTAATGCCATTCTCAACAACTCACAGAGCAATCAGAGAAAAAAATCAGTAAAGTTAAGAAAAATTAGAAAAATATTATTCACCACTTTGATCTAATTGACGTTCCAAACACTATTCCAAACAATCACAGAATATGCTTTCTTTCTGAATGCACATGGAATGTTTACAAAGGTCCACAATAATGGACCATATTGCAAGACTCAATAAATTTCAGAATTGAAAATATCATAGAGTATGTTATCTGACCATAAATGGTCAAAATATTTGAAATTAAAGCACTCTTCAGATAACAATAGCTCAAGGAAAAGTCACGAGGGGAATTAGATTATTTTCGAAGCAAATAGAAGTAAAACACAACATATCAAAATTGGTAAAAGACATTTAAAGTCAGTGCTTAGAGGGATATTTATAGCTTTAAATGCTTCTATGAGAAAAAAGAAAGGATTAAAAGTAATCATCATGGTCTTGACATTAAGAAGTTAGAGTAAGAACAAATTAAAAACAAAGTAGAAGGTAAAACAATAATAATAAAGAATAGAAATCAATGACATTGAAAACAGACAATAAAGAAAATTAACAAAGCCAAAAGTTTGTTCTTCAATAAGCATGATAAAATTAACAAGATTAGATCAAGGACAAAAATGAGAGAAAGCACAAATTGTCAATACCAGAAACAGAAGAGTGGACATAAGTACAGATCCTGTAGTCTTTAAAAGAATACAAGGAGAAATAGAATATAACTGCTAAGCCAGTAAATTTGGCAAATAGGATGAAGTTAATGAATATCTTGCAAAACTCAATTGACTGAAGCTGAAAAAATAGGAAATCTGAATATACATTAGTTGAATATTTTTAAAATTTAAATTAAAAATACCAGGGCCAGATAGTTTCACTGGTAAGTTCTATAAAAAAAAATCAGCTTAATAGATGCAGAAAAATCACTAGACAAAATTCAACCCAATTGATGATAAAACAGTATCCTAGGAATAGAAGGGGCTTCTTATTCTAATAAGGACTTTAAAAATCCTGCAGATGACATAAAATTAATGGTGAATTATTAAATGCTTTTTCCTAAGATTGGGAACAAGACAAGGATGTTTATTCTCACTCCTGTATTTAGCATGGTGTTTGATGTCTTAGCTGGTGAGTAGTCAGGAAAAGAAACAAAAGGCTTAAAGATTGGAAAGAAAGAAGTAAAACTATCTTTTTCACAGATAAAATATGAATTTTTAAAAAGAATATCCTGCAGAATCTACAAATAACTACTAGAATTATGAAGCAAATTTAGCAAGGTCAATATACAAAAATTAATTGTGTTTCTGTCTACCAGAAAAAAAAGAAACAAAAATCTATTTACTAAACATGAACAAACATGAAATAATTAGGATTTTTTTTTAAGAATATATGCTGAAATCTATGAAACTTTGCAGAAAGTAAAGACTTAAAATAATAAGACAGAGCTACCACATTAATAGTTTGGAAGGCTTAATTTAGTTAAGTGGTCAATTCTACCAAATTGATCTATATATTCAAGACAATTCTTGCCAAAATCACAATGGGATCTTTAGTAGAAGTTGAAAAGTTGCTTTTACTGTGGTAATACAAAACAGCCCAGAATAAAAAAAAATTAATCTGGAAAGAAAAGACCAAAGTTGGAGGACACATATTATCTGATTTCACAATGTACTTTAAAGGAATTGTTATCAGAATTGGGTGTTATTGATGTAATGATAGCCAAATAAGTAAATGAACTATATTTTAGAGGCCAAAAAAATCAAAATGTGACAAGACAATTCAATGGATAAAGGAAAGTCTTTTTGACAAATGGTATTGGAACAACTAGATAAGTATATGAAAACATACTAATTAAAAATTAACCCATACTTAAGCTACATAAAAATAATTTGAGATGGATCATAGACATAAAAGTAAAAGTTATTATGGTCTGCTATAAAACTTTCATTAAAAATAGGAAAATCTCTTTATGAATTTTAAGTAAACTGATTTCTTAGAAATGACCCTAAAAGCACTTAATATAACAGAAAAAAAGTAACATGAAACAATCAAAAATAAAATTTTTCTGTTACTCTATAAGCAGTATTAATAAAGTGAAATGGCAACTTATATCTGAAAAAGGATTTGTATCCAGAATATATAAAGAACTAAATATCAATAATAAAAAGACAAAAAAAAAAAAAAATGGGCAGGAGGCAGTCTTGTACAGGGAGTTCACTAATGAGAGTATAAGAAAGGCCAATGGTCACATGAAACTGGGCTAATTTAATTATTCAACAGAGAGACTTAAATTACAATCCCATTGAGATAGCATTACTCGTTCAGTAAAATGACTAAATTAAAAAGACTGTCAATATCTGATGGTGAGAATGTGGAGCAACTAGAACTCTCTTACTGGCTGTTTCTTATAATGTTAAACATAGACCTATCCTATGATTTAGCAATTCCATTCTAGATATTTACCCAGAGAAATGAAAACATATGTCCACAAAAAGATTTTACAAGAATGCTTGTAGCAGCTTTATTTATACTAAGAACTGAAAACACCACAAATGTCCCTCAATAGGCAAATGGATAAATCAATTGTGATATATTCATTTGATGGAATACTAATCAGTAATAAAATAAATGCTACATACATCTAAGAAACTCAAAAAGAAGCCAGACACAAAAGAATATATGCTGTATGGTCCATTTTTATGGATACAAGGACAGGCAAACCTGATCTCTGATAATAGAAATTAGAGCAATGGTGACCCATAAGCAATGTGATTTGGCTAGCAGTAGGCGACGGAGAGCTTTCTGGGATAAGAGAAATACTCTATATCTTTAATGATATAGTGGTTATATAGGGATACACATTTGTCAAAACAAATCTGATTGTATAATTATGATCTGTGCATTTTATTGTATACAAATTTTATCCTCTTCTCCCAAAAAGTGTGAGGCTTATAGAGTCAGATATTTGGGATTTGAACTCCAGGTTCTCGGCTCACTATGAGACCTTAGGCAAGTTATATAACCTCAAAGAATTGCAGTTGTATCGTATGTATTATGGGGATAGTAATAATCTCAACCACATACAGCCACTATGAGAATCAAGTGAATGTATGGAGAATATTTACCAGATAGCAAATGCTGTTTTCATAAAAAGACGTGTTATCATAAAAGATGTCTATCATAAAAAGAGAATATAGTTTTTAAAAAGTTATTGTAAACAGATAATAATGAAGTCAAATGTTATTTATGATGAATCAACAATGTTACTGCTTAAATGATTCTTTATAGTATACAGCTTGAGTATAACATTTTGTCTTATTAAGAGGACACAATGAACCCATCATTAAAAAGGTAGAAGAAATAATCATAATTTAAAAATATATATTTTTATTATAAAACAAATACAAACATGTTGCCCAAAGTTTTGAAAGTAGAAACAGAAAAAAACACTCATAATCCTACAACCTATTATAACCACTTTTACTATGTTTTAATAGTACACAAAATCCCAACATCTAACAAGCAAATTTTTTTCCATATATATTTTTCATTAGTTTGAATCATTGAGCACACATAATGTGGTATCTGGCATTTTCATTTATATGGTATTGCTTAATGTAACTGCCTTTCTTTTCCTTTTCTTTTCCTTTTCCTACTTTTTTTGTAAGACAGATAGTCCTCCTATATAATTTTGTGCATATTTTTTGCATGTTTTTAGTTAACGAAACACTATAAATATTTTTATGGCTAAAAGCCCTCCTTAAAGAAAAGTAGCAAAGTACAAAAATGACAATGTTTTAAATAAATAATCTAAGTTTTATTAATAAAGCGTATTTTCAACTTAGGTTGATCATAGCATATCACAGTTTTAGAATTTGCAGTAAATCAGTTAAAGCATGGCGTTTTCAAGATTTAATATTATTCTCAGTTTTTATGTCATCTGGAGGTCTTATTAAATATGGCATATTTGTGATGTATTAAATCAATGAATGCCTTTACCAACTTCTTTCTGTGTTAAGTAAATCTTTCTTTAGTGTTTACATTTTGCAAGGCTGTGATATCAGCCGAGATATGAATGGAGAACGAATGAGCCAGTGGAGTTAGGATATTTGTGGCAGTTTCTGATCTATATATATTTTGCTCAATCAACATTGTGTTTTACAAAAATACTGTTCGTAATCACTTAAAATTGGGAGCTTTTATATAAAAATTAAGATCTCACATATTTAAAATCTGACGGCTCTACGTTGGAATTGCTTATTTCCACAAGCCAACAATAAGCTGGAACTGAGTAGCAGTTGCTCCGTTTGAAGAGGGCGTTACCTCGAGTTTTCCACGGACAACGCCCAGCCACGTATTCAAATTACCCGCCAGGTTTAACAAACCCTCCTCACTAAGATGAGGAAATAAGTTGGCCCGATGCTTCCATTTAATAGGCAGTAAAAATTTGAGGAAGGGAGGCAAACAAACTAGGAAAAAATACGATGATCAAAGAGATGAAAAGTTGGATAGAGCTCTTGCTTCCAACTTCAGCAGCTATTCATGTAATTGCCTTTTTTTTTTTACGTTGTGCATGGGGAGGCATTGAATATGAGCGTAGACTACATTGCTCATTTCCTACATCTCTACCCCCAGCCGTTGCCCTTTTGAAGTACCTCATGCGAATATTTTCCTGATCAAAGAACAGTTGGACATATTATTATTAAAATGCAAATCATTTTTTTTTTTTATTTTTACAAAGGCTGAAGAGATAACTTTAACAATTGGCCAAGCTTTTGACCTGGCATACAGGAAATTTCTGGAATCTGGAGGAAAAGATGTTGAAACAAGAAAACAGATTGCAGGATTACAGAAAAGAGTGAGTAAACTAAGCTTGTTGTTTCACATTTATGTGATGTAAGTACAGGGAAACTTGCATATCATCAAACAGATTTAGAAGGCCTGCCATTAAATTTCCCCCACACTGATTGGAACTGCTTTCACTGTGTTCCTATAATTTTTCATTCCTGATCCCCTGCACAGTTTTTAACCATTTTATATTGAATTCCCACAAGAACTTAGTGTTCTCATGTGACTTTGCTTCACTTCCTGATGCTTCTCATGGGGATCAGAGCAGCAGAAGCAGCAGATGCTGGGTAAGTGGTTTCCCATGCAGATCAGATTCCTTTGTAATTAAATTACACCCTTTCTCCACTCTCTTCGAAATCATCATAAGCAAGTTTCACTGTCTTGTGGTTATACTCCAAGATTATGGGTACAGATTGCACAGTGCAATGAGAAAACACAGAGATGAGGTATTAGGAACATGAAATTTGCACATACATAAAAACGTGTTTCAAATTTAATGATGTATCTTTCCAGTGACCTAGAATTCTCTATTTCCCAAGCTTTATCAAATAATTTTCTCCCCTGTGCACAAGAGTACATTGAAATTTTAAATAATATAAAATGCTATTCATTAATGTAACCAATATAATAGCTAATGTTTTCCAAGAATAAATTTCTGAAGGTTATTCAATAATCATTTGCTTTTTAGATTCAAGACTTAGAAACAGAAAATATGGAACTTAAAAACAAAGTACAAGATTTGGAAAACCAGTTAAGAATAACCCAAGTATCAACATCTCCAGTAAGTATGTAGATATATGTGTGAGTTTTTCAGAAACAAATTTTGATGGTGATAAAACATCTCTGCATCATCAGCTCTGCAATATTTCAAATAATACTCTAAGATAAGTAATTTAAAGCTAAGTGTGGATAGAGATGAAAGGTGCTAAACAAGGTTAGTTGAAAAATTCAAATTACCTAGATAGCTCAGACCAGAGTTGTTTTTCCATGTTGCTCTTTTCACTTGTGTTTTCTAGAATAGTTTAAACCTCAATGTGGTCTTTTTCTCTTTTTGGCATATTTTTCCTTTCACTCATATCAATTACTGTTTACTGAGGTTGGATTAATGATCTGGTACCAATCTACCTCTGGAGTACTGAACTTCATTTTAGAAATCCTACTGTTAACAAGACAGAATATGGCTTCTTATATTACATAGCAAGGATTCCCACTGGGAGTGACAGAATTGTATTTCAGGCACTAAAATGAGTGGTAATCTCTGCAGATAATACTCAAGTATTTATAGTTAAAATGGAACTGCTTTCACTTTTTTGGTTCATCGTAGATTTGAAATCCTTTTCCCAATACCGTGTATAATACCATTATTTCGTGATTTTGGCAAAGGGAATTTTTTGGAGGGAGATGGAATGTAAAGCAATTAATATTTTTCTAGACAAAATATATTTAGGAGATTTTTTTTCTTTTTGAATCATCTATATTACTGATATTCTCCATTGAAGTGTATATTTTATTTTGCATTTTTAAAATGTTTGATATATAACTCAGTGGTGTGACATTATGAACTGAAATACAATTTTGGCATTTATAAACTTTTGAAAAGAATTTTTCTTGCAAATTGCAAGTCTATTTTGGCTCAATCTCTAGACTAACTCAATGAAAACTCTTTAGCATAGATATATTGTGCTATCTAGTACTAGGATATTTCACCAGTTCATCACCACGAAGAATCCTTTTATAAGAAGTTGCATTTAGGATTTCCAATTTGGTGTACCCTGGAAGTGGGTCAAAAAACTTTCTTTCCTCTAAATTCACACTGAAGCAGTTGGTTGCCATTAGTTGTGACAGTGGGGCTGACGTGACCAAGGTGAGAGAGGTTGAGAGTGAGGTTCCTCTGTTCCTGTGTACCTTTGTTATTCCCAGTGAAGTGCTGGAGCATCCTCTTCAGGTTCCAGCTTTATTATAATGTCCCTTCCTTTTTTTTCTCTTCACTACCATCACTATTTGCATCTTATCAAGATTATGATTTTTTCTTGTCAAGGAACAGAGCATCCCCTCAAACTCTTTCTTCAACCTTCAGTTCCCAAATGCAGCAGCACCCTTTTGTGTCTTGTTGAAAGTCTTATTATAAGCCATCCTGTGAAACAAACTAGGACTTACTTTTTCAAGCAGTCTTAATAAGGCCGTCATTCCTGAAATTCATTGCATATGAAAAGCAGCTTTACTTCAGCCCTTGTTTTTACAAAGGAGTGAAATAAGATCTATCGCCATTTTGGATGCAAACCCAAAGCTTGCTCATTGTGTGCCCTCTGTCTCTAGAAGGAGAACGAAGGATATCCCTTGAGGGGCGGGGTGGATTTGGGAAGAACAGAGAGGTTTGGAGCATGTTGATGAGACTCCCTCCTTTTGTCTCCTGAAAGCAGACACCGCCCTGGACTAGCACTGGGGCAACTGAGAAGAAGGTGGGTCATGGTGGGGGCTCTGCCTGTGAATTGGTGAGCTCACCTGCTTAGCAAGTCAGCTTCAGAAATGGCAAGGGGCAGGAGGAATGAAGAGATGACAATTGCTTCAGTTCCCTTGACCCTCTGGTGAGACAGCCTATACAAGCAGTGAGCATGACAGATAGTATGTAAGTGAAACACAGCCTGCCTGTGACTATATTCATTTATTCAGCAGTTCTCATTGGTGGAGTCAGTTATATAAAAAACAATAAAATTATTCAAATAGCCAGTTATTAAAATGGATTAGCTCCCCTGAAGTTGTCATTTAATAATTATTGTAGGCATTGTGTTCATCTCAGTACTGAATGTGCCTCAATAGAATGCTTCAGACTGTAACTCAAATGTTGAAGAAAAAACGGGAAATTATTTTCTTTGAACTACGCTTTTGCACTTACTACCCATGTGCAGAAAATTTCTTGCATCTTTGATCATTATGCAAATAACTCAGATTATAACTTTGCCGTCTATTTATATTCTTTTGTCACAGTAATATCTTTGTCTGTATTTTTTCTTTAACTTTTGAAAATTACTTGTCTCATTACTTTTTGGCTCTAAATTTTTATTATATGATTTTTGAAATTGCTGGATACACTGGAGGATGTATATCTTCCTTAAGACAAAAAATAGAAATTATTAGATTCTTAAAAGAAATTGAACTCAACATTTTAAAATTGCTAAAAGATATCTGATTAACGCAAATGGTTTTGAAAATATTGTCATAGGTATTTATTTGAACATGTTTTAAAAAATTCTTTGAGAAGAAAACGAACAAATATTTTTACCTTTCACTTTCAATTTTAGTTATGTAGCTGTGAAATGAATTAAATAACACTATGTGCGTCTATGATTTTTTCATATCTGTTAAAATGAACTCCCAATTTTCTGATATTAAAAATAAACTATACTAAATAAAATTAAATGACCTACAGTTATCTATTAAGTATAAAATGTTGCGGTGCTTATAAGTATCCACGCTGTTGAAGGTGTGTTAATGATTCAAACTATTGAAATTGTATTTGAAAAACAATGAAACTGGTAAATAATTAAAATATAAATTTAAAATATAAGCACCATAGTAAAGCAAATTTCTGTTAAGTTAGAAATGTTTTACATCTGTTCTTTCTTGTGATAATTGAGCATGAGTTTTATAGGACGCAGAGCTGGGCCCCCAAGCACCTCGCAGACTGCCACCATCTCTCTCACAGTTAATGCACAGTAAATGCCTGTTGGGCTCTAACTCTGGACATGAGACTCTGTAGGCTTTGTTTGTTTTGCTTTCAGAGGACTGAAGGATAGAACACTCCCAAACTGCTGAAGTTGTCAGCAGTTTGTTTAAAGGATTAGAGGCAACAATTAACACATTAATTGGAGAAGCATTGAAGTGAGTTATGAATCTCATTATGCAATTGAAATGACAGCATAGGTGGGTTTGGTATATACAATTAATTTGGCGTCAGATTCTCCATGACCTTTCTGTGTGTTATTGTGAGAGAAACCCCAAGAGAGATGAATCTTCACAAATGACAGGTCCAAGACAGACCTTAATCCTATCAGGAACCAAATTTTCCTAAGTCACACAGAGGTAACTCTTTCATCATATAAAACACTCCAATTCAGAAGTGGTTCTCTCCAAATGATTTGATACTATAATTTGGTTCATAACAAGAAACATATAAACACATTAATTTTCTGAACTATCAGGATTTGCTAGTCAAACACAATATAGTCACATCAAGCAATTACTAGTGAGAGTAAAATGGACTTATCTCAAATCTTAGCTTTAAAATACTCTCTTTGGGAAGAGAGAGAGAAGAGAACAAAAGTAAGAATGGAATTTGGGAGGTTTTGTGGCATTAAAAGTAATGTAGAAAATGAAAATAATGTAAATTACTGGAATGGATGCTATTCTTATCAGTGTGTGATAAAGTAGCAGATAAAGTCAGTTATGGGACGCATCAGAATAATAAAAAGAAATGCTTTTGGTAAAATTTGATTAGATAACTAAAAGATGATTTCATCTTCCCTAGCAAGAGGTCCAAAGTTAAAGTTGAATTTCTGCAGCCAGGACAGTGGTTCAAAGGAACCAGATGTACGAATAAGAAATTGCAGTCTTGCTTAGAGATGTTGATCCTTTTATTTTATATTAAATGATAGATTAAAAATGTGAGGCCCTGTTGAGTAGAATGTTCCAGATGGAGAAACTTTGTACTTTGAGGAGTCACTATGTAAGTGAGAATATTGATACATTTCTCTACTCTTCTCAGAGGTACCCTAAGGAAAGGTTGCTATTTCTTAGGTGGTGGCCTGCCAACCACTTATATGTTATAGACATCAATGCGAATTGGTCATACTGATTTATTTTGAAGATGCATATTAAGTAATTTTACGTTCCAACTTTTAATGAAAATCTTTAAAAATTCTAGAAAGTCCTTTCAAGGTTTCACTGTGTGAATTTTAGTTTTGTTTTTATTTTTCCTAGTCCTGCTAAGTCATCCATGGTATTTTGAATGATAGCAAGATAGTCAGTGAAAAGGGCTGAAAACAGTAACAAGACCTTTGTGTCTGGAGCATAGTGACCCAGAGCCAAAATAGTTGTTGATGACATTGGAGAGAGAGTCAGGGTCTAGATTTCATAGGTCCTTATAGGCCATGGTAAATAATTTTTTTTTTAATTGCAGTGAGAAGTCACTCAAAGGTTTTAAACAGGGCATTTGGGGACCATCTAGCTGCTGTATGTACCGTGGTCTGTAAAGAGGCCAAAATGAGGTCACAAAAATTAGCTGGGAGGCTGTTAGTATAGTCTAGGAGAAGGCTAAATTAGTCTAGAATTCTTTTCAGTTGAGATGATGAGCATAGCTTGATTCTTGACACATTTGGAAGTACGGCTTGCAGGATTTACTGATGGATTGAGTGGGAATGTAGAACAAAAGAGGGGTCAGGATTGTCCCTTAGAGTTTTATCCTGAGCATCTGGGTGGTGGTGCCATTTTCCAAAATAGACATGACTTGAGGGAGGTGAATAACAAAGAATCAATAGTATGTCACTTTTGCTTATGTTACTTCTGCCTACTGGACAGGCAACTGGAGATGTTTATTAGATGATTGGATATACAAATCTGGAATTTAAGGAAGAGGTCACGACATAGTACTTGAATGAAAAAAGTTTGCTCTTTTTCTGTCATCATTTGGGCTATTATGTATTGTTTTAATTAATACACCCACTATAAATTTGCCCAGTGCGAGGTTATAGAGTAGTTTCGTTCTACTTAAGGAAAACAAAATAAGAGACATTTTTGTTTTTTGCTCGGTATTAAAATTAAAAGATAATCCTAACTACAAAAAATGTATATCTTTAAAATATATTCCAAACTTTTTCACTTAAAACCAATTCTTCATATGCATCATGAATGAAGGACTCCTCTTGTCATTTTCTCATGTATAAATTGACATGGTACTTTTTAACTTCTTCTTAAGAGAATGCTTACATGTCTCCTAAATACTCCTGGAATGGTTCAATCATGGGTTCCTTTTCTGGCAAATGAAATAGCCTTTGATAGTATCCATATTACATAGCTCTGTATCACACTAAAATTGTGGAAATCTTTTCATTGGTTTTAGAAATTAGGTCCTCATTTTATAAAGTCATTTAGATATACTGAGAAATTTCCGTTACTTGACTGTGCTATTTGCCTTTTGCTCTGTTCTAGTGGTTTGGCAATAGATTAGAGGTTGGGTTTTCCACCATTTGGTACTAATTATCTAGGAACAATCTGATTTCCATTTATTACATTCACATGGCCATGCTGCCTGTATTTATATCATAAAAAAGGGTTTATTCTGCCCTCCTAGCCTCATGAACGCCTCCAGAAGACTGTTCCATTATAAGATGTGGGCATAGCAAGTTAAATCAAATTGTTCCTCTTGATTCTTGTGTCTGGATGCTTACATTTTATTTTTCTGGCTATAGGAGCTTTTAACCAAATCAGACTATTGCCAGAAAGTTAAATGAATAAAATTGTAGTCCTAAGAAACACTGGACTTTCTATTGCTGAGCAAAATAAATGTCTCCCTTTCAATTAAACCAAGTGTTAGTGGATAAAATTCTACCTTTACATAATCAACTGTGTGGCCGCTGATTAGACTTGATAGGACAATTATAACCTAAAATGTGTATTTCATTGTGGGTAAACAAAACTGCCTATTTATCTTCCAGTGTTTTCTCAACTACTATTGAAGTCGAGATGGGCAAGAGCAGATTGTGAAAACTCTCAATTACACAACAAGCCAAATGTGAATCTTTAAACAAAGACATAAATTTTAAGCATGAACATTGATTCAAGAACATTTGATGCCCACAAAAAATGATTACTAGTCCAAGACTTCACTTTCATAACTGTTACTTGAACAAAAGAAGATTCTAAAGAAGTAAACCCTAATGGGAAGAAAAATATATTTCATTCCAGTTTTGATCATGAGCACCTGATCAAGTCGTTTAATCTCCTGGTTCCAGCTTTCCTCTTTGGGATATGTAGACAATCATATCCATTTAACTTGCAAGATTCTTATAAGAACATATAAGATATAGATATTACAACTAAGAGACTGGTATAACCCAACTGTGGATCAAGAAATCAAAAAATACATTCATGGTGCTAAAAATTCTAAATTCTAGGAGTTGTTACTTTTAAAGCTTATTTAAAAAGTGATATTGAGAATGTGCCACAGTAGTGAGCTTTAAAAGTATGAATCAGCATGGCAATATAAAAGGATTTGCTAGAACATTTTACATTACCATTATATTTTCCCATCTTTAGTGTATTTATAATCCACCAGTTTTTTAACTAGAAAAATTTAATTTAGGCATCTATATTTAAAATATAAATTTAACAAATTTACTTTTTAAATTTAATTCTAAGTAGAATTTTGAAACTCTTCTATTTTAATAATTATAATAAATCGTATATTAATCTTATAGCTGTTTGTTGTGCATTATAAAAGGGGCTTTAAAGATTTATCACCAAAACAATAGCGTAAAGTTTCAGTATCATTCTAATATTTCTATAGATATTACCACAGAACTGTTTAATCTTTAATGCAGTTCTTTTGTTGTTGTGGTTTAAATATATTCAAGATTTACTGAGAGGATTCAAACCCTTTGATGACATTTCAGCATTGTTGTCACATTTAGGCAAAGCTCAAGGCTGAAATATTCACCATGGCCTAAATGCACCAAGCTACTTCTTGCCAAAAGAGCAAGCTACAAAGCAATAATGATGCATCTCAAATATGGGCACCCATTATTACCTAACAACTTCGCATAATTAACATGTAATTGTTGAGCATAGAATTCCTCATTCCCCTTAGTATAATAATTCAAATTCTGTGCACCTTCCTAGAGACCAAAGCACTTGGAATTATGACATAAACAGTGGTGCCATGAACTTCTGTAGGAAAGTCCAAAAGTTTTGGTTTCCAGCCATCTGTCAAAATACTAATAGAACGTCTAGCCCCCCCCCAAGATATCAAACTATTTTCATCTAAAATATGTGTTTAATTTCTTTAAAAAAAATAAATATCCTCAACCAGTTAAAAATGGCAGCTTAAAAATGACTAGTTCCTTATCCCTTAAATTTAGAGACACCACTCGAAATATTTATCTAGTGCCAAAAATGTCACTGTCTGCCATTTAGGTGCTATATTCACATGTTCTTATTCTTATTTAGTAGGCCTAATAGTTGGCGCAGAATCAGACACTAGTGAAATACCCTATATTTAAATATTCTGGGCTTAGACTTCATTCTTATAAGGAATCAGATGTAACATCTAATTCCTTGACTTGAATTGTTTCTAAGTTAGGAATCACAGCTCACATGTCAGCAGAGCCCGGGCTGCGAGGTAAATGTGTGAGATGGGCATGTGGTGGTAGTGATGAATGGGAGAGCATACACCACCTTGAAAGGCACAGCAAATACTCAATACCAGTCAATTATTTTCATGCAAGTTTGTGGGCCCATTTTCTAGATTTTGTAACCTCTCAAGAAACGCTTAGGATTTTAACATGCAATCTCTTAATACTTAGACCTGCAAGCAACTGAATCAATATTTAAAGAGACCTGTGTGACCCAAACAGAGATGCCAGTTGACCAAATCTAAATTACGATGACTCAAAGGAAACATGTAATAGTTAGGGAGTATTAGAGTCTTAAACTTTAGATACTAAAACCATTGATGGATATCCCTGCTTTACCATTTTGAAAGTGAAAATAACTCTTAATTGGGGTATTTAAATACTTGATTGTTTTCATAATATATACGTTCTTCATTTGTAGAAGTGTACCTTCTGAGAGGAAGTAGAATGCATAATATTAACACCATGATAAACACTAGAGCACTTTTAAGTTAGGTTGTTTTGCCCTTTTGTTCTGAGATACCCGGGAAAGATTTTTTGGCCAATACAGGTCAAAAAACAATATCTAGTGCTCTCATTTATAAGCCAGATGATACCAAGGACAATTTCCACTTAATATCTCATTTTGTTTTACTCAGTACAGACATCCTTATCAATTTACAGTTTAAGTTAAAAAAAATTGTTGTAGTATAAATTAGACAATAAATATTTATTGACAGTTTATCTAGTACTCTAGTATTCTAATGTGTTATGTAGAGTATTTTAGAAATCAAAATTTTATCCATAAGGAGCTTACAGTTGTCACCTATAATTAAGTAAAAGGTGATCACCAATCACAAAATTATACAGTAAACCATGTAGACCATAAAATAGGTTTTAAAATTATATACATACATGCAAACATGTGTACATATCTATAGATAGATAGATAGACAGATCACTATGGAGATCAATACGGAAAGCTGTAATTATATAACTGTACATGCATATTAATAGAGTGACAAATTATGTAACTCAGACCGTCGGACAGTGATAAATTATGTAACTCAGACCATTTGAGATTTTCTTCCACACTGAACCCTTCCGTCAACTTAAATCTGTCACATTATACTGCCTCGTTTGCCCCTCTGCTTCCAGAAATATACTGAGGAGGTGACTCCTACCTTAAAGGCTTCCTTCAAACTTGTTGGTTCTCCTCACTAAAATTTTGGTTACAACCCTTCACAAGGAGGTTTATCAAAAGCCAGCTTTGTGTTGGCTGCCTCTGAGTGCCATTAGTGTTGAAAAATCCTTGACTTATGGCTGAGAAGTCCAGTTTTAGGCCAAATCCTATCAGGCCCTATCATAAGTGATCACAAAGGCTTTACCCGGCAAGGCAGGAGGTGGGATAGGCCCCTCCCCACAACAGATTTAGTGCACCCTAGGAGGAGTTGCAGTCAAAGACTCAGTCTCATGCCCGCCAGGCCCGCCATGCCATTACCCATAGCTGCATTCCCAGCCCAGGTGTCTCCATTCAGAGGTTTCCTTGTTGGAGGCCCTTGGCCAAGGCCTCTCTTAAGTGCCTCTGTCAGACCATCTTATGGGGGCCTTGATACTCTTCTCCACTATGACTCAGTATTGAGTACCTTGCTTCTCCTGGCCCTTCCCCTTTCCCTCCTTCTGCCCACCCAAGCCCCCTCCCCCACCCCCTAAAAAAACCAGCAGGAACCTTTTGTTCAGGGCTCCCTCAAGGGAGGGCCAGTGCCCTGCTTCTGCACTGATCCTTTTGACCTTTGCTCAGTGCCATTCCTTGGAATTTTAAAAATGGGACACTGATGGAGCCAGCACCTTCTTTCTGGCCTCTTGCTTATACTATCACAGTAAGTGAATAAAGGCTTAATTATTATTTTCATTTTGGCTTGTTGTTTTAATTGACCATTCTGACTTCTGGCAGCTCAGTTCTCTCCAGCTCAGCTCTTGACAGTAGCTTTCCATGATGTAATGGAAATAGCTGCTGAAAGTCATCCAAAGACTGATGTTTAGACCCACTACAGTGTACTACTTGCTTATTATCGTATTATTTATTATCTTTCTGATTTATTTGAGATGCTTGATGACTCTCTGCCCATCTTCCAAAAGTCTTACCATTTGGAACTTACTGCCTATAGAAAGGGCGTGATGATTGGAGTCAGATTGTTTTGAATTTTGGCTTTGCTTCTTACCTCATATAGGAATAAGTCGCAAAGAATCCATGAGCCTAATTCCCATCTCTTAGCACATAATGTCACTAATGCTAATATTTCCAAAGAATGTTTTGAGGATTAAATCTAAAATGTATGTTGTAACCGTTTTTGAAAATTCTGCAAAGTTTTAACTTTTCACGAGACTTTACTCCTGCTTCAATGACTGTTTTTTTCTTATTACTATCCTTCGTTTCCCCATCTCATTGCACGGGGGATCTTCAGAAATAAATCTTAAAGCTTTCCCCATTTTCCTCTCCACTGTCTTCCTCTCAAGTCATATTGAATGCAATATTTTATTTAATTATCTAAAGATGTAATGTTTCAGTGAAAAATGGTCAAATTAATCCAGGATCTAAGGACTATCACAATAGGAAAATCTACTCAAACCGTTTTAATTTTAGTAAAGTTATTTTAAAATTACTTATCATTTTCACACAATAACATTCAATAAAGAAATTTTCATATATACTTTTTCCTTCTTTCTCCATGTCTCCTTTCTTCTCCTTAGTATATTTCTCTGTCGTTCCTTTACAGCTGCTGCACAAAATGTCCGATCATGAGCAACACGGGTTTCAGAGATGCGCATCCTCTTTCTGGCGTAGTAGTGATGTTTCATCTCCTTGTCTAAATATTTCTTCCATTACTGTCACTCCTGTCAACTCGCCTGATTCCAGACTCTCATTGGGACTGTTAGTACCACCACCTTCTAAATGTGGCCTTCCCAAGCCAGTCAGTGAGAGCAGCATCCCAAGACCTCATGTAATTTGCTAAACAGAAATTTTTTTATTATCCTACTTATTTTTTTTTAAATCTGCCAAAACGTGCCATTTATATAGTAATGAAAAAATCAGGTATGTCTTGAATCAATGTGCTGTGATCTGGGGACTTGGTGTGTCATTTTTGCTTCCTTTGCTTGCCTGATATCAGAGAGTTTCAGGTGGGGAGTGGTGATAGTAGACAAGTCCACAGAAGTACAAAATAGGACAGGTCCTTCCAAAGATCCATCAGATACGGCAATTGAGAAATTCGGTCATTGGTGATATTGATAAAAGCAGTTTCAGTAGAGTTCAGCAAAAAAGAACGAAGTCTAGATTGATGTGAATTGAGGATTGAGTGAAGTAAAGGCTAAGGCAGCAAGTGTAGTACCTCTTTCAAGAAGCTTCACTTTGAAGAGAAGAAAAAGAGAGATGAGAGTCTAAAGGAGTAAAGAGGGACAGAATAAAGATGTTTTTGGTTGGTTGGTTGGTTTTTAACAACGGTCAATATTGAGTATCTTTACCCTGGGAAAGAGGAGAGAGATGGAAGCCAGGGGAGCTAGAGGGATAGGATTAGGAGAACAATGTTCCTGAGCAAGAGGGAAGAGCTGAGGGATAAGGTTGCCCTGAAGTCTTTGGATGGTAGTTATGACTGACTGGTAAAGTAAACTGTTAAAGAAAGGGAGATGACAACAATGTTCCTGCATGAAAAAAGTGCTGACAGTCATGGTAACAGAACAACAAATCCATCACTCTGCACATGGCTAGCCTTATTTTTCTTCACTATCCGCATCATCTGCAAACCAGGAAAACAAATGTATTCTGAGAGCACTAATTTTAATATGAACCACTTTAAGCAATCTCTGTTCTTGTTCTTATAGGAAAGCAAATTTTTCCTCACCATTCCTCTCCAAAATGAGAATTCTCTTTGTTTTATAGAGTATATATAATATAGATTAGATTATAAATTATAGATTATGATATTAGACTATAATATAACTATAGATTATATCATATATTATATATATAATCTTTGTATATATATATATGTAAATATCTTTTTCCCCGTATGACAGTCAAAGTGATGATTGTCTCATTCTTACATTATGTCCTAGCATAGATAACTTAATGATTTTGGTGGTATATTTAGTGATTATTAATTTATTTCACAAGTTAGCTATTTATTATAGAAAATTTGATGAAATTTTATTTCAGGAATAAAAGGCACTGCAATGAATATAATAGTTGGCTGCCATTGTAGTTATAAATACAAATTAAAATATACTCTAAAGTTTTTAAAAATTGTTTTTTAAATATAAATTTTTAAAAGTTTAAACATTTAAGCAATTTTAAAACTTTATTTAAAAAAATTTTTTAAATCTTATTGCATAAGATTAAAATTTAGTTATAATCTTATGCAAAATATATTACTAAAATCAGGTTTTTATATAATTCCTAACATGTTTTCAATTCTCTAATGTAAATGGCAGTTATTTCTAGATATACAAAAAATCCAGTATAACTTTTATATCTATGTAGGATAGTATTGTCACTATTTTTGCCATCATCTTTGAGAACATTTTTGCAGAAATTTTCTTGCCAAGGAGCATTTGGCATAGCTTGTTGAATCATATGAACTTGCCAATATTTAACTATTTTTTGATCTACAAAATAAGTTCATATGATTCAACTGAATTGTGTATATATGTTTTATATGTATATGAAATATTTAACATTATAATGTGTCTACATGAACTACTACCCTAATTCATATTATCTTCATTGCAGGCAGGCAGTGTGACACCTAAGTCACCCTCCACTGACATCTTTGATATGATTCCATTTTCTCCAATATCACATCAGTCTTCGATACCTACTCGCAATGGCACACAGCCACCTCCAGTACCTAGTAGATCTACCGAGATTAGTAAGCTTTCTAAACGAATCAATATTCTGTGCTGTATTTGTGTACATTTTAAATGTTTAATACTTTATGAGAAATTATGTATCTTAACAAACTCACTAAAAATTTTAATCACTAAAGTATTATCTTTATATATATGTGGCAAATTCAGTTAATTATATTTCACTTTGTAATCAGAGTATACTACTAAAGACATCACTATTTGCATTTCAGACTCTTTTATGAAAACTGATATTTTGGTATAGGGTTATTTACATCATAATACAAAGCACTTAATTATATTTTTATTGTGTTTGGGCTTATATTTTTAATGTTTACTTTAATGATTAAAAGCAATTCTGGTGATAATTATTTTAATCATTTTGACATGTTTAATAGAGCTCAATTTAAATTTTTTGTTATCAGAGTATATAGATAGTCTTAGTTGAAGAAATATATAAATTTATGAATTCCATAATTTGTTTATTTATTAACCCAATGTGAGGGTTCTTCTTTCGATAACTAAATTGGTATAAATAGTTTGCTTTTCTGATTTACCTTTTATATATCCGGGAGGAACATAAAAGTCTCTTTCTGATGAATTAGCAAGCATCCACAGATGCTCACTGTCCATGTCTTGACTGTGTTCTGATCTGTGTCCTGTCACAAAAATGAAAAGAGTAGTTCCCAATGGCCATGATCAGTCATGACGTCCACAGGGAAAATGGTTCACATTAAGACATTTCCAATATAACTCTGAAGTTTTAGCTTAAGGCTTTAAAGCATGTCGGGGCCTATAGTTTGTTTCCCCCTGTGGAACTTAAAGTACATTGCACATGTTAGGTATTTAATAAATTTCAGAGGACTAATTTGTAAATACAAAGCAATAACATTGGGAACTTAAAAGACAATTTATAAAAATATTTCCATACTTTATGTAAGCTGAAATATATATTTAAATTCCTCTGATTATATTTTGTGTCAATGCAAAATAGTTTTTTTGAGGAAATAATCCACATTATACACATCACAGTGTGTTTTTAGAAGATGTTGCCAACATCCTGATATCACAGTAGGGTATTTTTTTGTCCTGAAGAGTGTCCCACATCTCATCCTTACCCCTGTTTTTCACTTCCATGGACGTCATCATTGATTCCTCATTCGTTTGTTTAATTCAATGGGCATTTGTTTAGCATATACACTAAACTTGGGTTACATGCTGGAATTTGAAATATAAATTAGCAATGTATCTGCAGTAGAGGCTTTTAATCCAAGTCAAAATATAAATTGAGCAGAGTGACTAGATTTTATAATATTTAGAAGGAATCATCTATCAGGATGGTAATTGAGAATTCAAAATCAATTATGGTTCAGGGTTTTAGAGCAAGCATTGTTAGCACAGGGAAACTAGAGGTAAAGAAGGAGAAAATAATGTTTCTGTTTTAGACATTGATGAGTTTGAAATGCCTTTGGAAAATCTAGGCAGAGATGATCAAATGGTTTTAAGGGATTTATTAATGAGAAGCTGAAGTAATTTTTTCCTGTCTACCTATCCTGAGTGTCATAGTTTAGTAAATACAATAATACATCAATAGATAGAAAGATTACTTAGATGGATAGAGTCCTAGTTGCCACTATACCATATCTGTCTATCTATCTCTCTATCTTTTCATCTTTCTATCTATACTAACAATATAAGGACAAATTGTTCAACTCAATTTTAATTGTAAAATTGTCTAAAACTCTAATCCAATGGAGTTGTAGTAATAGGACTTTTTCTTAAATGAAGCCTTAAATGTATTCATTCATTTCTTTTATTATCTACTAAATACATAAAAGCCGAAACCTAAAAGATTGTTCCTTAGTTTCTCTCCTTACTGCCTGAGAACCCTGGTTGTTCTCCAGAACATATTTTTGATCTTTGAATATGTATTAGAATTTAATTAATTTGTTTAATGCTATGTTCCCTGATTGACCATGAATTCCGTGAGGGAAAGGACTTGGTTCTTTTTTCACTACTTTAATCCATTGCCTAGCAAAATGCGTGGCATGTAATATGTGTTCAATAAATATTTAGTGGATAAAGGAAAGAATGACTGAGTGAAGTGTCACCTATTAGTTTTTATTCTTTTACTCTTGCATTAGACTTAAATAATTTTGATGTTATTAATTACATAGCGAAGTTTTTTCATTGGAAATTGAACTTGCATGATTTTTTGTTATGAATTTTAGATCCATCTGAGCTGGCCAAAATATGCCAAAGAGCTCTGTAATAGTTATTAATTTGCATGGTATTAATATCTTTACTTAATTATGTAAAGTAGAAACTTCTTAACTTGTGGAGGAGTCATGGACCCTTGAGAATATGATAAAAGCTAGGAAACCTCTTCACAGATAAACACAACATGCCCGCTCATAACAAAATTTCACATTGCATTTCAGGAATGTCAAGGGTCCCTTAAAACCCATCTGAGATCTCGGGTGATTTTGAGTCCCAATTTCAGAAAATCTGTGTAATGAAAATCTCTGTTCCTTCTGATCAGCTCTCCTTCCTCTTCATTAATTCATTCCTTTTGCCCAGTATCTACCATGTGTAAAGCATTGTTCGATGTGCTTCTGGGACGGTGGTAACCAGGATACTCCTCCAATGGAAAGTTCCTCTGTTCTCTAAGTTCTGGTTTATTGCCTAAACAACATCAGACTGAGGAACATAAGTAGTAAAAACAATAATAATACCCATCAATTGTATAGAAGGGGGCAATAAATTCCCATTTGTTGAAGACAGTCCTTGCTTATGCCTTTTGTCCTGGTGAAACTATTGGTCACACTCATTTCACTCTTAAAAGTGTCTATTGGTATGGTAAATTATATGTCCTTCTTATTTATACAATACTTACCAGCACCAGGAAGTTCAAAAAATTTTACATTTATTAACCTATTTAACACATAAATCTGAAAAACAAAAAAGCCCAGCTATAATTAGGGAAGTAAGAATTTTTCATGATGGGAGTCAGAGTGGTTTAGAGGCGATGGTAGAACTCCAGTAGAGTAAATATTATTTCTTACATAGCGCTGAATTTAGATAATATAGTTTTCTGCAAAATGAAAGTCTTAATACATTATAAATTCTCGTGCCTGTATATAATGTAAAATTTTTTGTCAATTAAGGCTGCATTTGAATTGATTCAGAGGAAAGAAATTTCTTAACCATTTTTAAAATTTTTAAATCACACAATAAGTCATAGTCTTATCAGGTACAAACATCAGTTTTAATTTTGATAGTTTGTTAGTGATTAAAAAGATGCATACTGCAGAATATATGTACAGAGAGCTTCTGATACTCCATTACTGCTATTTTTGAAAAGAAATTTGTTTCTGGGATAGGAGGATTTTTAAAGAACTTCTCTCATTGTGGTTATGTAGGAAGATGATATGACTGCATGCGACATAAGATGATATGCCTTAAATTTTTCCGGCTAAAAAGTGAGATTAAAGTACATGAACTGTGAGAAAAACTACTTACCAATCTGCCCAAGTGTACATATTGCTTCACTGTTGTGTTGCAAAGTCACCATACATGGACTAGGGAAGTCTCAATGAGTAGTATATTAATTTTAGTACATTTAAATGGCTCCAGTATTGCAGGTATTATAGTATATTGATTACCAAATATTTGGTAAATTTAATATTGTCTTAATTAAAGACTCAGAAACCTCTCTGGATAATAATTCTTTGTAACCAGTTTTTAATATCATCCTAAAATGGATCTTTGCTTCCTTGTTAGTGTTTAGCTAGTCTAAGCTCAGGAAAGCCCAGCCTAAAGTGTAAGTGTGGATCGGGGCTCATTGGTGAGGTAAATATTTCTTGATATAATCATGCCTTCAAAATCTAACTCACAGCAATTCATTTCTTGTCATTTCATTTACTAAATTGTTTTCTTCCTTTTAGAACGGGACCTGTTTGGAGCAGAACCTTTTGACCCATTTAACTGTGGAGCAGGGGATTTCCCTCCAGATATTCAATCAAAATTAGATGAGATGCAGGTGACTATTTTAACAGATTGTCCCATAAATGGTTTTTTTTTCTTTTTAATATGGGATTAAGAAAATGTTATAAATCAAAACTACCCTTCGCTTGAATTATTACCACTATAAAAACTTACTTAAAATAATTATTTTAAAATAATAATGTACATTTTGCCCTAAAATACTCCCATAGATGCTAAGGATAAGGTTTTGTTTCGTTTTGTTCTTAATGATGCAATTTACAATGTCAACAAGATAATTTTATACAAAATTACATGGATTCTAATGGTTCATTATTTTGGAGTCCACAAATTAAAAGGTCATTGCACTAGATTTATAAGATTTGATCTCAGTCTTAACAATTATGAATTTCAAAATTGTGAATGAGTGGATAAAGGAAAATCTTCGTAAGAGTAAAGTCAGTCTCTCTTAAAGGAAGCATTGTAGCTGCTGGTCATAAGTTCTGGGCTCTTATTAAAAAAGCAGACACCCATGACAACTTTTTTAGGAATGTAGTCCAGTCAGGTTTTCATTTCTCTCTCTCTCTTTTATTTTTCAATGCTGAATTGTTCTGGAAGTTTGAAGATACTGGTTTTAAAAGCTTTATACAGTGAGCCATGATTAATAAGTAGTCTTATAAGCACTAGAATAAACTCTTCTCTTTATACTTGTCCTTTGCATTTTGGTGAAGTTATTATATCTTATTTTATCCTATTTTTCATTACAAAGACTGTATATATAGAATGCAGACAGAGACTAATTATACGGAGCTGATTGAGGAGAGGAGGTGAAGAGAAGAGTCATTTCCATTTATTAGGTCTGGGTTATATATTCACTCTCTATGCCTCATTTCCTGGAAAAAAAATTAGTGGGTGGATTCTGATCTTCCGACATTGGTAAAACACCCCTAGAAAGATAATACGAATACCTGTCTGCTCATTTTGGACAGCAGCCATGAAGCAGTCTTCTTTTCTGGGTAACAAGTGAATTTACTTATTGTTCTAGATATAATAATGCCTGCACTTTACAAGTGGGATTATTTAACATATGCCTTGAGGTTTTCAAAGATTATGTTAAAACAGCATTTCTCAAGTTGGGTGATTCACAATTCCCTTTTACATGAAAAGTTATTTTAAATCCTTAATATTGTCTTAAATTGTTACTAAAACATTTCTTAAGTATTTACAAAGAAGTTATAAACAACTTATCCTTATAGCTCCCACGCAATTAATTCAAAATGTAAATTAAATAAAAGCAAAATTACAACACCGCCTAATAAAATTCATTGACAAACTTTGTAGAATGGATGATGTTATTTGGCTGAAATTGAAACCATCCATATCAAAATTCTTTTAATTTCAGCACGTATCCTGTTTGATGGCACAATTTCCCCACCTCTTTTCTGCATTTCAAATATTACAAAACTTTCACTCAAATAGGGCATAATTTTTTAGTGAAATCAATTCCTTTCTTTTTTCATTAGTTTTATCAATGAGGCTTGTACTACTTGGGACTTTGCTTTTGTGGGAACAAATATGAACATGGGCACTGATATGATAGTATTTGTTCTCAAGGATAATGCAAATTATAAAGAGTATTTTTCTATTAATGTTTTTTAGATTTTCACAAAACTGAAATTTTCTATAGATTTTGAAAATCAGCCTATATTTCCAGATTTTTGTAGGAACCCAGTTTGAGAAACACTGTGTTGGAATGATTTAGTGACGTGTTAGTCAAATAATGTTAAGCTGTGGTAGTTTTGCATTTGTTTTTGTCATTTCTAATATTTTCTTAATGTCTTTTTTTATTCTTTTCTGCTTTCATGGTGGGTAGCGCCAGAGATGGTTGGTATATTATTTTTATAATAATTTTAAACAACTTACAACATCTTAAACCTAAAACTTTAATATTTGCATGCTTTATTTAATAAATATTCAAATAGTTTCATATGAATATGTATGATTATTAGTTGTGTTTAAAGAGGTTTTATAACCCATATTTTAAAGTTGTTTTCTCAATGACTTAGTCACCGTTCCATAGTCCATCTCATTGCTTGTCTGTTTCTTTTAGTCCAAGATCCACTTGCAAGGTCACTTTAAAAATAATGTTTTCTTTATCTGTGCTCTATGATGACTTTTGTTAGTAATCTTGTTAGCCTAATTAATCTAATGCACACATTTAGCTACTGTTATCTTTGCATATAATGTAAAAACAATACAGTACAATGGGTTGTATAAACCATGTTGAGTTAATAAGCCTAGTGAGATATTTGATTTTCCTCTTTCATTTACAGTGGATATCACACAAATATCTCATGCATGTAAGAATTTGAGCAGAAATGTTAAGCTATATTTTAAGTTGTTATTTTATGTTGTAAGTTGTTAGAAAATTAGATATTTATTTGAAATCAATAATGTAGTTATTTGATTTGACACAATTTAGACTTCCTGGTATGTGTCACCAATAGGCAAATAGTATTGATAGCCCAGAAGTGTACCTTGTAAGTTATAATAATTTAATACATTAAAAAAGAAGCATGGAAAGTCAAAGAAGGATGAAAGAATTTGTCATTAAGTGGTAAGTCAATTGGTTAATAATTTGGGAGATCATTTTACAGTCAAAACAACAAATACCCAGATGAATATCAAAAGCATTAGGCAGTTTAAAATGTTTGAAATACAATGGAATATTTATGAGATTTTTGAATTAGAAATTTTTATAAGGAAAAGAAAAATATGTACATCCAGTCTTTTTTAGGAGAACTTCTGTAGTTGTTTTTTATTTTCTCTTTAAAAATATATGAATACACGTAATTAAAGTAAGTGGACAAATGATTAGGAAGCTAAACAATCAACACATAAATAGAAAAGCAGTAGTTCATGAAAGACCACAAATAGCTAACATATGTGTAGATATGTTCAGTCTAATCAAAGAAAACATACAAATTAAGTAAAGAACTATAAAAGCTATTTTAATCCAGCAAATTGAATATTTTATTTTCTTATTGATAATCAGTGCAGGGAAAATGCAATGAAACAAACACTCTAAACAGTTACTGGGCCAGGACCAGTTCACAGCATCCCTTTGGAGAATAATTTTTTAATACTCATATTTCTATGTGATATCAAAAACTTTAATACAGTTTATCCTGAGGAGAAAATAACTATAAATTTGGAAGGTCTCTATGCACAAAAACATCCAGCTTACCTTATTCATAATTGTAAAATACTAGAAACAATGAAATTATCTTAAAAATTAATAGCATATTATATAATCATTAAATCAGTTTTACAGGGACTCAAAATAATGTAGAAAGTTTGTTCTGGTGAGATTAAAAAAGAATACAGAAAATTATACATTATATGTGTAATACATTAAATAAATAAGAAAATTATAATATAATATATAGTTATTTATATTATTATTAAAATTGTTTAAAAACACTATGGATAGAACAAAGGAGACTCTAAATACATACCTCACAATGTGTTAACAACTGTTGCATAAGAGTGCTTTTTTCCTTCCTTCATATGCTTTTCTCCCTATTTCGAAATAAGAAAATACAAAATATTGGGCGAAATATTTCATAAAAATGTATGTTATTAATAATATATTAATAATGAAATCATTCATTTATGTGATACTAGTTTATGATAATTTCCATCAGTACATAAATAAAGCCTCATGTTCATTCAGAGGTTTGAAATTCAAGAGGGTATGGAAACCTTAGAAGGATTCAGAGTCCATTAAATCATGATTTGCTAAATGAGACCTAGGAGCAAAGGTCAGAAAATGTGAGGGAAATTTTATCTTAAGAGGATAGAAAACCAAAGAGCCGTTTAACAACTTGTCTGTTAATAGGGGTGATTAAGTTGATCTAAGGGGACTCCAAAAGATCCTTATCAAATCACCATGGGGATAGTCTCATAAGTGATGTACAGATACTTTTTTATTGTTGAAATAGTGATCAACCCCTATTTTACTTTGACTGCTATCCTGCCTTTCAAATAATGATAACATATTGATAAATAGTATTTTCAGGGTAGTTGAAGTGATAGTGGTTTGATTTCAGAAAGCACTGATAAAACTTGAAAAATACTGTATGGGATCAAACCTTTCCAAGGGTAACATATATCCAATTATCTATATATCTGTGTGTTCATCTAATATACCAGAAGATGACAGAGTACCCAGATCCTCAGATAGGCAAATAAAATATTTTAAAAGACAGTTTGTTTATAATATTTTTCAATTTAAAGTATTGACTTTACTATTTGGCAACTGTTTAAAAATATGCATACATATGACAAAATACTTCTTCTTGTGATAAGAACAGGCTTTTAAAAAATAAAGGTAAGTACCCTGACTCTTGCTCAACTAAATGTAATTTCTTAAGTACTTGGAAGAAGTTTTGGAAAACCTTTACAGTGATGGCATTGCTATGTGGTCTTTGTGCTGTGGACCTAATGAAGAGCATTCCCTGAACATTAATAGCCATTAAGGTGTGGCTTACAGTTTATAAGATTTTCTTCGTCTATATGATAATGTTTGCTTTGGATTTGTAATAAGATAAGTACATTAGATACCTATTCTAAATGAAAGTAATTTGGGGAAATGCAAAGAGATACACAATAGGCTAACACACAAGTAGATACCATCTAATTAAAGAAAACACAAAGCAGAACAGAGGACAAAGGCCTTCTCTTTCAAAGACGTTTTCTTTTCCTCGGGAATAGATTGCTGTCTACGTTTCATTTGCCAATAATGTGTCACATGGCCACCCCAAACTACAAATTACCTCCCTGAACAAAATTTCAGTTCTGTTAGTAAGAAAGAAAGGTAGGTATATAGAGAGACAGAGAGAGAGAGAACACTGCCACATTGCTTCTACAGGGAAACCTAAAATGTGGCCTCCAATTCCACTGATTAATGTGAGTCTGTACTTTTCATCTCTTCTTTGTAGGCCTGTGTACATAGATTATGGGCAAGGATGGGGATGGGGGAGGTGGTAAGACCAGACATAGCCCATAGTTCAATTATTTTATGCAAAAAAAAGAAGAGAGCTTGGAGTAGAGAAAGACAAACTCCTTCGCCACTAACTTTTAACTCAAAATCTTAGGGGAGAAAAAAAACTTTCACAGCAATTGTGTACTTGCTCTCAATAAATCAAAGGCATCTTAACTCCGAGAAACATCTAAGGCGTGCTAGAGGGAGTGGGATTCAGAGCAACAACTTGCAACTACAAGCAACAGCAGGACTGGTAGAGGAAGCTTTCTCCATGACAAAGAAGTCTGCAGTTCTGTGTTCCACATATGCTATGGCATTGTGTTTACTAAAAGTATTTACCCGGGCTCTGGACAGTGATAACCAGGAAGAAAAGGTGAAAACTGTCAGACTGTCTTGAACCTTTCATCAGTTTGAGGTCTAGCTGTCTTACTTACAGTCAAATGAATATTGATCCTTAAAGTCAACAGAGGGGTTTAAGCTACAATAAAATAGCATAATTAATAGAGTTTACTGAAAAAAACTTTGTCTTAAAACTACTTAATTCCATATATTTCTGTTTTCTGCAGTCTTTCATGCATGCTAATCTCACATATATTTAAAACATTTAAGATGCTAATGGGTGTGAAGAACTGCCGGAGGTATACACATATACAAAAATTAGACAAGCCAACATTTGACATATAATTATTTCTTATATTATAGCATGAAGATTTCAACTTCTGTTTGTGGAATTTTTCATTTACTGATTTTTTTTTTTCTTGCCATGAGCATTTCCTATTTCAATGATTTTACTCTGTTTTGCAGGAGGGGTTCAAAATGGGACTAACTCTTGAAGGCACAGTATTTTGTCTGGACCCGGTAGACAGCAGGTGCTGATGCCAAGAACAAGAGATCCCGATTCACCTTAAATTTGTTTTATAGACATATATATCATTCATTATTACTTTATGACAGGAACTATACATGTGCCAATATATTTTTGAATATCTAACTTTTTGAAAATTATTTCAGTAGAATTTCCTCATACCTTCTCTGTTGATCTGTAATGTTTTATTTTAAAAACAACTTGCTGTAAGTAAATCATACTTTTATGTTCCTTTCTGTTTCTGTTGTAGGTGAATTTATAATCAAAAAACAAATTATGCAAGTATCTGCCTTGTGTCTGAATTCTAAATAATTAGCATCTTGAAATTTGTGTTCATTCTCCAGGCTGCTAGTTTATTACTGACTCCCAAAAGCCATATCTTAATGATACCTTTCAAAGTCCTGAGGAGATATACCAGTATCAATCTAAATATGCTCTATATTCAAACCAATAAACATGTTACCATTCATTAGACAGATGCCATTTTATGTATTAAATGTTGTTCATGTCATTGGAAAAACGTAAACTTTGAATATAATGCCACCACGTCATTTTTAACAGGTAAAATAACAAAAATCCTATAAATTCCAATAAAAATTAAACCAAACGTATTTAGAGTATTTATTAGTAAGAGCAAGGTAATAATGTTAGTTACTATGAGTTATACTCTAAATATTTTATTTATTTAATAAACAAAGATCGTGGGGAAAAAATGAAAATTTTCTCTTTACAAAACGTTTAAAATTTAATTTCTAATGGATAGCTTATATTGCAACCATCTAAACATCATCTGATCTGATGTTGCCTAAAAAATATTGGAAATATATGCTGCCTGTAGTTGCAATGTCTATAACCCATCTTTACCAAATATATTTTTTCTCACTGAATAAGAGTATCCAATATTTTCTCCTTTGATAAAGATATTTTCTCACCAAAGCTTATTTTGTGATGCTTCATTAGTGTCGATGCTTTAAAATCTATGGCAACTATTCTTTATGAATCATCAAACATATTTAGCAAATTTAATTTGTATTTGTTTTGTTGAAGTGAGAATCTCATTTTTCACAAAAGTCAAGTTGCTGCTTAGTTTAGTCTAACGTGTACAATAAAATTTTCTTGCATCTCATTCTTGATGTGCTGATAAACCTTGACCTTTGAAAATGTTTGTTTCCTATCCCTTTGCCCGTTATGCAACAGACTGTAATTTGTACTTGCTGCAACAAAAATGTGTGGTCAAATTTATAATGTGATTCATCACGTTATGGGAAAAATAAGTTAAATTAATGAAAATGTGAGCTTGGATTGGGGTAGATCTCAAAAATAGATTTTTCTTTTACTCATGGAAATTTTCAAGTGCTAAAGGTACATTTTCACTAGGAAAAGAAATCAAATATGCTTATGCAATATTATATTTGTATGTATCTTCATAATCTTCTCCAGTATATATAAACCTTCTTGTTTGTTTTCTGTTATCTGCTAAGTTGTACCTTAATTAGAAGGTAGTATATGTTTCATAAAGAAGAGTCTTTATAATTTTGTTTGTCATATAGTATTTTGGAATTTGTATAATGAGGATGTTTAGAAGCCATATCAATGGCTTTTTTTAACAGATAGAATTTGTATTTTTATTGTTCCTTAAAAAGCTTTATGTAATAGGTATATATTTAGTGGCCATTTATTATCAATGGTTAACACAATAGAGTATACTAAGATGGTATTTGCACATTTAAGATATGTTACTTTACCAATTTTTAATGGTAATCAATTCTGCTACTGGCATGATTAAATAGTACATAATTGGTCATTAATTATGAACATTTATTTCACCAGTGCATTTTTATGAAGATCCAGTTGAAAATTGTATTTCTATGTAAACTCAATGATATGTTTGACTTTGCCAAGAATAAATGATTTTAAATAAATTGTATAATTTATTCATTCAATAATGTCTAATTAATGTAGACACATTCTGAAGCTAATTACATGACATTTTCCTGCTTACAAAATGGAATTGAAAGAAAAAGAGAAAGAGATGGAAGGAAGGAAGGAAGGAAGGGAGGGAGGGAGGGAGGGAGGGAGGGTGGGAGGCAGGAAGGAAGGAAGAAAGAGCTTTAACTTCATTTCTTACAGCCCACACACATTTTAACTTTATGAGCAAATATCTTTCAGTTGTGAAAACAATGGACTTGATCCTGCTGGTGAGAGAGGTCATAATTTGGTTCCTTTCTCCAGAAGCATCTGGTGCAATAACTGTATTGCGTAAATATCTCTTTTCAAAATTGAGAGCCTTTTTAACCTAGTAATAATCCAAAGGGTGTCTTGGTGGATAGTCTTAAAACAGTGGACTTGATCATAGGACTTGAGTTGTGGCTAACTGAAATGTCATGAAGAAGTTTTGAACCTATTCAAAACACAATGTCAAATATTTTAAAGACACACAGGACTCACATGCACAGCCTTTGCACACCAGTAAACAATTCATCAATCCATTCAACAAAATTCATTTATTACTCATTCTGTGAATAATATGTATTATGTGGGTAAGAAAACATCTACTAAGTTTGCTAACAGACATTGTTAAATTGAAGATGACCAGATCCCTCCCTTCAGTTAGCTTATTGTCATGAAGGAAAAGTAAGGCAAAAACATGAATTAATAAATGAAAACCAACGTGTATTAATGTTCTGTGTGAACCAAAAACTTCCCCAAGAGCACTTATATTTAACTGATTAAATTTGGGTACCTAGCACTGGCTAGTGCCTATAATCTTAGATATCCAGTGTGAGACTTATCAAGACAGACCAATAGCAATAATTTCCCTCATCTCTTCTTGTTTCCTATGTTTTGGATTTGAATTTTTTTCAAAAAATGTTGGTCACATTATTGGAATTCATTTTCAGATAGATTTTGCGTTGTATTTCTAAACGCTGACTTTTTTTTTTCGTTTTTTGATGTTCTTAACATAACCATAAAAAAACTGGCTGTTAATATTTTTCTGTTCCAATGTTTCCATATATAGTTCCAAATTCAATATTTATTCATTATTTTGGATTTCAGCCTCTGTTAAATTGCTTGAAGAATCTTGAACTCAGTTTTGACAACTAAATCTCAGACTCCACCCAAACTACACCCCTTCTAGGCAGCTAACATTCTGTTGCCATGGGCATGGCTAGTATTGCCCTCAGACCCCCGTGTCTCCTGCAGGAAGGGCCTAACTTAAGTGTCTTTTCCTTCCTAGATAGCCTCAGACAAATTTCTCAAGAACTTCTTCCATCAATGCTCATCCTGCAAATTTGACACAAACCTTAATTCTTATACTTGCTCCATGTCTTGATCTTATGTTGTTATGGTACAAATATAATGCACTTCTAGAAATCTCTCCCTTAAAACATATTTTCCTTAGAATTCATTCAGAGTGGGATTCCCTTATTCTAGTGAGGAGACCGCCTCCTAAAATAATTTATGGTCTTAGTTCCTTGCTTTCAAGTGAGTTTTTATGAAATATTGATATTATTTAAATAGCAGAAGACATTACCCTTCTCTGGATTCATTTGTTTTCACTCTAGTTCATGGACTCAAGTCACACTACTTCCAAAATCATAGTTAAATAATATTCAAAAACTGGTAAATTTAAGTAGGAGTCAAATTTAAAGATTCAGTTCAAATTTTCCTGACATTACATGATAAATTGAAACAGCTGAATTTCTTATTTCTATATCACCAACCTTGGGTTTTATGTCAGTTAATAGTACCACTATAATTGTATAACTAAAAGTTTGCAAAAACTTACACTATGTCGTTTATCGTAGCCACATTTTTGGCATTCATTCAGAGGCACACTCAAAATTTATCAAGCCAAACTTTTCCAGTTTGCAAACAACTCTATAGGCACTTTGGAACACGCAGTAAGGCTTTTAAATGTTGCTGTTTTCAGTAAAGGGAACCCGGCTAGAAGCTGTGAGAGTTATCTTCTTGAAAGAATTCCCAGGTACACACTAGTGTACTAATTAAATTCTCTGTTAAAGGACATTCTGAATCTCTATAGCATTTGATCAGTAAATTGTACTTTATCAACTTATTATTGATGTATTTTGCATAAACCTATAAAATACTGTCTTGGAAAATCTTTTAAAATATTTTTAATAATTTTTAACTTTTCTATTTATTCTCCAAAAATCTTGAAGGAGATATTGCCTTGACATTGTCATATCTTTTTTGGGCCAAGTCCAGCACTATACCCATAAGCGTTCAGTAAAAAGCTGAATGATTCTTTAGCATGCTTCTTGCTAAGGCTGTGAACTAAAACTTCTTATGCTCTCTGTGAAAGAAAAGAACCACGTGCTTTCTATGTAAATGTTCAAAGGAGATAATCACTCTCTCCTCTCTAATGAAATCTTTACTTTTAACTATCTTCCTGCAGCAATAATTTACTAAATAAAGATCTTGACAATTCTCTAAGAGTATCAAACAACCACCATAGAATCAGAAACTAAGGAAATACGGCCCAATTGAGGGAGGAAAAACATAATTATTGGGCTTCTACAAGGCTGTGAATATTCAAAGATGAATGTTGTATAATTAAGGGACATTATCTGTACTCAAGGGGATGAAGAACTATATTTGTTGAGCATGTCTATTAAAGAATGATAGCTAAAGTCTCAGACTGTATCTTCCCTTGAATTCCATATTGTGGTCACACAGTTTTTATTGACTTAAATATTTTTAAGTTCATTTATTTGTCCTTAACTTTTTATTGTCCTCTTATTTCCAGTGACATTTCACAAGAACATGTTGGGGCCCTTCCCAGTTGACTACTCCCTCCCCTCTGTCTGGCCAGACTGCTATGTTCTAGTCTGTTCCAAAGGTCACTTGTTCCAGTTGAAATAACTGTCTGGATGGCCTGGAAATAATCCAGATACTGGTTCTTTCCTGCAAAGAAAGCAAAGAAAGATGTTTGTTTCTTGGCTACATTTTGAAAGAAAAAAATAAAAGAATTTTATGGCTAAGTCTACTAGTAGTTGAAAAAAAATTAACTCTGGGACTAATTTAAAACTATTAGTTTCCAGTGCTTTCTGTCATTTTGCTTTTTTTATATACTTTTCAAAATCAGTTGTTTACTATCAGTATCATAAATAATTGGTATTCAATAGCTAAGTATATGTAAGAAGTGTATGCAGAGAGATTTTGGCAAACATTCAGCTTATACTAATTTCTTTTTTTTTTTTTTTTTTTAAAGATTTTGTTTTTTCCTTTTTCTCCCCAAAGCCCCCCGGTACATAGTTGTGTATTCTTCGTTGTGGGTTCTTCTAGTTGTGGCATGTGGGACGCTGCCTCAGCGTGGTCTGATGAGCAGTGCCATGTCTGCGCCCAGGATTCGAACCAACGAAACACTGGGCCGCCTGCAGCGGAGCGCGCGAACTTAACCACTCGGCCACGGGGCCAGCCCCCAGCTTATACTAATTTCTGTCACATACACACACTTCCTTTAGCTATTCAGTTCTTTATTTTATTCTCCATATCTGCTTTAATTGAAAAACAATAAACAACTTGTACTAGACAGTACAGGGAATGGGAGGAGACAGGTAGTGAGGGGATAGTCATAAATATTCAGCGATATCAGCTAACCCACACTTGGCAAAGTGGCTGTGCACAGATATTTGACCTGTTCACTTTTAAGTCAGTTTGGACCACTTGCAAGCTAGGGAGTAAGATGTATGATGCAATTGTGTAACAAGCTATTTCTACAGTGATTCCTCTTTAAGCCTCTGGTAACGCCTGCAGTTTTCATCTTTTCTACATAAAAGGAATTAAACAGGAAAATACCTGAAGATAAGCTGGTCACTTGTTTCACGACTTCTTGTCATCAATGGCAACTAGAAAAACAAATATTACTTTCTTAGAATCACTTGAGTTTGAAAATCATTAAACCATACCTTACTTGAATTTTTAAGTAATTAAAAAATATTACTTAGATAAGCTACATTTGCTTTAGAACAACTCAGTCTGATTTACAGGGAACCACTGAACTAAGATTTAAAATTTAATAATATCATGTTATGCTGAGGGTTACAGCTCTAGTCTGGTCTTTGACTTTGGGAAAGTCATGTAATGGGGTTCATGAAGTTCATGAACATTAGCTATTCTTGGCATAAAAAAGAAAGAAAGTCCTCCAAGTAAACCAAAGATTTAAAAAGATTGTCATAGAAACCACATATTTCATCTTTTACTTACACATTAGTTATAAATAAATATTTAATCAATGGCTCCTAGGTAAATAGTGCATGTCTGGCAATAGTCCTGTAAAAGAGGACAGCAGACGCCACGAAACTATCCCAGCCTCTGTGTCTGTTTTTCTCAAAATCTGTGTATAGAATTCTGTCCCTTCATAATAAAGCTGAATGCAAGGCAAAGCATGATTCTAAGATTCTCCTTTTTCATCTTTCCTACCCCTAGGGACACATTGAAAGACAGACCTCAGAGCATATTTACGCTGGAGCAGTGGGGCCTGTGCTTCTCTTCAAAAGTATGAATGGCTTGCCACATTTTCAGGTTAATTCAAGATAGATGATGCTTGTCTCAAAGGAATTCAGAGGCGCTACTGTGTCCAAGGAAACATCAAACCTTGAAAATGCCAGCAAAGAAATGCTGGAATGAATAAGACAATAGTACATTGTAATATCAAAACACAAGTATTCTTAAATATGTTTACATGGAGAGAAATATTTAGATTCACAGAGACTTTGTTGTATTTCTGGATTTTATAGGAACCTGCTGGTATGTGTTTAGGCTTTATAATGAAGCTTCATATGTGAGAACATGAATATTAGAATACTTACTTGAAATGTTTTCAAATAAAACTTACCTTTGACGTCTGTTGAGTTATACTCCTTTGGGTAGCGTTTTTGAAGTTTTCCTTTTGCTGTACTTATAAAGAAAAGAAAATGCAGAGAACATAGAAATCCTCTACATGCTTGTTAAGTCTTCCAAAGGCAGCAATTGCATATCTCATCGCTCTGTGTCCCTTCCTGAAGCCTTAATCAGAGGGCTGAAACTAGAGCAAACAGCTGTCCTTGAAAGCCGAAAGGGGCTTGAGTACTTATTTCTGTTCTGCAAATTGATCGAGTCTATACAAACCTTTACAAGGTATTTCACCAAAAACCCTAAAGCAGTACCTCCTTGTTAGCCACCAGTTTAATTATTTTAAAAAGAAGCAATCAACATTGTTTGTCTGATCAAACAAAATTAATTAGAAAGCTTGTGGACATAAAATAGTCACTGAGAGCATGGAAAGCTCATGAGTCATATGACCTAGTTGAGTTTATTTAGAACACACATACACTAACAAAAATTTGGGATTCCATCAAAACCAGATTGTTTCCTGCACTGTTCCCCAACTAAAAATTAGAAGGTCAAAGGAAAATTGGATAAAAATGTCCCAAAAAGCAATGCATGAAAATTATCTGACAACTAACAAAACAAAATAAATGGAAAAGTAAAAGGAAGGCTATGTTTTATCATTTTGAATCTTACATGTTAAAGACTGTTCAACAGTCTTTTTATCTCGTATAATAGGTAATAACTTGCATCTTACATCACTTATCTTTTTCTTTAACAATTAGCAGGAAAATTGCTATAGCGAATTCAAAGGAAACAATGTCACTAGGACTTAAATAACACAGAGAAGTATTTTGGAATGCACTTGCTCTCAAGAAAGGCCAGACGAGATTAAAATAAACGCATTAATTGATTATTGTTCTTCATGAGAACCAGCAATTTCAAGCAGAGAGAAACTTCAACTCTGTTTCAAAAGGTCAGCTGTGATGGTATTTAAGAGGAAAACTCAAGTCACATTTTTGATACTCATGACATGCTTTATGTTAAAAGGCTTCTCTGATGAGGTCCTTTTGTGCTGACTACAGTCTGTTCTCCTGGGTGAGCATAGACTGAAGGAAAAACAAGTTGTTGTCCTCCACTGATCCTGTTATGTGCCTTAACTGCACCTATTCTGAAGGGACACTTGAAATTGCTGCACCCTGGCTGCGCCTCCACTCTGACTATACTCTCTTTCCAGCAAGGGAAGTCTACATATATAAATACAGAACTGAAGTTTCTAAAAATGTGATTCTGAATTTCATCTAAGCCAATTATTAAAGTAGTTTGGTGTATTCAGTGAAAATTTTGGAAATGTTTTAGAGACATATTTCTTTTTCTTTCATTTCCTAAAGGCTAAAACATCAAAAGAAAATGGTAGAAACAAAGAATATATATTGGCAAGAATGATGTGTATTTATGACTGCCAAAATTTCAAGATTACTGATACAGATTGTGGTATGTCTATGTGGCCAGAAAGATCATTGTGAGATGAGCAATCTTTTCCATCCAGCACTCCTCGTAGAATATTTTTTGGTATATGTGAAACCACAAGTACATCACTGGGAACTTACTTGTATGGAAATACGGCAGTCAAACCACTAATCATGGCAGCTAGATTTCCCAGAATAAAGCAATTGCTTTAGAAATTATGCCAACTACTTGGGTTAAAAATATGGCTTCAAAAATTACAGCTCAGCATAATATGGAAAGGTTATTAGCAAACTACAGAAGTGTGAGTCTGAAGTAGACAGTATTGCACAGCCATTTCAGGACGACTTTTATTTTTCTTAGGTATAAGTTCTCAAATAAAAGACAGTTGCAAACCCCATCGCTTATATGTTCAGTCAAGCTGGAGTTTCCATCTAACTTATCTCTGTTCTGCCTAAAGGAGTTTTAATCACAAAATACAGAAGTCTTTTTTGTATAGAATGTAGGTCACCATATAGAAACATTTTTTTCTCATTTTAAAGTGCATACTTATTCAGATGCCTTCATAAGTTATTCTTGACTTTATTATTTGACACTTCACGATACTTGTGAATTACTATGAATTAGAGCCGAGGCAATTACGAACATAGAAAAATTTATGTTGAAAGGCTTCTCTGATGAGGTCCTTTTGTGCTGACTAGAGTCTGTTCTCCTGGGTGAGTATACTTATTTACACCATTGTTCCAGACGGATTCAACATGACAGGCAGACAGCCCCCTATGTTTAAGCTCTTGTAAGAATTTTGTAAGAACTTCATATTTTCAAAACAAACAAAATATGGTGAATGTGTATATGTTATAAAACACATTGGTTTTATATTCAGGTTTCATAAAGCCAAATTCACAAAATGTCTTTCTGTTTCTTAATTTATATGTACATTTCTCAATGCTACATAATGCTAATTTGTTCCACACAGGTTTTTTTAAGCTAGCTTACCCATATAAATGATGCTCTTTTTTGATCCCCTACTATTTTAGCTAAACATTTGGTACCACTGACAGAAAACTTCACCCAACATCTTCCACTGAGTTAATTTTGTAGAACAGAAATCATCTAGTAATCCTGTGATAAAAGGATCATTTACTATCAACTGTTCTAGCTTAGGTTTCTCACAGTGAACATGAAATGGTGTGGATAATTTGACAGAAACTTCTGATTATTATATGTCATAACACTTTATTCTTATATTTGTGAAAGTGCAACACGGAATAAGTGAGTTTCTAAATGAATACTCTAAAATCCACAAGTTGTAGATAGTCCCCTATTGAAATAAACAGTTCAAAATATCAAATCGTTTGATATACTTTGGATTGTGTTTTGTTACATTTTTAATTTTTTGACATTGATAACATGACTTACAGTAGATTCTTCTACTTTCTAGTTGCATCTTTGGTTCTAGCTTCTTTTTAGAGTAAAAATTACATTCAAGCATAGAGGTGACTTATTAATGATGTGTTGAGTTTAATAAAATAACTGTTAAAGTGTTCTGCAGTTGACTTTAAAGCACTTTACTTGGATAATTGTTCTCAGAAAAAATAAAAAAATAAAACTTTTTAGCGCTTTGGCTGTTATTGATGCTATCTGCTTCTTCCTAACTAGACCTTCCATATTAAATAATAATGTTTGGCTAAAATCCAAATACTGACAATACCGACTACAGGCAAGGATGTAGCACAATAGAAACCCTCACTCATTGCTGGGGAGAATGAAAAATGGTACAGTGACTTTGAAAGACAGATTGGCAGCCTCTTACAAAACTAAATATAATCTTACCATTTAATTCAGCAATTGCTCTCACAGGTATTTATCCAACTGATTTGAAAACTTATGTCTACACGAAAACCTGCATGTGAATGTTTATAGCAACTTTATTTATAATTGCTGAAAACTCGAAGTAACCAAGATGTCCTTCAACAGGCGAATGTACAGACGAACCGTGGTACATTTGTGCAACGCACCTCCATAGAATATTATTAAGAATGAGCTGTCAAAGCACCAAAAGACATGGATGAATCTTAAATGCATACTTCTAACTGAGAGAAGTCATTCTGAAAAGATTATATACTGTATGGGTCCAAGAATATATCATTACAGCCATGGTAAAAAGATCGGTGTTTGCCAAGGGTCTGAGGAAGGGGAGAGAATTTAATAGATGAAGCATAGGAAATTTTTTAAGTCAGTGAAACTATTGTGTATGATACTGTAACGCTGGATAAATGATATTGTGCAGCATAAGACTGAACCTTAATGTATACAAAGTTTGAAAATTTATTTAGGATATTGGAAGATCACAGGGTGAAATGCAGAATATTGCAAAACAATCTAACTGTATTACAAAAGTGTGAAAAAAATTCACTGAAAGAGGTGGGAGTAAATGTGCTGACCTAAGAACCTTGGAAATGAGTGGGGTCTGCAAGACCAATGGCAAAAGGAACTATGCATAAGCAATATACTATAATTGTTAAAGTTGTTTCACATGGAGTATGGATTAATAATTCTAATACTACTATACACGTATATTGAGATTGAACAATTAAGTAAACATGTAGCCAATGGCAGTAACCAGGTTTCTCAGTGTTGGAGTGGAAGATTACAGCTAAGCAAAGGAAGAAGGCTAGAATGATGTATGTGGAAATGGATTAGATTTGGAGATATCAGTTAAAACCCATTTTTAGCTTAATATAGACACAAAGAGCCACTTAATAGATATATTTATAGCTATGTGTATATGTGGTTGTTAGTATACACACACATTGTTCCCTGCTTTGTCAGCTGAGAGGATATAGAAGTAATAACACTCTAGTAATAATGAGCACATATGTCACCCACATCATGGTTTCTAATACTATTGTTCAATAAAAGGAACCAGGGCTCTTCCTTGAAAAATTGACTGACTCTAGGATTTGGGAAGGAAGTATACAAGATGAGCCTGGAGCATCTTGTAGTCTCTGGAGGTAAAGGATTGGTTAAAAAGAAAAAAAATCTACAGTATATCAAAGGGACATACCAGTCAACTGAAAGAGCTTCCAGTGGCCAAAGATGGAAACATTTGAGCTACAAAATAAAGTAGAATTGGATTATGATGCGAAGTTAAAAATAAATATACATGAGTTCATATTGACATGAAAAAGTGATTGAACGAATTAGTAAATCATGGAGAAAAGGTAAATATTCCATTTGAAACAATTCCAAATAATTTGTATAGATACTTTGCCCTCAAGGGCAAAGCATAGCTCCCCACTCCTTAAGTGTGACCTGCTTATAGAGAAGCAGAGTATAGCACGGAAAGGTGGAAAAGGGTACAGTATCAAAAGTAGGAAAAAGTTAACTTTGCGGTGGAGAAGTCTAATAGACACTACCTGTGGCGTGTGACTAAGGTTCACATCAAAAGTGATCAGTCATGTTGATAGTCTCTGAGGACTTCCTCCCATAAACCTACAACCCTGTCTAATCACAAGAAAAATACATCAGGCAAATCTGAATAGAGGGCTAGTCTCGAAAATAGTTAACCAGTGCTACTCAAAGCTGTACGTCATCAAAAACAAGGGCAACATGAGAAACTGTCACAGCCAAGAGGAACCTAAGGAGACTCAATGTAATGTGGGATCTTGGATGAGATCCTAGATCAGAAAAAGGACATTAGTTAAAAACTAAGGAAGTCTGAATAAATTGTACACTTTAGTTAATAATAATGTATCAATGTTAGTTCATTAATTGTAGCAAACACACTACACAAAACATGTTAATAATAGGGGCATATGCATGCAGTACATGGGAACTCCCTGTACTCCCTTTGTGACTTTTCTGTAAACCTAAAACTGTTCAGAAATAAAAAGTTTATTTAAAAAATATTAACAATTCCGGGGCTGGCCCCGTGGCCTAGTGGTTAAGCTCTCACGCTCTGCTTTGGCGGCCCAGGGTTTCGCCGGTTCGAATCCTGGGCACAGACATGGCAGCGCTCATTAAGCCATGCTGAGGCAGCACCCCACATGCCACAACTAGAAGGACCCACAACTAAAAATACACCACTATGTACCATGGGGCTTTGGGGAGTAAAAGGAAAAATAAAATCTTTAAAAAATATACATTAACAATTCCTTCAGATATATAGTAACCTATGTGTTTGCTGGCCTCATTAATTTTTTTAAATTAGTATAACACTCAAAATATTCAAAAAGCAAAATGTAGATATAAGACAAAGAAATTAACTGTAGAAGTGCCAGTTTTTCTCTAGACCTAAGCACTATAAGAAAGGCCTAGAAAAAATACAAGAGAACTGTGCATCCATAATATAGAAGTGGTGATAATCAAACCAGAATTGAATGGATATTAATTTTACAGGAACTCAACAGAAATATTAGGTTTTTTAAGTTGTAGAAATATTACAAAATGATATTTTCCACTGCCATTCCAAGGATCCTGTTTATTTCATTTCAAGAGTTAGTGACTGCCAAGGGTAAATAAAGACACCTGGGGGATGAAAAAAATAGGATACTTAAGTAAGTAATAGGATACTTAAGTACTTCCTATACTTAAGGTCATGGAGAAGGAAAGACATATACACTGATGAATGGCCATAGATTAAAAATGCAAAAAATAAAACCAATGAAAGTAAGTGAATATAATCTCATTCATTCACAGGAAATACCACATAATTACTTTGAGCAGAACAATTATTGAGGAAAGAAACATGAAAGTGTAATCATAATCCATTATATTTGCCTTTTGAAAAATTTTAATCAAGTTGGAGATATTAGATGTCCATACTTGAACAACTCAAGAGGAATTAACATAATGGTCGTGGAAAGGCTGTTGACTCGGTCAAAGTGACTTCTGCATGTGAATTCTATTGAGTGAATTGATCCAAGCCGGAATATGATGTGTCAACAACCAATTCTCCAGTATCAGTGGCAAACAACAGTGTACTTCTCCCTCACACTGCGTGGCCACTACAAAAGCCTGCTGTTCTGCTTCAAGGCAGATCTACTCCAGGCTGTAGAAGCTGTCCCTGACTGGGGCATCACTGATCTTGTGGTAAAGAGAAAAGAGGCATGACGAGCCACTGGGGACTCTTAACATTTCTGCTTGGCAATGGTAGACATCGCTTCTGCTCAGAAGTGAACACACATTATTTCATTGCTGAAAGCGAGTACGTGCCCACTCCTGAGTTCATCGGGAAAGGGATATAGAATGGAAAACTATAAAGAGGGAAACAAAATTTTGCAAACATTAATATAATCCATGCTACTTATTAAATGCCTCCAATACTTATTAACTTTGTGACTATAGAAAGAATACTGAATATCTTATGAACAGCACTTAGTCATGGAGTTAAGGATAAAATGAAAATGAATATGTAAAGCATCTAAAATTAGATGGGAACTTAAAAAATAGTAGCTATTATTACAAATGCCAAATGTTAAAGCAATAAGATTTTTATGCTTCAAATAAGCCTTAGATAATAAAATAAAGCATTAAGGAAATTAATATAAAAGGGCTTAACTTTGTGTTTCTTTTACTGTTTTATATATCATCAAATGACTTAATAACATATATTGTTTTGAGATATTTTTCAGAATAATTTCATTTTGTCTGCCCCATAAAACGTTCTGCAATTTTGAGCTGCCTGTTTGCTCCATATGATATTTTTGATGAAAGTGAGATTCAATCTTTCCAGGATTAGATGTCCAGAACTAAAGAAATCACAACAAGACCTACATAATTGAAAGCAGGAATGTTGGGCTAGTGCAGGGCTTACCCCGGCAATAGTGGCTATTGGCATAGCTTTTGAAACGGGTATGTGTCTGCCAGCAGACTTTATGCTGAGCATGGCTACTGAACCAAGAATCCCACAGAGTGTAATCCAGGTTGCCTCACTGGTAAGCCAAAAAACTATGTGCTTTTTCTATGGTTTGAAATTTGTCCCAAGGAAGAATTCAAACCAAAACCAAAATTGGCTAAAATTCTTAGAAAATATGAGTACTTCGGTAACTCAGATATGCTGAACTGTAAAAGGCTGCTGACGAACTGTCTGTCCAATATTGCTTCCTTCAACAGGGTCAACATGGAGCGGAAAGTAATTATATGTTGCTTAAACGTACTATCCTTAGCTATCTTACTCTTGAAAATTTGAATATTTGGTTTCCATGACCCTGAACTCTTCTAACTCTCCCGTTTTTACAAGGACAAATTCTTTCTCTTTCACTAATAAGTCTCCTTTCACATTCTTATAGTTTTATCCACTTCAGCTTGGATATTGTTAAATCCTTAACGTTTAATGTTATTTTATGTGATATCTCCTGCCTTTTCATCTAGCTATTAAGTGCTTACTAACAGCAGCTATAAAGTATACTTTTTATGACTTTCAGTGTTTAGCACAGTGCTATCATAAATAGAATGTATTAATAAGCATGTGTTTTGTTTATGAACTCTCTCATCTGCCTGCTCGCCGCTTCTCTTGGTTTTATTCTGTCGTATCTACAAAATCATATTTTTCCTCAAAGATAATTATGGTCTGAGGGTTGACTCAGAGAAATATTTGATCAATTTTAATTGAGGAAACAAAAACATTTTAAAATATTTTCAAGTCAGTCGATGTGGGACCTTGCTAATAAAGGCACAATTTAAATTTGTGTTTGTCTTACCTAATTCTCTAAAAATGTGTGTTTGAGGTATTCCTGGAGTTGAAATCACTGAGCTGCTCTCCTCGCATGAAGTCAGAATAGAGCACAGAAACTTTTAGCAAAAATGTGGGACATCGGGTAAAAGAGGAAACTTGAGAATTATTAAAGAATGGACTACCCAGAAGGGAAGATTTGAGGTAAACAATCTTAAACTGGGCTCCAGATCAGAGAAATAAAAGAGCATGAATACAGGAGAGGCTGCTGAATTTGAACAGTTTGAACAATAACTCAATAAGCATCACGTGAGCTTTCACAACCAGGAGAACAGATAAGCAGTGCAGTAGCTTTTAACTTGTGGATGACCCTAATGGGAAAAGACCCCACTTCTCTGGAGTCCTGGGAAGAAAGCACGGCACAGGGGCCTACAGCAATTCCAAAAATCAGCACCTAGGGGAAGACCTATGCTTTGGAAAGAGGAGCATTGGGAGGTGAGAGCCAGACTGACGACAGGAAAATTCTGCTCCATGTTTCGAACATATGCTAAAGTACTTGAGATATGACAGTGTCATAGGATAAGTTCCCTAGGAAAAAGACTCTAAGACGGATGTTTGCATACAGATGGTTCACTGGGGATTGCTTTTGGCCATGACACCTCTGCAGCAGTGAGAGGTGCTGGACTGCGTGGAAGGAGATGTTGAACTGCAATGCAACAAGGGCTTCAGCCACCCAACAGGGAGCTCTGGGGAGACCCTTCAGGGATACTCTGGAGTGAGGAAAGGGCGCTGTACTTGCACACAGATCAGTAATTTTGTGTGACTTGCTTTGCAGAGTGGCAGTTACTCTGGGTGAGGCATCTCCTTTCAGCCAAAAGTAATTCCCGAGGAGGGACTCAACTATGGGCCATTAGAAGGCAACAGTTCTTGCCGCTGGGAACGCGAGTTCCTTGGGAACGTCCTAACAGAATGTGGGTGTCTAATATGTGTATCCCCCTCGGGAACAGTTCCTTCACAATTTTGGTTGGTCTTTGTTTCATGATGAAATGTATAGAAGGAAGATTAGTGGGAGAAACTAGAGGTCTCACCACTGCAGCTGGTATTGAGGAAGCAAATGATACTCATCATTGTCTTCTATTACTACCCATTCTAGATTCCCATCATAACTGGCACCTCATTCCACATAAATGCTCACTCTAGTGGGGAGAGTAAGACACCTACTATTGAGGAGACTGAGCTTCTAAGTAACATGCTTTTTTTAGTTTATGGTTTCTACATTTGTTTGTTTATCATCAAAATTGAGCAGGGGAAGTACTAAGCATTGCCCCCATAGATACCTGTTCCCACTGTGTAACAGCAGCCCTGCCTCCAACTGATGATCAGGGTCAATTATTCCTGCCAGGATGGTGACTCCTCTCCTTGCCTGAAGATTTCTTGCACAAGGAGCATGAAGTAAGTGATGACATAGATAGCACAAAATTTAATGGGACTCCTGCTATTTCCCTGGTGGAAGCACGAGGAACCAAGACTTCTGAAGCCACAAGTACCATATATTCTACTTATCAGTGACACATCACTGAGAAGGGTCATTGACTGAAAGTATATATTGCATTGTGGAGGATGACTCTCCATGTTAACAGGGAATCATCTCCAAGTTGGTACCTTAGTTTGCATTATCAAAAGGCCATCATACTATCAGGAGTGTAGGTTTTGGTTTATACAATATGTGATTGGACCAGTGGATCCCACAGATATGTGTTCACAACTGTACCTTCTGTACTGTAAAATAGGTCCATTGGTCTGATGTGATGTTACTCAGGAATTCTTTGTCAATAGAGCAAACCGTTTTAAGCCCTAAAGTTTTGTAGGCGGGGAAGGGAAAACCATACCCAGAATATATATATTGATTTTGGTAAAGATGAATTGCTATGTTTTCCAAAGTAAACTTGCCATCAAATGCTGCTTTTTCTCCCCAGAGAATGGAGTCTAGTGATGGAATTTGGTATGTTTTCTATGGCTGGCAATTTGGACATTTGCCAATAGCAGAAGTTAGATCAGCCTTAGTGAATGAGAGCCCATGCTGCTTGACATATGCATTACATCCATCTGTCACCACGCTACTCTCTTTTCATACTTATTGTGCTGGAGACGTAGATTGGCTACGTCTACAGAAACTGGTCAAGTCATTCTGTCTGCTTGGATAGTTATTGCCGTTTCCATGCGGTTGCTCTCTGGTGGTTGTAAACATGAAATATAAAAGTCTTCATATTTCATGCTCAAGCCCATTGTGCCATCCACATACCATAAACCCAGTTATCCTTGTTCCTGATCTTCCAGTCTTTCTCTAGGTCTCTACCTAACCAACCAATTCACTCACCACTGCCTATGAGTCTGTATATATTATTAGCAGAGGACACTCCCTTTCATGAAGGGGATGAATACGTGTATCATCATCAAATATCTGCTCATTTTGAGGATTTCCCATGAGGACTATCTTGTTGGGCAGTGGAATAGAAAAGCATTCATTCTCCATATCAAAACACACACCATTTACCTAAGACCCAGTTAATCTGTTCTGGTGTAGTGGCTCCAATTGAGACTAGTGTTGGGTTGAATTTGTTGTAGGGCAGTGTCGTCTACCAGGATTTATCTGGTAAGGCCAATACTGTTTAATTAAAAGGGGATTTGATGAGACCATCAATCCTGTATCCTTTGAGTCTTTAAGGATGAAACTAATTACTGCCATATCCACCCTCCATTCTCTTGGAATTTAATACTTATTGTTTCTGATTTACTATCTTGTCTAGAGAACAGGAGGGTATAGTTTCAGTGGATTCCACTTTATTTACTCTACTGCAATATCTCTGACCCTACAGACAAAAGAATAAATTTGTGAGTTTTGCCTAATAATAAATACATCCACTCAAATTATAAATTTATTTACCAGAGAAATGACTGAAAACCCAAATGAGCCATTACAAGTTAAATTTTGGCAGGAATTCATTTATCACCAGACGCCAACACTCTCAATCTGTGTCTATGGAGTCTATGATGATTTCTTGTGTCTAGCTGTCCTCAAGATACTGGTTATTTTTTTCCTCATTGTACAGTTACTCAGATAATAGGTCAAAATGATTTTGGGGGAACATTGTGCATTATTACCATATACACATCTGGTGTTGTAGGGTCCTTACTCCTGAGGATTTGGCTTCTCCTTCAGTCAATGAGCTCTGGCTTTGAAAACTTTCTCAATTATGGTACTGGACAAAGGACTATGGAATTTTGGGGGGCAGCTGGCCTCAGTTTCCTGATTATCCTCCCTTGATTTTTTTTTATTCTGTAGTTTGGGGCAACATTATATCTGTAGACATAGGTTGAGTAATACTCTTATTGGCTGACCATGAATCATATATCTATAGATTGAGTTACCTTCTTGTTGACTGAACATCTGTATTGCCCATAAGGATGCCATGTTCTGTTGACCATCTCAATATCTTCTAACAAGCCAGGCACCTCTGCTTGTCAAACCAACCTGGTTGCTTCTAATGATAATTGCAGTACTCTTCTTCTGATGGTTAAATAACTCCACTTGACCTCTATTTGGGATTCTACCATCCCCATTGCTCTCTGTAAGCCTAGTTCTGTATCAACACCATCTACCAACAACCTGAAGAGTTCAGCCACCACAGATCTTCTTAACAATGCTGGTGCTTCTTTCACAAGAATATTCCCTATTACTTTGGTAAATGGTGTGTCTCCTGGGTGATTTGGAGGGACATAGCTGGAGAGTTTTCTAGCTTTATGTAGACTATCCACTCTAGCAATACGTCCCAGGGTCGTTTCCTTTTTCCTTTCTTATTTTTTTTACCTTATTTCACCATCTTCCACAGAAGTTCTGTCACCTCCGTTTCAAAAACTATCTACTTAGTATGTTAGCACTGTCTTTTCAGGCTACAAAATCCTGTATCACAGCATAATGTTCCCATGTCAAATTATCCCTTATCTAAATATTTCATTTCTTTCCTTTGATCCTAACATGTTCTTCTAGTTCCTGATGATAGTATACAGCTTCAAGCATCCTCGGGGTATAGCTCTTTCCTCCCTTAGGAGGCTCAGAACTTCCTTTGCCAAGTTATACTGTGACTTTACTCTAGCTATTGGTCTGGCGGCCCAGGGGATAGATGGGTGTAGATTCTAGGAATGGATACATATTGTCTTGCTGGTTTAAGATTTCTATGGCCACTAAAAGCAAATGAAGAGTGCAAACATTTAGTAGAGAAGATTGGGCCTCTTCTGTAGGCTTAAACGGTTCAAGGTGATCTGAGTATTTACATTTTTTGAATGAATTTATCTATGTGTCCCATTCCATGCCTCAGATTCCCATTTCTTCCCAATCAGAGCCCTGACTTTGCATGATAGACTTCCAGATTTGAGAATTCAATTTTTGCTGGAGCCAACCTCCCCTTTATGTCCTAGGTCTTATTCTAGATTTTTTCTTTGCTCCAGGTAAAGGAGACAAAGTCTCTTTACATTGTGCCAAAGCACTCTGGCTTTCATAGCTTATCTTAAATTGGTGATTACTTACCTTTAGCCAACTATTGCATTCTTTTGTTTTTTTCTAATGTATCGACATGCCCCAACAACAACTATCAAATTCCATAGTCCTTATAATTACTACATTCTCCAAACCCTTAAGTATCTGTGTTATCACATCTAACAGTGTATTCCTGTTCCATTTCATCACTATTGTCACTTGCACTGTTGTTGCATTCCAGGCTATCCAAGAACTTTATCCATCAGCGTTGATTGGTCCTGTCAGTTTGCCAGAAGTGATCTTGCTCCAAAATCTTATTTGAGAGTTGGCCTTCTAGGGCTACACCTGTATAACTGTCATAGGTCAGTTTCCTGAGGAAGTAGTCTTTGTGTTGGAAGTTTGCAGTAACAATATCTGTAAAGGAATGAGGGAGGTAGGATTGGGCGGAGGAAGACATTGCAGTGCAATGTAGTTACAACAAAGACATCAGATGACCCCATAGGGAACTCTAGCTGACACGTCTTTTCAGAAATATACTGAATTAGAGAGGATTTGTACTTCCTATTTAGATGCATCATTGGATATAGCCTTCCCTGCAGATGGTGTATAATCCTAAGTGAGGCAGTTTCCTTTGGCAGAGGGCAATTCCCAGGGCGAGACTCAGCTATGACCCATGATGGGCTAACACTACCGGCACTTGGGAGAATGAATGCGCCAAGCCCCGTGGAGGTATCTGTAAGGCGGAAGCATACCATCGGGCTCAGTCTCAAACACTATATGGCAATATGCCTCTCTATGCTTGATTTATGTAACAAAATTATCTCACACAGCAATCAACTTTAATGATATCCTATTATTATATGATGTTTCCAATGTCCAGCCATGGCAGGCAGATCTTTAAGACAGCCCCCAAGATTTCCATCCTCTCGTGGCAATGCCCTGGATAATCCCCTTCCCTTGATGTGGGGAGCACCAGTGAATATGAGATATCACTCCCATGATTATGTTACTAATCAACTGACTTCGAGCTAAACAAAAAGGAGCGATTATCTTGGGTGGGCTCGGCATACTCAGCTAAGCCCCATAAAATAAAGTGAAGCATCAGAGGGATACTTTCCTGATGACCACTAAGAAGCAGCAGCTCCCATGCTGTCAGAAGGCCTGGGAATGGAAGGCCTCTAACTGCCGAGGGAGAAACCCAACTGACAGCTGGTAAGAAAACAGGGACGTTCATCATACAACCACAAGGTAGTAAATTCTGCTAACAACTCAAATGAGCTAGAAGGAGGACCCCAAGTCTCAGATAAGATAGCAGTTCCGGTACCTGCTAACAGTTTGATATCAGCCTTGTATGACACTGAGCAGAGAATCTGTCTAGCCCGTGCCTGGACTTCTGACCTATAGAAACTGCAAGATAACAAATAGGTGCTCTTTTGAGACGCTAAGTTGGTGGTACTTTGTTATGTAGCAATTGATCACTAATGCCAACATTTAAGACATTCTACAACTCAACCGTGACTTATCTACCCAGTGGTATTTCTCAAGATAAGCCAAAACGAAAACATCATTTCAGTGTTTTCCAGCTTCCCTCATTTTTCCGCCAAACACATGGTTCTCATTCCTGCATCTGTATTTGTTCCCATGATGTGTCCTCTATGTGAAATTCTCTCTTCATCCACTGCACTTATCTCAATTTTACATGTTCTTCAAGACCCAAGATCTGCATCTTCTGTACAGCGTTTAATCTGTATTTTATCTTATCTCTTAAGGTACATATAGGCTCTAAGTCATTACATGGCAAATATATTCAAGCATCCAAGTAAATTCAACCTGCCTTTCAGGCCTATTTCAAAATGTGACACAAATTTGGAGAGAGAAATACACTGTGCCTTTCTTTCCCCCACTTTTCAGTGACTACTGAAATGGATGGACGTGCTCTGTAGAATGTGGTCCTAGTGAAGAGTTGGAGGAGCCTTATAGATTATTTATTCTAAAAACTCTATTCTACACACAATGAAAGTAAAGCACAAAGAGTTTAGCAGCTGAATGTCTCAGAATTAAATTAAAATAGAGAACTAATACCTCTAAGTTTCCAATTTAGTAAGTTTATGATCAGAAAAAAACTAGGAACTTAAAAAAAAAGAAAACTAGATCTGTGCTTGTTTAAATCATAAATAATTGTTAACTTGATCTATCATGAGTGATGGTCTAACATTATATTATAATAGGATATCATTAATAGAAAACTACCATGAGCAGTGGGCTCTGGGTCTTTAAAACCTGGGCTTGAACCCTGTCTCTGCCACTGATGAGCTGTATGACATAGAGAATTTACTTAACACTCTCTACGCCTCAGTTTTATATGTAATATAGTCATAGTAAAACTTACTACCTCCTAGGGTATTTGCCATGATAAAAATTGGTTCAGTTACCTTTCATTATTATTCTTTTCATTTTTATTACCTTTGAAAAACAGCTAAGGGGGCCAGCCTAGTGGCGTAGCAGTTAAGTTCATGCGCTCTGCTTCGGCATGTTCCCAGGTTCTCTGATCATTGAGTTTGGGTTTGGATCCTGGGAGCAGGATCATCAAGCCATGCTGTGGTGGCATCCCACGTATAGAAGGGAGGAAGATTGGCACAGATGTTAACTCAGAGACAATCTTCCTCAAGCAAAAAGAGGAAAATTGGCAACAGATGTTAGTTCAGGGCCAATCTTCCTCACCAAAAAGATAAATAAAAAGGAAGGATTGTAGATCGGGTGAGAAGGTGATGATGAGTAATAAGTAGACTAACGGACATTAAAGCACTGAAAAAGTGTAAAGAACTACTAAAGACAAGGTATTGTCCTTGTACATTTCAGTTATGAAGGAATCAAGAATATTTAAATATAATATTTCATTAATAAATATGAACTGAATCTCAATGAATACTAAATATGTTTGACTAAAGTGAAAATCTATATGAAAATTTATTTTTTATGAGGAGGGTTTACACTGAACTAACAGTGCAATACTCCTCTTTCTTTCTTTTTTTTTTTTTTGCTTGAGGAAGATTAGCCCTGAGTTAACATCTATGCCAATCTTCCTCTATTTCGTATGTGGGATGCCTCCACAGCATGGCTGATGGGTGGAGCAGGTCCACACTTGGGATCCGAACCCATGAACCCAGGCTGAGGAAGCAGAGCACTCAGGACTTTCACTGCTCAGCCACGGGGCGACCCCTGTATGAAAATGTCTTAAACGTACAAAATAATAGAGTTGTTTCTCATTGAAAGTACAAGGGGAATGATTTTTGCTTTCTTTGTTGGGAGAGATAAAATGTGCTTATTATCAAACCCATCCTTTAGGTTTTATATAGTTATTATCTAGAAGAACTAGAGAGTGCATTGCTTTCCTTCCAGCAGACTTCACACATTTAATCACTGCCATTACATGCTGGCCTGATGTGAAACTTGACACTGTCATATCAAAAGATGAGATTTCGGAAAGAAAGAGAAAAGAAAAATAAATCTCTAAATAACTCATTGCATATAATGTATTCAATAACTGGGTTTTCATACTCTGGTAATATCTCTTTGATCTTATAGATCACAATTTGATGACAATGTATGGATCACAAGTTGATGATAATTTTTTTGCAAGGAAAAACACAGTTTTGTAGCAGGACAACTTATTTTTCCTCCTCCTTTTCTTGCATGACCTGACCACAGACTGAACTCGTCACTGAAATTGTGCTGTTTCCACTTTGGTTTATTCCCTGATGTGAAATGATATCACGTTTCCGTTGTTTCTGGATAAACTCAAGCACAAGCTAAATCTCAACATGTCTTGTGGCTTTGATCTAAGCCTCTGTCTATGGGTCGTGAGGCTCAGATGGTGCTATGGTAAAATATCTGCAAGCTGTCTATTTCTTATAGAACTGTTGAGTTTTATTGGAGCCAATCTGGTGATTTTCATGCCTTGATCAATCTCTCCTTTTCCAGATGCTTGGCGTGAAAGGGATAGAGCCTGCACATCGTATAAATAAAAAGCCTTTCATTAAGAAGTAGATTTTTCCCTCGCAACCTCTCATTTAGCATTATTCTTCCCTGCAAGTAACCCTGTGGACTGGCAGTTTTTATGATTTTTGTTTGTTCCTTCGTATATCTCAGCATCACTGACACTTGTTCAAACAGTTTAATAGCCTTTGAACTGCATTTGGATTTTCCTCTGAGTCTGGAATCCTTGCTCTCTTCTCCTTCACAGAATTTATCCCCTTGCTCAAAACTTTCAATACTCCCACCACTATCTTTATCTGACACGCAGTGCCTTCTAAAACATAGTGCCAAGCAAATCTTCTCAATCGTGTCTCCTTCTGCATTGTTGTGCAAAAGAAGGCCAGATCTTTAGGAAAATCAATTGGATTATTCTAATGGTTCATTTTTGAGGCAGTACTGGGTCCATAATGTTCATGAAGCCCCTTATTAATATAGCTCCTAACATCTATTAAAGATTTGGTAAAAAAAAAAAAAATTTGAGCATCCTTGGAGATCTATGTGTTCAAGACAGAGATCTTCTGGTTTCATTGCCAGATTATGGAGCTAAGGTTCATGGAGAGTGAAAGACACATCTCTAACTTGTGTGCATGTGGTACAGATGCCACAAATCACCTCCAGCTCATGGGTCTACTCCCTGTCTAGTTCAGTCCTCCAAACCGAACCTCATGCAGCGTCACACTAGTTATAGTCTTGATGTATATGGATGTTGTGGGGCTCTGTGGGATTATCTACACTGAATCTGAGCAAAGTTTTGTGACCCAGACATGTGTTTCTCCTACTAGGCCATTGACGCGGAGTTAGGGATTCATTGGTGCAGGTGAGATAGTCAACTGTGACAGCCCCTAGTGCATGTGACTGTGTGTTCCTGCTGGAGTGAAGGCTGGACAGTCAGAGAAAGAAGACTCAAGCTCAAGTAAGATCAAGCACCACAACGTCCCCTGAAGGAGTCTTTTAATTGGTCCTACATTTGACATGTTTTCTTGGCTGCAATTTCTATGCTCTCTTATGTACCATGACTGAGGTTGAGGACCCAGGCTCCCCTGTCGTCCCTTCCAGATCCCTGCTGACCCAACTTTCCCTATCTTCTTTATCTCTTCAAAACCCCCCCACTTTCACTTCAAATATATATACTATATACATTACATTATATAATATTATATATAAAATGTATAATATTATCTCTCTCTCTATATATATCCTATCATGTTCTTTCACAGTAGAACTTAAAGTCCTAATTACAGAGACTCGGAGTCATTTGCAAAAAACACTCTCCGGTTCACAGAGGACATAGGGAAGCTCAGTCATACAAACTTCTTGGTTGATGCTATCTAATTGTACTCCAAATTCTGATTATACACATACATATACAAATATATGTATATACTTTATACATATTCACATATATCTGTGTATGTATGTATGTATATAATAAACTATGTTCTAAATTTAAAATAGTGATAATTTCTATTTTGCCTCATTTAAGCTATGTAATCTGTGTTGCCTTTTAAGGACCATAGTGGAAAAGAAATGGTGTTTGGGGTCATTTATCTTAGGGACATCCATTTTGGACCCTTAAAGTTGCAGTGCTAAGGATCCTGAAAATGACCCTGATTTGGGAAATCCAGAAGTTCTAGCCATCTGTTGCAGAATCAGCCAGAAGCCTGGGGAAATATGAGAAGATAGGATGAATACTGCAGAGGCTTGTAATGTTTCTTTTGTGGTTGGCATCATAGAACCCAGGAACAAAAGACACAGTACATAACCAATGGTGAAGACACCAAAAAGTCCCACATTAGGACATTACTCATCTCCTGACTGTATGACATTCAGGATTTAAACATCTCTCCTCCCCCTAATGTTCTACAGTGTAATCCTTGTAATTGCACCCCAGGATATGGCAGTTGCTCCCCTTCTGTTTACAGATCAGTTATCCCACTCTGGCCTCAGGGATGTGAACAATTCTGCAAGAGAGAACACTGTGAGCAGTTCAAAGTCGTCTCTGGACAACATTTCAAATCAACTTTAAGTGTCCTCAGCCAAGGCCAGAACAATGGAAGGGAGGGCCCCCAAAGAAATCCAGTTTGATGAATCCAAGGGAATTGAGAATTCACTCTCTGGAGCAGTGCTGGTTACAAGTACCTGGCACACAACTAGGAAGAGACCCCTGGGAGGTGGGGCCTTGGAATGAGGCCCTTTTCTACCTCTCTCCACAGTGTGTGACATCTGGGTATAGGAAAGTGGGGTGTGGATGGGAGATGCAAGAGAAAACTCAGGATATTCTTTTCCCTTTGAATGTTTTAGGTACTTTGCTTGAGAACACTACACTGTGAAAGCCAAGCCAGGCCAGGGAACTGGAGGGTAAAATTTACTATTTCTTTGTTCACCATGTCTCATGAAGTGCAGCCCTCTTGAAGTCTGGCATGGGCTGTGGCCTGTATGGTCTTGCTCTGCTCAGAGGGCTTTGCTATAAATAAAAGGAGGCGTAGAGAGTTTAGGTAAAGTTCAGTGGGTTGATACTCCTTTCACAATCCTTTGTGTATCTCCTGGCTAAGAAAATCCTTGGAGGAAGGGCAGGGATCTGAGGGCAATGGGCTCCGCAGAGAACCAAAAGCACTGTAATTTTTCGTGAATTTCTGTGGACATCAGGGCTTGCAGCCAGACTGAAAGCCCAGGAAGAGAAACGTTTTCATAAAGCTCTGTTTCTCCTGAATCTATCTAAAAAAAGAAAAGAAAGCAAAAAGAAAGAAAGTAAAAGAAAGAAAGAAAGAGAAAAGAAAAAAACGCCTAACATTCAGACTGTGAAAACTTTTTCTCAGCTTCAAATGGGAGAGAGTGAAGAAGGTTAAAAGTCAGCGTTCATTCCATTCCTAAGTCTTAGAACATCTTTGTAATTCTGTTGAAATGGACAAATGGACCTTAAAGGTCTCATACTTTAGCAGTCTAGTGTTGACATAAAGGCAGCCAGTTTTGATAGTTTTACAGATGGCTCTTGGCCAAGATTCCTACTCAAATTCCCTAGGCACTGTTCTAGACCTGGCACAGCAATGGCAGACTGGGCAGGCGATTGTGAATGAGAAGGGAGGCATAGAGCTCTGGACTTCCAGGCCCCAGTTCTGCTGTAGAACTTTAGGAGAGGCCAGAGTGAGGCCCTTCATAACAGTGTAGTATATCGTATTTAATTTCCATTATAGTGTTTCAGTATAAATGAGGCTACATGTGTATAAGTTTTAATCTCTACACTAGGGCAAGTACCTTAGTCAAGAGTATATAATTCAAGATTGGATAGTTATCATTTTAACAACCCTAATTACAAACCTATACACGAGCAGAAGTTAACAGAGAGTAGCTTTAAATAATTCTATTTTAACCTGCCTTTGAGAGTTCATTGTTTTTTCATAAGGGATAGCAGAAATCCATGTGGATGGTCTAGAAATAACAGACAGGCAGCTCAGCCATTGTATGAATAGAAGGAAGAATCTGTTGGGATAATATGCTGGGCTAAGCATTTCAAGTGATCTTGTGCAAAGCCAGGTACAGATGGTGTCACCTTGACTCTGAGTAGGAGACTAGCAGAAATAACGTAGCATATGCCCGAAATGAACTTTTCCTGTGAGGCACTTGCTGGAATGACTAAACCTCAGAACTCCCTGAGCGTATGGAAGAAGTTATATGACTGTTTTGTGCCTGCTTGCAAATAAATGTATGTATGGCAGAATTTGGTCTAAGACTGCTTTCGTTGTATGTTATCGTTTGATATTTACAAAGCCCAGGACAAGGGTACACATGGAGGCCCATATAACATAAGTTTAAACATTTAAAGTTATAAGTCAAGTTGACAAGCTTTTAAGTAAATTATGCTGTATGCTTCTACTTTGACGCCACTGAAAAACTATTCATTGATACCATCTAAGGGAAGAATTTAATAAATTAACTATGTTGCATCTTGCATACGTCTATTGCTTGAATCCACAATTCTTGACTTAATTTAGACAGCTGAGAGTTTGTATAGACATTTTAATGCTGTCATTTCTTACACGTGGCTTTCAGTAGACAAGCATCATATACTTCTAAAAAATGAGACAATGTAAAGCTTAACATTTTGGAGGATTATTTTCAATGAAATTATATGTATTCAGATAATTTATTCAGAGAATAAGTAGGCAATGTAGGTAATAAGTAGTAGTGAATTTATAATGTTTAATGACCAGTAATTAAATGTACATTTGTACCATATAGGAACATAGGGAAAAAGTTTGTTTCACATTAAATTGAAGTTTCCGGGCATTTAAAACTTTTTTCTTGTAATTAGTGTCACCTGTCCATTTCACAATTGTTTAAATTTGCTATTTTTGTTCTTAATTTTGCTTAAAACATGCTGGGGATGGTTTTCAAATTGATACAAAAGTGTTCTCTAGTGTTGTTAAAAAACAAGGGTTCAACTTGGAAATCAAGCATCTTGCTTTATTATTGTCTTCTCTGAAATATTCATGTCACGTGACTTTATTTCCTGTAATGCAAGCTTTTTCATTCCATGAGATGACCAGGCAAGTGGCAAATGCAAATACAGAAGAGAGTAGGACAATATGTTCTAAGTTTCAGAAGTCAACTCTTCCTTCTTTGGCTTTTCTCTGTATACATTGTTGATGTTTATTTTGCACCTAATTATGTGCAGAACATCGTGTTGGGTTTGGGGAGGATAAAAAGTTTAATAAGACACAACTCTTGCCCTCAAAGTTGTACATGTTTAAAAAGGTAAGATAAAATCTGTATGTTGTATTATAGGAAGTATGTTATGGATATATCTATATATCAGATTCACATAGACCAGGAAACCTCTCTTTATGTCCATTTGTATATGTATATTCTTGGAAAATACAGAGTCTGGAATTTAATATAGGTAACATAAAAAAATAAGGCAATATTTTATGATACTAACAACACTTAAATTAATGACTACTATTTATCTAATGAAATTTTGCTTTTTGGATTTCATTAACTCTGTCTTCTAAGTGTGTAGTCACAACTCTTATAAATATCATCCTAAAGAACTGAAAGTATTAATTCCTTTCTAAAGAGCAAATTATTCTGAACCTTTGTACGAGTAGATCAAACCCAGTTTTCTTAAATTTCATCTTATCTAATAGAATTTCACTCTATTTTGCCCTTCCTTTATGCTTTTAACCATGATTCAAAATCTTTACCCCGCTGCTCATGCAAAAGTTTGTATTTGAGTTAATGTTCTCCTGCGTAGCTTTTACAATACTTTATTTCATTTAATTGCCACTTCTCTTCAAATCAATTCTATAAATGGGGCTGAATTTAAAATTCAGCTTATCCTTTTGAGCTAAGTAGTAGTAGGTTTAAGAACGTGCTTTAGGTATATAGATCTCTAGCCAAAAGAAAGCTAGAATAATTGCTTACTTTCTATAGCAGACTTTCAAAGGAATGCACATTCAAGTACAAGATACATAGTTCGTAAGGGATACACATAAAGCGGAAGAACTCTGAATCTACAACTGATTTTAGCCAAATCACTTTTGACTTTATAAAACAAGTCATTAAAGAAAATTGTATTAAATAGTGTGACACAATTATTTACCTGCAGTCACTTTCAGTGTTAGTTGATAACCATGATGAAGGTTAATTTTATGAGTCAACTTGATTGGGCTAAGGGAGGACCCAGATAGCTGGTAAAACGTTATTTCTCGAGGTGTCTGTAAGGATGTTTCCTGAAGAGATGAGCTCTTGAATCAGTAGACTAGAGAAGATGGCCCTCACCAATGTGGGCTGGCATCACCAATCCACTGAGGATCTGAACAGAACAAAAAGGCAGGGGAAGGGTGAATTTACTCTCTCTTCTTGAGCTGGGACTTGTATTTCCTCCTGTCCTTGTACATCAGTGCCCCCAGTTCTCAGTCCTTTTGACTCGGACTGGGACTTACACCATTGGCTGCCCTGGGTCTCAGGCCTTTGAGTTTGCACTGGAACTACACCACCAGCTTTCCTGGGCCTCCAGCTTGCAGAAGGCAGACCATGGGACTTCTAAGCCTCCATAATTGTGTGAGCCAATTCCTCATAATAAACCTCTTTCTATATATCTTTATATATCCTATTGATTCTGTTTATTTGGAGAATCCTGATTAATACATTCCTCAATAATATTAAATTTACTTGTTTGGTAAATGAGCTTGTTTGTTCATTTATTTCAACCACACTAGGTGTCAGGGTGCATGTTCGGCCCAGGAGTTACAAAGATGAGAGTTCCATCGTAGGGAGCTTTGGGCCAGACTTACAGCTATGTAGAAACGTATGCTATTCACCACTGTGGCTACTTCACGTCATTTAGCGACTGTAAGATAGAAGCATAAGCATAGATTTATATGAAATGCATTTACTATTTACTATATTTCAGCCAATACACATTTTTACATAGCTGTAAATGTAGGCAGAGGTCAACAATAAAGGTCACTTCATTCTTGCTCTGACAAGACTTTGAGAGCCAAACCTCCCTGAATGTATTTGCTCTTCTTCAGGCTTTGCTCAGGCTATCTTGCTTTTTCTTTTTATCTAGCAGCAAATATACTTCTACTAAAATATGACAGTGAATTTTCTTCTTAATTTTTCCTATTAGATATTTATTAATACACATAGTATTAACTTAGACTTTGTTTAATACCTCAGTTAGTCAACAGCAGAAACTTCAGTTTGTTTAAAAGTGATGTTGCCATAAATTGTCATCATTCTTTAGTTTATCAAATTTTTTCATGTGCATTAAATTATTTTATTTCTTTTGAATAAAATGATTGAAGAAATGATGCACTTTTGTATGTTGTCTGAATGCAGGGAGCTTTGTGTTCACAGGCCACAAATGAGAGGTACTTTATTTATTTATTTATTCATTTATTTATTGGCAGAGAGAACCAATCACCTCATACATCCCATATAGAGTTTAGCTCTCTCAAGTACAGCCCACTTAAAATCTTTGGAACAAAATCTTCTCATCCTTCCTTAGTACAAGAGATAAAAATGCAGCTGGACTCATGAGTTTGAATTTCCTTTTGGGAAAATGTGTGATTTATTTCCAAAAACACTAAAACTGAGCTATAGCCATTTCCCAATGTTACCAGGGGGTCCTTTTCTTCCCATGTCCTTTGCAGGGAGCTGACTAACCACTGTTTGACCTTGCATACATTCCACTGTAGGGAGCAATCTTGTTTTCGTCTCAGGGCTTCATGTCTACTTGCTGCAAGTCTTCCTCTAATTTTCTTATGCTTAAATAAGAGACGAGAAGGTGAAGAAAGATGTGATGACAGAAAAAGATGATTCAATGTAATTTACAGGTTTCCCTCACTAGATGCAGTATTATTTCTCTGTGAAAACTGTTTTAATGATTAAACTATGCTTCAAGGCAATGGTTCAAAACAATTTTTCAACCTAACATGTCACATTGTGATATTTCCCTCAAAAATAGTGGAAAATTGGTGGTAATCTTGAGGAGGTGGGTATACTCTAAGAGAAGAGAGGTTGGTTTTGTCTAGTTTGAAAAAATATTACCAGAGGTATGTCACCACCCCCTTCCTGCATTGAGAATCATTTCTGTAGGGGATAAAATGCAATTGACAATAAAATTTGATAGCAAAGCTGTTCTTCTATCTCTTCACTAATTTAGTCAACAAATGCTTGCTGACTGCCAACTATGGTGATGTCAATGTGCCAGGACCTGGGAATTAAACAGGGGCTACAGATAAGACTCTTCTCTTATGGAGATGAAATCTCATGTGTTTTGTGGAGGGAGACAGAAAATGAACAATAAATAAGCAAATGAGATAATTTCAGATAGAGATAAGCGCTATGAAGAAATTAAATCATGGCAATGAGACAGTCACAGTGATGGTAGGAGAACAGATGGAAGGTCACTGAGGGTGGAAGGTGACAAATAATGAGTCACATGAGATGAGGTTGGATAGGAAGGCAGGGGCCTGATGGTAAACATTAAATATATTTAAATATAGCTCTAGTACCAAAGTAAATGTGGGGACAGAGATAAAAGCATGATGTATAAGTGGTATGTATTCTAACAAAATAGAAATAGTGCAAATAAAAATTGTAGAATAAGCTCATTGATTGTTTGCATAGGCAATAGTGGAAACCTAAGGATATCATCAATAATTAGCAAACAAATTAGTAATATATTAAATATGAAAAACAATGGACTAAGGGCATTTAAAGAAGATATATGTACAAAGATAACAACTAGAACAAAATGTACAAACTCTATACCAACAGAGACATGAGAAAGTACAAGAGCAAAGAGAATACAAGATGTCGAGCAACATGCCATCATGCTTATAAAAATTATAACATGATAGAAATGAGCTCAAACATAATGTTGTGTCAATATAGGTGATTGGAATTAATTCCCATTTTAAAAGAAAATTGTTCTCAATTTGAATCTAAAAACAAAACTAAGTGCTGAACATACCTCTGGTTAAAAATAAAGGGAAGAACAAATGTAAAATATATTAGACAAATGGGAAAATATAAATAAAACATGTGTTGCCATCCTAATATCAAAAAAGTAGAATTCAGTGTGAAAAAGGACACTTTTAATGCAAGCTATCACAATTTATAATGATGACATCATAGTTATATATATTCATGAACCGAAATAACATAGTAGCCATCTTTATATACCTTATACTTTATACTGTGTAAACTACAGTAGCTTTAAGAAGATATGTATGGAAACACACCAATAATAAGAGACTATTATTCAGTATAAGAGAGAGTGAGTCAACCAAAAATAAGGATGGCTATAAAACACAAACCAATGTAATAAATAAGATATGTCTTATGGATACATATGTATGAAATTTACCCTCTGATAAAGAATACACTTTCTTCTCAAATGCACATGAAATATTCACAAAATTTAATCGTATTTTGGGTCACAAAGAATGCATCTGTGGGTTTTATGGGGTAGAAATATTTCAAACAGCACTCTTTGGTCATAGTTCAATAAAAATTATTTAAAAAAATGTTATAAAGTCTCTTCCATCTAGAAATTAAATAAAATATTCCATTCAATAAATTTGGCAGAAAGAGAAAGTAACTGCTGAATATAGAACTTCTAAAAGATAATGATAATGTAAACACTACACAGAAGAATTTTTGATATACGTTTAAAGCAGTGACAAAAGGAAAGTTCCTGACACTAAACACTTACCAATAAGGTTAAGAAATGAAAATAAGTAAATAAATTCCCAGATCAAACTCTGGAGAAGGAACAATAAATAAATGAAAAGAAAACAAAAGAAGGAAATAATAAATATACAAGCAGAAATCAAGTGAGTAGGGCATACAAAACAGTATATCTAAATAAATAAAAAGACACATGATTTGAAAAAAAATTCAAAAAAGACAACTGAATTTAAAAGAGAGAAGAAGCATAAAATTGTACAAAGTGAGAAATAATAATGAACATAACCATTGCAACAGAAGGAAAAAAATGAGACTTTGGCAAATAAATATGAAACCTGGATGAAATGGGTAGCTTCCTAGAAAAGTGGTCTACCAAAATGGACCTCATCAGATATAAAAAGTTTAAAAGACTGTATCGGTCCAGGTCCATTCAGCTTACTATCAGCAATGTCAGAGACCAGCATAGTGCCTTGTAGGATGGAAAGGCAATCAAAGACCCTGGAAACTAGTTATGACATAAGACTGACACTTGACATAGCCTTGAGGTGTGACAATCAAACTAGACTGCCAGTCTTGCCAGTTGAAAGCAAAGTCTGTCTGATGGTATAGAGAAAAGGGCCTAGATTTCTGAAAAGCAAGACCACTGTTTAATCCTGCAGGTGCTGAATTGGCACAAGTGAATCTCTGAACCCCACAGGATCATTTGTTAAAGTTAGGGGATTGATCAGGAAGGAGCAGGATTCTGAATATTGAGATAGAGACACATTTGGCCCTTGAACCAGGAATTTAATGAACCGAACTAATCATTTTCTTTCTCTAGTTTCTCCAGAGCACTCAGAAACAGTCAACCAGCCCTACTCTACTTCTTATTTTCACTGAGTTGTTCTATAACAGCAAGTACTTGCTCACCCAAAGCCTTTCCTTATGTTGACACTAAGTTACAGGTGTTTATAGGTGTTGCTTATATATTTATTTTGCCGTAGTGTGCAGTGGACTACCTTTAGCACTGGAATTAGAGTCATCAATGTCTTTAAAGATAGCAGGACATAAATTATCAAGCAGAAAGAAAAAGTCTTTGCATACAAAAATCTACAACCACTTAGAGGAAATAAAGTTAGGGACAATCCCACATACAGTAAGAATGAAAAAGTAAAATCCTTAGGAATAAACTTAACAAAAACTTGCCCACCCTATATAAGGAGAAATATAAACACCCTAGAAGAGGTAACATAATCTTGAAAAATGGAAAGACATCCTCATTCTGGACTAGAACAACTCAATATCATAAGAATGTCATTTAATTTATTAATTTCAATTTATATTACTGAAAATATGAACACGCTTTTTTTTATGGTGCAAGACAAAGTAAACCTAAAGATTTTATAGCTCATTTGTCATGCTAGCTTAGCTAAGTAAACATTGACAGATAAAAGCCATGAGCACTGACTATCTTACCAGGCATTGAAATCTACTAAAACCTCCATACGAAAACCGTGCAGGCCTACAGAGACAATCCAATGGAATAGAAAAGGAAGTCCAAATATGGACTCATGTATGTATGAAAATTTAATATTTGATAAAAGTGACATCTAAAGTCATTAGGGCAAAGATAGACTTTTTAATAAATGGTCCTTGGACAACTATTTAACCTTAAAAAAGAAATAAAGAAAGAAACAATACAAGTATGGTAAAATGGGTAATGGCCTCTCAAAGAACTCTGTGTCCTAATGCCCAGAACCTGTAAATGTTACCTTGTGTGGCAAAAGAGGCTTTGTAGATGGGATCAAGTGAAGGACCTTGAGAAGGGGAGATGATCCTGGATTATGCAGGTAGCTTCAGTGCAATGACAAGGGTCCTTATGTGAGAGATACAGTAGTAGTTAACAATGAAGAAGGCAATGTGACAACAGAAGCAGAGACTGGAGTGAAGTGGTCACGGGCTAAGAAATGCCAACAGCCTCTAGAAGCTGGAAGAGGCAAGGAATAAAATTTCCCCTGGAGTCTCCAGAAAGAACTGACCTGCCATCACCTTGAGTATCCCCACAGCATTCATTCTGAAGGTTGAACCTTAAAAATTGTAGGAGAATAAATATATATTGTTTTAAGTCAATAAATCTGTTGCAGTCACAATAGGAAATTAATACAAGAATTAGAGAAAAAAAGGTGAATTCCTCTATAACCTAAATATAGAGAAGGGCTTTTTATCTATGAATCACGTTAGGCAGAATAATGGACTCCAAGGATGCCTACTCTTAATTCTCGAAACTTGTGAATATGTTGCCTTACTTGACCAAAGAAAATTTGCAGATATGATTAAGGGTAAGGACTTTGACATGGGGAGATGTTCCTGGATTATCTGAGTAAACCCAATATAATCAAATATCTTCTCTGTAAAAGCAGAGAAGCTTTTCCAACTAGAACAGAAAGAGAAGTGACAATGGAAGATGTCAAAGGAGTTATATCTGACATTCTAACTTTGAAGATGGAGGAAGAGACCATAGCCAAGAAATATGAGCAGCTGCTAGAAGCTGGGAAAGACAATGAAGTGGAAAATGAAAGGAAATAGATTCTCCAATAGACCCTCCAGAAAGTAATGCCACCCTGTTGACACTTTGATTTCGCCCAGTGAGATGCACGTCAGACTTCTGACTTACAGAACTGGAACACACTATAGTTGTATTGTGGTAATTTGTTACAACAGCAATGGAAAACATATGCAACTCATAATCCAGATGAAATAAAAGATCAGCACATTTGACTACATAAAAATTTAAAAAATAAACTTGTCTTGCATAACCACCAAATTTAATAGACATATGAAAAACTGAAACTATTTTAATATATATCAGATATAAAGAGCATAGATCCCTAATATGTAATGAATTCTTAAAAGCTGAGGAAGACAAAAACCCAGTTATAAAAGTGGGCAAAAGACATGAACAGAGAGTTCACAAAGATATAATAAAGGACCTTAAACGTAATAAGAGAAAGGCAAGTTAATTATGTTAACAGAAACGTTTCTCCTGCCAGGAAGATGAAATAGACATGTTTTACTCTATTTCTCTCACTAAGCACAACTAAAAACCCTGGATATTATATATAAAACAAGCATAAGACTCAGGAAAGTTGAAGGAAGAAAGCCGACTGGCTAGGGACCTCCAAACAAACTCAAGGAAGGGCACACTGGCAAATTCCCTCGATTTTCTTTTTGACTAATGATCCTAGACTTGGAACTGAAAAAGCTGGCAACCCAGAAAAACAAATGCACACAGACAAAAAAAGCTCCAGCAAAAGCCTGCTCACTATAGCTGAAGTACCAGAAAAGGTGCAGCCTAGCAAAATAACCACTCTACTCCAGGCAAACATCACAGAAGAACCTGTGGCCTGATCTCTTCCCAAGGTAGCAAATGTTGAAAGGGAAGCCTAGACTTCCACCCTCACCAGGGGAGCCTAAACCTTCTGCCTTGCACCTGCTGCAATGAAACATCCTAACTCCTCTGCTGGAATGCTATCAGAGGCCTAGTAAGGAGACAAGTCATTCATCACCAGTGGAGGTAAAGAGTCCCCCGACTTGACCATGGTGTCAGTGGCAACCAACAAATTAGAAAGCCTGGATTTCCACTCCCATCTGGCAGTAATGAGAACCTGCACCTCCCCCCACCAAAGTGGTGTCAGAGGAGGCCTAGTGAAGAGTTGGGACTTTCACTACTGCCCGGTGGTAACGAGGCCTCCCCACTCTCTGGTTTCTGTGGAGGCGTGTGAGGAGCAGTAATGAAGCACCTCTCTCTCTTGCAGCGTGGGAGGTATCAGTGGAGGCCTAGCTGGGAGCCAGGGCTCCCACCCTCACTCAGCAGTACTCAGGCACATCCTACTCAGAGCTGGAGTGGAGAATCCAGACTTCCACTCCCACATGCAGTAATAAGGCAGCACCATCTTTTCCCCTGCTGGAGCAGTGTCAGAGGAAGTTAGCTAAAACAGAAGGTTTAAATAAGGTTTAGAGTCTCAAAATAATGCCCAAACTTTCCGACTCTCAACCGAAAATCGCTTTTCATGCTAAGAACCAAGAAGGTTTTAGCCCAAAGAAAGAGGACAAACTGAGATGACAGAGATAGCAAATTATCTGACAAATATTCTAAAGCAGCCATCATAAGAATGTTTCAATGAGTAATTGAAAACATACTTGAAATAACCAAAAATAGAAAGTCTCAGCATACAAACGTGAGATATTAAGAAGAATGGAAATTTTAAAATTGAAAAACATATAGACTCAAGAGCAGAATGGAGGAGAGAGAGGAAAGAATCAGCGAACTCAGAGATATAAGAATAGAAAGCATACAATTTGAATAATGGAAAGTGGAATAAAAAAAAAAAGAAAGAAACAGGGCTTCAGGGATGTGTGGGAGCATCCTTGTCATGGGAGACAAAATAGCAAAACAGACCCAAGGCAAGCGGAAAGAAGGAAATCATAAACATAGGAGCAGAAATCAATGAAATAAAATAAAAACATATGTATCAGGAAATAATAAATAAAATTGTCCCTATTTGCGTATGACATGATTGTCTAAGTAGAAAATCAAAAGGAATCTACAAAAATATACCTAGAACTTATAAGCAAGTTTAGCATATTCACAGTATACGAAATAAACATGCAAAAATCAATGATATTTCTATGAAATATCAACAAACAAGTGAACATGAAAGTTAAAATTATAATACCATTTACAAATGCTTAAAAACGAAATACTGAGGTGTAACTCTAACAAAACATACAGAAATTGTATGCTGAAAACCACAAGAGTCAGATGAAAAAAAAGAAAATCTAAATCAATGGAGACAGAGAACTTGTTTACAGACTGGAAAACTCAGTGTAGTAAAGATATCAATTCTCTCAAAATGGTATACAGGTTTAATGTAACACCAAGCAAAATTCCAGAAAGACTTTTTTGTAGATATAAAGAAGATCATTCTAAAACATGTATGAAAATGCAGAGGGAGTTGAATTGCTAAAACAATTTTGAAAAGGAAGAATGACGTAGGAAGAATACTTTTAAGCATTAGTTAATATAATTTTAAGCATTATTAAGTATCTTAAGACTCAGAATATAGTCTTGACTCGACTACAGTTCAAAACCATGTGGTATTGGCAGAGGGCTAAATACATAGATCAGTGTAATAGAATGGAGAACCAAGAAATAGATCCACACTAATATGCCCAACCGATTTTGGACACACCTGCAAAAGCAATTCAATGGAGAAAATATAACCTTTTCAACAAATGGTGCTGGAGGAATTAGACATTCACAGGCAAAAAAAAAAAAAAAAAAAGAAAGAAAGAAAGAAAGAAAGAAAGAAAACTTGGCCTTTATCTCAAATCGCTTACAAAAACTGATTTCTCATACTTTGTACAAAAATTAACTCCTTCTTGTCATCCTCCCTCTCTCTCTTCCTTTTTTCCTCCCTTCCTCGTTTTCTTGCTCCATTTCTCTTCCCTTCCCTTCTTCTCTACTTTCTCTTCCTTTCCTCCTATATCCCCTTTCCTCTGCTTCAGTGTTTAGTTTTTCTTCCCTTTTTTTGTTCTCCTGATTACCTCCAAAACTGTTTGGAGACCCATACAAGATTAAATGTAATGTAAAATAAAAAGCATCAGGTATACAAAACAACAGAAATTAAATAAAGCAATAAGATTAAGTTATTTTTGTCCCTTCTTTAAGAATTGAAATCCATGATAGCATTTAAAAATGTCTCCAAAGTTTCTGGTTAACTATTAAGAAGAAAAGCTATATCAAAGTATATAGTTTTTATTATCTAAAAAATTGAAATATGTCTTAGTGTGTGCAAAGACTTTTCCCCTGAAATTAAATTTAGCAGAATATTTTTGAATTGGTTTGGATTTGAGAAACATTATGCAATGAATACAATGAAGCAGACTCTGCTTTTTTTTTTTTTTTAAATTTTTGGATGGAGGAGTCCTCTAGATAAAGGTGCGCATTATCACTGTCATGAATTCTAACATTTATCACTAACGTGTATTTTTCGATCATTCCTGGATTATTCATTCCGTTAGCCTCAACTGTGTGGAATGCACTGTACTGAGAATACATTCAAGTTGACTGCAGCTGTCTTGGCAACAACCTTGCAATTCCCAGTATCAATGAATTTTCCAAGTATCTTCTATTCACAGGGCTGTGAGAAGCCTATTGAAAATGGTCTTCCAAGTTCTTTACTATTAGGATGCTATGACAGTCCTACTACTCAAAGGGTGGTCTGAGAACGAGCAGCAAGCATCATGGAAGCTTGGCAAGAAGGCAGGGTCTCAGGTCCCACCGTAGACCTACTGTTTCATAATCTACATTTTAACAGGATCCCCAGGTGATTCATATATACATTAAAGTTTTTTGTGCACAAACTGGGGGCTCCTAATTAGGGGTGGACTCATTTGTCTCCAGTCTGGCGCTAGGAGACTTCCACTTGGCTGGACTATTGTTAGGACAGAACCAAGCATTGTTTCCTGTAAGCCTGTATCCAAGAGTAAAGAAAAATTTTCAAGTAAAAACATCATATGTGTCTTCGCAGTGAATTAAAAGTTACTTTTGGAGATAACAGACAGCTTGGAATTTTGTCTATTGTTATGTTAGTTATACAAATCTACCTGTCAATTTTCTGCATTTAGAGTCAAACTAGAGTTCGAGGATATCATATACCCATAAACAGGCTACACACTAATCTTTAAAATATTTTTGGAGCTACACTCTAGACAAAGGGAGTGTTTTATCACTAACATTTATCACTGACATACACTTTAAGATTTTTCCTGGGTTATTCATTCCTTTAGCCTCCACTGTGTGGAAATACTTTGCAGTTTCACTTCCTTAGGCCAGATCACAGAGCAAATTTAGGTCAGCGTTCTATTCATCATTTTAAGGTATAGAATAACATAGAAGTAGTACACTTTTAGTGATGCTTAAAGGTAGTATTTAAAAAACAACATTGCCCAATGCTATGAAATTTATTTTCTTATCCGGTGTCACTTCATTTTTCACATGATTCTTGGTAGAAAAGTAGAAAGAAGACTGAATTCAGAGCAACAAGTTCCTACTTTTATTCACAATTACTAGCTAGATAGTCTCAGAAATTTCTTAACCTTGATTTTGACCCTTTATTTTGTCATTTGAAAGATGAGATGAATAATGATATAATAATGAATAATGAATAAGAATAAAAATAATGAGTCGATTTTATAGAAGCAATGAATATTATCATATACCAATGTAAAGTATTAGTTCTGTCCTCCTTGTGTTTGGAGATCCAAGATTTCATGATATATTTTTGTTTTCGTGCAATGACATGTAAGCAGAAGGTATTATGATTATAAAAATGGTTTTTACTACTTCATTTAAAAGTCATATATAAAAACTAGAAAAAAATATATATTTCCTGATGTTCAATATTAGGGAATTGTAGTTCAAGCTATAAGGTTTTGATTTTGCAGCTGTGTTCATTGAGATAACTTTGGACTAAGTCTTGGAAAAAACTTATTGCTGCCAGGAAGTCCATCACCAAAGATTTTAAGTTCAACTAAAGCTGATAGTATTGGATTTCTCAAACAGCCAGATTACAGTAATAATGCAAAGTTTCTCATTACACATTTTATAAAATAAAAAACAACTGACAAATCTTGATGAATGTTAAAGTGAAAATAGTCTGATTCCAGTATTTGAACACCAGTATGTCTTTGAGTTCAAACAGCTAAATTGGACAGCTTTAGCAAAGGCTGTAGGGAGCTTTGGAGATTAGGTTTACGAAACATTGCCAAGTATGATGAAACAGAGCAGATTGTTAGCATTATCTTGCAGACAGGAGCACACTGTAACTGGTTTCAACATCCATTTCCTCCCTGCTCTTTACTCACCTCTGACTTACTTTGAAAGATTGCTTTCTGAGACAACGTAGCTGATACAGGCACGGAGCACAGAATTTGAGGATGGAGACAAGGGTTTGACATCAAAGGGGTAACATGGTACTATGTTGGGTGACAGACAAAGAGCTGCCGATTACTGAGAAGGGATGAGAGTTTTGGAGTTTTTAGGGCTAGCAGAATCTTCGTCCCTTCAAGGAAAGATAACTACATGGTTTGTTGGTACAGAAAGATCAATACTAGGCATCTTCGATTGGTCCGTATGGCATTGAGAGGGAGAAATTGTGGGTTCTTGAAAAGGCCCTTTGGGCTTAGACTACAAACATCTCAGCAGTGATCCATATGACCAGAGGAGCAGAACCCCTTCTATCCAATTTCCCAGCTGCTAGAGTATTGTTACTGTAGCAGAACTCATCCTTTTCAAATATGACTGACAATGGATATCTCAACATCATCAGGAATGGAGGAGCAAACCAAGATTTAATGTAATCAAAAATAAGTTAGTATTCTACATAGGGGGAAATGCACTGGATTTTGATACTACTATGTTATGCAAAATTACGTTACAAATTTAAAATAATAACTACGTGAAAATAAGAAATACATATTAGAAAGATTAACTATTTCCCCCACTAAAAAAGTGCCAATTTTACATGTGCTTGCTTCCTTGAATAAAGAGTTACCACGAACGGGAGAACAAAAGTGGCAGCTGTGGGAGAAGTGGGTAGATATTGGTCAAAGGGTACAAACTTCCAGTTATACGATGAATAAGTTCTGGGGACCTAATGTGCAGCATGGTGACTATAATTAACAATACTGTGTTATATACTTGAAAGTGGCTCAAGAGTAGGCCTTAAATCTTCTCACCACACAAAAGGTAATTAAGGGAAGTGATAGAGGTGTTAACTAATGCTATTGTGGTGATATTTTCACAATATAAATGTATCAAATCAACACATTATACACATTAATCTTAGGCAATGTTATATGGCAATCAGATCTCCATAAAGTTGGGAAAATAATAAATAAACCAAACAAACAAATGAAAAAGCAAACGTCAGGAAGAGTTTTTCAATGCTGTTTTAAATTTGACTATCATTTCTTTACCATTTTTAGAACTTTTTTATATATGTAATTCCCATTCCGAAGACAAGGAAAATGAGGTTAAGGAGGATTATATGTTTGAATGACAAAGCTGTTTTGTGGCAGAGCTAGGAGGCGAACACAGGTGCATGTGATTCCAGTCTCCGTGCTTGCTTACTATCCATCATGTTACACAGTATCCTCAGACCTTTCAGAAGCTGCTTTTTCATTTTGCTTATTTTGGCACATGACACCAGAGTTTTCCACTCATAGAAGACTAACCAATTAAAGTTGAACACATTATTTTAAGAGGTTAGTTTTGACATTGTTATCCAAAACATTAATTCCTATATTCTAAAGCCTCAAAAGTTTTAACTGTTGAACAGAGTGCAAAGCATGAGAATGTGATTAAGAAGCTGGGATTAAGTTCCTAGCTAAAGGATGAATAAAGTGATATTAGAATGGAAGAGAATAGGAAATTTTGGTGACCCAGTTCCTTGTATGCTTTGCCATAGTGTCTACTGATCAGATTGTCCCAGAGGAGTCACCCAGTGTTTCTGAGGTAAATGATTGAGTTACAAGTTTGAATCCATGCAAGAGTCTAATCCTGTCCATGTCCCAGTCCTCCAGAGTCGAGATTACCACCGCCTCCAAATTTCCTAATATATTGTGTCCTGTTCTCGGCCCCCTATCTCACCATACTCCCTTCACTCAAATACCAGTGTATTGTGGAAAACTAGAGCAAAATTTTTTTTAAATGCAGAAAATGATGGTTTGCCATGTATAAACTCTAAAGATCTAGATGTATACATGTGATTACAATTTAGCAGATATACACATGTTGAACATAGTATAAGCACTGCTCTGAGGAATCCAAGCACATCCATATTTTAAACAGCAAAACTGTTTACATTTCACAATCCCTAAACTCCTTTTCCTAAAACCCTGGGCTTGGTGTTGCAAGTGTTTTGATGTTCTCAGGAAAAGGAATCTACTTAAAGTTGACATAGATTCTTTCCTTTTGTTCTAAACCAGATTCTCGGTTTATTGCCAAAACTCACACACAGGGTGACAGCAGAATATTTTACTAAGATATGGAAGACTTATGTAAATAAATTTTGTACAATTCTCAGAAGCAACACTTAGAAGTTAAATTCCCTCACTATGAATATTTTGGCAGAAATTGCACATTATCATAATCTTTCCATGTATATTAAAACTTTTTCGTGGTCTCTGCTATTGGAGATAGACTTTAACGATAAATAATAATTGATGAATCCATCCTCTTGAACCTCCTTATGGACAAAGGCCATTGTTAGCCCTTGAGAAAATTATTCCAAATTTGGCATGATTCCAAATTTAACTTTGAGGATAAAATATTTTGGCTATAGGCTCCTAATTAATTTGCCTACTCTCATCTACAAATTTTAACATAAAGTGGGGAGAACAGATTCTGGGGCCAGCGAACATCCTCTGCCATACCATCGAAAAATTGCCTTCCCGGTTTCCTAAGCACTATGGACAATGACCACTGGCTGATATTACTTTACCCTTATCTTTGTCATTATTAGTTTCTATCCATTTAAAAATTCGTTTCCTGTTATTAATTTTAGAATTTCATGAGGGAGCAGAGATAGTCAGGTTTTGAGTTTTTCAGTAGAAAACTGCTATAAAATTCAATAAACAGTATGTAAATTCTTAAGTAGACAAGAGGCCATATGGTCAGTGGCTGTCAACATACACTTTAAAAATTTTGGTGTAATACACATAATATGGAATTTACTGTTTTAACTAATTTAAAATGTGTAATTAAGTGGCATTTACACTGTTATGAAACCATCAACGCTATCTAGTTCCAGAAATTTTCCTCATCCCAAAAGGAAACCCCATACTCATTTAGCAGTCATTCCCCATTCCCAACCTCCCCTAGGCCCTGGCAACCATCATTCTGTTTTCCAGCTCTGTGGATTTGCCTATTTGGGCTATTTCAGATAAACTAAATCATATGATATGTGTTCTTTTGCGTCTGGCTTCTTTCAGTTAGCATAATGTTTTCAAGCCTCATCCATGTTGTAGCATGATCAGTACTACATTTCTTTTTCTGGTTGAATAATGTTCCATTGTATGGATATACCACATTGGTTTATCCATTCATCAGCTGATGGATATTTGGGTTGCTTCCATTTTTTGACTGTTATAAATAGTGCTGCTATGAACATTGATGTGCAAGTTTTTGTTTAAACACTTGTTCACTTCTTTTGGGTTTAAACCTAGGAGTGGAATGCTGAGTCACACAGTAATTCTATGTTTAACTTATTGAAGAACCACCAAACTATTTTCCACAGTGGCTGTACCATTTTACATTCCCACCAGCAGTATATGAGGGTTCCAGTTTTTCCTTATTTTTCCATTTTCCACACATTTTCCATTTTTTATTTTAGCCATCCTAGTGATATTGCACTGTGGTTTTGATCTAAAATTTTTTAACATTATATTTATGTATTGGGGGAGAAAAAATGTTGTAAGACACATCTTATAGACTTTTAAATTTATTTCTTTTATCATAACAATTGACTGTAGGTAAATTAGAAACAAAACTATAGAAGAAACTGTTCATTTGGGCTGAAAAATATAGCAACTTCAAAAAACAATGTAGTGATTTTAACCAAATTCAATCCTATGCATGAACTGTATATGCATTACTCTCTGGTGTTACCCACTATTGAAATTATATTCTCCATACATCGCTAATGAGAAATCTAATTTATGAGTATAAAAATGTGTGAGACAAAAATCTGAATTTCCAAACTTTGATATTAAGTACTTTTCTTCCTTTTCGGCCTGCTAATGAAATGGTCAGATGTAATTTTTTTAACTACATTCCTGTTTTTACCCTTTGTATTTTGGTGATGAATTCTAATATTTGGAAAACTTAACAAGCAGTTTGCATTCTTTTCCTGAGAGATCTAAAGCTTATCTTACTTAGATGGCAATGCATATCCAAAAGAGGTACAAACACATTGGTTCATATACTTATAAACAGTGTTAAGCAAATTTATGCTTCAAATTCAAGTCCCATCTACATTGAAGAAGTGAAATTAAAGGATGTGAACACTTCCCTTCGTTTAACTGTATAGCTTAAACTTCACACCGTGACACTAGCAGGTCCCAAGGAGCTTATCCTGAAGGGTTGGTATTGATGTGCTCAGAGATGTTGTGGGTCTTCATTGTCAGTGGATTTCCTGTCTGTGGAATCTTTTTAGTAAAGAGTCCATAGAATGAGCAGCTGCACTGATGGTTTTAACAGTTTCAGAAAGAAAATATCTTATATAATGTGACGTCAAGTTTTGCTCTGCCTGATAAATGTGGAAACAAGTGTATAATACATCAAATAGCCACTGAGACGCTTCTATTTGATGACACATCTGGAGCCCATAAAGATGATTTTGCATTTTTACTCTGCTTGGGAAAAAGATACCATTAAAAAACCTTTAAAACCTATTTATTCAACATGAACTAGTTCACTAGTAGCTTTCAAAAAAAGGATAACATAAAATCAAAACCTTCTGTGACACAAGAATCTTAAGCAAGACATGCTAAAGATTTCACAATGCATTAGAGAAAGATATTTGACAAGTTGCGTTGTTGCTTAGCTATCACCCTTCAGTGGCTCACAGGATGGAGGAGTGTGAGAAACCCTCTCAGCATGTGCATGTGTTCTCTTTCCATGTCAACCCTTCCCCTGAACTCTTCCTTTGTGCCTATATAATGCATGGTGGTCATTTTACTTTTGGTCTCTTCCAAAGCACACAGAGCTTGAACTTTTTTTTTTAAATGATTTCAGTATTTAATTAGGTGTCGACTTGAGATGTGTGCATGTCTAGAGCAAAGTAACTAAATGCAGCTGCCTCTTTGGGAATTATGACATGTTCTTGTTGTTAAGAGCCAAGGGGAGTGGCTGCAAAGTGACTGGGTGGCTTGAAGGAGAAAACAGAAAAGACAGAGCCTTTCTTTTGAAGATAGGAGAAAGAACCGTCCCAATGCTTTGTCAGTTTTCACTCTTTGAGCCAATTTGCCACATCACAGATCCCCACTTCACAGAGGTTGCGTAAGAGTGAAAAATAATGCTAAAGGAAACTGAGCCCCTTATGAAGTGGAATGACTTTCCATATTTTTCCATATTGCTCATACAAATTGGTAAAACTGGAACACTTTCAAGGACCATACAAACTGCAAAGAATCAAAATATTCTTTCACTGTAACTCATCATTACTGGAATTGGGTCTGTCTTTGTTTTTTTAGTGTCCTTGGGAGAAGCATGATCCTAAATGAATGGATTTTCCAAGTAACCAAAATATGATCTTTCAAGCACAAAAGCTTTTCATCATTTTTAAATATCTCGAATCCTGGAAATTTTTCTATAATTCGTTGTGCTCTGTTTTATAAAACAGAGAATACAGCAGTAATAAAATACATTTTCTAAATTGTATTTTTAACCATATTTAGCAATATAGTAATAATAATTAAAGTTGTCATTGATTGAGGCCTACTTTATGCCAAAGTTTCGGCTACGCATTTTCCATGGATTATATCTCTTAAATCTTAGAATATGTCCAAGGGATAGAGGAGCTCTTGCCTAAGGTCATGTCAGGAGGGGGAGCCGGATATGAATACAGGTCAACGTGTGTGTGCCTGACCCCAGAGTCTGCCTTGCTGATCACTAAAGATGATAGATTTTGTTTGTTTGTTTGTTTTTCTGGTGTCGTTTTTCTTTCTCTTCTTCTCTGACAGTCACTCGCTGTCTCTCTCCCGCGGTTAACTGTTTCTGCAGCTCTGTTATCCACACATTCTTCCTGTAGTCTTGGTGTTTCTGACCTGCAGGGAAGACAAACAAGTATCCTAAAGGGCTATTATGGACTTCATTTGGAGTCTGAAATTCACGATAAATCTTCAGGTTGGAAGTTTTTGTGACAACTTTCCCTATGATTATATATTATATTCATGTTTCTTTCTTTTTTTTAAAGATTTCATTTTTCCTTATTCTCCCCAAAGCCCCCTGGGACATAGTTGTGTATTTTTAGTTGTGAGTCCTTCTAGTTGTGGCATGTGGGATGCTGCCTCATCATGGCTTGATGAGCGTTGCCATGTCTGTACCCAGGATCCGAACCGGCAAAACCCTGGGCCACCAAAGCAGAGTGCATGAACTTAACCACTTGGCCACAGGGCTGGTGCCTCATGTTTCTTAATATTTGTTTCAGAATAGTGTGTAGAAGCCTAAAATTGAATAAGATGAATATTATCATACCAGAGATATTTCTTCATTTCCGTTATTAAGTTGCATAGCACAGTAATTTTGTGAGAAAGTTATTTTTCTCCTTTGAGAAATTGGAATTCAGCAGTGCATAACATTTGCTCATCATGTATTTTTCATTTCTATTATGAGCTCGCAGTTGAGTAAAAAAAAAAAAGACCTCTGCCCTCATGGAGCTTACAGTCTACTGGGAAGAAGGACAGTAAGGATTTTGCATTTATTTACAGATGAGAAACTCTAATATCTCAGCAACTGGTACAAAGTTACCTCATAAATGAACAGAGAATGCATTTCTACCTGCCAATTGCATGAAATAGATGATGGCTTCTTTAATTTCTTCTTTCCTTCTTTCTCTTCTTTCTTGCCTTCCTTCCTACCTTCCTTTCTTCACTCATTTTTTTATGAATGTAAGATTAAAATATACATTTTTTGACAACATATACAACAAGCTGAATAACTCAACATCTTCATGATCATCATCATAGAAACAAAAATGGTTACTGTTTATTGAGCACTCAGTTTATTACAGGCACTATTTTAAGCACTTTCCATATTCCATCTTATTGAATTCTCACAACTCTATGAGGTGTCCACTGCTTTTATAGGTACAGTTTTACTGCTGAGGAGACCAAGACTGAGAAACGTTAAGTAAATTATCCAAGGTTTGCCAGCTAGTAAACGACAGAGCCATCACTGAGTCAAACCTAGATCCTCGAGATGGCAGTATGATGCCCTTCAGGTATCATTTCCTTAGATTGGTAACTCTTATGGCCCTCTAAAGCAATAGCACTGTGCAACATCATTTTATGTACCAATCAGAAAGTAAAAAAGCTACCAAGTAAAGAATGACCCACCATTGATTATAAGGCACATCCTAATTATAGAAATGTTAAAACGTGAACATAGGCATGTTATAATTCATGAAGAATGCGTGATATATATTAAAACAAAGAGGACAGCATTGTGCACAATCAGCAGTTTAGGGAAGGGTAAAGGCTGATATAAGCAGGGTTACCTGGAATGACTGAGGAGGTGTTTTCAAAATGAAAGTTTTTAACCCAAATTTGTTTAACAGGAACACTAAATAAAATCCTGATCACATGTTGCAAGTTCTGAGATAATTTATTTATTTCATACCTAACTAGTAAAACATACATTTTTAGGAAATTACACTTAGCAAGGTATTGAGTCCTGTTCCAGCAAGCAGGTAACCCCCTGGGTGATGACCTTGATGCTGTGTCAGCCTGGTTTTAGGCTTGTTGGGTCGTTTGGTTCCAGCTTTGCTCTTACCTGTCCTGTCAGGCATGACACTTATTCCTAGGGCCTGGTTCTGGGAGTAAGGATGTGGCCATTTTGGCCTCAGTTGAACGCCGAGTGTTCACCTAAGTATGTTCACTCTGGCCATGCCTGGTTTCCAAGGTCTTCCCTGCACTGTGCAACCTCTGAAATCTCTGTTCCACTCTCAGCCTCCCAGGAGCAGTTCTAGAATGGTCTCCCAGAGTCTCACCCTATAAACGTGCAGCTCAGGAGTTGGCGGAGAAGCAGAAGGGAATTTTTACGCAGGTTTTATGGTTCCTCCTCTGAGGACCCTTGCTCTCTAGTACAACCCCCAAACCCCTGCTGCACGGGCAGCCTCAAGTACTGAGCTCAGCTTGCTCTGCTTAGAAAGAAGACCGCTCTCTGCTTGGACTCCTTTTCTGTGGCCTGTGATTTGGAAAACGACCTCAAGGGTGTTAGACGCTATCAGGAATCATGGACCTCAGGCTCAGCATTTCTAATTTAAAGCAAGATGTAAATGTAAAACCGAAATATTTTAAATCAAACAGTTGAGAATATTAAACAACATATGTGACATAAACATGTAGATTTTAGGCATGAGAGTGGATTAATAGTTTTGGTTGTTTTATCCTAGAAAATGTAACAGATTAGATCGTCTGTTATGAGCCCAGCCCGTTTTATCTACAATTAACTGAAGTAAAAAAGTGCAGATATTAAATTTTTTTTAAATATAAAAATGTGAGAAAGGATGTGGAATTAAAGCACTTGAACTCATGAATATTTCATCGGTTCTCATGCTGAAAGTATTTTCTTAAGTCTTTTTTCAAGATGACTGACACACAGACAGGACAGTTAATGCGATTTGATTCCAATCTGTCTCTTTTTAGTATGCACCTGTGACAGATAGTCTGGGCAATAGTCTTGGCTGCCTGACGTTTAGAGTGTGTTGGGGGATTTGAGAAAATATTAGAATGATACAGATGTTATAGCAATGCACTTCTCCATATGGGGAATAACTTAAAAAAAATAATGTTAGCCAAATACATTGGATGATTTCTGTTAAGAGTATTCTAAACAAATACAAAGTGCTAATTGATGTTTTACAATTTATTTTTACTATTCACTTAATTTACATAACAGAGAGATTTTACCCTTAGGATTTTGATACCATTTTAAGCATAATTATATGTACAAGTTGATGTTTACTCTCAAATTAAAAAACTCTTAAGCTTTCGTTTTTCTAAAACTAGATGTCATGAGTTAGTAAGTATTAAAATTATTAGGAATTTTGCTTCATTATGTGTAATTTCAAATTTAATCATTTTCATGGAAATAATTTTAGTCACTTTGAACATACTCATATTTGTCTTTCTCTGTCTTATTTTCTTCGTTTCAGAAACAGCAGGGATTTTAAAGTTTAGGAAGTGTGCAGGAAATCTCAATTCTGGTTAAAAATGTGGTGGAAAAATCTCTGTATAGTTTGGAAATGAGAAACAGAGATCATTTTTAACATATTTTATCACACACATTTTAGTAAGATAGTTGTTAATTATTAGGTAGTTGACAAAGGTGAAGACATTTAGTTTTCCCAATATTTAGTTTAAAAGAAGAAGTAGGTAAAATGCATTTGGAGCCTTTTTTATGCACACACCTGTGTTATTGTTTATAAGTCAATGAATTTTTATTTAGGTTTAACTAACCCAATGGCAAACACTTGTAAGATGCAAAATATTGAAGCTAAGGCTCAAAATGGAAACTATTACAGCATAGAGAGCAGAACTAAATTTCAAAGGACTGGAGGTCTGCCAGAGCTCTTTTGAAAATACTCAAGTTCCACATACCTACAGCTCCCACTTGCAACAGACTCACAGGAAAAGAAAAGCAGGGGGCTCAGTGAACACCTCATGTAGAGACAAGCTACCCCACAAAAGCAAAGCGGAAGAAAAGAGTGGGTCACAGTATTAATCATCATTTGAGAAGCAACCAGTAAAAGGGGAACCCAGTGGTCTCTATTTCCTAAAAAATCTAAAATGTCATAAACAGTCTAGCTCATCTTGGTTAGAGCCACATAAAGTAAACTTTCTTGAAATTTGTATGATTGTTGATTTTGTCACCATGGTAGGTTAATCTTTGACTATAGACTGGACCATTCCAGCAGCCTGTTCTTCTCACATAACAAACATAAACCTTTGAGGGCAGGTGGTGTGATTCTCTTGATTTCTGGTGCATTTCAGGACTCAAGCATGGTCCCTATGTAGAGTGGGCACTCAGTAAATATTATTATTGGTATTCATTCTGTTTTATATAAGTTTTGCCATCATTTAAGACAGATAAATTATCTATTGAATGCAATGATAATTAGTATGCAGTCCAACTATTCTGTCAATTAGTTTTTGCTGTGTAGCAGACTATCCTAAAACACAGTGTCTTAAAACAACATTTATTTGGCTCAGGATTCTGTAGGTCACCAATTTTAGTGGAGCTGGTCAGTTGTGTTGACCTGGGTCGGGCCCAGCTAATCTTGGCTGCGATTTCTCATATGTCAACAGGGACCTGGTTAGCTAGGGGCTGGCTGGTCAAAAACGTTTAGATACTACAAATTATGGCTTGGGAGAGCAGTAATTCATGGTTATTTCTAGCTACCAACCAAATAATATTTTTGAAAATCATAAATTTAACCAGTAGTTTCCAAATTTTTTTCACTAACCCTACCTTCTGGTGTCAAGTTGATTGACTTGCAGATCTTCAGCCCTTTTTGGGACTCGTGGTGATGCCTACATGTATCTAAGCTGGATAATCCTCTAATTCAGGGAGTGACATCTACAGCCCACAGGCCAAATCTGTCCCATCACCTCCTTTTGTAGATATAGTTTTATGGGAACTCGAACACTCATTTGTTTGTGTACTGTCTTCTGTCACTTTCACGCTACAATGGCAGAGTTGGGTAGTTGTGACAGAGAACATATGTTTCACAAAGTTTATTATTGACTATCTGGCCCCCAGGCCATTTGATTTCTCTGCTGAATAATGATGAATACTGGCACATAGTTTTAGAGCTTTTAATATTGTGTTATAAATAATAACAATAATAAAAACAATTGCTAATAATTGTAGAGCACTTTGTGCTTGGTACTTTTAAGCTTATTTATTTCACCTAATTTAATCTTAATAAAAACCTTATGATGTACAGTTATCGCCACTTTATAAATGAATAAACCAAGGTAAAGAAAGCTTAAACGTTTTCACACACTAAATTGGAATGTAATTAAATCTAAGTTCCATGGCTTAGAAGGCCTAATTTGGCTTCCACATTACTGTGCTTATTTCATGGAAGGCCAATAGTTTTTCTCAACAATCTTAGCTAAACTAACTTCTTTGAATTCCTAAAATATGCGGTGCTCTTAACTTCATGGCTTTTATACATGGAATTTGCTTTTGTTGAATGCTCTTCATACTGTTATATCTGAATTTTCATTATTTATGTCACTGCTGAAATGTCAGTTCCCAAAATAGTCTTCTCTAACAACTCATCTAAAGAAAAAATTTTCACCCATCTTGTTATTCACTCCCCAAACATCTTACTATTTTCCATCACAGTACTTATCAAAACCTGTAATTTTACGTTTATTTGTTTCTACACCTGTTTATTGTCTTTCTTTCTCAATATAGCCTCATGAAAGCAACAATCATGTCTACTTTATTCACCATTTCTAACAAAGTGTCTGGCACATGGTAGGTTTCAATAAATGTTCATTGAATAATGAAGAAATAAATTGTAAGGTGGGGTTTCAAAAACTATTGTTTACATATCAATAAAATCATAGGAATTTTCTGCTATATTTAGATGTCTCACATTCACCAAGAGCTACTTTTAAAAGTGTGTGTTTACATATAACCTATAATATATGTAACGTATATATACTGTATACATATAGTATTTCATTGCTCCTTAAGTATTTCTTCTTTCTGAGCATGAAATTACCTCTCTAACCATCAACCATCCACCCATTCAAACTCATCTATTAGTCCTTTCTCTATTCTAATTGTCAAGCCAATTATTTTCTGATTTAAAATCTAACCACTGTAGAAAATTTTCTAAAATTTAAGGTAATTTTTAAAGCTGGAATATTTTAGTGGTTTCCTTTTGCATCCAAAATCAAGTCCAAAGTCTCTATCATGTTATTTCAGTTGCTCCTAACTTCAGGTTCCATCAGACACCAAATCTTGTATGCACCTTGTTTTTTTGTTTTTTGTTTTTGGTGAGGAAGATTGGCCCTGAGCTAACATCCATGCTAATCTTCCTCTATTTTGTATGTAGGATGCTGCCACAGCATGGCCTGATTAGTGTTGTGTAGGTCCGCAACTGAGATCTGATACCCATGAACCTTGGGCCACCAAAGCAGACTTTCAAAGTTAACCACTAAGCCACTGGGCTGGTCTCCTTTGTGCACCTTGTTTTTAACCACACTATGTTCATAATACTTCTCAGCATGATTCCCATCATTTAATTAATATAATTTTATTATGAATGGTAATGCAGTTAACATATGTTGTCACAAGTGTCCATTGTAAACAACTCTACCCATTTGTGTATTAATGGGAATTATTTGTTAATTAATAGCATTTGCTGTCAAACCTGTGCTAAGAAGTCATTTTTATGTGTGATTAGTTAAGAAAAGGTGCATTTCTCTTAATATATTATAAAAATGAATTTTTTTGTATATGAATTACATATCTTATTGCTGAATAGACTTAGTGGATAGTCTCAAGTTAGCTCTGGGTATTTTAATTTCTAAGGTCAGTTTAGAAATACAATCATGTGCTGCATAATGGTATTTTGGTCAAGGACAGTGGCCCCATACCATTAGTACTTTATAGCCTAGGTGTGTAGTGGGCTAAACCATCTAGGTTTGTGTAAGCTCTGCAGGGAAGGAAGAAATTTTCCTCTACCCTTCTAGGTTCTTCTGGCTTGTCTAAGATTTAAATTGACTTGATACAGACTAACAGGAAAAAAAAACACAAAATTTTATAACATGAATATGTGAGAGAAACACAGGAAGACTGAGTTACTCGTCCAAACAGTCAAAGCCCTCATCTTAAATACCATCCTCAGCTAAAGACAAAAAAAGATGTTGGGGATGGGGAGAGTCAGGGACTTCAAAGGGAAGGAAGGCAATTCACAGGTAGGTAAAAAAAGCAAACATTTGGAAAACAAGTTTTTTTTGGCCACTCAAAAACAGAAGAACACAGAGGGGAGCCCAAGAAACAGGCATTTCTAGATTCCTCCCTGTCCGACACCTAGCTCATGTTATGCTAAAGCAATAGCTCACTTCCTGAGACAGATTGTTTATCTGAATTCTTTCAGGAAGTTAAGGGGGTATAACAAGAAAAACTTTCTGAATCTTTTGTTTCTTAAAAATAATCAGACTAAAATAATCCCCATGTTAAAAAGACACGCAAATTTTGTTCCCCTTCAGTACTCTCTATGGTGTTCTCACAATGACAAAATCACCTAAAGATGTGTTTCTCAGAATGTGCCCCCATCAGTAAGTGCATGACTGTAAATTGAAAATGTAGGTAGATGTGTTTCCAGAAAGAAAAAAGTGGCTGTGGAGCATTTCAAGTATTTGATTTGTTTAGTGTCTAAGAGCTGGCAGTGCCCTTTTTGGAATAAGTGGGTGAAAATCTTGGAGGAGTTTCAACGGATACCATAACATTGGTTCACATTCTTTTCATGTCATAAATCCAGGGGATTAACTAGATCACTTGTGACTATTTTTAAACCTGCACATTTATGGTTAATTCTTGAGGGGTATGAATTAAAATCTCAAAGTAAAAGCAAAACTTCTTAAGATAAAATAACAATCACGATGCAAGTAAAAGAAACGCAAATGTTTTGGCGTAAAAATTGTGTGAGAATCTCCAGACACACATCTATCATTAGGTAGTCTCTCACAGGAATCGTCCTATTTCAGCCTTTACTGTTTGTAATACACATGAGAAATTTTGAAAGTGGAGTTGTATTTTCAACATTCCATTTCCTTCCTAGTGGAAAGTGCTCGAATGTTTCAGGATATTTATTGAATATCTTGAAGAAAGAAATCAATCAGTCATCATGTTATTTCCAAACAGCTGACCTAAATTGTGCAGACAGTAATATCTAGATGAGTGCTTGCATTTCCTACTGATCCTCAGATGTGACCTGTATGATGAAGATGATTTCAGAATTTAAAAAATAAATAAATGATTAAAAGGAGATAGTTAAGTTTGAGGTTTCCATCTGAGTTGCACCTAAAATCACTATTTGGCTTACTTTCTGCTAATAAATCCTGTTTTAGATTTAAGAGAGTCTTCTGGGCTTCTCTACCCATGAAGAATATAAATATCTGGTATGCAAGGGCTTCCATATTGTTGACCCAAATAACCCATAACCAATCTATGAATGACAATTGGGGTGAGTCTATTATGAGCTAACCCCCAGGACCACAGGGCCTCGGAGAGTCCTTTCACAAAGGAAGGGAGCACTCCAAAGAAGTGGGGTGTGAGAGTGGTTATATAATGTCAAAGAGCATTTATCACATATGATTGGAATGTCCCTTTTACAATAATCTCAACATTACTTTGCTGGCATAGCAATTTGGTGAACACAGCAAGTCAGTGGATGGTCACAAGGCGGGTGGTCACAAAGTGAGTGCAGCAGGTCAGCTGCACTTTATTAATCGTCAGTTTAGGGAGAGATGCTTATCCTCAAAGAGATGTCCATGTGGGGGAGGTTACATCCCTATCTTGAATGGCATCGTTCTTGTCTTTGGGACATAGTAAATATTTAAAGCAGATGTACACTGCGTGCTCAATAGGCCATGTCAAGCCCTTTTGGAAAAACAAAGTCAGGCTGAATTAGTATTAACCCAAATGACTTCCGCATATACTCCAATATATTCTATTGCTTGTCACTTATTTATTAATATGAAACAATGAATGTAGTTGGTGTAAAAATAATTATATTGCTCACAAAAGGGTTGAATAAATGTTTTTTCAGTGAATATACAAGTGGATAAGCATATATAATCATGACTAATAAGATTATAAAGGTTGTGAAAAAAGGAAAATGAAGTTGAAAATTGAACACAGACCAGCAATTTAAAAAATGAGATTTACAGATATTTCACAGTAATATAATATACAAAACAATTAATTACAAGGTTTAAGAAGTTGCTTTTTAATCAGATAGTTTATGGGATCAAAGGCTATTTTTAGGTAAAATGAAGGATATTTTCCTGAGATTTTGTGCTTTGAAATTTCTAATAAGTCACTTTCTGACAGATATGCTTAAACACTATCATCCAGTCCTAACAATCCACCTAGTAATTTATTGAAAACCTGCAAAGATTAGGAATGTGTTAGGTACTATAGAAAGAAAAATGAAGAGGACGCTATTTCAGGGAATTCATTTAGTAGGTCAGATAGACATGTAACTGTAGCTTCTTTCTCATTTTTACCTGGTTGACCCTTTTATATCATTCATGTTTCTGAGCAGCTGCTAACTCTTCAGAATAGGATGGTTTCCTTATACATGTATGCTACTTTACCTGCAGCTTAACACAACAATTAACTGGTCTTTAAATTGCTGGAAAACAGCATTGTGATTTTCTTCTAAAGTTGGTATATAACTTTATATAAGTATCAGATGTACAACATTATAATTTGACATCTGTATACACTGCAAATTGATCACCAGCAAAGGTCTGGTTACCATCCATCACCATACAATTGACCTCCTCCACCCATTTTTGCCCACCCCCCAACTCTCTTCCCTTCTGGTAACCACCAATCTGTTTTCTATATCTACGGGTTTGTTTTTGTTTTGTTTGCTTGTTCATTTCCTTTGTTTTGCTTTTTAGATTCCGCGTATGAGGGAAAACATATGGTATTTGTCTTTCTCCTTCTGACTTATATCACTTAGCATAATACCCTCAAGGTCCATCCACACTGTCACAAATGGTAAGACTTCATTCTTTTTTTAATGACTGAGTAGTATCTCATTGTGTATGAAATACACATCTTCTTTATCCATTCATCCATCAGTAGACAGGTTGTTTCCATATCTTGGTTATTGTAAATAATACTGCAATGAACACAGGGGTGCAAATATCTCTTCAAATTAGTGTTATTGTGTTCTTCAGAAAAATACCCAGAAGTGGAAGCACGGGATCATATGGTAGTTCTATTCTTAATTTTTTGAGGAATCTTCATATTATTTTTCATAGTGGTTGCACCAGTTTACAATCCAATCAACATTCCCTTTTCCTCACATTCTCTCCAACACTTACTATTTCTTGTCTTTTTCATAATGGCCATTCTAACACATCTGAGATGATAACTCACTGTAATTTTGATTTGCATTTCCTTAGTAATTAGCAATGTTGAACATTTTTTCATGTGCCTGTTGGACATCTGTATATCTTCTTTGGAAAAATGTCTATCTTTTGCCCAATTTTTAATCAGGTTGCTTGGTTTTTCATTGTGAGTTATGTGAGTTCTTTATATATTTTGGATATTAACTGCTTCTCATATGTGTGATTTGCAAATATCTTCTCCCATTCAGTAGGTTGCCATTTAGTTTTGATGATATCTACATTTGAATTTATTTTACAAGTACCAATTGAACTTGATGAATTGAATAAAAATAATTTTATTAGCAAATAAATGTAATAACCCTGATTTTATGTACATAATGCTCTGGAAACTATAGAGAATTTCTTAGAAAAACAATAACATTTACTAAACTATTTTATTGGCATCAAACCAACAGTGGAGTCTTTGGATATTTTTACTAAATTTTTTCACATTAAAAACACTAGAAAATAGAAAAGGAACTAATTTCTATTATGAATCTCACCATCAACTCATCTGTGATCTCAGTTTTAGAAAGAAAGACCATATAATGGTCACTTCAGTTCTGGATAACACGTGAATAAACTACCCTAACTCCTTAAAATTTTGCAATTGAAATTGATCATGAATAAAAGAAAAATTATTATGTTCTTTTCCACAGTCTAGTTTGAGTCTTGGCGAACTGTTACAATGTATGTGTAGCAATAATTTACCTCACGTGTTTCCATTATCACCAAAATTGAAATTTACTAAAAACTATGTAAATTTTAAAATATCATAGAAAAGATTGTCAAATCTAATGACTTTATCTATAATAAGTTGAATCAAGTGAAAACTTGAATCTTTTTTTTCTTTTTAGGAAGATGAGCCCTGAGCTAACTACGGCCAATTCTCCTCTTTTTGCTGAGGAAGACTGGCCCTGAGCTAACATCCATGCCCATCTTCCTCTGCTTTTTACATGGGATGCCTACCACAGCATGGCTTTCACCAAGCAGTGACATGTCCCCACCCGGAGTGCGAACCGGCGAACCCCGGGCCACAAAGAGGTGGAATGTGTGTACTTAACTGCTGTGCCACCAGGCCAGCCCCATAAACTTGAATCTTAAAGAATTGCATTTTCATTAAAGTAAAATGTTTAACTATTTTATAACAAATATTTTATTATTGTGACTTTGAGTTACTAAGTATTATGGTTAACATTTTCTGTTATGTTTATATTTTGATTTGTGTTATTTGTTCAGACATTCCTTGGGCTTGTTGTTATGCTTCCTTGACTAACTTGCTAAAGCTAGGACATTTTTTTAACTGCTTCGTTGTATCATTTCATATGAATATATTAATTTATTTAACCATTCTATCCTGATTGATTGTTACCATTGTTTCCTTTTGCAAATATTAGTGCCCTTAACTTCCATATAATATAGTTGCACTCAAACATTTCCATAGGATATATGCTTAGAAATAACGTCAAAGAGCATATACAGTTTAAAATGATAGATACCAGCAATGACTCTTTTTAAAAGATGATGCAAACTTTTACTCCCCTCAAAATTGAATGCAAATATTCCTTTCCCTATAGTTCAAATACACCAGATGTCATAAAGTTATTTAAATGTGATTTCAATATATTTATCTTGATATTAAATGCTTGTACTGAGCACCTTTTTATACATTTATTGACAAATGATTAATTTTTCTTTTGTGAACTGCCTGTTCTTTTCTGAGCCCATTTTTCTATTTAATTCTCTCTCATCTTTTTTTGTTATTGATTTGCATGAGCAATTTATATAAAAATGAATGTTAATTCTTTGTCTTTTTTTTTTGCATAGTGAAAATATTTCTGCCAGTGTGTCTTAGATTTTTTAACTCAGTTTATGAAGTTTATTACCAAAAAGAAACACACATGTGGTTAAAGTTGCCAATCATTTCCTTTACGGCTTCTACTAAGAAAAAGCTTATATATAAAATTGTGTGTGCATATTTATATGTATATTTATTTTCTTCTGATATTTTAGACTTTTAAACATTTCATTGTTCAATATCCCAACCCTACAAGAGTCCAAGATTTTTTACTCTCTGTCCTTAAATTTTGCTTGCAATCCATTAATTCATTTCTGAATTTGTATCTGTCTTATAGAAACTTGTTAAATGCAGGCAACTGCATCACAGAGGCAACTAGCACTCAATTTCCCTGAGGGCTAAAGGCACAGTCAGTATATTATCTACTTTCAAAATGACAGCCTGTGACAATTTTAAAAACGTTTATCACCATCACTGCATAAAAATGCATACCATCGCTGTCCTTCTGATCTCCAGTAACAGTTTTCTCACTGGCCATTGGCTGCTCATGAGGTCAGGGACACATATTTGAGGTTTTCTCCTATGGTAATATTGAATTTGTGTATCAGTCAAGAAACACAAACTAATGCCTCCAGCAAAAAAAAAAAAAAAATCACCAAATCCCTCATAACACACTGGCGTAAAAATGTTTATTTTCTCACATTGCATGTATATCCACTGAGGGTTACACCAGGCAGGAATGATGAGAAATTTGTTATTAGTTTCTGGAATGCTATGCAAGCGGCAAAATATTTTGTAAAATAGTAACCTCCTGTAGTTTTCACTTCAGGACTTAGGCTTAGAAACAGCTTTTATTTGGAACGTCGGAGGTCTCGTGGCAGAGGGAGAAAAGAAAAATGGACTTAAAAAAAGTGTTCTGTTCAAAAGTGGCACACAGTCCTTCCTCGAACAGTAATTGGTTAAAGCAAGTCACCTGTAACTCCTGTGTTTAACAAGGAGGAAATGTATATGCTATGGCAGGAGAGGAAGAAATACGCACAATAATAAAAGTGATCTTCTATTATTTCCTAGAAATTTGCCCTTCCCCTCCATTGTCTCTATTCTCGCTGTGGAATTCTTTCTTGGTCTTAAATCAATTTTCTGGGTGTTCTAGGACATTTCTTTGAATTTGTCTTTTATATGACTAACTTAGTCTTCAACAGTGTTTATTCTATTATTTTATTTTACTATTTAGCTTAAACGTTGTAACTAACTCCAGAGTAGTCTTTTGTATTCTCTTGATTGCTCCAGTTTATAGCTGTCTAGTCTTATTTTATGATTGTGACATTCTCTTGATTCTGTTATGGATATAGATTTATATTCACAATTTATTTTTTATTTCTTGAATTTTTTTTGGCTCTATTTCTTTCTCTTGCTTGATCTTGTCTGAAATATTTGGTGATATTTGACTGTTCATTTACATTTCTGAATGGAAGACTACGTTGGCAATATAGGTAGATGATGCAGGATTTCTCTGAAGTCTATCTGTGGATCAAACCTCCCTCTTGAATTTGAAGGTGACTGACGTCTGTGCAAATGTGTGTGGCACATTGATGGACACGGTTCATTTTACGTATAAGCAGCAGCATACAGGCCACGCTTTCTCAACTGTTACAGTAAAGTGAAATTTACTCAGGGAAGAGAACACTTTCATGTATTTTTTTTCTTCCTGGCATCTTTAGATAAGACATTTTCCAAAATACTGTGGATTCCTTCAATCTCTAATTAACAAAGCAATAGAAAAAATTGAAACTTTTTAAGGAAGAAATAAGTATGAGATACAAATGAAGGTCTCTGTATTTAAGCTTGGAAAACTCAACCCTACAATGTTTGGATGAGAATATTAAAACTCCCTGGCTCCTTCACTTTTACTATATAATTAAGTGACTAGGCAAAGACCCTTAGTTATTCTCCCAAAGCAACATGCTAATTTACAGGACTAGATGAAAAATCTGAGTCATTCTGTCTTTGTTGGGATAGATAATTCTGCCAGGGCTGGAGCCCAGTAATTTAGATGTATAGTGGTAAATAAATGATGGCTTCTTAACTCTTGTTGACCTAGAATCATTTATGTATTTATTTCTGTCTCTTTATGTTTGGTATTTAAATAGCAAGTTATTGTACTTACATCAATGGCCTTGTGAGTAAACAGTTATCAGTGAGGGGCTGGTTGAAAGGATAGAAAGGGAACTAAGAATGTTGAGGATGCAATTTCTTACAGCAACTGGGATAGTGAAAAACTGATGTTCAGATACATAAAAATATCTTTTGATGTGTGGCTATGGTTTTGACTTAGATGGATTACTTCTGTAGCTCTGACTCAGAATCATGTGCTTCTCAAAGTCCCTTTTCAAAGGAGATTTTCCCATTTTTACTGTCATATACCAGATTACTTTCTCTACCACTGGTCTGTTCCAGCAGTCGTTGGCTCCGCTCCACTGCTGGGTTGTATTTCAATATTTCTTCAAACCTTCTGCTCTTCTAAAACAGTGTTCTGTTTTCTTCACTGCTGCATACTCATATGCCTGGAACATAGTAGGCATTTAATACGTTTCACTGAGCGAATAAAAAAAGCACAAAGCAGGCAGCTATTTGTACATCTGGCGATAAGTATTTCTCTAAATGTGCATTGTTTAGAAGAGTTAAAGCCTAATTAAAACCACCTCAGGATCAGTGGCCAAACTTTTTGCTGATGAAGCCATTCTGTCATGCCATTTTAATTATAATGATTCTGGTCAAAATTTCCTAGAAATTTGATGCCAAGATTTTGATAGATTCATGTCTTGTTGACAACTTGGGGATTAGATTTCACCTTTTTGGATTTTTTTATGTTGAATTTGGTATATGTTGTCATATTTATCTTTGAAGTTGTTTGCTTTTATTGTTTGTAATTATCAGGTAACCAAATATTAATTAACATTGCAATTTTAAGGTGGTTAGTGCCTTGAATGGTCACTAAATTAACATTTTTTGATGTGGAAATTGTCATTTATAGGGCATTTGACAGTTGTTCAAATTAATCTTAAACCCTTCATACCTAACTGACTTGTGAGGATGTCATTTACTAAACTGATAATAGCGTTAGAGCAGCTAAGATAAAGGCATAATTTAATCTTTATTTACTTTTTCAATTTCTATTTCAATGATTCATGGTTTTCTTGATTATGAAAAGCATAAAAATCCAAAATTCTCTCTTTTTTTTGCTTTATTAGCCCACCTAAAGGAAAAAGAATCAAATGCAACCAGGTGTTAGATGCAGGTGTGCATTGCTACAGCTAATAATATACTATGATTCTCCAATGGAATTCTCCAAGAATGTGTTTTGCCTGAATCATAACCCATTTCAATTCGAACCCAAGACTCTGTTAAAAGAGGAGACAATCATAACTCAACATACAACTAAATCTTTCCTTTATTCATCATCTTCACCTGTTCAAATGCCCAACAGGTGCAGTGGACATATTCAGGAATGTATTTGATCATAGTCATAAACTCTGATGGGCAGAGCCAGAATAATATATGATCACTAGGTATCATAGAAGGAAGGGGGAAACATGCTGGAATTGAATTTTATAAGCCAGGGACACAAAGATGCAGAATACACAACGGTAAAGATCATTGTCCCCTGAAGCCAGATTACCTGGGTTTAAGTACTGGCTTAATTGCTTGCTAAGTTTGATATCAAGAAAGTCACTTAACCTCTTTATGCTCTAGTTAACTCATCTGTGATAATGGAGATCATAATAACATCTAAGTAATAGATAATTGTGAGAATTCAAATTTCTTTGAACTTTTAGGTGAAAGATAAAAGAATAATATAAACAAACACTTTAGTCAACATTGTTCATTACCTACCTACTTGTCTCTTTCTAATTGAAACATTTTCTTTCAAGTATCCGACCCTCAACTAGATAGGCATCCATCACGCTTGAAAGGAAGCTGGCCTCATTTTCCTAATGTGGACTTGATTTGGTCAAAAGGTGAGGCCATCTCCATCTTCTGTGCAAGTCTTTGGCAATTAAGGTTTAAGTTAATCACCATGTAGTGCTTCCCTTCATTCTCCAGTTGGGCCTAATAAAAGACCTAGGGAAATTAAAATGGGCTTCTTTGAGGAATATTTGCTTGATGTTAAGACAGAGCCAATGAAAGAAAATTATTCGTGTTCTTCTATACATTATTGTGTGTGAAGAAGAAGCCTGGAACTGCCACAGCCCCCTTGCTACTATAGTGAAGATGAAGGAGGCACCTGGAGGAGGAGACAAGAGAATCAGAGTTAGAACTCTTACAGAATGACAATGGACTGTTAACTTAGCTGTTGACTTTATCAGTTATGTGATATGAGATAACACTTTTTTGTTCAAACCTGTTTTCTATTTTCTGTTTGTTGCAACTAAAAGTACCATATCCAATGTACATACACATTCACACATTATGCACATTTATGTCTCAGAAAAAATCTATGGTAGTTTTAATTTTATGGCAAATAACGGAAGACCAAAGCTAGCAGAGGCTTATTACAATACAAAAATCAATCAGATCATGTTCTTAGAAGTTGAGAGGTATGGTGTGCTATATAGGGCTGGCTTAATTCAGTGGACCCAACTCACTTTGTCTAGGGTTTACTTTTTTTTGGTGTGTTGGCTTTATTTTTAGGCTGGTAGTAAGATGGTTGGCAGAGTAATAGACCTTACATTGTAAGTTACACACCTTACATCATGATACCCAGGGGAAGAATAATGCCTTTCTCTAAAATGAAGGAAAACTTCTTTACTCAGGGGCATTTGTGTTTTACTAGTCTGAATGGGATCATAGTTTCACTTCCTGGAGAGTGTTAATTTACTTAAGCTTCAACCAGTTATTGAGAGAATGGGATGGCCATGATTGGCTCGGACTATAAACCAAACGAAAACACACAGCAAATACTGAGAAAAACACATTATTTACTAAACTACTTTCAATTTCAAAGTTAATAACAGCTAATATTTATTGAGTATATAGTATGTTCCAGATAGTACTGTAAAGATTTTACATTTGCGATGTTATTTATTCCTCATGGCAAAACTGAAACTTAAGTATTGTTCTGTTTGCATTTCACAAAAGAAAACAATAAGGCGCAAGAAGGATCAAACGATTTGACCAAGTCACACTGTTTGCAAGTGTCACGACAGATATACGTATTTCTATCCGACTTCAGAGACCATGCTCTTAATTACAGTGCAGTGCTATGTTTCTATTACTGGTAGCAATGGAAGGAAGATAAGATAAAAGGTTAAGAAAGTTATGAAATGTTATGAAATTTTAAAAAATTGTTGGACCTTTTCCTTTACTGTAAATCCATTTGGTTAAAATCAACAAATGCTCACACAGTACAAGGACAAAAGTGGATAAGTTCATGGAAAGGAGAAGGCACATGTACCGTTTGGAGAGTAGAGCTGTCAGGACTTGGCTATTGCCAATGGGGGAAGGTATTCACTATGGTGAATACTTTGGAATTTCTATCCAAAGGAGATGTCTCCAGTTTGAGAATTTTACTTCACTTTTATGAGGTATTAGGAGAGTGATTTACTTTTTAAAATAAATAAGAAATAGAACATCAGAACTATTCATGGTATATAAAAGTACAGAATAACCATGTAAGGGTATTAACCAAAAATGTCTACAAGAAAACCTTTGTTTGACTAAAAAACTCATTTAATTGACTGTTATTTAATGAAGAAACATGTAAAATAAACATTGTGAGAAGAAAGTAGAATATTGAAAGGTAAAATTACTTCCACCACTACCAAAAAGTCAGTCCAGCCATATGTCAAAACCTGTGTGAAACCTCACTTTCTCTAAACAAATATACAACAAATATATTGCTGAAGGTACGTTCTCTTTTCTACAGACACTGTGTGCGTGTATGTCTATTATTAACTAGGAGAAAGGGTGTACTTCTTAATAATACTAAATTGGGCCCTAATCACACTTGTATGTATTCATTTCCTATGTGTTTATTTTAATCTGCTATTGCTTTAAATAAAAAATTGGCTGGCATATATTGGTGTACTCCAAACACAAAATCGCAACTTCCTCGGTTCTAGGGCTATTTGTTGGTTTCACATATGGATGCTAAAGCTGTGTAAACTGGGTGAAAACTTAGGTAAATAAGACTGGTTGATTTTTTTAAATGTAATAATAGGACTTCATGTATAATATCAAAGTGATCTCCAATGTTGATTATTGAGCACTTTGTTTCATAATTGTTCTATCCACTGCCTGAGGGACGAGGATTACTTGGACTGAGTTTCCTTGCCTTCACTTGCTGTTGACTTGTCTACGGTATCTGTGGCAGCCATAAAGATGTGCCACTCAGATCTCCCTTCAAGATAGATCCTGTCATGAGGAGTAAAGTTAGTTGAGAGTCGCCAGCTGTGGAGTAAATACTTGAGATCTACTTGACATTTCAAGCTGATGTCATGCTTTTCCTAAAAAGCACACAGACAGGAGCCAGCCCAGTGGCGCAGCGGTTACGTTTGCACATTCCACTTCAGCAGCCCAGGGTTCACCGGTTCAGATCCCAGGTGCAGACCTATGCACCCCTTGTGAAACCATTCTGTGGCAGGCATCCCACATAAAATAGAGGAAGATGGGTACAGATGTTAGCTCAGGGCCAGTCTTCCTGAGCAAAAAGAGGAAGATTGGAGGCAGATGTTAGCTCAGGGCTAATCTTCCTCAAAAAACAAAAAACAAAAACACACACAGACAATGTAAGACACAATGATCGGACATGATGGGAGTGCCACAGCTGACCATTTCTGCACAGTCTTTGCCCTAGAGTTCCCCATTTGGCTGGCTGAGGCTTCCTCAGAGCTGCACTCAAATCTGAGGTCCTTCCTTCGTTACTTCTCTCCTTTCACAAGTTTCAGACCTTCATCATGGCCTGAAGTCTTTTCCTGCCTGTTCCTGATCCTTTCCCAGGCACTGTCCTCAATAAAGCTCTCAAACTTTTAAATCTTTCTTGGCATCTTCTTCCTGGAGAACCAACCGACACGTGTCAAATGTGAGATTTTCATCTTACTTTCTATCCTCTTTGTGAAGGTGTTCTCACAAGAAGCCAGGGAAATCCTTATCAGGGAGTAGATTTACTAGCAAACAATTACTTTTTTGAGTGAAGATATTAATTAATTTAAATATATTTGAGAACTTACTATGCTCCACACTGTTCTACACACACTTGGTTATATTGGTGAGCACAAATGATACAATTAATCATAAATTAGTGGAGAAAGGATATATTGCTCAGGCAAGCCTTCAAAAATTTGCCTATCTACCAAAAAAGTACTTCTAGATTATCAGCTCATACCAAGTACTAAATTTCTTAACCACTAAATGTAAAACAAGAATAAAAATAACCCACAGAAAACAAAACTGAAACTATAAAAGAGCTAGAAGAAAATAGTTGTAAATATGCATTTGTTCTCTAGGTGAGAAAAGTGTTTTTCTAAACATAAAAAAAATTGAATTCCTCACAAAAATATACCATTATTAAGCTATAAAAATCTCTCTACTTCAAAAACAGCGCCATGGTTTCTAATTAAAATGGTGAGTACCATGCTACCATCTTTTAATATTGAACCACCATGTTCTTTCCAAATGCATTGGAGACATGGGAGAAGCTTGAAACTCACAAGAACAAAGGAGTCTTACACAAAAATGAATAACTAAATCTGCTGGAACTAAGAAAAATAGTCTACTCAATTTTACATCTTACAACAGATACTAGGTAATAAAAGTACTAAGTTGAGATGATTCCCAGCTGCCCTGGAGACCCACAGCCCTTCCTAACCATTGCTCTCTGCTCCTCTAGTGAAGCACTTTGAATCAGGAAGTGATTCTCCTTTTCATCCTACAGATCTTTGACTCTTTACCACCACTCCCTCTATATCAGGGGTTCTTTTCCCTTTTTGGGTGCCATTGATAACTTTGGCAATCTAAGGAAGTGTAGAGATTATGTCTCAGAATAACAGATTTTAAATTCAGACTAAAATAAAACACCTAGCACTTCAAAGGAATCCAATTACATTGAAATGTATTTATTAAAATATCAAGAAAATTGGGTGATATAAAAATAATGTACCTTGTTATTAATGCTATAACTAAAACTATTATCAGAAAGTTTACTTACTATAATTTCTAAATTGTGTTTAGAGCAAATTTATTTTGAAATATGTACAACACGTGTAGTGCCATAGGGAATACATCTCTGATTCCTACTTGGACAAGTTCACAGCTACACTGGGGCTGCTCCGTGTTGAGTCTATATTTATAATTGGAGCAAGTGCTAAATTTAGTTGGAGGCTAGTGAAAATCAATATGTAGTTTATTCCCATATGAATCCATAGACCCTGAGAATTCTTTCTGGAAATATAGTCCAAGTCTAGAAAAGATCTGGAAAGGAAGTAGGAATGACCTGGCACAGTATGATGTTTTCTGGGATGCATGTTTGCATGAGGAAAGCACTATGGACAAAATGGAATTTAAGGCAAAGTCTGATGGCAAAGCGTGCTTGTAAATTATACTTTTTCTGTACTCTCTCAACCTCAAGTATCAGAGAACTGAGCAAAAGGGATAGTGGGAAAATGCCACTACAGAGTAAAAGAAGTGACTTCAGCAAAATATAATGGTGAAACAAAACTGGCTTAGGAACACCACACATGCAACATTTTTGAAATGCAAGGGCAAAGAGGATGTTCTTGAAGTGTCAGATCAAAACAACTCACACGCAGATACTCACAACCGATTGGTTACTTACAAAGGAACTCAAATGAAGTCAGCCTTAGATTGTGTCACACAAATTAGTAAAACAGAATGAAGTACCATTTAACAGTGTTTAAGCAGTTGTCACTGAAGACGTGAATATCTTAACAGGTTTTCTTTCATAAGTGAAAGCAACAGAAAGACATATAAAATTGCTTGAATACATAATTCAAAAACTAAGGATCATGATAAAATTAATAACACAACAAAGGAAAAAAATTAACATTAAAAAACAGAGGGACAGCACTGAATCTAGTTAAACAAGAGGTAATCATAATTATTTACAATAATTTTTATTTATGTAATTATTTATAATATAATAATTGTAGGTATTTTAACCATGAACATAAATGTCAAAAAACTGTATACTTACATATATTATTTTTTAAAATATCAATGATAGCTTAGATCTAAAACGCCAAATTAAATGAACTAAATTAAACTAGCTTACTTAACTTAACTAAACCAGTGTTTATACCGAGAACTGGGAGAGGGAAGAAGAGAGTAAATGTCTGCTCAACACTCAGTATTAAAGAGGAGGTATCTCAAATGCTGTTTGATGGAAATCTGAAGCTAACAAAATTGAAAACGAAGTGAAACAAGAAGCATTAGGAAAAAGATGAGTGATTTGTGAAAACAGGAGATCCAATATTAATGTGTCAGTAGAGAAACCAAAACAAACCTCATTCTTGTGAGGACTCCATTAACAGAATAGTGATTAAAGGTTTGCTTGTGATGAAAAGGTCATCGTTCATTTGTACAATAGAACCAAGAATGCTAAAAATGAGAGGGAAAAGAAAACTTTGCTTGACTCTCCTCCTCTGAAACTCACTGAAAATAACAAAAAGTAATAAAAAAAAAAAAAGAGGGAAATACCTCATCAGTGATGTAAAAAGACAGCCATAACCTCAAACCACAAACCACGCGGCACACTTGCCAAAATTGTACAGCCTGGACTGAGATGAGGAACATGCTGAGAGCTGACATTTGTTGCCTTTAAGCTTTAGCAAGGTACAAACTCTCCAAAAGTAAGTATCACCTTCATGAAAGGCATACACACCTGTAGTCTGATTACAGAGATTAGATCTAATTCAGTATTGGTCACAGCTTTTATGGAGAACATACAGAAAGAAACCCAGTTCAAATGATTAGGTAGGGAAGCCAAGAGAAGAATCAAACTGATAAGTGACTTATTTTATTCAGGATTTGGTTTCCTAGCTCGAGGAGACTGTAGAGAGTGAAGTAGAGTGAAAGAAGGAGAGGAGCCAGACCACAAAACAAAACGAAGGGCCCGAGCTTGAACAGGAATTGCTATGAGGCCCATGTGTCTCTTGAGCAAAACCTGAGGGGAGTTTTGTCCCCAGCATAAAGAATGTGGTCAGATAAAGTAAAACAGAAGAATGTGCGTTCTAGAAAATAAGTGCTCTCTGTTCCTCATTTCCAATTGCTTCTTCTTACACTGTATTTTGCTAGGAGCCAGTGATCACTCAAGAGTTTTAATGGGAAATAAACCAAGAAAGCTCCTTTGCATAAAAACTGCCAACACAAAAGGATTAGACACATAATCAAAAGATAAATATCATACACCTTAAGAAGAATCATTCTATCAAAATATAGGAAGATGTTAGAAATTATCTTTTAAAATCTTAGAATAATGAAAGATAACTACCTTTTTTTAAAAAAGAAGTAAAGAAATGAAAGAAAAATGTTTTAAGAGATCAGAAGAAGATCATAGATCAGTGCAAATGAAAAGCTTGAGAATAGAGCATGGGGAAGCAGTGGAAGTGAGTTAAAAATATCAAGGGTATTGTATTATAGGAAAAAAAAGATAGACTAAAATGACTGAACTGAATGTCAGAAATATGTGGATAGATTTGAGCCAAAACACATAACAAAAGGAAAATGCTAACTAATTAAAAGGGCTACAAAAAACTATAAGTATAGTAACAAAGGACATCTGGGCCACACATGACTAGTGGTTTTGAAGAGAACAGAATGCATAGAACACAAAATCTATTCAATATAATTGGATAAAATTTTGAAACAAATAAAGACTGGAATCTGTAGATTTATGGAGCATTTACCAGAGAAAATTGATAGACAACAGTAGACACCAGACATGTCTTGGGAGTTTAATGTCACCAATAATTGGTATCCAGACAGAAAGGAGTTGCCTTTTACACCAGAAGGCAGCCCATTCTAACCAGTAAATGACATCTACCAATTTTGAAAGAAAGAAAATATAACCCTAGGTTTTTCTTAGGCAAATTTTTATCAAATATACCAGCAGCAGACAGATGACCACAAGCGTCCAAGACCTTCAACAAATTCAGCACCAGATAAAGAACCAAAATTATTCCATGACAACCAACATAAACAGCTCAGGACTATAGAAGAACACTGAGTTGGTGGAAAGACAAATTATAGCAAGTAATGAATTCTTTCAAGTATAACACTGAAATCAGCTGTAGCAATTATTGGTTTAGAATGAAAGTATGATTATAACCATATTAATAACACAAATCATAGAGTAAAAAAAATAAGAGACATATAAATCTATATTACATCATCTTTACCAACAGGGAGTAAATAGAAACTGCACTAATTGAAACATAATTTGAAAAAAACTCCAGAAAATGTCAATAATTCTAACAATCTATGTGAAAGGTATATGGGGTCTTTGTTCCACTGTTCTTGCATATTATCTGTGAGTTTCAACATTTTCAAGATAAGAATGCAAAAAAATGTGAAAAATCACCTTTAAATAAAACTCCAATCACTTCAAGTTTTTATCCTTTTTTATCTTAACTTTAGAAGGATGTTTTAGGACATAATATCACTTCTGGTAAAGAAACAATTGCCTGAATTTTAGCAATTCTAAGAGTTTTATGGCAGTTTTTGGTTTACATTCAACTAAATAATAAAATTATTAATGCTAGAAGTTTATTAACACTGGAACACATCTCTAAAATTAAATCTATATTTCTTTTCTTTCTCTATAGAGAGTTACCTGAAATAATGCTGACCAAATGTTACGGATATTTCTAGTAAGTAAGATTTAGGTAATTAAGAAAACTATCCTTTTCACATTCCTGGAAAGCATGATTTTCTAAAAGTAAATAATGGGTAAGTAAAAGACTATATTTATGGAGAAATTGTCAGAAACATAATAGTAGTAAGAGGATACATCTTCCGGAATTTGAAAAGCATATATATCATTTGAAAAGTACCTTAATTAAGGTTGTTTCATATTCAACTACTACAGAATATACTTTCTTTTCAACTAGCTGAAAAATCACTTGGGAAAAATACCTTTTGTCAAAAAGTAAAATAAAAGTATAAACATCAGATTTATTATGATGACAAAAATTCAAGGAAAACTATCACAAACATGACAGAAAATGAGTTTTTTAACATTTAAAAATTTCACCATATTATTACAAAAATATACATTTGTTGATAGAGAACCTAGGGCATAAATAGAAAGTGTTAAAAGGGGTAAAAAAGAAAATAATCATTAAACATTTTATAAACTCTACAGTACTTGAAGATAAAAATGATAACACAACCCCTTTGATTTTGAAGTTTGGGCTATTTTTTTTTTCTAAAGATTTTATTATTTCCTTTTTCTCCCCAAAGCCCCCCGGTACATAGTTGTGTATTCTTCGTTGTGGGTTTTTCTAGTTGTGGCATGTGGGACGCTGCCCCAGCGTGGTCCGATGAGCAGTGCCATGTCCGCGCCCAGGATTCGAACCAACGAAACACTGGGCTGCCAGCCGCGGAGCGCGCGAACTTAACCACTCGGCCACGGGGCCAGCCCCAAGTTTGGGCTGTTTTTAAAGGGAGAATTAGCAAGATTTAAGAGTGAGGTTAGAAAGACTGTTCTCATTGCTTTTTTACGCATTTGAACATTGGAACAAAGTTAAGGAAAAAATTTTTCCAGTATAGTCAATTCAGTTCTTTAAAAGATATTTTTTCTTGCAATGTCTTCCAAAATTTGACTTCTAGGAATTTTTCCTAAGGAAACAGATATTCTGACAATGATCCTGAAGCTGTTGGTGGCGCGGTATGATATAGTGATGAAGTGATGGACTCTAGAGAAAGCCTAAATTCAGATTTCCCTACTGCCACTTATAGCTGCGCGACTTTAACCTCTCTGTGCATCAGTTGTTGATCTGTAAAATGAGGATGATTATAGTTATAGAGTTGTTATGAGGATTTCATTAGTTCGTATAAAAGTGTGATCAGAATAGCTGGGGATGGGGCCGACCCTGTGGCACAGCGGTTAAATTCGCACGTTCCACTTCGGCAGCCCGGGGTTCGCCCAGTTCGGATCCAGGGTGTGGACATGGCACCGCTTGGCAAGCCATGCTGTGGTAGACATCCCACGTATAAAGTAGAGAAAGGTGGGCACAATGTTAGCTCAGGGGCAGGCTTCCTCAGTGAAAAGAGGAGGATTGGCAGCAGTTAGCTCAGGGCTAATCTTCCTCAAGATAAATAAATAGATAGATAGATAAATAAATAAAAGAATAGCTGGTGTTAGCTGTTATTATATGCAAATATCCCTTAATAGTGGTATTTGTAACAGGAAACACTATAACAAAACTAAAAGTCTAATGGAATGATTAAATACATCATAATCTACATATACAATTTTGAAACCACTATAAGAATATCTTTATTGACATGAGAAAATGTTCATCTGTAGGCAAGACTAAGGGATTAAGGCAGATTATAAAAGCTATCAAAAGTAAGGTTTCAATTAAGTGCTAAGATTAGGTAAATATTCTAAAATGTTTATAGGAATCTAGTGAATTATGCCTGATTTTTTCTTCCTGTTAACTGCATTTTACAAATTTATACATGTACCAAATTTTTATGTTCAGCATGCATTGATGTAATAATCAGAAATTAATGATTTAAAAAAATCAAGTGACTCATGAAACAAATACATATAGTAGCTGCCTCACAATCTAAAATGTGTTTTTCTTGAATTTAGTGACTCATGAATAATAAATTCTTGGCTACATTTTAATTTTAGAACTTAATCAGATCACGAATACATCCTGGAATATTTGGACTGGCTAATTGATTTATTTTTCTTTTTAAGTGTTTAGCAAGTTGATTAGCAGAATGGATTTGATAGGTAGATAGGATTCTGAGGCAAGATTCTCTCTGATTTCTTACAGGGTTGCTACCTTCTTTACCACACTTTCTGAGCACACTTATAAAAAGAAAAAATAAAAATTTTACTGAGAGAGAACACTTTCCAATTCTATATCTGAGAGAAAACAATCAACATGACAGAGAATAGAAACCATCTGCAATTTGTGGTCAGAACTATAAACAGAAGTTAAGAAGAAATTTCAACTTTTTCCTCTCTGCTTGTTATCTCAGGTGCAAAACAACATGAGCCATCAATTTTAATTGAGAAATGAAAACTATACTTACTTTTATGTTAAGGACATATCTAATATATATCAAAACAACAGTAACAGAAGGGAGAAAGAAAAAATCTGAGAAGTAGGGAATATCTTATTACATGTATGGAAACATAATTTTCACATGAGAAAAGCGTTAGCTAAATCAATATCCAAAGGTGTCATATCTCGTTATTTGAAAGTGTGGATTGCATCCGTAGTAACCCAGAATGAAGGGCACTCCAGCTGGCTTTACGTAGATTCAGGATACACTTTCTACACTACTTCCTACCCGTGCCCTAGGCCATAAGCTTTATTATAACAATTTCCTTATTGTTTTATAATTTTCAAAATTTCTTACAAATGAAAATCTATTTACACATTTTTATAAAAGTCATAAAGCACTACTTGTATTTTAAATGGCATGTGGTAACTCCCCTGAAAAATGTCTCACTTCAACTTTGCACTGAAATATCATAATGAGGTCATGTCTTCAAAATAATGATTAATGGACAAGCAAATTGCAGAATATGGGGCGACGCCATTTAAAATATAAGGGAAGTTTTTTTTTTTTGAGGAAGATTAGCTCTAAGCTAACATCCACTACCAATCTTCCTCTTTTTGCTGAGGAAGATTGGCCGTGAGCTAACATCCGTGCCCATCTTCCTCTATTTTATACATGGGTGCCTGCCACAGCATGGCTTGACAAGCGGTACATATGTCACTTCTGGGATCCGGGCTGGTGAACGCGGGTGGCTGAAGCGGAGCACGTGAACTTAACCACTGTGCCACGGGGCCAGCCCCTAAGGGAAGCTTTTTGGAATGGTTTTAATATATCTGGGATTTTACTGCATGACAAATTAAAACTTTAAAAATACAAGAAAGAGACAGCCTAAACAAAAGAGACAAGACACAGGTATGATTTTCTCCTGTGGACTCAAACCTCGGCTCTGTAGCAGTGAAAACACTGGGTTGCTGCTTCTCTAACCATAAGCAAATTCTTTTATCTACAGTGACATTTCACAATATCTCTTCACATGAAGCAGTAAGTAGGCAAAATGGGGAGAGTATTTCATGTTCTGGAAGATGTAATCCCTGTAAGCACAGTGCCATATCCCGGCATTGGAAGGAAAATGGATGATGGAGTAAATGCCGGTAATTAGTTTTTAATGTTCTACATGTAGGCAATCTATCAGGGTATCAGACATCAGTAGTGAGCAAGATTAGTACTCCAAGAGAGGTATAGTAAACAAATGCTTGTTAAAAGCTAGGAATCTAACTGGAAGCTCCCAACGTTTTCTTCAACCACGGCCTGAGAAGGGAATTTGACCATAACACAAATGCAGAAGCAGAGCCAATAACGATAGTCACACGATGTCTGTGGGCGCACACAGAGTTCAGATCTCCGAATGAGATGAGAAATGGGAATGATGAGGAAGAATTATACAGAATCTTGGACCTCAATAGAAAATGCTGGCGTTTACATATAAATCAGAGAAATTAAGTGGCAAAATTGTGAGTTAATAAAATCAATTCAATGATATGCAGAAAAATATCTTTAAGGGGTTGAGTTAGAAGAAAAAGATTTGAGATATGAAAAATATGAAAGAGATGCGAAAGATATGTAGAACAGAGATTTGAGACGCAAGTTGAAAATATGTTATTTACTGAAACAAGAAACAATTACAAATGGAATAAAAATATTAATATACAAAAGAAAAATTTAAAAGAAAATACTTAGCTATTTACATTGGAAGGATTTCTGCATTCCAGATAAACTACAAGGCAGCTATCCACACCTAGACATAACACAAAATAGTTTTTAACTACAAGAAAAACAAAGTGATGAATCTTACAGATTTAAGAAAGCTAAACCTTAAATAGGTAGAGAAAACAGCTAAGAAGCAATCAGATTTACCTCAGAATTCACTCCCAAAATATCACTGATTGGTAACAAAGTGTTGGAAGAGGTGGAGTTATATGAAGAAATTTTTAAAAGTCTGCTTAAGAAGTAATCAGACCCTTACTTCTCCTTCCCAACTTTGGGGAGCCCATTGACTGTCCCTACTCCCCCTAGTACACTGAAGATTTATTTTCCTGAAAATGGTAAAACGTAGAGTATCTGGACTGGAGGTCATAAGGCACAATTATAGGCAGAGGTATAAATGCTGCACTGAAAAATAGAGATGGAGTGAAGGTTTCCCTGGATTGACGAAGTCTTCCCCTACCCTATTCCCTTAACTGGCTACCAGCATACTCTCAGGTAGGTCTAGAACACATTCAGAAGATAACCTCTGATGAACCTAAGAGGTAATAACTAAAAGCATTGCCATTGCAGGCTAGCCAATCAAATAGCCCACCATTGAAACCACTAGCCAAAAGAACCACCCTACAAGTGTCACAATCTTAAATATGAGCAAATCATCATGTATTTTGAAATCAAAATCATATAGATTTGAAATAAGAATTTACAATAAAAAAATAAATAGGGGCCTGCCTGGTGGTGTAGTGGTTAGGTTCACACACTCTGTTTCAGTGGCCCAGGGTTTGCAGGTTTGGATCCTGGGTATGGACTTACACACTGCTCATCAAGCCATGCTGTGGAGGTGTCCCACAGACAAAACAGAGGAAGGTTGCCACAGATGTTAGCTCAGGGGCAATCTTCCTCAAGTAAAAAAAAGCAAGATTGGCAATGGGTGTTAGCTCAGGGCCAATCTTACACACACACACACACACACACACACACACACACACACACACACACAGATAAATAAATAAATAAATAAATACTCTAGAAGGACAAACTCTATGAAAGAAGATAACTTTTAAAAAATGGTCTTTTTATCTTTTAGATAAAAGTCTGAAAATCTAAATCTTAACTTTGAACTTTTAGATAAAAATGATATACCTATGAAATAAGAAGAAATGCTCTAAAACATGATACTACAGAGAATGAAAATGAAATTCATGGATGTTACTAATAAAAGAGAAAAATAACTCTCTAAGAAAGTTGAAAGGTAAAGTTCAGGGCATATCCTAGAAAGTAGAGGCAAATCATAAAATGAAGAAAAATAAGAGAGAAAACAAGAAAATTAATGACAGTTCACAGGTCCAAAATCTGAAAAATGGAAGTTTAAGAAAACAGAAGGAAGAACGCCATTAACACATCCAACTTCTCCAGTCACAAAGACATAAATTTGAAGAGGCCAGAGGAATTCCATACACACTAGATTAAAAATAGATCCAAAGTAAGGTACATTATTGTACAGTTTCAGATAACCAGTGAAAAAGAGAAGATCCCGAAAACTTGCTGTTATTGTCTGAATGTCTGTGTCCTTCAAAATTCATATGTTGAAAACCTAATTTCCAAGGTAATGGTATTAGGAGTGGGGCCTTTGGAAGGTGATTAGGTCATGAGGATGGCGCTCTCATAACTGGGATTAGTGCCCTTATAAGAAAGGCCCCACCGTGCTCCCTCACCCGTTCCACCATGTGAGGAGATGACAGAGAAGTTGGCTACCCAGAAGAGGGTCCTTACCTGACCTTCCTGGCACCCTGATCTCCGACATTCAGCCCCTAGAACTGTGAGAAATAAAATTTCTGTTGTTTATAAGCTACCCAGACTGTGGTATTTTGTTACAGAAGTCTGAACAGGACTTAGATACTTCTGTAAAGTGGGGTAAATAGTCACAAAGTCTTGGGGATGAATGATTGCAGAATATTCAACAGTAGATTGGAAACTGAAAGACAATGGACTTTGTCTTCTAAATCCTCGGGGGGGGGGGGGGGGATGTTTTCAAGCCAGAAACTAAAATTAGCTGAATGATCAGTCATGTCAAAAAGCGAAGTGTGTATAATTTCTGACATCCAGGGAATCTAGACGTTTGTCTTTGATATAGCCATTCTCAGGAAGCTTTTGGAGGATATACTACACAAACTTGAATGAGCAGAACGAGAATCAGAATGGCAGAGAATACAGGAAATGGCATGTCCAACAAAGGAGAGAGGCAAAGAAAATCTCCCAGATGGTGAGGAATGGAGATGTCAGGATGACAGCTTATACTGGGCATAGAGAGAAAACAGTCTAGAATGGACTGTATGAAATGGTTCTAGGATGGATTTACTTTAGCAGATTAATAGAGTGCTTGATTCATTTGGTTGTCTTATGAGAAATTTTTAAATAGTCACAAGGATTTAGAGCTTAAATTGTAGAAAATAGAGAAAATTTAAAAAACAAAAAATTCAAATCAATTGTTATTTCCAGGAGAAACAAAAGTTGTACATGAAACACATGTAATCATAGTAAACAACATGTCTAATTATAAATGTGAATACCAGATATTGAATTAATCAAAAGTAAAACTTAACTACATTGGGAAGAAGTGTCCTTAGGAAAGATGTAGTGGGAAGTGGGAGGAAGTGAAAGACAACTAAATCTCCATCTTCCACAGTGGTAAGTAAATAGTGCTTACAATAGAATACCAAAAAGTAAAAAAGTGAACATGTTATTTATAGATTTATAAAATATGTTCATCAGTACACAATAAGAATCAAGCTTTAATATGGCTCTTATTTACCTCTCTCAGGACACCCAGGCCTAAGTACTTTCATGAATTTATTTCTGCAAAAGCAGAACAAAGGTCAATTATCTAGACATTTCTGGATAACCCATGCTAAGAAACTCTTAGATCAACTCTGGGTCATATCCTATAGGCCTTAAAACAGAAATGAGCACAGCATGTTTGAAAAACAGAAGGAGGGCGCATGTGGTTGCAGGATAGTGTGTTATGAAAGAGATTGTGTAATACAAGGTTCAGAGGGTAGCTGGGGGTGTGAAGACAATGAAACTTTCAAATGACAGCTGAATTCTTCCTCATGGCATACATGTGAGAGAAAAATCAGGTTTATCCATTATTTCAGATTATCGTTATTTAAAGCCAAATCTAACCCTGGTTGAAACAGGAATTATGGATTGACTCTGTGAGAAGAACCATATATTTCTTTGACCCATGCTTCTTCCCTCTCACTCTCACATATCCACATTGATTGCCGAGTCTGAGGAATGGGTTTGCTGCTTTCAGAGCTCAACTTTATCTAAGTTTTCTGTTTCTTCTCCATGAAGTAAGTGATCCAGGATCATGGGTCAAGTTGGCTTGGGGTCTGCCCGACTTTGTCCTGCATCTTAGAGTTCTTTGTACTTCATGAAAATGAAGAAGGCCTGGATTCTTCACAAAGCTGCTTAAGAAGTTACTACAAAAGATGTAGATTAACCCAGCTGATGCTTTAATATAGACTGCTGGATTAGAATCTCTATAGAAAACTCCAAAATGAAACCTTTCAAAAGCAAAATGTCTTCTTCTTGGTATAGTTTTTCCCATATACGCTTACCTCATAGTCGCAAGACTAACTTAAATTTCCATAAGAAACAAAATTTTCTACATCTTTAAAATGTTATGTACCTCTGGAATAACCTGCCTAATATGGAATTTCTATAAATTTTGTGTCATATAAGCCTGGGAGAATCTTCAATTTGACTTAGATTTCTTGTACTGTCTTTAGTCACTCACTGAAGTCTTTTAAAACATCACAACTTGGTCGCCAAACCAATGTAATAAATTGTAGGTCGCTACTGTGTTCATGCATAGAGAAAGATATTCATAGTGTGAGCGGCAGAAGCCCTAGGGATCCTGACCTCAGCCAGCAGGAGGTGACCTAAGGGCAGAATGTGCTGGAGGCCAGATGCTAACTGCGGACTTAGTGACATCTAAGATGGATTTGTGCAGTAAGGAGGAATTCCAGGAATTATCAGGAAATGGGATGCTTTTAAAAGAAAAGTCTATGTGAACCTCAAGCCACAGTGATTTTGTCATTAAAAGACGTGTAAACTCATAGGCTAGTGAGGCCCAGAAGAAGACATTTACTATGATATAATTGCCATTGATTTACTTCTCAAAATATACTCCTAAGTTATTCGATATTCCGAAAATATTTTCCCACAATTTCTGAATGTTTTAAGAAATTGTAAAATTAGAGTGAGTTCTGCAAAATGTGACTAGAACAAAATTACATTACTTAGCTCTTATTCACGATATTTGCTCCTCACAGAGAATATTGCTATTGCTATTGCCAACCTAATATTTCTCCTTTTTCTCCTCCTGAAACTGCAAGGGTTCTGTCTTATTGAAGACTCACTAAGTTAACTTTCATGATAAGAGATTACAGAGAAAGTAAAGTGGGGGGAAAGAAAAACCATGTTTGTTGGGGATGAAGGAAGAATAATGATTATATATGATAAAAGAGGGTGGATGTGGAAAGGGGATGTTAGAAATGTTGCTGAGAATTAGATACTTTCAGAAGCTGTGAAAAATATGTCAATGGTTTTCAACTGTTTGGAAAATACTTTGCTGAACTGAAAATACGTTTGTTTGACTTCTAAATGGTTTCGACACATCCACAAATGCGAGTAACATTACTAATCCTGTTTTACTATAGCAAAATATTCATAAACATTTCTATAATATATTCAAAATTAAAAGTGAGATACAGCTATAGATTGCCTCTGAAAATATGTCTAGTTCTTTGGCAATGATTTTTAGCAATATTACTTCCACTAATCACAAGCTAATTATTTGATTTGTCCAATACTTAACTATATAACACCACAAATTTTTCTTATTTAGGACTCTGGAACAGTATGCAGTATTTTTATGTTTTAAGTTTTCTTGATGTTGAAATTGAATTTTCTTTCAGGAGTCTGTCCACTCTTGAAAAAAAAAATAACTCTAAGCCATCTTGCACATCCTGTAAACTGCTAAATTACTAAAGAAAATTATCATTTATGAAATTTTGAGTCCAGCTGTTTTTCATTTTCCTGTTTCATGTAAAAACTTGCTTACAAAGCACTAAAATAGAATTATGTGACTCATAAGGAAATATTTTCTCATATTCTGATGATTGTTCAAAAACAATCTTTGAACAGGATCAACCTATTTTCTTGGAGAAGGAAGATAAATTCAAAAGTGACACAGCTCATGTGACCTTTTAGTGGAGCACACTTTTCTGGAAACAAGACATAAAACATATATACAATCAATACCCTTCAGACCCAACTGTTTTCCCACAATCTAGGATATCAATGATGTTTCTTGTGTGAATCTGAAAATTGGCTGTTTGTCTCTCGCCCCACCATTTCTAAGAACTTTTAAACTCCTATTTAGCTCCATCACTTACATGTGAATATAAGTTACTGTAGTAGCCGCTTCTACTTTATCATCCAGTTGCAAGGATGGTGGTTAGCTGACAGCCTCCAGCTAGCACCTTCAGGATCTGCTTCAGCCTGTGAGCCAAGGCCATGTGCTTCCTGAGAGCCCCAGCCAGTGACTGAGCACAGTGAAGATAGCAGGACCTGGCAATTTCTGCGCAGTGAAAGACTTCTCAGACTCACAGTCTCTGCTCCAGAGCTCCCCTTTGAGTTGGCTAAGTCTTTGTCATAATGTGTTACAGTCTGAGGCTCTCCTTGCCCAAGCTTGTTTCCTCTGGTCCTAGGGGTTACTTCTCAATAAATCTTTTGCACATTTAACTCCATTTCAGCATCTGACCAGAAAGTGTTATAGACTCCATACATCCAACACCAAAAATGTACTTCTGGACCTTGTTTGCACAGTTGATGATGTGCGAAGAAAGACTCTGAACTCAGAGCCAGAGGATATGGGTTGAAGTCTTGCTTCCTACATTTTCTAACTTTATGACCGGTAAAATCATTTAACCTCTGTAATGATTAGTATCCTCACCAGTAAAACAAGTGTTTCAATATTTACGTGCCCAGATGATAGCTTGAGGCTGAAATGAAAGCGTGTATTGGAGAGATTTTTGAGAAATGCTCTAAAGCATGGGCTTATTAAATTAAGTAAATGATCATCAAAGTATAACTTTGAGTTTTTAAATCTTGCTCTCATCTCAGCCTGTGTTGATATTATTGTCCTTAAGGTCTTAGAGAAATGGACAAGTTCACATGAATGGATAAGATTCATATGAACCTTTGGCTGAAAGAGAAAGTCAACATTCATCTGTAAAGAGAATATTATCCTATTTCTCCAGTTTTTTTAAAGCACAATGGCTGTATTCTCATGTCATCATTTGTGCAAATATGTCCAAGCAGAGGACTAAGTGCTGAGGAATCAAACATGAACAGCATGGGATTTCTGCACTCCTATTTCCCCAAGGCTAGTGAGGAAGTCTGTGATGTAAACAAACAGTCATAGCAAAAGTACGAGAACGAGAGGTGGGTACACATAAGCTACCATGACAACATAGGGAAGAATTGATAATTAACTCTCCTGCAGCGATCATGGGTGGTTATATAAAGGAGGTGATGTTTTATCTTAATGTGAAAAGGTAAAGAGACATTCACCAGCCCAACAAAGATGGAAGGTGAAAATACATTCCAGGTAGATAAACTGGCATTTGCAAAGCACCAACAAAAGAGCCAGGTGTTGGGGGTAATGTAATTCATTATATTTGTAATGCTGGTATATATGGTGTTTGTGTAGGGCCAAGGGACGTAAGTACCTGAAGAGATGAGAGAAATAAAGCAATCAGGGTGAGGAGTCTTGTGTATCCTAAGGGCTTTGAATTTGGTGGAGTGGGAAGGAGAGAACAGTATTTTTAGGAGGAAAAGACAATTAGCTCCTTTATACTGAAGAAATTTTACTCTGACAGCAGTGTACAGATTGGATAGAAATGAGGGGTAAAGAGATGGAGACTATAATAATGGTTCAGGTGTGAAAGGAAGTCATGGTAGTGGTGATAGTTCTATGCAAAAGAGACATATGTAGGTGACAGCAACGGCAGGTTGGTTGCTGACTGGCTGTGGGGTGGAGGGAGTGGTATAGAGAAGAGGAGATCCTGAGGTGGCTTTCTGATTTCTAACTTAGGTGATCATGTTGTGAAAATGCGGAAGAGTGAAGATGGTCTTTATTTGCTTTTATTTTTATTTTTAGAAGTATGGATTAGAATTCAGTTCTGGATGTAATGAGTGTGAGTTGTCCCTAAGATATTCTTAGATGTGCAGTGGGATTTATTTTTCTAAGATCCAGGAGCTTTCCTGGGCTTCAGCCTAGGCTGGGACCTGTAAGAGACAAGGGAATCAACAGTATAGAAGTGCTATTAAAGCCATAAGAGTCTATTAATTTGTCTAAGGGGAGAGAATGGAGATAAAAAGAGAACTTGGATGTCACCATAAAATAAGAATTAAAGGAAAAAGGTCTATTTGTGATACAAATAGAAAAAAAATCCACTTTTTTCATACAGCAAAACAGAACTTAAGAGTTTATTCCTGTTCTTTTGCTCAATGTGAAAATTAAATTATATAAGTAAGAAGAAAACATCCTTATTTAATAATGCATTTCTTTGAAGTCACTATTTTCTTCCACCATGAATTTTGACATAAAAATAAGTTTAATCCTATTTTCCCCAGTTTACGGTTTAAAGGTAAATTTCTGGTGATGACAGCCTCTACCAAAACTGTGGAGGAAACTCCTGGCTGCCACCAACAGTGGCCCTCAATCTTTAGGGCTGGAACTATGGATATCTCCAGCTTTGTCACTAAAACTTACTCCTGGGGACCCAATCTGCTGAAGCAGCAGCGCCTGTGTCACTAGCCCTGGTGGACAGATGCCTCCCCTTGCCCTGTTTTGGAATGAAAACAAAAATAGGAAAAACAGTATCTCTTCTCTTTCGAGAGTAAGCCTCTATTTGGAAGAAAGTAAATCATCTTGAAAATAAAACAATTAAAACACAACTATCTGTACCTATAAGACTTTCTTTGGGTCTTACAGGTTAATAGTCTTCATATCACAGGAGCACATGGTACCTTAACTGCCTTTACTTTAAGCTTTTTTATAGCAAACATCAGAGACTTACCTGTATCATGTCTTACAACTGATTAAGAAGATCGCTAATACATTCTCCTATCTTTCCGTTTCTAGCATTTATCATTAGCATGCATTTTAAAGTCACAGTTTATATTGATTCAAAGTCAAGGTGTTACTATAATAATCTCTTATAATATATGCTAGATGTTTATCTCCATTTAACTAATAGTAAGAAACACTGGGTTTCTCTGAAGAGACACTCTCTCTTTACCAGGTGTTTCTGAAACACAAAACTATCCACGTTATGTCTTTTGTTTCTGCTAAACTGCCATCGTTATTGTCAAATCTATTTGCTATATCACATCCTTTCTCTGTGCTTAACTTACAGGCAAGTTCGGAACTTATGTTTGGGCTGTTCTTCCCCCTACGGTCTAGAAGTTTTTGACAGGTGGTGAGAAAATAAGAAGAAATAAGACAAAATTATTCTACTTGGATGCAGAGAAATGTAATTTGTATTTAATTATCCTTTGCATTGACTTCTCAAGAACAGTAAAAGATGAGCAGATCTTAACATACTAGTCTAAAAAGATGCTGATTTTTAAAGAGGTATCCTATTACTGTTGGCTATGTGACATTTCTGCAAATGTTTCCATGTGTTTTGAAATTCTTTTCTCATAAACGTTCTGGAATAATGTGAAGAAAAAAGGGATGCTTTTGGGAGTGGGAAGGATGCTTTGACATCATCACATTCCAAGTTCTCATTATCACTTCAAGTATGACCTATGTCATTTATGGATAAAATAATATAAAGAAGAGAAAGTCTATGAGATCACTGAAGTCTGCCTCTCAAGTATCTGCAGGAGGCACAGTGACCTTTCCTTACACATCTTCTTCATGGTGAATAAATAAACAGGATGTATACTAGATAGCTTATCTCTTACTATTTATTTTTTGGTTTCAACTTAATCAAAACATACATCACCACAAAAATGTCAAGTTAACTATTTAAAAAGTTGAATGATTTATTTTTCAGTAGGATTCCCAGATGTATGACTCATGAGAAAGGCACATATTGCATGAAAACCTTCGGGGAAGAGAAAAAATTGGTAAAGTTTTGTTCAAGTATCAAGTCAGTTGTAAAACATTTTGTAATCTAAAGGTTATATATTTAGGGAAAGCTGATTAGGTGAAATATTATTTTTAAAGAGAGTTTGTGTCAAGTGTCCTATGATTATACATCTTTAAAAGACTATGTGAATGTTTAATAGCCTGTTAATCACCAAGCTATATTTTAAACTATGCTTTAAAGTCAAATCATGTTTGGGTATTGAAAAATGAGTTAAAATACAAATAAATGTAAAAAAGAAGCAGGCATTTAAATTGTCATTTCCTATTTTTAATTTTCTGAGCAGTTAGGTAAATACAACTTTATTATTCTATCTCATCCCTTCCCCCAAGAATTGATGTCATATTGAGTAGTGAGAAGAACCAAAACATCAATGTCAACGTAAGAGAATATATTTCTGTGCTGGAAGAAGTAGAATCAATAAGAATGATGGCCAGACTGTATGGAATCAATTATACCTGGCAATAAAACTAAAGGGATAGCGTTTCTTTTGTGAAATATTTTCCACATTGGTTCCAGCAATTTATGCATCATTAGTAACATCTGTGACAAAAAAAAAAAATCAGTTAAGCAAAGAAGGGGAAAGAGAGAAAAAAAGAGAGAAAGCAAGCTTTGGCTAATCCATTTTCTTACTTCATCTCCAATTTTCCCTAAGTTGTTTTCCAGTAACATGAAATCATAAAGAGAGCTGGGGAGGGCTAGATACATGAAATATTTCTACAATAAAATATGCATATGAGTTTACTAAAACAATCATATTTTTACACCCTTTAGTAAGATGGGGAGAGTGAGCAATTCTTTGTATGATTTGTTTGGTTACAGGAGACTAATTGAAGATGACCACTTAACTCCTCACTTCTGTTTGGCATGGTTTGTGTAAAGCTACTCATACTAAGAAACTGCATTGTGTTCAACAGATACAAATCATGTTTTACTGCAACATTCCTGTCAAGACAGTATTTTCAATGTTCATCTTACTTGTACAGACAATAGTACTTCATGGGAAACAAATGCAATGACTTGTCTTACAAGCAAAAGTTTCTTCTTTTCATTTGGAGAAAGTTAAATCTTAATTGGTCACTCACACTTTGAGCCTGGGTTTTGCTATAGTCATGCTGTGGATAAAAAATTTCAGTGGGAGTCCCATTTAACTGACATGAGTGTTTTGGTTCATGATAAATGCCTGGATATTTTCTTTAAAAACATGATTTCAATTGTAACCTTTCAAGGTACTACCACTAACACTTCAAGGAGGCATATCTTTCTCCAAGTAGTTCACAGAAAGAGCAACACAAACCTTGTTAAATTCAATTTATTTATCATGATTTCAGTTCCTACTGTGTGCCAGGCATAGAGTTTAATGCAGAGGTTAAAAACAAGTAAAACGCTACTAAACAACCAATGAGTCAATGAAAACATCAAAGAGAAAATAAAAAATATTTTGAGACAAATGAAAATGGAAACAAAACTTCAAAATTTACGGAATGCAACAAAAGCAATTCTAAGAAGGAAGTTCATAGTGATACAGGCCTACCTTAGAAACAAGAAAAATCTCAAATAAACAATCTAACTTTACAACTAAAAGAACTAGGAATGGGAGAACAAACAAAACCCAAAGTTAGCAGAAGGAAGAAAATAATAAACATCATGGAAATAAGTGAAATAAAAACCAAAAACATAATAGAAAAGATCGATGAAGCTAAGAGCTGCTTCTTCAAAAAGATAAACAAAATTGATAACCCTTAGCCAGACTTACCAAGAAAAAAAGAAAAAGGTCCAAAATAAATAAAATCAGAAGTGAAAGGGGAGAAGTTACAACAGATACACAGAAATACAAATAATCATAAATGACTACTTTGAACAATTATATGCCAAGAAATTGGACAACCTAGACAAAATGGATAAATTCCTATAAACACACAATTTTCCAAGACTGGACCAAGAAGAAATAGAAAATCTGAACAGACTGATCACTAGTAACAGAATTGAATCAGTAATCAAAAAACTTCCAACAAACAAAAGTCCAGAACCAGATGGCTTCACAGGTGAATTCTATCAAACATTTAAAGAAGAGTTATTACTTATCCTTCTCAAACTATTTCAAAAAGTTGAAGAAGGAATGCTTCCAAATTCATTCAAGTAGGTCATACTACCCTGATACCAAAACTAAACAAAGACACTACAAAAAAAGCCCCAAAACTACAGGCCAATATTCTCAATGAACGTAGATGCAAAAATTCTCTACAAAATGTTAGCAAAACAAATTTAACATCACATGAAAAGGATCTTACACCATGGTCAAGAGGGATTTATTCTAGACATGCAAAGATGGTTCAATATCTGCAAATCAATCCATGTAATATACCACATTAAGAAAATGAAGACTAAAAACCACATGATCATCTCAATAGGTGCAGAAAAAGAATGTGACAAAATCCAACATCCATTTATGATAAAAACTCTCAACAAAGTGGGTATAGAGGAAAAATACTTAAACACAATAAAGGCTATATATACCCACATGATAAACCCACAGTTAACATTATACTCAAGTGAGGAAAGCTGAAAGCTTTCCTCTAAGATTAGGAACAAGACAAGGATGCCCATTCTCACCACTTTTATTCAACATAGTACTGGAAGTCCTAGCCACAGCAATCAGACAAGAAAAAGAAATAAAAAGAATCCTAATTAGAAAGGAAGAAGTAAAACTAGCACTATTCGCAGTTGATATAACACTATCTATAGAAAACCCTAAGGACTCCACCAAAAAAGTATTATAATTAAAATGAATTCAGTAAAGTTGCAGGATATAAAATTAATATACAGAAATATGTTGAATTTCTATACACTAATGACAAATTATCAAAGAGAGAAATTAAGAAAGCAATCCCATTTTCAAATGAATCAAAAAGAATATCTTGGAATAAATTTAACCAAGATTATGAAAGATCTGTATTTGGAAAACTATAAGAGACTGATGAGAAAAATTGAAGATGACACAAACAAATGAAAAGCTATACCATGTTCATGGATTGGAAGAATTAATACTATTAAAACATCCATACTATTCAAAGCAATTTACAGAGTAAATGAAATCTCTATCAAATTACATATGGAATTTTTCATAGAACTAGAACAAATAATTCTAAAATTTGTAGGGAATCACAAAGACCCTAGGTAGACAAAGCAATCTTGAGAAAGAAGAACAAATCTGGAGGCATCATGCTCCTTGATTTCAAACTATACTACAGAGCTATTGTAATCAAAACAGTATAGCACTGGCACAAAAACAGACACATAGACCAACATATCAGAATAAAGAGCCCAGAAATAAACCCATGCTTATATTGTCATTAATCTATGACAAAGGAGGCAAGAATATACAAAGGAGAAATGACAGTCTCTTCATTAAATAGCGTTGTAAAATCTGAACAGCTACATACAAAAAAATGAAACTAGACCACTTTCTTACACCATATACAAAAATAAACTCAAAATGGATGAAATATTTAAATGTAGGACTAAAACCATAAAACTCCTAGAAGAAAACATAGGCAGTAAGCTCTTTGCAATATTTTTTTAGGTATATCTCCTTAGGCAAGGGTGACAAAAACAAAAATAAATAGGACTACATCAAACTAAAAAGCTTTTGCACAGTGAAGGGAATCATCAACAAAACAAAAAGGCAACCTACTGAATGGGAGAAGATATTTGCAAATGATATATCCAATTAGGGGTTGATATCTAAAATATATAAAAAATTCATACAACTCAATATCAAAAAAACAAACAATTCCATTAAAAAACAGACAGAGGAGGGGCGACGTCAGCATCATGGTGGAGTGAGCTTGCCTGGGACTCTCTCCCCTCCAACATACAACAAAAAGGAGCAACCATATTCCAACAGAAAATATCCTAATAGCACAGGAATCCTCGGAAAGTCACAGCAGCCAAATGACGGAGGGAGGAGATGCTGGTGCCCCCCTAGGAGCAGCTAGAAAGGGGTAAGAGAGAACTTCGCTCCCTCCCATAAAGACTGGGATTGCTGCTGTGGGAGGGTGCATGAGGGAAGGAGTGGGGGAGGGGTTGCACATCCACAGGATCACCAAGGACTCCCTAGTGTCCTTGCAGCTTAGAGGGAAGTCCTCCAATGGGGCAAAAGCTTTCACGCAGGGTGACCTCATCAAGCCAAGGCCACAGGAGACCAGATAGCAAGAGCTGATCGGGAAACCAGGGACTGCACACAAGAGAAAGCACCCTCCCCACCCACACTGGGCCGCACCATCTTGCCTGAAGGTGGAGGGCTCAGAATACACAGCTCTCGATCCCCATCCAGTGGTGATAGGCTATAACTGCAATCGAATAATATCACAATGGGAAGAAACCCGTTCTTCCAGCATTAGGCAATTCATCAAAACTCCAGACCACAGGGAAAACAATAAATACCCAGAATTATGTCCTGAGGAATCAGAAATAGGTAAACTAAGTGACAATGAATTCAGAATAGCTATCGTCAAAAAACTCAATGAGGTAAAAGAGAATATAAACAATTCAACGAGTTCAGGAGCTACTTCACAAAAGAGATTGAAACTATAAAGAAGAATCAATCAGAAATACTAAAGATGAAAGACACAATGGAAGAGATAAAACAAAATAGAGATTCCCTGAATGCTCATGTGAATACCATAGAGGAGCAAATCAGCGTAACTGAAAATAGTCATGTTGAATTGCTCCAGACAGAGGAGGAGAGAGAACTGAGACTAAAAAGAAATGAAGAAAGTTTCCGAGAAATATCTGACTCAATGAGGAAATGCAACATAAGAATTATAGGTATCCAAGAAGGTGAGGAGAAGGAGAATGGAGCAGAAAGTGTACTCAAAGAAATAACAGCAGAGAACTTCCCAAATCTAGGGAATGAGAGGGAAATGTGTGTGGAGCAAGTTTTCAGATCTCCTACATTTGCCAATGTAAAAAGACCTACTGCAAGGCACATAGTAGTAAAACTGGCAAATATGAATGACAAAGAAAGAATACTCAGGGAAGCAAGGCAGAAGAAAATAACCTACAAAGGAAATCCTATCAGACTTTCAGCAGATTTCTCTGCAGAAACCTTACAAGCTAGGAGAGAATGGAATGACATACTCAAAGGTTAAAAGATAAAAATCTTCAGCCAAGAATACTCTATCTAGCAAAAATATTCTTCAGATATAAGGGAGAAATTAAATCTTTCCCAGACAAACAAAAGCTAAAGGACTTTGTAGCCACAAGACCCCCCCTACAAAAAAAATCCTCAAGAAGGTCCTCATAAGTGAAAAAAGAATAAAAGGGAGAAAAGGGTCACAAAACACAGAATAAGAAGACCAATAGACAGAATCAGAATAAGATAGCAAACATTCAACTATAGCATTAGGCTAAAGAGAAAGAAAACACCAAAAATAAAGAAAATCTTGTCACTTTAATCACAAACTCACAAAACAAGTTGGAGTAAGATATGAGAATAACAACTTAGGAGGGGAGGAGGAAAGGGACTGAATCAGTTTAGACTAAGGAAATAACAGGCCTTCAGAAAATGGACTATGTTATGCACGAGATTCTGAATACAAACTTTAGGGTAGCCACTAAACTAAAAAGCAGAACAGAAACACAAAAAATAAATAAGGAAAAAATGAACAAACATAGCATAAAAAACTGCAGAATTCACTGGGTAGACCAAAACATACAGGAAGAGAAACAAAGGAAATGCAGGAAAACCAGAAAACGAATGAGAGAATGACAGCAAAGCCCTCATACATCAATAATCATCCTGAATGTAAACTGATTGAACTCTCCAATAAAAAGACACAGAGTGGCAAGATGGGTTAAACAACAAGATCCAACAATTTGTTGCCTCCAGGAAACACATCTCAGCTCCAATGACAAATACAGAATCAGAGTGAAGGGGTGGAAGACGATACTCCAAGCTTATGGCAAACAAAAGAAAGCAGATGTCACAATACTTATATCAGACAAAGTAGATTTCAAGATAAGGCATGTAAAGTGAGACAAAGAGGGGCAATATATAATGATCAAAGGGACACTTCATCAAGAAGAAATAACACTTATAAATATCTATGCACCCAACACAGGAGCACCAAAGTTCATAAAGCAACTATTACCAAACCTAAAAGAAGATATCAAAAATAACACCATAATAGTGAAGACTTCAACACTCCACTCCCATCATTGGATAGATCATCCAGATAGAAAATCAGCAAGGAAACAGTGAAATTAAATGAAAAGCTAATGCTTCAATGAACATAGGGGTGCATGGGACTTTTGGAATTGCTGATTTCAAGTTCTTTGGATACCCAGTAGTGGGATGGCTAGGTCATATGGTATTTCTATTTTTAATTTTTTGAGAAATCTCCATACTGTTTTCCATAGTGGCTGCACCAGTTTGCATTCCCACCAGCAGTGTATGAGGGTTCCTGTTTCTCCACAACCTCTCCAACATTTGTTACTTTTTGTTTTGGTTATTTTTGCCATTCTAATGGGTATAAGGTGATAGTGTAGTTTTGATTTGCATTTCCCTGATGATCTGTGATGATGAGCTTCTTTTCATGTGCCTATTGGCCATCCATATATTTTCTTTGGAGAAATGTCTGTTCATGTCCCCTGCTCCTTTTTTGATCAGGTTGTTTGATTTTTTGTTGTTGAGTTGTGTGAGTTCTTTACATATTATGGAGATTAACCCTTTGTCAGATATACGACTTGCAAATATTTTTTCCCAATTAGTGGGTTGTTTTTTTGTTTCAATCCTGTTTTCCTTTGCCTTAAAGAAGCTCTTAAGTCTGATGAAGTCCCATTTGTTATTCTTTCTATTGTTTCCCTTGTCGGAGAAGATCCTTTTGATACTGATGTCAAAGAGTGCACTGCCTATATTTTCATCTAGAAGCCTTATGGTTTCAGGTCTTACCTTTAGGTCTTTGATCCATTTTGAGTTTATTTTTGTGAATGGTGAAAAAGAATGGTCAATTTTCATTCTTTTACATGTGGCTGTCCAGTTTTCCCAGCACCATTTGTTGAAGAGACTTTCTTTTCTTCATTGTATGCCCTCAGCTCCTTTGTCAAAGATTAGCTGTCCATAGATGTGTGGTTTTATTTCTGGGCTTTCAATACTGCTCCATTGATCTGTGCACCTGTTTTTGTACCAGTACCATGCTGTTTTGATCACTGTAGCTTTGTAGTGTGTTTTGAAGTCAGGGATTCTGATGCCTCCAGCTTTGCTCCTTTTTCTCAGGATTGCTTTAGCAATTCAGGGTCTTTTGTTGCCCCATATAAATTTTAGGATTCTTTGTTCTATTTCTGTAAAGAACGTCATTGGGATTCTGATTGGGATGGTGTTGAATCTGCAGATCGCTTTAGGTAGAATGGACATTTTAACTATGCTTATTCTTCTAATCCATGTGCATGGAATGTCTTTCCATCTCTTTATGTTGTCACCCATTTCTTTCAGGAAAGTCTTGTAGTTTTCATTGTATAGGTCTTTCACTTCCTTGGTTAAATTCACCCCAAGGTATTTTAGGCTTTTTGTTGCCATTGTGAATGGTATTGTGTTCTTGAGTTCTTTTTCTTTTAGTTTGTTATTAGAGTATAGAGATGCTACTGATTTATACAAGTTGATTTTATACCCTGCAACTTTGCTGTAGTTGTTGATTATTTCTAATAGTTTTCCAATGGATTCTTTGGGTTTTCTATATATAAGATCAGAGAAAGAAAAGTACTGTATGATTTCATTTATATGTGGAACCTAAAAAACAAAACAAATGAACAAACGTAGCAAAACATAAACAGACTCATAGATACAGAGAACAGCTAGGGGTTTACAGAGAGGAGGGGGAGGAGGGGATGTATGACACAGCTGAAGGAGATCAAAAGGTAAAACCTTCCAGTTATAAAATAAATAACTCACCGGGCTAAAATGTACAGCACAGGGAATACAGTCAATAACAGTGGAAATCCATTGTATGGTGATAGATGGTAATTGACTTAGTGTGATGATCATTTTGTAATGTATAAAAATATCTAGTCACCATGTTGTACACCTGAAACTAATACAATATTGTACATCAATTACACTTCAATAAAAATAAAGAAAACATAAAATTGTAATATAGAACTCAAACTACAGAATAAATCTCAATCTGTAGCAACATAAGAAATACATGAGAATATGCTTGTCTTTACATTCAGTAGCCTGCATTACATCATGTAAAATGTGTTGCTAAAATTAATATTTTGTGTGTGTGTGTGTGTGTGTGTGAGGAAGATTGGCCCTGAGCTAACATCTGTTGCCAATCTTCCTCTTTTTTGCTTGAGGAAGATTTTTGCTGAGTTGACATCTGTGCCAGTCTTCCTCTGTTTTATGTGGGATGCTGCCACAGTGTTGCTTGATTAGCGGTGCTAGGTCAGTGCCCTAGATCCAAACATGTGAACCCCAGGCCGTTGAAGTGGAGTGTGCGAACTTAACCACTACGCCACCACACCAGCCCCTAAAATTAATATCTTAATTTTGAGGCAGACAGTTTCCTTGTTTTGGAATATTTCAAGTAGTTCAGAGTGACCTAATGTAGTTTATTAGAGGCTAAAGATTGAGTGTCTTCAGCAGTCAAAATCATTTCAAAAGTTAACTTGGGAGAAACCCACAGTTTGTGGGTTCTACATTATCTATCTTGGCTATTTCTTGATAATGGGAACTAGAAAGACTCTTCTCATTTGAAGATTTAACAATATGAGATAGTGGCTGTGGCTATAGGATTGAAATGACCAATTAGGGCTGGCGCTTGGGCTGGTCCTCTGAATATTATTCGAAGGTACTCATCCTGTCTTCTCACTGTGGAAACATGGCAACATTCACAAGACAAACAGACACAGACATAACGTTTACTCAGTGACTTCTCACCTCCATGGCACTCTCAATTTATATGCAGGCTACCAGACAGGCTGGAGGGAAGTCACATAAAATCTTTTAGCTGTGGAAGATGTAAATATATGTATTTAATAAATTTTGTTGCTTTGCCTCTGAGCAAGAATTGCAGCTATAGGCTGGGATGAAGCTAGGGAAATAAAAGCAGTCATTTAAGAATGCCATTTTGACAGGAATCATTTTCTGGTTGTCTGGTAGAACTTTCTTGAATTATTTGATAAAAACTGAAAACCTAATATCTTAATTTCTTAAATATCAGGCTATGAATGTTAATAGAAGGTACAGGCAATAGGTCTAAAGGAAATGTTATCTCAAACAACTGCCAGGATGGCTATGGCTGAAGTTGAATAATTTGGAACAAAGTATGTATGTACCAGCCAAGAACATTAAAATTTAAGAAATCTGTTAATACTGGGCTAGTTGAAAGGTATCTTAAGTCTTTCCACTTACAGAAACAACCTCACCTCCCACTATATAAATAGTATTTTCCTTTGATCTGTGTTCTGAAGTTAAGTGAATTCCTCTGGTATTTTAAATATGCAAGCATGATAACCTCCTGGATAGTATGAAAAACTACAAATAAATGCAAATGGTCTAACTAGAATACATTTGAAATTCATCCTCATTTTCTGTTGCATAGCCCTAAAACATTGACTATTTTTTCTTCCATTAAAATTGAGAATAGTTTTCCCACTTTTCTTCTTTAGACAGGCTAACACTAATCGATCCATTCTCTAGGAATGAAAAGGAAATCCTAGCTCCTCAGAGGCTAACATCTGAAGGAACCATCATCATAAATCTTATCTAAGACTTTTCTCTCTCTTTTTTTTTTTTGAGGAAGATTAGCCCTGAGCTAACTGCTGCCAATCCTCCTCTTTCTCCTAAGGAAGACTGGCCCTGAGCTAACATCGTGTCCATCTTCCTCTAGTTTACACGTGGGACGCCTACCACAGCATGGCTTGCCAAGCGGTGCCATGTCCACACTGGGGATCCGAACCATGAACCCGGGGCCACCAAAGCAGAACGTGTGCACTTAACCACTGCGCCACAGGGCCGGCCCCTAAGACTTTTATTTTCATTAGAATTGTTTCATTTTTTAATATCTATGTATTGTTATATTTTAAACAAAGTTTTCCCTCAGTTTTATTCAAACATAGTGATGCTTTGGAATATACTTATTGAGTGTATATTTACTTTTTAACATGCCAGTGTGATTTTAGAGGAAAAATTTCCCAGGCTTACAATATTTAGAACTTGAACTCAATTTTTAAAATCTTTTTGTAATATGTAACTGTTAGTCTGAGTTTCTTAAAGACAAGAATAACAAAGCCTTCTGAATTTTAGCTCTAGATGTTGGAATGCTGACGCCACAGATCAGTTGCATAACACACACAGAGGATAGATTTTCTATTTCTATTAGAGAATACGGACTTCCCCTATACATAGTTATGATGGGAATTTATGCCCTAGATTTCCCCAAATGGGCATGCCAGGGTGACAGATAATAGAGGGAAAACACTTTGGTGTTTGTATTTGGTAATGGGTGACAAACATTTGGTGAAAAGACTGGAGAAAATAGTAGGCTGTCCTTTAGCCTCAGGAAATAAAGATATACCTTCTTTGTTTTTGTTATTGTTGTTGTTTTTTAGGGTTACCTAGCCAAAGAAATGAAGACTTAGCTGCTAGAGGCTATCCCTCGGATAAGGTGGGGACAAAAGCATAGATACACTAGAGTCACTGGCTTGTCTAGTGGCTGCATTGTTCCCAGTTCTAATGGGTCAGCCCAACTCCCTCCATCTCTCACTCTGTGTCTGAGCACAATTGGGATCATTACTTTTTTATCCATCCAACAACCATTTGTTGAACAAATAGTTTGCGTACTATGTGAGTTACTGGAGATGTCAAGATGAAAAAGCACATGTACTTAACTTAATTGGCTTACATTCAGGGAGGAGAGTTTGCAAATAGACAAGTACAGCTGTAGAGCCCATGTGGAAAGCCGGTATTGCAGCCACAACCGCTTAGAGCCTGGGCCCAACACATAGTCACGCACCAACCCTTTCACCACCATCACCAAAGCAATTGCAACTTTGGAAGTTCTTTGGTATGTAAAACACTTTCTTTTCCTATCTCTGTAATCACTTTAATGTCTGAAAGTTCAGTTATATTTTCTAGGCTCATTATCTCTCTATTTTTTTTTGTCTACTTACCCTGCGCTCTCCCTTTCTCCTCTCTAATATCCTTTATGGTCTCAGGCAATTTTGTGTTGGCCCTCAGCTTGCAAACCCCATTAAAAAAAGTTCAAAAGGAGCCCAGCTGCGGTCTTCCTTGAGAAACATTCCTTCAACTTAGGAGCATCTCAGGCCATAACTCCAGCAACTTCTAAATGAGCACTCTCTCTTTTAAGGGCAGGGCTGAATACCCTTGCTAAGAAAATCACATTTCTTTATGCTAGTAACAGCAAGATGCTTGCTTTTATAGATATTTGTGCGAAATTAAATAGAAGAAATAGTGCTCAGGCACTCCTGAGATCGTCAGGGAGGAGATCACAGAGGAGGCAGAAATTGAATTGAGACGTAAAGGATGAGGAATGATTCACTGAGCAGAAGGGCAGTGGTCTGCAGGCAGAGAGCTTCCATTCCTCCGCTTCCTTTCCTTTCACAGATGCCGGAAAACTCTTAGCCCATTGTCCCTGTCCTTTGTTCCTCCCTCTGTGCCACTTTGCACCACCGTACCCTACTCCTTCTCTCATCGCTCAGCCAGGGAATAGGGCTGTACCCTCCCAAGCAGGTGACTGATAGCCTCGTGCCCCAGAATCTTTTTTCTGGCTGAAAATAAAAAATAGAAAAAAACCCTCAGTGTTTCCTCAAATGACCATGATGTTAAGGTGTCCATGGCAGGAGTAGGGTGGTTTATATTTATTTTGAGGCGCAGCAAGACATTAATAAAATGACAAAACAGAAAAATATAAGGTGCCTGCGACATTTTGAAGTGTTCAAGAGAGGCAAAGGCACACAGAACTCACAGAGTTAAATCAAATTTTTGTTTGCCCTATGTGTCAGTGGCTTACGCATAAAGATTTAACCACGTAGCAGGGAAAGTTGCCAACAGATCTAATAACATGAAAAGATACATTAAAAAGAACAGTAATTCATCCTTTATGCAAGCTTTTAATTGTTTCCTAGTTACTATGATGGATATAATGTCCATACAAAGCACTAAATGTCACATTAAAATTTTACAAGCTTTCTTTAATTTCAAAGTGAGCTTATCAATTTCTCATCAATAACTTCAGGAATATCACTCAATTGATTTATATTTGGTGTGTGTGCTCATCACAATTTCACTCTCCAGAATTTGGGAATCTGGCTTTCTGTAAAAGAACAATGAGAACAATAATTCACCTCATCAAGGAATCACTAAAGAATTCTATTAAATCATAAGCTCCTCTAGGGATTTATAAAACTGGTATTTATTTGAAACATTTTAAGGAACACAGTTGTAAAAAAAGAAAACATATGATTTTACAGACAATTAAATATCAATCTTGTGTAATGTGCATAAAATGCAACTCCTCAATGAAGTTTTTTTAACCCGCCAGAGTTGGAATTAGTTTTCCTTCTTCCCTCCCTCCACTGAATTTGTTTTACGTCTTAGAGCTTTGACCACTTTTGTCCTGGCATCCTTGTTGCTTGTTGCATACGTGTCTGCTCCTGCAGCCAGTTTTTTAGGGCTAAGCCATGTTGTATTTATTTTTTCTTTCCTTATAATCCATAGCAAATTGTGTGAAACATAGTAAATGTATACTAAATATTTGCTGACATGAACATGGAAGTCATAAAGGTACACATTGGAATTTAGAAACAGAAATTAAAGGAAACTAGAAAGGAAAAAAAGAATATGGTATAACTGAGACTGTTTTAACAGTTACTTTAGGAATAGCTTAACCTAGATCTTTGTTCTTTGGTGTTGATTTCTAAGCCAATAAACATATTTATTTCAACTGTTTCTATTTTGCTTTAGTAAGAAGAAAATTATAGGAATAACTATCAACATGCCATATTATCCAGAATAACATTTTTAATGCCATCTAAATGGAATAACGCAAAGTGTTTTTTGAATAAATAATTCAATCCAGACGTGTGAGTAAATAATTGAATAAATTATTGAGTCGATAATTCTGTCCACTGTGTGCATGTAAAACAATGCCAGGTACAGATAATGGCAAATTAATTCTAGATCTAGGCTCCCGAATCAAGCAATTTATGTTCTAGGTAATTATCAATGGTTTTAACATATATTTTTTAAGGCAGATTTTCTTACTAAAAATCTGGCCAATTTCTACTTCTTCCGACATTATTGGAAAGAAGCCATTTCTGACACCCATATTAATAGTTGATAGTAGCAGTCTTTTTCTTTAAATTTCGTCAATGAGTGAAAAATTGTTTCTAATTGTGCTGATACACATTTTCCTCGTTATTAGTGAGGTTGAACGTTGAGCATTTTCTAAATGATTATCAGCCATTACTATTTCATCTTTTGTGATTTGTCTATTCATACTTGCCTTCTTTCCACTGAGTTTTTTATCTTCAAAAGTAGAATTTTAGATCTCTTAAAATATATTCCACATTTTAACATTTTATTTTATATATCACAATGACTTACTCAGCCTTGTCACTTATCTTTTAAATTGTTTTATAGTATATTTTTATTTTAATACATGCTAATATATCTTTCTTCTTTTTTTTTTTTTTGTGAAGAGGATTGATCCTGAGCTAACATCTGTTGCCAATCTTCCTCCTTTTGTTTGAGGAAGATTGTCCCTGAGCTAACACTTGTGCCAATGTTCCCCTATTTTTGTGTGTAGGATGCTGCCACAGCATGGCTTGATGAGCGGTGTGTATGTCTCTGCCTGGGATCTGAACCAGTGAACCCTGGGTTGCCCAAGTGAGAGTGTGAACTCAACCACTATGCCACTAGGCCAGCCCCTATCTTATTTCTTAGAGTTTCCATTTTGAGTGTTATTTGATATTACCTTCAATTATATACAAGTCAATTCAATTACAAAATTATGATTATATCCCTCATTTCTGCAGTTAATATTATATAGGTTTTGCATAAATGTTTAGACCTTTAACTAAAATTCATTTTTATTTTGTGAATATTTTAAGGTAGGGATTTTTCTCTAGATGAAAGTCAGCCAAACATCTCCACACAATTTAACATCTTCTCCATATTTTTCTCTCTGAAAAAAATTCCAGGGGCCAGCCCAGTGGTGCAGTGGTTAAGATCGCATGTTCTGCTTCTCAGTGGCCCAGGGTTTGCCGATTCGGATCCTGGGTGCGGACATGGCATCGTTTGTCACGCTATGCTATGGCAGGCGTCCCACATGTAAAATAGAGAAAGATGCCCACAGATGTTAGCTCAGGGCCAGGTTTCCTCAGCAAAAAGAGGAGGACTGGCAGTAGTTAGCTCAGGACTAAGCTTCCTCAAAGAAGAAAAGTTCCAGAACAGTTAAGAAATGGACCTATCTGAGAATAGAGAGAGAATGGTTATTGAATAAAGGGGAAAAAACCCCAGGCTATTTTGAGGATGAGAACACTGGAGATTAGAAGGAGACGTCAGTGTCACAGTAGCAGGGTGTTGCAGTCAGGTGCTGTTTGGTTGGTTCAATCAGATCCATCTCTTAAATAAGTTGGGGCACGTTAGCCTCACAGTATTCAATTAGAACCTAAAGAAAGTCAATCCTTTTTTCTTGTTCTTCAGAAATAGCTGCCTGAGATGGTGGACAGCTCTGATGTTGCAGGAGCAAGAGAACAAGCTTGAGTATCTGCGTCGGTGCCCACATGTGGCGGGCAATGCCGGTGGCAAATAACAGGACACAGGCCTCCTGCTCCTGCGCTCCGTGGGGGGAGGTGCTGTCTGCAGGCTACATGTGGGCCTCAAGCATTTGTTGAGGTGGGTGGCCAGGCTGTTTCCCTGCATGAGTCAGAAGGAACAGATCCAGCTGAATATGTTAAACAAATTCATTCCATAAAATTTACAAATACATATTTGGCTTAGATCTCTGAAAGAGAAATAAGAGTAGAATGGGATCAAAGAACAAGCAAACAAGGTCTAGTCCATAAATGAAACTGTAACTACTTCTATTTATCCATGTGAATACTGTTTAGTTTCCCAACAACATTTGGAATATCTTCTTTATAGACTAAATTGCTTGTAACTAAAGTAGAAATATATATATATATATATATATGTGCATATATATACATATATATATTTTAAAGATTGGCACCCGAGCTAAAATCTATTGCCAATCTTTTTTTCTTTTTTCTTCTTCTCCCCAAAGTCCCCCAGTAAATAGTTGTATATTCTAGTTGTAGGTCTTTCTGGTTGTGCTATGTGGGATGCCACCTCAGCATTGTTTGATGAGCAGTGCCATGTCCACACCCAGGATCTGAACTGGTGAAACCCTGGGCTGCTGAAGCGGAGCGCATGAACTTAACCACTCCGCCACAGGGCTTGCAACTGTCGTTTATTTTAGTTTCAAAATCGCAGACTATAAAAGATTTCTGATTTATTCATGTAACTTAGTTTTTGATAAATTGCTAAAGTTTAGTGTTATATTTTAATTTTTAGTATTGTTTCGTATTATGTGTAAGAGATTACCTAGAAAACTTAAATTTTATATACTGCATGATAAAAAAATCCCTTGTAGTTTAATATATTTTTAGAAATTTTTATTTCCTAGAATTACAACCCTAAAGACATTTTTCTGATAGATACATCATTTTACTGTCCTTAAGCTTAGCACTTGGGTTGGTTCAAATCTGAAATCCTAAGTCTAAGTTAATATAAGCTTATATTTTTGTCTTCTTAAGAACTGTGTTGAATCAAGTTGTCTTCATTTCAATTAACAGTAGTTATGAGCCTGATTTTCCACCATGTCTGATGTTTAACTTCATCCTCGTTGATGTAAATATCACTGTGTACTGGAAGTGGAAGAGAAGCCTGTGGCAGAATCAGATACAGGAGAAAACACACCATAATGCAGCTGGGTATTTACAAATATTGAGTGAGAAGGAAGATGATAGTAAGTGCATCTTTTCCAGTCTTCTTGATATACAAATTGACAAACTGAGGCACAAAAAGATAAAGTGAGTTGCCTGTAAATCATAGGTAATTTGCTCAGAGCTAAGATAAGGCCCTAGTCTCCTGAATTCCAATACTCCAAGAGTCTTTTCTGATGTTTACCTACATGTTTAGAGTCAATATATTCTAATTTTTGAATTCAAATAATGTTTTATAGATACTCTTGATTATAGACAATATTTTATTTTTAGGGTTAAGAGTATGAGTTCTAGAGATGGATAGTATAGAGCAAATCCTAACTATTATTTCCTAATTGTATGATTCTGGCATGTCACTGATCTCTGTAAGTTTCTCTTTCTCCCATTGGCAAAAACGGGGGTTGTAGTTATTTTATTTACAAGAAAATCCATCATGGGGCTCAAATGAGATAATCTCTAAAGGATTTCTATTAGTACCAGACATATGGTGATCACTGAGTCAACGTTAACAATGATTATTTTCATCCTGGTCTCAGACTGTTGGTCACTGAGACTTTGTTCTTCAGCACTTTGTGTCTTTAACTGTACTCAGTTTATCCCGTATAACGTTCTCTGATAGATAATCTGATTCACCCTGGAAATTAGCATATATCCAAACTCAGATGGATGCTTTTTACGTGAGTTCACAAGAAGGGTCCAGGTATCCTTCTACGAAAATTGTAATTTAACATAGGTTGTTTTATACATGTTAGGGAGAGACACGTTGAACTCACTTTCATCATTCAGTGAATATTTATTAACTTGCCTTTAGGTGAAAGAGGACATCACTTGCACATATTTAGATCTGAAATAAAATCATGAGATGAATGTGTACCACACCCAGGTTCTGAAGCATGATACATGTGGATAATAAATTGAACATCTTTGGAATTCCTTGACTTAGCATATATACGATGTCACATTTTATTTACTTTAGTAAATTTTTCCAAATCTGATTTTAATTAGTTGTGATTTTCTTATATGTTAAGCCGCTTTTAGAACTGTGGGAGCATCTAAATATACTTCTGAAGTTCATAATCTGACAGTTTGGTTCAAATAACATTTGTCCTCGCCAAGTACTGTGTTAGGTGCTGGAGAAAAAAGAAAGGAAAATGATTCCTCAAAATGCTTACATGCGATAGTTAATATATATATTGTACCAGAAAACAAATGCTTATATATTTAGGATGTTAAAAAGACACAGTATAGAGAAAGAGACGAAACTAATAATGTCAATAGTTTTGATTCCATGTTTCCTAATTAGTAAAGTTGACTTGACTTACCTGCAAATTCTTATTTTTCTGCATATGAGGCGTAAGATAGTTATCATGGAGAGGTGACATGGTTAACAATCTGAGATCTGCAGTCAGATATATCTGAGTGCAATGAATCCTTATTCACCACTTATTTAGTGAATAAATGAATAAACAAGGCAAATTATCTAGCTTCTAAAAAACTCAGTGCCTACATGATAAGAGTACACATTCGATTGCTACGTGGATTAAGTTAAAAGTGATAATGCATGCAAAGGTCTTGGCATGGTATCTGGCACATGGTAGGCACTCATTAAACGATAATTATAATTTTATGATTATGAAATGCTGATATAGATGTCTATCATCAATTAAAGATAAACTGTTTATTTTTGTATCTTAATTTTTATTCTTTTGTGTACTTCTTTAATCCCTAGAAAATAAGACTAGACCGTCTTATAGAAGTAAGAATCTTTTAAATGGCCTCCCGCAAAATATAATAAATTCTTGATACATACTTCATTTTCATGATTGACATAAATTCATGGAAATCATCATAAGCAGCTGGACAGCACACAATAAAAGAAAATGGTGACCTTTTGAACTTACATTCTTAATATTCCTAATTACAAATATTCTTTTGTTTCTAAGAATACAGTCAATGCAGTTATTGTTTTTTAAATGTGGTTGTTAATTTTATAAAATATTTTCCAAGTTCTCTTACAGTAAATAATAAAAAGGAGCTCTGTCTATTTGTGTAAGTTTGAAGTCAGATAAGGCTTCTTGCCAGTGACACAAAATAGAATGCCATTATGTTTAACATCATGCAGCCTATTATTTGGGGAAGAACATAAAGGGATCAGAAACCCTGATGAAAAATGCTAAATATCATCCAGTATAATAATGACTGTTCAAAATCCGATTTTAAAACTTGGATAATCTAAGCCTGACAATGGTGAACTTGCTAAAGAATTAACTAAATAATGTGCCATTTGAAGCAAGTAATGTTCTCTTTTTCCAAATCATTTCTTCTATAACGTCAAAAGAGCAATAAAAAGCCAATGCTATATGAGAAAAATGATTCTAATTATTATTTTTTAAAGTTATTTATTACTTGTTAATTTGATATGAGTTGAATTGTCTAACACTGAAAACTCATTTACACTCTTGTCCTTTGAAATATATGAGGACTTATGGAAGCATCTAAACTTCTAAATTACATTATGAGAACATATTTTTCTTCTTAGCCAACAGTGTGTTCTTTGATTTAAAAAGAATGGACTCTTAAGACTGCAGTAGATGGAGTGGGTTGGGACAAGGAAGGAGACAGAAAGAAAACATGAATTGAACAAAAAGGTAATATATCTTTTGAAAATTATTTTGAATATTTATCACACTTCTAGATTTTATTTTTATTACATTTCAAAGAAATACTTACTAGAGATATCTAGATATCCAAAACCTTCTTTTACATCAAAATTTCTTTAGGACTTTGTGAATATAGCCTGAAGACTTAGACTCTAGGTATAATAATTAGCAAAGAAACAAATATTAATTTGGACATTGTTCTTGATGTTTAAAGTATAACCCAACTATGAATATTATTAATTCCATAACTTATTGAGATAGCAATGTTTATTCTGTGATGATGTATCAAAAAATTTGGATTATGTACTCAAAATTTTCCACAAGGAATTTTTGAAATATAAATTTAAAAAATACAATGCAGTCCCTCAAAAAGATATTTTTCCAGAATTATTAGGAAATGATATAATCATAGAATTATACAATGATATGAAAATATCACTTAAAACTATGAATAGGTCTAAAATTAAGAATCAAATTCTTTAAGAAGCCAGAAACAGAGCAGAAGATTACATTTAAAGTAAGTATAAGAAAGGAAATGATAGAGGTCAGCCCCCTGGCTGAGTGGTTAAATTCACTCGCTCTGCTTCAGCGGCCCAGGGTTTTGCCAGTTAGGATCCTGGGCATGGACATAGCACCACTCATCAAGCCATGCTGAGGTGGCATCCCGCATAGTAGAACTAGAAGGACTTACAACTAGAATATACAACTATGTGCTGGGGGGTCTTTGGGGAAAAGAAAAAAAAAAACAGGAAGATTGGCAATAGATGTTAGCTCAAGGCCAATCTTTGAAAAAGGAAAGAAGGAAATGATAAAGATAAGAAATAGAAAAATGGCAAACAGTAAGGAAAAATAAAGCCAAAAGCCAAATTGTTGAAAACTTTAATGAAATTGATGAATCCCTACCTAGATTGATCAAGGGGAAAAAAGGAAGAAAAATTAAAACGTCCAATGTATAAAATAAAAAATTGGAATGCTTCCCAGCTCATTTTATGAGCCTAATCCTGATGAAAAACCTGACAAAGATATTTTAAGAAAAGGAAATCACCGAATAATATCCTTCATGAACAAAGATGCAAGTATCCTCAATAAAACATTGGCAATTTGAATCCAGAAATATTTTAAAATATAACACTTTACAATCAAAAGGATTTATCCCAGGGATTCAAAGTTAGTTAATTTGAATATCAATCTATGAAATTAAACACATTAGCAGAAAATTGAGAAAAAAATGCGATGATCTAAAAAACATGCAAGGAGAAGCATTTGACATATCCCAAAGCCATTCATGATTAAAAGCTCTCAGCAAACTAGGAATAGAAGGGCATTTCTGTAATCTAACAGAGACGCTCAGTGGAAAACTCATAGCTAGGAAAGCAGTTTCCAACCCCCCACCTAGAGAGCTGAGCAGTCACCACTTCATCCTAACAAGTAAAAGCTGAACATAGTGAAAAATCAACTCTTCTTGGATGCTTAGAGAGCAGAGGACACAGGGCAGATCGCTGCCCCCAAGATTGGAGGGGGAGTCACGGCTTATGGGACCCAGAGACTCATGAGCAGAAACCACCACAGGCACCAGTGCCAGGAAAGGAAAACCTGAACTGTAATTGATGAATGGCTGGAGGCTGAGTATAGACAAGTCCGAGAGTGAAAAAGTCCAGGGGACCCAGTCATAGGGGGATCCCTACAATTTTGTGAGATTTACTTCAGGAGCTTGAGCAGATTCCCACAGTAAACAGCTGAGGAAAATCCCTTCATGCTTCCAGCAAGAGGAAGGGAAAAGGAACCATTTTGCAATTCACTAGAGCACTCTGTTTTTCTTAACAAGGCCTGCCATCAAGGGAAACTAGTTAACCGGAGCCTAGCCCGCTGGCGTATCAAAGACCAACTGACCTGGAGGAAAGGAAATACCGAACTTTAGCACTCTCTAGCCATCCTGTCCCGCCTAAGGGAGGAGAAAAAACTGAAAACTCCTGTGAAGTTCACTATCCAGAGGCACAGACTCAGTAAAAGACTGAGACCTAATCTTAGGACTATAGAATGCTTCCCCTCCCCCACACCTCACCACTGCATCACTAAGGCCTAGTTACAGCCATTCCTTTTACCTGGTACATCACGTCCAGCTATCAAGAAAGAATACAAGGCACACCAAAAGGCAAAAAACACCGTTCAAAGAGACACAGCAAGCATCAGAACCAGACACGGCAGGGGTGTTAGAACTATCAGGCTGGGAATTTAAAACAATTAGGATTAAAAAGCTAAGGGCTCTAACGACAAAGTAGACAGCATCCAAGAACAGATGGACAATGTAAGCAGAGAGATGGAAATCCTAGGAAAAACCCAAAAATAAATCCTAGAGATAAAATATACTGTAATAGAAATGAAAAATACCTTTGATGGGTTTATTAGCAGACCGGACACAGCTGAGGAAAGAATCTCTGAGCTGGAGGATATCTCAATAGAAACTTCCCAAACTGAAAAGTAAAGAAAACAAAAACTGATAAAAACAAAACAGAATATCTAAGGATTGCAGAACAACTGCAAAAGGTCTAGCATATGCCTAACGGGAATACCAGAGGAGAAGAAAGAGAGGAAGGAAGAGAAGAAATATTCGAAAGAATGATGACTTAGCATTTCCCCAAATGCATGTCAGACACCAAACCACAGATCCAGAAAGCTCAGAAAACACAACCAGGAAAAATACCCCCCCCCCCCAAAAAAAACTATACCTAGGCATATTTCTAGAACTACAGAAAATCAGATATAAATAAAAATCCTGAAAGAAGCCAGAGGATAAAAACATCTCCCTCTGATATACTTGTTTTTATTTGTACAATACAAATGCAGTGATGGATAAAATATATATCCATCAGACAGTCACCACAGTTACATTATCTACTTAGATAGCACCACATGGAATTAGATTTGCTTTCAATCTGGAGACCGAATCTGTAATTTAAATGCCTCCAAATGTTGTAGCAGTGACATAAAAAATTTCTGCATACAAAACCTGTTAATTGTCACAAGACAGGCAATTAAAATATAGCTAAATTTCCTGAAATAGAACATAACATTATGCTAGTTATGTTGGTCCATGATGGTTAGTTCAACCATTCTAAAGGCAAGAGTAGGTTGAGCCTTTATTTGTCAAAAGTTACCAGCTAACTTTTAAGAAAAGCCATTTAACTTCCAGAAATATACAATTCAGTTAAAGGGAAAAATAAAGCTGTTAATTTAGCCAAATATGAAATTCTTCAATATATTCACTACATTGATATTTTTCAATATAACTCAAAATTATAAATTCAATTCTAAAAACAATAAAAAGCTCAAGATTACAAAAACAAAAGGTACGAAATATGTCACTGTGCTATTCAAAAGTAATTCAGAAAATATTTTAGCTTCTGAATCTGAAGAAGGCTCAGACACAAACTTTGATTGGAATCTGCCTAAGAAAGTGGTATACAAGTGTGACAGCCATGAAAATGCTCTGCTCAGGTCTCACATCTCCATTGCAAGGAGCATAATTGACCTCATGTGCTGCACTTGGAGACCCATCACTGTATTTGCACAGAGGCCACAGTTGGCAGGGGCCACTCTCAACCAGTGACCGAATCAGGCAGAGACTCTAAGCCTGGCCAGTTCCTGGGAAATTCTGTCCTCTCCCCACAGGCCACTTTGACTTGAAGACTCCCCACTGGTTTTGCTGAAACTTTTCTTAGAACTGAACTGCAGTTCCTCCCAAACTTTCTGTCCTTGTTTTTCTCCTTCACCAAGTTTGGACCTGCTCCATGGTCTGAAGCATCTCCCATCCTTTTCTGGCCCCTGCCCCATCTTCCCTTACAGGTCTTTTCCCAGTAAATCTCTCACACAGTTAATCCTGACATGGGGTGTCCTTCTCACCGAATCCAAACCCAAGCAACTTAAAACTCTGTTGGCAAATGTTTCCTGTTGTTTCTAAGTTAATAAAAAAAAGAAAAATGCAATTAATATAACTTTATTTCCAGAAAAATCTGTTACTACATTTATCACGCATCTGATGATTTATAGCCTCTTAGAATTGAGAAATTATAGTAGTGGGAGTTATAATTTTCAACAAATGTAACTTTGTCTTTTGAAATTTTTGTGGAGCTGGCACAAGCCCTTTAACCCATTTTTGTGTAAAGTCAGATGTTCTGCCCAAGATTTCTGCAAATTCCCTCATGTTTCTATTTGCATGGTCATTTCTAACTCTCAATTATTGCTTTCTCTGCTTTCTTAATTTCATTTCTGTCTCCCCCTGCATAGTATAATTTTATCTTTCCTTCCACCTACATGAAATATAGAACTCAACTACTTTTCTTTGATGTCTAATGAAAAAAGGTACCTATGCAGCACTTTTATATGCATAATAGAGTTTACAAAAGGTTTGGGAAATAAGAGAGGGATTATTTTAAAATTAACTTTTATTTGAATATTAAATAAATCTATTCTTTAAAGTTTTTTGACTAAACTGATACCAGGAATTTTTTTGCTAACTTACTTTCTCCTCAGGTTCCATCCTTCTGCTATGACACCCACATCTGTTTGTCTGTGTGTCTCTTTCTCTTTATTTTCCCTCTCTCTCTGCTCTCTTTCCTCCTCCCTTCAAATTTATATTTATTTCTTAGGCAGAGGACTTTAGTCATTTTTTATTGACTCTTGCCAATTCATGCTTCTAGATTAGTTAGCAATTTATAGAGAAATATTATGTAATAACTTCAAGAACTTGATCAGTTACAATGACAAAATATAGTTTTTTCAATCATAGGTCTCTGGGTTGGTTATAGTTTAGTTGATCCCAGCTGGGCTTGCCTGGATTTACCTTTACTACAGATTGGAATTCTTATCATTTGGGGAACAGCAGCTGCAAAGAGAGGGTTCTGTTCTTTGTGGATGGTGGAAATTCAAAAGGCTGAGGTGAATAATGTATGTATATATAAAACTTTGCCTTCGGTGACATTTGCTAACATTCCAATTGGCCAAAGCAATTTATAAGGCTAAGCCAAGCCAAATTCAATAAAGTAAATACACAGTCTCCATTACTCTAATGTGTGGTACCGCAGTCACACAGCAAAGTGTACTTATGTATAACTCTTTAACAGGGAGGAGTGATGAGTAGAGAACAATATCCAATCTATCGTAATATCCAACTCCCAAGAGGTATTTTCGTAAGGTTACTATCTAAGAGCATCTCTTCCTCGTAAATCACTAAAATAATAATTTTAGCACTTTTTAACACAATGTGGCTATTTGAACTACAAATTCGAGACCTGATTTTGACCTGTGGGACCTGGAGATCTGCAAGGAAATAATGACAAAGAATGAATAATAATTTTAAAAACCCCCCCTATTAAGTATTAGTATATAAATCAAAATTCCAAAATATGTGAGAAACTAATGCTAAAATGGGTAGTTTACTAAAAAGTCAATATTTTTAAAGTTCTCTCTAAATAAAATAAAAGTAATAAAACAATCTGAAACTGATTTATAGGAAATAAATTTGTGATGCTAAGAAAAGATTAATAACAGCTATATACAGAGAATGAAAACTACAAAAACAGGTAGAATTGACACAAGAAGCAGTTTGGAAACCTGAAAATGAAATATAGAATCATTGGAAGTACCAACAACACTAACAGGTAAATTCAGAGAGAGTACTGAGGAACTCCTCCAGGACACAGCCTAAGGGTCAAAGATGTAAAGTATGTGCAACAGTCAAAGAAATGGAGGGGAAGTTTAGATGTGTCAACATAGGTCTAAGAGGGGTTCCAGAAGAAAATAGTAGAAGAAAGGGCAGAAAATGAATTTTTGAAAAGAATATAGGTGAGATGTCTTTTTACAGAATTAGAGACATGTAACCTCACACTGAAAGTGATGTGTGAAAGTGCAAAGCAAGATATAAATGGTAAAAAAATAAATCAACGGCTAAATGCTTTGTGAACCAAAATATCGGAGATAATGAGAGAAAAAACACTGATCAACAACAAAAGACCATATTGTCTACAAAAGAACCATCAACCTGGAATCTGACATTCAATTAATCTATCATCCAAAAATCTAGGTCAAATAAAGACATTTTCAGATATGCAAAGTGAGAAGAGTTTTATGACCCATGGCTCACATTGCAAGAACTGTTGTAGAAATATGCTGTATAACAACAAATCATTTTATACCATTTAACAATTTACAAGTGATTTAACATTTACTATTTTATTCAAATTCTCAACGATAAGAATTGGCATTATTTATATCATCTTCAATAATAAAATTGAACTTATAGGAATGATAAGTAATGTGCTGAAATTCATACAATGTGAATTTTATGAATATAACGCAGGGTTTGTGAACTCAATTCTCATGCAATTTCTAACACATTAAAAACAATATCCAGTCCCAGAAGATTTGACCTACCAGATGAAAGGACTGATTATGAAGTTGTAATTGGTCACTAAGAAGGAGTTCCGCAAATATAAGTTACTACACATCACTTACTGTCAGAGAGGAATCAGCAGCTAATATTTTCCTGACCTGTTTGTCTGGTGAACCCTAAAAGCAATTCTGATTCAATGAGGATTGCTTTCTGAGGATTTGGAATGGCTGTGTGTGTGTGTAACTCTTTATTATGGTATTTACTTATTGTTATTTATTTGGTTTACCTCATTGAGTTCATTATCGACTGGCCAACTCCAATGGTCATTGGAGAATCTCTCGTTTGCCTTGCTGGTACAGTTGAGTCATTTCTTCAACTCACATCTTATCCTTGGTAACTGATAAAGAAGGATTTACATATCATTTAAAACAAAAATAGAAACTAGAGAAGTCTTTCTTGGGACCATAATACTATAAACTTCTAAATCTTTTAAGAAGGTGAAATGGAGATTAATTTTCCCAGTTCTGCATAAACTCATATACATTTCTCTTCTAGGTATTTATTTCTGGACAACAGGAAAGTCACATAATTGGCCACATACTTTAAAATAATCAAGTACTTAGACCTCATCCCATGGATATGGAATGTGGCTAGTTGATGCCAGTCATTGTTATTATAAAGGATTAGTCTATTCCCCAAAAGCACAAGAGAATTAACCACTGGTTGTTTTAGGGTGTGGTATGAACTAGTCAGTAATATTTTTGGCTTTGGTTACACTTCTGAGAGAAGTGTACTAAAAACCTGAACTGTTCTCATAGCAGGTACGTGTTACTCAGAGTACATGTAGTAACTGAGAATTCTGTCATCATGGAGAGGAAAACTAATTATTTCCAGCGCCCTCACCCAAATTTAACTGTGTGCTAAAATATACCTGCTAGATTTTAATAGGGCTTCTGTTTACAAAGCTCTCTGTGGTTATGTGGTCATGTCTATAAAAGAATATAAAATTTATTGAAGTTGGTTAAGTTACTAACCTGCAAAATGAAAGAGATTCAATGACGTCAGCATTGACATATTTCGGAGGCAGTTTCCCACTAATGAAAATGAAATATGCGATTTCTAAATGTCAATACACATTTGAGAAACAGAATGAGTATAATTGGTATCCTCCCACTGCAGGCTATCCTGGATCCTACAGGTCAAAACTGTGGAAGCAGGTGTGCCTTAGAGTTAGAGGACAAATACTGACAGAATCCGGGAGTGAGTGTAGAGAGTTAAGCCAGAGAAGTCTCTTTAAATTTCTAGTATGAAGCTAAGGAATCAGATAGCCGGGGAGATACTGCCAAGTAAAGAACATTGAAATTAACTCACAATAATATTGTATAAAGCAGTCTTGATCCTGGCAGAGCTCTTATGTGTTCTTGATTGTGTGACCCATGGGAAGGGCTTGAGATGAAATAATCAAAACAAGAAAAGCAATAGTTAACAGTTAATGAGCTTTACTCTGTACCAGGCACATATCTCATTTAGTTCTCTTCCTGATGATTAGAAAGCTATGATCAAACCCTTTTATACATCTGCTGTCTTTACTTCACTATGCATTAACTCCTCCTTCTGACTTTATCTCCTATTGTATGTCCGTTCTCTTCTATTGTCATGAAGATTAATTCTCTTTTGATTAGTGTTAGCATGGTGTATTTTCCTCCATCAATTTACTTTTAATGTATATGTATCTTTATAAAAGTTAGAGTGGATTTCTTGTATACAACATATAGATGGGTCTTGCTTTTTGATCTACTCTGACAATCTCTGCTTTTTAATTGGTGCATTTAGACTATTGACTTTCAAAGTCATTATTGACTTAGTCTGATTCATATCTACCATATTTGTTACTGTTTTCTATTTGTTGCCTTTGTTTTCTTTTTGTTGTTCTTTGTTCCTGTTTTTGTCTTCCATTCTTTTTCTTCCTTTTTGTGGTTTTAATCGAGCATTCTATATGATTCCATTTTCTCTCCTTTTTTTGCATATCAGTTATATTTCTTCTTTCAACTTTTTTTAGTGGTTGCCTGAGAGTTTGCAGTATGCATTTACAGCTAGTCCAGTCTACTTTGAATAACAGTATACCACTTCACAGGTAATGTGAGTAGCTAATAATAAAAAAAATCCCAATTCTTCTCTCCTGTCAGTTGTTTCATTGTTGTCATTCATTTCACTTATATATAAGCATACATACACTTATATATAAGCATTTCACTTATATAAAATTATATATCTATATAAGCATACATAAGCATATATATGTATATATGACATATATTAGCATATGTAATTGAATACATTGTTGGTATTATTATTTTAAACAATTGTCTTTTAGCTGAATTAAGAATAAGAAAAATAAGTTTTTATTTTACTTTCACTGATTTCTTCTTTGATAGTCTTCCTTGCTTTATGCAGATCTGAGTTTCTGACCTATGTTATTTTCCTTCTCTCTAAAGCACTCTTTTAACATTTCTTTCAAGGGTTGTCTACTTGCAACAAATTCTCTCAACTTTTGTTTGTCTGAGAAATTCTTTATTTCTCTTCCAATTTTAAAGGATAATTTCACAGGGCACAGAATTCTAGGTTGGTGTGTTTTTTTTCCTCAAAACTTGAATTATAACCCCTCATTCTCTTCTTACAAGCATGTTTTCTGAGAAATCAGATGTAATGCTTATCTCTGTTCCTCTGTTAGTAAGGTGTTTTTACTCTTTAGCTTCTTTCAGGATTTTTTCTTTATCTTTGATTTTTTGTTGTTTGAAAATAATATGCCTAGGTATAGACTTTTTAGCATTTATCCTGTTTGGTGTTCCCTGAGCTTTCTGTATCTGTGGTTTGGTGTCTGACATTAATTTGGGGGAAATTCTCAATCATTGTTGTTTAAAATACTTCCCTTTCTGTCTCTGTTTTTTCTCCTTTGGTATTCTCATCATGCATATGTTACATCTTTTGCAATTGTACCACAGTCCTTTCCTTAGATATTCTGTCCTTTTTCTTTTTTCAGTCTTTGTTCTCCTTGGCTTTGGTTTTCAACGATTCTATTGATATATCCTCTAGCTCAAAGATTCTTTCCTCAGTCATGTCAGCCTGTTAATAAACTCATCAAAGGCAATTTTTCATTTCTCTTACAGTGTTTTTTATCTCTAGGACTTATTTTGTTTTTTTCTTAGGATTCCCATCTCTCTACTTACATTACCCATCTGTTCTTGCATGCTGTCTGCTTTATCCATTACAGCCCTTAACATATGAAAGTTATTTTAAATTCCTGGTCTGATAAATCCAACATCCCTGCCATGTGTGGTTCTGATGCTTGCACTGTCTCTTCAAATTGTGTTTTTTGCCTTTTGATACGCCATGTAACTTTTCCTGATAGCTGGATGTGATGTACTGAGTAAAAGGAGTAGCTGTAAATAGAACTCAGTATTAGTGATGGTGAGGTGGAGGGGGAGGGGAAGCATTCTATAGTCCGATGATAAGGTCTCAGTCTTCTAGTGAGCCCATACCTTTGGACTGTTGACTTCACAGGAATTTCTCAGGTTTTTCTCTCCCTTAGGTGGGACAGGATGGCTAGAGTGTACTAGAGTTGGGTGTTCCCCTTCCTCCAGGTCAGTTAGGCTTTGATAATACCCCAGCAGATTAGGCTCTGGTTAACCAGTTTCCCCTGAGAGCAGGCCTTGCGAAGAAGATGCTGTATTTAAAAATTTTTCATTTTTGCTTCTCCTTGCTGGATGTATGAAAGGACGTTTTTCTCAGATATTTATTGTGGGGACTTGGTTGAGCTCTTGAAGGTGAATCTCGCAATACAGTGGGAGCCCCCTGTGACTGGATCCCCTAGAGTTTTTAATGCTGAATTGTTCACACTGAGTCTCCAGCAATTCATCAATTACAGTTCAGGTTTTCCTACCCCAGCACTAGTTCCTGGGGTGGTTTCTGCTTGTGAGTTTCTACTCTGGTAAGCCATAACTCCCTGTTTTCGCCTGTCTGTCTCTCCAGTCTTGTGGGCAGTGGTTTGCCTATGTTCTCTTCTCAATTAATGATCCAAGAAGCATTGTTGATTTTTCTGTCTGTTCAATTTTCTACTTGTTGCCAGGAAGGAGTGATGACTTCCAAGCTCCTTACATGTGGAACTGGGAACCTGCTCAAGATAGACTGTTCTCCCAGTTTATGATTTGCCATCTTGCTGTCCATCTCTACAGAATAAAATGGTATTTTTCTTTATTCTTCCGAACAATACACTTTCCTCTAAGTTTAAACAAAATGTCAAATACATAAAACTTTATTAATTTCTTCTATCTAGTCTTAAATTTGAGGGCATGGTGTCATTTTAAATGTTTGTGATTAAGTGATTTAGTCAGTATAAACCCTTAACTTTCAGGAACTTTTATTTTAAATAATATTCTCTTCATCTATATGCATAATTTCTTTCTTCTGCTATCAGTCTCTGAATGTACTCCATGTGTTTTGTTGATTTCAGTAAATATCAGTAGACTTAATATTTTTGCTTGAAATACTGTTACTTCACAACTTAAGAGTATTTAAGCCTGAACTTCTCAGCATAATGCATATCACTCATTCACAACCTATCTCTGCAAGCTCATCTCTGTTTCCTCCTTGCCTTACACTCTCTGTTTTAATCAAATAGCTACATGATAAGAATTAGCCATTTCGTGATGTTTGGTCTTTGTTCACGTCTTAAGTCATCCTGCTTTCTTCAATTTAGGAATGACTGTTTCCTTCAGACACTCTCAGAAGTCGTGTTGATTGTCTCTCTTATGAACATCCTAATCATAGCATTTGCACATGCACACACTCATACACACTGACAATATTTTAGCAAAATTTTCTATTTATGAGCCAGTTTTCTTCCTAGTCCCTTTAACTCTGAAATGAGACTCAGATTCTTATGCAACCCTCTATCTCCAGTGCATGTTCCTTGTTCAGGACACTCTGCACACTGAACTAAATTAGAACTCATGCCTCTGTCTCTGTTTTACATCACACTATCTTTTATGATACAAAAGGCAATATATATTGATGGAATTTTATTTTTAATTTTTGAATAGTCTAATCTGTCAATTGTGTGATTTTCATTAGGAAGTATTAGAAAGCTCAATGAAAACATTTTTAAACAATGAAAGGTCTGTGCCAGCTCATGAAACCTTAAGGTTTTAGAAGTGGGAGGATTTCAGGAATGATTTAGAGTTCCAATTCCATTTCTCAGTGATTCTCTCATTTCTGTCTTCCTGTGTCACCTTTGGCTGTAGGATATTTTCCATCATGGTGGAAAAATGGTAATAGCAATTCCAGGTGTCATCCATCCACACTACACTGCCCAAGAAAAGAGAGAGAAAACATGTTCCCTCCACCTTGGGGAGAATGGGTTTAGGCCAGTAGGATCCACAGTAGAAGTTAGTGGCAGAGACATGATGAAAATCGTGAATCTTGATTCCAGCACTGTCTAAAATATGACTTTCTTTATAAAATTACATTTTTTCCCTAAGATTTTATTCTAAATTGTGCTATTTCTAGAACCACTCATGAGTCAGAAAAAAGCCTAAGCTTTACTGTTAAAAATATTTTTATACAAGTTGTTGTATATTAATTTTATACCTGAAATATTCTAGAAATATTCCAGATTCCTAATGCAAGTAAATCTCAAAGAGATTCCCTCACACCTTCCAAAATAAAATAGAACGTTGGTCAAGCAAGCAAACAAACCTACTACTATATTCTTGGGTATATAAAATATTATAAAATAAGATACTTTGAAATATATGAAAAAAGGTATTGTATGTTACAATGAAATAGGTTTTCTCTCAGTTACAATGCTTCTTAATAAAAACATGACTAAAAGTAATAGGTACAATTGCCAGTTGATTGCAACATTCTACAAAAGACTAGATAAAATCTTAGTAATAAGAATAAACTCTGAAAAAATAAGCTAATATAAATATGATCCAGAAAAAGTAATCATTTTATTGGAATCTCTGCTCACAGTAGTTTACGCATTTCAAAGAAAAATTTAATTTTCATATAATCCTTCCTTTTTTAAAAAGATATTTTAGAACATATTTTATAACCACCCTATCATCATGTTGGGTGTGCACTGCAGTATAGTAAATCATTTGAAGGTGAAGTAATTGTGGTCTTCAGGCCAAAGAGAGACTAGATTTCTTTTGAACTTTATAAGGAGTCCTTTTCAGGATTCTAACATTACAAGCCATGCACTGCTCATTGGTGCATTTATACAATTATTTATAGTTTATAAAATGTACATGGCCTCTTCTAACTCTTCTTAAACTGTCCCTGTGGCTCACACGGTCCATACAGTAAGATCCATGCTAATTAGTAGCTTAACCTACTTCAGCAACTACATCTCACCTCATGCCCTCTCTGTGTACCTGCTTACTTGTTGCAGGAGGTTTTTTTCCCACTATTTTCTGCAACATCACTTTTGTAAAACACCCCTCTGTATTTTTACCACTTGTTCTTCTGGTATTCACTGCCCTCTCCTCTTTTCTCTGATTAGAAACAACTTTCCTTTAAGAATTAGTCCAAATATAACTTCCAATGTAAAACATCCCTAAACCTCATCCTATTAGTTAAAATTTCCTCTATAATATCATCGAACTAGAGGGCTGTATATGCCTATCAACTTGAGATGGCATGAACAATAGAACATCTTCAATGGTAACTGAATTAATAAATCCATTGAATTTATGAATTTATTAAGAAAATTATAAACAAACAATTAAATGTCAGCCTTTTGCTCCTATATGATTTTTGCTAAGTTAAAAAAATCTTCCGTGAAGATGGATAATAGTTGGATAATATTTATGATTAAGAAGGCAGTATTAATTGCTTATTGTTCTAGTATCAGAGTCTCTTTTATCATAAGTGCCTATTTTTCTATAACCTTAATACTGATTTTTTAAAAGATCTTCTGAACCTTGGTCCCTGGTAAAAAGTGAAAGACATGTAGAATTCAAATATCTCTTATTAATAGAAATTTATGACATATTCTGTGAACTACCTACCTAATATACGTTTCCCCAGATTTTGTTTTATGTGAAAAAGTGTCCAGGTAAAGGTAACGAATGCCTCATCCTCTCTTGCTGTTGAGGGCGGCCATATTTCTGGCCCCAAAGGCAAGACAATGAAGGTTTCTGGGTAAATTTTTGCTTTCCTGTTATAGATGCCATGCACTTTTTGCTTCTTTTTCTTATTGGAATGTGGTCATGAGTTAGACATGAAGGAGTCACATTGAAATCTTAATGATCAAAGCTGCATGCAAGGGATGGATGGGCAGAAGATTCCGACCCTGAGGACAACTTTGAGTAGCTACACCAGTCCTGACCTGTCCAGTGTCAGATTCTTTTTCCCTTTGAAAAATTTTAAACAGCTTTATTGAGGCATAATTCATATATCATACAATTTAAATTCACCCATTTAAAGTATATAATTTAATGGTTTTTAGTATATTCACAGATATGTGCAACTATTACCACCATTATCAGTCAATTTCAGAACACTTTCATGACCTCAAAAGAAACCCTGTACCCTTTAGCTATTACTCTCCATATCCCCCAGCCTAAAGCAACTGCTACAGATTTGCTAATCCGAACTGTCATATGAGTGGAATCATATGGTATGTGGTTTTTTGTGACTGACTTCTTTCACTTAGTAAAATGTTTTCAAGGTTGATCCATGTTGTTTCATGTATCAGGACTTCATTCCTTTTCTATGGCTGATTAATATCCCATTGTGTGGGTATACTACATTTTGTTTATGCATTGTCAGTTGATAAGCATTTGGATTATCTCTATTTTTTGGCTTTTATGAATAATGCTGCTATAACCATTGGTGTACAAGTTTTTTGTTTGGATAGATGTTTTCATTTCTCTTGGGTGTATACCTAGGAGTGTAGTTGTTGAGTCATATGGTAATTCTCTGTTTAATTTATTCAGGAACTGTCAGGTTATGTCCTGGAACTAGCTAAACTCCCAAGAAGAAAGTTTCATGAATTTATAATATTTTGAGATAATGGCTTGCTCTATGTTCCCTTTAATTTATGCTTAAGAAATTCTACCAAATCTCTGCTCACCGTAATGTATACAATAAGATGTTACAGTTTTGCAGCATTAATTACCATGAATGATATGAATAATTCCCGTCATGCTACTTTGTTATATCATATTCAAAAAAGATCCATTATGTAACAACTTAAAAATTTAGAAAGAAAAAAGTCAAACATTATAAGTTACAACTCTAAAAGATTTACCCCTGTTTTCCTTAAGCAGCAAATTTTTCTGTATGAATATACGTTAATTAAAAACTTGATTATTAAACACTTTTTCAGAAAAATGTTAGCTAAAGAAGAAAAATTGCATACACTTTTATTTACATCTTATTGGCTGGTAAAATGAGCTACTGAAAGTGGGGTAGGAAGTAAGAAAAGAAAAGCACAGTTTTCTCTGAGTAATCTTTGTTCAGTTGAGTCACATTTGGCTTAGGTCCCCTGGAGGAACTGTTTTAGAAATGTATTCTATGTCTATAATTTTGCAGCTAGTCCTAAAGGTATAGAATATGTTCCATATTACATATTATCATAGTGTGCCAAACTAATGAATTAAAAATAGTTAATGTTGGAACTAAAAACAAAGAAAAAGATCTTAGCCAAGTTGGAAGAAGTGGATTCAGACATGCCCAAGCCGTAAGGAACAGAAACATCTATCATGTACTTCTGTCACTTTGTGTGTGGGATGCGTGGTAGGATGGATATAGGTCATAATTTATAACAGATGCTAACGTAGAACATATTTATTTAATTTTTATAAAAATCTTACATTTAAAGGAAATAATATTTTGTTGGTAATAATATGTTAACAATTTAAATATATTTTCTAATGTTTTTGTAATGGAGAATATTTTAAAAAGTGATTAATTCATAAAGAAAAGAAATTTTAACAAATACATATACAGTCGATCAGCAGCCAGGGTTCTGCTTTGGGGAGCCCCACCCTCACTCACAGCCCAGACTGAGATGCACTAACGTACCTGGCCTTCAGGAGCTCCTGATCCTGCATCTTCCCCCATGGACTAGTGGATAACGCTGTTTACTGTCTGACAGGCAAATATATTCCCTATGAAACTTCAGAAATTGGTAATGGAAGAAAGTGAAATAAATATTGGCAAATGTGAGAGAGAATGAGTTTGATAGAATCTGATCACTAAGCCAGAAAATACTAAGCCAGAAATATGTGTCATCTTTTATAGTTTTTTCTAACTACCCATATCCAAATGACACTGATTTTATTTAGTTGCATCTTGAGTTTACCACCCAAACCAAGGCATTCATTATCACCTATGTTACTAAATATCTTTTTAATAATTTTATGAATAACATATATTTTAGAAGGAAGAGAGATTATACAAAGTAAAATAAGGGTCTTTTTTTTTGCAATATTTCCCTAAGTCCCCAGCTTACCTCCAGAGACAAACATTCATATAATTTTCTTTTGTATCCTTCAAAAATATTCCATAAATTAATTTCTACACATGAAAGCACACTGACACACATTTATATAGCTAAAAAAAGTTGTAACATATTCTCTACAACGTTCTGCAATTTACGTATTCCACTTAACAATATATCTTAGAGATAATTCCATGATAATTCTTATTAAAACCAATATTTGGTTTAACAGTAGCACAGCATTCTCTTGTATGAATGTATGATAACGTATTTGACACATTATACAATATATATTTCTTTTTATACTTTACATATATATTATACAATGAATGTCCTTTATTAATGGATATTTGATATATTTCGCTTATTATAAGTAAACATGTATATTCATATTAAAACAATTTTGGACACTTGAAGAGTAAAACAAATTGTTGGAAGTGGTTATATATATTTTATTTTTGATTGACATTGGCCAAATTTCCTCCAAAGACTGTCAATTGACTCTCCCACCAATAGCATATGAGGTTGCCTGTCTCTCTTTCTCTCTGTTAATAGAGTATGTGACAATTTTTTAAAATCCTACCAATGTGACTGGTGAAAAATAACAATTTATAGCTTAACTTTCCATTCCTCTTATTACAAGTGAGGTTATGTGTCTTTTCACAGGTTTAAAAATGATTTGTTTTTCCTCTTATGTATACTACTCATGTCACTTCGCCCATTTTCAATTGGGCTGTTGTACTTTCTTCCTGATTTTTAGAAGCTTTTCAATATTAATGAAATTGACTTTTTTCTGTCATATATGCTTATTTGGCTTTTGGCTTTGTTTTGGTCTTTTTCTGATCCTTTTATAATTGTGCTGAAGTCATATTTGTACTTTCTGATCTCCTAGGACTGTGTCACTACCCTTCACGTTTGTCCCTACCTGCATCCAGAACAATGTCTGGCCATAAGAGACACCATATAAATACTTGTTGAAAAAATTGTTGAATTAAACTGTAAAGATGTTTATTTATTTATTTTTTAAATTGTTTTGGTAAGGAAGGTTGGCATGAGCTAACATCCGTTGCTAACCTTCCTCTTTTTACTTGAGGAAGATTGTTGCTGAGCTAACATCTGTGCCAATCTTCCTCTATTTTGTATGTGGGACACTGCCACAGCGTGGTTTGACGAGCAGTGTGTAGGTCCTGGGATCCAAACCTGCGAACCCAGGCCACTGAAGCCGAGCACATAAACTTAACCACTACACCACAGGGCCAGGCCCAAGATGTGTATTTTTTTAATCCAAATCTAATTTACTTCTACTCAGTTTCTGTTAGAGTGTAAACTTTTTAAAAGGGATTATTTCCTCAAAGTCTTATTTCCCATTTTCCCAATACAGTTTAGATTGAAATTAGAATAAAATCACGAAGGAGTTTTTACAAAGATGGCATTTTTAAGTGCTGAAAATTAAATTACATTTTTAATAATAATGTTGTCTATATTTTAAAAACATAAGTTATTTGAATTACTTAAGATTCAACCAAAAAATAACCAAAATTACTTTAGTATCTCACTAGAGAACTAACTTACAATTTATGATGACAATTCATGAGTTAAACATGGCTGAATGCTGAATTAAAACAGGTCCATTGCTATTAAATCATTAGCATGTGATGAATACACCATTTAATATTACATTCCCAAATAATTTAGGATTTGAAAAGGCATTTATGTGTTACTTCAACATCAAACCAAATTTTGCTACTAAAAAAACCCAAACAATAATGTCATTATTCATATACTGAATTAATGATACCAACAGTGAATCCCACATATGAAATGGGTTCAATTATTTGTTCAATAATTGAACATTTTCTGCATCAATTCCTTTTCATTTTTATTTTGTGACTCTAAGGGAGTTCAAGATGAGGAAACTTTATGTTGATTAACAGTGTTTCAAAACAACTTTAAGCTTTAAATTTATGTTACATTTAACAAATTGTCATGTAATTCAGATATTATATTTATATTTAATCCTAGAAGTCATATCTTCAAAATTGATTGAGAGGGATGCTGGTTTTGTCTGAGGATGTAGAAACCATTGCTCCTACTCCAACAAAGACAGATTTGATAATCAAACAAATGATACATTTTCTTGAACCCATCAAGATCTGAGTTCACAGGACAATCAAATAGTCTCAAGTCTAAGGAAACATAGCTGCCTCTGAAGAGAGACAAGATGTGAGCACGGGTTCACCTGCAGGAAACATGGTAGCAAGGGGAATGGGGCACCAAACAAACTGGTAAGAAAAACTCAGCTAAATGTTTGAACAAATTTCTAAATGCTGTGTTGGCTAGTATGCACTATAGAATCTTTGGAGCTACAGACACAGGGGAAGATTGCACTTAATCTCAGGTTTTTGTCCACACCCTTCTCTAGGTGCTCATGAGAAAGATTTGGGTCAGGTTGGGACAGCAGAGATTGCCTCCTACTTGATCAGGCCTCAGAGAGGAAAGCAGCAACCACTGCAGGAAAAGCACTGGATCATTCCTGTCAATCCTCACTGTTGATCAAGAGCCATAAATCGCTGAGGGAGGGGCAGAAAACCCTGCCGCTTTCAGGGGACATGTAGAAATGTATTGCAGCTTAAGGAGAAAAAAAGAAAACAACCCAAATCTTTGATAGGGCAAAGTCAGAACATTAGAGGTCCTCTACCACAGGCGTGGTGGCAGGGTCACTGTGAAAGCCCCAAGATCCAGGAACACAGTTTGCCTAAGACTGATGCTAAAGCAGGACAAAAAGAACCCTCTCCACTCCCCATCACCAGGCTACCGAGTGACGAGTGATAAGCAGAATCAGCTACTGCTGAAAGAGGGGCAAGAACCTGGAGAGGAACCTTCTCTGATGGGTAAATCTACAGAGAAGTCTAGATCTAAAAGTAACAGAATCATTAAGAAAAAATCTTTGCAACTCAGCCCCCATCGTAAGCATACAAGGAAAAGCCAGGGGAATTCAAAGCCAGTGGTGCCCTGAAAATCACTGTAAGAAGAAAACCTGAATCCAGCTCAACTCCTGACTAGATTAACTCGACCTGCCACACGAAGGACCTAGCATAAAAAGAGACGTGTTTATTTGCACACGTAAACAATATGTATCTCAATCTGTATTGTTTTAGACACAATGTCTAACATTCAACAAAAATTTACAAAGCAGTGAAGTAAGAATTAAAATACATCGGAATCAATAAATAGAACCAGGTACATATAGGACCTAGATATTGGAGCTATCAAACAGGAAATTTAAAATAATTATGATTAATGTATTAAAAACTCTTGTTAAACAGGTGGATAAGATGCATTTACTATAGCAGAAGGATGAAAATTATAAGAACAGATTCTAAATTTCATTGGGATTATGAAAGTTGTAAGAAAGAATCACATAGAAATGGTGGATATAAGAAACATAGTAACTCAGATGAGAAAAACACCTTTCATAGATTTATTATTGGACTTGAAAGAGCCAAAGAAAGCAGAATCAGTAAGCCATGAAAATAGATTAATAGAAATTAGCCAGGCTAAATCACAAAGAGTAAATGAATGAAAAAAATATGACCAACACATGCAAGACCTTGGGGAAAATATAAGTCAGTCTAATATAGATGTAATAGGAATCACAAAATAAGAATAGAGAGAAAACATAGAAAGGAAACATTGTAAGTTAATGACTGAGAATTTTCCAAATAGGTTGAAAAAATAAAACCACAGATCAAAGAAATTCATAGAAAACCAAAGAGAATAAATACTAAAATAAATAAATAAAACACCAGACAAAGCATATTTAAAGTATTGAAAACCAAAGATAAAGAGAAAATCTTAAAGTGAGCCAGAGGAAAAGAATATATTAGACACAGAAAAAATATACACACATGTATATACACATATATGAATTACAGCAGACTTCTCAAGAATTCACATCAGAAATTATTGCTGCCAGAAGATCACAAAGTGACTTTAAAATGCCAAAAGGAAAAAAATGTCAACCTAGAATACTCTACCTAGCATAAGGAGCTTTCAAAAATGAAAGCGAAATAAAGACTTTTTCAGACAGAGAAAAAAGAAGATAGTTCATAATAACAAACCCCCAAGACAAAATGTTAAAAGAAGTTCTACAGGAAAAATGTATATGATAAAAACTTGGATCTACACAATGGATGAGGAACACTGGAAACAGTATACCAAATGAAAGTATGTATAAAATTAATTTTCTTTCTCATTTTTAATTGCTCTAATGGCTGATTAATGCAAGCTGTATTATAATCAGCTCCTGGTGGAACTCTGTCTTAAACCTGAAATGCAGATCTTCTGTGTGGTGAGTTGTTATCCAAAGCTGAATGTTGAAAATTAAATGTTTATTCTTTGCTTTAATAGAGGCTAATGTCTGAATAATCAACAAGCGAACTGAATGACAATTATCCCCTGTCACTCATTATCAATATTTTATGAGTCCATTTATAATTATTAAAATAAAGTTATTATCTTCTTACTGCCTATGAAAAGAACTATAAGGAGGATGTTGGGGGAGGGGGAATGGAGATATAAGCAAATAATGGCTATTTCCTTGAAGCGCAAAATTCACCCTTCTTCAAACACAGATAGATTTAATTAAATTATAATGATGATCCAAAACAAAAGCCTAATATGGAATAAGATATACTTTTGATAACACGGAAGCCAACATTGACCAACTAAAGGACTTGATACTCATAGTTCATAATGCAGAAATAGATACTGCTTTTCTAATGGTGTCCGTCATTGCAATTCAGGTACAGATCTGTTACTAAAAAAGAGTTTAATAAGCAAGGTGAAAGCTATAATTCAGTACTCTCCTCAGTATTCTGCTAACAAAGAGCTGGCAGAAAGAAGGTTGAAAGCCAATAAATCTACGTCAGCAAAATGTTCGTGGGGATTCATGACAAATATAATTCTTTCCCTTCCAGTTTTACTAAAGAGCTCCACCTCTGCATCATTAAGAGGTCGGTGCATGGTTCTGACATCCAAGGTTATTGTAACCCTTGGAAAGAATGTTCTTAGTGATGAAAATTTCTAACTTGTCAAACATTGAGTTGTTTTATTTCTCAAGCAAGTTGTACTGGCAAATACATCTATGTGAGGCAATATTTATATATTCTTCTTGATCATTGCAGACAGGGAGTTTTTAACTAAGAAACAAAATATAAAACATATCACAAAATACTACACTTTGCAAAAACATGGAACTTTCAAACAGAGCCTATCCAAGGGATCATATGAGATCCCTCGAGAAAACAGAGTACTGTTAAATAGAGAGAAAAATTGCAAGTGCTATAGGCTTTATAAAATCAAGAATATGTTATAAAAAGTGCTAGTCTATACAGAAAATGGCTCAAGCTTCTTACGGAAAATGATTCAGGTTTAAACCACAATTGGCAGAAATGACTGTCTGGTCTCATAACTCTACCAAGTATAGCATTCACTTTTCTGGGTGGTTGGTTTTGCATAGTTAAAATTAGTTAGATGCTTAAATATTATGTTATTAAAATTCCCATGTGAAAAACAAGCCCTATGTAGGGTCTTAATACACAATAACTCTCTTTACAATAATTGACAAGCAAATCAAAATGGAAGTATGAGAACTTTGTGAAATAACTTCACTCTTCCAACCTTAATGTCACATGTATCATTTAACTTACTGAGTCTGAAATTTCCAGATGTCATTTTAACTTTTAGGTGTGCACCAAATTGTGAAACTTCAGGGACACCAATTTACTTAGCGAAATACAGATGGATATGCTATTTTATAGTAGTTTGTTTTGGAAGGCTGTGTGAACAATCAAACTCAGCATCTTCTCCTGCGTGTACTTTAATATAAGCTTTAATAGGCCTGAGATCATCAGGAGATGAACAGAGTAAATTGGGAAGTTGAAGAAATTGAATGTATGCTCCTCTATGCACAATAAAGGAAAATAATGAGTACTGAAGTATCATTAGGATGAGAAGCTTCTTCATCAAAAAAAGGCTAACAGACATGTTGGGGGAAAATTCACGTTGAAAATAAAATAGCAAATATAACATTCAGTAGAAAAAAATTAGCTAATTACATACTTCCATGTCTTCTTACTAGAGAGGTAAATCCTAATTTTAAAGAAATGGAAAAGTCTAGTGAATGCCAAAAGGATTTTTTCCATGCATTTTAGCTCTTTGGCATAGAATCTATATGTATTTATCCAGATGTTACGGGTTGAAATTATGGGTTTAATGGTAACTGGAAGCGCATTTGAAGTATAGAATAGTAATAAAATGAAAGTGGATGAGTATGTTTGAAAAAAAAAGAACTCTATTTCATTCTTAAAGGACTTTAGGATCATACTACGTTACAAATGTTAAAACACATAGGAGAAAAAGGTACAAACACAAAATTGCTTTTCCTCTAAAATTCACACTTGAAATATAATTACAGTAGAGTTAAATTTTCTGAAAACTGCTTTGATGCAAACTAGTTTATAGTCTCTAAAAGATACATTTTAATAATGTATCTTTAATAATAAAAAATCAGTTTCTGACTGTACTCTGGTGAGTATTCTCTCCATGTGAGGGGAGAGTGGAGGGAAGCTGTACAACATGGTGGGTGAGAGCATGCGCTCTGGATCATGCAGACCTGGGTGAAAACCCAGTTATACCATGTGTGAACTATGCAACCTTGGCGAGGTAACTGACCTCTAAGAGCCTGAATTTCCTCATCTGTAAAAGATAAGAGTATCTACCTCAAAGAATTCCTGTGAGGATTAAAGTCAGTTAATGAAGTGACTGTGATTATTAATATTACCAAGAAGTTCTGCACAGAGTTTACTCAGTTGACTTTGATTACACTGACCATCAATACTGACCACTTCTGATGCCAAGTAGGTATCAGCTGTAGGGACCTGAAATAGGGCTCCCCAAGATATGTCTTTTTGGCATCAGGATTATTTGAGGCTGATTGCTTTTGATAAATTGGGGCAGGGAAGGAGGCTCTGAGGAATGGAACTTGCCTTTTGTTAGGATACATTTACATTTGTAAGGTAAATCTCTATCTGTAAAAGGTGCCTCCCTCTCTCTACCAGGAAGAAGAAAGGAGATGACCTTCTCTCTAGAAACTCTTAATCAATGCCAAAGGCAAGGACTTAAATCTGCATTTTATTGTGCTTGTCTGGTAACCTCCTGTAACTAATTTCCCTCCCCCTCCCAACGTTGGCATTTCCTTAAGGATTAAGCATCTTTCCTTAGGCTAGGAACTGATTGCTGGGCTCACCTGTGACTGCCCAGCTCCAGACAATAGACTTGCCTCCTGCTACACCCGCCCAGATAGCAGACCACTACCTGCTGTGTCCATCAAGCACTGTGCCGACAGGACAATCTTGTGACTATTGTGGGAGGGACATTTCAATCATATGTGAAATATCCTGTTTGGGGGTATATAACCACTCTGTGCATCCCACTTCTTCGGTGCCCTTTCTTCCTTTGGGAAGAAAGGCCCCGGGCCATGGTTCCTCATAAAGCTTTGTTTAATTTTCTCTTGCTATTCTGTCTCATGTGAATTTAATTCGTTCTCTGGCCAGACAAACCCACATTGGATAGAGGAAAAGTCTTCCTCCCCCACACAGCATAGTTATAGTCTTCTTGTCTCATGAATGATACTATCTCTGATGGTATTTCAGGGCTCTGTTGACACTGACGATAGACCTATTGTCACATAGGAGCTGTCCTATGCAATTCCTTTTTCCAGAGTGCTCAAGATCATATTCCCTCACACCTCCTGACTCCCAAAGTCTCTTAATCCCTTAGTCTTTAGGAGTGTAGTGAGTATGGAAAGAAACTAACATGAGGATATTGAGAAGGTAGGTAGGGGCTAAGTTCTTGTAGATCCTCACAGATCATGTGAAGGAATTTTAATTTTATTCAAAGTGCAATGATAAGTGCATGAGAAGATCACCCTGGTTGCTGGGGGGAGCAGAGGAAACAGGACTAATGTTTATTTAACACAAATATTACAATGATACTTGTCTCTGTATATTTGGGTTGAAAACTAAAAGAAAAGGGGGAAATTTCCATCCTCCCAAAAATTCTATAGGAATTAAAATAAAACTTTTGTAAAGAAAATTAAAGTACAGATTACCTAATTCATTTCTCAAGAATTAAATTTTAGTCAGAATATATATTTGAGAAATGAGTCAATTGAATGAGCTAATAAAAATTTAATATTATTCAAATAACTTCCAAGTGATTCATGCTTCAGAACCTAATTTTATTTCTCTTACTTATTTCTCTCGTTGCTCTATTCATTATCAATATGAGGGGAAAAAAGTCATTTAAAATTATACGAGGATCACATTAATCCTTGATATTCTTTTAACGATTACATCATTCTGAAACCTGTTGTTCAGACTAAATGCACCAGTTCTCATGGAGTAATCATGAGAATAAAGCCATGATTTTGATCTCCATAGATGAAGAAATTTTTCTAAAGCAAAACTCACGGTCTCATGCTCACTATTGACTCATCTAAGCACATTTTAAAAGTTTGTTTTGATTGACAGTTGCGTTCCAGAACTTGATTATAATTCCTAGAAATCAAGAACTGGAGGGGCCTTTACAGAGGATCTGCTCCTTCACTGAAGAAGCAGAAACACAGAAGGGGAAGTGCGCCTTAACGAAAGTAAAAATAACCAGATTGAAAGTCAAATGACATAGCTTTCAGGCCCAGCGATATCATTGTCTAATTTTGAAGAATAGCTTGTTAAAACTATTTGGCTGAAAAAATAAAAGACATAGTAATACTACTAATATGGAGAAAAATAAAAGTTTATTCCCTTGAGGTTATTAAAGAATAAATGAATACATGGACGTAAGTCTAACTTTTGTTGAGAGGAAGTTCAATAGTATCTTTAGCATTTCTAAAGAATCTTATCTTCCAGTTCTCATGAATATCTCTAGAGGGATTTACTTAATTTGCATAACATGATTAACAAGTTAAATGAGAGGAAAATGCCAAGAAGAAAGTCTCTGGTGGCCAAGGAAGCAATTCCTTAGTACTCAGCAACAATGAACAAAACCCCCAATTCTATCCAGTGCAAAAGATTAGGAGGAAAAGCTCTATCTGTCTGTCTGGTAATGTCTTGTGAGGGTAGCAATTTAGGGAACAGCACAAGCAGAAACGTGAGGGAAAACAATGAGAAAGAGAGAAATAGAGAATATAAGAGAAAACAGCAATGCCACCACACAACAATCAAGAGACTTAGTCCAGTGCCCTACTCTACACACAACTGAATCCCTAGCTATATACATGCAGCACAGCACGATGATTTAAGAAAATAGTAAAACACAGTATGCATTTGGGGAATAGTTCCACCAGGAAAGGTTAAAATAAAAAAAAAAAAAGACAAATAGAGGGAACTCAAAGCTATAGAGAACATTAACTGTCTCAACGTCACTTATTCTGCAGGGTTGCTGTGTTGAGGTTTTAACTCTCCCTTTCAGTGACATAACATGAATTGTTGTGTTTATTGTAATTCAATTTTTATTCATTTAAGACTAGATTATTTCTTTACAGGTGTATTATTTAAATTCCCAAGAAAAGTAATATAATTACTCGTATTTGGTAAGTCTTCAATAATTACTTGCTCATTTTGTCTTCATTGATTCATATTGATGAAATTATATTTACTCCTACTTATTTATACTAAATCTTGAACTCATTTGTTCACATTCAATTTAAATCAAATATTGATTTTTTTGTTAAATGGAAATTATAAAAACATATTGTTAAACATACAACACATTGCTGACAACTATTGAACTCTTAAAAATGACCAGATTTATATCATTGTTGTAACGTTATGCATGAACACATTTTACTTCTAAATATTATCATTAATTTAATTTATGAAATTCACTCGTATGTCCCCAACTTAAATAAATTGGTATTAAAATGTATTGCCAGTGTTAAATTTTGGAAGTATATTATAATATCACTCAAAAAGACTCCCTTTTTTGTTTTTCTTCTTTTCCATTCTTGCTGCCAGCTCCATATTTGTCCCTCATTCTTCTCAGATTATGCAGTGATCTAAGATTATGAAGTACCCTTCATGACTACATCTTCTACCAACTTCAACTATTCCTTAGTGTTTCTGAAAAATTAATTGTTCTAAAGCATTTTTTTCATGTGTCACTTGCCTATTAAGAAACTCCATTGGCTTTCCTATAAAGTCCACATTTCTCATCCTAGCTTTTAAAGTTTCCCGCCATCTGGCCACAACTTTAGTGTTGGCTGTGTTTCAGCCACATTGAACCAAGAACTACTCCATAAAACCCCTCATGACCTGTGAATATTTGACTCCATTCTCTCCATCTGGAATGCCTCTGCTTTTCTATGTATTTCTGTGTGCTGAAATATTCAGCCTCAGTGATGAGCTAATTGCCTTCCTTACCACGACCCTGTATTTGTGTCACTCATGTTGCATTTATCACTCTATCATAGTTTTGTGAATATGTTTTATGTCTACCTCTATTTGGTAAACTACTATCTAGCAACGGTTATTTTGTTTTCTTTGCAATCCCCTGTCTGCTCAGCACTGTACCTTTCTCATAGCACACTCATTAAACATTAAACTGAAATCGTTGAACTGAAATGAGTGTGCCTTATTTTCCTCTTTCATGTTTTCCAAGCTGCCATGCTCAGAACTGAATTCTAAATGTTCTGAAGTTATGATTTGTATTCCTATGTTATTAAACCAAGATTGAAATTGTCCCTTTTTGCATTCATTCCCATTATGTTCTGCGGGATTGTCAAATGTTAAAATCTGATTCCAGTTAGAAGAAATAGATAATCTCTATAATTAGAGGTCTTGGAAAGGATAAAAACAAAACCAAACCACACTCTTATATCATTAGGAATATGAAATCTGCCTTCTGGAGTGCCAGCTAACCATGAACCAAATCACTGGGAGAATTTTTACCAATGAGCAAAATCTCTCATTCGATGGTTATATTTATTGACTGAAACAGTGATTTAAATAATAAATCAATTATTTACTTACTTCTTGGAGTTTATCTTTAATTACTTCTTGGAATTTGCTTTTATTTCCTAATACCCATTCTTCCTAAACGTCCTGCCTTCTGTGATTGAAAAAAAAATTAAAATGAATTAAGGTCTACTTTGCTCTGAAATGCTTTTAGGGATCATTGGGGTTTGAGATTTCCATGACACTCTTGAAGACAATTTTGGACATCCTGGCTTATTGCACCAGCAGATTGAGCAGCCCTGGCCTGTATCATCCAATGTTTCCAGTTTCCCCACAGGAGCACATATTGTCCATTTTATAAACATCTGGCCGGAAAGACATATGCAACCAGATCTAACAAAATTTTCAGCATCTTTAAGTCCAGATTTAATGATATGGTGAAAGGTGATGTCTGAAAAGTTTTTGGTTTGATTCACATAATCCATTAAGTCTCTGCACGTGACCTTTTTACATTTCCTACTAGCTGCTAAAACATTTGACATTTCTTATTTGTTAAGCTTAAATCATTCAAGCAATGAATTTTCCATCCAATGACAATTGTTTTTGTCTAAATACCATTTTATTAGAACCAGAATTTATCCTGCATGTTGCTGCTTTACCCAGGGAACATTTGCATAATGCTAAACATTTGTTGTCCATGTTTTTTGTTTCCACCCTTCAAATTCTTTTAGCCCTCTTCCCTCTTACTCACCAGTTGGCCTATCTGGAAAGACTTAGTTCTTTTCATCTGTTTGAATAAATCAATACCATATTTTTAACAGAACATTTCTCTTCTTCATGTATTCTTCTTTGTGTTGCCACTAACTTTTAGAAGACTTTCTGATACACATGTACACAGAATAATACTTAATATGGTTTTAAAAGGGAAATATAAAAATAGGCCTTATCACTAAATTATTCAAAGGCCAAAATGGCTTCTAACAAGTGTTCCATTATCAAGCCACACAATTAAGACAAACCTGTTCTCTATTACTTCACATGATTTGGCAGAGGGAGACTTTGAGCCATGAACTGAAGAAGAGAGAGGAAACAACCCTGAACAGATAGTTTACAGATGTGCCCACCAGATTTTTGCTAGTGTGCAGTAAAGTCTGCAGAAAATAACTTATAATTGTCCTTTGCATTTCATATGCTGATTTATATCAGCATGCTAGAGTTTCCATTGGTGTAATGAATTTTACATTAAATCTCAACTTCCCATTCTTGTTTACGATTGAAACCACCACACAGATTTATCAGTATTTATCTTGGACCATCTTACAGTTGACAGTAAACATTGGGTACACGGAATTTCATGGCAGCCTTGTATGACCTACATATTCTTGGAGAATCAGACTTGGTATGATGGCTGCCTCTCACTTTCTCCCCGAGGTAAGTTCTATATGTTTTCAAAAAGGAAAACAATGTATGCCAAAGTTATGACAGTTCACTAGTGTAATTTGTGAAATTTAAAACATAAAAGAATGTAGAAAATATTCACCATACATTATGTGAAAAAGACCCTTAACCTAAGCATATTTAATGTTAACAATATTTAAAAGTTACTTAAAAAAATATAGAGTGTATTATTTATAAAGCCTTTTATAGATTAAAAGACCTAATTAGACACAAATACATAGCAGATCTTTAATTTAATGTGAAACAAAATCCACCCACTCCAGCAAATATCCCCTCACAGCTCTGCAAGACCGCTGGCTTCATCTCCTGGTTTTAAGAACATTTTGCCATCAAAATCACTTCTCATAATTAGTATGCAACAAAAACAGATCTTTTTATTCAGAATATCCATGTTAAAGTTTATATTTATTATTTAGGGGCAGAGGTCAAAGAGAGGCATGTCTTATTCTTTATTAATCTTCGTCACATCAGTGAACTAAGAGCTTTTCATCTTTTTCCTTATTTTTAAAGACTGGCACCTGAGCTATAACAACTGTTGCCAATCTTCTTGGCTTTTTTTCTGCTTTTTCTCCCCAAATCCCCCCAGGATATAATTGCATATTTTAGTTATGGGTCCTTCTAGTTGTGGCATGTGGGACCCACCTCAACATGGCCTGATGAGTGGTGCTGTGTCCACACCCAGGATCCAAACCGGTGAAATCCTTGGCCGCTGAAGTGGAGTGCGGGAATTTAACTCAGCCATGGGGCTGCCCCGAGATTTTCATCTTTATAGCCCAGGGAACACACTGCTAAGAAAATGAGACACAACTATCTATTAATTGCTTTATTCAATAATCATTTATTAGAAGTCTTTGCACCTGGTACTAAATTAAGTGCTGGAAACACGGGGAAAAATGGCATGTACACACATGCGTGCACATGTGCCCCCCCCACCCAGCTTCTGTCCTGTGAGACTCTTAGTTTAGTCAGGAATATAGACATATGAACATATTATTATTATAAACATGGAAAGCCTTGTATAACACACTAAAGATTTTTGGATGGTATTTTAAAGAAATGCAGAGTCACAGAAAGATTTTAAGCTGGAGAGTTAAATGAAAGTTGGAAAGATGGCTTTATAGCCATCAGGAGGATGCACTGGAGTAGGAGAAAGAAGAGGTATCGCTTTCACCTTCTTATCTTTATTTCTCTTCTTTATTCTTCCTCTCAAAAGTAAAAGAAATGTAACAGAGAGAAAAGGGGATGAGGCAGCAAGGGGAGCTTCAGGGGCTGAAAGTAAAGTAGAATAATGGCAGAGGAGAGACAGCAGGAAAGAGATAACAGATAATGGGGAAATAGGAAGAGATGGGTGTCACGTTCTTGGTGCTCTCCATGTGTCTGTAGCCACATTAAGGGGACAGTGAGAGGGCACTCAGGCTACCTCACTATTACAGATTGCTAAAACATGACATGAACAGGTCAAAAATATTGTGGCTGCTAGTTAGCAAAGGTGTTCCCTTATAACTGTTAAAATGCAGGCTGAGGTGGCTTCTCCCAAAGAAGACAGTATTTTGATAAGAAATTAAAACTAAATAAAACCCTCTTTACATTCATCAACTCTGCCTCCATTACATAATGTTGATTATATCTTTAAGTAATATCAGTTTGGGAGGACAAAAAATTATTAGCTTTCCTATTGTACCACATGGTTAACTTGGCTGAGGAAGACCCATGTCTCTGTCAATCCCTGAATAGAGGGAGATATTTTGTTCTTTCTGTAGAAATGAAGAAGAGAAAGGAGAAGGCAGACAGGAGGCAGCTGTTTGGAGAAAGAAGAACATTGGCTTTAGTCCAACCACATGTAAGTAAAATGTATCTGACATACTTTAAAAAAAAAATCTTAGAAATAAAAAAATCCAGTGGGAATCAGAGAAGAAATTCAGAACCTCAAAGATGAGCTAAGAGATTTTGCTAACAGAAAGTAGCATATTAAAATAATCTAAGGAAGAATAAAAATCACTCATTGAAAAATAAGGAACGGAGAGGCCATCCCGGTGGTGCAGCAGCTAAGTTCACATGTTCTGTTTCAGCGGCCCGGGGTTCACTGGTTCACATGCCAGGTGTGGACCTATGCTCTGCTTGTCAAGCCATGCTGTGACAGGCATCCCACATATAAAGTAGAGGAAGATGGGCACAGATGTTAGCTCAGGGCCAGTCTTCCTTAGCAAAAAGAGAAGGATTGGCAGTGAATGTTAGCTCAAGGCTAATCTTTCTCAAAAAAAACCCAACAATATAAATCAAAATTGAATTCTAAAAAATATTTAAAACATAGGAGGGCAGGAAAAAGACAATAGAGAAATGAAAATCAGAGAGAACAAGTAGAAAACAAAAAATAATATGGCAGAAAAACTTAAATATTGATTGTTATATTAAATGTAAAGAGTCTTAATGAACCAATTGAAAGACAGAGACTGACAGGGTGGATTAAAAGAAAATGTGACCTGAATACACACTGCTTATAAGAAGCTCACTTTGAATAAAACAGTAGAGTCAGGTTGAAGAAAAAGGCTGCAAAAGGGTATATCAAGCAAATATTAATCAAAGTAAAGTAGGAGTGAGTATACTAATATTATGTAAAGTAGAATTTAGAGCAAAGAAAATTGCCAGAGATAGAGGCACATTACATAATGATAAAAGGGTAACTCCACCAAAAAGACATAGTGATCCTAAATGTTTACACACAGCGCAACAGAACTACAAAATAAGTGAAGCAAAAACTGAAAGAACTGAAAGGAGAAATAGATGAATCTGTAATTATTATAATTGGAGACCTCAGCATCTCTCTCTCAACAACTGATAGAGCAATTAGACAGAAAATCAGCAAGGATGTAGTAGAACTCAACACCATTAACAAGCAGATCTAATCGACATTTACAGAACACTTCACTCAACAACAGCAGAATACACATTCATTTTAAGTACTTATAGAACATACACAGTACAGACCATATCCTGGGCTGTAAAACAAAACTGGACAAATTCTTAAAAAATGAAATTATATGGAATATGTTCTCCAACCACAAAAGAATCAAGTAGAAGTCATTAATAGAAAGATAATAGGAAAATCTTCTAACACTTGGAAACTAAGCAATACCCAACTGAATAATTCACAGCTCAAAGAGGAAGTCTCAAAGGAAATCAAGAAATACATCAGACTGAATGAAAATGAAAATATAATACATCAAAAATTTGGGGACACAGCTAGAGCAGTGCTGAGAGGAAAATTTATAACAGTAAAAAGATAATAGAAAAGAGGTAAAGTCACAAATCAATGATTGAAGCTCAAGAATCTCAAAAAATAAGAGCAAAATAAACCCAAACAAAGCAAGTAGAAAGAAAGAAATAATAAAGGTAAGAGCACATTTCAATGACATTGAAAACAAACAAAAAAAGAGAAATCAGTGAAACGAAAAGTTTATTCTTCAAAAATATTAACAAAATTGGCAAATCCCCAGCAAGGTTGACAAAAAAATAAGGAGAAAAGACACAAATTACCATATCAAAAGTCAAATGAGACATCACTACAGACCCTATAAACATCATTGCGTAATAAGCGAATATTACAAACAAATCTTGACTGTATTGATGCTAATATGCTGGTCATGAATTGTTCACGGTTTTGCATTGCATTACTATTGAGGCAAACTATGTACACAGGATAACTCTATATTATTTCTTACAACTGCATATAAATCTGAAATTATCTCAATATAAGAAGTTTATTTTTAAAAACGAGCAGGTACTCATGTGCTACTGCACCCTCTTGGAGACTTTATATTTTTACCAAGTGACTCTGGAACTGTAATTGCTCATCATTCCTCTTTAAACTAAGGAAGATAAGATGTGTGTATATACTTTTATATATACACATAATTTTTACTTGGTGTACTGATATATAAATATAATTTTTATTGATATATACATAAGGTACTATTCATCCATTTAAAGTGTACAAGTCAATAGTTTTTAGTATATTCACAGAGTCGTAAAATCATCACTACAATAAATTTCAGCATATTTTCATCACTCCAAAAGGAAACTCCTTACTCGTTATCAGTCACTCCCCCAACATCCTTTGCCTCCATCCCCACCCTACCCCTACTTCAGTTTAGGCAGCTGCTAATATGCCTTCTGTTTCTACAGAATTGCCTATTCTAGATATTTCATATAAATAGAAACATACAATATGTTGTCCTTTGTGACTGGCCTCTTTCAAGTAGCACGATATTTTCATAGCACATCCCTTGGGAGATCATTATTCTGCCACAAAGATATCCACATGCTAAACCCTGAAATCTGTGAATACGTCAGGTTACACAGCAAAGGGAAACTAAAGTTGTAGACAGAATTAAGATTGCAGATCAGCTACTTTAAAATAGAGAGACTATTCTGAATTATCAAGTAAACTCAATGTAATTACAAGAGTTCTTAAAATTGGAAGATGGAAGCAGAAGAAGAGGAGGTCAGAGTGATGGGATGTGAGAAGGGACCATCCACCATTCCTGGTTTTGAAGATGAAGACAGTCATGAGCAATGCAATGTGATCCTTTTAGTGGCTGGAAAAGGCAAGAAAAAGAAAATTTCTCATCTAGAATATGTAGAAAGGAACATAGCCCCACTGACAGATTGACTTTTAGCTCAGTGAGACTTCCAAGCTACAGAGCTCTAAGATAACAAATTTGTGTTGATTTAAGCCACTAAATATGTGGTATTTTGTCACTGTAGCAATAGAAAACTATACACTTTTTAATATAGGGCTTTTAAGCTATAAATTTTCCTCTAAGCTCTACTCTAGCTCCATTCCATAGTTTTAGTATGCTTTGTTTTCATTGTCATTCACCTCAAAGTATTTTCTGATTTCCTCTGTGACTTCTTCTTTGACTCATTGGTTATTTAGGATTCTGTTGTTTAAGTTTCAAGTATTTGTGAATTTCCCAAATTTCTTTCTCTTATTGATTTCTGGTTTTATTCTATTGTGATCAGAGAACATACTGTGTATGATTTCAATCCCTTTTAGTGTATTTATTGAGGCTTGTTTTATGGTCTACCACATGGTATATCCTGGAAAAGGTTCTAAGTGTACTTGAAAAGACTGTGGATTTTGCTGTTATTGGGTGACTATAATGCTCTTGAAATTCAGGGAGAAATCAGAGAGAATCTCCTTAGACAAAGAGATGAAAAGTTGTAGGAGGTACATAAATATCAGAGAACGCATACGTTTGACTCTACTTTTTAGGAGCAATGTGATTGAGAATGCAGCCTGTGGAGAGACCATGGGGAAGTCTTGAATGACAAAATAAAGAGTGTGGAAAGTTTTTTCTAAGTTTTAAAAAGCAGTGGGTGATTTTTAAATTGGAGAACAAATGTTCAGTGCCTTATTTCAGGATGAAAAACCTTGACACTCATGTAGAAAAACTTTTAATTTGAAACTATATAGTGAGATTTACAATTTAAGTATTCCCAAAAGGAAACATATCCCTTACATATGGACTTTAAAACTAAAGGCAACTCATCAGTGTTGGCAAAATGTCCACCACTCATGTACATCTCTGGCTCCTGCTTATTGGCAACTCACTCTGTGACCTCAAAGAATGTATCTGATTTTTTTTAACCCAACCTCCTAGAAATTAGTTTGGTTGCATGGAAGTACAGAGACTTTAGCTTAGCATAGAAAAGTTATGAACAGTAGTGGGACTCAAGCAGCTATAGGTTGTGAAATCTACATATTTATTACTAACTTTTAATATTGAAAATTTTTATATCCTTTTATAAACTAGAATTATAGTTTTACAGCTACTTGCTGAGATAACATTGGTGTTACAAAAAATTAACATTCTTAGGGATCTTTCTTCATATGCTCTCTCCATATGTTATCATTTCTAGTACGATATGACTTTTTTAAAATCAGAAGCATGAAAGCGGAAGAATATTTTAAAGATGCATTTAAAAAATCTTGGATAAATTTGAGATCTTGAAGATCTATTTAGTGATGGTTAAAGTTGAAATATTTATAATGTTACTTCTTGAGCATTATAGCTCACTAACGAGCAGTTTACGATTGCATTATCAAAATAACAACAGGCACACTGCTCCTCCACTACAGTTCCGCTCTGGACACAGATGACTAAATTATGTGGAACAACTTTGCAGCCTGGTCCCTTAAATGTTGTTATGATTCGGGGTTCTGTTCCAGTCATCTCGCAATACTGCTCTGAACCTTTAGGTAATCACATTGATCTAGGAGCATAGTTGCGTAAGTAACCATCATTTTGACATCTATTTATGGATTTTATAGGCAGACTACAGCCTTGCCTATAAGATGCCACTGTTTGCAAGGAAGTGTAATTTTTATCCCAAATTCTGATTTTAATCTAATAATCAGCACCACAAGAACACAGAACCAATTGCAGGAATTGCGATTTGTATGGTACATTCCTCCATGGGATCAATAATACGCATCTTGGGAATTTGGCTTTACTAACACAGAGGTCCTTAGATGGTAAACGCTGTTATTTCCAAGAAGTTTATCTGCCCATTGTAATCAATCTGACTACAAAAATGAATAGAGGGTTAAGTCAAGGGAAAAATGCACTTCTGTGAAATCATACTTAGGTCATCAGGATAAGACAAAGGAAAAACGTCATGGAAAGTCTAAAACACATTTTCTTCACAAGTAGCCATAAAATCACAAAATAGGAAGAATATTCAGTTCAGCTTATGGGTATTATTCTTACCAGAATCTGAAAATAATTTTAGAATTGATATGCTCCTTGTGACTTTAAGTGACAAATTTAGTCATTTTTTATAATTTGAATAGCATTACAGGGAAAAGAATCAGAGCCAAAAGGAACTTTTGCAGCCCTAAGCACTGAAAAGATTATGGTTTTCCCTGCTTTAGTTTAAAATCAAAAAAGAAAACAAACCTAAATTATAAAGCAATTATAAGTCATTACAAAATGTTCTGATTTTTGCCATGGAAAATACTTCAACAGTTTTGAAATATCAAAAATCAAATTATTTCAAAAACATTTTGCTGCCCTACATTGTTGCTGCGTGCAATTCTTCTCCTTGTGGATAAGATTGATGGTCGTGCCAGGAGGTATTTTTCTGACCAGGCTGAGGGTCTTTAAATCACAATATAATACCTTTTATTTTGTTGGGGGATGGGCACACAGTTTTGCGAGTGGTATGAATGAGGCAAGTAAAAGAAAAAGAACAACCTTAGAACTTTCCCTTTGCCGCTGCTGTTATCGCAAAAACTGCTAGATGTTACTAGTCGAAATGAGAGCTAGCCAATTTAGTCACACATGAAGTCACCACAAGTCTTTTCACAGTTCTTACAATGCTCGAAATCTGTAAAAGATGAGAATTCTAACAATAAGCTTTGTTCAAATAGGCTTATGAGCCTGGGTAATGTAATTTGAAAAGCTTTGGCCATTGGATATTAAAATCCGAGGTCCTTTGTTCTCTATGCGTATCAGGTCTGGAACATGTTTTATTATGAGCAGATAATGTAACAAGAACATTCTTGGACTGAATTTGGTCAGTATTGCATTTCTAAAGCTCTTCCCTTCCTATCTTTTTGTCTTAAATTTCCTCCTCTGCCTGACAATTATACCCTATTCAAATTTGACAAACGAACCTAATATTTTTGCACTGAATCAGAAAAGAAGATTACTTCATTTTATTTTAAAATGAAGATAATTCTTCATGGGGAGATGTATGAAATTTTAATTCTCCATAGTCTATATTCATGTGTTTTCGAAACCCAATTCCTTTAGGCTGACAATGTGAAAACTAGCTATTTTTGTTACATAATTTGTCTGTACAGGAATGCACACTGAGTGAAAGCTGTCATGTAGTTGATGAAATACAGGGCGTGGGTCAGAGCATCTGAATTCCAGTCTATTTCTGTCACTTTTAGCTGAATTAATTTGTATAATAACAACCTCTCTCACCCAATTCCTTCTCTGTAAAAGACTAATAAATGCTAAAGTAACAGTAAAGTGATGATGATTTAAAAAGGCATCTTAGATTATGTCACTGAAAAATCTGAACACCCTAAACTCTGGGGGGAATTAAAGAGAAATAGAACTTGATGGTGGGAACAATGGGCTAAAAGTAAGAGATAATATTGCTGTATGTTAAGCTCAACTGCCTTAGTACAGAATAGTGTCTTCAATGAGCTGATTATAGGAAAAATACTTAAGGTTTTAGTTGACTGTTGGTTTCCTAGAATTGAACAGTGTGATTTAATTGCTTAAAAAATCAGAAAAGCTCATGTTGCATTAGCGGTCATGTCGAGAACAACAGAGGTCATTATCTCAAGAACTGAGATGTGGCCATAATCAGCACAGCAACTTTCTAAGTGGTTCGATGGTTCCCTGACTGTATTAGTGCCTCCCATTCAAATCATTCTACACAACCGCAGAATGACATTTTGAAATTTTAGCATGAATTTCTTCAGCTTAAAATCGGTTCATGGTTCTCTGTTGCCTTAAGCAAAAGTGTCCAAATGCATTAGCATGACATACACATCACCCTGGGTAAGGCTCCCCTTAATTCTCCTGGCCTTCTCCGTGCCCATTCCCTCTGCTCCTCCCTCCTTGGACACCAGTCAGGACAAACTATCTTTATCTCGGTTCTTCATATCTTTACCCGCAGTGCAGCCTCTGCCAGGATTTCCCCTTATTCTGTTGCAGTCCTCAGTCACGACTCAGTAAACTCGCAACTTGTTATCTTTCAAGATGCGACTGCATCATCATTTGCTTTAAGAACTACTTTGTGATAGTTGACCACTCCCATCTTCCTTTTTTTTAAGATGAGGTTTTACTTATTTTTATTTTTCTGTGGGAAGAACACAACGTGAGATTTATTCTCTTAGCACAAAGTGCACAACACTATATTGTTAACTATGGCACTCTGTCGCACAGTAGATCTCTAGAATTTATTCATCTAGCACAGCAGAAACTTCACACCCATTGAACAACAATTTCCCATTCCTGCACTCCCCAGACTCTTGGTAACCGCTCCTCTATTCTCTGCTTCTGTGAGTTTGACTATTTTAGATACCTCATATATGAGTAGAATCATGTATTATTTGTCCTTCTGCTATACCCTGTCCTAGTGTTTATAATGTGTACATATAAATTCTGACTACTAGTTTGCAAGCCCCTTGTAGACATCATGTCTGTCTCCTTTCTTGTATCCCTCGCATCTGGCTCATTTTCAAGCACATTCACGGTACAAAATAAATGTGTATGTGTTTTAAGATAAATGAATACATATATCAATTCTATGCAGCAACGGTGGGCAGAACCAGAGAGTATAAGTTGGGCAGAGCAAATTGTGCTGTTAATCTTTAACAATAAAACATAAATAAAAAGATTGGGGAGTCATTAGAAGTTCAATTGTAGAAGAGATTGCTTCATTGGGTGAAGGATGATATTGGATAGTATCTAAATAATAATTATGATAACGTAATGGTAATAATGACTTTATTCTAACATCACCTCTCACAACAATTGGGTGCTTGTTATGTGCCAGGCTCCATGCTGAGTGCTTTACGTCGATTATCTCATTTGCCAGCCACGATGTAAAAGGAAGCTCAGATAGATGAATTAATTTGAACCTGTTGTAACATGATTCAGTGAGTGAAGAGGAATTCAAACTTCATGTGATCTGAGTTCTGAGCTTTTGCTTTTCTACCTCCTGTACCACATACACTTCCCTGCCTCCTGCATTCCTGCGGCAGCTGACAGGCAGAACCCAGAGACCACAGTATCTCACCAGATGATTCTGTCTGGAGCCGAGACCTGGGTCAGCGTCAAGGGAACAGGAAAACTGAGAGGGCACCATGGAAATAAGACAGATTCCTGGAATCCAGAGGTCTTGGGGAAGAGAGACAGGAGCTGAGATTCAGGTTAACGAGAGACAGAAAAAGGTGGAGGCTGGCTCAGCTCCCTTCACCCTCTTCAAACAACAACAAAATTTAAGCATTTTACGTATCGATTTCAGCAACAAAGAGCTTTGCCTGCACACTTTCATCTCTTTGGTGCCACCCCCATCTCCACTCATTCTACCTACACTTTCCTGTCAAAAATTTTACTTAGAAACGAAGCTTTTCAGTTTACAGTAAAATATGAAAGTTGGAGAATCATGCTTTGATCCCAGAGTAATCCCTAAAGGTGTTCTGTTGTTAATATCTAAAATGACTTTTTTTTTTGTTGCAGAAGATAATATGATTGCTAGACTGCACTGCATCATTTCCTGGATATGTATATAATATATTCATTTTTCTACCTCTAGTTTTAGCCTGGAGGATAAATAGAAGGAATTTGAGTTTGGGGCCAAACTTTGGAAAGAGTGAGAAGGGAGTACATTAAAATCCTTGTTCATAGACCATTAGACATAATGAAAATGAATCTTCCAGATGACATTATTACAACTCCAACTGAGGCAAGGAATAATATGCCTTGGGGATTGCAGGGAAAGGCCATATAATTCCGCAAGACTCAGTCATAGATCTGATTACACAACCCTAGGAATTCCACTCTTCCTTTTGCCATCATGACACTCTTTGCCATTCCCACCTCTCCTTGAAATTACACCCATCTCAGCTCCATGATGAATTTGTCTTACCAGAGCAGTGTTATAGTAGAACTTTGTTCTTAGTATACTGCTCTTTGTTTAAAAACTTTCTTCATTTTTTTTACTCCAAATTGTATTAACATCAATTCAAACTAAATTCTGACCCATTCTGAGGTGAATGAGAGAAGGAAAATGTGATTGTTTTCTACTTTTCAATACTTTACATGGCTTATTATGAGTAATAGCTCATTTTCTGTCAAAGAACTTTTTCATTAACAAAATGTAACTCATCAAATATCAAAATGATTCTCTTCAAGCATTTGGAACAGACTACGTACAAAATTCCATTGATTTTTTTCTCTTCATGATATCCTGTGTCAGAAGTGTTATTTAATCATTATTTTGGTGGGGTGTGTGTTTATAAAGATATATTTTATATAAATACATGATTACAATATAACAATACCATAATACAGATATACTTTAAAAAACTTTTCTCTACCCTTTGTACCTCATACTTCTCAAATGATACTTTGCATCCACAGATCAGTCTTCTGCTAAATGTCATCTTTCCTATTTACTGACATAATATTTGAAAAATATATATATTACGTATATGTGTAAAAATATATATAATAACATAGAGTGAAACATTTAAAAAATATATCTGAGTTATAATCATGTTTTGGCAACCATTGATGACATGCAACATCTGATGCAAAGGAATTCAATTTGGTCTTCCTTTGGTCAGTGATCTTTGTGTCACATAATAAAGTTCTGAACTATCAATCCAAAAGCCAACATCTCACATGCTTATTCTAGTTTTCATGGCCCACAGTTCTAACTAAGACCATCAAAAGAATCATCTGTGGATGCAGATAGGGGTAAATAGGGAAATTTCAATTTTTTAAGAGAATCTCTAACTGAAAGCAAAAGGTACTCTTTGTTCTAATAGTATAATATCTGCTCTGTAAAACCTAGAATATTCTATCTGACCAAGTAACTACAGGACAGAGAGCCTCTGTTTACCCATGAGGTATCTTGGTGTGCAAATAGCAGTCTTAGCATGTACACTGCTGTGGAAAATAAAACATATATTTCAGATTTGGAGATGTGACGTGCTCCCCTTCAGATTGAACAAAAAAGCTGACGTGAAAACGGGGTCTCCCAAACTCAGGCTCTCGTTCTGGGGAGTTTCACTTTTGTTGGGATTAAAGTCATCAGAGAATGAAAGTCAAAAGTAAAGATATTCTTCGACACCTTACAGTAAGCCTGTATACTTCAGACCCATAATTCTGTCCCAGAAGGAATTCAGAACATTTTTTTCTTAAAAGATTGGCACCTAAGCTAACAACTGTTGACAATCTTTTTGTTTTTCTCTCTGTCTCCCCAAATTCCCCCGGTACATAGTTGTATATCTTAGTTGTGGGTCCTTCGAGTTGTGGCGTGTAGGATGCCTCCTCATCGTGGCCTGATGAGCAGTGCCATGTCCGCGCCCAGGATCTGAACCAGCAAAACCCTGGGGCGCCGCAGTGGAGCGCGCGAACTTAAACACTCGGCCACAGGGCCAGCCCCTCAGAACAGTTTTTATTATGTCAGGTTTTAGTGCAGAATAAAAGAAGTGGAAATCTGTGTTCAAATCTCTAAAGATAGTTCTTAAAAATGTATATTATTGGCACCTGTGATTACTTAATATATTAAACGTAAGTACATGCCTAAGAATTAATATTATTTGTATTACTTGATCCAATTATAGTTACCCAAAGATATTCTTCTGAGTGTTTTATAATATTTTACAGATTCTGAGTAATTCAAATATTAAGATTTCTCTTTGAGTTATTTCACTTAATAAACTTACTCAAGTGCCTCTGAAACATTAGGCATTCCAAGATGCCAAAAGAAAAAATATATAGCCACCCTCAAGGAACTTATAGCCTATTTAGATCAAGTACATAAAACCATATTAAAATAATTATTCACTTAAAGTAGACCTAGAGAGATAGCATAGTATTTCATTCTTTGTTTGTACCAATAAAGCTTCATAATGTTTGGTTGCTAATTGTTCCTCTTTCTTAAAGGTCCAGTTCACATTTCTGATATTTCCCCAGTCTTTAAGTATGTTTATCCATGAAGAGTTAAAAGATATGGAAATGAAATCTCAAATATGTGTAGTCCTTTAGTTCTCCTCTTGAAGACAGTGCAGTCCTTTCATTTGTAGATGACTAAGCACATGCCTGGAGTAGAGGCTGACATAAACCAGCCCTTACTTATCCCTTTAGCAACATAATTATCTACACCAAGTCATCCACAGACAGGCAACAGACCATCTTCTCTCTTTGGTCACTCTCTTTCTTCTTTCATCCTCTGGATCTTCTCTGATTAAAACGATGTGCTTTCTAAACACTGGAAGTATATTACTTTAGAAATATAATTCACAGATATTTAGAAGCTCTAATTTTATTTTCCCAACATTCTGAAATAATTCAATAATATACTTTCCTAGGTAATCCAAACATTTCTAAACCCTTTAATTTTTATCTCATGTAACTGTATCAAGTCCAGAGCCCTGTGCCATAATTCTGAAGATTACCAAGATGCATATCTTTTCTCTTGGTCACTCTTATCTCTCATTCTGAACTCCTGGCTTCCCTTTAATCACCACTGCCTCATTGCTCACTATACATGCTGGGTGCTGTCCTCTCCTTTCACCGCTTGGTCCTGAGTATTCAGAATGGTCCATGACTCATTCTGAAGACCCCAATAACACACAGCCAGTGTGTGCATTAGACTGTACTCAAGCTTTGAAGATGATGAGGAGAATCACAACACAGGAGGTGAAATCATTTAAAACTGGGTATAGATATCATGCTTCTTAAGTTTTTCAGCCATTCCCATAAAAGATAATCTTTTTGTGGCGGCCCCTCTCCTTAGGCACACACCTGTTCTGATGTCTCTAGGGCTTCAAAACTAAAAGATGCTCTCTGCTCACTATTCTTTTTCCCCATCCCACTAACCAACAACCTAGTATAAATCCACATACAACAAATCATACAAATAAAACTGAACATTCTCTAAGGTTGACACCCTTTACTTCAATACACAGGGAATTTGTGTATTTTTGATTAGCAAACATTTGGTCCTGTCCAAAATGTCCATGAGCATATTTGGTCCATACCAAATGATTTTGGACAAGACCAAATATCAAGGACCTTTTACGTTGGACCCAATTTCTCCATAGATGTTTCAGACAGGACCAAATATGATCAGATATCAAGGACCTTTTGGTGTGGACCAGATTTCTGATGGGCATTTTGAACAGGACCAAATGTCCTGCAAGGATATTTTCTTAACCTCTCCCTATAGATGGTTCACTTTCTATAACTACAAAGCCTATTAAAGAGTTTGCCTAAATAAGAGAGCAATTTTCCCCAGAAAAGAGTTTTGTCACTACATAAGTTGTGAGGAGTTGTACAGACAGTGCTCTGCAGTTTATTAAATAGCATTTTTTTCCCTCCTCCTTTGACATAACGTAGCATTTCTTTGTTTTCGCAATCTGTCTAACTTTCTACCCAGAGAAATATACCTCCAAATAGCATTTCTAAGAAATGGTAATCCTGTTCTCTGGAAGAGGACAGTAGCAAGCAAATCATCTGAAACAAAAATGAGTCATTTGGAAGAGGCAGACTGGCCTGGCTGGGAGAAGGTGCTTAAACAACACACAAGGGAAACTCAGACTTCATACTGGACTCAGGGCTTTGAGCACTTGTGTCTTTCGAACTAAGCTAACAAATATATGAATATATACAGGTTCATTAATCTTTTATCTTTGAGTCAACAGTTGAAAGTAAGTCCTTGGCCATGGTCTATCTGCTTTGGTCTCTGCATGCCAACCACACCTTCCAACATTTCCGAGCCAAGGTTATCTCCATACCAAAAGGCAATACCTCCTACTCAGAGCTGCATCGCTAAAGCTACTCTAGGCTCCAGAATTCTCTCTTCCATTGCCCTGCTTCCCTACATCCTTCCAGTTCTCCTTCTTGCCTCTTTCCATTTCTCCCAGGAAAGTTGTCTCCTCTCTCTTAGTTTCCTAACGCATGCTCTTAAATTGGAGGAAAGGAAGCATATAGATAAAGGAGGACAAGAGGGAAGCCTGCAATGCCCATTGTCCTTTTTCTCCCCTAAGATGGACATTTTTACCGTACTTTACAGTATTTTCCCAGCTCCAATGGGTTTGCTGTTTTCATGACAACTTTGTAAAATTGCATTCCTAAGGTAGTTCATCACTGTTTTTATTGTATGCTCTTGAGGCTTTCCAGAACTTTTAACCAAGGAAGCTTCAGTAAATGGAATTAGCGTTTGGGCCCTACAAAGAGTCAGACACAAAAATAGTGGTAGTCACTTGGTCAACAATATTTATTCAATACTTAGCCATCTGAACCTAGAAGATAAAGGACAGACCTTTAACTATTCACAACACAGTCAGGAAAACTGGGCTTGTAGTAGGCTTTTTGGTCCTTGTTACTTGCAGAAACACTGAGTTCTCAAAGGAGAACTCTATACTGAATTCAACTGATTGACACACAAAGTATGCATAATGTAAACATTTAATTACATAATGACATAGTCCTCATCGTGAACCCGTGCCCCCGTCCTTCACATGCAAGCAGCTCTGCATCTAGACAGCATTGTCCACATTATGAAAGGCAGAATTACAGCTCCTTTTTTTCTTAAAGAAGTTAATAAAGTAATAAAAGTAGATAAATCTGACTTATAGTTTGGAGATCATTGCAGAGATAACTCAATTTCTGCAACCTTTAGAATGTAGGATTTATGTCCTTATGACTTTTCTGAAAGATACTGACTGAGTTTTTTTTTTTTTCTGAGAAGCTACGTGGCATAACTTCATCCTCAGATTCACTTCTGCCCTTGGACTCTTTCTCACCCTTCTCCTCCTTAGGGAGAGATAGAAAGAAAAAAAGTGTTGTTTCAGCCAATTGGCTTTATTAAAGCTTTCTCATTTACGAGGCATGAGAATCTGTTTATGAATCTGCTTCTTTTCTGACTGGCAGCGAGAAGTACAATTATTCCTTAATTAGAACCTTCTGGGTCCCATCATATTGTTTAACCCACTTCAATCCAAGTGCAAGCTGGTGACATGGGTCAACTGACAATTTTATTTAATTTTCAGGCTATGTAGGGTTAACTAAACACCAGCCACCAATGATTCACTGAGTTATTTTCTTTGTTGATTATCAGAGCAGGGAGAGGGTAGTAATGGAGGGAGTTTACTGGAAATCACAGCACTCTTGGTCGTGAGATTGATCCTGGCAAGATTTATCTGTATGGGACCGAGAAAATCCCTTAAGAGAACTGGAATTTGATTTTCTTATCTGCAAAAATATAATTTTTAAGATTGTCTCCACATCTCAGATTCCATAATTCTAATCAACACATAGAAAGAAACTGAAAGACAGAGATATACACGTTATTTGATTATTGCACGATTTTGTGGATGCGAAAAGCCCATATTTAGTTAACACTTTATCAGTAAAGTTTTACTTTCATGACATTTTAATAAAAATGTTTGCTAACATTACCAAGGGATTTCCTAGCTGAAATATAGTCAAGAGATATCTCTGAAGACCATTTCTCTTCTTGTCCCAATTCCATCTCTTTGATCTAATGCAACTAACTGAAAATATCAATGTCAGTGACAAATAGAAAAAAATACAATGAATCACACCTCATTGGAAAACCACACGATTGCCTCCCTTCCCTGCTGTTTGGCTGTAAACAAAATCCAAGAGCAATATCTTGTATTTTTCTTTGTGTTAGTTCCTGTTCGTGTGTGGAGAACCTCGCACAGTGACTCACATTACTGACACACAGCCAGCACAGCTGGATAGGCACAGAATACATTTCCCAAGAACAGGGACAAAGAAAGAAAGATGAGGAGAAACGTTTGTTTACTTATTTTAAAAATCTATATAGCTTACTGCTACAAAAGTAAGAAACAAATTTTTCTAATAAAACAGCTTAAAGGAAAAACAAATGGTTTGAGGCTAATTAAAAATTACTTTAATAACTGTTAATATGCATTATATTCCTTCAAGGTAGCAATTTCCTCTGGAAACCTCACTCTCTCCCACTGAAAAGAAGTAGCAATTTATGATTATCACCAGAGTAAAACTCTGGTGACAATTTGGAGGTATAAATAATAAAATAAAAATACTCCACAATAATTTTGGAGCTTTTTTGAAAGGAAAACAGGAATAGCAATAGGATTATACATACACAAGAAGAAAAAGATATCGTGTAACCTCTTCAGAGGTCTGACAAATGAATCCAGAAATATCTGCATTGTAGCTTTGAAAGGGTGAGTTGGTTGATACAGAACAATGTCAAAGATGACACATTTTCACAGAATTGTCCGTGGATAACATTTCCCAGTGCAGTAAGTGTAAATGACATTGTCACCCGTTGTGTCTTCTGTCCATGCTGTATAGAAAGTTGAACGAAGTTGCTGGCTGGATAGTTAAATTAAAAGTAAAGTTTTTAGTATATGGGATAGCCCGCAACATACCTCCTCTCACTAATAAGAAAAGGCCTACAGTTGTAAGAGGAAAGATCACTTCTTTAGACCGTGCTAATAAAGAAGCCTTCTCTGGACTAAATACCTTATGATTGAGAAATGAGTGCCTTGGCAAACACGCCATCTTGACAACATTCAGTGATCTTCTCATTCTGGCAATGGAAACCATGTCAGAGTGCTCAGTCCAGCTATATTCACTTTCATGTTGAGAAATTCAATAAATAGTGATGCATTTGCAGTGAGGTGAAAATACATATTATCTTAACAATTAATGCAGAACTTCTCTTAAGGAGGATGCTGTGTTTGTTGGGGGAAAATATCTTGGAAGGCATTGAGAGGTGGAAAGTGAGACCTTGAGGGCCAGAGAAACTTGGCTGTGACAAAAGACAGAACTAAAGTGCTTTGTACTAGGAATGAACAAGTAACTGGGGATGAGAGAAAGAAGAAAAACAAGAATCATAGGCAAAAGAAGACGTTGGCTGCATGATTAGAATCTGTAGCCCAATATTTGGAATGAGGGAGAGAACTTTAGGAAGATCAACATCTAACACTGCATTAAAAAAAATTTTTTTATTGTGGTAAAATACACATAACACAAAGTTTGCCATCTTAACCATTTTTAAGTGTACAATTCAGCGGTATTAGATGTAATCCCAATATCATGCAAACCTCACCACCATCCATGTCCATAACTCTTTTATCTTGTATAACCTCCCCAAATTAATCTATACCTTCAGTGCCATACTAATCAAGATTTCAGCAGGACTTTTTCAGTGGAAGTTGAAAAGCTGACTCTAAAGATTGTGTGTAAAATCAAAGGAAGTGTAATAGCCAAACAATCTTGAAACTAAGACCAAATTAGTAGGGCTTACATTCTCAATGGGGGAAAAAATTCTATTCAACAAATGGTAATGTAATCATGTTCATCCATGTGAAAACTAAATGAATGCCAAGTCCTACTTTATACAAAAATTATTCTGAAAATGCAGTAGAAATAAAAATGAAACTGAGGACCGGCCCAGTAGCATAGTGGTTAAGTTCTCACACTCTGCTTTGGCGACCTGGGGTTTGTGCATTTGGATCCAGGGTACGGACCTAGACATTGCTCATCAAGCCATGCTGTGGTGGCATCACACATACAAAATAGAGAAAGATCGGCACAGACGTTACCTCAGGGATAATCTTCCCCAAGCAAAATGAGGAAGATTGGCAATGGATGTTAGCTCAGGGTCAACCTTCCTCACAAAAAAAAAAGAAAGAAACTGAAAAACGAAAGAAAACATGAGAATTGTTTAGGATAGGTAAAGATGTCTTACACAGGATACAATAAGAGATAGCAATAGAAAGAAATCAACAAATTAGACTGCCTAAAAATTAAATACAGGTATTTAATCAAAGACATTTTTAAGAAAATGAACAAGGAGGACAGACAATAGGAGAAAATAATCTCTGAACATATATAGAACAGAGTATTGTATCCAGAAGATACAAAAAACATGTACAGCACAATAATAAAAATACAGACAAAAAGTGTTAAGGACTTGAATAAACACATTATAAAAGAAGATGTAGTAATTGCCAATAAGTATTAGTAATTATTCATTAGTTATCAAAGAACTTCAAATTAAAACCGCAATTAGATTACAATTTTGTGTTCACCAAAATGGCTAAACTTCAAAAGACCAACAATATCAAATGCTGCTGAGGAGCTGGAATAACTGGATCTGTCACACATTTCTTCTGGAAGCCTAAAATGGTACAACCGTTTGGAAAATCAGATGTTGTGTTTCCTCTGAAATCAAATATACACTTACCCAATGGCCAGAAATGCCAGTTAGGTGATTACCTAGGAGTACAGATGACTTTTTCTCTTTTACATATGATTAAATCAAGGTTTGGAAAAGTTAAATGGCTTGCCAAGACCACACAGCCAGCCGTTACTATGACTAGGTCTTGAACTCAAGTATCTTCTTCTGCATCTCATCCTTTTCCTATCTCATTATTTGGCTGGAGTTCATACTGATATTGCTATACCAGTCTTTGAGGAAGCTCACCACTACATTTCAAAAATCTGAATACCCAAAGTATAGAAATTAGTAGGTAATTAATTGCTTTAATAAGCAATTTTTAGAAGGTTATTTTAAATTACATGGTCCTCTACCTTATTTAGAAATACTTAGTTTACACTTATTTTGTAACATTTGATTATTGGAAAGGTGTCTATTTTAAGTGTTTAATGATATAAATATTTATTTGATTTAGGAGGTTAAAAAAATGTGCTTGTTCTTTAAAGATTTCTCAGGAAAACATGAAATCCTTGCTTTTGGAAACAGGCCTACAGTTATAAGCAATTATTCAAGGTAAATAAACTTTCAGTAAAAGTTGTTTCCTTTTCTTCCCCCCTACCCCAATCCCTGGCATTAGTCAACTGTCATTATTCAGAACTCGGTTCCTGCAGCATCTGCTATGGAAGTCTTTCTCATACTCCCTCATGGACTGGTTTGACTTATGTACTCTGCTGAGAATTTCTATAGCATCCTGAGCCAGCGCACATTTAAGTTAAATGAGTGGGCTGTGGAGATATTTCCCCAAGCTTCGATTCCAAGCTCTACCGCTTATTTGCTGTGTACTTTGGCAAGTTGCCTAAACAGTTTGTTCCTCGGTTTCATCTGTACCTACTATATGGGATTGCTGCGAGGACTGAATGAGCTAATGATTGAAAAGCATTTGGAGCACTGCCTTTCCCAAAGTAAGCACTCAAAAAATATTGGCTATGATTATCATGATCCCAGGCTAAGCACAGAGTATTACAACATTCACTACCCTTGTCTGTCCCCCGAGTTGCCTCTTTGGAGTTCAAATAGTTGGCCTGCAATCCCTTCTTTCCCATTGCAGGGAGAGGAGGAACGCAGTTGAAGGTGAAAAGAAGACAAGTTACCCAGTCTTGTTGCCTTACACATTAGACTTCTGGATAAATAGACTAATAATATTTACTAGGAAGAAGAAACCTTATCTTCTCAATACCTTATCCAGATTCCCCTATTATTGATAGTAAGTAAACCCAGACTCTATGAGGTGTAGATCCTTAGAGAATGTCACATAAGCTATACAACTTTCTGGGAATATAAAAAAAGATGTTTCATCACTTAAATAACATAAATGCTCCTCATCATATGAAGAACCCTGCCACACCTCACTTGGAGCCCTCATCCATTGTTCTGGACCAGAGAAGTCAGGTCCAGGGTAGAAAGGAAGGACATGGGAAGCTCATGATATGTCCCAAACCTATCCCTGCCTTGTTCTTGCCCCCTTTTTTTTTTTTTGATAGCCTATACATCTGAAATTATTAGGACTTCTCTTTCCTGCAGGTCTGATTGGACAATCCATCCCTGTACTTACTCAGTGTTGAGACTTTGTCTCTGATCTCCAAGACCGTTAATTTCCCTCACCCAGAACTCAGAGTAGATACTGAAATACGTCTGAGGGAATAAAGGAATGCATTTTTTTCTCCCTTATTGCCTTCAGCTGTAGACAGTTCTTTTGCATATACTCAGGACACACATTTTTTTTCTTGTATATCTCAATGAGGAAGAAAATCTCTGCAGTTTTAGCCACTGCCTGATAAACGATCACTGATCTTATAGCAGAGATCATAGATCCATCAAAGGTTCATAAATCGCACATTGCCATTCTGTGAAACACAGTCATCTCTGTTTCTTGTTTCTGTATATATATGATTTTATCTAAAGGTGGAAGTTGCTCTGTTTGTTTACAGACTATTATACTATTTTTAGAAACTTAACTTCTACCACTGTCTCCTGTCAGCCGGGTAATTCTCTCTGTGTCCCAGCAGAAGGTTTTGGACCACCTTGGATGTGTATGCCACATTCATTAAGGACTGAGCACTAGTTAATTGACCTGAAACTTATTCTCATTTGGAAAAGTAGTTAGATCAAAGTTTATCGGAGTAATTATGGGAATAAATGTATAATTTTACACCTCTATTTATTTCATAAATAAGGTTTCTATTTTTAAAAGATCTTTAATACTTATTGAAGCAGAGTGGAGTACTGATAGATAGATAAACATGATAGAGAGATAGAGATAGATAGGTAGATGAAAGATAGATACATACACACATATGGGGCTAATACAATGACCACAAAAAGTGTTACCTTGGTTTTACAGAAAGACTAAAAACTAATAGAATGTTTTCCATCTTCATTTAATTATTGTTTATTATTTAATAAAACTCAAGAATATCATTTCCTTGAATAATTTTTCTTTCTAGCTAATTTTAAGGAGGAATGAGAGGGGATACTAATAAATGAGAAGGGATATTTAAAAATGGAGGAGGGCAAATTTACATACATCTTTGTTTTTAGGGTATTAACAGTACTTAAGTTTGAATTGTAGAAAATGGCAAAATAAAACAAAACAAAATATCTAGCACATCGTTTACCTACCTGCCATATTTTAAGACAAAACATTTTGCACTTCCTCACCACATTTTTTTTAGCTTTAACACTCTATTTGTTCATTGATACTTGCAATTAATTGCTTTCAAAAGATGGACTGGGGGCCCAGCCCTGTGGTGTAGTGGTTGAGTTCATGTTCTCTGCTTTAGAAGCCCAGGGTTCATGGGTTCCCATCCCAGATGAGGATCTATGCACCGCTCACCAAGCCACGCTGTGGCTGTGCCCCACATACAAAATAGAGGAAGACTGGCATGGATGTTAGCTCAGGGACAATCTTCTTCACCAAAACAATAAATAAATAAATAAATAAATAAATAAATAAATAAATAAAAGATAGAAACTAGTGCCAACAGGATCTTAAAAGTCATATAGCATCCACTAGCCTATGTCATTTTGGTTTCCTCTATGTCATTAACAGCCCATTAAAGAACCCGAACATTCTTTCTTTTTGGCTTTCTAATCTGTCTCCTGCCTCCTACACAGTTCTTGTCTGGCCTATCTACATTGTTTACTACTGTATAGTGTTTCTAAAGATTCTGAAGAAATGTCTTTCACCAGGTAGTTATTGAGGTTTCAAATTTACCAAACTGTAGTAGCAATTAATACTCCACCATTAAGAAACTTAACATAATTAACGTGGTGTTTTAATAAAGGTTTATTATAGGCTTTTTATTTCTGTTGGTTAAAAAGGACCAAGAATTTCATTCCATTTTATAGGAAACAACCTTGAAATGTCACCTTGAACATGATAATTTAAAAAGAAACTAACTAGGGTAATACACTGGGGGTTCGTAATAACAAAGCTTTTAATTAATGAGTTTCATTCTTTAATTTATCCATTCAACAAAACTTTATTTAATACAAAGTAGGCAGTTCATTATATGGCAGCTGGAGGACTTTCATTACTGGGCTGGCTAGAGAGACATTCCAGCTCTCTGTTACACAAAATATCGTCTCACAACTACTACTCAAAGGATAGCATCACATTCACACCTCATTATAGGAACATACTAGATTGGAAATTATTTCCTCAGAGAAGAAATGTTGTATGTACATCTCTTTATTTCCATCATATGGATATAAAAATCTGCAGTATTTCTGCTAAAGGAAAAGGTGAGCTCAGGCATTAAGCTGTCCGTATGGTTAATACATATGGATAGTTAAACCCAATGTGTTCTTTTGCAACACGTGCTTCCGTAAGATGAATGAGAACATGTGCAATTCGTAAATGGAGGGTGATGTCAGTATAATACGAATTCGTGCAGGTCCCTATGCAATTTTTCCTAGCACATTAATTTGTATGCCATCATGGAATTGCAGTTGAATGCAAAGTACACTAGAACAGTAAAATGCGCCAGACCACAGAGGGATACAGTGTTGTCCAGGAAAGATATTCATTCGTTATTCTTTCTCTTGGCTCAGTTTGATCACGTGCTCAGGTTTTGAAGTGCTTTTTGTGAAGTTCTGTCTGCTTATTTACACTTTCCCCTTATCTTCATACCTCAGCAGGTTCAAGCCTTTCTTATACCAACTTATATCCAACCACCATCATCTTTTTAAAAAGAGAAAATAATATTATCATTTTTCTTTACTCATTAGTAATTTTAAAATCTTCAAAACTGTGCTAGTATTTTAAATAGAAAAGCTAATTTTTTTACTGCTATAGATACAAATTTCAGTAAGTTTTGAGCTTTTTTCACAATTCTATTTTTCTCATAAGCCCACTTATAAATAGTGTTCAATATTGTTCAAAGCAAGACGTTTAACAGTCGCATATACTGTGTTAGATCTGAAATAGCTCTGCTGTATAATATTGTAAAAACTGCCATTAAGTAAATAAAATGTAAAAATTTCTGAGAATACTGAGATGTTAGTAATGTACATTAGTCATTTACCATTAGTCAAGTAACATTGTCAGTTTGGATGCTGTCTTATTCACCATTTCATCCCCAGTGCCTAGCACATAGCAGCCATTCGATAAGTATACGATGAGTAAATGAATTAAGACATTCTCTACCAGACTGATCCTGAGAAAGATGACTTTTAACTCTTCAGATCAGTTCCTGTGCTTCCTTATAAGATTTCTAGACATTGCCTCAGTTCCTTGACTTATAAGCCATACGCTTCTTCAGCTATATCCTGGCTCTTCCTTATAGTAAGTTTGTCCAATAAACTCTAAAGGAACAAGTTGTGTCTTTGTTCATCTAAGAAGCACCATTATCCAAGTTCAATGCTCTTTCATAGGTGCCCTTGAAGATAGCTGTAGCATAATGGCGAATGATACAGGTTGTGGAATCAGACTTTCTGGATTTGAACCCTGGCTCTATCCCTTGCTAGTTGAACAAAATGCTCAAAGTCTCAACTTAGATCCCTTATCTATAGAACTGGAATAAAGTCTTACTTATACCAGAGGACTTTATGTGAAAAGTGAGTTGATACACAAGAACTGCTCACCACTAAGCCTAACACATAGTAAGTGATCCTTAAATATGTGATATGACTGTGTGTTGTCCTAACAACATGCTTATCTTTGTTCCTGATACCATTTTCCCTTTTCTTGTTATCCAAGGAAGCTCCCCAGGTACCTCTCCCTCAGGGACTTCTTACTCCCAGACACCTGGACACTTAATCCCTGCAAGTTATTGATGGAAAATAAACACATCAGCTAACAATAACTTAATATGTGATTGGTCTTATTTTCAATTTAAAAGTTAACACCTAGAGATATTCTCAAGATAGTCCCATGTTCACTCACAACCAGGAATAAATAAAGAAGATCTTGGTATGCAGCCTCTAAAAAGTTGCTAATCTCCTTCAACTGTTTAAATCTAGAGTACATACCACTTTTAATTATATTCAGAAACATTCCCTCTTCTCCCACACATTTTATTTAAATGATGTATCTTTTTAATTTGAATTACTCTTCATGCATGTGCTGATCCACATCTGTCACTGACAATAAATTATTAATAAACAGTGAGTCAGGATATAGCAGCTCCTTGGTCAGTGGTTTCATCCATGTGTTTGCAATGTGCTAGGTCACGCCATTTGCAGGATGTTTGTATATTCACTGGGGAGCCATGAACAATGGAACTGTTGGAAATATCTGGCTTCATGTTGTACTATAGAAAATGGAAAATTCTGAGGACAGCTGTGTAATATAAGCAACAGTTGGAGCAACTATGTCCTAGAAAAACAGGAGCCTTGGGCATCTTGTTATCAACCACCTAAAATAAATGCAATGACTTTTCCCAAGTCAAATAAAGCTTATTTTCATAAGATTTAGAATAAATTTTACAGTATAATTGATGCACACACAATATTTTTTTACTTATATTTTGTAAAAGTAATATACTATATACTATACAGTATATTTTGCATACTCATCTTACTTATTGCCAAAATGTATAGTGAAAATTGACATTAAAAAAAAAAACAAAGGAACATTGACTTCCAGATTTTGTTCTCTAATCACTATTTTCTACTCAAACAAATTAGGGTTCTTTGGGGGAAATGTTGATTACAGATCTCGGGCAGGAAAGATTAACTAATGGTTCAGGCTAAGTTGAGTCTGGGATATCTTTCTACTGAATGCAAGAAAACTATCAAATATTAGTGGGAGTCATGTCAGAATGAAATAGGTACCAATTTGAAGGGATTCCTACTGTCCAAATATGAGACAATTGAACATCACAAAGAATATTTATTTAAATAATTGGAGCATGTAAATACATAAAAATCTGGAAATTCATACTGATGTTTTAAAAACTTGTATATTTCTAAAGCTTGCTGTGGCCTCAACTTGTCCTTTTGGTTTTCTTTTTATTCCCCCCAGCTTTTCTCTTGTTTTTCCTTTGCTGGGAAATATTTGCCCTGAGCTAACATCTGCTGCCAATCTTCCTCTCTCTTCCTTTTTTTCCTCCCCAAAGCCCCAGTACATAGTTGTATATATTCCAGCTCTAGGTCTGTCTAGCAGCTCTTTGACATGAGCTGCCGCCACAGCATGGCTACTGACAGACAAGTGGTGTGGTTCTCCTCCCATGAATCGAACCTGTGCCTCTGAAGCCGACTGAGCCAAACTTTAACCACTAGGCCATTAGGGCTGGCTCCCAACTCATTGTTTTGAACATTGATGAATAAAGGAAAAGACTAGAGTATCTATTCTATCTTTCTTTTGTGGGCTATATATTTCAGCCTAACCAAATAGCTAATGGGGGAAAGTTTGTTTTTTTTTAACAGAAGAATCACAGTTAATGAAAGGAGAAGAAATTGACAAGAAATGTTCACATATTGAGGTATATGGGGAAGCTATTCTGGTTTAAAACTGAGTCGGTTTGGACTAAAGAGGTCTGACTTACAGCCTGTCAAATATACATTGTACGTCTGCTTTACTCATTAAAGTAAAAGAATGCACTCTTTGAAGATAAGAATGCATACTTCCCTTCCTACAAGCCAGTATCAGTAACACCTGCCAGTATTGGTAATGCCTATATCAGTTCTCCTGAAGATAAGTTCCATTTCCTGGACATCAGGGTCATGTCAATTTGCTAGTTTGCAACTGAATATCTCTTTGAAACTTTGATAAATATGTATCCTGGGTGTGTTTGATGCATATTCTTTGTTCTAAAAAGGTATAAAACTGTACTAAAAACCATGTTTCTTTGGAACACTTTCTTCTTTTGTGGAGACTGCCTTCCCAGGTTACAATCCTCAGCTTGGGTCAGGTAAAACTCACCTTCTCTGTCCTATCTATAGAATGGTTTTTGGTAAATTGCATCAACAAAATGATAGCATTAAAAGGCTATCATTTAAAAACACCAAGGGAAATAATGGATATATACCCCAATAATCAATGGCTGCTAAAACCATTAGGAGACTAGTTGAAGGGAAATGCTAATAGAGTTAGGCTGACTTCACCTGAACCCACTGATAAATCTCAGCATCATTAAAAGTGAATATCCAGACATTTAGTGCTTCCCAGTGTGAAACAATAAGAAATAAGCAGCACTCCATGTGAAATATTCTTGCTAAAAATTTGTACCTGAATATAGTCAAGCCTCTGATAGCAGTTTACAGGAAATACAGGGGAGAGAGGATCATGTCAAATGACTCCATGAAGATAAAATCATCTAAATTAAGAATCAGAAGCATTGTTGGAAACTAATATCCCATTTTCTACACATAAAGGGCACAAAAGATGAGAGAGGGTTATTATAAATTTAAACACCCAAGATACATCAAAGGAAATGTGTACATCCTGTTTGGATCCTGATTTGGACAAATTAATTGCAAAAAAAAAACCCCATGTTTTTATATCATTGGGGAAAACAGGATTAGCTTTAGATAAATTAAATTATTTTTGTTTATTTTGTTGGATGTGATAATAATATTGTGGTTATGTTTCGTAAACATCCTTATCTACTAGAAATATATACTTATGTATTTACAGTTGAAATTCTATGATATGTGGGATTTGCTTTTTAATACTCCATGAAAAAATCTGAGTGATAAATGAAACAAAAAGTTCAAAATATTGGTAAGTATTGGAGTGATGGGTTATGGATTTAATTATATAATTGTTTATACTTTCTAAATGTTTGGAAAATTTTTATAACATAAAGTTAAAAGAATAAAGGAAAACAATTAGGTAATAGGACATCATTGGTTCAGTACAGAGTGCCCAGAAATAAATATCACTGTATTTGAAAATTTTAGTGACTGTGAAATATGATAGGTGAGATAAATGTAAAAGATGCTGGTTTTAACTTTAGAAATAGCATGAGAATTCTGGCACCTAAAAGAAAATATTGAAGCCGTTATGAGAATGCATAATATCAATACATAAAGCAATAAGAGATTTAACGAACACTCTTAGAACTCTAAGGCATGATTCACCGACAAGCCTAGTAGTAGTAGCTGATTGGTTTCCAATCAGCTGTAAACATTCACCATCTCCCCTGAGGAATCCGTTAGATTTGGGCAGTGTGACTGGGGAGAAAGTCATGGAATATGTCATTTTTCCCCCGTGTGGAGACATACAGTGAAAGTAAGGATGCACACAATGGAACAGAATTGAAAGCCCAGAGATAAAACCACACATCTATGGACAGCTAATCTTCGACAAAGGAGCAGAGGGCCTACAATGGAGAAAAGAAAGTCTCTTCAACAAATGGTGCTGGGAAAACTGGACAGCCACATGCAAAAGATTGAAAATTGACCATTCTTTTTCACCACACACCAAAATAAACTCAAAATGGATCAAAGACCTAAAGATTAGGCCTGAGACAATAAGTCTTTTGGAAGAGAATATAGGCAGTACACTCTTTGACATCAGTTTCAAAAGAATCTTTTCGGACACTGTAACTCCTCAGTTGAGGGAAACAATAGAAAGAATAAACAAATGGGACTTCATCAGACTAAAGAGCTTCTTCAAGGCAAGGGAAAACAGAATTGAAACAAAAAAACAGCTCACTAATTGGGAAAAAATATTTACAAGCCACTTATCCGACAAAGGGTTAATCTCCATAATATACAAAGAACTCACACTGCTTAACAACAAAAAAACAAACAACCCGATCAAAAAATGGGCAGAGGACATGAACAGACATTTCTCAAAAGAAGATATGAATATGGCCAATAGACACATGAAAAGATGTTCATCATCGCTAATCATCAGGGAAATGCAAATCAAAACTACACTAAGATATCACCTTACCCCCGTTAGATTGGCAAAAACATCCAAAACCAAGAACGACAAATGTTGGAGAGGTTGTGGAGAAAGAGGAACCCTCATACACTGTTGGTGGGAATGCAAACTGGTACAGCCACTATGGAAAACAGTATGGAGATTTCTCAAAAAGTTAAAAATAGAAATACCCTATGACCCAGCCATCCCATTACTGGGTATCTATCCTAAGAACCTGATATCAGATATCTCAAGAGTCCGTTGCACCCCTATGTTCATCGCAGCATTATTTACAATAGCCAAGACGTGGAACCAGCCTACATGCCCAGAAACTGATGATTGGATAAAGAAGATGTGGTATATATACACAATGGAATACTACTCAGCCATAAAAAAAGACGAAATTGGCCCATTCACACAACGTGGATGGACCTCGAGGGCATTATGTTAAGTGAAATAAGTCAGTCAGAGAAAGACGAACTCTATATGACTCCACTCATAGGTGGAAATTAGTATATTGAGAAGGAGATCTGATCGGTGGTTACCAGGGAAAAGGGGGGGTGGGGGGAGGGTACGGAGGGGGAAGTGGTGTACCCACAATATGACTAACAAAAATGTACAACTGAAATCTCAAAAGGTTGTAATCTATCATAACATTAATAAAAAAAAAATAAAAAAAAATAAAAAAAGAAAGTAAGGATGCACAGTTAAAGCAGTCCAATTTCAGAGTTGTGGAAGAAGGACCTGGATCTCTGGGATAGATTCTCAGTGAGGTTTAGGAGAAAGAGTCAGAATGGTAGAATTCTTTCCTGGCTAGATGCCTTGGCAAATTTGAGGAGAGAACAAAAATTTGTAAGAGCAAATGACTAGACACAACCTAAATATCCACAAATAAAAATGGGGGAATATTTGGGCCAGCCCTATGGTGTAGTGGTTAAGTCCAGTGTGCTCTGCTTCAGCAGCCTGGGTGTGTGGATTTGGATCCCAGGTGCAAACCTACACCACTCATGAAGCTATGCTGTGGCAGCGACCTGCATACAAAACAGACGAACATTGGCACAGATGTTAGCTCAGGACTCATCTTCTTCATGCAAAAAAAGAGGAAGATTGGCAATGGACATTAGCTCAAACTAAATCTTCCTCACCAAAAAAAAAGAATGGGGGAACATTAATATGTATAGGTGCTAGCTAGATAGACTCACATACATATGCTTATGTACTTAAAAAAGATGGATGGATAGAACATAATGAAAATACTATCCATAGAAGGATGAAGAAAAAAAGAGATCAGACAGGGAAGTTGCTATTCTCTGGACTTAGTTTTATAATTTTGACTTTGGAACTACATGAATGTGCTACATAATTGTAAAACAAAATAAAACCAAAACAAAAAGGAGATATCTAGACATTTTTTTAAATAAGAAAAAATAAACAGGAAAAGAATTATTTCTAGTGACTTTAAAACACAGGAATTTGACTCCGGAATATAGTCTATGAATGGAAATACTTGAACTGTATCTGGCAAATACCTTTGCAATATGATTATTGTTTTAAACTATATGTATGTGTATATATATATATGTACATACATGAATATAGGTATATAATAAAGAAAGTAAATGATGATAAACTCTTTAGGAATAAAGATTTTCCAAGTAAGAATAAAGAGAAGATATATAAAATTAAAAAAAGTTAAGTGACTGCTCTGGTCTAAATGTTTGTGTCCCCCCAAATTCATATGTTGAAATCCTAACGCCCAATGCAATGGTGTTAGCAGACAGAACCTTTGGGAGGTCATTAGGTCGTGAGCTCAGAACTCTCTTCAGTGAGATTAACGTCCTCATAAAGGAGTCCTGAGAGAGCGCCCGAGCTCCTTTTGCTACATGGAGACACAGTGAGAAGTCAGCAGTCTGCAAACCAGAGGAGGCCTTCACCAGAACCATGCCGGCACTCTGACCTTGGACTTCCAGATTCAAGAACTGTGAGAAATAAATTTCTCTGTATAAGCCACCCAGTCTGTGGTATTTTTTTTTTTTTTTTTTTGAGGAAGATTAGCCCTGAGCTAACTGCTGCCAGTCCTCCTCTTTTTTGCTGAGGAAGACTGGCCCAGAGCTAACATCCATGCCCATCTTCCTCTACTTTATATGTGGGATGCCTACCACAGCATGGCTTGCCAAGAGGTGCCATGTCCACACCTGGGATCCGAACTGGGGAACCCCAGGCTGCCAAAGCGGAGCGTGCTAATTTAACCGCTGTGCCACCAGGCCGGTCCCATGTGGTATTTTTTATAGCAGCCCTAACAGACTAAGACCATGACCATCATTAATAAATTCATGATGTATTTTTCTTTTTCAAAGAAACGTATTTCCTAACTCAGTCCACTGAAAAGCCCTCAACGCAAAGACCGACTCAGAAGCAGTGATTATTGCAAATGCCCAGGTTTTGATCCCACTGTGGACAAACCCTAAGGAGACCCTCAGTGAGTCATACCTTTGTATAGCCCCCTCACTTTTAGTGCAAGCAGTACCTGTAACTTTCTTCCAGCAAATAGAATAGACAAAGAGGATAGTTTGCCACTCTCGTAATTACACTACATTATATAAAACTCCATGTCAGCTGACTTCAGTGAGTGAGCTTCTCCTGCGGCCTTGAAGAAGCAAACTACTGTGATGTGAACTACCCATGGAGAGTAGCACGTGGCAGGGAACAGTGGGTGGCACTAGGACTGGAGAGCGGCCTCCAGCCAACAGCCATTAAGAAGGTGGGCTGTTAGTCATACAGCTGCAAGAAGATAAATTCTGCCAACAACCTAAATGAGCTTGAAAGCAAATTCTTCCCAGTCAAACCTCTAGGTAAGAAAGCAGCTTAGCTGAATCCTTGAGTTCAGCCCTGTAATACCCTGCAGGTCAGTTAAGACCTACAGAACTGTAAGATTTCATATATATTAAATATATTTTATTATAAAATATAATTTACGATTTTTAATATATTGCATATTTATAGATATATAAATATAAAAAAGATTATATGTCTGTGTGTGTGTGTGTAAGTCACTAGTTTGTGGCAGTTTGTTACATAGAAACGGAAAACTAATATAGATTCTCAATACTCTTTTTCACTAAGAGGAACCAGGAGTCCTTGAAAGGATGACCAGGTAAGGTCTGGGTCAGGAAATAGACTAGATGAGGCTAGAACATGTCATATCAGGAAGTAGAACATCCTCAAAGACTATGGTGGCTTTTTTAAAAAGTACATACGAACCAACTTGAAGGAGCTCCCACTGGCTAGATATGAGAAAATTTGATACCAAGAAAAATAATGACAGCAATGCATTGAAATATATTAAATATGTTACATTCTAGGAGTTCAAAAGGATACCTAAAAAAGAGTCCTTGGTAGTTTTGGAAGTTATCTGGCAACATCTCATTTTCCTGAAAACTATTAGAGAAAGAGAAAGAAGGCACCTATGTTATCTTTACTAAATAAATTCTATTGTAAGTTAACCAAATAGTGAATAAGTGAAAGCTCTTTGTAGGAGAATTCTAGCTTAGAAATGCGGAAAGAATGATAAAATTAGAATACAAGTATTTTGCAGTCCCTAATGAAATAATGAATCTAGGCAATTATCATCAATAGCTGCTAAAAATCATTAAGTGAAATGCTGACGACATCTTTACAACAAGCTAGGGCTGACCACCTGAACTCACCTACCAATCTTACCATCACTTTAAAAGAGAGCTAACTGGGCATAATGCCCCTTCTCATGTGATGCAGTAGAGAGCTCCAAGCACTACCTATGAAATACTTTTGCCAAATTTTTGAACTTGAATGTCATCAACTTTTAAACTATTTATTTTGTTTTTAAACTGTATTTTGCTAAAGTAGACAGACTTTCAGAAAAGTTGCAAGAATAGTAAGAAGAATTTCCAGATAGCTTTCATCCAGCTTCTTCAAATATTAACACTTTGCTACATTGGTTTTGTTTTCCTCTTTCTTTTCTTCCTCATTCTCTCTTTCTTTCTTTCTCTGTTTGACTGTATATCTGCGTAAATATATGTAGATATATTTTTTCAGAATCATTTGAGAAATGTTATAGATATGACACTTTACATCTTAACACTTCAGTGTGTATTCTCTAAAAACTAGGATATTTTCTTACTCAGCCACAGTACAACGATGAAAGTCAGGAGACAATTATAAGATAATAATATGAACTATTTATAGACTTTATCAAACTTTATCAATTGTCCTAATAATATCCTTTATAGCAAAATAAAATCTCTCAGTATGCGTTGCTTTTAGTTTTCATGCCTCTTTAGCATCCTTTAGTCTGTACCAGGTCTTCAGTTTTCCTTTGTCTTTTATGATGCTAGCGTTTTTGAAAAGTACAACTGAGTTTTATTTTTTTTTCTTTGTAGACTACTTCTGAATTTGAGTACCTTCCACTATATGGGCAATACAGGAGATAGACAACACATTAAAAAAACACTACAGGGAGCAATCGAGGGCATGAGAAGTCCCACAAAAGACCTGGTTTCTTCAACAAAGAAATGACAATAGAAAAGAAGGGGTGATTGATTATTACGGATTTTAAAAATTTAGAAAATATATCCTAATGCAATAGGTAGAACTAGTTTGGATTCTGATTCTAACAAACCAACTTTAAAATACATGTGTGTAGCAGTGGGAGAAATTTGAAACTGAATATTAGATTATATAAAGAATTAGTGTTAATTTTTAGATGTGATAATGGCATCATTATATTTTCTTAAAAAATAGTTCTTATCCCTTGAAAGTATATGCTGAATTATATATAGTTAATATGAAAACATGTCTGGTAATTGTTTAAGAAAATCTAGTCGGGCAAAAGTAGTAATCATAAATAAACAAGAACACCTATATGTTGATAATTGTTGAAGAGCTTCTGAAGAGAGGTAGATGGGCATTTGATATACCATTCTCTTACTTTTGGGTATTTTTTAAAGTTTCCTTAATTAAAAGTTAAAAACAAAGAACTAAATGCCTTACCAGGAGACTACTAGATGATCAAACTCCTTGAGCTCACGACGTATGGGTTATCTGATGCATCTACCTGTAAAGTCTGGTATGCACATTAGTGAAAGTCTAATAGATGGAAGTTGGTCCAGGAAAGTTCTGGAAGGACACATAACTTGCAAGAGCTGGTGACTCATATTTGCAGTGGTCCTATTTTTATTCCAGTTCCATCACTCTCTCAAGACAATGTCACGAACAGCCTTCCAGAGAATTTCTTATAACCAGTGGACTAAAGGAAAAATATTTTAGCCTGCTTTTGGGCTCCATGCCACAAGCATATAGCAGCTGAAGTGAAATTCTATGGTAGAAAACTCTACTTAGGTACGTTCTAAAGGGTAATGGAACCAGAAAACATTCCCTTTGGCAAAACTTTGAGTGGCATATCTTTTACACTTTGCCTGAGAAGAGCTGAAGTTAAGATTTGCATTAATCATAGACAATTATTAATGACACATGAGGATGGTCAGGAAGAAAATTAAAGGATCGGTGACAAGTCATTTGTGAAAATGCATGGATCCTTCAAAATAAGCTCAAAGTATAAAAACACTTCCTTTGTGGAGGAGATTCTTAATATCGAAATAGAAACAAATAACTTCCACGAGGATGTTGGTCAGCCCTCTTCCTGTCAATTCAGCCCTAGATCTGCGGGCTCACAGTGCAAGGATGGATTTTCTTTTAACCATTTAAGCTGTAAGAGACATCTGCCATTCTTTTTTTTCCTGCTGGTCAATATCCTAACTCCACTTCAGAATTTTGGGGAATTCCCCATCTAATGAGTATTATTGGCAAGCAGTATAGTCTTCTCACTATAAAACCTGAAAATGCCTACTTGCTTTCCTAGCCTTCTTTGGAGTTAAGGTGCAAACACAAGACCTAGGTCCACTAATAAGATGTGCCCACCTCAGATTTGAATCAAGAGCTAGCAGTACTAAGATCGGAACATACATATAATTCTCCTAGGAGGCCATGACGATAACAGCAAGATTTAGTTCTTTGATCAGCAATGGTAGAGGGTCTGATGGTAGTATCCAGAGTCCAATATATTCAGAGTGAAATTATGTGAAAATTAAATGAGCTTTTATGTGTAATTGTGTTTCACAATGTCCTGACTGGTTGTGCTGTTAACAGCTCATCCATGCCACTGAGATATGGATACCACATTAATAATAATTGTGGTTAATTTTTGGGCCACTCAAATCTTGTTCTGTTTCTCTCATTTTCTCCTGTTGCTTCATACTCAGTTTCTCTGGTTCTGCCTTTTTCTGATTGGTGATCTGGTTGGAAGGAATGTCTAGACTTGGTTTTACCCCTGAATCACCTTTATTTCCAATCTTTGTTATTTGAGTCAAAGTCTTTCTTGTTCCTTTACTTAGCCAGGCTCTCAAAAGACATTAATTCAGCCCAGGTACAGACTTCAGTCTAACATTGAATGAAAAGTACTATGAAAACAATCTGGTAGACTTATTTTTTCCATCTTAACTTTCATGTATTTACTTCATCTCTTCCCAGATATTTAAGGCAAAATCTCAAAGACATTTAAAGTTTGGTTCAGATAACTTCCTATCTGTTATACTGCAACTTCAATAATTTAAAAAGGTATGTTCTACTTAAAGAAGAATTATTATAAACTTTGCTACCAAAGGAAGAAAACTATAGCAGATACAAAGATAAATTCTAGAATATTAGAAGGTAGAAATTATTATTCACAGTATACCCAAAGACCACAAAATACCAATCGGATCAATGTTTAATGTGGTTTTTAAAAATATAATACACCCTGTCTCTCTCCTTATTTTATTCTTTCCATCATATTGAAATATAATCAATCAGCCAATCAATAATTATTCTAAACAACTGGTCTTAGATCCATTGCTATGTAGAGTTGGGTTGCAGACTAGACAACAGGGAAAGACTGAGCACTTTAATGGGAAAAAGGGCTATTACTGAGGATGAAAATAGTATAGTAAGAAAAGGCAAATGACAGAGTATTGATACTGAAGACTGCCTTTATAATTGCCCATCCTCATGCTATTTACCTTCACCTGAGTCACAAAGGGCAGCACACAGGGACCATTGTGTGGCCTTGTACTTCGGCAGGTTAGCAGAGGGTTTTTGCTGAGCTGAGTAAAGCAAGTCAAGATTTATTATTATTTTACAAACTTGCTAATTTCATTAAATGAGATAAAGCAAAACAAAAACAAGTAAGCAAAAGCCTTGCCTTTACCCAATTTAATTGAAATATTACTGTATTCTTTGCTTTCTAAATTCCTGAAATCTACATATGTTAAAAGGGATAGTAATGGAGTTCTGTTGTCATGGGCCTGGTTTCCCCCACAAATTCTTTTTTTTAATTTGACATTTTTTTATTGCAGTAACATTGGATTATAACGTTATATAGCTTTCAGATGTACATCGTAATATATTTTGAATTCTGTGTAGATTACATCATGTTCACCACCCAAAAACAAATTATAGTCCATTCCCTCACATGTGAGCCTAATCCCCCCTTTCGCCCTCCCCCGTCCCCCTTTCGCCTCTGGTAACCACCAATCCAATCTCTGTTGCTGTGTGTTTGTTTGTCGTTGTTTTTATCTTCTACTTATGAGTGAGATCATATGGTATTTGACTTTCTCCCTCTGACTTATCTCACTTAGCATAATACCCTCAAGGTCCATCCATGTTGTCACAAATGGCTAGATTTCATGATTTCTTATGGCTGAGTAGTATTCCATTGTGTATGTATACCACAGCTTCTTTATCCATTCGTCCCTTGATGGGTACCTAGGATGCTTCCAAGTCTTGGCTATTGTGAGTAATACTGTGATGAACATAGGAGTGCATGTATCTTTATGCATTTGTGTTTCAAGTTCTTTGTGTAAATACTCCATCAATGCACTAAATGCTCCAATCAAAAGGCATAAGGTGGCCAATTGGATAAAAAAACAAGATCCATATATATGCAGCATACAAGAGACACACTTCAGACTTGACACTCACGAACTGAAAGTGAAAGGATGGAAAAAGATATTCCCCCACAGATTCTTACGGAATCCCTTGGCAGCCTTTGCAGCAAGGTTGTAGAGAACTTTCAGCGAGCTTTCAGTTTCCTCATGCCCTCACAGAAGCTATCGTGAAGACCTGCTGAATTAGAGGATATTTGGTGCCCAATAGCTTTGCTGTTGAGGGTCTTCACAGAAAAAGGAGGCCTCTGCTCCCTTTCTTACAAATCAAATGTCCTGTAATAGTCCTAATATTTTCTTCCTCACCGCTCAGAGGGAGCAAATGGAGGTGAAATACAATACTATTTATCCCTTTTTGCTCTACAATAGGAAATTATATTGATAAGACTTTTAAGTTTTTGCTTAATAGAGAAATGACTGGTGTGTATTTTTCTTTTTGAAGCATTCTTCCTAGGAGAGTACTGAATTCTTACTAGTGCTATGGTGGCTTTCTCTAATCCTAGATTATATATATATATATCTACGAATGAAATAAGCTACAAAAATCTTTTCATGCTGGGTTTCATGAAAAAAAAACACCCATAAATCTGAAAATCGTATGTATAAAGAAATATAACTGTTAGTAGACAATTTTAAACCACACTGATCTGTCATAGACGGGAAAATATTTTGATGACTAACTGTGGTTCTCTTGACTAAGCATCTCCTTACTTATTCATTTTTGAACTAGTTTCTTTAAAGATATTAAATTAACTTAGATCCTCTTACCATGGTAAGTAAGTTGCTAACATGTGTTTTTCCAAAACTCTGTGGGGAGTTGTAATTTTCTGTGGAGGATTTTCCTAAATGTTGAAATGGCCTCCCTGGTTCCCAATGACTAAGTTCCAATTTGGTTTGAACTTTTATAGCAAAACTTTGGAAAACCTTTTTTTTTCCCCAGAGAAACATTTCACATTTAACTAATGTTTCTGCAGAACTAGATAAAACAAAGATTACCTGAAGCTGAATGATCCCAGCATTTAGACCATATGTCTATGTGTGGTTCAGGCCAAAGTGGCAGATAACTTACTTCTCACTCTCAGTAGTAAATTTGAGATCGGTAGAACAAACCAGACACCTCCAGCTTTCCTAAGTCAGGGAATCAGGCTAGGAATGCGTCGCTGAGACAGGTTTAGCCCTGACCAAAGTCTGGAAAGAGTCAGTGTAGCACTGTGAGCTTCTGGGGCTTGGTCCAAAATTGACTTAAGACAGGAAATGTGTGCTCCGATGGCGCTCTGTCAGACCTAGTTGGGCCTAAGACGTGCAGAAATCACACAACGTACTGGAAGCTTTATAGCTTCAACTGGTAAATTCAGCATTAAGCCTCTCTTTCCTGTTTTCTGACCTAATAGGAATTCTCCCTTTAGTTGTGTTTAAATACTACCTAGTGTATTTTGGCTTTCGGTAATTAGAAAAGCAGAAGTCTACAACATGTGCCATGTCTCTGAATTTGAGACTGCAATGATATCATGACTAAAGGGAGCACCATTAATCACATGGGGCAGGCTAGAAAATCAAGGAAGGAGACTTTTTTCTGTAATAAAACCCAGACTAAAATTGAAATGGTGAGGGGAAAATGCTGAAAGAAAAAAAAAAAACCCTAACTAGTGTATTTTAAGACTTGAAAATATTTAAACTGAGTTATTTTAAATTTGTTTATATACATATGTATTATATACATGGAAAATATATACACATATGCAAGGTATACACATATAGCATATATGCAAATAGCATGTAATTGTCACATTATTATGCTTTGTAACAATTAAGTACTTAGTATATATGTATTTTTTAAATGTAAATAAATATCAAGTTTAGAGAAAAGTATTTTGTTTTAATTTGAAGTAATACTTATTATTTTTAATGATCCATTTACCATTAGAGTTATTATCTTTAAAATAGTCAACTCTCCCTGCTTTTTTGAGTTTCAGATTGAAACAGAGACCACACCAAAGAAATTATGCAAAGGCAATGATACTGATAAAAGTTGAAAAGTAAAACTGCTTTGATGGTAAATACCAGACACCTTTCTCCCAAAGAAAATCTGATGTAAATCATGATGATTTGCTCTCTCTGTAATCTAAGTGAGTGACTTAAGGACATATGAAGTAGAAAAGTTGACTCATGTACGCGAACATGTATTAAACAGAAAAAGGAGTCTTACATTTTGTGAATGAGATAAAAAGCCTGACACAACACGACTTTGTGTGAAGTTATGATTTTCATCTAATTATTAAAACTGTTAGCTGTTAACAGAGTCTGTGAGTGTAAGTCAGAAGAGTGAAATGAATTGAAGACAGATCTCAGGGCTAACGATCTAGTTCTTCTAATAAAAAGGAGTAATGCACTCAGATATAGAGTATTTGTTTTGTTTTCCATACAGCTTTGTTTATAGAAAGATAATATCTCAGGATTCCTTCAATGTTCACATCCCAGAACAGCTGAAGCATTATTATTTCTATGAGCTTTTAAAATTTCTTGCAGAGACCGTTATTATTCTACTGTTCTTGATTAGATCTGAAAAAGTTGATTCAGTATTTTCAATTATCTCCACAAATTCAGTGGTTAGGTCCAGAATACAGTTAAAAGACATGTCAAGCATGCCATAGTTCAATTGTTTCTATCATGTAAGCTCATTAAAGCAAGAGAGATCTGTGGTTTCATATCTCATTTAGATGAAACAGCTAGTCTTATTGCAAAGTGATCATAAAATGCAATACATCTTAATACATTTAAAATGCATTTGTCCACATTTCTATTTATTTAACAAGGCACTCTACTAGGGGTTTGTGAGTAGCTTGGCTAAAATAAACAAGACGGTGTCCCATAAAATCACAGGTGTTGTGTCTTGAAAGGCTAAAGGAAATATGAAAGTTACCCTGACAAATGAGATAAACCATTTCCTTAGAGGAGATAAAATGTGATATAGGGAAAAGGAGGGAAAGATATATGGTAGAAGGGTGAAGGGAGGTGAGATGAAAGAAATCAATACAAACATAACTAAAAGAACTCAGACGTAGAAGGCGATAAATGTCATTGTTTGTATTCACTTATACCTGCCGATGTGATAATTCTTTGCTTTAATATTTCTTTTAATATCTTGTTTTTCATTTAGATCTGTGGAAACTCACTCAGGAGTTCTTACATTGTTTACTGTAAAAGTAGTCCTTCTATATATAACCCCCAAAATTGAAAATTGGTCCTCAAATAGATAAATGTATGCACATGCTTATAAAAGTGCTATTCACAATAGCCAAAAGGTAAAAACAGTCCAATGCCCATCATTGAATAAATGGATAAACAAATTGTAGTATATACATACAATGGAATATTACTCATCCATAAAAAGGGATAAAGTACCCTATATGCTTCAATATGTATGTCATTCAAAATATTATGCTAAGTGGAAGAAGCTAGATACAAAATATATGAGTTCATTTATATGACATATCCAAAATAGATAAATCCATAAGGACAAAATTCAGATTAGTGGTTGCCAGAAGTAGAGGGTGGGGGAAATAGGGAGCAACTGCTTAAAGTACATAAGTTTTCTTTCTGGAATGATGAAAATACTTTGGAACTGGATAGAGGTGGTGATTGCACAACATTGTAAATGCTCTAAATATCATTGGATTGTTGACTATAAAATGGTTAATGTTATATCATGTGATTTTACCTCAATTAAAACAATTTTTATATATTTTTTTAAAAGCAGCCCTCCTAGTCAGTAAGATGCAAAGTAAATAGACTATTCAAAAGGAAAAGAAACAGTGCTACTCATATAAAGGAAATAATTATAATAAAATTCAGAAAATGTATAGAGAATTTGATACATGTTCATATGAGCATACTGATTTCCTCATATCCAGAAATTATATCTTCAAGAAAGTTAGGTATTTTCAATAGGATATAAGGATTTAAAGCCAACAACATATGTTTCATATTCTCAATAAAGTAACTAAACACCATTCTAATACAAGTGACTTCACTGTGTTGTAACATTTTTATTTTAAAACCTCTAATTTTGTCAAGTATTTAATCTCTCCAGTACTCAATTTCTCTGGCTATAAATGGAAGAAGTTGACTTGCCAGTGGATATGAACCAGGGGCATACAACAGAAATACTCATGTATACACTGTGTCCCATACCTTGTGAATCAGAAGTGAGAGGACAGTGTCTTAGTAGGCGTATTTTGAAAACTCCATCTTCTCACATTTTGATTAATAACCATGAGATCAAATAATCTGTATTGACCCTTACTTTTCATATTTTGTATTGAGAATAACTTACAGTTATGGCCAAATTATGAACAAACACCATTAGTGGACTTTTATATGTTCAAAATATAATCACGAAAACCTTTCAATAATACTTTAGATTAATTACTTTGTTTTACATGATTAGTTATAGAAATTGCTTACAAATTTTAATTCTGCATGTATAGATAAATTATAGTTTTTAATTGTTGGATTTCTATTTCTTACTTTAGGATATATATGTGTATATATATACACACACACTTTTTTCAGATATTTGGAAACTGTATTAAGAATCTACTGCTTTCAATTATTGTGAAATTTCTATTTTCCTATAGATTATTCACTGAAGTATGTGATGATTATTCAAAAATGACGTGAAGAAGTCATATTTTTGTGGATAGCCATAAAAATAGGCAATCAGACAGCCATTTATTTTAACAAACAATTCTTGATGAACTGCATCCTGAAGACAGCAGAAGTCAATTACAAGGTCTCAAAAGTACCTCAAACACTAATGTTGAACCCTATGACATACATTATATCTCTCCAACTTCAAGAAGTGTAAGCTATTTGTCCATCTACGGTATCCCTCTAGATGTAAACACGTCAGTTGAAACTGATTTCAGCAGCCATAAAATTCCAACTTGCTTTGCCTTCCAATTGTACTAAATTCTAGATCATAGGAGAGGGAAAAAATTGTCTAGGCTCTAGAGGAGTAGTATTTAATGATTTTGATATTATCAAATTGTGCTTAGAAGTTCAGATCAGAAATCTTGAGATAGTACCAAGAAGATAATGTGATATATGCTCACTTAATTTCTAGTTCTTACAGGACACAGGTGTTATAACTTCAGTTTTAGTAGCAGAAAATTCTAATTTGTGCAATAAATGGGTGGCAATTTTTGGTGCAGAAAGAGCAGCTTAATTTTTGTTTTCTTTTTTTCGGCTGGAGCAAACTTCAGATGAAGTTGGCTGGATTAATTCTTGAGATACGGATATCATAAAATTATTTCATTTAAGAAATCTTTATCAAATGTCAGGTACATGATAGGCTTTCTTTTTGATTCTGGGATTAAAATAAGTGAGGTCCAGTTAGAGACTTGAAGACAAGTACCATTTGCTTACAAAATCAAGAAAAATAATGATTGTATTATAATTGTATCTATTATTTTTATTAATGATTTATTAAGCCCTTGCTATATTTCAGGCCCCAGAGATAGAGATATTAAGAACAATAGCTCTGTATTCCATGAATTTATCATCCACTGGGAGTGAAAGCCGGGCAGCCAAACACCATTCCTGTGTTAAATGTGATGGTGGCGGTAAGCACAAGACACTATGGGAGCTCAAGAGGGGCCATCTGACACTCAAGCCGAGGGTAGAAGGAAGAGGGGAAAGAAAAACAAGAAAAGTCTCAAGGAGGAAGTGATGCCTGAATTCAATCTTAGATGGTTTGGAATCACCAGGAAGATTATGTTAAGTAATACATAATGATATATATGTACACAATGTGCTAAAAATTACCAATTAGAGCTTTTAATTCTGGATTGTGGGAGGATTCAGGAAATCCTTATGGAGAAAATGTTAAGCCTAGATATTGAAGTATGAATGGGGTTGACCAGGTTGAGATGAGGAGAAAGAACATTCCAACAAAAGTTAAAAACATGAACAAAAAATACAGATAGAAAGTTGGTGTTTCGTGTGAGCTACCATGCATGTTTTCGTGCACAAATACACCCTTCCAGAGGCATCGCCCAAGGATGAATTATATCTTCATCTTACAAAGGAAATGCAGTAGATAATGTCTAAAACTTAAAAATCATCTTCCATAGTAGAAAGATAATAAATAATATGTAAAACTTAAAGGCCAAAAAACAAACAGTAGACTTCTGGGCCTAATTTTGAATCACCCCATGTACCCTTCAAAAAAGAATCATACAATCATCAAAGAGGGAAAATAACAACACACAACTCAAACGTGAAGATATTTGGTACTTCTGATTCAAGTTATTTTCTCATATTCCTAAACCTTGTTTGGGTGCCATGGAATATAGTGAAATGTAGTGATACAGCTTTCTTGCAGTTCGTGTTTGTTTTGGGGGGGAGGAGAATTTTGCTGTCTTGAGAGAAGCTTCCTATGTCAGTTCTGCCTTCTTTCACACAATTTCCTTAAAGGATAATGTTGGGGGCAGAGAGGCTGCATGCTTAGTCTCTCATTTGTTTTCACTGAAAAACTAAGTTTCCCGTCTTTGTTTCTCCGTATGGCCACATCACCAAGGGATGTCACCGCTTCTCATATGAACCTTCTCCAGAAGCAATACTTCTCCCAAACTGCCACCTATGGTATCACTTGCTTTTAAGCACCTTCTCTAAGCTATCAACTGACAAACTGTGCTCAGTACATTGGCACTTAATGTTGGACTTTTTTTATTCTGAGGAAAATTTTGTATGTCTTTCTTCTAAGTCCTCTGTACCCCTTGACTCTTTTTCACTAAGTTTCTTAAGCCTTACTTTCTCCTATTTCTGCATTCACAGGCTTGCAGCAAAAGACAGTGGGAGTTCTGTTGGAATTCGGTTTATTTCAACATTTAGAGGTAATTTGAAGTTTGTGGAATTCTATGCCTCTTAGTAATGTAGAAGGCATGAGAAGTGTGGATTGTTATAGAGGACATGCAGGGTGACTCAAGTTTAAAAAATAAGGAAAGATTGGATCCCTGGATCCAATACTGAAGCCCCCATGGTTGAGTAGAGCCCAGATCACTATGTCAACTCTGCAACTGTCAATCTCCGTGAACCCACCTCCTGCTGCTAATTAAAAGCAATACTTGAATATTGTTGTGCTATCATGGCAACAACATTCTTAACTTCTTTCTAAATGAAGAAGGATATGAAATTTGCCCATTTCTCTGGCCTAGCACTCATTCAGACTATGTTAAGTGGAAAAAATTGAAACATGCATAATTTGACAGCTGTGCAATGGTAACTCAACAAGAATCCAAATAATTTTTATTTCATGCCTCTAGGAAAAACAAAGATTAGAAAGTTATTTAGTTATTTTTTCTATGTTGCTCAAAATATTTAATATTGACCTTAAGCTTCATTCATCTGCCACAAAATAACTTGGCAATTATTTAGGGATTTCCCACATTGCTAGTTAGCTGCGCTATTAAAGAAATATTTGCTTAGAATATATTTATGAGCAAAGAGTTTTTCATCATTACTGTTATAGAGAAGATAGTTATATGAAGTATTTGATGTACTTTATTTAGGCTTAATAAATAGAATGATTAAAAACAATGTAATTTCACATTGAATATTCTATTGAAGAGGACTTTCAAAATGTAAAACTCAAAAAAATGTAGCATCATACTTATTAGTTAATTATTAGTTAACCAGAGACACGATAGACATATATCAGGGCTCCTTTCTCTGAAAGCAATGCTTTTCTCTTACAATATGCTAGCATATTTTAGAATATATATATTTTATTTGCTGAAGACCATTATAGTAAGCCATTGCTATCAAAATTATTAACACATATAGGTATTTGCTGCAGATACCTGTTTTTGAAAGTTGAAAAAGAGGTTAGAGAAAGAAAAGGAGACTCCCACACCTATTTCTTTCTAAGAACCATATGTGAATCCAGCAAGAGAGCTAATGTGACAGGCTAAAAACAAGTTGTCCTTGAAGCTTTACTCTGATACTTATTACTGTGTGACTTTGGGCAGGTAACTTCATCCCACTAAACCTCAAGAATATTCTCATGTGTAAATTGAATGACTCTAAGGATTAAGTGAGATTAATGTAGAGTGATATACATAGAAGGTATTTAGTACTTGTTACTTTGTGACCCTTCCATTCTGCCTCCCACCAAACACTAATTGTTACATAACAAAAAAGTTGATTATACAAAATATAATTCTCTTAAATTATATTTATATTTATGTTTTGAATATCTGTCATTTGCATAGTACTTTACTACATGTATGGGAGGCTGTTTGATCTTTTCGTGAAATGATCATGCAATCTAATGGAGAGACAAAATACACAAAGCATTTCATCATACAAAGAAATCTAAATGGTAAAAAAATGACACAAGGACTTTAAATTCAACATATTAAAACGCTTACAAAAATATATAAGGCAGCTTATAATAACGTCCTTTTTTTTAACAAGGACTAGCAAAGTGTATTATGGTTAGTTTTTAAATGGATGATGAAGACAATGTTCTATAGTTCCTGTCTTCTCCTTTTTGGAAAGCTCCATAAGTATAGAGATCTTTCTCTTTTTTTTCACTAATCTATCCCATGCACATGATCAGAACCAAGCAAATGCTCAATAAATGTTCTTTTTAAATGAATATTGAATGAATACAGAAGATGATGATTGCCATGGTATATCAAGGAGGATGCTGTGAGTGGGCCGAAATATAAGAATAATCTTGAAGGATGGGTAGGTTTGGACAAGTAGTGGGATAAGAGGAGGATCTGAGCAGAAGGACTGGCTTAGGTACTAGAGAACAATTTTTGTCATTCAGATACTGAGGCCTGATATGTTATACAAACTAGCAGAGAAGACAGGCATTAACCATGACAAGTGCTGCCAAGAGGCCAATTAAGGAAGGAGAATGGCCAACTGGATTTAGCAATAGGATTCCTTGTTACTTTGAGATTACTTTCAGTGGAGTGCTGGAGATGGAGGCCAGATCAGTTGTGAAAGAGGGAGAAAATGGAGACAGTAGATCTTTTTAAAGTTTGGCAGTGAAAAAATGATGTATATATCAGTAGTTAAACTCATGCAATTCTTTTTTAATGTTGTCTTTAAAATAGGAGAAACTTGAGCATCTTTAAATAGTAGTAAGAAAAACAGAGAGGTTGAAGATATCAAGTGAATCAAGGGTAATTCCTAGTATAAGGTCCCTCAGAATGAAGGAAGGTATCTAATCCAGATCAGAAAAGGAAGACATAAACTTTGACAGGAGTAAGATGCTGGCATAAGCAATTCAGCTACGTATCTTTTCTTTTCCAAGTTTTATCACAAAAATGTTCAAATACTCAGAAAGGCTACAAGAATTACACAACTAACACTCATATTCTCACCACTTTGATTCTATGATTAATATTTGGTGATATTAATCAGATATCTACCCATATTTCCATCCTATTCATGCATAAATCCATCATATTTTTGATATATTTCAAACTAAGGTATAAATGTCAGTACACGTCTCTGCTAAATCTTTCATCATGTGTACCATTATTCAATATTTTTGAAGCTTTTTGGGATAAATTTACAAACATGAAAAGCACAAATATTGATTGTTCCGTTGATTGAATGAGTTTGAAAAATGCATGCACCTATTTAAGCCAAACATCCATCAAGATATAAAACATTTCCATGACCCCCAAAACTTCTTCTATGCTGCTTCTCAGAAAATCCTCATCTCACTGTTCTGATTCTTTTTCACCATAGATTAGTTTTGCCTGTTCTAGAACTTCATATAAATGGAACAATACAGAATGGACTCTTTTGTGTTTACAGTTTCACCCGTGTTGTTGCAGGTATCTGTAATTTGTTCTGCTTTATTGCAAAGTAGTAATCCATTTTAATGAATATACCACAACTTTCTTACCCATTTTCCTCTTGATGGACACCTGGGCTTCAGACAATTTTTAAGAAAGCTAGTATAAAAATTCTTGAACAAGTTCTTTTATAGGCATGTGCTTTCTTTTTCTTGGGTAAATATGTAGGAATGAAATTTCTGGGCTTAGGCAAGATGTATGTTTAACTTTTGAATAACTGACAGACCTTTTTGCAAATATGGTGATACTATTGAAGAATTTTTGCCATAATGATATAAGATCTCTGGGTTATTTTATATTTAATTTCAGTCATTCTGGTGGATGGATATTTTATTGCAATTTTTTTGATTGTTTCCTTTGCTATATAGAAGCTTTTTAGTTTGATATAGTCCCATTTGCCTATTTTTGCTTTTGATGCATGTGCTTTTTCCAAGAAAGCGTTGCCAAGATTGAGGTCAGGAAGCTTTCCCCTATGTTCTATTTTGGAGTTTTACAGTTTCAGGTCTTATGTTTAAGTCTTTAATCCACTTTGAGTTAATTTTTGTGTACAGTGTAAGATAAGGGACCAATTTCATTCTTTTGAATGTGGATATCTAGTTTTCCCAACACTATTTGTTGAATAAACTATCCTTTTCCCATTGTGTTTTTGGCACATTTGTTGAAGATCAGTTGCCCATGTATGTTTGTTGGTTGTATGTTAGCTCAGGTGCCAATCTTTAAAAAAAAAAAAAAGAATAAAATATTTAGGAATAAACTTAACTAAGAAGGTAAAATACTTACGCACTGAAAACTATAAAACACTGATGAAATTTATTAAAGTAGACTTAAAAAAAATGGAAAGACATCCCATGTTTATAGATTGGAAGAATTAATATTGTTATAATGCCTATGCATTTTCTTAATGGTATCTTTTGATGGCTAGAAGTTTTAATTTCGATGTAGTCTAATTTGTTATTTAAGTTTAATGTGGTCTAATTTTACTTTTATAGTTATTGCTTTCTGTGGCCTAATAGAAATCATTCTCTTATATTTTCTTATAAAACCCTTAGGGTTTTAGCTTTGGCATTTAGGCCCCTGATCCATCTTACATTAAATTTTATGAAGCAGAGATGAAATTTCTTTCTTTTTTCTGTGAGTGTTCACTTGCTGTAGTACCATTAGTTGAAAAGACTTTCCTGTTTGCATTGGTTCATTGTGCTTTTGTTGAAAATTAGTCGTATAAGATATTTAAGTCACATAAATGACTGGGCTCCATGTTCTGAAGTCTAGGCTTTATATTCTGTTTTATTGATCTACTTTATTTTTTTTCCTTACACTGGTTCCATACTATACTAGTTGTTGCAGTCTTATAGTAATTCTCGAAGTCAAGAAATTAAAACCCTTCAACTTGCTTCCTCTTTTTTTAGGATTGCACTGAGTATTCTAGGTTCTTTGCATTCCTATATAAATTTTAGAATCAATTCATCAATTTTTACCAAAGAAACTATGATGGTATTATGATTGACATTATATTGAATCAATAGATCAGTTTGAAGACAGCTGACATTTTTACAAAATTGAGTCTTCCAATCTTGAACATGGTATTTCTATTTGTTTCGTCTTCTTTTTCTCAGCAATGTTTTATAGTTTTCAGTGTACAGATCCTGTGCATAATTTGTAAATTTATTCCTAAGTATTCTATGGCTTTTGATGCTTTTGCAAATAAAATTAATTAAAATTTTTCAATTTCATATGCTAATATAAAAAATACATTTGATTTTTGTATATAGACTCTACTAAAGTCACTCATTAGTTCTTTTTTTTTTAAAGATATGCTTTTTGGTGAGGAAGATTGGCCCTGAGCTAACACCTGTTGCCAATCTTCCTCTTTTTTTTTTCCTCCCAAAGCCTGAGTACATAGTTGTATATCCTCGTTGTAGCTGGTGCTTATTCTTCTGTGTGAGATGCTGCCTCACTGTGGCTTGACAAGAGGTGCTAGGTCTGTGCCCAGGATCTTAACCAGCAAACCCTTGGTGGCCAAAGTAGAGCAGGTGAACTTAACCCCTACGCCACTGGGCTAGCCCCTACTCATTAGTTCTAATAGTTAACTTATAAATTCCTTAGGATTTTTCGTGTAAATGTTAGATCATCTAGTAATAGTGACAATCATACTTCTTTTTTAATATATACCTATGCATTTTACTTCTGTTTTCTTTCCTTTTGTACTGGCTAGGACTTCCAATATGAGATTGAATAAAAGTAATTAGTGTGAATTTTCCTGCCTTGCTATCTTAAAAGAAAATAATTAGTCTCACAAATAAGTAAGATGTTAGCTCTAGGTTTTTCATAGGGACCTTATTTTTCTAACTGAGTATTTAATTCTTAATTTGCTGATATTTTTGAAAAGAATGAATCAGTGTTGACTTTTGTCAAGTTGTTGTGCTGCATCTGTTGAAATTATTATGTCTTTTTTCCTTCTTTACTGCCTTATCTTTTTAAATATATTCACTAGTCCAGAGAGGTAGATGTGGTATTATTCTCATTTCCAATATGAAAACTGGGGCTCAAGGTAGTGTGATAAATATTTCATACAATTATACATAGAACTAGAGGTAGATTTGAATCCACAGCTCTCACTATTCACCTCTAGACACTAATTGCCTGGCTTCCCTTATAAAACATTGTAGAATAGAAAAGGCAAAGATGGTGATGAGTGCAAGTTATGTTTGTGGATTTCTTGAGAGAAAGGTGAGAAAGTTCTCTTCTAGTGTCTAATTTCTTTATGAGATTGCAGCCAAATCACCTGTTGAGAATGTTGAAGAAGATAGCAGGAGTGAAGAGTTGTTGATACGATATTTCCAAAGAGGAGAGTGAGAGGTGATTAGAAATACACACAGTAACATGGATTACCTGTCAATATTGAAAACACAGTTAAGTTTAGAAACAATGGCTTTATATTGACAGCAGTCCTGGGTTAAGCATGGAGAAGGCAAACTTTCGCTCTATCTGTGGTTGGAAATTGGCCAACTAGGCCATACAAAATGTAGAAGAGGGGCAAGGATTCTCAAGATATTCCAAAATGGCAATTAAAGTGAAGGGCAAGGGAGTGAAACTGGGATACTATAAATATGAAAAGGAGTTGAGAGATGTTGAGCAGAGTTCAATGGAATAAGTTCCTCAGTGAGACCGATGAGTCAACATGAATGGAAGAGAAGGGCAGACCGGATAGACTTTGTGAAATGGCAGTGAGATCTTTGTATAAGATTTTACCATTTTGTGTAAAGTGGTTCTGAGGCATGACAAAATCCAGTATATAGTTATGGGAATAGGTCACTGAAGGGGAGAGGAGTACTGAAGCTAGAAACGTCCCCAAACTAAAATATTAGGTGTGTGGATGTTGAAGTCACCTAAGACAATGGGGGAACTTGAAGAGAAAAGAAAAAAGGTGAGTTCAGCGCCAAAATTGTTAATAAAGTTTGGGAGTGCCCAGGTAGTCATAAAACATACACACAATAAAAGGAAGTGTGTAGTGTTTCTAGATTTTCTGAGTCTTAAAAACAAGGGGTTTTACACCCAAGTAGAGAAATATTGATATAGACACAGAATTGGTACAAAAATATACAGTGGAATTTCTGTGTAAGATGTTCTATGTAGCATCCTTTTCCAAAGGTATTATCTATAGGAATTCATTACAGTGTTTGTAGTAAAGAAATAGACACATATCCTTTCCCCCTATTCTAATTAAAAATAGTTGCCGTATATTTAGATTGATAAAATGTATGAATGGACACCACTAAGTCTTAGTTTATACAATAAACCTCCAACAAAATAAGTTTATCCTGTTCCTGTATCTGGATGCTTGAATTTATTTTTCTCTTTCCATTTTCATGATCTGATATCATATAGACACAATTCAACATGAGAAAGTACACAGAACATGACTTGGCTATTACAATAATGAGTTTTCAGTTGGAGTATAAATCTTATATTCTGCTTCTCCAAGATCTCTTGGGAATTTTCATAATATAAATCATTAGCAAGAATAAAACTGGTTACAATTGGCATTTTTATCTCTAAAATCAACTGGCAGAATGAATTTTATGCTTAAAGCTACAAAGAAAGGAAGACCTTGACGATTTTCTGACTGCTTGAATGAAATGCTTCTAGGTCCTGCACCTACATTAGCAAGACAATTACAGCAAATCTTTATGCCTAAAGGCATTTCTGCTTTCTTTAGCTGCCTGAGTTGAATCATTACCTCTGAGAAAATCCATTTGGTGGCAAGGGAGATTGGCTGTGTTCACTATGTGCTTTGTGTGAAAGCCAAAGTATATTTTCCTTCTCAGTGTAGCAGTCATGGAATCAATTTCTGCTGTATTTATACAATTGAACATATTTTCAGTATGTCTGGTGTTAGTAGACCAAATAGGCCTCTAGGCTCCTGTTTGCTTTCCTGAGAAATCAATAAAATCAGGTAGTGATGAAAATCCCATCTGTATAAATCTTCCAATAAAAGTCTCAAAAAAGCGTTAAAAGAAGTACAGAGTAACAATTACATCTCTGAATGTTATAAAGCAACAAGCATTTGGGGCAACAAATGATGATCTAGAACAGCTAAACTTATGAAAAACTATGATTAGACTGAGGTCAAACATTGAGTGGTAATATCTGGAAAATTTCGCAAGACTGCATGACAGAAATCAAGCATGGGAAAATCTGTGGTAATTCAGATTTTAGATTCTCTTAGGACAGAAAAAAATACTCTACTCTAGAAAATACAAATCCAAACCTTATTACTAATTTAGAAAAGAGGACAAAATGTTGTTTTTGGGTTTTTTTGCTAAGGAAGATTAGCCCTGAGCTAACATCTGTGCCAATCTTCCTCTACTGTATATGTTGGTCTCCACCACAGCATGGCTGATGAGTGGTGTAGGTCTGTGCCTAAGGTTCAAATTCATAAACCCAGTCCACCAAAGTGGAGCACGCTGAACTCAACCACTATGCCACAGGGCCAGCACCCAAAATTTATTTTTTAATGAAATATTTAGTGTTTATTTCTGGAGTTATGAATAACTGTGATATAACAAAATCTGATTCAAGTAATACCCTGGTTTTAATAAGAATACAAAAAAGAATGTATTATTATCAAACATTTCCTTGAAGTGTGTTTTGTACAATGCATATGAAAACAGATACATTAACTACAGAATAGGTCTGAGGAGTGTATTTACTACTTAATAATTAGAAATACCCATATTTTCCCCTCCCATAATTATTAGCTATTATTATGCTAAACTCATCTCTTTACTGACAAGATTGTCTGAAATCTCCATCAACATTACTTTTTGAGTTAAGACGTAGTCTTAAAGAGGTAAGTATCAAAATGTAAGATTTCAGAAAGAAGCATTGTGATGCTTTCATTTATTTCCTATTAGTTTCTCATTTATTTCCTTTTAGTTTCTGACCTATATGGATTAATATATCAGATTGTCTCATGTGTCCTTGAAAAGAATCAGTTTATATATAAGATTTTGAGCTATATTGAATAAATTTGACTTATAACAAATAAATAAAGCCACATTCAATAATTGCAAAGTAAGCATTATTTTCAAATGCATATAAAACATTTACCAAAATGACTATTATTTTTTCCATAAAGCAAGTCTTAACAAATTTTAAAGGTTTGATATCATATAGAGCATGCCCTTTAACCACTATTGGCTTAATCCAGTACGCAATATTAGACCATAACAGATCCACAAATATTTGGAAATTAAACAATACAATTCTAAATAACTGATAGGCTCAATTACAATGAAAATTAGAAAATACTTGGAACTGAGTGTTTTTGAAAATATACTGTAATTTGTGGAATGCAGCTAACTAGGCTTAGAGGAAAATGTTTAGCCTCAAGTGTATATACTAGAAAAGAACAAAAGCTGAGAAATGATTATCTGAGTGTTAACTGCTCGGGAAGTTAGAAAATGAACACTAATTAAACCAAGGAAAAAATTAGGAGAGAAGAAATAATAAAGAGCAGAAGTTAATGAAATTAAGGAAAAAATCCAGAAATGCAATAAAAAAAGTAAAGCCAAAAGTTGACTGCTTGGAATAAATAATAACTGTAATAGAATGATAAAAATTAAATCAGTAATTTAAGTAGATATCATCACAGATGCCACTGGCATTTAAAAAGATAAGAAGGTATTAAAAATTTATGCCACAGAATTTGAACATTTTGATTAGTGCTGTCCAATATAAATTTCTGCAATGAATAAATGTTTCATAATCTGTACTATTCAATATAGTAGTCACTGGTTACCTATGGCTGATGAGCACTGGAAATGTGACTGGCACATAACTAAAGAACAAAATTTTTAAATGTATTCATTTTAATTAATTTAAATTTAAGTAGCTAGTCACTTACATATTGGACTGTGAAGATTTAGATGAAATATATACATTTCTAGAAAGAAGTCAATGTACAAGAAGAAATAGAAAATTTGAACAGCTTTATAATTATTAATGAAATCGAATCTATAATTAAAAAATCTCTCCCAAAAGAAATTTCCAAATGCCATTGGTAAATTCTTTCTTAAAGCTAAGAAAAATTAGCACCAGTCTTACACAAAGTCTTCAAAAATATACATATTTTAAAAATGTTTCTCATTGGGGCTAGCCCGGTGGGTTAGCGGTTAAGTTTGTGTGCTCCACTTTGGCGGCCCGGGGTCTACAAGTTTTGACTCCAGGTGGGGATGTACACACTGCTCATCAAGCCATGCTATGATGGTGTCCCACGTACAAAATAGAGGAAGATTGGTACAGATGTTAGCTCATGGACAATCTTCCTCAAGCAAAAAGAGGAAGATTTGCAACCAATGTTGGCTCAGGGCCAATCTTCCTCACCCCCCCCAACCCCCGAAAAAAAGAGAATGAAAAATGTTTCTCAGCTTTTTTTATGAAGCCAGCATAATCTTGATAACAAAATTTACAAAGTCACTCCAAGAAGAGAAAATTAAAGCCAATGTCTCTTATGAACAAACATGAAAAATAAATAAAATAAAAGCAAACAGAATACAGTGATATATTAGCAGAATAACACATTATGGCCAAGGAACTTTTATTACAGAAATGAAAGCTTGATTTAACTTTCAATAATTAATCATTGTAACTCAACAATTTAAAAGAAAAATCATATAACCATCTCAATAGTCACAGAAAATTATTTACATCTATTCAAAAGCTTAGCAAAAATCTGATAAAAGATGTGCAAAGTTTCTATATAGAAAACCATAAACATTATTGAGACAACTTAAAGAAGACTTAAATAGAGAAATATCTCATGTTCGTAGATCAGAATGCTCAATAAGGTAAAGACGTAACGTCTCCTTAACTTCATGTAAGGCTTCATTTCAATCTCATTAAAAATCCCAACAGAACTGAAAGGAGTCTAGGCCACGTTCTATAGACTACAGGCTGTGGGCCAAATTTTGGCCTACTGCCTGTTTTGTAAATAAATTTTCATTGGAACATAGCCACAACTATCCTTTGACATGTTGTCTCTGGCTGCTTTTGAGTTACAACAGCAGAGCTGAGTAGTTATGACAGACACTATGTGGCCCACAAAGTGGGAAATAATTACTATCTGTTCCTTTATAGAAAAACTTGATCAACTCTTGGTCCAGACAAGTTTAAAGGAGAACAAATTTGGGGGACTTATACTACTGAATATCAAGACATTATAAAGTGGTTAAGTAGTTAACTACCCTTATTATAAGAGTAGTTTAGCATCATGTGATAGACAAATAAAACAACTATAGAGTTCAAAAATAAACCCACACTTCTATAGGCCCTTGATTTAAGACCGGAGCAGTGGGAACAGAATTGGGTTTCAACGAAGATACCAAGTCAACTATATAGCCTATGGAAAAAAATTAATCTTGATCCTATCTCATGCACAGGGGCATTGTAGATCTAAATGTGAAAAGACGAACAATGTAGCTTGTAGATGAAATCACAGGAGAATATCTTTACAACTTTTAGCCATATTAGACTAATTTATTACAAAATATTCTCAGAACTTCCTCCATAACAAAAGCCTATTGTAAAGGGAAAAGTACTTTTCTGAGCCTTATCCTAGCTGGGGGAAGGGAATTCCTCCCAATCCATTTCCCTCTAGCACTCCTGCTTCTCCAAAGGGAGAGAGGGAACAACAAAATATAGTCACAGGTGTTAGGGCTTCGAAGAAATAGATTGAGAATGCTGTAGCTGGAGAAGGGAGTAGAGAAGAGGGAGGAAAAAAATACATCACTGGAGAAACAATTTGCAGTGACAGCCTGGAGACACAGGTCTATGAAAAGGATTAAGACTTAATTGGAAGATTATAGAATGTTCCACTCACTCACACCTCACCATTTATAGAATACTCCATCACATTTATAGAATACTCCATCCAACAACAGCAGAATAGACATTCTTCTCAAGCTCATATGGAACATTCGCTCATATAGACCATAAAACATACCTTAACAAATTTAAAAGAGCAGAAATCACACAAATTATGTTCTTGGACCACAATGGAATTAAACTACAAATCAATGACTGAAAAACCCTAAATATTTGGAAATTAAACAATATCCTTCTAAATAACCCATGGGTCAAAGTAGTCTCAAGAGTAATTAAAGAATCTTGATGAAGAAATAAAAAGCAAAGACAAGTAGAATTTGATAAAGTGGGGGAAAAGCCTTGACCAGGCAGATCACAAGAAAAGATTTCAAAATAGCTGATAAAAATGTGAAAAATTGCTTAACGTAGTCAACAGAAATGCAAATTGAAATTATAAAATTTAAAAAATGCAATTCTAGCTGGTAAGAATGACAGGAGTCACCTGCAATGCTTATGAGAGTATAAACTGGTACAATAACTTCAGAAAACTGTTTGGCGGTGTCTGACTACGTGTATATGCTATGACCCAAGACAGTCTCTTAGAGGAATATAACAACCAGTAATGTACTGTAGGAGTGGGAAAATTTTCACAGAATTATTCATAATAGTCAAACCAGGACATAATCTAAATATTCCTCAATAGTAGAAATCATATGAATTGTGGCACAATAATACCATAGGTACTCAGCGTAGAAAACAAACAAACATGCTACATGCAACCACATGAATGGATCTCACAATCAAAAACCTGAACAAAAGACTCAACCCCCAAATAATCCAAACTGTATGATTCCTTTCATATAAAGTTCAAAAAGAGGTAAATAGGATTTTTGGTGTTCGAAGGCAGAATAGTGCTAACCTCTGGGGAGGAAGGATAGAGTATGAGGTGGGTGGTGCATGGAGAGCATTTCTGAGATGCTGGCGATATTTGATTTCTTTACTTTGCTGGTAGTTTCATGGATATGTTCTTTTTTGCGACAATTTGCCACTTTGAATTTTATGGATTTATGTATGCTTTTATGTATTCTTCATAGCACGCTTCATTTAAATAAAAAAGTTTATTCAAAAAATTGAAGATAAAATTTCAAATTTCGTGGTGTGAAGTATGGTTCTTCTTGTTCCAGCATTTGTAGCTCCATACCACCCAAGTACTCTTCTTCTCTCCATCTAAGATATTAATATGGTCTTAAGATACTCAAAGAGCTGTTTAAGCAAACTCTTACTTTTTAGTAGATAAAAATAAAGTTGTTCATTTTGAAAGTTGGACTTACATTCCAAGAGGTTATGTAATTTCCTGTCTGGTGGAGGAAAGTTCCTTGTTTCAGTAATAAATGACCTCTCTGTGTCCTCTACAGTATCAGAAAAACATCATTCTGTAAAATTCTTTTTAGGTTTTCAGTTTCTTTTCATGGCTATTGATGTTCCACCCAATGTCAGAGAAAGGAGCTAAAATTCCTGTCCTTGGGTTCCATGGTTGATTGTCAGCTCAGGCCTGTGGCCCTCACAGTTGCTAGCCTAACTGCTTTAGCTTTCTGCTTACAGGTGTACCTCATTCACCTTAATGCATTAACAGAGCTTGACAGTTCTTTATCCTTATGATAACGTTCTTTTTTTTGTCCATAAAGCAAATAAGAAAGTACAGAGTTTTAAGTCAAATTGCAATTTGATGATGGTACCTGATCTTTGATGGTTAGAACATTAAAGATGGCAAATGTACTAATTTATTTTAATTAAAGGATTTTCTTTAGATAACCACACAACAAATTCCTTCTTGCATTAATATGTAGTTACCCGAAGTCTAATTCAAATTGTGAATTCTAAGAGAATATTTTTCGTTATTTTTGAGACATAGTGATCCAAGATTTATTATTATTATTATTTTGTCCTATTTTAGTTACCTAACAACTGTCAAGTCCATCTTTAAAATACTAAAAGGAAATAACAGTTATGTACATTGAATGTATTGATTTATCAAGATATTTTATTCCTCTAAAAAAATAAATTAATACAAAGCAAATGCTGTAAAAAGTACCAGTCGTATATCTTGTATTTTCAAACTAAAATGAGAGGTGGGAACTGTGTTTTATGTTTAGGAGAGGTGGAAGGCTATTAGAAATGCCTCATGCTAGTATAGTTTTTGGGCATCAGAGTACATACGGCTATTTTTAGCAAAAGATGAATTATGGCAGTCTCTTGGGCTGCAAACTGTACATTGAAGAGTGTTAATTGTATTAGTCTTTGCCAAGTTTCTTCCACTCAGTCAGTCCTAAGTATTAGATAATTTACATATTGAGGAGCCAAGCGCTACCTCATTATATAATGGTCCACACAAGTTTTTACTTTTATTTTTTCTTCTTTCAATGTTAAAGCCATTTCTCAAATATTTATCTTTCTCTTTTCCTTTCAAATTAAAAATAAGCCTGAATGGCTCCTGTAAGATGGAGAGGTAACACTGAGTTATGGAAAAATGAATAAACCTGGAATTTGGAAGCTTGGCTTCTGGTCCCGGCATTACCCCTCAGCATTTTTTTGGGCACACCAGTCTTTCTGAGTCTCAGTTTCCTCATTTGTAAAATGTGGATAATAACTCTTGTTCCACTTACCTCACTGGTTGTTGTGAACGACTGAGGTAAATATGAAAGCTCTGTGAAAACTTATTACATAAACATAAGGTGTTATTATTACTACTAGTATTTTTATACATTTATTGGGTCTAGATCTCTAAGACGGTGTCCCTGTGCCTGACTTAGTCACTTGATGTACATTAAATTTGTTTTTTGTTAGGCCTGGAAACTTCTGGAATCTATCCAATATCATAACCTGTGGGGAATATTCAAAGCTTTAGAAACGAAGGAAAGCGTCTGCCTTATTTGAGTGAAAGTGGCTTGCAAAGCCTACCAAATCTCTTACATGGTTGTAGAATTAAAGAGAAAAAGACAACAGAGAGAGGCACCGCCTACAAATCTGAATCACTGGCAATCTCTGTGTCTTCAAATGTATTCGACTAGAGCTGAGGGGCTATCCCTTGCGAATGTGCTACCAGGGGCACCCAAGGCCATTTGCTGAAAGCTATTGGCTCTAGTTCAGCTACTTCTAAGTAACTTCCAGCTCTTTTTCCCTGTGACCTTACAATTGGCTCCCCTTGCTATTCAGCACCACTCTTCCAGGCTCTCCCTTTTCCAGACTGTAGCAGGGCTCCCCACCCTTCTTTGCTGGCCTCTAAAGCCAAAGCTTTGAGGTTTTCAAAAGACAAACACAGCCTGATCCTTCTTCCAGTGGCTGCTTTTGAGTGTCTCAAACCATTTGTTCCATTTACTGGACTTGGAGACACGAGGATAAAGAAAACTTATGGGAAGGCTCCCAGAGTTTTAAAGTGAGCTGACTCATGCGCCCTAGGTCACACTGACCTTTTGGAGTCCTCACAACTTTCTCAATGCACCCTCAGACCTCTCTGACCAGTTGCCAGCAGGCTTATCAGAGAAGTGGCAATCTATAGTACCCAGAAGACTAGTGCAGCCCCTAACCACAGTTCAGAAGTAGAGGCTGAATGATAGCAGAAGCACCCTGCCTCATATGTGGCTGTATTTGGCAGGACAATAGTTTGATCTAGTCACTCTACTTAAGGATTTTCTAAACTAGTCCAGAGGATTTATGTTGTGAAATGGAACACCACTAGCCTCTTTTCTCAATCATTTATACGTTATGCATTTATTGTTATGCTAGACTTCATATACTTCTAAATTATATCTTCAATGCTAACATCAGGTGATTCCTAATTGAATTTCAGAGAATAGTGCTGGATTTGCATGTGAAATATTGGCAATAAGGAGAAAGGAGGGCTGCAGAACGGTTGCCCAGAACATCACTAGCAACACGTTGGGCATGATTTTCCCTCTTCTCCTCGGGAGGGTGTGATAATCTACTCAGCCAATAGGAAAATAGCTCAATAATCCTGCAGCTGGGGATCTCTCCATTTCTGCAGAAATGCTTTCAATTCCCTACATTGGTTTTAGCAATAACATTTCTATATCAATACCAATTTCCATTAATTCACAACATTTACTGGTGAGGAAACACAAAAATTTGTCAGGTTGCACATATCAATCAGCACATGGGCTTATTTTGGCTATTGACTATTTTATAATGTTATCCAGATTTTAGCTTTATAATCTCTCAAAATATTATACGTATTTTCTTGTTCCAATTTCATGGTCTAGAATTTCATGGTCGCTACGTAACCATATCTGGTCTCCCTGGGAGAGCTGATTTCCAAAATACATTTTTTCTAAATATTTTTTTGTAAATAATAGTTTGGCCTTCAGCATGTTTTATTTAGATGCACTAATCTGAGAAAATAACCTCCCTTACTCCCAAAGCCAGTGCTTAAGCCAAACACTTTCACTTTCCACTCTTGGCCCTTCCTTGTCTGGCTGATTTTTATTCATCTTTCAGACCTTAAATGAAATAAATGTCCCTTCTCTCACAAATCCTAGGACTAATTTAGGTCCTCAAGTAATATACACACATGGTTTCCAGTACTTTACCTTCGTGTCGAATTATACTATTCTTAGTAAATATCAATTTGTATAATTGTGTGTTTATATTTAATGGCTTTATTTCTGGACTTTTAGCTCCAAGAGGGCAGGTATCGTTCTTGTCTTGAACACTGATGGATTTCCTTTGTCTCCCTGGCACTTAGTAATAGCTCAAAGATATTTTCATATAAGTGAGAACGAATAAACCAATATATATCTGGCACACAATTCCTGGTGAACCTAAAATACGTGATCCTGCTGAACCTGAAGAAAATTCAGGAACATTTATTCCTATCAGTTGACCAGGTATAGAAGTAAAGGAGGCAGGATTCTGCTCTCTGAGTCTTGCATCAGTTCACAAAGTTTTCATGATGTGTTTTTTCTCTCAACATTTTCAAGATAATTGCAGAATCAGAGGCTATGTAGAGAGGATCTGAGTCTTATACTTTTGACACCCTTTGATGGACCATCTGCCAGCTTTCAGTCAAACATTTTCAGAATCTAGCCCTACGACGTGGTGGTATTCTCAGCACTCAGTCACTTCAACCACCACAAAGCCTATTTGATTCAGTGGTTCTTATGTACAGGCTGCAGAAGCAGAGATTTAGAATTACTGCTGCCATTGCTTAGAAGTTATCAATAAATGGCTGAAAATATAAAGGATGGGACATTTCTTTAATTCTCCTTTTCACCAGTTCGGTTAAAGAGATTACCAACAACCATGCTTTTTGAGGTCCCATTGAGCATATGAAGAATTTGTCATCCTTTCTGATTACTCAATTACACTAAGGAAGCCGTCAACTGAGTCTACTTGCCAAACATAGGGAAATAACCAACAAAAAAAGCACAAGCCAAAGAAGAGGACAGTAAAGACAGCAAATCCTTTGAATCTTTGCATTAGACATTAAAGAGCCATTTTGATGGCAATGTTCCTTTGCATTAGTGGAAACAGACTAAAAACAAACTCCCTCTTGATTTCTCAATTAAGTAGCTTCTGCTTATTGTACACCCACAAAGAGCTATTCTTATACACCCCCTTCTATAAAGACATGATACAAGAGGCTTACAGGCCCCAACGGTTAGCATGCAATCTTTCCGGTTCAGTGAGATGGAACAATCCATCCACTCAGCTTCTGGAGTGGGACTAAGGTGAGACTGTAGGGGAGTAGAATTTGCCACACCAAAATGCATCTCTTTGGCTTGAGAATTATTTTGGCTGATTATTTTTAAGCACAAAAGACTCAGGAAGAAACTTTGACCTTCACCCTAAGTGCCTAAAAGAATTTAAGGCAGAAGGCCTGTTCCAGGGAGGCACTATCACCATAGATAACTAGTATGATATGAACTAGTTGTGTAGACAGGGAGGAACCAAGCAAGGTTTGTTTGATCAAAGTCCCCTCCGTGTCCCATTGTCTGTAGATGGCACAGCAAACGTTTGTTTACCAAACATTAACTCCTTTTAACTTCCTAGAAATTGCCTTCTCTACCTTTGAAGGCCCAAACCCCTGCCTGCTTCCCCTTGGTCCAGAATGACATGCATGCCTCATTTTGCCTGACTGTCTTTGGAATTCTCATGCTTGTATGAATTCCCTGTATGCACGTATTAAACTTTGACTTTCTTCTATTAATCTGCTTCATGTCATTTTAGTTATTCAACTAGCCACAAGAACCAGCAGGGGAAAGGGAGGGAATTCTCCCCTTCCCCACATAGGTAACATTAGAACTTTGACCTTTAATTTTTCTCTAAACAAATTAAACAACTCCAGGTCACTTTCTTTATTTCAAATGTCATTGTTATTTGTTTTGAATATGCTTTTGGAAGGTATGCTTTGAGCACAATATGGGCATTCAACGTCGTTAATCAACAAATAATTGTAACCATCATAGTCTTTATACTTCATTTAAAAATGTGGGGCTTGAATGTTGATTGGAAATGTTTGGTAATCTTGTTTCCCTTCACCACAGTGCTTGTGCTATCAAAATGAACATGTGGCAGAACTTTAAGGACAAATGCCAAACATATGGTATCCACAACCAGTCAGCATAACCTTTGGAACGCTAATTGCAAAGACGAGCCAAATGAAAATGCTTAATAGCACACATACGGCCAGTTGAGGATTTCTTAACAGACTGATTTCTCTAAGGCCTGTAAATATCTTTGCCATGTAGAACAAATTTTAATGTTGCAAGAAAGACCATGATTAAATATAGCCTTTAAAATTTTGTGTATTTTTTAAAATATGAAAGTAAAATGTAATTTTTACATCTTTATTAAATCTGTAAAGTGCCTTTTACAAAACTGTATGCACGCTAGAAGTGCCTGCTAATTACCCTACTTATTTTTAGCCTGAGGCTAACAGAACTAAAGATGCAGTAATTTTCCTTGAACTAAATGCATAGTAATTCCATGAAAACAACTGCCACAGCAGCGTAAATCTAATATCTAGCTAATGCTGCCTTTATTTTGAGCACTAAACATGGCATCAAAATTTTTCAGCTCAAAGCATGCTAGAGATCACCTAGTTTAAATGCTTCATTTGATACTCGAGGAAATTGTGATACATGGAAGTTATATGACTTGCCCAACACACATAGCTTAGATGTGGCTGAGCCCAAACTGAACCCGTGATTTCATTAGCAAATCCCAGTGTCCTTTTCATGATGTTACTCTGTCGTACAAAACATACTATCTTATAAAAAGAATTTGAGTGGCTCCTTAAGACTTTGTCAAAGTGATCATTTGCTCAGGAACAAAGTGAATGTAATTTTGGCCTTTCATTCAAAGGTCTTTTGGGGGTTGTTTCTAGGGTCTGGTCTCAATAGACTCCATCTTGCCGCTTTATATGAAGCTGGTCCTTCCAGGTACTATACTACCTCAACATGTAACAACCATCTAATGAATCAGCACCAGTCTCAGACTTGCTTCTCCTACCCATTCTCTCAAATCATTGTTTCTAATCTCATCACAAAGCTGGAGCCTCAGTGAGTTAAGGTTGGCCCCAGAGTCTATGGCCAAATTTAAAAAGTGTAATTTGTTACTCTGCAATTTACTTCATTTAGGTCGTAAATTCATAAAAGTTCATCCACAAAGTATGCATTTGGAAATTTCTAGTTGTCTCATCAAGATGCATATTTCTAAAATACTCCTCCTAGAACATAGCAAGATTTTAAAATTTCAATTATTTTGTTTTCTTTTTGCTAAGACTAAATACTGATTTTACAAATCCCTTTGTAACAGCTATCTATTGATGCATTACAAATTACTCCCAAACTTAATGTTTTAGAGCAATGACTATTCATCGGTTTATGATAATAGAAATTGGTCACAGTTCAGTGAGTATGGCTGTTCTGGGCTCCATGTGGTGGTATGGTGGTGGAGGGGAAATTGGCTGGGGCTGAAAGTTCTAAGATGGCCTCATTCATGTGTCTAGTGCCTCAGCTGGAGTGGCTAGAATGGCTGGGGCCTGGCTGGGATGGCTGGGCGTTTCTATTCCAGTGGTGGTGTCTCGGATCATTCATATGTCTGTCTAGCTCTTCGATTTTCCTCCATATGAATAGCCTGGGCTTCTTTTCATGTAGCTGGGAAACTTCCGGGACTTCCAGAAGAGTGAAAGTAGGAGCTGCTAGGTCTACTAAGTCCTAGGCCTAGGACTGACAAAGGGTTACTTCCACTGCATTGTATTGATCAACACAAGTCATAAAGCTATGGAGATTCAAGGAAGGGATACAGGTTTCACATCTTTTTTTTTTTTTTTTTTTGCTGGGGAAGATTCACTCTGAGCTAACATCCATTGCCAATCTTCCTCCTTTTTTCTTTTTGTATGTGAGCCGCTGCCACAGCATGACCACTAACAGACAAGTGGTGTCAGTCTGCACCAGGAACCGAATCCTGGCCACCGAAGTGGAGCATGCTGAACTTAACTACTAGGGAACCAGGGCTGGCACAGATTTCCCATCTTGAAGAAAGAAATCACATTTAGGAATGGGAGCAACTGTTGGTGACTATTTTCGCAAGCAATCACTTGTGTGAGTAAATGGTTTATATTTACGTAAAACAAATAAGAATGAGAGTGTGGCTCTATCTTGAACCACCAATCCTCTTTCAGTACAGCATTGGTAAAAACCCTTAATCAAAAAAAAACAAAGATATTCATGATTATCTTGTTCTATCTGCTTCCTTTCTTTTTTGTCACCTTCACTGTTTGTCACCTTCTGCCCTACTTCTGCATTTCATGTTGGTTTGCACACATACTTGTGGAATCCTCGGGTTGAGGCTAACATATTAACTATCTTGATAGGCTAAATTGCTCAAAACTTAGTCTTTACTGTGCAAAATGTACCTGCTTTTTAAAAAAGGCCTTATTTTTTTAGAGCAGTTTTAGGTTCACAGCAACATTGAGAGGAAGATACAGAGATTTTCCTTATATTCCCTGTCCCCATACACACATGGCCTCCTCATCAACATTCCCCACCACAGGGGTACACTTGTCACAATTGATAAACCTGCAGTGATACGCTGTAATCATCCAAAGCCTGTTGTTTACCTTAGGGTTCATTTTTGGTGTTGTACATTCTATGGGTTTTGACAAATGTGTAATGACATGTTTCTATCATTATAGTATCATACAGAGTATTTTCACTGCCCCGAAAATCCTCTGTGCTCCATCTACTTACCCCTTTCCCTACCCTGACCCCTGGCAAACACTGATCTTTTTACTATCTCCATAGCTCTGCCTTCTCCAGAATGTCATATAGTTGGAATCATACAGTATGTAGCCTTTTCATATTGCTTTCTTTCACTTAGTAATATGCATTTAAGGTTCCTACATGTCTTTTCATGGTTTCATAGCTCATTTCTTTTTAGCAGTGAATAATATTCCACTTTCTGGATGTACCACAGTTTATTCATCCATTCACTTACTGAAGGACATTTTGGTTGCTTCCAAATTTTGACAATTATGAATAAAGCTGCTATAAACCTCTGTGTACAGTTTTTGTGTTGACAGAAGTTTTCAGCTTGTTTGGTTAAATACTAAGGAGAATGAGGGTTGGATCAAATGCTAGGAGTATGTTTAGTTTTGTAAGAAACTGCCAGACTGTCTTCCAGAATGGCTGTATCATTTAGCATTCCCATCAGGAATGAGAGTTTTTGTTGCTCCACATCCCTGCCAACATTTAGTGTCGTCAAGTGTTCCAGATTTTGGCCATTCTAACGGGTGTGCAGCGGTATCTCGTTGTTTTAATTTACTTTTCCTTGATGACATAGGATGTGAAGCATCTTTTCACATGCTCCTTTGCGATCGGCATATCTTCTTTGGTGAGGTGTTTGATAAAGTCTTTGGCTCATTTTTTTTTAAATCAGGTTGTTTGTTTTCTTACTGTTGAGATTTAAGAGTTTTTTGTGTATTCTGGATAACAACCCTTGTTCAGATGTGTCTTTTGTAAATACTTTTCTAAGTCTGTGGCTTGACATCTCCTTCTCTTGGCATTGTCTTTCACAGATAGGAAGTTTTTAATTTTAATGAAGTCTAGCTTATCAACTATTTCTTTCATAGATCCTGCCTTTGGTGTTGTATCTAAATAGTCATCAACATACCCAGGTCATTTAGGTTTTCTGCTATGCTATCTTCTAAAAGTTTTATAGTTTTGTGTTTTAAATGCTGGTCTGTGATTCATTTTGAGTTAATTTTTGTGAAGGATATAATGTTTGTGTCTAGATTCATTTTTTTTGCATGCAGATGTTCAACTGTTCCAGCACCATTTGTTGAAAAGAGAATCTTTGCTCCATTGTAAAGCCTTTCCTTCTTTGTCAAAGATCTTTTGACTATATTTATGGAGGTCTATTTCTGGGCTCTTTATTCTGTTCCATTGATCTATTTGTCTATTCTTTCACCAATACTACACTGTCTTGTTTACTGTAGCTTTACAGTAAGTCTTGGGTAGCCTCAGTTCTCCAATTTTATCCTTCTTCAATATCGTGTTGGCTATTCTAGGTTTTTGCCTCTCTGCATAAACTTTAGAATAACTTGCTGGACATTTGATTGGGATTGCATTGAATCTATGGATAAAGTTGAGAATAACTGACATCTTGATAACATCGATTGTTTCTATCCATGAACACAGAATCTCTCTCCATTTATTTAGTTCTTTGATTTTGTTCATCAGAGTTGTGTAGTTTTCTTCATAAAGGTCTTGTACATATTTTGTTAGATTTATACCTATTTCATTTTGGGGGTGCTAAGGTAAATGGTATTGTGTCTTTAATTTCAAATTCCACTCTTTCATTGTTGGTATCTAAGAAAGCAATTGATTTTTGCATATTAACCTTGTATCCTGTAAGCTTGCCATAAATTAGTTTTAGGAGATTTTTGGTGATGCTTTCAGATTTTCTGCATAGACAATCATGTCATCTGTGAAGAAAGACAGTTTTATTTCTTCCTTCCTAATCTATATACCTTTTGTTTTATTTTCTTGCCTTATTGCATTAACAAGGACTTCCAGTATTGTGTTGAAAAGGAGTGGTGAGAGGGGACATCCTTGTTTTGTACGTGATCTTGGTGAGAAAGCTTTGAGGTTCTCACCATTAAGTATGTTGTTAGCTGTAGGTTTTTTGTAAATATTCTTTATCAAGTTGAGAAAGTTCCCATCTATTCCTAGTTTTCTGAGAATTTTTATCATGAATGAGTGCTGATATATCTTCTTTATTAACCACAGTTGAATTACCTAAACTTCTATTGCTTTAAATTTTCTCTCCCTAATTTCTTTGGCACAAATCCATCATACATAAGAACTCTGGAAGCTGTTACCTTCCTCTAATGCAAAACTGTTCTACCACTTTCTCTGCAAAATGATGATAAATCCGGACTGTGAAATATCTTTGAATAATGGATTACCCCTGAAAAATGGTCTTAAAGTAAAAGGTTTAATATATCTGTCTGACTTTAATTTAAGTGAAAAAAATATGGAGAGAGAGGGACTGATTTTAATCCGGAAGGCTAGACCTTATTTTCAAATTTTATTTACTCTGCAATTATTTCGTCACTTCTGTTATCAACCTCCCTCTCTGTCTCTACTGTTCACACATTCCCCAAGATGTGTTTTTTTGTTTTTTTGCTGAGAACTTGATCTTCAGTTATTTCATGTTTATTATCTATATGACGCTCTTTAATTTATATACCAAGTAAAGCCTTAACTATTCATGCTGACTGAAGGATCAGGGATGTCTTCCCTGAAGAAAAAAATGAGGAAAGACATTCCAGACTGAGGAAACAATATGAATGTATGTATGAGTCAGGAACTCATAGGAAATGTTCAGGAAATGGTGAGTGATCCTGCATGACTAAAACAGGCCTAAACATGCAGCTTGAAGATCAGATCTAGTTTACAATATGTTTGTTTAGGCCGAGTAAGTGTTTTTAAAATGTTTGAATTATTTGTCAATATTTAATAACTGGGAGACTTTACATTATACTTCAGATTTCTGGTTTGTCTTAAAACGCTGAGATGGAAACTCTGAGCTTGTTTTCAGCATGAGAATATAAATTAATCATGCTAGCCTGAATTCTGTAATAAACTACGGCAAATTTTCAGTAGCTTACAACAATAAATATTTACTTCTTCCCAAAGCAATGGTTCAACAAAGTTCTCCTGATCTGGCACCTTTTCTGGATGGCCCTCTACCAAACGATATATCAAAGACACAAGCTCATTTTATTTTGTGATTACATCCTCTTCTAGGTCTTTGGAGATCTTTCTATTCAGCAGGAGAAAGAAGAAAGAGAATAGAGAATTATGCATGGGTATGTTTTATGGTCCAGGCCTAGATATGGTGTTTGTCAATCTCACTCATGTTTCATGAGCCAGAAGTCAATCACATGCCTCCCTTGGCAATGAAGGCTGGGAAATATGTTTTAGCTGTGTGCTCAGGAGGAAAAGAAAATGACTTGTGAACAATTAGCCAATTTCTACTACATGACAACTGGTTGGAGGTGAGTAGTCTCTACCATATTTATCAGGGTGTGTGTCTACTGTTTCACTACAGTCTGCACCGAGCCTGCTGAACTCATCTGTGTTGCCTTTCTGACCACTGTAGGCATTTGAGGATAGAAAATGGAAAAATGTGCGCTGGCCCAGTGGCTGAGTGGTTAAGTTTGTGTGCTCTGCTTTGGCAGCCCAGGGTTTCGCTGGTTCGGATCCTGGGCGCAGACTTAACATGACTCATCAAGCCGTGCTGGGGCAGCATCCCACATAGCAGAGGTAGAAGGACCTACAACTAGAACACACAGCTATGTACTGGGTGCCTTTGGGAAGAAGTAAAAAAAAATGAGAAAGATTCGCAACAGATGTTAGCTCAGGGTCAACCTTTAAAAAAAAAAAGAAAAGAAAATAGAAAAATGCATGTCTGGAAGTAGTGAAAAAGATTCTATGAAAAAGGAACAGACTTAGTAGACCTCGCATTTAACAGAAATTTTGTTATGCTTTTTTGTTTTAATTGAGAGCACAATTCTCTCTTTGAGTTAATGGGCCATATGAAGATGTATGGGGGAAAAAATTATATGGGCTTTCAGTCAGTTACTAAATATTTCATAACTTTGAGCATTGCTTTTTCTGTACTTCTAAATGAAAGGAAATATTTGTGGCATTTTTATGGGGTCAATATTTTTCTCATAGTCAGAGAACTCTGATTTATAGGCTGTGACTTTGGATGATGGAGAAATATTTAATGCATAGTTTAGTTGTCTGATATTTTTCTCTTTAAACCTGTCAACTCCTTGATTACTCAGACTAAGTTTACAAACGTCAGGATGAAGTTAGCATTTTTAAAAAATCTTGCTTCTGCAGGTATAATTCTTTTAAAAGTTGTATCTCTCAAGCCTGGGAATATGTTAGGAATTTCAATTGTAATTTCCTTGCACTTGCTAAAGGGAGGTGAATATATAGTAAACATTCACATGGAATTTTAGTGATAGAAAGAAACTTTGGCACACTGAATCTAGCCTCATTTCCCGATGAAGTCAATGAGGTCACAGGAAGTAAACTGCTTAGTCTAAGTACTCAGAGCCATTCAAGTTTCAGGGAACTCCTAGATTGTTTTGCAACACAGTCCTTTCATTTACGCCCAAAGCATCACTAAATTTAACAAGCACCTTTGAGTTGATGGTTTAGGGGACATCCTGGTTGTATCAGCAAAGAAAGGAGAAGCTGAAGGTGGGGCACAGAGAGACATAGACTGGGAGATATAGCATGGAGCTGAATTAGAGTGACTATTGTATAAGATGCTTTTCCAAAGTACACTAGAGGTAGATGATCCCTGAAAAGACTTTGTAAGATGTTGGAGCCTCCAAATACATGTAAAACTAATGATACTGTCTCCTACTATTGTCCCTTCATTCACCAGTAGTGATCTAGCCACTTTTGTCCTCACTGTTTGGTCCAAGCTCATTCAGTCAGCTACCATCCTGACCCAGGGCAGAAAGAATACAAGTAGGCATACTCTTGGTGCTGGATCATAAACAAGTTACACTTGCTCTACTTTTGCTATTTTTCTAGGAAAGAAAATGCCTTTTCTGGATTCTGATCTCATGTTGTCCAGATTTGCTAGTTTAGTATTCGGACTCTTTATTGCAGGCATCATCTTTGTTTCCCCACTTTCCTTCCCTGGGATGGAGGTCCTTCTATACCTGTTTATTCTCCATATTATATAGCCCAACATCTAGCCCTGGATGCTCTTTTTCTTACCTGTTCTGATCGTCCTAATCCCACATTAATTGATTTATTTGTTCTTCATATGGCTCCAAACTGTACTAAACAGGCTAAGCTTGTACCATATATTGAAGATAAAAATGATCTGGCACCAAATACATGACTTTCAGTGACTTTTCCTGTGTGCATAAGGTTACCTGGTTCCAGGAAAATGTATTGCCAATTACTACTTCATTTCTTCATTTTGTTATTATAACAGAGATGGGTAATAACACTGATTTGGGGGCAGCTACCTTTCCTAACTATGAGTTCAATAGAGTTCCTCTATACACCTACTAAAAGCTTTTTTCCCTAACTTATGTTAACAAGAGTAATTAGTACTTGGCCAGGCAACAGTGAAGTATAGTGAGAGATCTAGTCTTGGTTAAATTGGTTCCATTTGATTTCCAAGGATACTTCGGAGCATAATTCTCAGAATTTAACTGCATCTGTGCTTAAAGTTTTAACAAACTCATTCTGACAAAAACTTCAGCAGGAGAGTTAGGTAAGGTAATGAAGTTTTAGAGACCTAAAATTTGACTTAAAAAAATGTCAGACAATCTAATATAAGCTTTGGACTAACATATTATACAGAAAATATATAAAGTGACTTTCCAAAAAATAAAAAATAATCTTCCTAAGATTCATGACAAATACCACAAAATCTCTCTTCCAATCCCTAAAAATGGTCTCCCTAATCTTTATTTATAAGTTCCTTGTTATCTTAAAGTCACTGACTGATAATTCTAACATCTGGGCAATGTTTGTTACATTTCTTAATTATTTTCTTGCTTAACTCTTTTCTTTCTTGATTATTGGTCATATTTTCCTCCATTTTCATGTGTCTTGTGATATTTTTGTATTGTGTACTAGACATTTCATTTAAGAATAAACTAGAAAATAGAAGAGGAGGGAACACTTCCCAACTCACTTAATAAGGCCAGTATTACCCTGACACCACAACCAGACAAAGACATCACATGTCAAAAGAAACTGCTGAACAATATCTCTTATTAATATTGATGAAAAAAGATCTTTAACAAAATACTATCAAACTGAATCCATCAATATATAAAAAGAATTATACATCATGATGAAAAGGAATTTATCCCAGGGATGCAAGATTAGTTTAACAGTCAAAAATCAAATAACATAATACATTATATTTGTAGAATAAAAAATAAAAATCACATGACCATTTCAATAGACACAGAAAAAGTATTTGATAAAACGGAATACCCTTTTGTGATAAAACCACTCAACAACTTAAGAACAGAAGTGGGACTTCTTCAACCTGATAAAAGGCATCTACAAAAAACCCACAGATAACATCACACCTAATGTTGAAAGACTAACTACTTTCACCGTAAGATCAGGAACAAGACAAGGATTTCCATTCTTACCAATCCTATTAAACACTCTACTAGGGATTCCAGCCAGAGCAAATAGGCAAGAGAAAGAAATAAAATGCATCACATTGGAAAGGAAAAAGTAAAACTGTCTTTATTTGCAGATGACATGATCTTATATATAAAATACCCTAAGGAATCAGCTAAAAAGCAATTAGAACTAATAAACCAGTTCAGCAAGGTTAGAGGATACAAGATAAATATACAAAAATTAACTGCATTTGTATACACTTGCAATGTACAATCTGAAAATGAAGTTAATAAAATAATTCCATTTACAATAGCACCAAAAACAAGAAAAAACTTAGGAACAAACTTTCTAAAAGAAGTGCAAAGCATATACTCTGAATATTGCATTGCTGAAAAACCTTAAGGAAGACCTAAGTTACTAGAAAAAACATTTCTTGTTCATGGATTGGAAGACAACCTTGTCAGGGTGGCAAGACTCCCCAAACTGATCTACAGATTCAGTGCAATCGCTATGAGATTCCCAGATTAATTTTTTGTAAAAATTGACAAGCTAATTCTAAAATTTATATAGAATTACAAGGGACCTAGAATAGTCAAATCTATCTTGAAAAAGAAGGACAAAGTAGGAAAACTCACACTTTCTGGTTGCAAAACACACTACAAAACAACACTAATCAAGACTGTGGTACTAGTACAAGGATAGACATATAGATCAATGGAACAGAATTGAGAGTCCAGAAATAAACCCATATGTCTATGGCCAAGTAATTTTGATGACGTTGCCAAGACCAACTAATGAGGAAAGAAATAATCAACAGTCAGAGCCAAGACAACTGGATACCCATATTCAAAAGAATGAAGTTTGACCCTTATCTCATACCATATAAAAATTAACTCAAAATGAATCAAAGGCCTAAATGTAAGAGCTAAAACTGTTAAACTCTTAGAAAAGAACAGAAGGATAAATCTTCATGATCTTGTATTTGGCAAAGATTTCTTTAAAAATGACATCAAAAGTAAAAGCAATAAAAGAAAAAATAGATAAATTGAACTTGATCAAAATTAAAAATTTTTGTGCTTCAAAGGACATTAACCAGAAAGTAAAAAGACAATCCATAGATTGGGAGAAAATATTTTAAAATCATATATTTGATAAGGAACTTGTAGCCAAAATATATAAATAATCTTACAACTCAGTAATAAAAAGATTAATAACTTGATTTTAAAAATGGGCAAAAGAATTCAATAGATATTTCTCCAAGAAAGATAAATGACCAATAAATGTATGAAAAGATGTTTGATTATTGCATGGAAAGGCAAATCAAAATCACAATAGATATCTCTTCATATCCATGAGTATGGCTAGAATCAAAAAGTCAGATAACAGTAAGTGTTGGCAAGGATGTCGAGAAATTATACTCTTATACACTGCTAGTAGAATTGTACAATGGTACAGACACTTTGAAAAATAATTTGGCAGTTCCTTAAACTATTAAACATAGAGTTACCATGTGACACAGAAATTCCTCTAGTAGATATATAACTAAGAGTAATGAAAATATATCCAAACAAAGACATGAATGTTCATAATAATGGCATTATTCACAATAGCCAAACAATTCAAATGTTCATCAGCTGATAAATGGATTAAAAAAAATGTGGTATATCAATACAATGGAGAATCATTGTTCCATAAAAAGGAATGAAGTACCAATGCAGCTACAGTAGGAATGAACCTTGAAAACATGCTAAGTAGAAGAAGACAGTCACAAAAGACGTACTGTATGGTTCCATTCATATGAAATATCTATAGCAGAGACAGAAAGTAGATTAGTGGTTGCCTAGTGCTGGGAGGGCATATGGGGGGCAGAGGTAATAGCTACAGTATCGAGTTTCTTTTCAAGGTGATGAAAATGTTCTGAAATAGACTGTGGTGAAGGTTGTACATATCAGTGATTATCTCAAACCACTGTATGCTTTTAATGGGTGATTTGCACAATATATGAATTAAATCTCAATAAAACTGTTAAAAATACAGTAGAGACTAAAGCAAAGTATCGTTATCTCCATAAAGGAGCATGCCCCTTCTTGCCAGGCCTCCCTCTGGAGTGAAAGTTGAGTCAATATGCTATTTGTTGAGCTGGGTCTGAGTTTGTTAAAGCTTTAGTTTAATTCAGTTCACTACTGGATTCAATTGTTTTGATGGCACTATAGAGGCTGTGTCTTCACCAGGGTCTTCAGTGTAAGCACGATGAGCTTCCAAAACTGCTTGTTCATCATGTCTGGACAGCTTGTTTTCTAAACTGTGAGAGATCTCTCCTTGCTTTACAGCCTACAGCCAAATTTTTCTGGTGCCGAGAAATTCTCTTTGCTCTCCAGTTCTGCCCTCGGCCTGGGGAAATCTCTTTTCTCTCTTCCGCCCTGCCCTTGGTCTTTGGAAATCAGCTGAGAGCTCTCTACACCATGTGAAGACAGAGACTGTCTTGGAGGAGTTCACTCTGTTCTTTCACTCCACCACAAGACTTCTGAGTTAAGCTTAGAGTGCCAGGGAGAAAGGGTGGTTCTCTCAGCGATGCCATCCCTCCTCCAATGTTCCTTAGCTGAAAGACTGTCATTTCTGGGAGTTTCCCTCAACTTTCTTTTTCCATCCCTATTTTCAGCACTCAGTAAAGATCAGAGGGACAGAGCTGGCAGTAGTGCAGTTTTGTTCCATGTCTCAGGCTCTGGTGGAATTTAACCTGTCGTGCCAGCCCACATACAGCCATTAGAAATGTCAAGTCAGGCTGGTATCCCCTTATTCCCATCTGTGGATGGCTCCTCCTTCTCCCTCTGTGTCAGTTTTAATGGATCTCTCTTCTTTCTTATGAGGGGCTTGTTACTTTCTGGATTTTAGGTCATTTAGGTTGCTTTGGGTTCTCTGCTCCTTGATAGTTTTTTAAAAAAATCTATGATTATGTAGTTTTTCCAACATTTTGGTTGAAAGGGTGAGAGTAATGGTCTTGCAGCTTCCAACATCTTAACTGGAAGTAAGACTCCTAGTAAAAGTTGGAAGTAGAAAAGCAAGTTACAAAAAAGTTTTTGAGTCTATACTGAGCATTTTCCAAGCTTTGGCTCCTATAAATGGGCCCTAAATTTCCAAAACCACAAACAAGCAACAAAGTGCCCAAGCCTCAGATTTTCCTCATCTCAGGTACTTCTGTCTCCAAAATAGGTTCTCATAATTCCAGCATAATCCTTACCTTAATATATCATGGCAAGCTATAAATAGGAATGTGGCCATAGGCAAAGGAGGCCCTCAGAATCGTGAGTCAACTTATCCAGTCTTTTGCAGTCTCATTGCATCTGTTCAGGACGTATACAAGTGACTTACCTGTGCCAAGAAGTATTCAATAAAGTAGAGATTGAGTCACCTCTCTTGGTTACTGTGGAAGAAGATGGTCAGGCTCAACGATGCAATTATAAATAGATCATGGAAGTATGCAACTTTAGTTGAGCAAGAAATTCCTTATACGCCAAAAGGATAAAATCTTAGGTACCACACAACTCTTTCTATAGCATTCATATAAAATGCTCAAGCCCATAGACTGAAATCCTCTTATGTAGAAGATTCCTCACGTCTCATTGTCTAAAATTGACTAATAAACATCAGATATTCCTCTATGAACAACAAAAGATCAAACAAGGAACTGAGGTGCCCACTTGTATCCTCACTACGGTGTGTATCCCAAGTATAGGGAGCTCAACTTAATTGTTAGATCATTAGTAAATCAAAGTGAAAATAACAGTGTCCAAGGAATCAATGTTCATTAGAACTAGTGACTACTACTACTATTAATAATAATAATAATAATAATAATGTAACATTTAAGTAACAGTATGTTCCAGGTACTATTCTAGTTCTTTATGTTTAAGGCTTACCAAAACAAAACAAAACGCTGAGTCAGGTACAATTGTTATCCCCATTTTACAGATGAACAGATTGAGGCAAAATGTGGTCAAGGACTTTGCTCAAGCCACAGATAATGGTTTGTTGTATACAGAGTTCACAGGGAAGAAAACTGAATTATGTTACTATTCAATTGCAATTTAGAGTCATTAACTATACTAATTATTAGACATTATTTATTGTCATAATGCTGATAAAGATCAAGGGTGGCTATCCTGACTATGTAATAAATAGAATTTTTTTTTTAAACTATTGACTTATATTATGAAACATTCATTCCTTTAGTCTTCCTTCTTCCACATTTATCCATATTCTGAAGCGAAAGAAAAGAAGTTGTTTATGGAATATAGACAACCAAAGTAACATAGGTTAAAGCCAAATTGCGCAAACCTTTAAATTTATAATTATCGCTCTTAAAGAGAAAAATGCTTGGATTATGCAATATTGCTTTCCTCCTTCTACGGTTGTGCTTTTCAAACAATAAAAGAGCCATAAACTAAACAAATCTTTTCCAGTACTGTTTTACATCCATAAACTACATATTGAGAGCCACTTCAATGATGCATAATACTCTATCAACTTGCACTATGCTTGTCAGTGAAAAACACTACCCCAAATCAGGACTTCCCTAAAGATATGTTCCAATTGACAGAATGCTCCCACTCCCAATCCCTTTGTTGAAAAATGTGAATTCCTTTTGGTTGAGACCAGACATGGGTGTGGTGAAAGTAAGGCTGAGAAAAAGCCTTTGGAGAGAAAAGCATTGAGAGATAACTTTAGGTGATTGTTCACAAAGAGCAAACAGATTTACATTTCATATGAAAGATGTTTGAAATAAAAGGGCTGTGATAAGACAAAATAAGATAAAATTTAAAAAAACTATGATCATGTATGTGCATTCCTCTTAATGCAGAGTATTTGCCAATCATTTTGATATCAATCAAGCCTATTTGGAAAATAATACATTTGATTCCATACTGCAAAACCAATTTATTCTAAGGTAAACACTGGGTCAAACATATAATCAAGAATAACAAACAAAAACGTGAGCGCAAACAACAAAACATCCTTCTTTCTAAGCTTCAGTGAATTATATCTTTACCAAAAATCTTCACAACATATTTACGCAATGATAGGCCACAATGAACCACTGGTGAAACTGAATATAAGGCATTAGTCTAAGAAATTGTAGATTTTTCTAAAATGTCAACTACAGGCTTCTATTTCTATATTAAGTTTTATAAAATCCAACTCTGAAGGTAGTGTAGTGTCTTAAATCTATATTTATTTCTTGCATGTATTCATTGTATAAGTCTGAGTAATAAAGAGTCTAAAGTAATTATATTTGTGAATATGTTTTCTATGCTCTAGAGCTCAAAATAATTTGTAAATCAACAGTAAGGTTGAATCAAAATCACTCAAACTTGGGTACTTTCTTACTAACTCCTTTGTCTTCCTATACTTTGTTGCTTTTTTCTTTTTTGGTCAACTCATCTTAATTTTAGCATTTTTCATATTACATTGAAATTGTATAGAGAGGCTCATGTCCAGCCTCCATTCAATCTGCTGCATGGATTAGCTTGTACTCTTGAGTTTCTATATAAAAATGGAGTGCTTGAGGCTGGTAGGTGACTCTCATATTAATGTGTATTGATCTTAAGTAAAATCATAATCTAAAATGTAGCTTTCATTGAAAAAATTAAATGCACAATAAATCATTTACTAAGGTATCTCCAATCATGAATTTGACAAATCTCTCATAAAGCATTTAATCATGTAAAGAAACATTATAAAAAAAAAAAAAAAATTGGTGCTTCATCCTTCATTCAACTAGCATTCATTCATTAAGCATAACTACATGTGGAAGACTCTGCAAGCCAGTTTTTTCACTAACTGTTGATTAAATGAGTCTTACTTTCTCCACTTGGTTTTCAGGCCGTTTAAAAAACTATATGATAAACAATTATATATAATTTGTATTAGTCTGTTTCTGGGATCTTTTAAAATTATATCCTTAGTGTATCTGGTCTCAAGATTAGTATCACTATGTGTACACATTTTCTTTTCAAAGATACAAAAAAATAGAATTCATCTTGGAAAAGGAAATGTCCCTAAATGCAGGCAGCTGCACGTAAGCCTTTCAATGCGAGGAATGATAATTTTGAAAATATTAGTGTTCTTTTCTCTCCTGTATTTTTGTGTACTTAATCTTATCCCTTGAAATATTTAAGATTTTTAAAGCAAGAATGTAAAAGTGTTAATATGTTGCTTCTTACATTTGAAGTAGGAATTTTGCAGCAAAACATTGTTGACAGAGAAAGGATTTTCTAAATTCCTTCTCCATCTATGCCCCCTCCTTCTCATACCTTCCCTTGGAATATCGAGAGTAAACTTGTTGATTAAATCATAGAGTCGTGCATAAGGAAGTTTCTGACAGGAAGAGAAGGGAGAAATCCATTTCTTACCTGCCCTAGGGAATTGTGGGGAGAGAACGGAGACAGGAAAAGAGAGAGCAGATGCAAAGGTCACATTTGGTCTTTCCCTCTCTCAAGTTGACCCCAGGATTGATGGATGTTTAGGAATATTAAGATAAATTAGAAGAAATGAAGGATAGAATGCTTTTGCTGTGTTCCATGCAAAGGACTCTGGAGTAAAATTGCTTCCTGTGCAGCTCATGTCAGATCAAAATAAACTTGTTGGTGATTTGTACAGTCAGACAGAAAGTCCCTGATGTTTCCCCTTCCTGAATGGAGTGGATGAGAGCAAGAAGCAGATGACTGTGGAGAAGGGCAATTACAACAAGAGGCCTCCAGCAAGGAGGAGACAGAGGTCCTGGGGGATCACCCGAGCCAAAGTCAAACGGATGTCACAGCCAAACTTAACAAGTTCTGCAGTAACGCTGAATCATCCAGGGAGAACTTTGTGCCTCTGGCTAAGGCAAGAGAGACCAAGACACAATTCACGCCAGACATTGTCTTGGTCAGGTAAATGTCAGGCAGGCCACAGCCATTTGGAAGATCCAGAGGACACAGCTCAGATCTGAAGACTCCCCCTCCCCTGGCACCCCGCATCAATGCCAAAAGTTTCCGTAAGTCTCCTGCCTCAACACCAAAATTCTGTCTTAAAGAAGAGTAGGGTTGGCATTGGGGGTATGAAGGAAATGGTTTAAAATAACTAAAGGGATTGAGTTTGCCGATGGAACTAAAAATTAGATAGTCAGTTTTGTTTATTTGCCTCTTGTCCACCAACGGGTATGTAGACACATGAGGAAGACCATATCCATCATAGGCCAAATAAAGATGCTAAAGCTTTTTTTGTATATCTGAGTGATATTGTGTGTAAATTATGTCCTCAGTATATTGATTTGGAGATATGGATTGCATGTCTTTAAATTTTAATCTCCTGTTACATTACATTTATTGGTTCTTTATCCTTACATAAAAAATGAATAATAATGAAAATAACAAATAGCTAACATTACTGTGTGCTACGTATGGTTCAAATTTATTTCCATGACATATTTCATTTAGTTGTCACAAAAGTCTGTTGAGGGTACTCTTATTATTTCCATTTTTCAGATGAATAAACCAAAGCAGAGAATGGTTCAGTCATTTCCCAAAGGTACAGAACTAGGATTCCAACAGAGGCATTCTCACTAAAAGCTTGCTTTTTAAATCACTGGTTGTGAGACTCTGATTGCATTACACTGTTCACTTTGATCTGAAACTGTGTCAAGTAAGTTGCTTGGCAGCAAGTAGGAAAAACATCTTGATGAATAAAAAAGTTTTTTACTGAGTTGATCCTGTCTACAATTTAACACAGCAAATACATTTTGGGTTGTTTCTACGTGACCTTAAGGAAATATTGCATTTTTTAAAACTATATGAGTTTAAAAATTCCCCTATTGAGATTTCAGTGCCGCTATTGGCCTGTTTGTAGTTCCATGTCTTGACTGAGAGGATGCATTCAAATCATGATGTAGAAACTCTTGAACACAATGATTAAGCTCAACTACTCTACTATTTCCCCTACTCTATATACTACTTTTGTATTTTCTATCTTCTTTCATCAACTCCTTCAACTCATTCATTGTGATCTTCTCTATTCTCTTCATGTTTATCTCATTCTTTCCACTCAGATTCTTTAATCAGTTTCTTTAGGGGAGGTCCATTTCTCTTCATTAATCCTCTGTCCTATCAGTATGATCAGCAACACTGAGGCAGAAAGAATACTAAAATAAGAGAGAGAGATTCTAAATCATTTGGTGTTGGCAAGGCATTTAATTTTTCTAGATCTCCGTTTCCTCACCTATAAAATAAAGAGATTAAACTAGAAAGTCTCCAAAATTGACTCTAGTTCAAGGATTCTTGATTAGGCTAGTTGAGTTTGCTATTTTCATTTTACAGAGAACGTGACTACTTGAGGATATGTCTGTACAACGCCAAACATTAACACAGTTTAGCCAGTCATCCACGTGTTTTGTCTCCTTGACACCAAACATCTGGGAGAATGGCATTTTGGACTTATTTGACCTGGCACTTAAGCACTACTGCATAGGCCTGGCCAATCAATATATTAGCCAAACTGATAATTTGTATCTTGTTCCCAATAAGCATTTCTACATGTAAATTAGGTTCTTCTGTCTAATATCTGTGTTCGAATTGCAACTATTTTATAACTTCTCAAGAGCTGGTTGAAATTTGAATGAAACACTAGAGTCATGGGGCTAGCCCAGTGGTGCAGTGGTTAAGTTCTCATGTTCCACTTCAGTGGCCTGGGGATCACTGCTTTGGGTCCTTGGAGTGGACAAACACACCGCTTGTGAAGCCATTCTGTGGCAGGCGTCCTACATATAAAGTAAAAGAAGATGGGCACGGATGTTAGTTCAGGGCCAGTCTTCCTCAACAAAAAGAGGAAGATTGGTGGCAGATGTTAGCTCAAGGTTAATCGTCCCCCCCCCAAAAAAAAACAAAAAACCACTAGAGTCTTGGTGAATCTAGTTTACACGAAGATTCATCTCACTAACTGATCCTAGTGGAATATCCTAGCTGAATTTGAGGATGAGACAGCCAACCTGGTTTCCTGTGGAAGTTTTGATTTCGATTTTGGGATGCTTGGAAGAGTCCATTTCAATGGTACCAATAATTCCAGCTGGTATTTAACAGTTCATAGGGCTGTCTTCCTCATACAAGCATATCTACCTTCTTCCTTAGAGCCACAGCTTGCTCATTCCTCTTGATCATTCCTTAGTGATGATAAAGTACATTTGGTCACCGTTCTCCCTGTAAAAATAACTGAAGTACTTGAAGATGCTCCTTCCAGGATATCATCTTCCAGATGTATTGTGTAGAGAATCTGTTTTAGTTTTCGACTTAAAACTTATTTTGCCATTGTCAAAGTATGGAGTATGTTTGAGCAGATGCACAGGATAAAGTGAGTAATTGTGATTATATGTTCACCTTGTTTTAGGATTATTGGAAGAAGAAGCTTGGATGAAAATAATTAAATATTGGAGTCTGGAAATGGGAAGAAAGTTTAGTTTAGTTCCAGTGAGTCATGGTAATAAAAACTGCTATTTATTGATGATTATTAATTATTATTAATTATTAATAATTACTTATATTAAAGATATTAAAAAAGCACCATAATGTTTTCACTTCCAAAATTAGGACGTAAAGTTTCAAAAGGGCTAAAAGAATTATCCAGCTATGCAAGAAACTGTCTGCACCAGAATTCGAACTCTGGTCTTTCTTTCTCCCAAATCCATGTGTTTTCCAATACACAATGTTGTCACTACACCAAAAAGTTCAAAGGGACCATTATTTCACATAAAACCTACAGATTTATTTAAACTGTTTTGCAAAGTTTTAAAACATAATTTAAAATTTGGGTATTTCACATAAGATCCAGATTTCTAACTTCTCCAGAGAAAGTCAGAAGGTCTAGCAACACCAAGCCCACAATTAGGGAGTTAAAAATAAATAGCATCTCCTTCCCTTTATTTTGTATTTATTTATTTATTTTTTTTGAGGAAGATTAGCCCTGAGCTAACTACTGCCAGTCCTCCTCTTTTTGCTGAGGAAACCTGGCCCTGAGCTAACATCGCGCCCATCTTCCTCTACTTTATACGTGGGATGCCTACCACAGCATGGCGTGCCAAGCAGTGCCATGTCCACACCCAGGATCCAAACCAGCGAACCCTGGGCCGCCGAGAAGCGGAATGTGGAAACTTAACCGCTGTGCCACCGGGCCGGCCCCTCCTTCCCTTTAAAATAGGCGTATACTACTAGAAATCAACTACAAGAACAAAGCTGGAAAGGGGCAAAAACATGGATACTAAACAACATGCTACTGAACAAACAATGGATTATTGAAGAAATTAAAGAAGAAATCAAATATTATCTGGAGACAAATGAAAATGAAAACACGCCATACCAACTCATTTAGGACATAGCAAAAGTGGTCCTAAGAGGGAAATTCATTGCAATACAGGCTCACCTCAATAAACAAGAAAAATCTCAGATAAGCAATCTCAAACGACACCTAACAGAATTAGGAAAAGAAGAACAAACAAAGCCCAAAGTCAGTAGAAGGAGGGAAATAATAAAAATTAGAGCAGAAATAAATGATATTGAAACAAAAAAGACAGTAGAAAGGATCAATGAAACTAAGAGTTGGTTCTTTGAAAAAATAAACAAAACTGACAAACCCTTAGACAGACTCACTAAGAAAAAAGAGAGAAGACTCAAATAAATAAAGTTAGAAATGAGAGAGGAGAAATCACAATGGATACCACAGAAATACAAAGGATCATAAGAGAATACTATGAAAAACTATATGCCAACAAATTGGACAACCTAGAAGAAATGGATAAATTCTTAGACTCATACAACCTCCCAAAACTGAAACAGGAAGAAATAGAGAATCTGAATAGACCAATCACAAGTAAAGAAATAGAAACAGTAATCAAAAACCTCCCCAAAAATAAAAGTCCAGGACCAGACGGCTTCTCTGGAGAATTCTACCAAACATTCAAAGAAGATTTAATACCTATCGTTCTCAAACTATTCCAGAAAATTGAGGAAGATGGAGCACTTCCTAACACATTCTATGAAGCCAACATCACCCTGATCCCCAAACCTGACAAGGACAACACAAAGAAGGAAAACTACAGGCCAATATCACTGATGAAGATAGATGCAAAAATCCTCAACAAAATTTTGGCAAACCGAAGACAGCAATACATTAAAAAGATTATACACCATGATCAAGTGGGATTTATACCAGGGACACAGGGATGGTTCAACATCCGCAAGTCAATCAACGTGATGCTGATCATCTCAACAGATGCAGAGCTAGCATTTGACAAGATCCAACGTCCACTTATGATAAAAACTCTCAATAAAATGGGTATAGAAGGACCTCAACATAATAAAGTCCATGTATGACAAACCCACAGCCAACATCATACTCAATGGGCAAAAACTGAAAGCCATCCCTCTGAGAACAGGAAAAAGACAAGTGTGTCCACTCTCACCACTCTTATTCAACATAGTACAGGAGGTTTTGCTCAGAGCAATTCGGCAGGAGAAAGAAATAAAACAGGCATATACTATCCAGTTTGCCCCTATCCCCACCATCCCCTATTACCTCCCTATCAGTGTGTGTGAATGTCTGTTGCTGTATGAATATATTATGTATTAAACATTATGCCATTAGATTGTTAGAATAATGTCCTAATTAATTTATTTAAATAAATTACATTACTCATTTATATGCATATGAAAATAACTAAATATTAAAACATATATAGGAGAAGAAGCCAGAATTGAAAAATAGACACAATTAAATGAAGTTTTCATTTAACTAACATCAAGTTAATGAATGTGGTGAGAATCTCCCTTTAGTCTTGAATTAAGATTTACCTATAATTTTAATCTGCTGGAGGTAGAACTGTCCGAATTCAGGCTCACATGAATGGTAAAAAAAAAAAAAATGGATCAAAGACATTGATTGATTTGCACACACAGAAAAAAGTGACACATAGGCAGTGTTGGTTTGCCATAACATCCACATGGAGCACATGACGCTATCTAATGTACGAAAATCTTTCCACTCAAAACTATGTGAGCACAGAGCCAACATGCTCTTGGTCTCCTATGAGGCTATGACACATATACATCTGTCACCCAGCTGTGTAATGCAGATTTGCTAAAAATAAGAGGTGCTATATTCAAATAAAGAAGTCTTAACAACATTAATTTTTTGGCTAAAAGTTTTGAGCAAGGCAAATTCCATATCAGATGCCAAGTCTTATCCTTTCAGTCCATTATGATTTTACCATGAATCCAGAGGGGCTAAATGGCACATTAATGAAGAAATGTTGTTTTACGTAGTCTTTTCCTAATAGACCTTGGAAAAAACGTAACTTAGTCTTGTGAATACTTGGCAAAAGAGTCTGGTTGTAGGAGATAGCAGTGTCATACAACTTTGAACTTGCATAGTTCCGAGAAGCAAAGTTGTTGGCTGGAGGACCCACAAAAAAGCAAAAGGAATAACAAATGGTATTTGACATTTTGTTTGTTTGCTTAACAACTTTTACTGTGCCTACTATGTTCTAGACACTGGGTCAGGCATGGTAGATAGCATGGTAAGGAAAACCAGACAGACTCCTTGCTCTCACGCCATTTGCACTGTAGTGGAAGGGAAAGGCATTAATCACAAATCACATGTAAAAACGTTCTCTGGAAAATGCTATAAGGGAGATTTGATCTGTGGAGAGGTGGCCTCTTTGAGGAAATGAGGTTTTTCCCTGAGATCTGAAGGAGGAGTAGGTGTTAACTATGTGAGAAAAAGATTGACGAACATGTTAGGCAGAGGAAATAGCATATCTAACGGGGGCCTGCATGGGATGCAGTGTAGTGAGTACAAAGAGACTGAAAGAATTTCATTATGGCTGGGCAGAGAGCAGAGCTGAGTGTGACATGAGTCTGGGGACATGAGAAGAGCCAAACTATGCAGAGTTTTGTTTACCATGTTGAGCAGTTAGCCTGAAATAAATGGAAAGCTATTAAAGAGTTTAAATGGAAAATAGGCTGATTTATGTTATGGAAAGATCACTTTAATTGCCATATGAAGAAGTGATTTGAAAGAAGCCAGACTGGATGTAGGTGGTAGACTGCTGCAATTACTAGATGCGTTAGTTATTAGAATTGTGTACCAAATGACCCTTAAACATGGTGGCTTAAAATAGCAAACATCTATTATCTCACAGATTCTGTGGGTCAGGCATCTGGGCACAGCTTGTTTGGGTTCTCTGACTCTTGCTCTCTCACAAGGTTGCAATCAGGGTGTTGGTCAGAGCTGCAATCATCTCAAGGCTCAACTGGAGGAGTATCTGCTTCCAAGCGATTCATGTGGTTGTTTGCAGGATTCGGTTCCTCATGGGCTCTCGGATGAGAGCCTCAGTCCAGAGTTGTCCCTCAGGTCCTTGCCACTTAAGCCTCTCTATAGGCTAACTCACAATATGGCAACTGGCTTTCACCAAAGTGAGCAAGTGAGAGAGCAAGATGGAAGCCCAAGTTGTTTTGCAGCCTAATCTCAGAATTGAAATTCTATCACTTTCACCATATTCTGTTCATTAGTCACTAGGTCCACCCACACTCCAGGGTAAGTTATAATATGAGCACATGAACACCTGAAGGCAGAGATCCTTGGGAGCCATCTTAGATGTTGCGTATCACACTGGGTCAGAGAAAATGGTAGCTTGTGTTAGGAAAGGATGGAGATAAGTGTGTGGATTTGAGGTGTTTATTTAGAGAAAAAAAATCAAATGAATTTGGTGTTGTTGATAGATTGTTATGTGCTGAATTGTATCCCCCTCAAAATTCATATGCTAAAGCCCTAATACCCCAGTACCTCTGAATGTGATCATATTCGGAGTTAAATAATTTAAAGTTAAAATGAGGTTGTTAGGATGGGCCCTAATTAATCCACTCTCACTGGTATCCTTATTAGAAGAGGAAATTTTAACACACAGATGCCAGGGATGCGTGCACATCGAGAGAAGACCATGTGAGGACACAGCAAGATGGCAGCCATCTGCAGTAAAGGAGAGTTGCCTCAGGAGAAACCAAACCTACAGACACCTTGATCTTAGACTTCTAGCTTCCAGAACTGTGAGAAAATATGTTGTTTAAGCCACACAGTCAGTGGCATTTTTTCACGGCCACCTTAGGAAACTAATGCAACTGCCAATTCTGGGTGATGCAGGAAATGGAAATGTCAGCAATTTTTGCTAGCTTGTTTAATTGGATGAATGACAATGCCTTGTCCCAATAGAAAATTCTAAAAGAAGATCAAGTTTGGGCAGCTTATTTTTTCTTTCATTAAACAAATATTCACTGCTCAACTAATGTGTGCCAGACACTATTCTGTGCACTGAGCATAGAACAGAGACACAGCAAGCAGTCACTACCTTCATGGAGCTTACATTCCCTGTAATGTGTGAGTCTGCAGTTCAAGAGACCTGAGATGGAGATAGACATTTATGAATCACCTGATTATGGGGATAATTAAATCCATAAGTAACCATGAGATGCATAGGCAAAGAGTAGAAAGCAAAAAAAAAAAAAAAAAAAAGTGAGAGCCTGTGACAAAGTCATAATGCACTCCAACAGTGGCTGGGTACAGGGGAATGAACTTACACAGGAGACGGAGGAAAGAAGGAGAATAGGAAAAAATTGTTTCACAGAAACCAAAGGAGCAGGGTGTTTCAAAGAGCAGAGAGTGGTCAACAGAGTGGAACACTGGTGAGAGCTCAAATGAAATAAGGGAAAAAAAAAAAAATGTGTTTCAGATTTAGTGCCATGGAAATCATTTGTAAATTTGGTGAAAGCTGGATGGGTGGAGGGTCAAGACTGAAGGGGCTGCTGAGTAGAGAGTGAGAGGTGAAGACATGTAGATAAGAAGGACAGTCACCTCTTCCAAGAAATGTGTGTGTGGATGGGCTTCTCCACAAAAAAAGAAAAGTTAACAAATCCTCTGAGGTAGCCCAGAAGAAGAGCCTGAGACCCACAGCACAGGTGACGGGAAGCATCAGCCCCGGGCAAGAAGAGAGAGAGCTTCTCCCTTCTAAGAGGCAGGTGGCTGGTAGATTTGGTGTGAGGAGGAGGCAGTAGGGATAGTGGTGAAAGACATGGACCCAAATTAGAACCCTGACTACCTGAGTGAGAATCCAACTCTGCCACTTGTTGTGTGACTATGGGCAAATCATTTAAACTCCCTGAGCCTCAGTTTTCTCATTTATAAAGCGATGATAAAAATATTACCTGTTTCGTAGTGTTGTTATAATTATTAAATTACCTAATATATGTGAAGTTTTAAAGACTAGTGCCTGGAATATAGTAAGCGTTATGCATGAATTTATTACTATTATTATCTCTCTAAACTAGAGGTAAGATAATCTGTGAGGGAGGGAGTGAAAGGGGAGGGTTGGAGGTTTGGGGACAGGGTTGGAAAGGCGCTTCTGAGAGTGGGAAACAGGCCAGGGATGTAGTGGGATTGTCTGGCAATGGCAAGAGCCCTTTGAGGGTTGGGGTTGTGAATTTGTAGTAGACCCAGGCTTCCCTATTATGTGGCTTTTCAGCAGTTTTCAGTCATTTAGGAGCAGCATGAGACAAAGTAGATATTTGAATACAACCACACTGGGTTTGATCTGACAGACTAGTAAGATGAAAAGACAGTCAGGCAAGGGAGTTTGAGCTTATTGGCAGAAAACTCTGTTTCCTGGACCTTAGGCTGGAGGAAGAGGACATGAAGGAATGGGATAGGTGTTGGACTTGGACAAAGTAGGGGGGCCTCTTTTACAACGCCCGTGGATAACAGTAACAAGGGAACATCTTGCTTGTCAAGATGAATATCTTTTGGCTCTGATTTAAACCCATTTTATATCAGTTAAAATACAATTTAATGTTATCCAAACAAACAATAATGGTGTGAGGTAATGTCCCCAAAATGTTGGCATAAAAGACCCCAGCCTCCATCTCCCCACAAAGATCAATAATTAGACACCTACCCACCATAAAAGCAACTCTGAGAGAGCTCTGGAGTCCATTTAAGAAACTTCAGCAATACAACAGAGCAAAAAATCTGAGAATAACTGCACAAAAAGAGAAGGAAGAGATTCATTTTGCCAGCATCATCCCCAAAGCCAGCATTGCTCAGAGCTAAGAGGGAACTAGAAAGAGTTCCCCTCACTGGGAAAGGAAGAGCAGAGTGAGCAACTGAGCTCTTCCTCAGCCTTTTGAGGCACTTCAGAAAGGTCCCGCTTCGCTTTTTCCCACCCAGACTAGCCAAGACCAGATATATAGAGAGAGTTAGGAACAAGGAAGAAAGGCAGGGGCTACCAATAGCACTCACACATTGGGAGTGATCGTGGTTCCCAGTAAGCTACTCTGTAGTCAACCCCGGCAACTTTTGCCGCTGAAGAAACCAACAGCCTGCACAGCTGCCACAGACCTCCTGCCGATTTCACCAGCTCTCGCTCCATAGATATTTGCATTCACTGATGCCAGCTGCCTGGTCCCTCCCTCGGTCCCCACTAGAGCTCAGGACTGCACCAGCAGGCCAGCCTAGGCCTCTGTGGCTATGGGAGTGCAGAGGCCAGTTTAGACTCCCACGACTGACCACCAGTGCCACGCACAGGCTTGGGCTAGCCTCTCCAGCTGTGCACCAGCCTCCAATGCTGCATGAATGCCCGGGGAAAAGTGTGCAAGCCCCAGGAGAGCACACCATCAGCCAGGGCCCCTGCAGCTGCTTGTGGGCTCAGATCAGACCCTGTCTTCTGGCAATGGATTGCACCACTGCAGTGACCTGCAGCTAGCCCACCCAGTAGTGCACTGGCAGACCCCAGCTGAACCCCCATCACCAGCCTCCACCATCATGCACCTGTGGAGAGACCCAGCAAACAAGGTCATGTACACTGACATCCAGGGCCTCCGTAGTTTCCAGGCAGCCTGCAGTTCACCCCCCACCTTGTTTCCTACCCTCCGCCCCACCACTAGGTGTATGTCTGGAACCAACCCCTCCCACTACACCAGCACCTGTGGCTGGCCCCATAACTGAGTGTGCGCACACCACTGGCTCTGACCACTATCACCGCTTGCCCTATTCCCTAGCTACTGAACATGGAGGTGTCACTGAGGACCCCAACAGCCCTTGCAGCCACTGCAGACTCCCTGCAGTACTCACCTAGGACCTCATGGTTGTTGACACTGTGGACACCAGTGGCCTGAGCCAAAGAAACATCTTGCCCCCTGGTCCCAGTGACGTGCTACTTCCCCACACTTGGTGCCCCGCACCACCACACCTGGGGTCACAGTGCACTCCAGGATGCCATCACCTGCTGAAAGTCTTCCCTTGCTGAAGTCAGTCCATGAAGTCTGGAAGAGGAGTCTTCTTCTTCAAATGCACAGACATCTTTGCAAGGCTGTAGGGATCACAAAGAGTCAGGGAAGCATGACTCCACCAAAGGAACCCAGTAAATCTCCTGCAACTGGCCTGAAAGAAATGGAAATCTAGGAATTGCCTGTCAATTCAAAATAATCGTTCTCAAGATGTTCAGAAACCTACAAGAGAACAGGAATAAACAATTCAATGATATCAAGAAAACAATACAAGAACAAAATGAGAAGTTCAACAAAGAGATAGAAAACACAGAAAAGAATTAAACAGAAATGTTGGAGCTGAAGAATACAATGACTGAACTGCAGAATTAAATACAGAACTTCAAGGGCAGACTTGACCAGGAAGAAAAAAGAATCAGTGAACTCAAAGACAGAGCAATTGAAATTATCCAATCAGAGGAGCAAAAAGGAAAAGAATGAAGAAACACTATGGGGCTTATGGGATGCAATTAACAGAGGTAAGTTACACATCATTGGGGTCCCAGAAGGAAAAAAGAGGGAGAAAACGGTAGGAAGCTTATTTAAAGAAATAATGGCTGGGAACTTTCCAAACCTGGGGAGAGATTTGTACATCCGAGTTCACAAAGCTAATAGGTCACTCCAAAATTTCAATCCAAAGCGATCATCTTCAAGACATATTATAATAAAATTGTCTAAAATCAAAGACAGAGAATTTTAAGAGCAGCAAGAGAAAAATAATTCTCTCATAGAAGGGAACCCCCATAAGGCTATCAGCAGATTTCTTAACAGAGACCTCTTGGAAGAGGAAAATTGCATACATAGCCTGGAGTTACTCTAGATATGAGGTTAAAAATCTGAGGCCAACTTGGGACTGTTTACTTGGAACACCAAACTTTAAGGTGTTGCAGCTTTAATTTCGGAAAACCAGGAAGAAATTTCTCGGTGCTGTTACTTGTTGATGATTTTTCATAATATAAAGATGATAAAAACTCATAATTATTCAGAGACATTATGTAGAAATAACTGAAAAGTATATTTGCATCACAAAAATTCATATATTATTAATGACTAGGAACCTCTATTGAAACCCAGGAGAACAATGTTATCTCTGACAAAACACACCAGTGTGAATGAAGGTGCTCTCACGCCAGAACAAGGCAACATTCCAGCAGCAATTTTTGGATGGGAGGATGGGTAACTGGGCTCCAGGCAGGAATGGCTTGAAAGAGTTAAGAATTTAAATTGAAGTCTAACATTACTTGATGTTACTTGACATTCAACTGATGATATGGAAAGGAAAGAAATGTAATTGTACAATTCAGCAAATTGATCCCTTCCTGGGTTAAATGTTCAGTGATATATTCAGTAGGAATGTGGTGGTTAATTGGAGTGGACCCTGGCTGAAAACCAAGACACTAAGTCTCATTTCTGTTCTTATGTTAACCACAGGCAAAAGCTGGAATCTCTCTGAATCTCAGTTTCCTCACTGCAAGTAGCACTTGACTTTGATTGATCTCTATGACGCTTTTTCAGCTCTCAGCTCTGTGATTCTGTCTTCTGGGGCTGCAGTTTTCTAGGTCAGCTACGACAGTCCCTGGAGTGTGCTTAATAACGGAGAGGTATTCACAAGCAGATCATCTGTTGCTTGCTGGAGATAGAGTCCAAGCAGGGCTTAATTTCATGATTTTAAAGAGGCCCAAGGAAGCGTATTTCCTCCATGTGGCTTTGATTATAAGGAAATGTAAAGTACATCTCTGACTCAACTAGTGGGTGGTCGAATAGGGGGAAAGTAAACAAACCCTGGGTCGGTAATACCTTAAGTCACTGCAAGTTTGTGTTTGTAGAAGCTGCCTGAGAAAAGATAAACAAACAAATGTTCATGTCAAGTGAAAAAAGGAAACTTTTTGTTATATGCAGCTAAAAACACATAGACTATACTGCTTCTTAAAGTGGAGAAAGTTAAAAATGTCAATCTTTGATCATTTTATTATTCTCTTCCACTCCTACGCAGACACAAACACACAAAGAACCTTTCTCAAATTTTCTTTGCAGTATTAATAATCTGCAAGTTAACTTCAAATAAGCCAAATTTCCATTTTACTAATTTTCTTTGCCCCCTTTATATATATTTTTATAATAAAAATTTTTAAATATTTGGAATTTTAACATGGCAGGATATAATAGAGATTGGTAGAGGCCCACATAGAATCTATGTGCTTTCTTCAAAAGGAGTCACAGTGTTGTGGAGTTGAAGTTGTCTGGAGAAAATATAACTGAAAATGTCAGAAACATATTGTGGAAGTTTTCCTATCAGCTAAATAAACTCTGTATTCTAATGCAATGAATCAATAATATATCAATAAAAGATGCAGAAAAGAATTCAGATTCACAGAGATTCCATTATATAAAATTGTACAAAATTTATTTATTGAGTCTCTGAATATAAATACTGATTGAAAATCAGTCTAATAACATTTTGCTGACAAAGAAAAATCAACCTGTAAAAGAATAAATCTCTAAGAAAATGGCCTCATTCACATGATCTGGGTTTTTCTTATGGATGGCTGTAGGGTATTTTTCTGTTTATAATTATTTCAATTAATTCAAGAAGATTTTGAATGAAAATTATCAATTTTGAATTATTTTGAATGAAAATAATCAATTTGAGATCATGCATCAGACTCCACACTTGGAAATGGAGAAAGCATCTCTTTTATTGTAAGGATAGTTTCTATATCTTTAATAAGCACCTCCTTTCATTATCAGATGTTGTCTCTGGAAAAATATAGCATGTTGAAATATTAGAAGAGGAAGATACACAAACATTTTATTTATTCATTTTTCTTGACTGTTTGCTCTTTGTACACACATGTAGCATAACCATATTCATATGTGTGCCTTGCTGGGGGCTAAGCTAAAATAGGAACTAACGCTACAATGCTCAAACCCCAGCTATTAGCCCATATGTAGCTCTTTTCTGTGCTGAGAAAAATGTAATTGAAAATTTTTAATTTTTATTTCACAGTTGAGAAAATTAACAACTTGAATTGTTTAAAAACATAAATATTTAATGAGTAGGGAGAAGATTCCATCAAGTTTCCATTTTTTAACTAATTCGTTAATAGTGTTTTTATTTAGTTACCGTGCAAAAGCAGAACGCGATTTCTGCTTAATTTCAAAGAAATGTCTTTGAATGTCTCAAAGAAATTTTGACTTTAAGTTTTTTAAATCATTAGCTAGTCAGTTCTTTCCCTTGTCAGAGAGCAGGAGGTGGGGTCTAAGAGTAGATTCCCAGCACCCACACTTCACGATAAAAGTCTCTGACACCTAGTTAACAATTACTTTGAAAATGTCCTTCGTAACTTGCCTTTTTTCTTTTTAGTACTGTATAAGTGCCAGGGGTGGTTGTTTTATTTTATTTTATTCTTTTAAATTGAGGGTCCAAATAATTCTGAGCTTTAAGAAGCTCTGAAAGTGAAAAAATAACTATTTTTAATATTTGGTTGCTTGTTGTTCTTTCTCCTTCAGGTAAGATGATAAAATTTGGAAAGAATAGATTCATTTTTCTTGTATGACTTGGAACTACGTGTGGTATATTTGTTTGTGAATATGAATCAAACAGTTTTACAAATTGAAGGACAATGAGTCAAACTCCAAATTCTATAATGAGAAGTTTAATTTTTCATCTAAAACCCCTATCCTTTATGGAAATTCTCTATATTGGAAAAAACAGTTCCTTATAACCACTGAAAACACTTGTAGGTTTCATTTTGTTTGCATTTAATTTCCACCTCTACTTGAAGGAAACAGAACAATCTCAAGGACTTCTCAGCTAGAGCAGAACATGCACTCCTTTACTCACAATTACTTACTAAGTGCCTATCACCAGCTAGTAACTGTATTAGCAAAATAGGGATAGGAAAATAAAACATCTCTCCCTTCCCAGGGAACTGTAAGTCAACATGTGCTATTTGAAGCCGTGGAATTGGTTGAGATCATCTAGAGAGAGATTAAAGATTGAGAATAGAAGGTGGCTAAGGACAAAACGCAGGCGACACCAGCATTTAATGGAGTGGTAGAAGATTATCCAAAGATTGCAGAGTGACCGTAGGAGAATACGAAAGAGTGGGATCAGAAAAGAGGGGCAAGACACATTCATGAAGGATACTGGCTGGGTTTCACTAAGATCTCTTTTACTTTTTTTCTTTGCATAACAAGGATCATATTTTTTAAATAATCCCCACTTTACATTACTTTACTGGAAGTGAGTTTTCTCTTCCCATACCCCAACAGATATTTCAGTTTCAGGAAAGTACATAGAGAAGATGTCAACTCAGAGAATCAGAGAAAATCATGGAGCATAGCCAACTACTTCCCATCTCAGGAATTGTGGTAAAAGAAACAAGAGAGTGCGGGGAGAGCTGATGGTGATCTATATGGATCAGAGCCTCCTCTCTCTGGACATGGCCTGGAATGTGAGGAATGTGTCAGATAAATTGAGGAGAATGCCAAAGGAATGAGATTTTTGGAGAAGTAACTGATTTACAAGGTGATTTCGTGCCAATGAAGAGTCCTTGCCAGTATAGCTATCTATGAAGGAAGCGTGGTGTAGCGAAGCAGGGAAAAAGTCTAGTTCTCATTTTATAAGGATCATGGATGCCAAATTTAGAATCAGTGGATCTGTCATGGGACCTAGCATGCTGTGGCAAAGTGAGAGATCAGAGAGCCAGAGGACACTGGAGGATGAGGCAAAGACCCAGAAAGATGTACAGCGCCAGCAGGAGTCCAAGGGAAGACAGGTCGGCAAAGAAGGAAACCCAAGGTCTGAGCAAACCAAGAATAAATAGGTCTCAATTTAATCAGCAATCCCCAACAGAACGACCTTGGGCGAGGCAAGGCATCCATATTTCAAGGGAGAGCCCCAGCATGTATCTAGTCACTAGCATAAAGCTAGGGTAGTCTTTTCCTCCGTCACCAAAAGGTCATAAACTTATCCCTCACATCTCAGAGGAGAAACCTGAAAGTTCTGAGCTGTTATTCCAAATGCTTGAGTTAAACCTAAAGATATTCTTCAAATTATCGTATATTCTAAATTTTTAACTAAATTAATCTGTATTAAATTTCCTCCACCCTCCATCCTGCAGCTACTTATTGGTTGAGGTTGAAAAGGGAGATAAAATACAGTTTTAGAAAATAAGGAAATTATTTATTTTTTTCTGCACAAATAGTATAAAGTGAGTAATTTTTTCAACCAAACAGTTATGCATGATTTGTTTTTGTTTCTCATCCCTCAATAGAACTTTTTTGCAAAGTTGATCCTTTATTTGAAAAACAGAGACAAGTTGGGTGAATAAATGAGGTCAGATCTCTCCATTGTCCCAGAAACTTTCTGTCCTCAAGTACACACGTATTATTTGGATTACTAGACATCTAAAAATCTTTAATTAATGACTGATGTCTTTTGTCAAAAGAGTCTTAGCAAGAGAGATGCAATTGATAACTACTGGTAATTTTGTATATGTTGATTATTGGGTATATGGCAATTGGTTCTAGATGAAATATGGAAGACGTAGTATGTAGAAAAGGAGGAAAGAGGTCTGATGAAGGGTATTCCTAGAAAAAGTGAATATAGATGGAGCACTGGGCAAGGAGCATCGAGATGAAGCATAGGGGTTTTGTGCTATTCAGATGGGGAGAAGCTCCAAAGTGTAGGAGAAGATATTTAAATTAAGGGTAAGAGGAATTGAAGGGTAATACCATTAACATTTATTTTTATTTAAAATGCACAAAGATTGGCTAACAACTGTTGCCAATCTTTTTTTTTTTTTTTTATTCTTCTCCCCAAAGCTCTTAGGACGTAGTTGTATATTGTAGTTGTAAGTGCCTTTGGTTGTGGATTGTGGGGTGCCGCCTCAGCATGGCCTGATGAGTGGTGCCATGTCCACACCCAGGATCCGAACCAGCGAAACCCTGGGCCGCAAACGTGGAGCGCACAAACTTAACCACTAGGCCACGGTGCCGTTCCCTTTAATCACTTCTAATATCCCATTGAACCCTCACACCAACCTCAGGATATCTTATTATCTCTTTTGTATCAGTGAAAGCCCAAGATTCCAAGTGGTAAAGTGACTTACCCAAGGTCACATCACATTAAGCAGCAGAATCAGGCCTGGAATCCGTCTCCTGCTTCATGTCCATTTCTCTTCTGATGACAATCACAGCAGTAACTTTTCAAACTTCATAATTTTGCACATGTCCAGCTCTATGTTTTGAACAAATAGCATAAAATCTAAAAAAACCCGATAGCCCACCAACTTTTAGGACTGCAAACATATCAGCTCATGCAATCCAATCTAGTCTCTTCGGTTCTGTTTTCTCATTAATATTTAGACTTGCCAACATGTGACTAAAATCTAGGATTAGTATCTTTGAAATGTTTTTAGTAAAAATAATTTCACCTTGACTAATACGAGGGGAAAAGATGATATGGTATATGAGAGTTGCTTGCATTCCAGACTTGTCAGAATAAGAAGGAAGAATGAAATATAATAAAGTATACCAATTGATAATGGCTCTAGGGGAACAGTCAATTGTGTTTGAATCTGTAAAGACATACGATTTATTGTCCTTTTCTAATAGTATTAGCTATTATTCAGTAGAGAAGCTCAAGAATGACAGATAAACTTTTCCAATTGTAAAATGATATACTTTTATGCCTTCACAGTTCAAGAAAAAGGATTTTTAAAGCTGTGAAATGAGCATTTACTAGTAAATATATTTTGAGAAAATCCAAGATAATTATTAAACACAGAAACAATCTGCTCCGAGGAAGGAAAGGACACAGAATTAAGAAAGAAGTGTAAACATCAGAGCAATTCTCACATGGCTGACACTGTGCTCATTACCACTTATGGAAATATATCTTGAGAAAAGAGCTGTCAAGTTACACAGCTGTCTTTTAGCCACTGTTTTTATGGTCTATTTCTTCATCTTCCAAGTGTCAATTTTTCTGTATGTTCTGTTATAGATGTATCTCTTCTAAGTAGATTATAATTTGTTTATTTTTCATCTAGTGACAATTTTTGTCTTTTAATTTAAACAATTTTAGTCCACTTATCTTAAAAAATAATGACTATTGTTGCTGTTGCTAAAAGTGTCGGAAAGTCAGCTGACTGTCTAATTGTCACTACTCTGAAGGAAATGTGTCTTCTTTGGCTATACTTAAATTTTCTCTTTGTCTTTATTTTTTTAAAGATTTTATTTTTTTTCCCTTTTTCTCCCCAAAGCCCCCCAGTACATAGTTGTATATTCTTCGCTGTGGGTCCTTCTAGTTGTGGCATGTGGGACACCGCCCCAGCATGGCTTGATGAGCAGTGCCATGTCCGCGCCCAGGATTCGAACCAATGAAACACTGGGCCGCCTGCAGCAGAGCGCGCAAACTTAACCACTCGGCCATGGGGCCAGCCCCTCTTTGTCTTTATTTTTTATTTATTCATTCATTCACCCATTTATCTGAGATTAATTAAACTTCTTGAAATTGTGGGTGGCTATCTTTGGCATGTTTTATTATAGTCTCACAATTCCTCCTTCCCTATTTGAACATATCTTGGTTTACAATGGACAGAGTATATGTCCACATCTCATTCATAATGAGCTTGGCCATGTAATGTGCTTTGCTCAGTAAAATGTAGGGAGTGAGAGTGTCAGATCTAGCCAAGGCCCTATGAAACATCAAGTGTTTCCATTTGTCCCCCTTGTGCTATTGCTACCATGAGAAGAGCAGATGCAAATTAGCTGCTAGTCCCAAAATGAGAGTCATATAGAATAGTATTGAATTTGATCCTCAACCATCTTGAAGAATTGTGAACAACAAAAGTAAATTTGTATTACTGTAGGCCATTGACATATGAGGTTGCTTGTTACATAGTATTGTTGATTCAGGTTTCTGAGTAATGCAATATCTTTCATCAGTTCTGGAAAATTCTAAGCCATTATCTGTTTTTATTTAGCTTCTATCTCTCTCTCCCTTTCTCTTTCTATCTTCCAGTTATACACAGGCTGAACATTTTCACAGTTTACTCTGTCTTTTAGTGACAAGTGAAAATTTCCATCTTTTGATCATTCCATGCTGTATTTCAGAAAATTTCCTTTAACCTATATTCCAAATAATAAATTCCTTCTATAACTTTGTTTAATCTGATTTAAAAAAATATCTGTGGAGGTTTTTTTTCTTATAATTTAAACTTGATTCTTTTTCAAATATAGTATGCCATTTTAATAGAGTCCTACTCTGTACAGATGTCTTCAATCTTGTCTTTTATTATTTTTTTCTTATAGTTAGGATAATGATTTCTTAGCCTTCATCTAATAATTTTATAATTGGAAGTCTTTATAGTCAGTTTCCTTTTTCTCTTGTTTCTTCTGATTTGCAGTCATTTCCTTTGTGATTAATTATCTTTTATTACTTGTTATATTTTTGAAAAATTTGAACTTATGGAAAAAGTTTCCTTTTCCAGACAAAATTTATGTTCTTTTCTGACAGATGACTAGGAACACTAGCTGTCCATGTACACCTTAAACCACGTCAGTGTTTCAAACTTCTTGGAGCACTGAAAGGGTAGAAACCTGGATTGTAATTCCGTGCAAGGATTAGTTCTCTTCTTGTTTACATTCATCCAAAGCTTGTAGCCCTTAGAGTCCAAGATAACATGAGGGTCTTCTGTTAGACTCTCCACCTTATATACATCCTCAGCTTTGAATTCTGTCTTCTTTACCATAAGAAGTTTTTAGTTTTCTAGGTCATCAAATGCCAGACAGCAGAAGCAACTTCTGTGCTTGCTTGCCTACTTGATTTCAAGCATTCCATTTATTTGTCATTGGTAGTTGTCCACAATCATCATTTTCTTAGTGTTTTAAAGAGGAAATTTTATATTTTTAAATCTTTTATCTAAGTTTTAAATTGCTTTCAGCTGGTTGAGTGATCTGCCTAACCTGTTCCATCATTATTAGAAACAGGAAGTGTCTCATAGTTTTTCTAGGCCTTTTCATTATACTGCTCTGTTTTTCTGTTTAATTTCTTTTTCTTCCACCTGTTCTTTCCACTGTCTTACATGTTTGTGCCGGAATCCATCCTGACTCAAATGAAAGCACATTTTCAGAATCTAGAACAGCGTAAAGTCAGTGTTTCTGTTAGTCTGGCTCTCATCTTCTGCTTTTATGGAGTTGGGAACAAACCCTCACCTTGGGCCCCAGTTTCCTAGAGTCATTTTTTTCCCGTCTGTGTAAGAGATCATGTCTAGAAAGTCTGGAAAATTTTCTAGCATGGTGTCTATGCCTTACTTTTCCAAATCTCCGTTTTCACTGCTGAAATCCCGTCTCCACTCTTCAAACCTTGTGGCTAGTGTCATGTTTGTTTAGGAAAGACCATCATGATGCAGATGTCTGACCATTATCTCTATATTTTATTTCTCGCATAAATCTTTGTTGCAGTGTTTTATTGGCCTCATGAAAACCTCGGTGCCATTTTCTGAACCTCTGTGGTAGTAACTGTTCATGGAAGTACCTCCTTTAAACCTACTCTCCCGATGCCAAGTTCTCCCCCTGACTCCCTTTACCCCATTTCCAAACTGGATATAAGGTATACCCACAACTTTCACCCTCTCATGGACTAAATATAGTTCCACATCTTGACCTCCTTTTGATGATGCTATCAGCTTCATGAACTATTTCATAAACTTCCATGTCACAAGACATGACCATTCACTATTTGCCATTAAGAGGTAAAGAAAAAAGATGAAAATTAATCAGTTGATTTAATTATTTGTTAACATATTTTATCAAAGGTGTGACATTTCAGGGTGAATAAACCAGTTGAGTCAGCAGTATTTTTAAAAATAAAAATTCCTACAGCAATAGGAACACCCCTACCTTCAGCCTTTGAAAGTTGATTGCATTGACAGATTCTCTCTCAACAAAATTTATTAAATGTACTTCTCTCAATATTTTGGCTTACTTTTGCACCCTAACTCATGGAGGAAAGGTATCAGACATAAAATCTGAATTGCAGCTGTGTCGTTTCAAAATGAATAATGTCTACCGGGTGAGACACTGAGTCAAGGGTTTAGTTTGCAGCATAAGGAAAATATTTGTGAGTGTTTCTGGAAAAGCTGACAGCCTAGCATATGCGGCCTCCCTTTTTAGATAGAGAAATGTTGGACTGAGAGCAAATCGCTAATTCGGCTACAAAAACAAATGCAACTTTTTTAACCAGATCAGTAGCATCCAGGAGAATTTTTGTTTGATTACAAGTAACTCTCATCTGCCCTTCCTTGTTTTAGAAAATAAAGTTATGAGTTTTTCAAACATTAAAACAAACTCTGGTCTTAAATTCACTGAGTCAAGATTTCATGGAAGAAGGCAGTGAAAGAATTCTTATTGCTCAACACAGAATGTTATCTAAGAGAGATAATAGGCCTAAAATCGAGTTCGGTAGCTATTGTTTCCACAAGCATAAATGAGTAATATGATTGTTGTGCTGACTTAGGCAAAATACAGATTAGCTGAAACTATATATTCTAACTATTGACTCATTATTTAGATAACATCTAAAAATTTCTGTGTTGAAAATATGGGGTTTTTTTCTTTCTTTCTTCGTTTCTTTCTTTATTTCTTTTTCTTTGGTGAGGAAGATTGTCCCAGAGCTAACATCTATGTCAGTCTTCCTCTATTTTGTATGTAGGACACCGCCACAGCATGGCTTGAAGAGTGGTGTGTAGGTCCGTGCCCAGGATCCAAGCCCCTAAATCCCAGGCTGCCAATGCTGAGAGCATGAACTTAACCTCTACACCACTGGGCCAGCCCCTAAACATGTGGGTTTTTCATTTAGATAAGTGCTCCATGTTGATCAGTTTCACCAGAGTGATAATACTAAAAGTTAGAGAAAGTAGCAACAACCTTTCAGGAAGAACAAATTTTAAAATATGTGTTTTTTACTCAATTTTAAAAAACTTGATCTAAATTAAACCTATTGGCAAGAAATTGATGGGTTGTAAGCTGAATAGAAAGTTCATTAAGTATGAGGAATATTCATTTGTTCTCATTTTTGAACCCAAATTTATGCTAAGATGTGAGCATACACTTGGCTATTTATGCATCCTGATGGGATTGAAAGAATACTGGGGTAGCAATACATTTCTAGCACCATCATAAACCAGCTGTGTAACTCCAAATAAAGAGCAAAACCTCTCTTTTCATGTTAAGGTTCTTTGAAAGCACTAAAAATATAGTAGCATGATAAATAGGTCATTGAAAAGGCAGACCAAACTCTTCCGTAAGTTCAAGTATTTTCTAGAGTTAATCAACAACTAAATATTGAGCTACAGACTTCCATGTCATGACCTTGCCTCCAGCAGTTCATCTCCTTCCAGAGGCAGCACTGATAGACAAGAAGTCTAGGACAGATGATCTGTAAGGTCATTTTCAGTTTTTACTTTTTTGATAATTCAAGACTAAACTGCGTGCTCTGCCTGTGTGTGCTGTAAGACTTCAGGATTAGGAAAGTTAAGAGAGGGGTGCAGTTCACACAGAGTTAATTGAAGGAAAATGAGCTAATGATCTCTAGGGAGGCAACCATATTGCAGTATAAAACATTTTCTTGGCTTCTAAAGTAAGAATTGATTTAATAATGCAATAAATGAAGTAATATGAAAACAGAGAGCCAATATCAGTCAGTCAAAACCTGCTAGTGAGTTGATGAACCTGACCTCATTTTTAAAAAGCCATTTGTTTGAGTAAATAAGCATAATCATTTACAAAGTAAATACAATACAGAGATGTTTAAATTTAACGAGTAAATTTTAGGAATAAATTACAATCATTATTAAGGATGATTCAAAAAGTCAAAAGTCATGGTTGGCTTTTTTTTTAATACAAAAAGCCTTAGTGGTCAATTTTGACTGTTGCAGTCCACTAGATCCATTATCAGACTGTCATTTGTTAATGAAGCCTAATGAACATTTTCAAAATCAGTCATGTTCTTTAGAGGTCTGAAGAAGTTTTTGTCAATACATTTCAGACAATATGAGAGACCTGAGTGAAGAAAATGGGAGGGTAAGCAGTGGGGGGGAGAGAAAGAAAAGGAAATACAGTCTCTGATGATTCAACTGGAACTAGTTAAATACTCAGGGATTAACGACAAAAAGTCCTTTAGTCTCGCTAAAAATAGCTTTTTGAATTTGTCAGACATCTGCGAATTAAATTAAGACGATGAAATTAAATAGTACTACCAGCAAACTTGCCCACTGCCTTTCCCCACCCCCAGCTTCACTAAGGATAAATGAAATAATGTCCTAGTGTTGAAAAACAACTCTTTATTGTACTGTACCAGTATGGAAAATTCGTTAAGAAATTAGAAATACATATAAATACATTATTCCTTCTTCCCTTCACTTAGGGAAAAGAGAAAAGAGTTTTATGATCTAAGATGTCAAAAGATTAATATAACTGCTTTGCAACATTGTAAATTCAAAATACTAAGCTTAATTAGACTCCCTTGCCAGTATATATCATTTTGTTAGCCATTATTATCACCAAACGTTCTTGATTAATTTGTCATTAACTCTACTGTTTAAAACAAGATGTTGTACAAAATAAAATTTCTGAAATATTTGAGAATCCGTGAAATTAGTTGTTACATGTGTAGACTAATGTTGACATGGCTGATTTTCTTCTATGTTGGTTTATTTCAGAATTGTTAAGTTGTCCAATAAAGCCAAATCTCAGATATTTGTAAAGAAGACTAGCAATGCTGCTACCTAAAACAGAGTTGAAACCATTTTTTAATTCATCCATACATGAAATTGACAAATGATTTTTTCATTAGGAAGACAAAAATTTTCAGTGTCTGCATATTAAGAAAAGGAAGGTGAGTTCTTTACAAAGCAATGCCATTTTAACCTGTAAAAAAAAGAAAAGAAAAGAGAACTGCTGGGCTAATAGATATCTTCCATACTTCCTCTACCAAATAATACATGGCTGTAGAGTTTGTTTCTACAAAACAAATATTTGAGAACTAGTGGGTATTCACTAAATGATTGTTGTTTACAGCATATTGCATAGAATACGTTCAGTTTCCTTGAAAAAAGCCGAGGTAAAAATGTTTTACCTCCTTCATAAGCTACAAAGAATTGAAAAAAAAGAAGAGGAAAAATAAGGAGGAAGGAGAGAAGGCAAGAAGAAAAGAAGGAAAGAAATTCAAATCTATGTTATTTTTCAACAAAGTTGTTATTCACTTACCCACTCAATGTTTTCATCTTTAAACAATCTTATCTCTAAAAAGTATGTACATAATAAGGAAGTCTAATGGAAAATAAAATAATTTTCCTAGTCCAGTGATATCAAAATATTATTGAACTAATTAACTAACTAAATAATTGTCATCTCTTATAACTGCGTGGAAGCTCCGAGCTAACAGCAGGGGAACCTATAACGTGATGTCTTTTCCTTCTCATGGATGTAGAATCGAATTAATAATGAGATGTTAGTCCAACCTAATAAACATTTTGTGGTTCTTTGTATGTTGGTCACCAGTAAACACTATAAATCTTGTCAGTATCATGTTTTTGGGGGGTTTTTTCCTATTAAGCATCCGCTTCATAACACATTAGTAAAGTTAATACACATAGTAAATAATAGAGTGAGTACCAAGTCAATATTCTTTCTGCCTCAGTTGGGCCAGTGGTCAGATACTTTTGTTCAAGATTTTGAACTGAAAGTCTTAGAGAAAACAGGCTCTGAGTCACATAAATGGTGGACCCTTAGAAGGAAGGTCCCTCAAACACCACTGCTCATGTCCCCTGGCTGAAATCACTCCTCTACATGTCCTAGACCCCTCACATCCCTGGCTTGAATCACCACTGCTCATGTCGCCAGACTTCCTTAGCTTTCTTCCTGGTTGTTCAAATTTTGCTCAAATTCTATAGAATGCCTAAGTACATTTCCAATAAATTCCATTTTACGCTGAAACTAGATTGAGCGGGTTTCTGTTACTTGCACCTTTGAAGAAAATTGTAGATGTCACTTGTGTGCATGTGAATTCACTAATCCATATACAGCATATATGTTACTAAAAACTTGATTTGAAAGAGGGGACTTAAACACAAAGGAAACATTTTTTGGTTTTGGTTTTGGTTTTTTGAGGAAGATTAGCCCTGAGCTAATCTGAGCTAGCATTTGCTGCCAGTCCTCCTCTTTTTGTTGAGGAAGACTGGCCCTGAGCTAACATCCATGCCCATCTTCCTCTCCTTTATATGTGGGATGTCTGCCACAGACAAGTGGTGCGTAGGTCCGTACCCGGGATCTGAACCAGCAAATCCCGGGCTGCTGAGAACATTCAAACTCAACCGCTGTGCCACCAGGCTGGTCCTCATTCTTTTAAACCTAGAAGAGACTCTCAAAAACTCTCATATAGAGATCTTTATATGTTCCATTATAATCTTGGCCTGGCTATATGTTTAGAATAAAATTAATTATCATTCACTGCATAAATTTTGCCAAGAGAGTAAAAACCTCTGTATTTTTCTGTAAGAATTTTTGAATTTTTAGTCTATATAAATATTGCAAAAATCTCATAGCCTAAGACAGGGAAGTACTAGTTACCAATTAAAAGCACAACAGCAACATCTTTTATTCTGTGTTCACTATTTTTGAAAGTCAAATACATGCCACCACCAAAAAAAGTTCCTTATTGTTTTTTAAAGCACATGTTCTCACCAGTATGCTCATTGACTCAATAAATTAAATATTTGCATTTTGTTCTGACTCATAATTGAAATATATATACAAATTTTCAAGTCTAATGATACAATGGAATTCTCACTAAGTTCCATAAAATAAAACAAGACACAGAAATATGCAGAAAACAGAAGAACTTAGATTGTTGAGCCACAGCGTCATTCTCTGTGGGCACTCTACTTCCCACAGCATCCAACAATCAGGTAGGATCAATGGTTTTAAAGTAGGATCATGCTTAAATAAATGCTTTCTTAGCCACCCAAGTGTCTGCTGGTTTCTGAAAGTCCAGAAACATTGATGAATGCTTCGCATTTCTGGTTTCTGACCTGGATTGAACTAGACACACTGAGATAATGTGAGAAAGACTGTTTTTTGGCTAGAACTGGAAGTAAATCTGCCAGCATTCCCGTGAGCATGCCTTTCTTCTGTCCAGCTTTGACTGTTTGAGAAGTCAAGCTATGTTAGACCCAGTCCTTAATCTGAACTATAGCTGGACTATGAAATTTTTTTGAGAATGATAGAAATGTCTAACCCAAATTTGTGAAGGCAGAGCTTTTAGGAAGGTTGATATCGCCAAGAGTCAAAAACATTTGATAAATGAGAGGAAGGAATTGGCAAAACATGTGCTGGTGGATATGCTGTTCCAGTCAGATAAGGTGACCTGAGAGGAGCTTCTCACTTAGTGTGTGACCCAAACCACTCCAGACAGAAGTCCCGAGCAGAGATTTTGAGACATGTTACTGATAGTCTATCATCCACATTCAGTAGGAAGAAGAGGGCACATCGATAGTTAAAACTCCATGTAAGTCTTAGCATACTAAGCTCATATTTTACTAATAGGATATTTGAGATGGCATCATTTGGTAATATATAACTTTAAGCTTCAGTAACCTTCAAATTGATCTCCTCCCACCAAACATCACTCTTCACTTTTCGAGTTATAAATTTTCCAAAGAGAAACAGAGGAATGACGAGTCTGAGGCTGTGTGTTATTGTTAACATTCTGAAAGCTTTTTTTATCCTGCTTATTCTTTTATCTTATTCAAACATAACTCGGTTCTCTTTTAGAATCATGAAATAGGATTGAAAGTCTTCTTCAATGATCAAAACATCCCAGAATATCCTTCTGAGGAAAGGAGTGGTACATTATCCCCACGTCACACAAACATTAGATTTTGCCCAGGCCTATGTCCACAAGATAATCACAAATGGAGCCCATTTTTGCCTTTTCAGTCACAAGTGCAGGAGGAGAACAGCTGGTTCCTCTCCTTTGTATATTCATCTTTTATATACTTAGAGATCAGGCTCATCTCTCAGTGTTTAACCAAGACTAAACAATAAAGATCCTTTGGACTTTACTCATCACTTTATTCCCGGCTCATTAATAATCATGTGGATGACCCCTGAAACTTTTCTAATTGTTTTTGCCTCTTGAGTTGTAGGATTACAAGCAGGCACAGCAGTCTTAAAGGACTTAGCCATTCCTGAAGAATATATGTTTAAAGAATTTCTTTATGGTTCTTAAAAGTTTTTTGCACATTGCCTTAATTCCATAATAAAGATGATACACAGTTGACTTATGTGCTGAAATTGAGTTTGTTATTTCACCCATTTCTAGGAAGGTTCTGTGCGCATGCCGATGGGGCATGTTTTTCTCTCCACAACTGCCATTTTCAACCCCAGCTCCAATCAAGAAACTTAATATTTACATTTGATTTTGACTAATAACCAATCTGATGTCTACAACCCCCTGATGCCTACATACCTTTCTCTATATAAGAGGTGTTAAAACATGACCACCAGCCATGGCAAAGATTCCAAAAGCATCTAAATTCACTTTAATAATTAAACAGATTAAAGAAAGAAATTGTTAAATAGGAAAAGCACATTTCAGAATCAAATATGCAAAGATGAATTACTCTGTGACTAGTGCTCCAAATCAAATTGGAATTAGACTTTCTAATGGGCTCTGCTATGTAGTTATCTGGAACAAGAGCAATCGAATCAATACTCTTCAAGGGTTGATGCCCAAAATTGACTTTTGTCATTAATGACAAATTCAAAACCATATTAGTCCAACATATGATGGATGGATTTCTATATTTATTGTTATTGTTGCATATAACCTCTCTGCTTTATATCTAAAAGTAAGGTGCCTAAATATACTAATTATTGAGGAAATAGTTATTATCTACTGTGAATTTTTGTTGTTGTTTAAAATATTTAATATGCCAATACTCATCAAATAATATTCTCTAAATGGCTATGTTTGTTAGAAAAACTTTGGCTGCAAATAACAGAATACCTGACTGACAGTGGCTTAAACCATAAAAATATTTATTGTTTACTTAACAAAAACTCTGTCAATGTTGGTCCAGCAGCTCAGGGATGTCGTCAAGGATGCAGGCTCTTTGTTTCCTCTGCTCTGCCATATTTTCATGTTTCCTACTGGCCTTCTGATTGATAAGTGTCTTCCACAGCTCAAGACATTATGATGTCCATCTTCAGAGTAGGAGGTAGGGGAAAGGAGAGGCTCATCTAATGTTAGTCTCATATTTGTCTCTTTTATTGGGAAATTTTTTCCAGAACCACCTCCTCCCAGGAGAATTTCTCTTTAATCACTTGATCACTCCCATCTGCAAGAAGTCTAGAAAGATGAGTTTCTTTCAAATGAGAATAAAATTACCACGATTGGTATAAACTAGTCACAATTCATTTCCTAGGTTTGGAAGATTGCCTTATTTTCTGGAGATCAAGTCCTCTCAGTCCATCACTTAAGCAAACTGGACTCCAGTTAGCAGGACGATAAAGTTTGGGAGTAGCTGTTTTGGTAGGCAGCCAAAAGAGTCTACCACAGTAGTCATCCCTCCTGAGCCACTAAGTACTTAAACAGGCACCACTTATAGCCAAATATGTCTTGGGGAAAATATGTTTCAGGAAATAACATCAGATAGTTTTATTTAAAAGTATGGAAGCATATAGAAGAAACAAAATTTCTGTGCTGAAGAAAGGCTGGAATGTTGAGATCAAAAGGACTCACTGTCTCTTCAAGCCTCACACCAATGTTTCACCTGAAGTGAGGGCTACTGAGGTCTCTGAAGGGCTGGGCTGATGTTGAGAAAGGCCCTGCCTGACATTCCTAACAGTCCTTCTCCCACAGTGATCATGCTGTCCCCACAGTTGGGTCTGGCCTCCCTCCCTCTGGAACCCCTCCCTTCTCAATCCAACAGGTTTCATATATCAGCAAGACTCATCTCACCCTGTCTCAGGCAGACTCTATCAGCAGGTAGAGGCATCGCTCCACAGTGCGCTGTGTTGAGAGCTGTAACAAGACATGGATCTCTAAGCCTCACTAACTTCATCTGTAAATGGAGATAATAGTAGTAGCTGCCTCGTTGGGTTGTCGTGAGGATTAAATAAGTTAAATTTGATAAGAGCCAAATCAGTGCTGTAATACTACTATAAAAAGGGTAGATTCATGTATGAAATTAATGATAAATGACCACTGCTTAGATATCTCTCGTGAAATCTTTGAGGTTCAAAGGTCAATAATATTCAAGACTTCTCCAAAAAGACACAATAAATGTTACCTCCACAAAAAGAAAAATAAGAATCATCTCATCTTCCTTCTCTACCACATTAAATGCTGGAAGACACTAACATAATATCTATTGAGTTTTCAAGTGAAAAGTTCAGGACCCAAGACATTTGTATTCGCACAATACAAGCAATAGAAATATAGCTGCAAATACTTAAGGACTCAGAGTGTAACCCACATAGTCTTCATGAAAAAAAAAAGCTATTCAAAACATACTTTAACCAAGAATAGCAGCCAGCATCATCCTTTTAAAAAGTAGGTCAGATCATGTCACTCTTCTGTTCAAAACCCTCCAACCGCTCCCTGTTCACGTTAGGGTGAGTTGGCAATGGTCAAAAAGACCAAGAAACTCTGCCCCCAGTCACTTCTCTGACCTCATGTGCAATGACCCTCACTGTTTTTCATTCAGCTCCAGGCACAGTAACTTCCTTGCTGTTCCTCAAGTAAACCAGGCACTTTCCGACCTCTGGGCCTTCCCAGAAACAGTTCTGTCGACCTAGAAGCCTTATCCATCGTTCTCTGCAGGACTCACTCTCTCGTGTTCTTGCTCAAATATCCCTTCTCCCTGTGGCCTCATCTGACCAATTGTTTGATTATCCTATCCTCATTCCATTGTCTCTGTTCTTGTCATCTGCAATATATGCTAGAATAGGGTTTCTCAGTGTCTTTCATCTCTGTTATCTTTTTTCCATCTTTTTTCTCCTTTTGCTAAAGTCTAATCATTTTGCCCAACTTTATTTCCAATTTTCTAATTCTTTTTTTAAATTAGATCTCTATTATTTTAATTTTTTCTACATATTTTTAATTTTTAAGAGTTCTTCTTGGTCTGTGATTACTCCTGTTCCCTAATTACTTGTTTTTGCTTTATAAATGATACATTCTCTCAAATATCTCTAAGGATACACATTAGAATTCTTAAATTTTCTACTATGTCTTGCATTATTTCTACATCTGGGATCTCTTGTTCTGATTGCCTACCTCGATCTTTCTCTTTTAGGCTGCTGAGTATTCCACAGAGATCTAATAATCCTTGGTTAACAATTCTTATTTATGAACAGAATTTGATTTGACTCAGCATAAATTGCTATCATACCTTTCCTTTTCATTAATATATGTCTGTCTACCTAAATAGTTAGGGCTGACTGAGATCCCCATGTGAGCTGATGGATCATATTGAAAACCAAATTTTTTTTAGGATGCATACCTGGGAATAAGAAGGCTAGCACAAGAACTCCACAAATGCCAGAGTAAAGCATTCGTTACTTTGGAAATAGGCAACTTTTCCACAGTACACTTCTGACAGACACTGTCTCTTCCTATACTGTTGTGGAAATAAGGATGTCCTTTCAGGTTCTTCTTTACTTCCTTCGCCTCTCTACACAGACTATGATCGAACTGACTCCCCCAAATCTATTACACACTCTTGGATTTCCGTCTATGGACAAATGTTCTAGAATGCTACTCCAAAAAGGCATGGGAAGATGAGGAGTTAAGTTAGACCACATGCATTTCTGTGACTCTGCCCAATCCTGCTCTTTCATCGTCTGCCAGCTCCAAACTTGGAATTTCTCTGTGACTCAGCTAGGACGAGCTTCTCCCTCACCTGCAGCTTCTTCCTCCTGCATCTGTTCCAGCTGGGACTTTTTTCACCCATACACTTTATCTATTAGTATGACCTCTTCCACGTTCAGAGTTCCAAAAGTTTGTCAAATCTCTAGTTTGCTGGAGGAATCCTCTCTTGTTTACAGTATTATCAGGGTCCCACTATGTTTTATGTCTTTCCTGCCATTGATTGGGGTCTATGGATGGAGGAGAGGCACAGGTGTGTGCCCAGTTTGCCACTGTAGACTGAAAAACAGGGTGAAAGTGTTATCTGTACAGTGGCAAGAAACATATTTCAGATGAAGGAATTAGAATAATAAGAGTAAGGATGTGAATTAGGAGTTTGCCTAAGAGAAACCACCATGCTATTCTCTGTTACTATTTTTAACCACCAGTAAAAGGAACTTCACTATGTTTTTGCATCCCTTATGACTTAGCTCTCCTTGCTTCTCAAGGCTTCTCACGAAATGTAATATCATAGCCCACAGGAGCCAACACTTATCTTTGTAGTCCAAAGCTGGGAATTTCAGAAAAGGTAAATGTGGAAGTCAGCTGGAGTCCAGGCTCTGGTCTTAAGTCTCCTGACAAAGGTGGCAATAAACTACACTAAAGAAAAGGATGGCCCAGGTTCCAAACAAATTATTTGAATATGACATTAATTTTATAGGAAACAACCTATAAAATTTCCTAGACAAAACGTCTCTCAAACTTATTTTAACATATCCTTATTCTGACTCTTCAGTCTTTGCTGACTTTTTTGATTTGGCCTTTCGATTTGTTCTTTATTGTTTTCATCCCCACGTCCTTTCTAAAATCCTGTAAGAAAATAATTCAAGATGATAGACAAGGCAACATCTTAACTTCGTTATAATTTTCCATCCCTTAAAAATTATCATGACTAGAGAATGACAGATGCAATTGGCCCAGAAGCCCAATACCAAACTTGAGACTTTGAGAACAAAAGTCAAGACATCAAAGCTGGCAGGCCAATGAGGGAGGCACAAACCCCCTACTTCTCTAATTTCAAACAAAGGAATGAAAATCCTTTGTAAATTGATAACTCAAATAAATTAGGGCAAGAGAAAGTAGGCTATAAAAGGACTTTTCAGTTTAATGGAAATGTTGATTTATTAATTGTTTTCATATTTGCCTTAATAACTACTGAAATGTACGTATGTTGATGACTATCACTCAGAGTCTGAAGTTTCATTAGATAGTGGAAAATCTAATGGGGGCCTTATAATTTGCCTAGACAATCATCATCTGTTTTGGATGATTTTGGAGACAGAATTTTTAGATCTCTTCCAGCTCTGATCCTGTGTTTGGGTCTAAACCAAACAAATCATTTCCAAACAATTTTCCCAAATGCACACATCAGCTTCCTGGTGCTGTCTTGTCTCAACTACAAGTATGAATTTTGGAAATAGCCACTCACCATGATTTATCTTAATACCACTCACGCCAAAACACTTCTGACTGTGGTCTTCCCAGTAGGCTCCGATCCCACCTTCTCACACCTATTTCCCTTTTCTTTCCATACTCCACCCACACACCATATTCAAATGTACACACCTGCTTACTCTTTCTGGCTCATCAACTAATCCCTCAGTTCCTCTCCAGTTCAGGCTGCCCAGCTGCAAACAGCATCATTAAATCATATTTTGTACGACCTCCTTCCTGCTCTGATGTGAAGGAAATGACTGTTTCAGAAGATTCTTTTCTCTACAAAATTCCTTTCTGTTTTCAAAGATCCAAGTTTTTACTCAAATAGGAAAATGAAAAGCTGTGGACTTGGTAGGTAAACAGGTGCTCACACCTGTATACAACGATCCACTATCAAGCGGAATTATTTATCAAGCTCGATATAATCCACCTTTGATTTGTGTTATAGCATTAATCTATCTCTGGTATATATTATTACAAAAATTTCTAAATAAAATAAATATTTCTAACAAAAATACTCTAGAGTCAAGTAGGTTTATGAATTCTATCTTTCCACTGACTTTCATTATAAAATAGCAGAAAAAAATGTAAATAATAACAATAGCAAATGTTTCTTGAGCTCTTACCATGTGCCAGGTACTCTTCTCAACAATACAAATAGAATAATCCGTTTAGTTCTCACAATATCCCTGTGGAGCAGGTGTTATTTCTATCCAGATTTTATGTGTAAGGAAATGACAAACGGAGATTTTACATATCCCCTCCAAGATCACTGCTACTAAGTGGCAAAATCAGGATTCAAACCTATAGCCTAGTTCCAGAACTCATGATCTTAACCTATGTGCTACAATGCCTCAAGATACGGTGAAACAGTGCTAAGTAGTAATAAGGCCTTCAAAAATTATCTAATGAAAAGTAAAACTGATAGAGCATCAGTGATGGCCTTGAACGTTTTAACAATAATGTAGTTATGTACAGAGCTATTTTATCAAAACAGATTAAAATAAATAGTCGCTTTCAAGGGAGAGGAAAAAGGCCCAACAGCCTTTTCTATAGTAAAATTATGCTATGCCTATGCTACAGTCACATGCTCCCCCAGAGCTACTGTAAAATGACGATAAATGTGTAAATGCAACATGAGTAGAATTGAAATTATGCTTACCTATGTCATATGACTATGGGTTTCCTAGTGCCTATTATGCAAAGTGTTCTTTGCACAATAAATGTTTGTTGAATTGGATGAACTTTTTTTCTAGATATATTCTATGTATATGCAAGCATATTGGGTTTTTTTTTTGTTTTTTTGAGGAAGTTTAGCCCTGAGCTAACTACTGCCAGTCCTCCTCTTTTTGCTGAGGAAGCCTGGCCCTGAGCTAACATCCACGCCCATCTTCCTCTACTTTATATGTGGGACGCCTACCACAGCATGGCATGCCAAGCAGTGCCATGTATGCACCAGGATCCAAACTGGTGAACCTCGGGCCACCGAGAAGTGGAATGTGCGAACTTAACTGCTGAGCCACCGGGCCAGCCCCTGCATATTGTTTATATTCATTTCTCTTTTACACAAATAATAAGATACTATGTATACTGCCTGCACCATATATGTGGTTTCTCAACATACATGGGATGTTCTTCCGTATCAGTACATACAGAGCTCCTCATTTTTTTTTTTACAGCTGTATGGCTTTATATTACACGTATGTATTGAAATATTTGCAGTCATTCTTCTTTTGTCATTTAGGTTGTTTGCCTTTTTTTTATACTAGAGACATTGTTGCAATTAACTTTATTTCAAACATATGCAAGTTCATTTATAGGATGAATTCCTAGAAGTAGAATCACTACACAAAATGGTTTGAGCATTTAAAAAGTTAGAGGTATTTTCACATTGCCTCTGAGATGATGGGGCAGTCCACACGCCACCAGCAATGTATGGGAGGTCCTCTTTCACCACACCTGCCAACACTGTACATTGTCACAGTTTTGAATGCAGACAGTTTGACAGGTGAGAAGCGGTATCTTATACTTTTAATTTCTAATTCTTTCATTATGAGTAAAGTTGAACATCATGCAAAAAGTATGATAGATTTATTGGAAACATCTTGTCTACGGCTTCCTTTTTCACTTTCTTTTAAGGAACGAATCCATTTTTTTTTAAAGATAGATGCATCTTTCCCAATATGACTTATTAAACACTCCATACTTCTCCCCTTATTCAAAATGCTGCCTAAATATACTAAATTTCTTTATGTGTCTTGTTTGTTTTTGGATTTTGTAGTCTTTTGCTTTGATATTTCTTTTCACTTTTTATTTTTATTTTTAATTTCTTTTTTAAATTGAGTTCATAATGGTTTACATCACTGTGAAATTTCAGTGTGCATTATTTCTTGTCCGTCACCACAGAAATGCTCCCCTTCGCCTCCTGTGCTCATCCCTTGCCTCCTTCCCCTGGTAACCACTGAACTATTTTCTTTGTCCATGGTGTTTATACTCCACATAAGAGTGAAGTCATATGATGTTTGTCTTTCTCAGTCTGGCTTATTTCACTTAACATAATACCCTCCGGGTCCATATATATATATATATATATATATATATATATATATATACTATATCTTCTTTATCTAATCATCAGTTGATGGACACTTGGTTTATTTCCACGTCTTGGCTATTGTGAATAGTGCTGCAATGAACATAGGGGTACATATGTTATTTTGGTTTATTGATTTCAAGTTGTTTGGATAGATATCCAGTGGTGGGATAACTGGGTCATATGGTATTTCTATTTTTCGTTTCTTGAGGAATCTCCATACTGTTTTCCATGGTGTCTGCACCAGTTTGCGTTCCCACCAGCAGTGTATGAGGGTTCCATTTTCTCTACATCCTCTCTAACATTTCTTGTTTTTTGTCTTAGTGATTATAGCCATTCTAACAGGTATAAGGTGATATTTCATTGTAGTTTTGATTTGCATTTCCCTAATAATTAGTGATGGTAAATATCTTTTCATGTGTCTGTTGGACATCTGTATATCTTTCTTAGAAATATCCTCTGCCCATTTTTTGATAAGGTTGTTTGTTTTCTTTTTGTTGAGTGGTATGAGTTCTTTATATACTTTGGAGACCAACCCCTTGTCTGATAAATGATTTACAAACATTTTCTTCCAGTAGGTGGGTTGTCTTTCCATTTTGTTCATGATTAGCGGTCCATAGATGTGTGGTTTTATTTCTGGGCTTTCAATTCTGATCCATTGATCCGTTTGTCTGTTTCTGTGCCAGTACCATGCTGTTTTGATTACTATAGCTTTGTAGCATGTTTTGAAGTCAGGGATTGTGATGCTTCCAGCTTTGTTCTTTTTCTCAGGACTGCTTTGGCTATTCTGGGTCTTTTGTTGTTCCATATACATTTTTGGATTCTTTGTTCTGTTTCTGTGAAGAATGTCATTGGGATTTTGATTGGAATTTCATTGACTCTGTAGAATGCTTTAGGTAGTATGGACATTTTACCTATGTTTAGTCTCCTGACCCAGGAACATGGAATATCTTTCCATTTCTTTATGTCTTCTTCAGTTTCTTTCAATGCCTTACAGTTTTCAGCATACAGGTCTTTCACATCTTTGGTTAAGTTTATGCCTAGGTGTTTTGTTCTTTTTGTTGTGATTGTAAATGGGGTTGTATTCTTGATTTCTTTTCTGCTAGTTCATTGTTAGTGTATAGGAATGCAACTGATTTTTTAAAATTGATTTTGTACCGTGCAACTTTGCTGTAGTTGTTGATTATTTCTAATATTAATATTATTATTATCTAAATATTAATAATATTTCTGGTGGTGAATTGGATAAATTTTTATTGGTAGCCCTGTAAGGGAATTATAAAGCATAAAGTATCCGAGTGTCTTCTTCAAATTAAATTGAATTGAATTCTATTAGGATTTATACAGTTTGAAGCAATCTTTTTTCAGAAGCCTTCAGCAATATACAAGCAGGTAAATGCTTTGTCCACAGCCTGTGAAAATGTTAAAGCAGAGCCACAAAGAGTCTTCTAGTCTAATCCTCTCAATTACAATAGAGGGAAACGGACCAAGGGTGTTTCACTGACTTGCCCAAGCAGTTGGTTCATGGCAAAGTGTAACTAAAACCCAAGTCCCATGATGCCTAGGTTGGCTGGAGAGGTACACTTGCATACACAAACATACACAGATTCCATCTGTCCTAAACTGTCTTTCTCACCAGTATGCCACAGTTCTAAACTCCCAGCATTAAAGGATATGATTATACATGTTTATCTTCCCTGCGTACAATTCTTCTGCGAAACTACCATCCATGGACTTACAGAATGCCTGATCATGGAATTTCACACAGCATTTCTTCTGATCAAAGAACTCACTTCACAGCAAAAGAAGTACTGCAACTGGCCCACGCTCATGGAATTCACTGCTCTTACCATGTTCTACACCATCCTGAAGTAGCTGCCTTGATAGAATGGTGGAATGCTTTTTGAAGTCTTGGTTATGGTGTCAGTCAGGTGGTAATACCTTGCAGGGCTGGTGAAAGGTTCTCCGAAAGTCTGTATATGGTCTGAATCAGTGTCCAGTATATGGTGCTATTTCTGCAATATCCAGGATTTGTGGGTCCAGGAATCAAGGGGTGGAAATGAGAGTGGCACCGCTCATTATTACCCCTAGTAAACCACTAGAAAATTTTTGTTTCCTGTTCCTGTGACTTTATGCTCTGCTGCCGAAAAGTCTTAGTTCCAGAGGGAAGAATGCTTCCACTAGGAGAGACAACAATGATTCCATTGAACTGGAAGTTAAGACTACCACCCTGCTACTTTGGGCTCCTTATGCCTCTGAATCAATAGGCAAAGAGGGAAGTTACAGTATTGGCTGGGGTGATTGATCCTGACTATCAAAGGGAAATTGGACTACTACTTCACAATGGAGGAAAGGAAAAGAATGTCTGGAATATAGGAGATCCCCTCAAGTGTCTCTTAGTATTGATATGTCCTGGTATTAAGGTCAATAAAAAAGCTACAACTCAATCTAGGCAGGACTAATAATAGCCTAGACTCTTCAGGAATGAAAGGTTGGGTCATCCCTTCGAGTAAAGAACTACCACTAGCTGAGGTGCTTGCTGAAAGCATAGGGAATATAGAATGAGCAGTGGATGAAGATGTTATAAATACCAGCCATGACTATGTGACTAGCTATAGAAATGAGGACTGTAATTGTCATGAATATTTCCTCCTTATTTTGCTATGAATACATTTGTGTATGTGTCATGTATGTGTATATAGATGTATGTACATATATATTTATTTTTTCTTTCCTCTCTTATTCTGTTATTCTCTTATCATGTACCAAAAGATGTATTGATTTTATAACATAGTATTTTAACTATTATCAATGTTACATCATTCAAGTTACAGGATATCAAGAAGAGTAGACATTACTCAAGGACTTTACCTCCTCTTCCAGGGGGGTTAGTGTATTTTTGGTTATATGCAGGATAGTTGTATCATACTGTGTAGAATTATGACATTGTTATTGTCTTCACTTGGAGATTAAGTATGATTTAAGGATATGTGTGTGTGCACCAAGTTGACAAAGGGTGGTCTTGTGATGGTTTATTTTATGTGTCAATTTGAGTGAGCCACAGGGTGTCCAGATAAAACATTGTTTCTGGGTGTGTCTATCACAGTGTTTTTGGATGAGATTAGCATTTTAATAAGTGGACTTAATAAAACAGATTGCCTTCCCCAATGTGGTTGGGCATCAGCTAATCCATTGAAGGTTTCAGTAGAACAAAAAGTGGAGGTAGGAAGAATTCGGCCTAATTTTCCTGCTTCACTGCTGGAACTAGGGCATCACATCTCATCTTCTCCTGCCCTTGGACTGGAATATCCATCATTGGTTGTCCTGGTTCTCAGACCTTTGCACTTAGACTGAATTATACCACCAACAGTCCTGGGTCTCCAGCTTGTTAATGGCAGATGGTGGGACTTCTCAGCCTCCATCACTCAGTGAGCCAATTCCACATAATAAATTTCCTTTCATACCCTCTTGGTTTTGTTTCCCTGGGGAACTCTGACTAATATAGATATTATTTTTAATTATGTAAATAAACTAAATCAGCTGCTACCCTAGATTTTAAAAGAAGGAGAAAAAACAATGGCCTGACTCCTTATACTTCCCATGAGTTGATACTGCTGTTGGTGTTTTAGTTGCTAGGCAACTGATAATTGAATGTTGTCTGCAGTCCCATTGGTAGAAAACACATAGTCATTATCTGGAGAATGATCTCAGCAGACATCTGGAATTTGTTCTGTAATATTTTTATTTCTCTTCTTAACCTTTATAGGGGAGAAAGACACTTCCTCTACCGGCTCTAGGTCCTTCTGACTGGGCTGTGAATTAAATTCACAAGAAACAGAATAACAGGAGAAAATTAAACAAAGCTTTATCACATGGGATATGTGGGAGAGACTCAGGAAAACTGAGCAACTCACCCAAATGGCAGAAATTCTCAAACACTATCTTCAGCTACAAAGGAGGACATTGTGGGGGGGGGGGGTCATTTATGGGAGATTACTAGAACAGTACAGTAAACAGGAGTAAGGTTATCATGTAGATTTAAGTCCTGGCCTTCTGCATTGATAAGAGTTTTTAGAGATAAGGTCATCCCCCCCTTCTTCCTGATACAGTGAGGGAGACACTTTTGCAGATGGAGATTTCCCTTACAAATGTAAATGTCTCTTACAAAGGGTAGCTTCTACTTTTCAGAGTCTCTCTCATGTCTGCAGTTTTTAAAAGTAGCCAGCCCAAAATAATCCTCATGCCAAAGAGACATATCTTGGGGTGGACAATTTCAATCCCCTCCCAGTCCTGCCTTTGAAACTTTTAAGTTTTACAGTCCTTCGAAACTTTAAGAAGTTTCATAGTCCAGAAGCTGAGTGGTAGATTGTTTCATCTCACTGAACACACTTCTTAGTCCTGATAATAAATCAGTCCACTTAAATTTATTTTAGAAGGCGTTGATGGAGGGGGGTTCCCAAAGGCCTATATTGTGGAAGCAAGCAATCAGGTATTTAATAAGAAGTATTTCTAGGGAAACAAAAAGAAAACAACAAAGTTAATGGCTGGAGCAAATTATAAACCAGTTTCTGAGCCCAGAGGGCAGCCAGTCAAGATTTCTAGATGTCAAGGTCAAAGCATCTTTTGCAGCTTGAGATGTCTCTGATGATGCCATCAGGTGTTCAAGTCTCTTTCTGAGTGGCTTACACTCACATGAATCTCTCTTAAGCTTATATGAAGTTGTTCAGCTTCAGCTTGCAAGAGTTTAGGAAAAAGAGCAGGTTCAGTTCTCAATGATTCTGAATGAAAATGATGGAAAAAATTGAAAACGTTAGTCTGGAGATTTTTAGACAGATATTTCAGGAGACTAGAAGAGTTCAGGATCCAGTCCAGTTCATATGTAGAAAAAACCTTAAAGACAATTAACAGAAATAGAATCTAATATCCACAAATGTATATTATAGTTTTTTACTGAAACATAATTTTTCTTTCTAAAATCACCCTCATTTTTACCAATCGTAGCCAAAGTAAGAGTAAGTGGTTTGCAAAATGTTTAGTTTCAATAAACTTGGTCCAATTATTTACATAAGTACACAAGAATGGCCTTGATCATATAGGCTCTTTTAAATCTGCTTTGCTGAAACTTCTTATAAGGAATCTCAGATTGAAATTTAAAGGCCTCTCAAAGCCAAGAAAGCCAAGCTAAGAATTTGTCATCAGGGCCCCACTTGCAATACCTTAGATTTGGGTGAATTCCTCTCTTCTTTTGAAGTTCCCCAAAATATTTCAAGGTTCCAGTTTACCTGCCAGATAAGTGACCTTGCTTACTTAGCTGGGGTAAAGTTGCTAGGAAATAAGATACCAGGCCAATATTTCCAAGTTGCTTTATTCCACAAAATCCAATTCTTGTTTCTCAAAAGCCATCTGGTCATATCTGAGTCTATGCCTGTTTCTCTCAAACATAACCAATGTTTCCAATTGGGTCCTGTTATAAGGAGATTCTCGTTGAACTTATGCAAACAACTATATTGCCATGAAAGTAACAATACTCACTAAGAGTTTCCAAATTATGGAGGGATCAGGTAGGGAGGGAAAGGTAAATATTTCAATTTTGTTTACAAAAACATAATTTACCAAATTGCTATGTCATAGTTAGATTAAGAGAAAAGTTTTCCTTAAATCTGAAAAAGACCAAAACATTTTAAAAATCAGCAATATTTTAAACAAAAATTCATAAAATTATAATCATCCTCATCAGTTCATTCAGTCCTGTGTAATCGAATTTTTTAATCTTACTCTTCTGTTAGCAGTTTGATTGGGTCATCAGATCCTCCATTAGAATTCTGTAATTTTTTGACCAGTTCAGTTTTATAATCTGAGAGTTTATCAGAAACTTGCATTCCAAAGTAAATGTCAGAGTCCTTTCCCTGAATCTCTCTGAAGATGAAACATATTTGCAAAAGTTTCAGAGTAAAACAATAACTGTCTGTAAATGATAAAAGACTTAAAAATGACAATTGACAAAGAAACTTGATTATTTCTATGACATACAACATTTTAAGATAATAATTAGAATTATGACTGACAACCAGGACAGAACAGAATTTTAGGAATGTTATATATTTTTTTAAAAACTTATCAATAACATTTACCCACATAATGTTGTAGGTCCCTATGAAACAATGCTTAATTGTAACCATGATAACAATTAAAGATGTTTAGGCAAATTTAGAAGATTAAATATCTGTAATAAAAACCTTAGCACCTGTGATTAAAGACCTGATAGAAACAATACAGGAAATTTATTGTGATAAAACGTAAACTTCCCATCCTTCTGCTAGATTACTCAAAGAGAAACTTTTATAATATCTTTATCAAGAGCAGACTAAAAGTTCAGGAAAATTATCCTTTTAAGAGAGGGAAAAAAGCAAATTCTAATTTGGCACCAGCTTACTTTTCATATTAAAATTTGTTTACTTAATTAAATTCATTTTAATTTTAGCTAACTTGCCCATGCGCAAAACTCTTTTAAGAATTTTTCTCTGACAAACCTTCTTTAACTTTCTTTTTACATTCACAATTTGTCCCATGCTTTCTTTCTTCCCTTTTAGACTTTAGGGCAAATTTACATTTCTTAATAAAACAAAATATTTCCATTCTTTATACGTTTTTTACTGAAAACTTACATCTTACTTTCTTTGAATACAAATGTTTTCCTTACTAATTTCTAGTAGTTTTAATCACATATTAGAATTTTTAACCCTTAGAAACCTTAATTTTTAAGTAAAAACTAAGTAAGCAATTATAAACTTTCTTTTACATTAGCATTCTGTGGCTTGGCAAGTTTATAAATACTTTTTTTATGATTTAGCAGATAAACTTACATTTAACAATTAATGTCTAATATCTTATCTTATTTGGAAATTATCTAGATATGCAAATGAATACTATCATTTAAATTAACCTAGCAAAACTTCAGTTTCAAGTTACCAAAGAGATTTTGGAAGTTATTTTAAATACACATGTCATAACACATAATTACTATTAAAAGTTCACCTAACATTCTTATCTTTTCCACATCTGATTAGTTTACCTGTTTCTAATAATTATTTAGATTGCCTACAAAGACTTTGAGACATAAGACAAAATCAGCTGTCATTTTAAGTTATCATTTTTGCTAACCAGTTTTGTAATAGAGATAAAATCAGCTTATTTGACCAATAAATGTATAATAAAGGCTGCATGCCTGCATCATATCCAGTGCTGATAATTCTGAGGACATGTCCATATTTACCAAACCAACAAACTTAAATAAGCTTTCATTCACCAAAGATTATTTCATATCACATTAACTTGAAAGATATGTAAGTGCATACTTTAAGTCAATTAAACAGAGTTCTTGATTTTGGTCATACCATCTGGGGGTAAAATATTACACATATATAACACACATATAGACACACATAAACACACAGACAGAAATGTTAAATTTTTGTTATAAATCAAGTGCAATGCAAAACTCACTAGTTTCTGAGATACATTTGCATTTCAACAATGGTTTTCAGGTCCTAGGGAAGATGGGAGCAGAAAATCTACATCATAAAGACACAGAGAAAGCAGTCAAGTTTTCTTCAAGATGGAGTTTTCTGGGGCCTATTTGCCTTATCTGTTTCTAATGTCTCAATCTTTTGTCTGAATTAATATCTAGGAGCATTTTGGGAGGAACAGGGGAAGCCCTGGGTTGGCAAAAAGACAGGTGAACTTTAAACTGTCCTCTAGAACCGTACCTCCGGCCTTGCAAAAATTTGCAAGACAAAGACAGTTGCTTCCAATTCCCCAAAGAACTGGATTACAGCCTGAATGACAAAAAAAGAGGGTGACTTACCCCTCCAGCTACACCCTTCCAACTGCTTCTTTCTATCAGGGAAATTTTTAACTTAAGAGGTGAATCAAAGATTTGTATGTTCTAAAATTTTCGGGACAGTATATCACACCTATAAATGTGTTACAATCAGGCAGGGGAAACACTCCCCAGTGAGACAATATCCATCTGCACAATACAATCTATAATACAATTAGACAAAAAGAGATACAATCACTTTACATAAACCCCATAAATATATCAATTTTCTACAAATTTCACCTGAATTCCATCAACTCTTATACCTCTAATCATAGCTTTCATTAGGGCCTTATCAATAGGTCTTGTTCTTATAGCATTGGATAGGGTAAGTATTCCCTGCCAGACATTTTAAACATACTCAGGCAAAGTTCATATCCCCTCTTTATAACAAATCAGCTCAAGCATTCCAACCTTTGTAGTCTTATCAACAATTACACTTTTATATTTTCTCAATTAAATTGCAGCCTGAGTTAGGATCTTAAGGCTTGTCATTATTTTTTGTGTGTGTTTCCTTTTTAATTTGGCCTTTCATAGGTACCAATAATAATTATAATGAGAGCTCTCACAAACATTTTTCCCCTAATTCAGAAGGTTTCCCAATTTAAATGATCCATCATCTGGCCACATTGATGAGTAGGATCTTAACAGTGACTCAACCAATAAGTTTAACCATGGACGCAAGAGATGTTCCCAGAAGAGATCCAGAAAGTTCACTCCCAAAAGTAGTCTAAGAAGGTAAAGGCCTTCATTGCACAGCAAGCAATGAAGGTTGAGAAGACAAAGACCCCTTATGAAAGGAATGGGTGCCCCTTATGACAAACTCCCCTGAGAGCTGACACAGCCAGACAAAGAGAGTGTGTCCCAGAACCCCAGTCTACTCGACTGGCCACCAAGATGTGTGCCAGTACATGCATCCTCTGGTACAGAGACCAGAAATTTCACAAAGCCCAGCTCTCAACACAAAAAGCCTAGACAACAGGCTTAAAGAGATGCCTGCATCTTATGACAAATGACAAAAAAAGACAGAGACAAGGAAAAATACTATCTCTGGGAGGAAAAGAATATAGAACCAATGAGTACTCAACCAAATCCTAGAGTTGCTGAGTCCAAGAAGATAGCTTCACCAAAATTTTCTCCTGCTAATCTAAATTTAGAAAAGCAAAAAAACTCACCACTCTCACTTCCACTGGATCCTGCAGGCAGAGACCCGGGAAACTGATGTGGTAAGAACTCTTTCCTCCTGCCGGCTCTTGTCAGGGGTCCAGGATCTCAAAGCTGCAGTAGTCCAGGAGTGAGCAGTGTCCAGCCAGTGAAATTCTATCCCATACTTGTAGCCAAACTGTAGGGGAGGAAGACATTTCCTCTACCCACTCTAGGTCCTTCTGGCTGGGCTATAAATTAAATTCACATGAGACAGAGTAACAGGAGAAAATTAAAGAAAGCTTTATCACATGGGATATGTGGGAGAGACTCATGAAAACTGAGCAACTCACCCAAATGGCAGAGGTTCTCATCTTAAACACCATCTTCAGCTACAAAGGAGGATGTTGGGGGTCAGAGGAGTCATTTACAGGAGATTACCAGAAAAGTATAGTAAACAAGCATAAGGTTACTATGCAGATTTAAGTCCTTGTCTTCTGCATTGATAAGAGTTTTTAGAGACAAAGTCATCCCCCTCTTCTTCCTGATACAGTGAGGGAGACACATTTACAGATGGAGATTTCCTTTACAAATGTAAATGTCTCTTACAAAAGTTAACTTCTACTTTTCAGCGTTTCTCTCATGTCTGCAGTTTTTAAAAGTAACCAGCCCACAATAATCCTCATTCCAAAGAGACATATCTTGGGGTGGCCAATTCCAGTCCCCTATACCTTCTTTTCCCTAAAGTGTTGTATCTACTTACCCAAGCTTAGAGAATGCTGGTGCTGACCAAGTATGAAGAGAGAACCTAACATAGTTGTCATCTTTTGGCTGTCTTATCCATTTAGCAGTTCTCAGATGGAAAAAGAAAACCAGAAAATTGAATATCTAGCACACCATGTAAACAGAATCACCTGTTAACTCCTTAAGACAATATTTATCCATATTTTTACTAGTATAGATTTACTAGTATAGATTTTCCTAAGACACTCATGATAATCTTATCCCCTTTGCCAGTTATTAGATTAAAAAATGAGTCCCTTAATCAACTTGGCCTGATGAGACGTGAGAGAAAGTATTCAAGTTTCTTCACTCTCAAAAGCAAGTTACAGAAAAAAGCTGGTCCCCTATGTCTTTCCCCCACTAGATAGAAATAAAGAAACATGTAGCCCTTATTGCTACTGAAATAGCTGTGCAATAAAATATATGTTACTTGGACCAGATAATTATTTATTGTGGGGGACTGTAAGATGTTTAGTAGTACCCCTAACCTCTACAAGCTGATAGAAACCTTCCAGATGTGACTATCAAAACGTTCTAGGCATTGTCGAATGTCCCCTTGGGGATAAAATCTCTCCCAATTGAGAAACACTGATTTAGATAAAGCTGGAAGAATGGACAGCAGCAGGGAAAGATCAAAATAAACTAGATTGGTAATTACATCGTTGAGACTCTATGTCAACTAATTCTGAAATCTTCTTCACATCTGGCCTATTATACGAACTAATAAATTCCTTTATCTCTTAACCAGTGTGAGTTGCTACCTGCAGAGTGCAGCCTAAAGCATACTGGGCAAGACCTGGAGCAAACTGGATGGTGGTAGGAGGAGATAAATTGATACAATCTTAAGGAAAGGCTTGTGAAAGAAAGTGAGAAATATGGGGTGTTGGCCACATGATGGTTATTAACTTGAGGAAAGTAATACCAAAACAGGTTGTTGAAAAGAGACAAGGAAAACGTGAGGACACAAGACAGATTTACTCTATTAAAAAGGACTTCAGACTAGTGCTACTTCCCCTTTTATTATTCTCTCTATGAATTTATTCATTTATTTATTTCAACAGCAAACCTAACACATTTGCTCTCCCACTTCCCTAAATGACTACTTCACAGGTCCAATCTCCTCAAACCAACATCTTCTCCCCATCTTCACTGTGCCAGTGGCATTGCTCCTACTTCATTGAGAAAATAAAAGAAAGCAGATGAAAACTTCAGACTCCCACATCCAAATCTATTTACCAACCAGCATAAATATCCATGTACTGTACCTTGTCATCTGTTACAAGTGATTGATCATTCCAATCTCCACTTGTGCAAAAGATCTCATTCCTTTTCTTCTACTAAAACTCATAACCCCACAACATGCTACCTCTCTTTCCTGTATCGTTCCAATCAGTATACATTCCAAGCATGCTGCAGTCTCCTACTCTATATTAGTCTGGATTCTCCAGAGAAGCAGAGCCAATAGATCTATATTACATCTATCTCTAGATATAGATCTACATCTATCCTATATCTATATCAATATATCTAATTATCCATCTATCCAGAAATTATTATATGGAATTGGCTCATGCAGTTATGGAGGCTAAGAAGTCCCCAGCTCAGCAGTTGGCAAACAAGAGACCCAGGAGAACCAATCGTGTAAGCTCTAGTCTGAATCCAAAGGCAGGAGAAGACCAATGTCCTAGCTGAAAGACGGTCAGGCAGAGAGCACATTCTCCCTTGCTTAGCTTTCTTGATCTTTTTAGGCCTTCAATGGAGTGGATGAGGACTGCCCACATTGGGGAGGACAATCTGCTTTACTCAGTCTACTAATTCAAATGTTAATCTCATCCAGAAACATCCTAACAGACACACCCACAATAATATCTAACCAAATATCTGGGCACTCCGTGGTCCAGTCAAGTTGACACATAAAATTAAGCATCACACACTTTAAATTAAAAAAATAACCTTTTCATGACCTTGCTTTCCCTACCAGCAACAGCCTCAGTCATCTGCTTTCCTTTCCAGCAACTTCTTAAAACAGTTATCCTCAATAGAGCTATCTGTACTCAATGTCTCCAACTTCCTCCCACTATACTCTTTTAATGTCACTCCGATCAAACTTTCACTCCCATTTCCCCACCAAAGCTGCCTTTATCAAGATTAGTAATGACCTCTATGTTGCTACATCCACTTGCTAATTCAAAGCACTCATTTTAAATTGCTAATTAGGAGCATTGAACAAAGCTAATCACTGTCTCCTCTTCTTTTTTTTTAAATAATGTATTCTATATTTAGTTTTATTTTTTCTTTGAAGATTAGCCCTGAGCTAACATCTGTTGCCAATCTTCCTCTTTTTCTTTGAGGAAGATTGTTGCTGAGCTAACAGCTATGTCAGTCTTCCTCTATTTTTTGTATGTGGGACACCGCCCCAGCATGGCATGATGAACGGTGTGCAGGTCTGTACACAGGATCTGCACCCTCAAACCCCGGGCCGCCAAAGCAGAGTGAGGGAACTTAACCACTATGCCACCAGGCCAGGCCCCAAGTTTATATTTTCAACACAGATCTCGCTCTTGAATCTGAAACATGTATATGCAAAGATATACTTGATACATCGTCTTGGCAATGTAATAGATATCTCAAACATAATAAGTCCAAAACTGTACTCTTAACCTCCTCCCACCCAAACCTGATCCACCCAAAGTTTACCCTTTCTAAGTTGAAAACAAAGCTATCCTTTTAGTTCTCAGATCCAAAACTTTAAAATTATTTATGATTTCTCTCTTTTCCTCACTCCTTAGATTCAATCTGTCAGGAAACCCAGTTGGGTCTATTGTCAGAATACATCGAGAATGTGACCATTTCTTATCAACTCCAATGCTACACTCTACCATATATCTTGCCTAAATTACTGAAATAGCTTCTGTTTTTCCTGTTTCTAATCTTTGCCACAACCATAATACTTTCTCAATGTAGAAGCCGGACTAAAAGCTTCATGAGAGCAACATTACTCTTCTGAACAATCCTCCGACGGTTGTCCACTTAAGCTTTACTAGCCAAACTTCTGCTAAAAAGCCTGGAAAATCCTATATGACGTGGTTTCTCCAACTTCTTCTACTGCATTCCCCTTTACTCACAGTTCCAGGCGTCCAGGCTTCCTCTATGTTCCACAAACATGCCAGGCATGCCCCTACCTGAGGGCCTTCTGTACTGACTCTTCTGCCCGGAACGCTTTAGCCCCAGATATCAACATGGGTTACTCCTTTAATATGCCATATAGACACAGACGTAGATATTGAAGGAATATGGCAAAAAACATTACCAAATATGGTAAAAAAATAAACAAATGCACAGATCCAGGAAAATCTATCAACTGCATGCCATATAAATACAAAGGAAACCACATCTAGGCACATCATAACCAAACTTATGAGACAGCAAAGATAAAAAGGTTGTGTGTATATATATAAATTTATCGATATAGTTACATATGTGTGAATATATATGCATACATTCATTTTCCCTCAGAGCTTGTGGTTAAACATTTAGCATCAGATCAGTGAACTCTGGGCACATCCCTTAACTCTGAAAATTTCCTAGACAGAGTTTCACATCTGAAAATTAATATGAGTAAGAATTACCTCATACGTTCAAAGTGGGAATTAATAATATAACCAACCAACCCAAAAAAGTATATTTTTATTACTATTAGATAATTTTGGCTAGTCTTTGCTGCTCTAATTCCCTTGTATTGTTCCCCACTTTCCTCCTGTGTCTTAGAGAAGCTTATCTGAAAGATATGAGTCTCACGTCTGGTTCCCTCAGATATTTTTTTGTTTCTCTTTTAGTTTGCTAACCTCAAAACAAGAGGCAAAGTCTGTATTTCTTTTAGACTTCAATTTTATCATCAGTGAATGAAGGGGTGAAATAGCGTCATGCCAACAGCAGCATACATATATCCAATAAGCACTACTGAATATATCCAATAAGCACTACTTCTGATTCTGAAATTTTGTGATATTTGGGAAGTGAGAACTCCTCTAACAATTAAAATATATTTCCTGTATATTTTTCCTAAAAAATGTGCTGGAAAATCTTATAACTTGTTAATGCAAATAATCCATAACCAACCTATAAATCAAAATTGGGGGGAGTTTATTATGAGCCAGAGTGAGGATTATAACCTGGGAAAGCCTCAGAAGGTACTCTGGAGAAGCATGGATTTTAGTACAGTCTTATATCTTTTTAGAACAAAGAACAAACATTAAACACACCCAGGATACATTTTCATCAACATTTCAAAGAGGTATTCAGTTGTAAATCAGCAGGTCAACATGACCTGACGTCAGGAAAGGGACTAATCCAGGTGTTACCAATAGGGCGTAGGAGGGGAAGTATGCATTCTTATGTTGAGAGTGCATTCTTTACTCTAGTGGCTAAGCAGACATACAATGTATGTTTTATAGGCCATATGTCAGGCTTTTTAGTTCAAGTAGAATCAGTTTTGGACTGGAATAGTTAACCCATATACCTCAATATGTGAAAATCTCTTGTCAAAGGTAAAACATCATCTAAGTCTACCACTTAAAAAATAAATCTATATGAGATTAGAAGTAGAACATTGCCCCTAGCCATGCCCAGTCCATCAAATCCTGTCTCCTGAAGGCAACTGCTTAGAGTTTGGAGTTTATTTTTCCAAGTTTGTTCATGTAAAAATATTTTTAAGGAAAAATTTTATAGAGACATAAAAATAACAAACATATATTACTGCTATGCACTATTCTGAGTTCTTTATATTTTTTTTGACTCATTAAGAGTTATACACACACACACACAAACACACATATACACCTAGAGGTGTAAAATAATGTCAAGGTTTTCATGTAAAATATGTACAAATATACATGTATATGTTATACATACAAATATATAATATAAAAGCTACATTTTCCACAAAATGAATAATGTCCATGATAGTCTTATCATGTCATGAACATCTTTTTAAACCAAGTACATACATATTGTGGGGGATTGGAATTGTCCACCTCAAGCTAAGTCTCCTTGGTGTGAGGATTATTTTGGGCTGGTTATTTTGATAAACTGCAGACATGAGAGAAACTCTGAAAAGTAGAAGTTACCCTTTGTTAAGAGACATTTACATTGTAAAGGAAATCTCCATCTGTAAAGATGTCTCCCTCTCTGTACCAGGAAGAAGGGGGGTTGGCCTTATCTCTAGAAACTCTTGTCAATGCAGAAGGCAAGGACTTAAATCTGCATAGTAACCTTACTCTTGTTTACTGTGCTTCTCTGGTAATCTGCCATAATTGACTCCCTCTACTCTCAACATCCTCCTTTGCTTTTAGTTGAGGAGGGTATTTAAGGTGAGATCCTCCACCATTTTGTTGAGTTGCTCAGTTTTCCTGAGTGTCTCCCACGTATACATGCTATAAAGCTTTGATTGATTTTCTCCTGTTATTCTGTCTCATCTGAATTTAATTCATTGTCCGGCCAGGAGGACCTAGAGTGGGTAGAGGAAATGTCTTCCTCCCCTATAATATCTGTCTTTTTTATAATTGCGTATTATTACATTAAGAAAATTTACTATAATGATCAATTATTCTCCTATTGTTGACATTTTCATTGTGTCCTATGTTATCCTAGAAATTCCATTCTACAAGGAATATCTTTATTTTTCCATTTTTATGTATTAGTATTTTTTGACCTGCTTTTGTGAATGAGATCTTTTTTATTTCAATTTATAATTCATTTTTAGAATAAAGAAAACCTATTGCTTAGTCTGTCTTGTACCTAGTCAGCATCTAGTCAGCTTATAAAATATATCTAACTAGATTTTAATGGATTTTTAATAGAATACCTTGAATTTTTATGATATTATCCTTTCTTTTGTAATATTTTGTGTGATTAAATCTGCTTGATATATTCCACTTCTTAGAAATTCCAAAGATTATTTGAAAAATAGTGATAACAGAAATTTTCCCAACTTCTTTCCTGACTAACACTTGTAAAATATAACCCTTTAAAAATATATGAAAAATTGACTGCTAACATTTTTAGTTACGTTTATGAAGTTTACTTTTATCATTGTTTTTCTCAAGAATGGTTGCTGCTGATGTTTATTAAATGCTTTTTTGGAGGGTAGCATTTCTTAATGTAATTGCTTGATTTTCTTCCTTTAATTTTTTAGTGAAATAAATTATTATGCTGAATTTCCTGACATTGAACCACCTTTTTATTCCTGAAATGTCTGTTTAGGCATTGGATAATACATGCTGATTTATTCACTGTTTATACAGGTGGGTTTTCTTTAAGGATTGGAACATGTATGGCAAGTGCCTATTTGGCCAATGTGTGTAATGGGATAATCATGAAGTTTTGACTCAGGGAATTGGAATCAAATTCTGACCTGATGATTGAGTGGCTGTGTGACTTAGGCAAATTAGAATCTCTGAGTCTCAATTTTCTCATCTTTATGCAGAGCCATTATGGGTTACTGTATAGAAAATTTTAAAGGACAAAATGTGAGAAGATATACAGAACCCTAGCAAGGACCTCTGCTCTTAGTAAATGTTAATTAACCTGCTCTGTGAGCTTACAAGTAGAAATAGCAGCAGAACACATATATAAGCTTTCAAGTGGATCAGTGGGGCCTTTCTCCTGAGTTACAGTGGAAAAGTCCAACTGTGTATCCATAAATAGCCAAAGTGGTATAAATATGACACTAAATAAAATATCTTTGACTATTACTACTTTAATAATAACAGCTGCTAGTGAGTGAATCTCCTGGCTGGGGTACCTTTCCAGCAATCTGTCCTTTGCCTAACAGGACTGTTTGATCCAAACATGTGTTCTTGTCAAACCTTTCCCAGGATTCCTTATTTATAACTGCACCATGGCCAGGGTAGTTCTCCTTACATATAATCTCTAAAACATATTTGCAGTTGAATAGTTACTGCCATTTCCTTCTGTGAATTTCTTTCTAGGACACAGGGAAAGGAGAAAAGCTGCTATTTACATAGCCAAATATCTGCCGTGTCCAGAAATTTCCTTTGGCAGTCAATGCAGTAAGTTTCTAAGTATGGTGAGAATACATACTACGTTGTGAACTGTGAAAGCAGCTACCAGCACTATGCCTGGCATGAATCAGGTTTTAAACAAATGAATGAATAAATGAAAGGATAAGGATTTCATTTTTAGAAAAAGAAGCCATTTTTTTTGGAAATATCTTAGCATCTTAGAGAACTTGGAACATGTTTCAGTAGAAAATATAACTTGTCTATCCACCCACTCATTCATTTGATAAATGTTGATTGGGGATTTGCTATTTTCCAGATACTGAGCAAGTCACTGTGAAGATTGTGCTCAGTATGACATGCTGGCCCACATCAAGACTGCAGTTTGCCGAGGAGATGAATGTTTAAAACAATGGCAAAATTACTGAGAGTGATGGAGTAGTCCAATTACACAAGTATAATGCAGAAATTTCATGTTTTATCTATAAAATTAAAAGATTCAGTGCATTAAACCCTCTTTAATCTACATTTGTACTGTTAATGTTCAAGACTAGCAATTGAATATATCATGATTGTAACTGTCCCTGACCCAGGAAGGGTTAATAATCACTGGAAAAGACTTGCCAACAAACTGTGACCTGGAGGTGAGAAGACCAGTTAGCCAAAGAGGTAACATCGCCAATGGGAGGCAACCTAAGCCAGGCACGGTCGCCCAGGGGCACAGATGGAGACATGATATTGGGAGCAGGAGCGGCCGTTGCCTAGGAGGCCTTGCATGCTCCAAGATAAAAATATACAAGCACAGCAAAAACATGATAATATCAAAACAAAGGTTGAGGGAGGGCTCCTTGAGAAATCACTAAGAATTCTTGGCATTCGCTAATTACTTTGTCCAGAACACCTGTGTACGTTTAACAGATGTAAGCTATGTATATATTGAAACCCTGGTTATAATAAACTCAGAGTGGCCATCAGCCCTCTCCACATCTATCCTGGTGTGTACATTGGATCGCAACACGGACAATAATCGGGTTCTGAATGTTGGATGACCTAAATTGTAGCTCACGGTCTAATGTTAAATAAGCTTATTATGAACTATCAACTGCAAAGTCAAGGGATCATGTGCACTATCAGAGGACCACATTGAGATTCATCTGTTTGAAGGTTGGCTAGTCTCCTTCATGAGCTAAACATCTCTTTCTTGCCCATTAGCAACATAGCACCAAAAAATACTGCTATTCAAAAATAGATAGCTACATCTTTAAAATGCTAGACTAGTGTAACTCATGATATCCTGACTGGCCAAAAGTAACAACAAAGAGAAAGCAGAATATGCTCAAAAAATTGAAATATAATCAAAACAACAAAATATACTATGATTCAATGAAGAAAAAAATAGGTGAAGAAAAATTACAGATGAATTTCACAGAAGATGGAAGGCTCTAGATAAATAATTAATGAAGAATACTTTTAGACCAGACCGAATCTACAATGAACATGGGTAACTTTCACTTCTGGTGAGATAAAGCAAACAATTAGCATATAGTATGCTCATTCCTGGCAATAATTATCAAATCCTTTACTGCTAATGTTCCCATAATTTTCTGGCAACAGTCATAGGATCTTGGAGATTCATCAGCTTCTACACACACAAATTCCACTATGACTGCATGAGAGGTTCTTGATAAAATTCCTAAAAGCAAAATGTATCTACATTTCCTACCCTCTTCCCACTCTGCTATAGTAGGTAGAGCCCCTCCCATCACTTCTTACCCTTATAAAATAATCCTCTCAAGGAGCTCAGGCTTCAGGGAAAACAAAGACTCTGAAAGGCAAATAAGCCTTCCTCTAAGGCAAGAGATTGCCAAAGCCTGGCTCTCTCCTTAGAAAGGGAAATGCAAAAGCACAATGAACATGAAATACCTATGAATATTCCAGTACGCCGGGCACACTCTCCCTCTTACTTGGATCCCTCTTATCAGAATTTTAAAATTCTTAAATATCTCCAATCAACCTAAAAGATAAAAATAAAAACAAAACAATATCATCACCACCAACTTCTACACTGTGAAATTCACCAGTACAGTTTTTTCCAGTCTTCTGAGTAATTGGCCTGATTTTGTATATGAATACATTTCAATAAAAAATTCATTGCCAACCTAATCTCTCAGCTGTTTTCAGCATTTTGGGTCAGCTCCTTCTTCAAACATTCTTTTTCCTTTGCCTACATAACAACTTCTTGGTTACAATCTTAACTCTGATGAGCTCTCAGCCTCCTCAATCCAACTGTTAGAGTTCTTCAAGGCTAGACTGTAATCCTTCTTCTCATTCTACTCTTTCATCTAAGTCTGCAGATTTAATTACCAATCAAGTAAGTTAGTGACTAGACTCTAATATCTTCCAAATTTACATTTTTAACCCCAGATAATTTCATTGAGTTCCAAACCCATATATAGAAATATTTTGTAGAACTCTACAGCTCCACTTAAATATCTCAGATGCACCTCAAACTCAACATGGAGAAAAACAAATTCCTGATTTCTCCCCACTGAAACAAAACTATACAAATGAATGAATGAAAAACCAAATCCCTCTCCACAAAACCAACTACCTGGTTCTCTTACAGTGATTCTTATCTCAATACAATGATCATCCATATTCTAGTTGTATAAATTAGAAACTTAACACTTTTCCTTACTCTCATATTCAATCAATTCTTTAGATTTCAATTCCCAAATATCTCTTAAATGCATCCACTCTTCCTTATCCTGTCTTACACAACCTTAGCATAGGCCTTCATTTTCCTTAGGGTTGATTTCTAAATTGCCTAATGATTGGTCTCTTCGATCCTTTCTTCATAGTACCTTCAAAGTAACGTTTTGAAAGATTAAATTTCATCACTTTTTTCTCCCTTGATTGGAAACTCTTCAGTGGATTTTCAGACTACTGAGAATAAAGACTTATACCTTCATATAGCATACAACCCCTTCCATGGTTTCACCCCTGCCTATGTCTCACTCCATCCACCCTTGCTCCTTGCTCCAGCTTCACTGGCATTTTCTCAGTTCCTCAAAATAAGTCATGCTCTTTCCCACCACAATGCTCTTGCTAAAACTCATCCCTCTGCCTAGAATTTGTACTCTCTATTATTTTCCTAACTTTGAAGAACAGTTTTCCTTCAAGTCAAATTTCATTTCCTGAGGGAAGAATTCCTGAACACCACAGACCAGGTCAAGAACCCCTGCTATGTATTCCGGTAGCACAACATAGCCACTTCTTCATAGCACTTAGCATTGTTTTGTATCAAATAACAATTTGTGAATGATGTGATGTCTCTTTTTCCCAATACCTCTCTGTGATGACAGGCACCATGACTGCTTTTGTTGTAATTATCAACCTATAGTCTAGCACTTGGCCTGTCATATAATTGAAGCTCAACAAATTTTTATGGAATGAAAAACCAAATGAACTCATTCTGTAGAGAGATAGAAATTAGTTAATTTGATTTAGGCAAATAATTAAATGCTTGTTTTTTTCAATTTTATACCTTGATCTACATAGATACATCTTTTTTTTCAACTTTAATCTGTTTCATTTTGAGACATTCTGCCTGAGTGAATTAACAAAGTAAAAGGCGTTTCCACTCTTGCCTTTCACGATAGTGGTATATATCAATGCTTTATATATTGACAATGCAAACTAACGTAGAAATTGATGCTTATACTGACTTTATAAATGCTTCAAAAAGCAATTCAAAAAGCAGTGTATTAACTTGCATTTTGTTCTTTACATGGATACATCTTGATCAAGTAAAATTGTCTCAAAAAATGTCCATTTTCTTACCCATGCACATCTTAGTAATGTTTTTGAATGACTGGTTGGTAGCAGAGCAGGAAAGTGAAATATAGAACTTTGTACTTATTCCACTTCTCTAGTTTCACAACGCAAACTTCTGGCATTTGTTATGTATCTATGACTTGAACATATTCTTGCCTTCTATATATATATATATATATATATATATAAACACACACATTTTTTATCATAAAAATATAATGATAAAATATTTAAGGGAGCTGGACCCTTCTCATCCTCAACAATGAAATTCAGATTTGGAGTGGTCTTTTCTCAATTTAGGAAGAGATCATTTTGACATCTTCTCGATAACAGTAAGCTCAAAAGTGATAGGATATTATACTTTAACTTAAATGCAGCTGGAGAGAAGTGGGAATTCTCTGAGCAATGCTTTACTGCGCCCTTGAGAAAGCATCTGATTTAAATTTCAATTGGTAAAACTTGAACATAGCTGGCTGATTTACCAACCGCCATGTTAGAGGCACACACCAAAAAAGAAAGACATCATTTTACCTGGTTTAGCCAATTTAGGATTGTGATTGCCAAGTTTGAGGTATTGGCGAGCCCTAAAAAAATGCGGAAGGGATTGATCTAGAATTTACATCCATAAGGCTATATAATTAATATCCTACCATAACCAATTATTTGGAAGTTAGTGTATAAATTCAATGCATATGTAATATCTATTAAAGTATAAATGTGATTTTTAATTACCACACAAGATATCAAAATTTATTTTATGTTTTTGTTTTAAAATGTTTATTAGGTGTTCATTGACTGTAAGATTGAGTGCCTATTAGTCATAAAATTCTCAGTTGAATGCTTCTATAATGTAATAAAGAAATTATTATGTGCCACTTTACTGCTAATGTCATTGAATGAAAGTTTGTATAAGACACTCTCCAAATTCTTTTTTAAAAGCTATAAAAACAACTACACAGGAGGAAATGCTAAGACCAGATTCTGAGTATTTTCAAATGAGAAAAAAAGGCAAATGCACAGTTGGCTTACAAACTGAAGACCTCTCTTCATTCATTCAACAAATAAACCCGCCAGATAGTACCCTGATAGCTAAGAATGTTCCCAACCTTATAGAGCTTAATCTAGTTCTCTCTCCAAGAATTTGAATCCCAATTTTGGTAAATCCTATCATATGGAGATTTGTTTTTACCCTCAATCACTGAGCCTGTATTATGATTCTTATTGAGGTTAACATTTAATAATTAGTTCATATTATAAACACCAAACAGACAAAATAATGGTTTTGATTTCTTGCTAGTTGGTTGTGTTCTTTTTTTCAAGTATTTTTAAAAATATATCTCATATGTACATAAAATAAAATGGGAACTAGTTTCTGTGTTTAGAAGGGAGATTGGTTTTTCAATTCCTTTCAGTAGGAGAGACTTCATATTTTAAATTACTCTAGGTCATTTATGAAAACAAATTTTCTCATCTGTTCCTCATCACTATTTATACACCTTCTGGATCCCACCCCATAGGTTGGCAGGAATCTGCATGGCTATGTTGTTGGAGAGAAGTATTCGCACTGCTGGAGGGGAGCATGAATGAATGAGGTGTGTCCAGGGATCTACAGAAGTGTTTTTCTTGAACCATACTGACTGGTCTTTAATGCCAATTGACTCATGCAAAGTCACACAGACTTCCAGCACAATGAGGGAGTAGGGCATCTATTCTCCATCTATGCTATTTGAGTGAATTTGGAAAACCAGCTGTCCTCTCCAAGAACTGTTTTCCTTTGTCTGTTCATCACAAAATGATGCCTTGCATTCAGATGAACTATATCTGGATGTAGATAGAAATGTTTCATGCACAACTATTACTATTGATGGATGATGTCAGTGGGCAAAATCAGACCTGCACGCCTGGTCTGATTTTTCTTATCATTGTCAATGACATGAATGCCTCCTAATCTGACCCCACCATGGAAATACGGACAAGGAATATGTTATTTGTACTTATATTACTAGTGTTTAGCAAATATTTGCACTGTTATTAGGCACTTTAAAAATGTTTGGAGGCTGGCTGGGTAGCATAGTGGTTAAGTTCGTGTGCTCTGCTTCAATGACCTGGGGTTCACAGTGTTCAGATCTCAGGTGCAGAGCTGCACACTGCTTATCAAGCCATGCTGTGGCAGTATCCCACATACAAAATAGAGGAAGACTGGCACAGATGTTAGCTCAGGAACAATCTTCCTCACCAAAAAAAAAAAAAAAAGTTTGTAAGAGTAGGAACAAAATGGGCCAACTCTCCATTTAATATTGTGATCAATTAACAAAGGATGTCACAAAGAATAGAAGGAAGACACCAGAGCTGTATCACCAACAGCTTAGATTCTTGCTACCAACCCTACCTACTTGCAGTGGTTCTCAATTTTGGCTACACAATGGAATCACCTAGGGAGTTTTTTCTTGTTTGTGTGAGAGGAAGATTAGCCCTGAGCTAGCATCTGTGCCAATCTTCCTCCATTTTATGTGGGATGCCACCACAGTGTGGCTTAACGAGTGGTGCCAGGTCTGCACCAGGGAACTGAACCTATGAACCCCAGGCCACCAAAACAGACCGTGCGAACTTAACCACTGCGCCACTGGACTGGCCCACCTAGGGAGTTTCTTAAAAGATCTCACTTAGATCACATCTTTGATTAAATAAATCAAAATCTCGGGAAGTGAGACGTAGGCATCTGTATTTCTCGAAGATCACCTGTTGATTTCAATGTGCAGCTAAGTTCGAAAAACACTTTTATAGAGGAATCTGAAGAATGCAGGTATTGGACTAATATATCTTAAAAAGAAAAAGTTAAGCTGATTTCAAAAGCTGATGATAATAAAGATAAATAATTTAAACAGACCTAAAATTCCTTAGAGAAGAATGATTAATATTTCAGTTCCTCATTCCTGATAAGTTAGAGGACATTTTCAGGTCAAAAACTGAAAATATGTGCTTGAAAAGTTGCACAATATGATAGAAAATACACTAAACCAGGAGGAGGCTTCCTGGGTTTTAGAGACCTTCATCCATGAATTAAAGTGGCCATCTCAGGTTCCTTACGTGTAAAATGAGCAGGTTGGGCTGGATGATCTCTGTTTCTCTCCAGCCCCACAATTCTATAACTGGGTTTGAGAAGCATCCCGAATGACTATTTTAATCAGTTTCTAAAGTGTACAACTTTTTATTTGAGGGAGTATCCCTAATAATTATGATGAAATAGGCCCCTGGTGACAATCAAATTCTTTTTTTTATACTTAAGAGGTCTATTAAATAAGTCTAGAGTCCTTTGATTTTGATGAAGGGTTTTCCTTGGCTCACATTCATTAAGGTTGAGTCCAGATACCAAAATTCCTGCCCATAGTCCACATGAATAATTCCAACAGTGTTGGCTATCATGCTCTGTAAATCGAAGTTCATGGAATAAGGTTGGTTCTGATCAAGAAAGGGCTTTGCCAACTAAAGGGAACTGTAAGAATTAATTCCAGCTGCTGCCAATCTGTGGAGACATGATATGGAATATATTTATGGTTCAGAGTTAGCACGACAAGCATAAAATTAATTCTATTGTTGAAAATTTCACCCTGAACTTTAACCTCATATTCAATTTTCCATCTTCCCTTCATACTTTCATAATTGTTCATGGGGCTAAGTGCCTAGTATCAATAGTAATACCAATCCAATGTTCTACTTGGTGTCTCAGTACCTTCACACACATCTCAGGAAATACTCAAAAAAATTCTGTGAGGCAGAGTACATTGCTTTAATTTTTTTTAATGAGAAAACTACGGTTACAAGAAATTCAATAACTTTCCCAAAATCAGTCAGGAGCAGAGCCAGGGCTTGTATTCTGTATTCTTCCCTCCAAGTCAATGGTGTTTTTTGCTATGCCTTGCTGTCATAACCAGGCCCAATGTTAGTCCGGTCGTTCTTTTTATTTTATTTTTAATTGACTCAATTTTTAATTTGGTTTACAGTGACTACTTTTTCAGTTCTTTTCAGGGCTGAGGAAGGGTCTGCACAGCTTTGCACACTCATGCTTGGAAACCACTTGAGACAATGACATAAGAGACAATGATAGATGTCAATGATGTTAGGGGACAGAAGAAGAAACAAAGTTCTGGAATCAGAGATAGGAACTCTATTCTCAGCTCTGCCATCAATGACTATGTCTTCTTGGGCAAGTCAGAAGCTCTCTTGATCACAGTTTCCTCAATGACTAAGTAAATGGGTGTAGATTGAGAATTTCTTGTACCTTCCTCTTCAGTCCTCAACTATAACAAGAATGTAGTTATCCTAGCAGCACACAATAGATGATATTCAAGCTGACCAGGTTGTCACTTTTAGTTATATTTTTTCCCTTCTATGTAGTACAAACTTCACCTAATATTCTTTGTCTATAGTGAACACTGTATAGATCACCAAACAATTTTTCCTTGAGTAGATGTTTGATTAAATAATTAAAATGTTTTGTTGTGCCTTTCAAAGCCATAAGTAGGTAACTGAAATCCTTTCTCTGTGGTTTTGATTGAATTGCTATCAATAAGTACCTGATTTCCCTATTTACATTTCCATTTCATTTATTCACATATAATATATTAGCTAATTGTGTTTCATTTCCCTTGATCTAATAATATTAAGTATTGAATAGTTTTACAAATTTGTAGAAATGACATTATAATATTCCAATTATACAGATGTTAACAAACCTATCTGTATCTAAAGATCTATAAAAAACATCACTGTGGTAGACAGAATTTTAAGACAACTCCCAAAATATCCTGTCCTAATCCATAGGATTGTGAATAGAATAGATATTGCTCCCGTGGCTAGGTTATGTTATATGGCACAGTTGACTTTAAGAAAGAGATTATTGAGGTGAGCTTGCTCTAATCACAAGAATCTTTTAAAAGCTAAGAGTTTTCTGAGACTAGTTACAGAAAAGGAAGTCAGAAGTTCAAAAGACGAGAAAGATCTGACATACCATTGCTGGTTTGAAGATGGAAGATGCCATTCGCAAAGAATGTGGGGGACCTCTAGGAGCTGAGAACTGTTCTCTGTTGATAGCTAGCAAGGAAATCAAGACTTCAGCCTTACCACTACAAGAAATAACAATAATTAGCTTAGCAGTAATATTTCACCTGAGCTTTCGGACGAAAACTTAGCCAGCCAATATCTTGATTGCAGACTTGTGATACCCTGAGTAGAGAACCCAGGCACACTACACCAGACTTCTGTTGACAAAACTGAACTAATAAAGGTACATTGGCTTAAGCCATTAAGTTTGTCATAAGTTGTTGAGCAGAAATAGAAAACTAATACATACCACTTTAGCCTCAATTTTCTTTGAGAGGCTAATAGTTGTAGATGCATACTACACATAAAACTATTATTTAAAAATAAATGAAACATATTTTTCATGGGAGAGCTTTGGTATGGCATTTGTTTATACTTTCTTTGGGAAAACATACATCTAACTTATTCCCCAAGTGATAAACCATCCTATTTCTAAGCCATTCTAGAAAATTCTTTCCCAATGCATTTCTGTGCTAAATAATTCATCAATAGGAAACTTGTTCTTAATTCTCATTTCCTCCAGATAGTGACAATTAGTGTGATTTGTGCATACTATCTACTGGCCCTCCTTAGGCATATTATCCTTCATATGATAATTATACATGGTGTTGTTAAAAAACAAAAATACATAAACTCCTTGAAGTTGTTAGAGATGGAAGGGGAAGGACTGTAATGGGAACCAGAATGGTGGAAAGGACCCAGGGAATCTTGGCAACCTGTTCCTAAGATTGTTTCTCTCATGAGCTGCAGGACTTTTCTCAGTGCATTTCTCACAGACAATTCCCTCTGATTTCTCATAATTTTAGCTTCACCTGTGTTTATGCTCTATATGTGCTGTGCTCACATGTATAGCAATTTTCCAGGTTCTGCCCTTTTTCTTAATTGAAATTATCTGATTCAGAGTTCTATAGAGGGAACCTGACAGAATTAGTTCACTTTATCCTGCCAGTCCGTGGTGAAGGCCAGTAGCCAGCCTAAAGATGGCTGCCATTGGATCCCTGAGGCAAGAGAGGGTGGGGTTGCAAACTCTGTAACAGGACTGCCTAGCAGACAGTATGGATAGCAGTCCCGGAGAATAGACTTTACCCAATGATCACAAGCTCTAGAAGAAATCTCATAATTTTCTTCCTCTCTGTGACTTACAAACTATAATTAAGGATAAAAATTTACCTTATCTCCTCCAACAAAAATCAGAGGAAAGCATACTTATCTAATAGGTAGTAGGCATAGGTACAAAAGAAAAGTTTCTACAATTGAGAAATTATATTGCAACTGGTCTTCCCATAGAATATTTGACTCAAAAAAAATTTCTGAATATTACTCTAGCTATACTATAACTATAAATCTACAGAAGTAAATGGAAAAGGAAACTAAGGCAAAGTTAATTTTGAAACCATCAGATAATCAGAACTAGCTGGGAATAAAGTTATTAAATTGTACCCCTCAATCCTTCAAAAAATATCTGCCAACAGATACAAATTTTGATTTTGACACAGCTTATATTAAGATAACCATTCTGGTCCTAATCAGCCAACAGTGACCGATGCTCCAATCAGATAGTTCTCAGTTTCAAGAATACAGTAAATACTCTATGAGTTCAAAGGAAGATATCACTTTTTTCTAAAATAGCTTATAACAACCTGTGAAATTGATCTTGCCTTTACCTAATGAGTAATTCTTAGATATGTGCAGAAGAGGTGAGAAAGGCTTTGCTGATGGGGATAATAGTTTGAGAAAAAGGATGACAATGGTGACGGTAAACAATGCCAATTGAGATAATATCAAGACCTGGAGAAAAACATTCATAAAGTATTTTGGAAGTTAATTTGTATCAGATTAAGCCATCAATATAAAGGAAGTCTGGATAGAAAGATCTAAAAGAACCTGGTCGTAACAAACTCATGAAGATCAGACAATGCATTTAATGATAATGACCAACGCTTATCTAGTCTTTCCTTAACTATATTCCAAGACCTGTTCTTTACAGATATTAACTCATGTAATTCTCCCAAATACTCTTTGAGCCAGATGCTATTGTTTTTTCCATCTTACAGATGAGGGATCTGAGACAGAAGTGGTTAAATGACTTGTCCAAGGTCATATAGCTAAAAGAGAAATTTGAAATAAACCATGTTTTATATGCTAATATTTACTTTTTATTATTCTTCCTACTTTTTCTTGCCCATGCATTCTTTTCTCTTTTGGGTGTTTTACTAAAATAGGCAAGAGTGTATAAAGAAACCCATTATATGCATGTGTATTTGTGGAGATCTGGATGAGGATATTTCTGTGTTACTACTTTAAGAGATAATAGGAGAAGAGACGGTAACATGCAAATATGGATTGGACCAAGTGCAAACTTGGTGAACTAAAAAGAATATTCATTTTTTGAGAATTCATTTGAAAAACTAATAAGCAACAATTTCGTTGTGGGTAAATTTGCTTGTGAGCCTTTTGAAACCCTGATATGTTTTGAATATCCAAGGCAACGTTCAATATGCCATTTATTTCAAAGAGCAGATAGTTTATAACTCTGAGCTGTCATTTACCCCTAGTTCCCACAATTTATCACTCAGAAACCACAAACTTGAATACTCTTTCCAGAATTTAGCTGAGGTTTCTTTCATCTATTTTTTTAAAATAGAGATCTATAGAAACTTCTTGTCTGTTTTTTTCAAGCCAACAATTTGTGATAGTACTAACCATAAAAAGAAAATTAAAAAGCTGATTATTGTAAGGAAAAAGCACCAGAATTTTTTGTGGTGATTGCCTATGATTCTTGGTTGAACTGAAATGGAAAAAGAAACACCAAATTGATTAGCAATTAGTGATTTTTCCTTCTAAATTTGTGTTTAGTTACCGATATTCATTGAATGCGTCCCCCTTTCATCAGTCAAGTTCACAGAGCCAGAGAAACATACTTCCCGACCACTCCATTTGGCCCATCAAGCACTAGACTTTGTGTTTTATTGATGTATTTTATTCCAATGCTAGGTTTATACTCATTGAAAAGGAAAAGTTTTCATTAATTAACTATTTCTGGACTGAATTTAACTGAGGCTGGAGGAATCAAGATCCCATAGAAGTAGAATACTGCCCCAAGCTTGCATAAAAGTTTAGATACCCTGACTTATTTAAATGACAGTGGTTTGTGATAGTAAATTAACTTTTTATTTTAAAAAATCTATGCAAATGAATAGAATTTGAGTAATTCGTTTGTATTTCTCAAATGAAATTTCTTTGAACATAAAAACTGCTATAACTTAGTTGACTCTGATGGTTTTCCTTTGACTCAGGAAACCCCTCATGTGGTCTTCCCATGTTTTCATTCTTTCTAAGTTCACTTTAGAGGTCTAATTGAACCAAAGAATTCAGCAATTTTAGAAGAAACCACCGAAGTTTATACGGTTTTATTAAACATTCTTCTGAAGTTATTTTGTTTCTAACGATTTTAGCTGCATGCAGTCACTTTCCAAAGGCATATTTGTTTGCTTTTATCTTTCTCTGCCTTCTCAACGGCCTCACGATTTTCTGAGCTAGATATGATTAAATTACAATCCAAAATCTAAAATGAAAGTTGACTACTTTAATGCTTTGGCCTTTCACTCTCCTGCAAAGATGGGAAGGAACTAGGTTTCTATGCCATGAAATTATCTAATTTTATTTATGCAATGTTTAGTAAAAATCATTTAAGCGGCCTCTCAGCTGTCTGTGCATATGTAGGTAACCTAAGGTGGAATACTTATTAGTACTCAACACAATTTCCAGTTTTATATTGGAAATTTTCTTCTGGAGTTTTTCTTCTGAGAGCATACCTCGGGTCGTATGATTTTCTTTAGCTCATGGAAGGTGATCAGAGGTGGCATGCCAATGACTAGTGAGGACAATTAAAGTTGCCCAATTCTCCTTATTCTTTTCAGCTGACAGGAAGAAGCCTAAAGCCTGGTGTTAGTGTGATGGCAGAGCCTGCATCAGTCTGGTCCCTGGTGACCAGGATGAGCAGAACCCCCAGCGATCTGCAGTGACACGTAGCATAAGTCCAAATAAACCTCTGTTGTTTTAAGAGTCCTGAGTATATTCTAGATACAAGCTTTTTTTTTTTTTTACCAAATATGTGATTTGCAAATATTTTCTCCCACTCTGTGGCTTGTCTCTTCACTCTCTTAACAGTATCTTTCACTAAGCAAAAATTCTTAATTTTAATAAAGTATATATTTTTTTCTTTTATCAGTAGAACTTTCGGTGTTGTATCTAAAAATTCATAATCAAACACAAAGTCACACAGATTTTCTCCTATTTTTCTTCTAGAAGTTTTATAGATTTGCATTACATTTTTATCTTTGGTCCATTTGGGGCTGATTTTGTGTAAGTTGTGAGATCTGTGTGTAGGTTCACATTTTTGCATAAGGGTATGCAATTCTTTCAACACCATTTGTTGAAAAGAGTATGCTATCTCCATTGAAATGCCTCGGCACTTCTGTCAAAAGTCAGCTAACTATGTCTGTGTGGGCCCACTTTGGGGCTCTTTGTTCTGTACCATTAATCAGTGTGTCTATTTTTTGTCAATACCAGACTCTTTTGATTCCAGTAGCTTTATAATAAATCTTGAAATCTGATAATGAAGGTACCCCAACTTCGTTCCTCTTTTTCAGAATTGTGTCGGCTATTCTAGACCCTATGTCTTTTCCTATAAATTTTAGAATACTTTTTTTAGATCTACAAAAAAGCCTGTGGGAATTTTGATTGGAATTGTGTTTAATCTATAGATGGGGCTAGGAAGAACCATCTTAACAATATTGAATTGTCCAATCCATGGACAAGGAAACATCTTTTCTTTCCATTTATTTAATTATTATTTGATTTCTTTCATCAATCATTACAGTATTTCACATACACATTCTGTAAATATTTTGTTAGATTTATAATGAATTATTTTTCTTTTTGACGCTATTGTAAATGCTATTTCTTTTTTATTTTAAATTCCAATTGTCAATTGCTGGTATATAGGAAAGCAACTGCCTTGTGCCTCTGATGCTTTAAACCACTGAAATTTTTGGGTTGTTACCAATTACCTATCTTGATGAATATGAAAATCATACCTAAGGCATGTTGGTTGTCTAATAAAAACCTAAAATATGACTTACTGTCTTAGCAATCTAATATCTGATGGTGGGGAAAAGTACTGGAAATTGAAAAGGTAGAGATTTGTGCTCTTCAGGATGGTGAAACATTTGCTAAGGCCTATAACAACATGGAAGGCAGATCATGTTCCCAACGCACTTGTAGCTCTAGGGGAATATGTTGGAAAGCAAGACGTTGGTTATGTGTTTTGGTTACCACTGGATAGCTTGGCAATAAATTGCAAGAAACAAATGAACTCAGAAAAGAACTAGCCCGTTTCCAAAACAGAGGGGAAAGGAAAAAGAACAAGTCCAGAAACTACTTTTTCATCACAAACAATGAAAGATAAAATTGAGAAATACTTTGTGGGATCAAAATCCACTAAAACCTTTCAATTGATTAAATTACCTCTGGACCAGGAGCAAATTAGGGGTGTCAAACTCGTAAGTCTTCTCAGTGAGAAGAAAAGAAAAACATTATTAGATCTTATGTCCTCAGAGTACCTGATACTAAGGAGAGAGAGAGAACATGGAAGAGAAAATTAAGAAATGTAGAAGTTCTGGGAACTATGTCTCAAAAAATAGTGTTGATCTGGTCACTGGACCAAGGAACTGACTAAAGGATAGATAATAATCTTACTGAATTTCTGAGGAGTCTGTTCCTCTTCCAGACTTTAAATGATCCTTGAGCACCCAACCTTATATAGGCAGGAAATGAGTTAAGAAAGCAGAAGTGCATACTCCCCAGCGTCTACTTAAGATGTAGCCAAGAAATATATTGGACAAGGACTACTCTCCCGGAGGGTGTGGCTAGCGACTTGAAAAACAATGAACAAAGGAGTTCCTTCCAAGGAATAGAATAAGGGGAAAACCAAGGAACATTCCATACCCCTATATTTCCTGTTGGAATTTTAAAATTCTTGTGAACCAGAGTCTGTAGCAAGTCCCCCGTTCTTCACCTTTCTGAATGGGAGTGTTTATTGTTTTCCTTTCGCACCAATGCATATTGTGTGGGTACCTGATTGGGAAGGTGGTGCATCTTACCTCTTTTAGTTCACTCTTCTCCAGATCAAAGGAAGCCACATTATGACCTGCTGAATAAACCAATGCACGTTCCCCGGAGATCCTGGATTTTAGTTCCATACCATGCCTGGAATGGACTTTTGGAGTGTCTCTTTTGAGGTGTTGATGGGTGTGTTCTACAAGTAGGAAGGAGAGTGAAAAGAATACTTGGTGATCAAAAGAGCAAACTGTGGCAGATACTATAGTTCCAAGAGATTTCTGATACCTTTCTCGTTCCAGGAACATTCATGCTAGGTTATGCATAGCCATAGGACTTACTTTGGCGAGCGAAATGTGAATGAAAATGATGCCACTCCTGAGCAAAAGCACTTAAGAAATTCAATTCTCCATGTTCTTTATCCTACCATGCCTAAGCCTGAAACCTCATGTTCAGATGGCAACAGAGTCTCTCAATCAAGGCGGTCGTCTGAGCAACTCCAATAAGCAGGTCGCCCTTTGTCAACCTGTATTACACATGGAACATGAAAAAGAAATAGATTTCTGCTTTTTAAATTTTTTTATTTATTTATTTATTCCTGAGGAAGATTCTCCCTGAGCTAACATCTGTGCCAGTCTTCCTCTGTGCTTTTAGTATGTAGGCCACCAGCACAGCATGGCCACTAACAGAGCAGTGCAGGTCCACGACCAGGAACTGAACCCAGGCCATGGAAGTGGAGCATATTGATCTTAACCACCAGGCCACCAGGGTTGGCCCAATCTCTGCTTTTTTTATTTTTTTTGAGGGAGATTAGCCCTGAGGTAACATCTGCTGCCAATCCTCCTCTTTTTGCTGAGGAAGACTGGTTCTGAGCTGACATCCATGCCCATCTTCCTCTATTTTATATGTGGTACGCCTGCTGCAGGATGGTTTGATAAGTGATGCATACGTCTGTACTCAGGATCCGAACTGCTGAACCCCGGCTTGCCAAAGCAGAATATGTGAACTTAATGGCCGTGCCACCAGGCTGGCCCCAATCTCTGCTTTTTTAACCCATTAAGATTGTGATGATTCTTTGTTTTGCAGCATAAGGTGACCTACCCTGATTATTGTACCAGGTAAATTGCTTAACAACATTTGACACTTTGATGGATTAACACTCAGCAACTGTGCAGATGAATTAAAATGTCCAGATTCTGCATGAAATCTCAGAAAAAAATTTATGATTTTAGTCGTTTTATATCCTTCCAAAATGCAGTAGTCATAATAAACATACAAGAAGAACAAGATACATAGATTCGAATTGAGGCAACCTTGTGAAGTTTATTTTTTAAATCCTTCTACTTCCCTTTTCTGTGGCCATTCAGTCTCCCGAGAGCCCTAATCTCCACCCACCAACTCCAACCTCTAAATACATAATTGCGCACAGCTTAGAGCACCATAGTTTTGGAGAACATGTAAAAGTGGTGGCATTTGGAGTTAGTGCAAATTATCTCTACTGTTTGGTTTGGAAAGCTGGGAGAAAATGATATGGGATGTGAAAAATAATGAACAGGTTTATACACATCTACAGCAGACGCGGTGTTCAGTCATACTTTCCCTCATCTTCTTTTTCTTATCCTCTTTTTTGCTTTTCTCTTTTTTCTATTCTCTCTTCACTTTCTCCTCTTACTATGCCTTTAAAAAGTTAGTTTTAAGGTAAGATGCAACAATTTGATGTGATAGGAAAATATGTGACGGTGTGTTCATTTAAGGTTTTTTCCTTCAGAAATCCATGTTTTAAGATGTCTTATCTACATATGTCCTAAGAATGAGAAAAACTCCATTTTATAGCTTGAAACACAGAAAAGTTCATTTGGCTGAAGTTTCATGATAACAGGAAAATTCAGGTACTCTAGCTGGTGGAAATGAATATGACTAAATGGGAATGTAGGATCTCAAATTTTGTAAGCATGAAGTGTGCTACTCATTATACCAAGAATTTTCACTAAGTGTTAAAGGAAATAAGTATTAGGATTTTATTCTAAAATGAAGAAAGATATTTTATAAAATATATCCTAATTCTCTTATTTCCCAAGGTATTATTAAGTATTATCCAGTAAGCCATTTTCTTATGAGTTGTTTAACACCTAGGTATGGCCTAAAGTTCCCAAAGTTCTTTGGGTATAAGAAATTCATGTATAATATACTGATTCCCAGTGACAAGAAATCAACAAATACCTATTTGTGAGCAGTATTTTTTCAATATCATTTCAACATTAAATGGAGTACATGTTGATTCTGATAAAGTATGATTAAAAAGTTTGAATTTATAGAGCTGTACAGTGTCTTAAAACAAAATAAACACAACAAAGTAAATCTGTGAGTGAGTGTGGAGGCATTTTGATTCTCTCAGGAATATGTTCCCAGGGTCAGACTATTGACTGAGGGCTTTTTTCCGTGGCTGTGATGAGTCTCAGCTGGGCTGCTAACAATCCCCTCCAGGGGAGCTGGCAAGTCCAGAGCAGATTGCTGCAATGGCTGCCCTGCCCCCACCCTCACTCTGCTGCCCTCGGTGAAACTGGCTGTCTGGTAAGACAAAAGTATACAGACAGAGAATTCGACATCAAGTTTAAACTAGTGCCAAAACCCACTTTATTTAATGTAGGCAGTGACTTTCCACCCACAACTTCCATCTCCTCTAAATGTTCCAGTCCGGTTGGCTCATGAACAATCTTTTCCTGTGGACAACTGCCAGTTTCTTGATTATTATATTTTCTTTCCTAACTTTGAACTGAATTATCTTTCACTGGTTGAAAATCTTTCAGAAATGTTCCCCAATAAAAATTAACTCTTTCTTTTAATCTTTTCCTTTACTTATGGAAAACTTAAGGATATGAGGCTAGCTAGCACTAAAGTGAAATTAGAGTTAGAAAAGTAAAATTGAATCCATCTATCTATCTATATATATTTTTTTTTGCTCAGGAAGATTAGCCCTGAGCTAACATCTGTGCCAATCTTCCTCCACTTTATATGTGGGTCACCACCACAGCATGACTGATGAGTGATGTAGGTCTGTGCCCAGGATTGGAACCTATGAACCTAGACCACCAAAGCAGAGCATGCTGAATTCAACCACTATGCCACAGGGCCAGCTTCTGAATCTGTATATTTTATTGGCATGGGAAGAGAACTTGTTGGTGAAAGGAAAGTAGTTGATATCTGATATTGTATATTATTTCTTTCAATGTAGACCTCAACCTCTAGTAGCTTACTTTTTTCCAACTTCTTAGAAAGCTATATTTAATTTATTCTCATATTCATTAGTATAGCCACATAAAGACTGATTTTCTCCAATCCAATTTTTTCCATTATATTCTTCATTATAGTTCATTTTAAATGAGTAGAAGGTATTATATGTGACTTTATATATAACTCAATGGCTATGTTAGTCAGAATGGAATGAGGAAGTTTAACCAAACTCATTAAAATCTTATTACACTAACATTTCTACTAAGTAAACACAATAGTAAAGGATATGGGAGTGATAATGAGGGACTTCAGATACTGGATCTAACTATCAAATCAAGAGAAATACACATGAATGTTCTTGAATTCTCATCCTTCCTGAAAAAGTGTTCCAAAAAACTAATCACCAGGTCTAGTTTACTGGACCAATGGTTTTCTATACAGAGTAAATTCCAAATTTTTAAACTATATTTCATTAGGAAAGTAATTTTTGGAGGCTCAAATCTCATGAGTGATTGGTGGTAAATTGTTGGGTTCTTTGGATATGTATGTAAACATTGATCTATATATAAATATATATAACTAATATGAAAGATAATATAAATGTATTCTAACTTTTACGTGAACAATTTTAAGAGACAATTCTACAACACTGAAGGGTACTATTTGGAATAAACATATTTCCCAAAAAAAACACCCTTTGGCTGTCACATCCTAATGACACACACCAATTCTAGTTCCCTTGTAAATGCTTCCATTTCATTTGAGGACAGGTGCCATATGAGGTCAAGAGTACGGTGTTCAGAACATGAGTTACACAATTGGCAGTGGTAGGCATGACTTTTGGATAAAAGAATGAGAAGTTAATATATTTCCATTCCGAGTGTCTGTTAAAAACTCAGTCTTTGGTGGTGATGAGTGGGTGGGGAGAGCTTTGTATGGTTTTCTTTCTCTTGCTATGGTTTTGAGAATGTGTCAAAAGTATATACACTGTTCCAAAATAAACCACATAGTTTTAAATAAGATAATCAGAGAATTTTACAAATTTTAATAATGTCCTTTGATATAAAAAATCTACAAAGGAAAAAATTATGGCTTTCTATGGTTAATTGAGGCATTAAAATAGTAGTAGTAGTAATAATAAAAATCATAATAAAGTTATATTTGGCAAAGACAAGCATCTATGGAAGTTCTAAACAAATCGCAACTGCCACAGGAGCAGATCTCTGTCCAGTTGGGAGGTGACAGCAAGATTTATTTTTCATTAAAATCCAAGACTTCTTTCCATGTTTACTAGAACCCCCTTGCCAAATCCACCACAACTATTAAGCAAGAGCTCTAGGTATAAATCTCCTGTTAGTTAATAAATCAAAAGATTTTTGAAGTAATACTGATTCCTTGTCATTTTTTCCTCCTCTTTTTCTTAGCTCATAAATTGTAATTAGAGGTAACTAGTTCAATCTTGACAGACACCACAGAGAATTTAGTTTATTATGAAACTTGAGGAAAACTATCCTTCCATACATTCATTCCTGTAACATAAAAACCCAGGATGGTAATTTCCTGGGAGGCAGAACCATAGTCTTTAATATCGATTGCAAATATGGAGACTGTATTAGTTTTCTATTGCTGCTGTAACAAATTACCACAAACTTAGTGCCTTAAAACAACACACATCTGTTGTCTTAGAATTCTGGAGATCGGGAGTCCAAAATGAGTCTCCCAGGCAAAAAACAAGATGTCGGCAGAGCTGCATTCCTTTCAGGAGGCTTTGGAGAAAATTTCCTTGCCCTTTCCAGCTTCCTTGCCCTTTCTAGCTGCCTGCCTTACTTGGTTTGCAGCTCTTCTCCATCTTCAAAGCCAGCAGTGGCTGGTCAGAGCCTTTTCACGTCATATCAGTTTGACACTAACCCTTTTGCCCCCCTCTCCCACCTTTAAAGACCCTTGTGATTCCGTGGGCCCATGCAGGTTATCCAGGATAATCTCCCAATTTTAAAGCCAGCTGATTAGCAAACTGAATTCCATCTGCTTCCTTAATTCCATTTGCCATGGAACCTAACATATTCATAGGTTCTGGGAACTAGAATATGACATCTTTGGTAGTCCATTTTGCTGCCTGCCACAGAGCTATTCTTTACACATTTCTGAAAATGACCATTTTAAGGAGGTGATTTTCAATATGAAACATATAGTTATTAATATATTTCCATGAGATTTCCCAGGAACTAAAACTACCTGCTTCTTTTCCTAAGGCCATATTTTCACTATCTTTAGCATTTTCTTTCTTTGGGAGAAGAAATAATTTTAAAAAATTCATTTTTCTTAAATAAGTTACTCGCTAGAAATATATACCATTATACAAATTAATTGAGTCTTGTAGAAAAATTTATAGAATTACCATATTTTAAAAATGGCATGTGCTCAGCAATAGTTTCCGTAGAAAATAAGTGATTCTTTAATAATGACTGATTTGTAAGGAAACCTCAAATCTACAGTTCTCTCCTTTAAAACTTTCTTCTACACCAAAATATTTTATACATTAAAAGAGAACTTTACCTAATTAAATGCATACAACCGGGATTTTTACGTATTAGAAATAGCAAATTGAACATATAAGCAATTATGTGTTTATTATGTTGTGTTTCCTAAAGGTGTTGTACATACTTTATCTCAATACATCGCTAAATATAATCTGGCAAGGAAGTGTGTCACCATCCTCCCTTTGAAGATGAGGAATAAGGGGCTCAGATTTGTCCACTGATTTATCTAACATCACTCATCTAGAAAGTGGGAGAGAGCCAGCCTTCAAATCCAGGGATTCCAATGGCCTGTGGTCAAGGGTGCTTTAAACCATGGCATTTGTTATTGAGGAAAATCTAATAAGAAGCACTCATATTGAAATACAAACAAGATTAGAGTCCATGATCATAAGACAGAATTTATGAATGTTCAGTAGAAACAAATTTATTTATGTAGGTTTCAGCTTTCTATTATAATAAGCTCGGTTTTAGTATTATTTTTACAATTTTTTTATTATCATTTCATAACTTGAATCTTTGTTATGAACCATTGTATTTACATGAATATATGTTTTCTTACATTCATGATTGGTATGAACTGGGATAAGATCATAGTCAAAAATAAATTTTAAATTTTCTTGTTTAAAAAAACCCACAATAGTGTTAATATATTTATGCAAGATGGCCTTAGCAAAAGTTCTGAGTACTAGGGAGTTTTTCTGAATTCCTTGTGTTTATAATGTTCAAAGCACAGATAGAAATTGGTGAACTGAACTGCAAAGCCACAGATATAATTCCTCCCCTTGCTGAAGATATTTATTTCGAATATAAAAAATTTTGCCTCAGCCCAGAATTAAATTCTAAGCTACTTATTATGTTTAATTAATTGGTCTTTTCTCCATAACTGTATAGTCTTCCTTTACGGATAAGAAAATAATCTGTGCTGGAGTTGCTGGGGTCACACCTCATCCATGTCCAGAGACGGCTTCTGTTCTTTCTACATCATTTCTAGAGGTGATGAAAAATAGTCGTGACCTCTTCTCACTTTCTCTAATCCTCTCCCCTTCTGTCTTTTTTTAAATTCCTCTCACGGATTGAAAACTTCAGTTCCCTCATGTAAAGTGTCTCCCTGTATACCCATATGCTTTTGTAGCACTGTGTCCACGTATCATATACAATTAAGGTCGTTCAAAGTATACGTGGTTTGCTGGATCTGTTACTTTGCCTGAATTCTTCTGTTATCAATCTGTTGAGGCCCACAAAAGGAAACCTACCTCTTCACAGCTCCTCATTTGCCTCTAATACGGACCGTACATTAGCATATGTGACTATAACCTTATGCCTTTCATAACATGAAGACATAACTATAAAACAAAAACAAAACAAAGTAAAAAAAAAAGAAACAACCTAACTTCTAATTAAAGTAAAACTAAAACTGCGATGGCATTTATCACAGGCACAACGAGGGTCTGTTCTGAAGATTAAGGGAGAAATCTGAAAAAAGAAGAAATTGTGATTTTATCCAGAATATTCTACTATCCACCACCATAATTTTACTTTGTCATTCACTACTGTCTTTCCTCCTTTTAGGAGTAATGTGTATATCCCAAAAATGAGACATTATACTAAGGTTAGTCACCAAGCTCCCTCAACTCTGTCTATTTGCTAGAAAATATATGAAATTAAAAACAAGGACAATAGGGTGAGAGGTTGAGGCCAAAAGAAACTAGGAAGAATCTAGGATGAGATTCAAAAGAATTGTTTTCAAAGATGTGACAGGGTCATTCAAATTGCCGATTTCATGCCTTGGCAGAAGCCAGTTAATCTCTGTGTACCTCAGTTTCCTCATTTATAAAACTGGAATAAAATATATCTCACAAAACTCACAGGAATAAAAATACAGTACACTATTAAAATTAATGTTAGTAATGCAAAGATATATAATGAACTCAAGATCTTCATTTGAGAAATTCTAGATTGTTTTTTCTTTTCCTGGTACTATAAGTCCTCCACAAGCATATTTTGACATATTTTTTCTTTAATTATCAAGGTCAAAATGAAAAACCATCCTCCTATGATGAGGAAATTTTACTCCCCATTACACCAGACTTCTTGGGTTTTTTGTTTGTTTGTTTTTTGGGTTTTTTTTTTTTTTTTGCATAATCTCATTTGTTAGATACAGATTGTCAACTTATATTGTTTGGTTTTAATTTTGAATTTGCCATGACAACCCAAAATCTGATATTTTGAAGCTGTTTGAAGCCAGTTTATTTCTCCAGCAAAAATAGGTTTATTCAGGATCAACAAAGAATTGCAATTTGGAATCTGGAACCATGGCAAGCCACATGCAAGTTCCAAGCAACAAGGGGAGGAGAAACTCTTTTATAGAGGGAAAGACGAAGTTGAGAGGGTTATTGTAAACAAAAGTGTCCATTGGAGAAATTGACAGCTTGAAGTGTAGTGACTTTTCATTGGCTGATTTATGACAGTATCTTATTGGCTAAACTCTTGCTGGGCAAGAAGAAGAAGTCTTTCTTCTTCCTGTTGGAAGAGTGTAGAGCATGAGAGCACCCCCTTCTGGCCTCCTGACTCCATTTTAAATGAGGTTTCTGTTTGTTAACTTTTATATTTCCCCCTTTTAATGGAGATCTTTGTCTGAAAGCATTGCTGATCAAGAGTCAAGTTTTTTTCAGTTTGGTTGGCCTTTTGCTCCTCATTGCCAGAGACTGGGTGTTGTGTCCCACATTGAAGGGAAAGTGCACGGGTTGGAAACTGGTTGAGATCCCATTCAAGTAACAAGGAGGGGTAGAAGTGGGAGCTCTCAGGCTTTTTGTTTTTTCCCCTAAAGTCCACATGTTATCAAGATCATGGGCATCAGAGATCTTCTGAAGCATTATGTCATCATCAAAGGTTGGCAGATAAGTTTCCAACAAGCCTGGTCCAGATTTCTTGGAAAAAAGTCTCATCAGGTGGCCTCTGCTTCAATTCTGGGAAATCTTTACCTTCAGGTTACCAGATGGTGTGCAGGTCCAGTCAGGATTTGGTGCTTTCTTTAGATGTGGCACGTGACTCCAAGAGTCTATTCCCTGGAGTTTTGCGGCATAAGAGTTAGTTAGCAGTACCTGATAGTGGACTTTCCAGCAAGGTTGAAGAACCCTTCTGGAGGTTTGTTTTCCCATAGATGAAATCTCCAGTTTGCAAGGTGTGACACTTAAGGTCTTTGTCTCCCTGGAGCACACTGTGAAAAGATCGCTCTACCAAAACATGTTTATTTTTTTATTTTTATTTTTTTTTAAAGATTTTACTTTTTCCTTTTTCTCCCCAAAGCCCCCCAATACATAGTTGTATATTCTTCGTTGTGGGTCCTTCTAGTTGTAGCATGTGGGACGCTGCCTCAGCGTGGTTTGATGAGCAGTGCCATGTCCGTGCCCAGGATTCAAACCAACAAAACACTGGGCCGCCTGCAGCAGAGTGCACAGACTTAACCACTCGGCCACGGGGCCAGCCCCAAAACATGTTTATTTTTAATAGAAGCAATTAAACCTTTGCAGTATTGGAGTATATCACCTTTAATCAGTTGTGAGTCAAAAGAAACAGGAGTCAAGGGCATCCTGTGACTATCCCAAAGGGTGAGAGTTTATGAGTTTCAAAAGGGGTGGATCTGAGATTTAGAAGGACCAACAGTGATGCTTTTGGCCAAGGTGTTTAGAGGGTCCCTACAACTTTTGCCTATTGAGTCTTAATAATGCCATTAGTGTGTTCAACTAAACCAGAGGATTGAGGATGGTAAGCATGGTGAAAGTGTTGTAAAACCAGCTAAACAGCAGAGACTTGTCAAAGCACCTGACCAGTAAAATGGGTTCCTCGAACATTGTGAAGTTGAAGAAGAGTCCCCCAGTAGGAATAATCATTTTCAAAAACACTTTAGCCACAGAAGAGGTAGCAACCTATTGGCAAGAGAAGGCTGCAGTGCAGTGAGAAAACATACAGACCACAACTAAAACATGTTTGTATACATGAGATGGAGAAAGCTGTATGAAATCCATTTGCCAAACTCAAATGGTCCATTAGGCAGTTTAAAACGTCCAGGAGCAGTATGAACAAGCTTCCCTGGATTGTATTTTGTACAAATGGAACAAATGATGTAGGCTGAAATATGTTGAGTGTGATGAGATTCAGGAGGGCTTCTACCGTATGAGCTGCAAAGATGGTTAAAGGGGATCCCACAACAATTTCCTCGGTGGCCTTAAACAAAAGGTCAGGGGTAGTGATGGCTCTAAGGCAGGGGGAATATCCCTGTACCACAGGGTCTCGTTGCTAGCCATAATACCTTATGGGCTGATGGTGGTCCCCATGATTTTGGGTGAGTACCCCAAGGGCATTCCTTTCTTTTTCATATAGAAAAAGGAAAAAGGGGATCTGATCATTGGGATGGTCAAGGACAAGTGGGTTCATCAACTCTCCTTTAAGGCCTTAAAGGCTATGTCATCCAGTTCTTCCTGTAAAATTGAATCAGGGTTATTGTTCTTTAGTAAAACATACAGAGATTTGGCCATAAGAGAGAAATTTGGAATCCAATTTCAGCAATAACCAACTAGCCCAAGAAAACCTCACAAGTGGGGATTAGTTTGGGGTTTTGGGAAACTTAGGATACCATGAAGCCTATCTGGATCTAGGTATAGGCCTTGTTGAGATATAAAATACCTTAAATTTCAAACCTGGGCTTGGGCAGGCTGCAATTTCTCTTTGGTGACATTATGTCCCTTAAGGCTAAAAGCTTTAGCAAGTGAATGCTGTCTTCCTGTGAGAAGATTTGGGAGGAAGAGCAAAGGAGCAAATTGTCCACGTATTGCAACAAAGTAGAACTCCTGGGGAACTTCACATCATCCAGCTCAGCCATCAAGATTTGTGAGAAATAAGAAGGGCTCTCAGTAAAACCCTGAGGCATTACTGTCCAGGTGAATTGTTTTCCTTTCCAAGTGAAGGCAAAAAGATATTGGCGAGCTTCATCAACCAGAATACTAGAGGATGCACTGCAAAGATCAATTACAGTAAAGAATTGTTTACTTTCAGTGAGAATGGATGCTAGTAGCATATGAGGGTTAGGAGCAACAGGGTGTTGAAGGATAGCAATGTTGTTTATTATTTGAAGGTCCTGGACAAACCTTCACCCTTGGCCCTCAGGTTTTCTTACAGGTAAAACTGGAGTATTACAGGGACCAGTACAAGAGGTAATGAGGCCTGAGCCTTACAATCTTATATGATGAACTTTATACCTTAAAGGGCTTCTTTACTTATAGGTGTTGGTTAATTCTGGGGAGAGGTTTTGAGGGATCTGTTTGAATCTTGATGGGAGGTGCACTATGAATTTTACCTATATCAGTTTGAAGGATGATAGTTGATACAGTAGAGACAAATGATCAGTTTTTCCAGAACCAGCCATCAGAGACAGAGCGAATAAAAGATGTCAAAGTGTCATTTAATTCACTTGGTTGGCTGTTTTGATGACTACTGACAAATTATGGAATTATTTCCCCCTTTTGGGGGAAAGAAATTCTGGCATGATACTTTTCCAAGAAGTCTTGGGTTAATAAATGAATAGTGGCAGAGGAACTAAGGAGGAAAGGGTATGAGTCTCATAAAGGGTCTAAACAAAAGGAATAGATTCAGAGACAGGAAACTGTTGAGATTTATTAGAAACCCCCACTGTTTGAACGCTTTTAATACTCTGAGGCAGGGGTTGCTTTATAGTCGTGCAGTTGAGAACCAGTGTAAAGTGGGACAGAAAGAGGTTCATTCCCAATCTGGAGAAATATTTCTCTAATCAGTTAAGAGAGAGGATTGAGAAGAGTCCCATAGTTCCTCAGAGCTTTGTCACTGAGAATTGGGAAGATGTTGGAAGACTGGTTAAAGGGCTGAAAACACCTGAAGTGCTTAAATTTGTAACAATCTCTCTTCCAGTGTCTTGAGTCTTTGAAATCATAGCAGAAACTAGGAGAATTTTGGTTTCATTGAGGACCTTCATTTTCTGGAGTTGGCAAAAATTTTAGCAGTCTTTTCTTTTAGATGATTCTTCTAGGGTGTAAGACAGTTGGTTTGCCAGATTAACTAAATTGGGAGAGGACATAGTTTCCCATTTCATCCAGGTCCTTTTCACTAGAAGGGAGAGGTCCCAGTTCAGCCCATTAAACATAGACTTAAAAGCTACCAACAGTTGAAGGAAGACCAGAATTTTCTTTAAAAGAAAATCTGAAGTCGATTGTAATCATCATGAACAGGTTCATCAAGTTTTTGTGTGAAAAGCTAAATTTTATTCCAATCAACAGGCTTGGAAAAGGCCTAGGAACTGCCTGATGAAGTCAACTAGTGATTGCCCAATCTTGATTATATAACAAGTCAATGGGTTGGGCTCCTGGTAGTAATTCTAGGGACCTTTCAGGATTTTCCCATTTTGCAGTTTTCACCCAATGCTGGTCCTGACCTTCACTAGCAAGTATATGAACTAGCTGATGTAATTCAGAGAAACCTGGTTGATAAGTTTGAGTAACTATATTAAATTCCTCAGAAAATCTGTGAAGATCTTCAGTTACTTTGGGAAAATCTTTGACTATGGCTCACAGTTCAGCTTTAGTCCAAGGACTAAAAGAAATTAAGAGTTTAGACTTTGGCTCCTCAGATGGCTTAATTTTAAAAGGATAGGTTTTGATGAGTTCAGAGGAAGAGGGGGCTTGGGAGAGGTTCAGGGAAAAGGGGTTCAGTGAGAGAGTTAGGATGGGGGAGGTTCAATGAGAGAATTAGGATGGGGGGACTGGGGGTATACAGGATGTGTAAACAGTATAGAAGGAAGGAGGAAGATGGTACTGGATGTGAGGCCTGAGCACAAGGCACCAAAGGAAAGAAGCAAGATGGCACTGGAGGGGGCCGGCCCCATGGCCGAGTGGTTAAGTTCGTGCACTCTGCTTCGGTGGCCCAGGGTTTTGCCAATTCGGATCCTGGGTGTGGACATGGTGCCGCTCATCAGGCCACATTGAGGCGGCGTCCCACATGCCACAATTAGAAGGACCCACAACTAAAATATACAACTATATACTGGGGGGATTCTGGGAGAAAAAAGCAGAAAAAAAAAAGATTGGCAATGGTTGTTAGCTCAAGTGCCAATCTTTAAAAAAATAAAAAAGATGGCATTGGAGGCAAAGCCCAAGACTAAGAACTCAGGGAAGAGGAATATGGCTTTGGGAGCCATTTTATCTTTCTTTCTTTGTTTGCCTCAGTTAATAAAATTTTATTTTGCAAAAAGGCAATTTTAGACTTCTGAAAATGTTTGGAAGCTTCAAAATATCAATCAAAATGGGCATTCCATTCAGTCTTGGAAATTTCAGAGCTATGGTTCTCCAATTCAGTTTTAAGAAAAGTATGTTTGAAGAGTTCAAAACTTTCCCATAATGGCCACTGGTGTTCTAAATTACCTTTGGTTAAGTTGGTCCACTTAGAAATGCACATGAGGAAGGACTGCAGCTTTTAAAAAGAAAAACAGCCTGGATCCCTGTGTGGGTGGGGGTAGGGACTCTCAAACTATTTAGATAACTGGGATTCCATTTCTTAGAGTTTTTTCCCTAGAATAAAAGAATACTTTTCAACCAACCCAAACATCTCAAACAACTCAAACAGCTTGAATAGCTCAAGTAAACTTGAGGCTTAATACCAGCACAGTTCTAAGGGAACAGCCTAATCCCAAAGGAGTCAGACTGAAGGCTGAACAGCACAGGTCTAATAGAACATCCTAATCCTGAAGGAGTTAGGCTGAAAGCTAAATAGCACAGTTCCAATAGAACAGCCCAGTTCCAACAGGATTGGGCTGAAGGCTGGACAGCACAATTCCAATGATACAGTCTGATTCCAGAATTGGACCAAAGACTGAAAGTAACACAATTCCAATGGAACAGCCTGATTAAGAAGAGTCAGGCTGAAGTGCCAACCAAGTACTCACAGACCAAACAAGGCCTTAACCATAAAAGGATGAAGCCTTAGAATAGATCTTGAATAGAGCCTGGAGAGCTTCAAGATGCAAAGAAAGCAGAAGGGCAGATCCAGGAGTAAGACTTAACCTCAAACACCAGGGCCAACAAGAAAAGTAGTGACCAATGAACTCTATAGGCATCAACACCTATTTGCCTACCAGCCTCAGCGTTGTCAGGGGTTTTCTCTGAATCCCTGTATGGTTCACCAAATGTTGACTTTAGAAAAATAGCCAGTTATTTCCCCAGCAAAAATGGGTTTATTTGGGATCAACAAAGAACTGAAATTTGGGATCTGCAATCATGGCAAGCCATGTGCAAGTTCTGAGCAACAAGAGGAGAAGAAATTCTTTTATAGAGGGGAGGAGGGAATTGAGAGGGCTATTGCAAACAAAGAGTCCACTGAGGAATTGAGAATTTGAAGTGTAGAGTCTTCTCATTGGTTGAGTTGTGACACTTCGCCACTGCCTGAGCTCTTGCCAGGCAAGAAGAGGAAGTCTTTCTTCTTCTTATTGGACTCTGCCATCATTGTAGGGTGTGAGAGCTCCCCTTTCTGGCCTCCTGACTCCATTTTAAAAGAGGCTTCTGTTTATTAATTTTCACAAAGCTATAGTTAACTTTTCCATCCTTTATCCATAAATTAAATTACCTAAAAGTTAAATTTATTATTATGAGAGATAAATCTTACTCATTGAAGAGCTCGTACTCTGACAGGAATGTACTTATGTATTTGTCTTTCTGTAGATAAAATTTAACGTGCATTTAAGTATCAATGAGGTAAAAGTAAATCTCTCTTCTTACTCCATTAGTTGCTCAAAATCATACTATTTTTTTATTTGGTCCATGACTTTCTGGTAGAGATTTGTATATTTCTTGGGGTTTCTAAATTGCCTTCGTATTTTTGTTGCTGACAAAAATAATAACCCTCTTCAATACTTAAATTTATTAGGTTTTTTTGTTTGTTTGTTTGTTTGCTGAGGAAGATTAGCCCTCAGCTAACATCTGTTGCTGATCTTCCTTTTTTTTAACTTGAGGAAGATTAGCCCTGAGCTAACATCTGTGCCAATCTTCCTCTATTTTATATGAGATGCCACCACAGCATGGCTGACGAGTGGTGTAGGTCTGCACCTGGGTTCTGAACCCACGAACCTGGGCTGCTGGAGGAGAGCATGCCAAACTTAACCACTAGGCCACAGGGCTGGCTCCTGAATTTATCAGTTTTTTAACAAAATTATCTTATTTTCCTGAAGACACATCTCCTGGAGCCCTTCAACTTGTGCAACTGTTTCACACACCAATATACACACACAAATCTTGATTATTCTGCCTAATATCAGCACTATTTATCACTCTGCTCTTTGTATCTGCAAGCACCAATCTTCCCTAGGAACCTCTTTGAGAATTAGTGTCCCATCTCTACCAGTAAGCCCAACTCTATCATTTGTAGGGTCCTGGGCAAGAGAATAACAGAGGTCCATGTAGCATATGACTAAATATTTAAAAGTTATAAATCAAGTTAACAAACATAATAAATTATGCTTGATCCTTGTGCAGTCAAGTACGCAGTCAAAAAATACAATTTTTAAAAAGATGTGTAAAGCTATGGTTTGGATATTCCTGAAAGCCAAAATAACATCAGGGATGACTAAATTAAATTATTATTGGGCATGTAGACATTCTGTTCTTGATCTGACACTTTTCTTGGAATAAGAATAACATCAAGATATAGATAATACATAAGTTATTGTACATACATATCAGTTCATAAAATTTGCTTTTATTTATTTTCATTTCAGCATGTTATTGCATGATAATCTTAAAAAATACAAAATAAAATGTAACTTTGTTAAAAACATAAATGAAAAAGTCAAAATGATTAAAATATATTTATGCATTTTTCCAAAACACTATTTTTCTAAATTATTCAAAATTATCTATCAGAATTTAGGCGGGAAAGACCATTATAATTAATACATATTTAAAATTTAAATCAACATTATTTAGCAAAAGCTAAATTGGTCATAAATCTTTGGAAATTAAGTTAAATACTATTATACCACTTAATGTCCATCTAGTTTCCAATTTAAACAATCAATAACAATAAAACACTTCAAATATGGTGTGGCTAGCCCCCAAAGAGAAAGAGTAAAAATAATATGTTTAATATTGCAATAAAGTAATATGTTAATTGTTTAAGATTGCAAAATATCCCTCAGCTGCCATAAGCAATACTTGTGCGTATCATGCTAATTTTTGAGTATCTCCAAAAACACAAATTGGAAGCCAAAGAAAAGCAAAATCAAATGGGTCTCAGTAACACTGGGAAATGGTGCTTTGTCAAGCAAGAATCTCTTGTAACCATGCTATCCTAGCAGAAAGATATAACACATAAATTTGCCTTTTCTCTTTTCTAAGCACTTTTGCCGTTCAAATCTCTGGGAACACCTAAATGCTGTCTGTCCCCAACTTGGGCAGTGCAAAACCAAAATTTTCACGAGATTAGGGCTGAGTTTACTTTAGTTTTCAGAACATAGGGCAAGAGAAACAGATCTTCTTAGGGGTCTGAATGTTAGCCCAGACTGTGGATACTTAGAGTAGCAAGTTGCTCTGCTTTCTCACTAAGTGCTGGATCCTGAGTGACAGAGGAACTCATGTGTTTCTTAACATGTAGTGAAGAATGAATTCCACCCAAAGGGAGATCTGGTCTTTGTCCTCAGCTACTGGGAGGTGATCCCAGGCCTATGGAATGCCCTGCCTGATAAGCATGTCTTTGTTTACAAGAAGCTTTGGCCACCAGACACTCGCACAATGTAATTTATGATGAGGGCTTTGGGCCGTGCCATATTAATTCTGACCTCCAAGGAGAGCTGGACCCTAAAGGTATTAGCTGAGCCTTGGGAGGGTGAGTAGAGGAGACTGAAGATCAGCCATGTGGGTAGAATGTGATGGAGCCCTAATAAAAATTCCAGACACCAAAGACTGTGGTGAACTTCCCCGGTTGAAATACTCTTCGCATGTTGTCACACTTCATTGCCAGGGGAGTAGCATGTCCCCGAGGACAAGGCAAGATTTATGTTCAGACCCTCCCAGATTTCCCGTATATCTGTTCTTTTGGCTGGTTCTAATTTGTATACTTTCACTGTAATAAAACTGTAATTGTAAGTATAGTACTTTCCCAAGTTCTGTGAGCCATTCCAGCAAATCATCAACCCAGAGGGGCTTACTGAGAATACCAGAATTTGTAGTCAGTTGGTCTGAAGCAAAAGTGGCTCTGGGGCCCCCAAACTTGTCGCTGGAGTCTGAAATGAGTCAGTGTTGTGGGACTGTTCTCTCAGACTGTGCACTTTGCCTAAACTCCATTGAGCTTAATATATTTGCTTTTAAAAAAGATGTTAAATTTTCATTTTAATTGAAATTTTAAGATAAATTCTTCTAACAAACTTTTAGAAAGGGATCTGATTTGTCCTTAGGCTTTTATATAATAAACGTATACATTTGTTCTTGCTGTGTTTGGGATATGTGAGCCCTCTAAAGCACAATGCCCATGCGATGGTCCCTCCACCCCAGTCAGTGGGTGGTCCTGTCCCTCATGGCACTTCTGTATTTGCTTTGTTTAACCCATAAATACTTAACCACATTCCCTTGTGCAAGTAATCTGATTGTCTGATGATCACCCGCCTCCCCCATTTTCTGAGCTTGCTTATACTCCTTTTTTTTCCTTTTCTTTTTTAATGGTTTTATTTAGGTATAATAAACATACAATAAACTGCACATGATTAAAGTTTAAAGTTGATAAAATTTGGCATATGTATATACCCATGAAACCATCACCACAATCAAGATAATAAGCAATCACCTGCAAAATTTCTTTGGATGCCTTTGTAATCTCTCTCCCTGTTCCTTCACACTCCCTCCATCCCAGAAAACCATTTATTTGCTTTCTGTCACTATAGATTAATTTGCATTTTATAGAATTTTATAAAAGTGGAGCCATACATTATGTGCTCTCTTTAGTCTTGCTTTATTCACTCAGCATAATTATTTTGATATGCACCAAGATTGGTGAGTGATTCAATAGTTCATTGCTTCTTGTAGCTGAGTAATATTCTATTGTATTCCCAACTCTGTAATTTGTTATCCATTGGCCTGTTGCTGGAGACATGAATTGTTCTGGTTTGGGTTATTACAAATAACATTCACAAACAAGTATAGACATATGCTTTTATTTCTTTTTTTTTTTTTTTTTTTTAAGATTTTTGTTTTTTCCTTTTTCTCCCCAAAGCCCCCCGGTACACAGTTGTGTATTCTTCGTTGTGGGTTCCTCTAGTTGTGGCATGTGGGACGCTGCCTCAGCGTGGTCTGACGAGCAGTGCCATGTCCGCGCCCAGGATTCGAACCGATGAAACACTGGGCCGCCTGCAGTGGAGCGCGCGAACTTAACCACTCGGCCACGGGGCCAGCCCCGACATATGCTTTTATTTCTGTTGAGTAAATATCTAGGAGTGGCATGACAGGGTCATCTGGTATAAGAATGTTTAACTTAAGGAACCGAAAAACTTTTTCAAAGCGCTTGTGTCATTTTGCATTTGTACCAGCAGTGTAAGAGAGTTTCAGCTGCTATACATCCTCCTCAACATTTTCACACTTCATCAACATTTTAATTTTAAACTTCCTAATAGGTGTGCAGTATTATCTAATTGTTATTCTAATCTATATTTCTCCAGTGACTAATGGTGTTGAAATCTTTTTATGTACTTACTGCTATCCATATACATTCTTTGATAAAGTGTCTGTTCCAATCTTTTGCTTTACTTATTGGGTTGTTTGTTGTCTTATTACTGAATTTTTTTTTATTGAGGTAACTTTGGTTTATAACATTATATAAATTTCAGGTGTGCATCATTGTATTTTGATTTCTGTGAATACTGCATCATGTTCATCACCAAAAGTCTAATTACCATCTGTCACTGTACACATGTGCCCTTTTATCCCTTTCAACCCCCCACCCCCCTTCCCCTCTGGTAAATACCAACCTATTCTCTGTATCTATGTGTTTGTTTGTTGTCATTGTTGTTTTTTATCTTCCACATATGAGTGAAATCAAAAGATATTTGGCTTTCTCCATCAGCCATTTCACTTAGCATAATTCACTCAAGGTCTATCTGTGTTGTTGCAAATGGTGAGATTTCATCTTTTTTATGGCTGATTAGTATTCCATTATATACATACATACATACGTATATACATACAAATATAAATATTTATCACCTCTTCTTTATCCATTCATCTGTTGATGGGCACTTAGGTTGTTTCCAAGTCTTGCTTATTGTGAATAATGCTGCAATGAACATAGGAGTGCAAATATCTTTTCAAATTAGTGTTTTTGTGTTCTTTGGATAAATACCCAGAAGTGGTATAGCTGGATCACATGGTAGTTCTATTACTAAATTTTTGAGGAATTACTATACTGTTTTCCATAGTGTTAGCACCAGTTTACATTCTTATCAGCAGTATATGAGGATTCCCTTTTCTCCATATCTTCTCCAACACTTATTTCTTATCTTTTTTTTTTTTTTAAAGATTGGCACCTGAGCTAACATCTGTTGCCAATCTCCTTTTTTCTTCTTCTCCCCAAAGATCCCTAGTACATAGTTGTATATTCTATTGTAGATCCTTTTGGCTCTGCTTTGTGGGATGCTGCCTCAGCATGACTTGATGTGGGCACTCAGGCTCTGAACCAGCAAAACTCCGGGCCACGAAGCGGAGTGTGCGAACTTAACCACTTGGCTGTGGGGCTGGCCCACTCCTGTCTTTTTAATAATAGCCACTCTGACAGGCATGAGGTGATATCTCATTGTAGTTTTGAATTGCAGTTCCCAAATCTTTAGTGATGTTGAACGTATTTTCATGTGCCTGTTGAAGTTTTGAGAGTTCTACGTATATTCTAGATACAAATTCCTTATTAGACATGCAGTTTGCAAGTATTTTCTCCCCATATGTGGTTTCTCTTTTCATTTCCTTATCTGTGTTGTTCAAAGAGCTAAAGTTCTTAATTTTGGTAATATTCTACATATCAACTATTTCTTTAATATATTATGATTTTGGTGTTATATCTAAGAAATCTTTATCCAACGTAAGATCAAAAAGATTTTCTCTCACATTTTCTTCTAGTGATTTTCTGGCTTTAGGTGTTATATTTAGGCCTATGAACCATTTTGAGTTTATTTTGAATATGGAGAAAGGTATGGATCAAGGTTCATTTTTTAAAATAAATGGGCATTCAATTATTCCAGCACAATATAAGAATTCTGTTCTTTCTCCATGGAACTGACTTAGCACTTTTTTTGAACATCAATTGGCCATGTATGTGTATATCTCTTTCTGTAATGTCTATTCTGTTCCATCAATCTGTTTGTTTATCCTCACACAGTTATCATACTGTATTGATTACTATAATTTATAATATGTCCTAAAGTCAGATAACCTTTAGCATCCAACTTCAGTCCTCTTTTTAAAATTGTTTCGTCTATTCTGGGAGATTTGTAGTTCTACATGAACCTTAGAATGAGCTGGCAATTTCAACAAAAAAATAATTTTGTTAGAATTTTGACTGAGACTGCATTAGTCCAACTTTAGGAGAACTGACATTTTAACATTATTTTGTGCTCCATTTTGTAAACAAGGTATCTCTCTCAATTTATTTAGATTTTCTTTGAAATCTTTCATCAGAGTTCTGCAATATTCAGTGTATAGGCCTTGTACATATTTTTCAGAGTTGTTAAGTATTTTATATTTTAATGCTATTGTAAATAGTATTTATTTAAATTTAAATTTCCAATTTTATTTTGCTAGCATATAAAATAAAATTAATTTCAGTATATTCATATCGTATCCTGGAGTATGCTAACATCACTTAGTACTTTTAGTTTCTTATTTTCCAATCTGCATGGCTTTCATTTATTTTTCTTGCCTTTCTGCACTGTGTAGAACCTCACAAACCATGCTGAATAGAAGTGGTGAGAGTAAACATTCTTGCCTTCTTGCTCATCTTAGGGGGAAAGTATTCAGTCTTTCATCATTGAGTATAAGTTCAGCTGTAGATTTTTCACAGAAGTCCTGTATCAGGTTGAGGAAATTCCCTTCTATTTCTAGGGGAAGTTTTTAATTAGGAATGGATGTTGGAAATTGCCAAGTGCTTCTCCTGCATCTACTGAGATGATCATGTGTGTTTCTTTCCTAATCTGTTAATATAGTAAACTATGTTGATTGATTTTCAAACTCTAAACAAACCTTTCATTCTTTGGATAAGCCTCATGTACCCAATAATTTATTACACTTTTTTAAGTGTTTTTGGATTTGGTTTGCTATCATTTTGTTAAGAATTTTTGCATTTATGTTCACAGGAGATATAGGCTTGCTATTTTCTATTCATGTACTATTTTGATCTGGTTTTAGGATTGTAGTAATATTGGCCTCATAGAATGAATTGGGAGATATATTTTCTTGTTTACTTCTCTTGATGAGCTAGAGTAGCATAGATATTATTTCCTTTTTACTGGTAGAATTTATCTATTATCTAGAACTAGAGCTTCTTTCTAGGAAGATTTTTAACTGCAATTACATGTTTTTTAACAGACTTATGGCTATCCAGGTTATCTATTTCTTGAGTAAACATTGTAGTTGTGCTTCATATAAATTGTCAAATTTATTGATGTAATGTTTCCATAATATCCCTTATTATCATTCAAATAACTGTAACATCTGTAGTAATGTCTCCTCTCTCATTCCTTATATCGATAATTGGTTCCTCTTCTCTTTTTTTCTTGATCAGCCAGAGTAGAGTTTTATTAATTGTATTAATCATCTCACAGACCATCTTTGGTTTCATCATTTTTTCTATTCCCTATGGTTGTCCTGTTTCTTATTACACTTATTTTTGCTTAGTCGTTTATTATTTCCTGAATTCTGAGTTTCATATAGGCTGCGTGTAGTTGAGTTTTCTTATTTCTCTAATTTGATAAGCTCTATTTTTAGTTGGGTATTATGCCATTTATATTTAAAGCTATTATTATTAAAGTTGGTTTTAAATTTCTCTGTGTGTGTGTCTCTGTCTCTGTTTCACTCTCTCTCTATATATAAATATGTATATACATATTTTGAGCCATGTGGGAATAAGTTACATAGTCTTTTGCTCCTAAGTATTAAACATAAAGATGTTCCCTCGTGTAATCACATTACAATTGTCAATTTTATAAATTTACATTGATACAATACTTGTATCTAATTTAGCCTCAACACTTCAATCTTTCCAGTGGTTCTAATAATGTCTTTTATACTATTTTTTCCCCTCTAGCAAGGGATCCAGTCTAGGGCCAGATACTGTGTTATCTGCCATCTCTCTTTAGCGTCCTCTAACCTGGAACGTTTCCGCAATCTTTTTTTTATCTTTTATGATGTCGACATTTTGAAAAATAAAGACCCCTTTTTAAGACAAATTTTCCCCTTTTTTATTTGTCTGATATTTTCTTATGATTAGGTTGAGATTATGTACTCTCAGCTGGAGTACTGCATAATTGTGTTATATCTCTCTAGGTTATCACAGTCAGAGACATATGATATCTATCTGTCCCTCACCAGTGATGTTAAATTTGATCATCTGGTCAAAATAGTTCCCAAATCTTCACTGTTTAGTTACTAGTTTTCCTCTCTTGAAATTTATAATCAGTCTTTGGGAAGATGCTTTAATACAATGCAAATATTCTACTCCTAATGCAGAGTTCTTTCTAAGTTTATCATGCATTCATGATCTTCCTAATTCAATATATAACATAATGTTTATCAAATGATTATTTCGAAGCTTTAGCATTCCCTTCACATTGATCAGTTGGTCCTCAGTATTGACTGTAAAGAAGATATTTCCTTTCTCCATTTATTTATTCCTCTATTTATTATCAATATGGACCCATGAATTCCCATTCATTCAGTGGATTATAATTCATTGAGGTATATAGTTATTTTGGTGATCAAACTGTCCCAGATGTGGCTAGTCAGAGCCTCTTCAAACTGGCACTTGTATCCTTATGACATACTCTCATCATTCTTTTTTTCAGTATTCCTTACTTTCTGGCATAACAAGAAGTGCCAGAACCATCTTATACCTACTGTGCTCCATCCCTGGAATCAGACATTTCTTCAGGATACCTTGGTTCATTTTAGGGGAGAGTAGTAACAGAGAAGAAGACATGGGCACTAGGTGGGTTCATTAATACTGGGGTGTCATTTCTTATTGATTCTTTCCTTGGACAGAGATAGGGGAAAAAAACCACACACACACACGCACATATATATATATACATTTATCTAAATTGTAGATACCTACATACATATACTTATGCATATGTGTACATAAACATGCATACACACATTGATAAACATATTGAAGAAATTATGAGTTCACACCAGTACCTCCAATTCTATACCCTACTTTTCTCAAGAGTGAAGGTATGTAAATAAGGTGCTCACAAATTACTTTGATTAGCTTCTTACTTCATTTCTTTTCCCTACAGTGTGGTTATGATAGTCAGTGGAAATATAATGAGGTCCATTTGTTACAGAGTTCTTTCAGTTTTTGAGTTCTTTTCTCAATTCCCATTTATATCAATTTACATTTAAAAGTTTGTAGAATATTACATGCTTTCCAATGTCAAAATTACACAGAAAAGTATAGTTGAGAAAGTATCACTTTCTCTCCCTTACGACTTCCACCTCACTCTCCCCTCAAGTTTTCCTAACACTTTTGTCTTTTCGAACAACTGTGAAACTTTGATTCATAAATCAAGCCATGACAGCACTTGAACTTGGGGAAAATCCAACATTCATAAATTAATTATTAATTTGACTTCTGCTGTTTTCACTGTTCTCTTAGCACCAAAAAGCTGTAAACACAAACATAAATATAGGGACTATTGTTTGGCACTATTTGATTAGAAAAGTGTTCTACATATTATCCAAAGTATACATGTGTACACATGTGGTTGTCTGCTTTTCATCAAAATGAGAACACAATAATGAAAATCTCCAAGGGAACTCACTGACCTCTGAGAATTTGTCTGTAGATCTAAGTACACGAAACATGTATGCTTTTCCAGTTGTCTCTCAGGAATCATACCAAAATTCAGAAAAAAAAAAAGAAAAAGAAAATGCTGCCATTTTATAAGTTTATGTATAAGTCATTGTTTTTTGCTCTGCAGCAGTGTATATTTTTCATGGGGCACGTAAATAAGAGTTATATTTTGAAAAAATAGGTAAATATGTAGGTTATATTAAATACAATGTGTACATGTTCTTCCTAATGGTATGAGTGTGACTAAATATAAAATCAGCCCCTGAACTCTGACAATTTTTATTCACCTTCTTCATTTAAGTTTTGGTGGGAAATATACTCATTATAAGGGATTATTTATTCACTGAAAAATGAATAGAGATTCAATGATAATAATCAAATTACACGTATAAAGTAAAATAGGATTTACCCAACTACCCGTTTTCTTATATCTCTTCCTTCTTTCTTCTATTCCACTCCTAAGCCAGCCAGCACTCTGGCTCCTGTGCCACAAACTTGCTCAATACTTTTTCCATCTCAAAATCTCACTCTAGTCAATTCCTGTTCCAAGTTATGCCATATGTTAATTTCAAATTCTTTCTTCTCACTCTTCAGATCTCACTTTATCATATCAAGATTGTTGGTCACATCATAATTCTAGAAATTACGTGGCAGTACATTGACAATTTTGTGGTGAATTAATAGCCAACATACTGTCAGATATTTTAATAATTGCAGATAAATCAGAAAAACAATAAATAACCAGTATCAGTACCAGATATTTGGCTTTCAATAATAAAATTTAATGAAATCTTATTTTCTTAGATTAATATTTCATAATTTAAGGCCTCCCTCCCACATTTTACTCCCTTATTTGGTTAGGAAATCTTTGTCAAAGATACAGATGTCTTATTAAGCAGAACTAGAAAAAAAGTGTTACACTAAAATGAGAGTTGGGGATACTTTGATTATGACAAATAAAAAATTCAAGGCACAATAAAACAAATAAGGAATAAAATGTTCCTATGTAAAAGGTTTCTGTGTAATTTTTTTAATTTTATTGTTATTATTTTGTTTTGCTTTTTAGTGTGTATATAACTTTGCCACTTTGGTATGAAAGAGAAAGTTCTATTTAATAATATATGGAAGCTTCTCATCAGCATACTTGTCTTAAGCATAAAAATGAAATTTAGTTATCTGATGATACCAGATGGTGCACTATCCTGCAACATTAGCTCATGGTCTGAGGAAAACTGTAACACATGGCAGACTCAGCAAAGAGATGGATTCCAAATCCTTAGCAGAGTTCTCAACGATGGCAATAATATTTTGGCAAGGAAAAATCGATACACACAGTCTTGGCAGCAATCTCAAACTCAGATTGGTTCCACCCTTTTTCTTCACCTGAATTTCCAACTTTGTTTCAAAATAAATTTTCTTGCAGATTTGAGAGAAGTGGACAAACAAAAGGCCACTAACGGGGCTATAAATTTGTGAGGGTCAGCCCTGCATTATCTACAGCACTGCTTCCAGATCCAGGCGGGTTGATATTTGGAATACTTGCCTCTGTAGCCTTGAAAGACAAGGGCAGATAAGAAATTTGATCAAAGTTAGGGGAAATAAAAGGGACTCTAATCATTTGGTGGCTTGGAGTTGTTCGAGCAGTCTATTGAGCATCCTGGAAAGCTTTGAATAATTAGTTTTAGAACAATTGACAACACTTATGGAATACAGTGACTAATATGGAATCAATGGACTAATATGTGGAACTTGATTGCCCAAGGGTTGATGCTGCCTGAAGACGTAACAATTTAATAGTGATTTTGAGGAACATATAGATAATAAATAAAGCCAGTTTAGAATTACTTGACTAAAGGTTCATCATACTGAGATGACCTCTGAGGGTTCCCCCATCCATTTCTATCCAGGGAGTCACTCAGTCTTGTGGTGGACACTAGGCTGGGCGAACCATGTCCTGGCCTGGCGGGCATTTTGAATATTCTCACTAAAATACAGTAAGTCTGGTGAATGAAAAATCTGTGTATATTCATAACAACTACCTCTTATCTGGCTGCAAAGAACAGTCTTGTGTGTTATTTACCAGATATTTATTTAGTACCCACTGTGGCTTCAAGAGTCTACTGAGGAGTTAAAACAAGAGAATGACTTGAAGATAACTATTGAAATATTTTCTGCTGGATTTTAGATGTATTTTTATTATCTAATTAAAAATTTTAAGATAAAAAAATTTATCTCCATGGATAATCTAAGTTTGTCTTCTTCTGAATACAGAATAAAGTCTAATACCCCTGCCCCACCCTTCCATTCATTCTTTTTCTTTCTCTCTTTTACTTCAAACAAATATCAAGAGTATACCATAAGCTAGGCACCATGCTCAGCTCTAAGGATCTGGGTGTAAGCTAAACAAACAAGATGACTACCTGCCTGGCTCTTAGACCCCAATAGAGGGCACAGAGGAATCATCAACTTGAATAGCATGCGATGACTGCTTTAGAAAGTGCAAGTGCTAAGTAGGTACTTCTCAGGAACCTGGCCCTTCTATGCTTCAGGGAAAGCTCCCTTGGGCAGGACAATCTCACAATGAAGAATACATAAAGTGGGTTGTGAGAAGAGCATGTCAACCAAAGTGTAGGTTGTGAAGGTCTGGAGGGAAAAAAGAAGATAATGAGTTTGAAGAACTTAATTTAGGACGGTCAGAGTGAAGACTGGGGTGTTGGGAGCTGAGATAGTAAAATGAGATAAAGAAAGCTAAAGTGATTCTTTATAAAGGGTAGGCTTTTCTCCCAAGGGTGGGTAAAATGCCATTGGCAAATTATAAGTTGGTGAGTGGCAGAATCAAATTTGGATTTTAGAATAATTTCTTAAGAGATGGTGTAGAGAATAAATGTAAAAAGAAGAAAGACTGAAAGCAGGGCTAAAAACTAAGAAGGTTTTGCCTAAATCCAGGCAAGAGATGGATTATAGTGGCAACATCTAGGATGGGGATGTGTGACACTCAGGAAAGACAGCACAGATGAAGAAAATGTTTAGAGTTTGTTTCTTCATTCATTTGTTTTACAAATATTTATTGAGGATCTTCCATGTCCAGTACTTGGTACTCAAGTGTACTGGTATTAGGTACTGGTGCAGCAAGAAAGAACAAAACAGACAAAAGCTCTGTCTTGGTGGAACTTACAATCCACTTGGAAAGATAATAACAGAAATAAGTTAAAATACACAGTATATCAGAGGATCCTAAGTAGTGAGAGGAAAAATAATGCAGGAAAGAGAAGGCAGAGAGCTGGTAAGGATATGAGATTTTAAATGAGATAGTCAAGGAAGTACTCACTGGGGTGATATTTGAGCAAAGATCTGCAAAAGATGAGGAAGCAAACTACGCAGATATGGGAAAGCAGTGATCCTGGTGGAGGGACCAGCAAGAGAGAAAACCCTGAAACATGAGAATGCCTGGTGCATACATCAGTATATGTTGGAGGTTAAAGCCATAGGACACACAAAAAGATTGAGGAAAAAAAAGGAGAGAGAGAAGAAGGAGAAGAAGGAGGAGGAGGGAGAAGAAGAGGAGGAGGAGAAAGAATTAAAGGGATATCTAGATTACTCTAAAAATAGACATTTAGATAGAACTCTTTCTCAAATGTGTTACAAAATTACCTAATCCTTGAATAGGATAGAGTATATAACATCTCTCTCTTATTGGTAAACATTATTGACAATACTACGTAATAGGGCTTGATCGGAGGCTAATGGATTTTGTAGATGTGTTCACTCCAACTCTGAATGTTTTGAGGATACTAGGATTATGATCTAGAAATAAGAAAGAAAAACTAATCTGCCTTTTAGTCTTCTTCTATTTATCCTCTTTCCTACTTTATCACATAAAAAATTTACTGGGCTGCACAAGCTAAATGCAACTCTTGTTTCTTATCAAGGAGAGAGAAGAAGTACTGTGAAAGGTCTTTGGCTCTAGAATCTATCATTGCCCAATTTCACCTCTATAAAACTATTCTAGATGGTTGAGGAAGTAAGAAATGACACCATGTTCAACGTTTTCCAGACAGTGTAGTGGACGGAGAACGGTGGCAAGATTGTTGTAGAACAGGCCAAGGGCGAGATCTAGATGTAACTGGATGAACCTCTTTGTGTGAGATTGGTGGAAAATATAGGAGGTATCATTTTTGACATCACTGCCTCTGGAAAACTCATCTTGACTCCTAAAGACTGGATCCTGTGCCTTTCACATGTTTTGGTACCACCTTTATCATAGCATTTGTCACTCTGAGTTGAAATTACTCCTTGTCAGCCCTCCAAACCAGACTGTAGACTTATTAAAGACACGGATCAGATCTGTTCCTTCACTAAGCGCTGTGCCTAGCTTAATGCTTAGCACTCAGTAAAAGTAGGTTTAATTCGTGAACCAGGGCATGAGCAAATTCGGCAGCCATATTTTCCCTACTAGGATCAACTGAAAGCTACCACCTTTTCTTTTTCATATCAGCTACTACTATGCAGCCATATTTCTCTTCACCATATTCTTGTGCAATCAGTATTTAATGGATGCTTTTACACTTATCTCTTAGACAATTTTATTATGTTAATATCAGCCCACCATCACTATATTCTGATATTTTTATGTTAATCCTAATGCTATCATGCAACATGTAGCTTTGTATCACCTACAAATTTGATAAGAATTTCTGCTAGGTCTATTAGTCAATTCTATAGGAATATTAGTTAAACTGATTTAGTAGTTCCTACTTCAACACCATCCCTCCAAGAGGTCTTCATTTATCTAGCAAAGGATAATATAAGACACTGCCAAAAGTCACTAACATGAGCATCTCTAATTAGCCTCAAGCATGTCGTCCAATTGCAAGGTAGTGATTTTGAGATTTATGTCCCAGCATTTTTAAGCATAATCATTCTTTTCTATGCAAATAAGGATTACATTACTGTCAGCACTTTCCTAAGTTAGCGTGAAGCACTTGATTAGAAATGCTCGAAGAATGCATGCGTGCATAATCTTGAGTCTTCTATAGAACAATGTGAAGCAGGCTCAATTGCTGTGACTGAAAAATAGAACAACGTGACAGCCAGATGAAGAATATGCCTGCCATAACTCAAGAAAGCAGTCACGAATAGACTAACTGGCCACCTCTGGATCATGGATATTAACAGTTCCAATATTTATTAACTAGTTAATAATATTTTTAAAACCCTACAACTTTTGATATGTTTCTTTGATCTCTTGGTATAAGAAACGTTGTGGTTGGAATGAGAAGGTAAACCTCTTTCTTCCTTTTTTCTAGGCTTATCTGAGTAAACTGTACACAATAGGAAAAAAAATTGATGTCACCTATCATTAGTGAGAGTTTGAAAGCTGTCACCTCATTCTGAAGCATCCCATTCAAAATTAAAACCTATCAGTCAGGCTACTCCAACTGAAAACAAAATTGAACTCAAGCATAGTAAGATAAATAAGAACAATAAACAATTACAGTATGTACAATGCTCTATTTTTAAGTATAAAAATTTCTATCATGACCTTTAAGTGCAAAACATCCATATATCAGCTCCAGAGGAAGCTTAACCAGTTTAACAGTTGAGAAAACACTTCATGTGCAATTTAAAAAAACCTTTGGTTCTCTTTCCCTGTGTTTTATATTAATGTGCTCTAGGAAAAAGGCTAACATTCTGTTAAATCTAGAGAATAGATGCACCTACCTCTGTGGGAGCTATTCGGAAAACAGAAACTTGTCTCAGATATAAAACACATTATAGGAAGGAGAAGCAAATTTGAGTAAATAATTGAAACTTCACTTTAATTGGGGGAGAAAAAAGCTTACCATATGATTTTCTCAGAAAATCATTGAATGTTCTAACTATAATAAACCCTAGTCGAATTATGTTTAACCTTGTCATTTCATAAATGAATTTATGCCAAGTGGCCAAGTGATTTGTTCAATATTACATAAATTATCATCTCTTTAGGGCTAAAGATTGTACATTACTTTTCTGTTTATACCCTAACAAACTCAGTGTGGTGCCTTGCACACAATAGGTATTTGAGTATAATTAATTAATTGATTGGAAACTGTTGGAATCATCAATTCGACCCCACTATCCACCTAGAGACACTTACATGAATTGTTGGAAAGTAATTTGAAGGCAAAAATGTAGAAAGTGGATAATGTCCTTGAAAACCAAATCTATAAGGTGAGAGCAAATCTATCAAATAATTAAAGTAAAAAAATAAAATAAAATAAAAATTGGAATTTGGTTAGCTGCTTTAATTTATTTAACTGTAATAATCTGCAAAGTTTCCTAGTTTAACTGGTTTTCATTTTCTGTAATTGCTTCTTGGCACTGACTAAACATGTACATCAAAATAAAAATGTTTGAAGAAAAAAATTCTCTTTGAAGAAATTGCAAAGTAATCAAGCTCTCTTTTGAAAAAATGATAACGAGAGAAAATGATAACGAGAGGGCCAAACTGAGAAATGTTGGAAAGTCTAGGGAATACTGTTGTAAACAGAGATGTAGGATCCTTTCAGAAATATTTGTCTAAGTATGTCATTTCGGGACAGCTCCCTGCCACATATGTAAGTTTTCTTGGAAGCTGTGTTCATTTCTGCACTGTCAGGATGGGATCATTTTGTACAGTTTACAACGTGGACAGGCCCTGAAGGGAGGGAAAGCCTAATTTTTCACTTTCTGGTTTTGCTTGGCTAATCCTACCTCCACATCGACTACAGTAAAACTAGGATTATCCTAACAGATTCCGAGAAAACCAAAAATAGGGTTAAAAAAATACAATTTAGTAGAATGAGATTCTGCTCACATAGACCTCTGTCTGCCCATGTACATCCACACTATCTCAATTCAAGACAATAGATTTAAAGGACTCTTTCACTGATTTTTAAATTCCATAGAGTACTGAGATTTTCTCTTTTCTCTTTTCTTTTTACTAACACAACAGAAAGAGTACATCTTGACTACATCCTCACAGCATCTTTTCAAAAACAGTTTTGGATCTATTTTATGGGATTGCCTTTAAAATCATTTTATGAGACGCCACAAAATCGGAATCATTGCCTTATATTCACCTTATGTTTTTTGGTGCAATGTCACAAACTTGCTTAATTCTATGTATTCACCAGAAATTGCAACAAATTGTTTTTAGTAGTTTAAAAGAATTAAGCCTATGCTCAATGGATCCACCAATGGAAACTTTCAAAATATGTTTCAAAAAATACGTAGGTGAGGAGAAAATAAATAAAAGTAGTTACCCCAAATTTTTCATTGAAGAGGAAAATGCTCATTTGAATATAAACTTTCTGATCTGTTTAAAGGCATTTAGGGCTACTAAATTCACCTTAACATATGGGGATTAAAAGAACAGATTTTAGAACCAGACTTCCTGGGTTTGAATCTTGGCTCTGCCATTCATTGACTGTGTGATCTTTGGCAAGTCATTTTACTCATTTGTAAAACATGTATAAAAATGGTGCATGCTCAAGAAGAAGATGGGCACGGATGTTAGCTCAGGGCCAGTCTTCCTCAGAAAAAAAGAGGAGGATTGGCAGCAGATGTTAGCTCAGGGCTAGTCTTCCTAGGAAAGAAAAAAAAAAAGTAGTGCATGCTCATAAGGTTGTGATGAGGATTAAATGAAATATATTTTTTATGTATTATATTTTAACATATATTAAATACATATGTAATTATATAAATAGAACAAGGCTAGCACATGGTAAGTACTACATAAGAATTGCTATTATGATTAAGAAAGGCTTTGTTTATGGTTTTAATTATGGAAGATCGTCCACAATTATGTTTCCATGACAATAACCTTCTTGACACTAACAGAATCAAAACACGTAAACTCTCCTCATAACTCATTCACTACACAGATGTTTACTGAGCACCTTATATGCCAGGAACTGCATCAGGCATCAGATATTCAATATTGTTCAGATTTTATTTTGAGGTGATTGAAGCGCTCTGCATGATACTTTTTAGGGCTAGGTGCTTGAATGGCACAGTCAAAAACAACTTCTGAGAATATTTTAATTGTGGGAGACTCTCTTTCTCTTCCTCACTCAACCTCATTCCTTGCCTTGATCTATGTAAACTAACATTTAAAGGCCAAGCTTTCTCTTATAAGCTTAAAAAAAATTATCTCTTGAATACTGATCCAAAATAAACAGTTCAAATAAGATATTCTTTGGGAAAATGTTAATAAACTTGCCTCTGGCAAATTATTTGAGTTTCCCTGTATTTCTTTCACTTGGCAGGGATTTTTTAAAAAACAGGAATGAAAAAAATGTCGTAAGACTTTACAGATGGAGACTTTTATTCTAAAGAGACGATTTTCTTATAAAAGCACTATTCAAGGTTGAGAATCATGAGGCTTTTAATTTACATACAAATTATGTAAATTAGACTGAAAAATAATGAAATCACCGGAAAGCTTAGAATCCTTGGTGTTGGACTGGATTCTCCGCATCTCGTCAGTCAGTCAGCCCTTACTGAGTGCCTGCTCTTTGAGACCGCGTGATAGGTACTAGAGACACAGTGACCACCACAATGAGCACAATCCTTTCCCCACGGACCTTAAAGTCTTGCAGGAAAAATAAAGTAATAATTACGAGTAACCAAGTAAATTATCATAATAAATAAATAACTACCGGAAAATAAATGAAGAACCTTTGGAATGCAGCCATTCAATAAGGTCCATATTTGGGCATTTTTTTCATTATTTTAAGATTCCATGTCTTCAGATTTCTTCACCCTAAACTCTTGATGGCCATTTCGCCCAAGTTTTAAGCTGTTGAGAAGAGGAAATGAGAAATGTTATCTTTATCTTTTTTAGTCAGGGAGAAGCAAATTCAACTACGCCAATGCAGTGCTGGGAAGAACAACAACGAAGGAAGCTAACACTAGGATGGTACGCATGGACAGCCGAGGTGTAGACTGGCTATCATTATTGCTGTTGATTCCTCCAGTTCACTTGCTATCCTTTCTTTTTATTAACAGCTAGGAAGGATTTTGCTAACTAGCATGGCTGCAATCATCAACAATTTGGTGAAATTCCAAAATCCACAGCCCCTAGAAATTTTCCTGGATCCTCTACTTGGAGAAACACTGCAAGCAACTTACAATACACTAAATCAGAAAGATTGGCCTGGAAAACCATTTATGTAATTTCTCCGCTTTTGTTTTGGGGAGTCTTCCAAAAGAAGTGTCTAGAGAATCAGATATAATTTTGAGCAGGGTATGCTAACGTGGCTTCAACAATGACTTTACTTTTCTTGTAACTTTGCACTCAACATCATTTTTTCCAGTGGTGTGTCATGCTGTCCCAATTGACTGTCTGGCCATATTTTGCTCTGGTGTTTGCTATAGCAAAAAGTGTGGATATAAAATTACCTTCTTCAATTTGATGCTAATTTCAGTGAAATGTCCCAGGATACATCCTCTCCCCTCTTCCTCCACTAAATCTATCTGATTTCAAAGAGTCCATCAGTTCTAGACTACATTTTGAATAGGAAATAGTAACTCTGACATGTTAAATAATTCAAGAGCCTTATTTTAGCTGTGAATTTCTTCTTACTTAGTCCATCATTATGATACTTACTAATAACTAGCAAACATATTTCTTTCTTTTTTCTTCCCTTCTCCACCATAAAAGTATGTTGCTTATAGCACAAATTGGAAGATGGGGAGGGTCAGGGAATCCTCACACAATCCTACCCATTTTGATTGCGTGCTGCTTCCAACTGCGTACTAACCCTCAGCTGTTGGCCTCCCAACTGACAGTCACACCCTAACTGAAATTTTAGGAGTGGCTGTTTCAGCTCACACCAGGCAGCAATCAAGAGTGATATAATCCTGATGCTGAATCTAGGTTGATGCGACTGCCCACTTTGCAGCTAACCTTGCCCCTAACAACCAAAAACTGGATTCCAATGCTTACATACAAGGGGCCTCTTGAGAAGACTATTACCAGACTTCTATATAGTATTCCTTGGCATACTCAACTCCACTTCAGTTAGTTTCCACACTTTTCCAGGGAATTTAAACCAAAAAATCAAGCAATACAGAACAAAGCTTGAAACATTCATCTTACATTATGTGTGGGTGTTTATATTTGTAGAAGGGAATAGAAATTTCAATATTTTGACTTGATATTTTACATTTTTTCTTTTTTAAAATTTCAACTGCAAGGAAATTGAGTCAAGGGAAGTGAAACAATTCAAACAAAAAAATGTGAGAACTCAGCATTTTGTTCTTATGATACTCATTTATATGCTATTTTTAATTTTTAGCCCCAAAATAAAACATTAAAACCGTGATGCATTTCTAGTTCAATTATTTAAATTTGTTTTGAAATTAACTTTTGACTTTTCTGTTGTTGTCTCTTATAATCCTTGGTAAATCACCTATGTTCTTTCTAGTTTACAAATTGGTTTATTTTTTAGTGGTCTTTTACTTTTGATCTCGTGGTAAGTACAGAGTTTCACTGCTTTCAATTTGTTTGCTAACCAGTTTTATTGTTTATTTTTTTTTCTATTTTAGAAACAAATTCATAACATCTGGAAGTTTTAAAAATCCATTATAAATCCAAAGAATTCCTATGCTGGAAAGAGTGACCTTCCTTTTTTCAGAGTAATGGAAATACTGGGAGTAATTAACTTATTGGAAATTACATGAATCCTAAAGGATACAAAGAAATAGGTTACTTCACATGCATTTTGCTAGATTAAATGTTTCATATTTTAAATCACACACCGTTTGATACCTATTAATTGTCTACTATATGCAAGGCCATAGAATAGCTACTATGAAGTATAAAATGATGAAGAAACTCCAATCTTGCCCTGGGGTAGCTTTGAGTCTAGTAAGGGAGGTAAACAGCTGAGAATTAAAAGAAACTAAGAGATCTGGGAGAGGTAAGGGAGACTAGAGGAAGAAGCGAATTATTGCAACAGGGAAGATCAGAGAGATTTCCTATATTAGGTGATCTTTGGGTCAAGTCTTAAAAATTGTGTAGGATTTGAGCATATGGAGATGAGCAAAGATCATTTCAGATGGAGGAAGCATAAGCAAAAGCATGGAAACAAATAAATATGTTAGGTGTTGGAGAAAGAGAGCCATTTGATTTGTTCAGAAGGTAGTGCCTAAAACAAGATGAATTACATATCAGAAATTACGTAAAAGAGCATTTAGCCCCTTGTTGGGGTGTGGGGGGGAAATGAAGAGGATGGTTGAACATGAAGAATAAATATAAAGTAATATTAATCTACTCAGTATCATCACCCAAAGATTAGTACTTTGAATAATCAAGATGGCACAATTTTTATGTGGAAACTCTCTACTTGGAGTGGTTTGCTTTCATTAGTCAGATGTTTTGACTTAATCACTTCATGAAATGTATCTAACATCTGTAAAATGGTGAAGGGTAGAGGCGGATTCCTGGTCTAGATCCCGTAAATTTTAAGAAATGCCTCTATTATTAAACACCTAATATTTTTTCCACATTTTTATTTATTTACTTTTCAATAAGTTTAAATTCTTGAGGGGTACAACGTCACATGGATTCTGTGTCCAATGGCCTTAACAGGAAAGTTGCTTCAGAATTTGGCACAAACCATGTCACTGTTTCTATGGGCACAAGTGCTCTTTCCCCAGATTACTCTGATTTCATTTGGTTTCCCACCAGAAGTCGCTGTGTTGTTCTTTGCTTTGTACACGTAAGACATTTCTTGCCCAAATAGAATTTAGTTTTATCTGAGGCATAAGCATCTTCAATGTTAAGACGAGCTGTGTGCTTCCTTTGGTTTTAGAGACCCCACTTACAGCAGCAAAAAATGTTCTTGGACGACAGCCTTCCTAACATACCTGCTATTTTTGAAGTCCTGTTCCCAGCAGGCCTCTGCAGGCCCCAAGATGGCAGAAAGAGAACACCTAATATTTTAAATACTCCATTCCAATCCAGTCATTCTTTTCTACATTTATCAATTACATATTCTGTACAAGGGACTGTGCTCGCTGCTGTGCATGATTTTAAAAAGGGGGTATGAGTGAAAACTGAGAGTAACCTGTAAGCAGGAATAGAGTAAATAGATAAATAAATATTAATATAAAGCAAAGCTACTAAAATGGACATTGCCACATGAAAGCCAAGACTCCAGAGGGCAGCACTTCGATCCTTGGGAACAAAAGGAGCCCATTTTCCATAGACTCCTTCTACCAAGAATCTAACGTTGGTATTACTCCATAAGCAATAGCATACCTAAATATAGAGCTTCTTTAAACAAGATTTAATGTATAGACGAAAACGAAGTCTTCAGACAATTAAGCAGAATATTTTTTACATGAGCAATAATGCTGACCTACGAGAGGTTAGCTGGCTAGAGTAATAGTCATGATAAGTTAAACGTGGAAAAGCCACATTTACTTCCATTTATTTTGGGAGAGAGGCAGAAGGCTCTAAATTCCTGTGATCTTAAGAATTATTTGGATGAAATGACCCTAAATATGGGCCCTCATTGAATATCTGAATATAAGAAATATTGATAAGAATTAAAATCAATCTCCATTTGAATCACACAGATCCAATGAGTCTGGCTTCAGCCTATTTCATGCTTCTATCAGAAGATCGTGATTTGGGCCTTCTTTTTATCTTCAGACAGAACTGGCTACATTTGAAAAGCTATTACAGCTGTGTTGGATACTGCTGAAAATTCCTAAGTATGACTCAGATGACAAATTAAATCTGATAGAGAGTCTCCTGGGGATTTGCAGAGTGGAGGTTCAATCCTGAGAATGATTAAGTTAGCTGAAGACCCAACAGGGAGCTCCTAAACTCCTACAAGACGTTGCATCCCAGCCTCTGTGTCACCTTTGGAGCAAAATTTATAATCACACTGTTCTGGAACGAGTCAGGGTATTAGGTAATGAGATGAATTCCAATTTTCTATGAATTTTCAAATATAATTATAATAATTATGATGTCAAATAAATCATCATTGAATCATAAATATATTAAGACTTCATTGAGGAGGACAGAATCACAATACTCCAGAAACTTTCACAATTCAAACATGTACATTAAGGCAGTTTCCAGGAAAGTTTACCTGCTCAAATTTTTGCCACCCTTTAAAAGTATATGTGTATATGTATCATATATATATTTCTATATGTATATAGACATAAACACAGACACACTTATAAACACACACAAACACATATGTGAATCCTCTTGCATGCCCTAAGAATGGACTTCATCATTCACTATAAATTAATGAGTATTTACTCAAAATTTTTTAAATTATAGCAATACTGGAAATTACCTAAAGATTAATGATAAGCCAAAAATCAGAAGAACAGTGTTCTTTCTAATTTGCCAGTCAGTCTACAATTTTATCCTTTCTCTTCTCTCCATCCTTTTACAATCCCCCACTAGAAAAAATACTGAAGTAAGTGCCAAATTTGTATTCACCCAATTCCTAAATTGCATAAAAATATCATTACCACAATCAATGACTAATCCAAGTGGAAAACATGGTGAAAAAAAATCTGGAAAATGTGCTGTTTAATTCCAATTCCAATGAGTAATTTTCAGAGTCGTGTAACCTCTTTGAACTTTCTGTTCAGTCTTGGGGTAATTTTCAGCTGAAAAATACAAGAGGAGAAATGTAGAACCTCAGGTTTAACTGTAAAGGATATAAAAAAGACAGGAATAGAGATATTTATAGTTTCCCAAATGAGTAAGTTGTAGCTCACTTCATTTTACCAAATGTCAAGGAAATGTGAGCCTTGTCCAAAAGTAAAATTTCTAAGCTAAAGAGAAGTGATTATCAAGATAGTTCTATAGGAACAAAAATAAGGGACAATTAACTCTACCTCGGGGACTAAGAGGAAATTAAAGAAAAGCCTCTTGAGGAATTGGTCACAGGAATCACTCAAATATTTGCCTGTCAGGTCCCACCACCAATGTCATTGCCTCAATCTTGGATATGTCTGTGGTTAGATATGCCCAAGTCCTTCTACTACAACATGACATTTTTCAACCATATTTCTGGCTTTTCTACAAACATATTGGCATTGGTTCAAATTCTTTTAAAGGGAGCACAGCTCTCCAAACGCGGCATCACCAATGTAAACTAAGTGAACTACGGATCCACCTCTCCAGGAATAGCAAAGAAAATTTGCTTTGTATTTTACAATTGTAGTAAGATACCCTATTTTAAGCAGCAATTCTGCCACGGATTCAGTGTATTTTTAAGTGAATCTTATCACAGATACATTTTAAAGGGGCTTACAGTGATTTGAAGGCATATAGAAAATGTCCATGAAAATAATGCATCTCCTTGGCTTAAAAAAGAAGATCACACATAAGGCAGTACAAGTGAGAAAGAGAGGGAGAGAGAGAAAGACTTCTATTCCATGTGTTTTTCATGATGGAGATAACCGATTTTCTTCTTGCTATTATTGTAGAGAGCACTGCTGACATTCACTGGCCTACTGAGTTCATCACAGCTGTGCTTATGCATCTCCCCCAAGATGCGTTTTCCAATGAACTGGAAAGGATTTGAATTTTTGGTTGATAATCTGCCACACCCTTGCTTTGCTTCATCTTTCCAGTCACTCTTTTTGTTAGAGGAGAGTCAGATTAATCAGTGTTTTGGCTGCTGCAGGTGTTTAGATTTGTGTTAAAACTCCAAATGCAATCCAGAGAGCAAAACGAAACATTATGTGAGCTGGTTAATGTCAGTGAAGTCAGGGATATATAGAAAAAAATATGTCTAGATTACTATGAGAACACCAGCTCTTGGACTGCATGATAGGATTCACCAGTGTGTGTATTTTACCCAGTCATGACACCAGCTCAGATCCACACCCATCTAGACACTGTATTAGAAAACACTGACATGAGGAGGAGGAATAGGATCTGGGATACAGAATGCAAAGGATTCTGGTACAGGACCTCTAAAAATGCTCAAGATAGTGAAGAATGCTAAATCAGAAAATCTGGAGTATGAGATTTCTTATCTCCGGATCTCTCATGGATATCTTAAAATACAACAATGCTTTTACGTGCAAAATATCAGCTAACTTTTCTTAAATGAGTGCATCAATCATGAATTTTTCCCATGAGTGTAAAACTTTTATTTAAGAATATTTTAGTTAAGAATTTTAGGATAAACCAAAAATACAATAGAAATTGTACATGTAATGCCCAAAACAAAGCATAAAAAGCATTATTTAAAAAATAATACATCTAATTTTTCACACTGGGAAATAATTCTAACGAAGAAATTCAATAAACTTCAACTCTCATTAACCATCTAAAACACTAAGATAGTGAATAGATATATGAATTTTTTTGCAAGTGTCAAAGACACCAGGAGAAAAATGAATCATATTTCTGAATGGGTTTAAATACAAGGGAATTTTTTTAAAGTACAGGATAAAGATGATTGGAAGACAGAAAGATGTATCTAATAGTCTTTTTCCCCAACATCTCCATTTTGATCCAGTAGAAAAGTTTATCTTCATGACAGTTCAATTGTTACTTTTTTTTCTTCAAGTTGTGACTCTCCACTCTAAAATCAAAAGATGCACAAGAGCTTGGTCCAACTAGTTCTCTTTTCCTGTCATCAGATGATGTCATCTATATTAGGACATCCTTGTAATTTTTGTAACTGGGTCTGTAGGGAGGCAAGTGAGCCACTGTCCATGCTTACAGAAAAGATATACACCTGGGAATGTACATATAGCGTATGAATTGAGTAAAAATTGGGTAACATGAATAGGGAGAAAGAGAAAGATGAAAACAAGTTTAAAGGACAAAAGTTTTGAGCTGAATCTTAGAGAAATGACTTCCATGAATTGTTGTGAAGTGGGGAGAGTTTTATGTGCACATACATTCATGGAGATGAGTATGGTTAACATAGAAAAAATAAAATAAATGCTGATGACCTTGATCAAAATTGAAGAGCCTGTGTGGAACATACAGATGAATGAACTATGGATTGATGACTAGGGCGTAAAGAAATATCATGATTACTAGAAATAAGGACACTGTGGACAAGCATATTTTTCTTACAAAGATTTTTCAAAGACCTATAAATGGCATTTACCCCTTTTTCAAATATAACCCAGAAATTATTCCCTAGATCCAGAAATATATTGAAAATTATTAATGTGTGTATTACGTATATTAATGTGGCCTGGAAATTATGCATATAAAAGTATAAATTTAGAAATATTTATACCAATCTTTACACTAATCCAGATAAAATGAGACCTTCTTCTGGTACTTTGATATTCCATGGGATAGGCTCTTTCTCTTCTTGTTTCTTACAAAGTCAAGACATGAAAAGTCTAAATTTCTCTCTAGAAAAATCTGTTCAGGCAGCATAAAAATTTGAGATCTCAGAAGAAATCACTGTTTGGCTGGCTACAGATATTTGTGAGAAATAGAAACAGCTATAGATAAGCATCTAACTCTTCAGATGCCATTCAAACATAGCTCAGATGCTGAGTCTTTTGACATTTACCTGAAATTGAGCTTCCGGGACCCAGGGTGGGTGGATGAGCGGAAGGGACAGGCAGAGGCTTTTCCTCCAGTTAATCTTTCACAGTTCCCTACTTAAATTGAGTTAGGGTGGATCCTGGCAAAATCCCAATAAAAAAAACTTCTAGGAAGATAAGGTTTGCAAATTAGCCTTGCCCAAGACAAGGGCATCAAGGGATTTCTCAAAATTACAGTTGTTAATGTTATAAGAGGAAACAAAAAGTACATATATTTAATTCTTTTATTTAAACACCAGGCAGAGCATTTTGATATATATTCTTAAGTTATACAAACATATATGTGACTAAAATATGTAACATCTTATACATAAACAGATGCACACAAGCTCCAGATGTGCTCTTTTTCTCCCTTTGTGGGTTGTGTCTTCTATAAGGGAAAAAGACATATTAATCATTTCTTTTACTGCTGAGGGGATGGGTGCTGCTCTCATGTTTCAGAAAGGGGCTGGAAAGTGAGGGAAGCCAAACTTTTTCCTATTTAAGGCCAAAGCACAGGAATCTCAGTGGCTGAGTTTTATGACGGGCCCGGTGCTCGAGGGCAGGGAGCAACTGATGGTGCTACTTTGAACTGCTTTTCTTTTCTCCTTTTTGCACAAAGAGTCTCATGTCTGATATTTAGACATGATGAGCTTTGTGCAAAAGGGGACCTGGTTACTGCTTGCTCTGCTTCATCCCACTCTTATTCTGGCACAACAGGAAGGTGAGTAGGTACTGATTTCCAGAAACTTTACGGGGGTTTTTATTTTTACTTCTCCTTACAAAGAGGTGTAAAGGGAAAATCAGTCTCCTAAAAGCTACTTTCCTCTGTAAGCTCCCAACGGTGAAGCGTAGAACTTAACAGGATGGTGCCTTTTTACATTTGCTCAGAAAGAATATTGTGACTTTCTATTTAAAAGTTCTCTGGTTTAAGATAAAGATGTTCTTGTACTAACTTGTTTGCATGTTAACGGTGCTGGAAACTTTTAAAATGGCTTTTAAAAGTTCCCCTCCTGGATGGTTAACATCTTGGAATGCTTCCCTCCGCAGTCTGGAAGTCATTGGACTCTTGTAATAGTTTTATGTTCTCCTTTGTATGCTGGATTCTTTGTAAGGATCGAATATTGAGTATTGTTTTCCCAATAGGATAACGCATTTAAAAAATAGCACGCATTAAGAATAGTCTAAAGGAAAATACATTATTAGAATTGTTGAATGTATTTCTATAAAATGACAAGATAATATCTTCAATGTTCTTTGAAACGGATTCAAACTGCTAAAACTTTTTCATCGTTTCTGTCTTTATGCTGTTTCAAGTACTTCCATGGTTGATTAATACATGTTTTCTAATAGCATATTGTTAAGGGTCTAGTGTTTTCCACATCTTCTACATTTTCACGGCATTTGCATTAATGAAGAGAATATTTTTAAAAATATTTTCAACAGGAATGTTTCAGTGTTCTGCAAACAAGGTAAAGACACTATACTGCTTGACTTCAAAAAGTTAATTTGTTGTATTTTCTAAGTGCAAACAATGGTTTTCATGTTCTAATTTCCCCCAAACCACAGTTGTCTCATTATTTGATTATGTGAAAATATTTCTTTTAATTCATGTGTTCACCTTAGTCATGAAAATACAGGACAAATTGGAATACAAACTTTTACAGGAATAAATATTTAAATGCTAAATTTGAAGGAGCTAAAAGAAATCATTACACATCAATTTCCATTTGCACATAATCAAAAGTGTTTCTCTTTAAACCTATAGTTTTTGCAAACATGGTGTCTGAAAATAGTTTTCTGTTTTTACTATCAAATATCTTTGATATCCTCACAAGTCATATATGTAAGTTGAGGGGGAGGGGAATACCCAGTGACATTTCTTCAGTTATGTTCAGCCTGTGGCTACAAAAGAAGCAACGCCCATGTTCCTTGTTCCCTTCATTTCCTCTCCCCCTTACTTCTCTTCTCCCTTCCTTTCCCTTCCTTCTTATCTCTCCACCCCTTTTGGCTGCCTTGGACCTCTTCCTTCTTTTGCTTCCTTCACTCATCACTCCACCCCCTTCCTAGGCAAGTCCATCTCTCCTCCTCTCTCCTCCTCCTCTATCACCCCTCCCTCATTCCCATGTGTCCTCCCTATGCCTCCATCTCTTTTCTTTCTTCTCTCCTCTTGCCCCCTACCCCTTTCCTTCCCTAGAACCTCAATCCTCTTTCCCCTTTCCCTCCCTATTCTGTCTCCCCCAGAAGATGCTACAACTCTAGTCCTTGGCTAGGATACCAAATGACTACTACCACACTCTCACCTCAATAAAGACTTTCATCTTTTTTAAAGCTCTTAAATTCTCCTGATTTCTGGAAAAAAAATTCAGAGAGTTCCCATTTATTGGAAAACACACAAATCTGTGGTGTCTAGTTCAAAAGATGGCCAAAATATTTGTAGGTGCCTGGGGTTACAATCTTTTATTAGCTCTATGGCTATTTTTCTTCTCAATTCAACTTTAGAAGGGAAAAAAGTGTTTGATACCTACATTACCTTTACATCGATAGATTCTTTTTATTTTCCCTTCCTCTTTAGATGCGGAAAATAATAAATAGCTATTATATTTTCCTAATACATTTGTAGCTTTTAGGTTCAAAAGAAGTTGAAAGGGATTCTGTTCAGCTTCTTGTTTTTGTTTGTCATGAAAAATACGTTTTTAAGCATAGTACATCTTATGTTCTCTACAGGTTTTATTAAAAAAAAAAAAAAAACCCTGCTGGTGAAGTAAATGAGGGAGGTTACAGGAGGTGGCTGAATGAACAGCCCCTTAAGGACACTCATATGCAGTTCTGGGGCATGCATGCCCTGAGCAGCCCACAGCGAAGTAGCACACTTCTAATGAACACCAACTTCTAGTCTACTTGCATGAATTTTCTGGAGCATAAAACATGTCCTCACAAAGAATTTTGGTCTTTTTATAAATTTGTGAAAGTTCTGTTTAATTCGTATATTTTATTCCACTAATAAAGAAATGTGGTCTGTTTTGTATTTCCTGTAGTTTATAAACATGCCAAATTTTAAACACAAGGACTCGCCCCCTAGTGGCTGACAGACGTAGTTACATCTACATAACCAAAGCCAAGACAAATGTTACACAGCTGGATTCTGTATTTTATAACGAGATTTAAAAATATTACGTGTGAATTTTAAATATTAAACACTACTTTCCTAAGAAAATTAGTATATTACTGATAAAACATTGCCAAACACACATACTCCCACACAAATGAGCTCATTCAAATAAGCTTGAATGCTATGGCCCTTTTCAAAATTCCGCATATAACTATGCCACATATAACATATAACTATTTTTTCAAATATTTGTCAAGTTTCTGATGTAGTCCTTATGTGACCTAAGTATTTTAGCTACTACTTATTAGATAGATAGATAAATGGATAGAGAGCTATTGCTAAGTAATATTGCTTCATTGGGGCAAAGAGATAAACTTTATTTTAACTAAAAGTGTTCTAATGTTTGAGATGATATTTTGGTACACTTGCAATTTCAGTGTGATAATGAACTGTGCGTCTTTAATTCCTTTAGAATTACAGAACTGTAAATGGATTCAGAATCAGTTCCTTATTACAGATTATGTCTGTTTTCCACTATATTTAAAGAGAGAACTTGTAACTGATCAAGTAACATTCAAGTTTTCTGCTTTGTGTTCTCCCTAAAATCAAACATACTAAACTAATGAAAAAATATAGCATAAAATCACTAGAAATAATTGTACTTTTAAGAGGAGAGACTGTGTGATTGCTCACAGATTTCATTGTTGGTCATATAACATAGGTTCAGAATTTTGGTTGTGATTACACACTGAGGAAGTGACAAAGTTAAGACTAGAACTAAAATTCTGTTAAATCCTAGGTAATTAGAGAACATAAAATAAACATTAAATCCAGAATGTTTGTCGTTGAAAGGAGATACTAAAAATTATATAATGCCCTAGAAAATGTATGAGCTAATGAATTTCTAAAGGTGAGAAAAAGGTACATTTTTTCTGTTTAACACTCAACTTTGAATCGGTAAATCTATTTTTTAAATCACTTATGATTTAACCAGAAATTATCTTGAGTTCTGTAATAACATAAATTCTAAGTGAATAAAGTACTGATACAAGATTTTGTGTTTTTCATTCATGATACCTTGCATTTCTTTACCACTTCCAGAGTATTCAACATCAGACGATCTAAAGGTCTGTAGGTGAATAGGAATTCTGATTAAATTCTGGAATCAAACATCTTAGTAGTATGAGTGAAAAGACCAAAGTCACTGGAAGAATTCTGGGAAAGAAGGAAAGACTGTGACTAGGTACCTTTTAACTAATTCAGATTCCTGGGTTGATGTCTCAGCTACAGGCTTCTTTTAAAAAATCAAGAATCGTTGGCTGTAAGTTTCCCAGGAGTAGATTTGAGACTGAAAAATAGCTCCTCAGAAAGCCCCTGTTCCACGTCTAGAGTCGCACGCCAGACCCTGAGCTGTCACTCAGAGAGAAGAGCGCCCTCTACCAAAAAGCCATGGTTTCCATTGCGGATGACTCTTCTTTGGTGCAGAGTTCCAAAGATTATGTAGCCCAGTTCTATTATTTTGTAACATGAAATGATATCACTGCCTTGAAGTGATTAAAGTGGATTTCTTAAGAGTTAAAGTTTTAAAAATGAAAGATGTTGTTGCTTTTGCTGGACATGAAGAACATTTGTAAAGTTTCCAGGTCTACAATAACTTTCTGGAAATGTCTCAGTGCACTGTTTCTTGTAAAACAGTTTTCCCTGTAAAACAGTTCAGTCCCATTGTTTTCCATGCTCAAAAAAAAAAAAAAAGGTGGGGGGGTGTCATATGGTGTAAAAAAATCCAGAGTTTTCAAAAGGGAAACTTTGCCTGTTTCATGTCAAGATGACAACGGAAAAAATGAGATAGCTATTCTTACACAAATCATTTGTTAACTGCAGTTTGGGAAGTTACATTAACCACTAGAATTTCTGTCTGTGCCTAATGAAAACACAGCAGAAGTGGATTCCTTTCAGATTAACTAATAAAACCCTTGTATTTTCCATGACTGAGGTCAAGAATTGCCATTTAAAATGTAATCTTAATGAACAAAATGAAAAGTTCAAAGAAGAGAGCAAAAATTAAAAGTCCCAAAGGATGTAAAAACCAAAGATAAAGGATCCAGAAACCATTAAAAGTTAAATTTGCTTTGAAAACTCACATTGAGAAATTACTGCTTCAGTAAAATGGCATTCATTTTTCCGAAACTTTGTTTTCTATATTATTTGGTGTGGAGACTGGCAAACAGGGACAGTGTTCCTTGAGTTAATTAAAATCAGAGAAACACTCTTTGGAGCTGCATGGTATGTTTATGATGTCCAAATTTAGAAGAGAAGCCTCTAAGGAAGTTATAAGTTCATTAATATGAATCATTTACTAACTATATTTTCTGAAAATCAGTATCTTAGTGAGACATCCTAAATATGTTTTTGGCATTGGATACAGAAGCCTTATGTGTCTGTTGTTGCTGCTGTGCTGTTAGGATCCTGCTTCTTTGTATAGAGTAAAACGTACCCTGGGTCTCCCAAGCACGTTAATCCTGCTGGTGGTCTGGATGTCATCAGGGTGGCCTTGGAGATGTAAGTCATTTTCAGAAGGTCAGGAGAAAATAAACAACAGATTTCAACTCCAGATGGTATCTTCTTTTTTTGAGATCAGACAGAAAAGATATTCTGTTGGAAACTGTTATCCCTTTACAAAATCTGCCTTTGCAGGCTCTGATTTTAAGTTGACAGGGTTTAGAAACCATAATGGGACAAAGCTTTGAAGCTGGCTTCTTTAAACCTGCCCTGCCCTCCAAGCTGCAGAAAGGGACTAGATGCGGTAGTTACGAGTAGCAAATTAGAGACAGCTTTCCTAGGTTCTCGTCTTAGCTTTTCCCCTCACTATATAACCTTGGGAAAATTATTTACCATCTCTGTGTCCAGATTCCTCATCTGTAAGATGAAGACTATGATAGCACTCACTTCACGGGGACTTTGAGAAGATTAAGTAAAATAGACTTGCAAAGCCCTCAGAACAGTGCCTACAACGTGGGAGATCCTGAGCAAGCTCTGCTTAGTTTTAGTTTTACTAACACTGGAAAATAAAACTACTGTAAGGAAGAAATTAAAGCACTTAGTGACTTAGTGACAGGAAAGGTAAGATATAAAATTTTGGTTACCAGACGTAAAATTTAAAGATGTTTGCCAACTGTAAGAAACCAAGTAGAATATATTTTCATCAGTATTCCTATAATTTGTCACTAATCAGATTATATTGTAATACAATTGCTGATGGGTAGATATATGATCCTTTTCATTTTAATTCTCTAATTATTTCTATTTTTCGCAGGACAAAATATTTATCACCTTAAAAGAAATTTCTAATTGGAGACATAAAAATCAGATATCTATGAAGAATAAAACAAGGGAACATCTAGAAATGATGAATCATTAAGTTTTTTTGTCTTTTGGTGGGAGCAAAATAGGCAGAATCTGCCTTGTCCATGCAAAGCAGCATTGAAATTAAAATTGAAATTAGCCATCTCTAAAGGTTTACAGATATTTCCTCCAAAGTCCGTTTTGTTAACTCATCTAGCATATTTTAAGATATTCTGATAAATATATAAGCAGCAGAAACATATTTACTAAAAATATATATTCCCCAAACATTAGTCTCATTTAAAAGCCCAACGTATTTTCATCTGTAGACCATATAAACCCCCTATAGTCACACATGGAATGTTCAACTTTCTAAAGTAACAGGAGAATAATGTTATGATCCTTTGCATGTCACATCTGTTATTTTTAGATTTTCAGGTTAAAGAACACCTTTTCCCAGATAAGGATTCAGTAAGAGGAGAAGAGAAAAAAATTAAACTTGTCACTCAGGCTAAATTAACAATTTGATTAGATGCTTCAGGGCATATTATTTTTACTCCAAAAATGGAATAAAGATAAACATAATTTGCATTATTTTTTAGAATTTTAGTCATAAAATTATGTCAAATCAGTATAAGTTAACATTTGAAGAATGGAAAGAAAAACAACAAAAAGGAAAGCTTTAACTACATCTAAAAATATTAGATTATGTTACTTGGTTTTCTTTTTCTCTAAAGTTCCAAAACAGAGAGCTGGGAAATAAAAGAAGCTGAGAGGGGATTATGTCATATACTAGCTTTATTTTGTTTTATAATTTAGATCCCAGTAAGGAGATGATTTAGTCTACTGCATTGCTTGTGTGACCACAAATAAATTATTTCAGAGCTGTACTTTGTAATAAGGAACAGAAATGCCAAGTGACAGGAGAAGTCGAGTTTAAAATTAATTATAAATGGTAACAAGGAAACGTAGTTCAACCAATAACAGCAAAGGAAGTAATTGGAAAATCTATTACTTGTCCAATAATAAAAACGAGATTATTTGATATTTTATTTAACATTTTTGCAAAGGTATTTAACTTATTTTTTTAAATCAAAGCTGCTCTGAATTTAGATGTCTCAGAAAAGCAGGGACTAGGATGAGATGACTATTATTTCTGAATCCTATTTTCTATTCCATTTCTAAAGGCTGCAAGTGACTAACTGGAACATTTTATTCCTCTTGAAAACAAAACATTCTTTTTCTTGACACGCCATGATTTTCCCACGTATGGCTAGGCCATGGTACTAAAACTGAGGGCTGGGAGACACTTGTGTAAGAGGTTTAGCATCTGGTAGAACATATTGCCAACCATATTTTGCCTTGCACAGGATAAAAAACATAGAGGAAACTGTGTAAAACTCTCCATTCTGTCAACAAAGGTGACTGAGGTAGAGTGACAGAGACAAGTCTGACTTTCAGCCATAAGTTTCTACAGGAACTGACTTTTCAGGAGAGTCAAATTTCTTTCAAATGAATATGAAATAAATTACAGTAACAAACAAAACTGCAATAGTTCTTACTTTTCAAGTAGTCCAACTTCCTTCTTGTACTTAGAACCCATCATTTTTAAAAAAAGAGAAGTACATTAAAATAACTCAGCCTTTATATTGAGACCTCTCTGTTTTAAAAAGCACAATACACATGGTTTCTAATAAAATTCGGAAACCAGAGGATAAATAACAATTTTCGTTTACATAACTTTGGTTTAGCCCAATTCTAATAAATTTCTTTACAGTTTTAATAAGTCAATATTGTGCTCATTTATTTAACAGTTTGCAGAGCAAAGAAGAAACACTGTATTTCTAGTGATGTGCTGATACTTTCAATGAGATGTAGACATGGGAGAATGAAGACAGAAGGGAAAAATCATACTAATTTTAAGGCGGAGGACGCACATAGGAAGAGAAAATATTTAAAACATGAGATACTTCACCCTGGCTTTAACTGTTATTCTCATTTGTCTTTACTACATCATCAGTATTCAGTAGCTAATTTTTATAACACAGGTCGTGTGTTAAATGCAGAAAGATATTCTTGATCCAGAGACAAAGAGCTGAAAGAATCATTAGTATAAACTAGTGGTATTTTTTTCTTTTTTCCCAGCTTTATTGAAGTATAATTGACAAAGCTGCGTATATTTAAAATGTACAATGTGATGATCTGACATACATATACATTGTGAAATGATCACTATGATCAAGTGAATTAATGCATCCATCACCTCACATAGTTACATAGTTTTGGTGTGTGCGTGTGGTGAAAACACATAAGATCTACTCTCCTGGCAAATTTCAAGTATACAATACAGTTTTATCTCCTCTAGTCAACATTCTATACACGACTGGTATTTTCAAGGGGGCTGGGTAGACTGAAACCCACATTATTAATGGGGAAATCTTGAGCTGAAACTAATCTATTGGAACGTTTCATATAAAGTTAATTTAGAGAAAGTTTTAAAATGGTTCATTTTAAGAAAAAGAAAGCCAACGCAAAGATCAAAGAATGCATTTCATGCAATTTATTAAACAATCTTCTATCTCACTAAAATTTTTAGACCTTTTCTGAAAACCAGTGAGCTTAGTTCTTAAATAAAAGATGTCAGTTCTGCCTAGAGAACAATGAATTTAATGCCTAGACCCTCTTATATTATTAATGTTCATAATAATAGGAAAAAATTATTTGCGCTTCTCTTAAGCATACCTTTCAAAACACCATTTAAATAGGTCTACTTCGTTTGAATTAGGTAATCATTTTGGCATTCAGCTTTTATGCTCCCTAAGTACAAAGGAATGCTCCTTTAAAAGCTTAGGCAATATTTCTTTTCAATGTTCTCATGTATCTGTTTTAAACATGGAGGAGGAACTAGAATAACTTTTCTAAATAAATAGATCCTTTCTTGCCTGCTTAAAATGGCAGTAAAACAATTATGCTTTCTTTTAGTACCTGTAGACTACATTGGGAAATTATAACACAAAGTGAGAGTGGACTTTTAAACTTCTGGAACTGATCAAGGGTGTTGCACAAAATCATTAAAGTTGTATTTGTGCACATAGTGCAAATGAGGAACGGAGGCAGTTTTGCTCCTCATAGAGTCTACAGGTTCTGAAGTTCTCCTGTTTTTGCGAACTTTTACTAAACCAGCTAAACCTCTAAACCCAAAGTATTTAGCATAATCTAAATCATTATTACTTAGGATATGGAGAGAATATAGAAACGGGATCTTAAAAAGTCATATATATCCAGATGGAAAAATCTCAGGACCCACTCACAGCCCCTTGGCCACAAGGCAGCAAAAAAGTGTAGTTGTTAAACTGTTTCCTCTTCCCAAACAGGCCTCTTTCAGCAGACATTTTAAAGGTCTTGGCTCTGGGAAAATAAAATTTCACTATTTCACAAAACTACAAATATTGAACAGTATTATCATTTGTTGTTTGCAAAAATTTTTGCAGATGTCTAGAAATTTCTTGTTTATTTACTCAATTACTGGCAAGCTATCATAGTAATCCTCAAGAACTAAGCTTGGATTTAACCACAATCCACAGCTAATGCCTTAAGAATTGAGACCAGGTTTTACTTTGGCAACCCCTAAGCTGATTCATTGTTAATAGCTGCTGAAATTTCAGTACCTTGCATATAATCAGGAAACAAGTCTAAAATTTTGGTTGAAGCAAATTTTTGACCATTTTAAGCCACAAAAACACATGATCATGATTCATATTTTTCCATATTATTTTTACTTACTACTTGCCAATATTTGTTTTTTTTTAAAAAACTTTTTTTTTAGTGATTTGGAAATCTCTTCACATTCATATGAGATATGCAATATGTTATGTCATATCATATTGACCTACCAGTGCCCAACAGAGCTAGCAGTGATATTCAATACATACAATAAGTTTTGTTAAAGTTTTCCCAGGAATCTGGAAGAGTTTGGGGCTGCCAAGAGTAACTCCGTATTCTCCCGAATTTCTCAACTAGGTTAAGAAAATCCAGAAAGTCTTGTTAGTAACAAAATCATCTTTATAGTTTAATGCTCCCATCTACTGTTAAAATAAAGAATAGCAATTGAGTAGAAAGGCTTGTTTTCAATTATACAATTAATAAAAAATGTTTAAGTGCTTGTGGGATTTCCATTGGTGTTAAATTCTTACTACAAACAAAAGTAAAATACTTACTGTCTTAAGGATAATTTACTATGGTGTGCCAATTTAACATTAATAAACAGATTTAGTATTTTAAGCATTCTCTTACTACTTAGCAAATTATGTAGGGACAATATGATATTCTTTGTAATTTAATTTGCAATTTTTTTGCATAAGCATGCTTATAAGAACATACCCACAAATTAGTTTAATGAAAGGAAAAAATTATCTGTTTCAAACTATTTCCACGTTGGCTACTGGAAATGGTCTTGACAGCATAACAAAATCACATTTCAGCAAAACGTATGAAAATATCACACCATCTAAATTATTTTCCAGTTGCTGAAGGAGGATGCTCCCATCTTGGTCAGTCCTATGCGGATAGAGATGTCTGGAAGCCAGAACCATGCCAAATATGCGTCTGTGACTCAGGATCTGTTCTCTGCGATGACATAATATGTGACGACCAAGAATTAGACTGTCCCAACCCAGAGATTCCATTTGGAGAATGTTGCGCAGTTTGCCCACAGCCTCCAACAGCTGTGAGTTTAAAGATAATCTGTACATCTTCAAGATTCATATTTAAACATATGAATAGTTCCTATATCATAGGAGCCTGAAAGGAAATGAAAGTAGCGTCTGTCAAACAATTATGTTGGTATTACAAGTAAAAGGTGAATGTCAGTTTAAGCTAGGAATTGGATGTGATTTGGGCTAAGAAACAGATATGCAAATTGGGATACACTTCATGAGAAGGTTGCTCTTATGTTTTGTTTAATCTGTTATCTTTTCCGTTTATTAGCCTACTCGCCCTCCTAATGGTGTTGGACGTCCAGGCCCCAAGGGAGATCCAGTAAGTAAACATTCTTCAGTGGAAGGAAATTAATTCCTTGAGTAGTTCACTTTGGTTTTCTTCTAACAGCCTTTCCATATTTGAACTTTCTTCATTCATATGTTTCCTTGAGTACCATACATTTAAATGACACAAAATAACTCAAATTGAGAATCCATAATTGTACATGTAAAGGTTCAAATTTCCCAAGCTTTGTATAATGCCTTCATCCCCATTTTCAGTTTGAAAAATAAAATATAGGTCAATATACAAAGGAATGAATTATACCGAAATTATTCACAGGATTTGGGCAAAAATGTATGTGTTCCCAAGCAGATGTATCACTTTTATTGATTCCTTCTGTTACAAAGCAGAGAAGCTACAATTTGGTAATGAATCTGAATCACTAGGACTTTTCACTGTTTTACTAATTTTTATCTCTGATTTTCTCAGGGCCCTCCTGGTATTCCTGGGAGAAATGGTGACCCTGGGATCCCAGGGCAACCAGGTTCCCCTGGTTCTCCCGGCCCCCCTGGAATCTGTGAATCATGCTCTACTGGTGGTCAGGTAATACATTCCAGGCCTAAAACATGCCCGCCTTTAAGATTCGCTAGTTCATTTTCTTTTCTTTAGCCTATATTACCTCTCACCTTTGTGTGTTTCTTATGTCTATTTTCTGATTTTATGTATTTAACAAATTCTTATTTAGTGCTTATATGTGCTGGGCGCTATTCTAAGTGCTTTATAAATATTCACTTTTCCACATAATGCTAATGCTTTGGCTACTATATCTTTGCAAAATTTCCCACTTCTCAGCAGGCATATAATGTATGCACTATGTTTGAGCAATGAACCATCACATCCTAAAAGAATTAACCTAGAGAATTTAGGAATTGCTTATTGCCTTTATAACTATACCTTATTGCCTTGATAACTCCAATGGTAAAGCCTCTGAAAGTCTGGACAACACTCCGTATTGACTTCAAATCAACAGGATTATTCAGCCCTTTGCAACTACTTTTGCCAAGCCTTCAGAGTACAACATGCTCCTCTTGAAAAGCATGGCAACCAACTAATTCTGCATGTAAAACAAATAAATAAGACAAAATTTCTGCTGTGCATAATTAGAAGAAATTAGAAAACACATATAGACAAATCGCTATGAGTTTATAAAAAGCTGTTTCAAACATCAACTCAACAAGAAGCCAAGGATGTCATCTAACTTACTCTTATCCTGGTACCAAACAGAACCCATTGTTAGGCCTAGAATTCAAAATAGAATAATTTCCAATGAAATCCAATAAGCACACGAGCCTTTTTATCATTCTTGTGCTTATTTTCTATGGGAGTGTTTATTTTAGGTGATTGTTAGGCTTATTAACCAGAAGCGAGGGGATATAAATTTTACTTGTATCATTAACTGTTGGGAAAGTTACTTGACTTCATTTTTCTGCTAAAAATAAGAAGGTCAGATTATATTATCTCAAGGCTCCAACAGTCTTTGATGTCATGTTTCTAATGCTGTGGATATCGCTTAGAAATATTATTTTGAGTAAGAGCATATAGGAACAAATGATTGCAGATTAACATTGCATACAGTTAGTTAAAAGATTTGTGCATTACATAAGTATTTCTGTAGGTTATCTAACATCTAAAGCTAGAGAGTGACAGAACAAGCAAGGTGACTAAATACTATATACTACACCCTCTGGCATGCAGAAACTTTCTATCAGTGAATAGTAGATGTTGCATGTACTTCTTCTAAATGCTTTTGAAAAGAACTATGGTCTATATACCAATATGATCATATCTATCTGGTCTCTTTGCTACAGAACTATTCTCCCCAATATGAGTCATATGATGTCAAGGCTGGAGTAGCAGGAGGAGGACTCGCAGGCTACCCGGGGCCAGTTGTATGTACAAGTGTTTCTCAGCATTTTAGAACATTATTCAGCCTTCCAGTTGGTGAAATTTCAAATGGTGGTTCTTCTGTTAATCCAGTATTACTACAGAATTGTACAAACTAGGTTTTCCTCTAGTAAGGCTGGGAAATAAAATGGTAGCATTATCATGATCCTTCTATCCTAACTCATTTTTCCTCACCACCTCTCATTTCATGCCTGTTTGCCACTCTTTCCTTATTCACCTTATACACCTATACAGGGGCCCACCTGCCTTCATGCTTAGGTCTCACACTCATATATTTCCTAATTTAACCAAATTTTATTTTTCACTTCCACTTTTCCTCTTTCTCATCCAAGTTGTTCAGAATCTTCTTTTAACGTATTTTCATTCATTAAATGCTACCTTCTAGATGACAACCTGAGTGATAAACGCCCAATATCACCATACATCTCACCTCAAATCCTGAAATCAAATACAAATATTGCCGGAATTCATCGTCTTTAAGTTCTTCTACTGTAAATGATAGCTATTTTCATTGTACCTGAAAGGTTTTCCTCAATGTAAATGACCTAGAGTTTTCATAGAAGAAAATAGCAAAAAGAACATTGAAACCTGGGCACATGTGCATGATGCATGGTCCCCTGTAAAAGACCCTTGCTGTAGACAGCCTCTCGGGAGAAGCTACACTAGGGGAGGCTCTCATTTCACTGCCAGTAACAGGTACGTAAGTGTAAATGGAGCATGATGCTGATTCTCGGGGATTAGGGAGGATTGCTGCCCGATTATTGGACTCCATATTAGTGACTTGTAAAACTAGAGAGGACAAAATTTTAGCCACTAGGTCCAAATGACCAGTTAAAAAAAGACCCTTCAAATTGGTATAAAGTAAATTATATAAAGAGAATTTTATAAATCTTTAAAGTTTTGAGTTATGACTTTTTTGTATCTTTCAAAGCCAGAAGGAAAATTATATTACTTACGTAAACATCTGGTCTTACTCAGCTACACTCACATTATGAATCCTATTTTTCAATCAAAAACCTGAAAAAAACCTAAACATGCTCCTAAAAAACACACTTAAACTAAAAAAGTCACTACTTATTAACATACCAGAAAAGAGGTTACAAGAGAAAATTTAATTACAAATTGTAGTTTTATAAATTTATTACCAGTATTTAGAAATAGCATGCTACAAAACTGAAGGGTTTCTAGTTTAACCTATATTTCTGAACAATGACAAATAATTGATTATAATTCTAATTCAGCATTGTCCCATGTATGATGATTCTCATATGCACATCTAAATCTTCATGTCAATGTAACTCAGTGATATAGCTGAGAACTTTGGTGTTGATTTATAGCATTTTTAGAAACTAGGATTTATAGTATGTGGATAAATATTTTTCCTCAGTGAGTTTGGCTGCCAGGCAAAAAAACACTTCTTCACCAGTACCAGTATCATCCTAACATTGCAGAGATTCTCATAACATTTTACATGGATTTTTCCAGATTTTGAATCCCCTTTTGGGAAGAAATACTGAAAAAATATAAGACTTACCAATAATTTTTATTGATTCTGTGGGAATTTCATTTAGAGTGATATTTTTGTAATGGGACCCTCACTGTAGATCTAATAAGATCAATCATATCCATGAATAGTTACCACATATTGACATATGTTCCCATTTTTTAGAGATGTCCGTATCATTCCTAAACAGAGACATCTCTATGATGCCTGGATAAAGTGTATTTCAGTGCACTTGTTTTGTATTTACCCTTTACATTTGCATTCTAGGGTCCCCCCGGCCCTCCTGGCCCCCCTGGCGCATCTGGTCATCCTGGCTCCCCTGTAAGTACAGCCATGAAATACATATATAGTGGTGTTTTCTTCTTCGTGCATGTTATATAAGTCAGGATAATACAGATCCTGCTATAATTTAGCCATTCCAGTGTGCATGATCCCAATTAAGTAGAGAAGTCACAACCAAGAAACTATCATTCCTTCAAAAATGTTGGAATTTCATATTTAATTCCTTTCCACCAACAACTATTAGCAATTAAAATCTTGGTAAAATTAAACCACATGTTTAATTTGCCTTTAATAGGGCTTCAAATTCGAAACAATTCAGTTTCAGTGGAATGAAGTGGATGGAATGGAATAAATTAACTTTATTCTGATCTGAAAAATTTTGGTTTCAGTCTTTATAAATTGGAATAAAATCCACTGACTACATTCACAAATCCTGATTTCATACTGTCTTCAAGTTGTAAAGGGATCCTATGAAGATTAAGTCACTTAAAAAATATGTACATGTTATTCTATCCACTAGGGTTCTCCAGGATACCAAGGTCCCCCTGGTGAACCTGGGCAAGCTGGTCCTGCAGTAAGTAACAATTATATCTATATTTAATAAATTGACAATTCTATATAGAAACCACCTTCATTTTCTTAAACTTTATCATAGCTCCCTACAAAGAATATATTAAACTTATGCTTACATTTAAAATTTATGTAGTATTTTTATAATAGCTTAACTAGTTTTGAACTGGTTGCAAGGATCTTTGGGAGTCTTTTCATGATTTAGATATCTTGGATACTTACTATTCAATCTAGGAATTCCCTGGCTGATTAGCCATCACAACAGTCCATTTCCTGGTGTGGATACAAACCCTCTATCTTAAACAGGGATTTAGTTTTCCTGTAGTCCCTTAGTTCACCTTTATATCTACTCTACTGATATAGAATTTTTGAAACTTAATATAGTAGAAATAAACATAATCTAATAGAGTCGTCCAGAAGAATATGCTGTGTAAATAGAGAAGTAAGGGGAAGTTAGTTTAATTTAATATTTCAAAATATTTGGAAATACTTATATATTTAAAAATTCAATATCTCAAAAACTGTAGAAGTACATTTGGGTGTATAAATACACACATGTGATATAAAATACAGGTACATTATACTTTTGATTTTCATTAAAAATAAGTTGAATAAACAGTAAAAGCTGAGATAATATAGGTATAATATTAACTCAATATGTCATTTTCATGATGAGAAATATTGAGAATATTTTCTAAAAGGAAGTTCCTTCCAGGAATCCACATAATATGTAATAATAAATTGATTATAACAGAAAAATCTACAGATATATTTGTTTTTTATTTCCTTATTTTCAGGGCCCTCCAGGACCTCCTGGTGCTATAGGTCCATCTGGTCCTGCCGGAAAAGATGTAAGTTTTTAAGGATTGAGTGGGGATATGGCAAAATTTAACTTGGAATATTCTGAATAGCATATACCATATGTCAGAATCTCAGAAGGAAAACCTCACTCAAAAAATGTTGATAATGACATCTTAGCGGATATTAATCTTTGAATATCTAAACAGTATTTACATATATCATTTATTGAATTCTAAACTAACAGAACCCCTAAAGTCAAGAAGATTCATCCAGTGAATAAATCACTTACTGGGAGGAGAAATGTCTCTTCTCTCTGCCTCTTGCAATGAAAAAATTGATATCAGTACTTTATGAATTTCAAAACTTATAAACACTTTTAATATTATGCTATTCTTTCTTTCCCATTTAATTTCCAATGGCAAATTCTTATCACTGGATTGAGAGATAGTCACAATATTTCAGTGACAAGAGAAGCCTGCATTGTTCATACATTTATATTGAGATGGGAGAAGCCCTCCTCACTCCTTCTATTAAGAAAGCTGATCTGACAACTGTATGTTTAGCCCAATCATTTTCGTGAGGCCTTGAGGAGAAAAATGCGAAGTTATCAGTTTGCTGATTGGCTACAATGTGTTTTCTCCTGCACAAGCACCTATGTATTGTTTATTTCTCCACCTAGGGAGAATCAGGACGACCCGGACGACCTGGAGAGAGAGGATTGCCTGGACCTCCAGTAAGTCTTCAGTATCCAATGAATTAATTGCAGTAATCACAATGATCTTAGCCTGAAATTTATTATACAATTAAATTGAATTAAACTTAAAAATAGAAGGCATTTTACTAGTGGATTGTGATTCTATGTGAAGGTTCATTAATATCTTTTCTTTTCATTGGTTTTAGGGTATTAAAGGTCCGGCTGGCATACCTGGATTCCCTGGTATGAAAGGACACAGAGTAAGTAGAGTTTCTAAACGGACTATAAGCTGGTCCCTTTGTGTTTACTTGTCTAACCAATCTTATTGGACAATTGAGTATGTGCCCCCCAAAATTGATTCTGACAACTAATTTATTTGATTTTTTAAAAAGTCTATCAATTTTATTTGCTAACCAAACTAACTAGTTATTTTACACAAAGTAATTATGCCAGTTTTAAGTGTACAGAAAGGCTTGCAAAAGAATAATTTAATTTTCTTATCACCACTGTCAAAAAAGAATAAAAATGTATTATTGAGAGCTATGTTATTCATTGATTTAGTCAATACGATTTATAGATTGAATCAAGCAATTTTATTCCATGCAAAACATAGGTAGATTTAACCAACTGAGCCAAAAATCTGTCAATTTGCTAGAAATAAAATCTATGAAATTGATATTTACTATGCCACATTAAGGCAATTTCCTAATTGGACTAAATTGTACTTCCTAATTAGTTCCGATTCTTTACTATAAAATCAATGTCAAATGTCTTCAATCCATTTAAAAGAACTTTGTATTAAGTTACTGTTGAAAATATTGATATGTGGTAAAAGCTAGTTAGAAAAATTTCAATGTAATGTTTTCAATCATTCTGGATTATGAACAGGTTTTAAAACTTTTACTTCCTAGGGCTTTGATGGACGAAACGGAGAAAAGGGTGAAACCGGTGCTCCTGGATTAAAGGTGAATCACAACAAAGTCATACTTTCATAAGTAAATTTATTTAAATGTTATAGTTGTATTTATGATTCATATTTTGGAGTTTAGCTTTTCCCGAAATTCACCTGAATTTTGCATTTTAGGAGCTAAATAACAGAAACTAATTAAGATGTTCTAGTAAAGTTTCCCTGAAAGCTGATAACTTGGACTGCCTACATTAGAAATGATGGCGCACCCCTGAGGAACTCATTGATTACTTCTGTTTACTTCTCAAATTTTTTTTTAATTTTATTTTTCCTTTTTCTCCCCAAAGCCCCCCAGTACCTTGTTGTATATTTTTAGTTGTGGGTCCTTCTAGTTGTGGCATGTGGGATTCCACCTCAGCATGGCCTGATGAGCAGTGCCATGTCCCCGCACAGGATCCAAACCAGCCAAACCCTGGGCCTCCCAAGGAGATGGCACGAACTTAACCACTCAGCCACGGGGCCGGCCCCAATCCTCACATTTTTAAAATGCAAAAATTGAGATTTATGGCAAATAAAATGCTAATAGAAACTTGATATTGTTAAAATGCATATCTTTTTCTTAGGTTCCATAAAATTTTTCATAATATGGAGTGTTTAATAAATTATAAATTTCTCTGGTACAAAATGGTAACATATTTTATACATTTCTAGGGTGAAAATGGTCTTCCAGGTGAAAATGGAGCTCCTGGACCCATGGTAATTACGTTTCTCGTATAATTTTCAGTTTTACTGTTAACCTCCATCTAACCCAAAATTCGCCTTGCTTCCTCAGCAACTGTTTTTCCACGTATCAAGTTCACAGTAAAACCATACTTCTGATTTTATTCTCTAGGGTCCTAGGGGGGCTCCTGGTGAAAGAGGACGACCTGGACTTCCGGGAGCCGCAGTGAGTACTGTTGCTGACCTTGTGCAATTACAGATAAGTGTCTCAGCCAGGTCTTCAGGCTGTGACAATCTGCGGGAAAATTTCTTTTCTATGAAATTGCATTTAAAGTCACCTCCATAAAATTTTAGCCATAATTCTAGGGAAACAAGTAAGAGTTTTTTAGTTATTATCTCTGTTGAGGATTTTGTTTTTTTAGTGTTAACTTTGCATATGGTATTAGAGCCATTATTTCACATTCAGTTCTGTAAAACAGAGAATCCAATTCTTCTACATGAGATCATTGCTGTATATCTCAGAATTTTAACAATTTGACTAAAAATATATAGTTAGTAGGCAGATTTTAATGTACTTGTGGAAAAGTCATCGAGTCAGAATTTTAGTCAAAATATTACTTATAACCAGCCTTTTAGAATTAAGAAGATACTTGAGACAAACTTCTCTTTTTAGGGGTCTCGAGGTAATGATGGTGCTCGAGGAAGCGATGGACAGCCGGTAAGAAACTTCTCATCTAACCCTGATTTGCTTCAAGTTAATGAGAAATTATAGATTGTGGAATATTGGAATAATATGGATTGTAGACCCCAAACTCAACATTGTTCATAAACCTCTGATTCAAACTGACACTAAGCCCGTAAACAAATCTAAAAACACTAAACCCATGAACAAAATTCCGATACTTTTTGTTATACTTTGGCCAGTTGCTACCATCTGTATGGTGCTTACACTCTCAGTTAATAGCCAGTATTGGATATGACAATTAAGAGTCCTGCAAAATAGATAACATGTTCCCTCTATTTTATAAATGAGAGCTCAGAGCTGCATAACCTGCACAGTCACAGAATCATGGCAGAAGTGGGGTGAGGGGCTCCAAATTTTCTAACTTTAGACTTCACTCTCTTTTTATTTTATCACGTTGTTTCGCCACATAATATTCATCTATGAATCAATAATATTTTTATCTGCATAATTGTCTTCTGTACTGAGTATGTGCTCACGTATTATTTACTAGTAGTGTTAGCTTTCATTTACTTGATGATGAGCTCTTGAAATTGTACTTCATTTTTTCAGGGACCCCCTGGTCCCCCTGGAACTGCAGGATTCCCCGGTTCCCCTGGTGCTAAGGTAAATAAGTATTTCTATAGAAGAATATAAATATAGCTTGGAGACAACAGAAAATCCTTGGATTGTTTCTTGAATGTGACTTTTTTTACAACTCAAGTGGATATCTTTTATCTACTTAGATCTTTAAAGCCCTCTTCTTGATTCCAAAAGGAGTGTTATTCCAGACATTCAACTATCCTAATACCTCTTCCGATGCCTTTCTCTTTTCCCAGTCTATTTTGGGGAAACAGAGATAACACAGACACACACATAGTTGCCATTTTTCTCTGCCTTTATGATTAATGATTCCTTCATAGAGTATATATTCATACTACTCCAGCCTTTGGGAGACAGATTTAAACAAGGCTGAAGGGTAAACTGGCTAAAAGATTAGAATTGGCAAGGGAAACTGACTACATAGAGTTTATCCCTTAGGGTGAAGTTGGACCTGCGGGATCTCCTGGTTCAAGTGGTGCCCCAGGACAAAGAGGTGAACCTGGACCTCAGGGAAATGCTGGTGCTCCAGGTCCTCCTGTAAGTAGCAAATATGGCCTTTGAGAGAGGGAGAGTGGTGCTACACTCATTCATGAAAGCATACGTTTTAATGTTGCTATCAATTAAAATTATTTTTTGAAAACAAATGTTGCTTAGTGCTTTGCAGTGACTCTACTGTAATAAATACAGTACTAAAAAGGTAGTTTTTGAGGTTTGCATTCTTCTAGAATTTATGAATTTTTTGTTTATATGACAGAGTAAAGGATAGATAATAATCTGATACTTCAAAGAATGTGCCCCAAACTAATCACCAATCAGAAAAATTCAAAGAAAAAACAAGACCAAAACCTCTTCTATTTATTTTTATTTAATAATCTAGACCATGTGCATATTATCTCTAATTTATTCAGATAATGATTTTTTTTGCCTACCTTTTATGTGTATGCTATAGTCGGAGGAATCATCTAATCTCTATAAAGCACAACACCCCCCAATAACTTTATTTTGCAAATATATAAACAACTTCAAATATATGTACACTATTTGCATTATTATTAATATGTTTTTTTTCCCCTCTAGGGCCCTCCTGGGGCTAGTGGTAGTCCTGGTGGTAAAGGTGAAATGGTAAGACACCCCCACCTCTCACCCTCTTCTCATCCACACATACATTATTGACTTCCTTTGCATTTTGCGTAACAATACATTTGCAATGTTTTAAGCTAGCTATTCAGAAAGAAAAGTTCAAGGTTGACTAATGTTAGTCTTCTTGGGTTGTTCTTAGGGTCCCGCTGGCATTCCTGGAGCTCCTGGACTGATAGGAGCCCGGGGTCCTCCAGGACCTTCTGGTGCTAATGGTGCTCCTGGACAGCGAGGGCCTGCGGTAAGTTGCCTATTTTTCCTTTGTTGCCAGAAAGGTGGGGCTTAATTCTCACAACAAAAATATGAATAACAGGGTTTTTCCTCTTGTTCAGTTGAATTTATGTTGCTTTCACTGTGGTGTTATAATTGAATCAAGTGGCACTGGTGATGATTCTGTTAGTCTATTCTCCCTGTTTTTAAGTCAAGATTTTGTTTCATTTAGGGTGAGCCTGGTAAGAATGGTGCCAAAGGAGAGCCAGGAGCACGTGGTGAACGCGTAAGTATTACCTCAATGGATTTGGTTATTTCTTAGAGAAATGCAATCTAATTAGAAAGTAAATAGGTAAAAATTTTGCAACCAAATTCAGTCATTACTCTTTTATGAACATCGTTTCTTAGGGTGAAGCTGGTTCTCCAGGTATTCCAGGAGCTAAGGGTGAAGATGGCAAAGATGGTTCGCCTGGAGAACCTGGTGCAAATGGACTTCCAGGAGCTGCAGGAGAAAGGGTACGTTTTCCATGGGCATCTAAAAAGCAAACAACGCTATAATCTACATAGAACTAGACCTTCAGGGTGAGGCATGGTTTTTCTTGAGTACTCAATCCCAAATATCATTTTGAAGCATTTAAAACATGAGCCTATTTCTTTTGCCTCTCAAGAATTATGAAAAAGTTTTAATGCTTTGGACTGAAATATTTACCTTTCACTATTTCCAGGGTGCGCCTGGATTCCGAGGACCTGCTGGACCAAATGGCCTTCCAGGAGAAAAGGTAGATAACTGTAGTTTCTGTCTTCATAAATGCTAGTGCTACAAAAATATATATCCTTCTCTACAGTTTCCCATTAACTGAAACCTAAAAGTCTGAAAGAAATATATTGGAGTTTTAAAAAAATAATAATTCCCAATGTAAAACAATGATGCCAACCCCTGCTCAGCCATTTTCCTAGCTTTGTAACTAAAGCTAGTCACTTAAACTTCATAAGAATGCTTTAACTTATTTGTTAATTGGGAATTATTTATCTCAACATCGTTTGCAAGAATAAGATAAACAAATTCTTGAAAGTCCTTTGAAAACACTAATGTGCTGTATAGATATGATCTCACGTCATCAAAGATATTTAACTTTATATACACAGAAATATATTAAGCCCACTAAATATTGCTTTTTTAAGCATGTGATAGTCATCAGAGTTGCTTCAAAATGTTTCCAACAAGATAATGCAAGCTAATAGACAACTGATTTTATACAGAGTACGTCAGCAACATACGAACTCTCTCTCAGAGAACAAAGGATGTTCTCTAGTTGTAGCATAAATATGCTCAATGTCTAGGTCAGTGAAGGCTCTTTTACATATTTGTTGACTTATTTCACCTCTTAGGGTGCCCCTGGAGACCGCGGTAGTCCAGGCCCCGCAGGGCCCAGAGGAGCTGCTGGAGAACCTGGCCGAGACGGTGTCCCTGGAGGCCCAGGAATTAGGGTACAGAGAAACACTTGTTTGATTGACACTGTCATTTAGGGAGAAGCAAGGCAAGTGGAGAAGAAGGATCAAAGACAACTCAAATCAGACTACATACTTTATAGGCTCAAAACAAAGCAAAATTATTTTAAGAAAACAGGCTAGGATTGATTGAGGAAGAGCAGAATATAGAACACTTAACTAAGACACTTGATATACAGAAAAAAATGTGTGCGAATGTGTAAGTGGAAATCTCAAAATTTTACAGATAGATCTATGTTTTCTTTTTTTTTTAAATGATCATTTTTAAATCACCGGGCTAATTTCTTTAATTTAGGGTGTTCCCGGGAGCCCAGGAGGACCAGGCAGCGATGGGAAACCAGGACCTCCAGTATGTACATATTTAACATTTGATTTTACAAGTCCAGTGAATAATGGAATGCATAGTTTGGTCTAGCCTTGATATATATTGTATAGTCTTGATATGTGTATTGTATATCTTTATCAAATATTTGTCAAACCTCTGTTAATGTAATGTTTTTTCTCATTAGGGAAGCCAAGGAGAAAGTGGTCGACCAGGTCCTCCAGGCCCATCTGGCCCCCGAGGTCAGCCTGGTGTCATGGGTTTCCCTGGTCCTAAAGGAAATGATGTGAGTTCCTCCCTTCATTTTTCAACAAATATTTGACAGAAGGCCTTTACCCCCCATCTGGAAGTGCAGAGAGGGCCAAAACTTGATCTCCATTTCAAAGCATGGAAGAGTATATGAAAATCCAAATATCATGTGAGAAGGGAGCTAAAATATGTTTTTGTAGTAAAAACTTTTTTGGGAAAGAATGATGATATTTATGGGAATCTAGTTCTAGAAAGTAGTTTATGTTTGTACTTATGTATGGAGGAGGCATATCAAAAGAATGAGGGAACAATACGGTGAGTGATTTTTCTTTTGAGAATTAGTAAATATTGGTCACTTCTGCTTTAGGGTGCTCCTGGCAAGAATGGAGAACGAGGTGGCCCTGGAGGTCCTGGCCCTCCGGTATGTAGCTTTCATCAGCTTATATCCAGCTTTCTAATAGAGGCATTTATCTCCAACCCCATGACTTCTCTCTGTTATTTTTATTAACTCTGCTTCTCTGTTTTTCTTTTTTTTTTTTTTTTAGGGTCCCGCTGGAAAGAATGGTGAAACTGGACCTCAGGGTCCCCCAGGACCTACGGTAAGTTTACTCACATAAATTAGAGATGGAAGTGGGTGGCAGTGGGACAGGGGAAAGACTTTGGGAATTATATAATCTCTACCACTATGTCATTATAGTTCATGAAAGCATTTACAAAGCTTGCTTACTTACTTAGCTCACTAAATGCTGACTGGGTAAAGTTTATATTATACATATCTCCTTTGCCTCGCTTCCACAGGCCAGACTCTGCCCTCCTTTGCACTGTTACTTTTTTTTTTTTTTTGAGGAAGATTAGCCCTGATCTAACATCTGCTGCCAATCCTCCTCTTTTTGCTGAGGAAGACTGGCCCTGAGCTAACATCAGTGCCCATCTTCCTCTGCTTTATATGTGGGACGCCTACCACAACATGGCTTGCCAAGCAGTGCCATGTCCGCACCTGGGATCGAAACCGGCGAACCCCATACACACTTAACTGCTGCACCACTGGGCCAGCCCCATACTCTGTTACTTTTTATATTAAGCAAGCACCTGGTGAAATGAAAACTGTGTGGACTAAATATGAAAGGATATTTTATAATGGAGCGTCTTATTATATTTTTCTACATAGGGGCCATCTGGTGACAAAGGAGATGCAGGACTCCCTGGTCCACAAGGATTACAAGTAAGAACTTGTTATTTAAATGTCATTGAGCACCTGCTTTTACCAGAGAACAAAGTACTTCCCTTTGATACCTGTATTTGTTGAGTTAACTTGTCAGTTAACTTTTATTTGTCAGTCAATTTTTTTTGTGACACCAATAGATTACAGTTCATCGTAAGCTTAAAATTTGTGGGTCTGTCTTCTACTTTGACATAAAATGACAGACAATGTTAAGGCTTAACTTCCATATCTATTCCAGAATGAGTGCATTAATAATTAAAAACAAATAATTAAGCTTACATAATTCTATACTTTATACTTGTTTCCATTATAATTTAAATCCATAAAGCTACATCCATCTCACCACACTCATCAATTCATATTTATATGCAGCAACAGAGAGAATAGAGGGAGATGAATGGATTTGTAAGGTATGAATATCACATCTCTGTCATTAGATTTTGAGAGCCACAAATTTTCCACCCTTAAAAAGACCACTTAAGCCATTATTTGAATACTTTGCAGAAACATGTTTACTTATGAGGAGGTTTTCAGTAAGCAATGTTTGAAGTAATTATACAATACAAATATGATTCTTTGTAGGGCTTGCCTGGCACGAGCGGTCCTCCAGGAGAAAATGGAAAACCTGGTGAACCAGTAAGTTGCATGCCATTTTTTCAAAACTCAGAAACCAAAAGAATAAACAGTAATCTTTCATCAGTTATTAACTTTTGCATTTTCTCATGCCAAAGTATCTGAGTTTTCACATTTAGTTTTGAAATAGTTATAACAAAACAAAGAAAAATTATTCCATTATAACTATTACATAGAAAGTTTGAATTTTGCCATAAAATAAAAGGAACTAAAGAAAGAGTACATAACTCAAGAATTAACAAATTGTACAGTGTGCAAGGTCACATGTATACCTTGCTTATATTTATATAACATGTATTGTGACGTAGGCCTAACCATACAATGCTGATCTCATAGGGTCCAAAGGGTGAAGCCGGCTCACCAGGAATTCCAGGAGGCAAGGTAAATATTTCCATTTATTTTCTAATTTCTTCAGCATGTTATAGAGCAATTGATTAGTGACACACTTTTAGTATACCAAACCAAAATGCTCTTTTTTTTTAGAAGCACAACATTCCAAATGTTTGGTGAACACACTTAGGGTAACTTGAGATATTTCCAATACATTAAATTTGCTTCATCTGGAAAATCAAATTCTCTGACATTAGTAAATACCATACAATTGCCTATGGGCCTGAAATTTCAAAAGAAAAATCTTTCCAGTATATTGATTCTATATAGGAAAACTGTTTTAGTAGAAGAACTGTAAAAACTCACCCTTGTGAATAAAATAATAATAGTTTTGGAGCTAGCTCTTTAGACCAGGGGTCAGTTTCCTTGTTTAGATTCTTTTTAAGTTTCCAGTTCTCATTCAGTTGATCAAAATTTTTTTATAATTTTAAAAATTTCCAAATTGTTAAGAAAATATAAGAATCTAGTGGTCTGCATCAAAATAATACAACTTAGGGTGTTTTTGATTTGTATTTAGCATTCACTTTTCTAACAGAGATACCACATTTTGCTACTATAGGGTGATTCTGGTGCCCCAGGTGAACGTGGACCTCCTGGAGCAGCAGGGCCCCCCGGACTTAGAGGTGGAGCTGGTCCCCCCGGTCCCGAAGGAGGAAAGGTAACTCCAAATAATTCAATTGACCTAGATTTTACAAAATGCATTCCATCTTTTTCTTGTGACTTACTATTTCTCCTTTAATTTCAGGGCCCTGCTGGTGCCCCTGGGCCACCTGGTGCTGCTGGTACTCCTGGTCTGCAAGGGATGCCTGGAGAAAGAGGAGGTCCTGGAGGCCCCGGCGTAAAGGGTGACAAGGTACTAACTTATTTTCTGTTATTTATATAATAAAACAGACCTTTGTAGTTAAAGGAAAGCAACATTGCTGGAAAGTGATCTATTTTTAAACTTAATGTTACCATTTTCTAGTAAGCGAAGTTTGAGATGTGTTCCTACAGCAACTATTAATCAGAACACCCGCTATTCATCACACCAAGTCTTGAGGGTTGCTCCTGTTCTTAGCAGACTTTCATTGAAGAGACTTCTACTCTGATGACGCTGGCTTTTATTTGACAGGGTGAACCAGGCAGTGCAGGTGCTGACGGTGCTCCAGGGAAAGATGGTCCAAGGGTGAGTACTCCCCATCGGCAGAAACAGGACTTACCTGTATGTGATATGGAATAGTCCCATACCTCAACTTCTATTTTTCCCCAAACTCCTCACAAGTTAGACCATACTTTGCCACCGTCTGGGCATTAAGAAGAGCCAAATGGCTTGACTGTTAAAATTTCTGATTTATATCTATCACTACCTGGTAGTTCAATAGTGACCTGAGAATGGAAAAATCTCAGAAGTATGATAAAGGTTACCAGCTAAAGTCATAATAAGTCTCTAAAATCCAAGATAATCAATACTACTCGTGAAGAAATTTTTGATTTTAAAAAACACTGTAATTCTATGGTGCATTGATACATGGAATACTACTGAGCAATAAAAAGGCGTGAACTATTGGTACATGCACCATCTCATACATCTTATACAAACCTCCAGGATATCATGCTGAATGAAGACAAGTCAAACTCAAAAGGAGACATAATGCATGATTCCATTCATGTAACATTCGTGAAATAACATAATTGTAGAGATGAATAACAGCTTTGTGGTTACCAGGAGTCAGGAATGAGGGAGAGGGAGATGGGTGTAACTAGAAAGAGGTGGCAAAGGGAGTCTTATGGTGATTGTACATTTGAGTATCTTGATTATGGTGGTGGCCATTAAAGGCCGCATGTGATAAAATTGTTTAGAGCTACATACGTGCATACCCACATACGAGTGCATGTACAACTGGCAAATCCCGAATAAGCTCTGGATTGTACCCATGTCAATTTCTTGGCTTTGATATTTTACTATAATCGTGTAAGATGTAACATTGAGGGAGGCGGGGAGAAAGGTGAACAGTATTTCCCTGTATATTCTTTTGCAACCTTCTGTGAGTCTATAACTATTTCAAAATAAAAGTATACAAAAAACGTTACAGTCAATTCTCTTCACTTTGGCAAACATCTTCTAGCTATGACTATAGCAAATAAACATAACTAAGCCATTATGTAGATATTATATTTACTGCAGTTGCCTTAAAGAAATTTATAAATACTTCGCTTTTGACAGACCAAATGGGTAGCCATCATCCTGTTAAAAAAAAACACCTAATATTTTATTTATATAATATAAGTAAAACTTTAATATTTGGAAATGTCAATTTGAAAACTTTAGTATGTATAATGATACTTTGAGTAGTTAAATGAAACATTCTGAATTATCAAGCAGTTGAATAAGGCAATGAACTTTAATTTTTAAAATATGTTACTCTGAGATCTTATACCACATCTTATTTTTCTTCTGCCATAGAAAGAAAGATGAATCAATAAATTGCCACTGAATCTTGCAGTCCTTTGGTATCATCTCCATAGAATCTTGTGTTGATTAAGCTCTGTAGTATTTACACACTGAGGGAAGAGCATATCATTCAAGCCATAAAACAAATCATATTCTTTAGTTTTTAGATGAATGGTATGTCTATATACTCTCTGTGTGATTAGTAGGAAAAATGGTGCTTTTTATCTTCAAAGTTAAAAATGTATTTCTGTTTTCTTTAGGGTCCTACTGGTCCCATTGGTCCCCCTGGCCCAGCTGGTCAGCCTGGAGATAAGGTAACACGTAACACTTTTCAGAAACAAAAAGAAACTGTCCTTGGCTTTTTGGATGCAGGGCAATGTTATTATTTTTTCTCTTTTTTAAGGGTGAAGGTGGTGCTCCTGGACTTCCGGGTATAGCTGGTCCTCGTGGTGGCCCTGTGAGTGTTAAAGACATTTCAACATACTTTTTAACCCCACACAGGCAGCAACTACTCGTGCTTCCCCCTTTAGCAATTCTGCCTAGGTGCTGAGTCTCAACAGTGGGATTCTGTCTTTAGCAATCATGACATGCAGGGCAAGTTAAAGTTCTTAAATCTAAAATTCACAGGAAACAGTTTAAAATCATGCCTTCTTTCCTAAATAATTCTGGAAAAAATATAAAAATTGCACAAGTAATATACACTTGTAAATGAGTTCTTCTTAAACCTGTAGATCTTTGCCTGAGGCTCCTTCTAGATATAAAATTCTCCACTGCAGGATCCGTGAAGGAGAGATATACAGTAGTGCACCGCATAACAATGGGGATATCTTCTGAGAAATGTGTCATTAGGCAATTTCATCATTGCGTGAACATAACAGAGTGTACTTACACAAACCTGGATGGTATGGCCTACTACACATCTGGGCTCTATGGTACTAATCTTAGGGGACCACTGTCATATATGTGCTCTTTGACCAAAACACTGTTTTGTGGCACATGACTGTATAGTAAATATTTTTAATTTATTAATTAATTGATTAATTTCTCAACCCTTTTACCATATTATTAAATCTTTACATTTTTAGAAGTTATACAACTAAATGTGTTAAACACTTCAAAATTCTCAAATTATTTTTCTTGTAAATAATATCACAGTCAGAGGCAGAAGAAATCAATGATTCTGGTGTTGTCCACTCCTAATTTCCTTAAGAAATGGAAACATCTTTAGAGATTAAACTATGTTAGTTAGCTTCCAGCTTAAAGGAAAGATAAGATAATATCAAGGATGATGTATGCTCCCTATGGGAAGATGTCTTCACTGGGGCCAACGAGGGTATTTTTCACTTCAGGGGGAGCGAGGTGAAGTTGGGCCTCCAGGACCTGCTGGCTTCCCTGGTGCTCCTGTAAGTATGAACACTAAAACATACACGTCACACAGCCTAGAATCAGGAACTCGCTGAAAAATAGCAGAAGTATAAGTCAAGTCTGGATTCTAGCCCTGCCTCAGCCATTCATTCTCTATAGGGTCATTTTATCCCTATTCCTTTTTTTTTTTACTTTATTTCTATTCTTGCTCTTTATTTCTATTCTTGCTCTTTAGAAAAGGGAGACAAAAACACCTGTCTCGCCTTTATGCTATGGTAATGAAGTAACAACACCCAAGATTTAAGAGCGCTCTGAGAATTTTAAAAGAGTTTCCATTGTAGGATGAAACTAATTAAAATTAGCTCTAAGCCCCGTCTTTCTCAAATGGATTTACTGGTGCTCACTTTCAAACGCACAATCCTTGGAGAGACATTCTCCCTTATGACAAATAACGTACATCTTAATGCTTTCTTGATCATTTTCTTTTGTCGTGGGAATATTTTGATTGACTTTGTTTTGCTATTTCTTCAGAGAGCCTTCTTCTCCGATTCCCTCTCAATATCTCTCTACCTGAAGAATTCTATTTTCTGAAGCAATGAAATTCTAAGCCAAGTGTTGTGAAGGATGTCAGCTCACAGTCTGTTGTTCTTTCTGGGTTAGGGACAGAACGGTGAGCCTGGTGCTAAAGGAGAAAGAGGCGCTCCTGGAGAGAAAGGTGAAGGAGGCGCCCCTGGAATCGCAGGACCTCCTGGAGGCTCTGGGCCTGCTGTAAGTTTTCTCTTTCCCTAAGCCTGCTAATGGACAGCATGTAGGTTTATCAGTAATTTCATATTTCACACTGAGAGAGCTGGTCACGGTGACGAGAGGACAGTCTTCATGGGAATATAGTTCCGAGTTTGAAGCTTGGCTGCAACAGTCTACATATGACCTTAATCAAGTTACTTCACCTTCATAGAATTACTGGGTTTTGGCTTTTGAGGCTTTTTTGCTGTAGGTTGTCGTTTCTGTTGTCATTTTTTTCATCTTTATTAAGATACAATCAAAATATAACATTGTATAAGTTTAAGGTACACAACATAATGATTTGACATATGTATATATTGAAAATGATTATCACAATAAGTAGAGTTACCGTTTTTCAAAGGCTTACTGCTTCTCCCAAATTTTGATTTTGGTGCTATTCTTATAAGCCATTTCCATTTCCACCTTCATTCCATATAGGGTCCCCCTGGTCCCCAGGGAGTCAAAGGTGAACGTGGCAGTCCTGGTGGTCCTGTAAGTATTGATCCTCTTAACTCTTATTGAAAAGTATGAATTAATATCAATCTGTATAAAAACTGCTTTGAAAGCACTAGATCCCTAAGGACAGTATAAAGATTTTAATCATCATACATGACTTATATGTAAGTTCCAAGAGGAAAAACAAGCCATGAGTGACCCCAGGGTAGAATGCGAATCCTACCACATTTCTTATACTTTATATTTGTTTTCAGTGGTTATTTGTTCTCCTTAACTATTGAAATTCAAAAATATGTTATCATTTCACAGGGTGCTGCTGGCTTCCCTGGTGCTCGTGGTCTTCCTGGTCCTCCTGGTAGTAATGTAAGTCCTTTTTAAAGTATTTTTCCACCATATATTCCATAAGAAGCATTCATATATGCATAGGATGAGAAACTTATCCATTGCTACTTTTCTTTGTGTTAAATCTCATATGAAATTATGTGAATACAAGCAAAAAAAAGAGGAAAGAAAAATTCACTTTTTCATTACAAAATACTCAAATTTCAAACATTTCTTTGTAGGGTAACCCAGGCCCCCCAGGCCCCAGTGGTGCTCCAGGCAAAGATGGGCCCGCAGGTCCACCTGGTAGCAGTGGTTCTCCTGGCAGCCCTGGGGTGTCTGGACCGAAAGGTGATGCTGGCCAACCAGGTGAGAAGGGATCACCCGGCCCCCAGGGCCCTCCGGTGAGTGAGTGGCTTCGTTACTCTATTGATTGACAATACTCTTTTATTTTTAATCATAAATTCAGTACAGGAGAACATAATCACCTAAAGAAGAGCTAAGGCTTCATTCTCTCTCACAACAGGGAGTTCCAGGCCCATCTGGACTTATAGGAATTACCGGAGCACGGGGTCTTGCAGGACCACCAGGCATGCCAGGTGCTAGGGGAAGTCCTGGCCCGCAGGGCGTCAAGGTGAGTGTGGCCGTCTTTCACTGGACTCTTGTTTCCTTTGATAGACTTCAGAGATCACATAACCATATCAAGTATGGTATGAATAAGTTTTCCTGTAACAGACGCAAATTCTTGATATTTTCAAATTTTCAGGAAGCATGCATATTATTAAAAGGATGTTGAACACAAAAACAATGCACATCATGGACCAGCCTTGAACATAAACACAAATAAATTTATGTCACAGAAAAATATCTTGCCATCTCAAATACCTCTGGTTAGGAAAGTTATGAGCATTCTTTAGCTTGTTGACTGTTAGCCTTGAAGAGGGAAATAATGTCAGCTAATAGACCTTTGAAAGCCTTTAATTGATACCAATTATCCATCAACTCTATTCGTTTTGCACTCTTGATTTTCTTTCACTAATATTGCTATGACATCCTAGTGCTTAGGGTCTTAAATATCCATTTAGCCAATGGGGTAATAAAATTCTGTTTTATTAGGGCTCACATTTTGACACTTTGAGCACCTCTCTTTCAACAAATTGTCATATAATATTGTAATGAAATTAAAATATAGCATTGAAGTGTATTCAAATGATATGAACATATCTAGTAAATGTATATGAGCCAAATGTTCATTGTAACCTAATTCTAATGGTCACCCTAAACCTATAGTTTCATGATGGCTTGTCATTTTTTTTTACAATAGCCATGTCTATTTATACATCTCATATTAGAATGCATTCTGAATATGATAATTAATGTGATAACTCAGCCCTTTGGGATCCAGAGTCACTGGGCAAGTTGGAAAACACAAGAAGCTTGCTTCCTCAGAGCTTTTCTCTCATGCTGGGGATAGTTTTAGGAACAAATTCAATAGAAATTGAATAAAACAAGGTTTTTCTCTGGGAAATAAAGACATCTGATAACATCATATTAATTGATCTCTTAAGTTAAAATGCTTTTTATTTGTTTGTACACAGGGTGAAAGTGGGAAACCAGGAGCTCCTGGCCACAATGGAGAACGTGGTCCTCCTGGACCTCAGGGTCTGCCTGGTCTGGCTGGTACAGCTGGTGAACCTGGAAGAGATGTAAGTACTAGTCCTCAGGAAATGTCCAGTCAACCAGGTAATACTTGATAATTTATTTAAGCAAGGGTCAAATTGGACCTTAATGTCTACGAGTGTAAATATTGTCACATGCCAGAGTTCTCCTTCCTCCTCTATAACAGATGTTCTTTCTATTACAACTTAGACTAGCCTCAACTATTCACGTTTGTTAGTATTTACCCAATGATTGATCGTTAGTGGAGAAGAATATGGTCTCTCGCTAAATAAAGAAATAAGTTGGGGGTAGGGAGAGCCCCAATTTACAACATTCCTTCTGGGTGAAAATGTTCTGCGTGTTATCTGTGATTAGCTTTTTCTTACATTGTAAATTTCCATTATCAGCTTAAATTACTGTCTGTCAAACTTTTATTTATTATCTCTCCTGTAAAGATCCTTTTTAGACTTTTTTCCCCTAACTAATTCTCCCTCTTTCACCCCATGAAATTTTAGTACCACAGATACACTGCGTATCAGTTAAGGTATTATCATCCTTTGAAGGGCCACACCCGTTGTAATATCTAAGATTTTTCACTCCCAAGAACTAATATTTATCCTCTTTAGGAGGATATTGCTCCCATTGAGAATGCACGGCTTAGATGGTATTTAAATAGTTCCAAAGAATTTTCTTTCTTTTCTCCTTTTTTTTTTTTAATCAGGGAAACCCTGGATCAGATGGCCTGCCAGGCCGAGATGGAGCTCCTGGTGGCAAGGTATAAAAACACGTGTACAATAGGTTTGTGTAATTAAAGCCATAACTGCTGATCATATTTATTTTGGATCTGTGAATTTTTCCGCAGGGTGATCGTGGTGAAAATGGCTCTCCTGGTGCCCCTGGTGCTCCTGGTCATCCAGGCCCACCTGGTCCTGTGGGTCCAGCTGGAAAGAATGGTGACAGAGGAGAAAGTGTGAGTTCTAATAAGCACCATCTTTCTTTACTTGTCTATTTTCCTCAGTAAAGAGATCAGCAGGCAGAAGATTGAATGTCATATCTGCTAATTGAAAGATCCACTATCATTTGTTTTACAGTTTTCACGCTAGTCATTCCTTAGGCAAGTGTGGTAATAAAGTTATGTGTGACATTTCTGGCAGTAGTCAACGAAGAATTCATTACTAAAATTCAAAACAGTGTTGACTAAACCGAATGTATATTCCCTGGGTAAATGCAAGGCTGAATTAATAGGACTTTCTCAGCTTTCCTGCTCAGACCTCCTGGGAAAGATATTTACAGGACTTTGAAGGAGAAAATGATACGCACTTTCAATAACTATGCATACTATTATTCCATCACAATGAAATTATCAACTTTTAAATAAAACAAAATTATATCAATAAATAAGCAATTCCGTGTGTGTCTGTTCGTTTGTTTTTATTTTAGGGCCCTGCTGGTCCTGCTGGTGCCCCAGGTCCTGCTGGTGCCCGAGGTGCTCCTGTAAGTCTTTTTTTACAACTCATTCTGCAGTGTAGGGAATATTCTATTTTCTGGCATGTTCAGGACAAGGGGATGACAAAATACATAACTATGGAGCAGAATTTAAATTTTCCTTTGATGATATAGAAAGCAATTCAAAATCCAAAAGTTCTTTGGGGCTAAGGATATACACATGGGGTTCCATGCAATTATCAGTCCAAAATCAAAACAACCACAAGAACAATCTTTATTGTTCCATGTATGCAGTGTCTGTTAATGGGATTTCTAATAGAATGTCATACGATGGACTTGTTATAAATTCTATTTTGTTTTTCCAATGTGTATATGACCTTAATTTGAAATGTGTTTGTAAAGGGTCCCCAAGGCCCACGTGGTGACAAAGGTGAAACTGGTGAACGTGGTTCTACTGGCATCAAAGGACATCGAGGATTCCCTGGTAGTCCAGGTAGCCCAGGCTCTCCGGTAAGTGCATCCATTTTGTTAGAAAACCCCCTTTAATGTGTTTTAGCTGATGAAATAGGCAACTTCTAGAGACCCATAGTAGACAAATGTTCATCTCCAAAAGTATATGCTAAAAGAGATGAGAAATGGATCCAAGGGCTTATTTGAAATAGCAGTTGGCATGAGACAATGGGGAGAGTAAAGGAAAAGGAGATCAAATTTCGCCCTGCTCCCCATGTTTCTTGATCTGATCATGAAGGTACACTTTTCCAAATGTGTTCAAAGTCTTCACTTATATTCACCCTGCCTTTTCTTTCAGGGTCCTGCTGGTCACCAAGGTGCAGTCGGGAGTCCAGGACCTGCAGGCCCCAGAGTAAGTGCCACAGAAAGATATTGGGAGGTCCATATTTTTTAAGTGTTTGCACTCTCAGAAGGAATTCCAGCATTGTGATATTATGATAATTTTTTAGGGACCTGCTGGACCCAGTGGGCCCCCTGGCAAAGACGGAACACTTGGACATCCAGGTCCCATTGGACCACCAGGGCCTCGAGGTAACAGAGGTGAAAGAGGATCTGAGGTAAGACATCACTCATAAATATGTATATTTAATTTGCTATAATATTCACATTTTCAGAAACACTTTACAACATTTTAAAACTGAGGTAGTGAGTTAAACACAATGCTTTCACCCAACTTGATTTAGAAAATGAGCAATGACTTTAAGACATTCTCCACCATATTAAGACTTTCTCCATCACTCTATAACAACAGGGAGAAAAAAGCCTTTTTTACAGTTTGATCAGATAACAGTTATATCAGAATAAAGACATAAGCCCAGTTAACCAAATGAACTCTGCCGGTGCTGATCTCACGCTAGAGATCTCCCTCTTATGGGAATCATAATGCTTTGAAAGTAAGTGATACATTCTGCTTAGACAGTTTCTGTGATTCCTATTCTGCTATTGATACCAACATTCCTAATTCCTTTCTATCCCACACTTTTAAGGTAAATGGAATAAAAATTATTATTCCCACAAGTTACTCATATGGGGATTGAAACACAAAGAAGTTAAGTAACTAGCCCAAAGACATAAAATTAGTGACAAATCTGGGATCAGAATCTAGGCTTCCTGATTGTATTCCCTTTGTCGTGTCAGCATTAGAATTGCTTACATTTATACAGAAGGAAACATGATAGAGTAAAATTTGTGCTCTAACACTACCGATTCTTAAACAGTAGAGCACAACAAATTTAATGATAATGATATAGTTATTACAAATTGGTTATCATTTGACCACAAAACAACCCAAATAAACCTTTATTAAAATAATTATAGTACACAATGTATTAATTATTTTTAATTCATTTTTTGGGCTAGCAACATATTCTTTCAGTGGAGACCAAACAAGTACACCTCAATGATGTATGTTCTTCCCTTCCTAGGGCTCCCCGGGCCACCCAGGACAACCGGGCCCTCCTGGACCTCCTGGTGCTCCTGGTCCATGCTGTGGTGCTGGGGTTTCTGCCATCTCTGGAGTTGTTGGACCTGAAAAATCTGGTGGTTATGCCCCATATTATGGAGATGAACCAATGGATTTCAAAATCAACACTGACGAGATTATGACTTCACTCAAATCAGTCAATGGACAAATAGAAAACCTCATCAGTCCTGATGGTTCTCGCAAAAACCCTGCTCGGAACTGCAGAGACCTGAAATTCTGCCATCCTGAACTCAAAAGTGGTATGTTGGGGAGTCTTTCACACTCATGGCAACAGGATTACAGAGAAAGCTGCTTATATCAGAATTTAGGGAAGAGGAAGCTTTTACAATGAATAGAAAAATTTTTATAGCAGAAATAGTACTTAAAGAATGTTAGTTGAGGGGCCGGCCCTGTGGCCAAGTGGTTAAGTTTGCGCGCTCCGCTGCAGTGGCCCAGGGTTTCGCTGGTTCAGATCCTGGGCGTGGACATGACGCCACTGATCAGGCCACGCCGAGGCGGCATCCCACATGCCACAAATAGTAGGATGCACAAGTGGAATATACAACTACGTACTGGGGGGATTTGAGGAGAAAAAACAGACAGACAAAAAAAAAGAAGATTGGCAACAGTTGTTAGCTGAGGTGCCAATCTTTAAAAAAAAAAAAATAATGTTAGTTGAATTGAAACTGCTTGATATTGTGAGTAAGAAAACATAAATTTTGCAGGTGTACTTAAAACATGACATGAATACCTTCAAGATATTCCAAATGTAAGAAAATTTAAAGACAGTTTTGTAGAAAAGCTTATACAAATCATAGGTTGATATATTTCTGCATATGATCACAAAGTTATTTGAGTGATAAAGAAATGTATATCACTGTGTTTTCAGGATCAAATATATGTAATTTGATGCAGACATAATTTGCAATTTAATTATTGCAATATTTATTTATTTTAATTTAATTTTTGTAACAAATCTAATTATTAAATTTTAGGAAACAATTAATGAAAAATTCCAGAAAATTATATAGAATTATATCGAATATGGTAGTAATGTAAGGGTTTGCAGGTATTGGGTTAATTCTTTCTGAAAGGCAAAATTACTTCAAGCTTTCAAATATCTTGACATGGAAACTTGCCTTTGTTAGGAGTCATTTCTGGAAATTCAAATAGGTGACAATCAGCAGTCATAGGGACTTTAGGTTTAGACCTATTGACATAAATCTAGATTAAACAAAGCTTACATTATTAAGAAAAACTACCTTAAATAGATGGTCATCTTTAAAAACAGAGAGATTTCAGTAAATACAATACACCAATCAAAATGTCTTGTCTTAGTTTATCTTCATTGTTCAGTATCAAGATGCTATTTTTACTTCAGTGCTTTCTAATTGTTATAGCTAACTCTTTTACCTCAATAATTTCAATCTAAAAGTTTCTCTATTATGCTATACTATAAAATACAGATACATTAGCGGGCAACATTATGAACGCCTCACTAGGTAAACAAACAATATCATTCTGGTCCAAACTTTATTACTGGATTTTATAACCAATTCCCATTGTCCCTTTTTGTGACTATTCAGGAGAATATTGGGTTGATCCTAACCAAGGTTGCAAGCTGGATGCTATTAAAGTATTCTGTAATATGGAGACTGGGGAAACATGCATAAATGCCAGTCCTTCGAATGTTCCACGTAAGAAGTGGTTGACAGATTCTGGTACTGAGAAGAAACATGTTTGGTTTGGAGAATCTGTGGATGGTGGCTTTCAGGTAAGAGAGGATATACCATTTTTCTAACTTAGTGATCCCTACTTACTTAACTTTTTTGGTTCCTCCCATTTGTTCATCACAAAGCAAAGTTAGTTAATAAATAGAGGAACCCGAATGATTTTGTATATTCGGGTAGCTACTTTTATAACTTGTCTCTCTAGAGCTAAGCTAGATTGAACTATTCTTTGTATACCACCACTTTTGTTTCAATTCTTAAGACTTTTTTTACTCTAACATTATATGGTATACATACAATAAAAGCGTATTCACATATAAAATACTCATACATAAAATATATGAACCTCCACTAAAATGCCCATAGTATACTGCATGAATCCCTGACATAGTGTTGTAACTAAAAATGTTTGATGAGGTTTATTTGTTCCCTATCACAGTTTAGCTATGGCAATCCTGACCTTCCTGAAGATGTCCTTGATGTCCAGCTGGCATTCCTCCGACTTCTCTCCAGTCGGGCCTCCCAGAACATCACGTATCACTGCAAAAACAGCATTGCGTACATGGATCAAGCCAGCGGGAATGTGAAGAAAGCCCTGAAGCTGATGGGGTCAAATGAAGGCGAATTCAAGGCTGAAGGAAACAGCAAATTCGCATACACAGTTCTGGAGGATGGTTGCACTGTAAGTAACAACATTTTTATAAGCATGGATCCTAAAGAGCTTAGCATTTCTAGTTCACTCATGCTAATTATTTTGGAAAGAAGAAATAAAAATAATGAGGGTGAACAAAAGATAGCATTTGGTGTGAGAATAGAATAGAATCGAGCAATGCATCACAGGGAATGTTAAAAAACTACCAAAAATAAATACATATTTTCAACCTCTAGGTGAAAACTAGTTGAAATGAAAGCAATTGAAATTTAAATCCATCATATAAACTTTGTCAGATAATCTGGATGGTTACTATATAGTCTGCATCATAGCCATCATAAGACCTCCAAAATCTCTGCTTTTCTTTTCATTTTAAAGGTTAGCTTTAAATCAATTCCTTGTTGTTACCATTTATGAACAGAAGGAGAATTCACTTCTAATATTAGCAAATTCCATTGTTAGAGACCTATCCACTCCTTAGTAAACAGCTATATACCTGGTAGTAATGACCATTACCAAGGCTTCTGAGAATGCGCTGGCCTATGGCAATCTCCCTGCTGGGTTTACCCTGAGGCCTTTTAAGGCTTTTGGTTAACAATATGGTTTATCGACTGGGAGAATTATGGCTTTGAAGTGGACCAGGTCTCAGACATATGGAAGATAACATGGGAAATTGGCAATTCCCCTCCAGCAAATTTTTTTTTAAACTTGGTCAGTCAGAGAAAGTGTCTAAGTAATTGTCATGTCATGATTGCTTACATTTTTCTGCTCTTTTTTACAGAAACACACTGGGGAATGGGGCAAAACAGTCTTCGAATATCGAACACGCAAGGCCGTGAGACTACCTATTGTAGATATTGCTCCCTATGATGTTGGTGGTCCTGATCAAGAATTCGGTGTGGACATTGGCCCTGTTTGCTTTTTATAAACCAAACTCTTATCTGAAACCCCAGCAAAAAGTTTCACACTCCATATGTGTTCCTCTTGTTTTAATTTTGTCAACCAGTACAAGTGACCAACTAAATTCCAGTTATTTATTTCCAAAATTTTTGGAAAAAGTATAATTTGACAAAAAACAATACTTTTTTTCCTGTTCCACCAAATACAGTTCAAATGCTTTTTGTTCTATTTTTTTACCAATTCCAATTTCAAAATGTCTCAATGGTGCTATAATAAATAAACTTCAACACTCTTACAAGAACACTGCGTTACATTCTTTGAATCCTAGCCCATTTGCAGAGCAATGACTATGCTTACCATTAAAAGATTACCTTTCTTTCTGAAATAATCAAACAGGAAATTAGAAAAGACCTCCCTGTTTCAACTACCTCAACCTGGTGAGAAACACAGATGAATTCTATATGTCCCAGAAGACAAAAAAAAAATGTATAAATTGGTAAAACATAAATTTCATTGATTTACTTCCTAAAATATTGGTAAAAAAAAAAAAAAAGAAGGTATAATGTAGTAAAAGAATTTAAAGAAATATTTTAAAAGCCACAATTATTTAAATCTTGGATATCATCCTCTTTTAAAGGTGCTTTTCTCCTTTCTTGTCATTGCTGGTCAAGATTACCAACATTTGGGAAGGCTTTAAAGACACATGTTATGGTGCTAATGTACTTTCACTTTTCAAACTCTAGGTCAGAATTGTTGCCTTGCATTCAAAACGTAAATGCACACCATCTGTACATGTCTCCGGTCAAAAAGATTTATTGGCGTGTCACTTCAGGGGACTCTCTCCCTTCATCCTGTAAAAGTCAACAACAACAAAAAACAAATTATGGGGCTTCTTTTGTCACAGTAACACAGAGAATTTGTTGCAATTTAACTTTGTAAGCTTGTATGTGGTTGTTGATCTTTTTTTCTTACAGATGCCCATAATAAAATATCATAAGAAAACATTCCTGTTTTTTGTCACTTTTCATAGATTTAACAAATGTATGTCTACATTCAAGAACTCTAGTGATTTTCTTGAAAAAAAGCACATTGAATTCCAACTCTCTAGCTTCATAATGCAATAACCTTCAGGAATATGAGATAATATAACCTATGCTCAGAACAGAGATAATGCTCAGTGGGGAATCATGCAGATTTTTAGATTATATTTAGTGGAACCCCTGAGGCATATTGAAAATTAAGTGCATTCTATTGGAATAAATCTCTGGAAAATAGTAACATAGTAAATTAGGGTGCCCCCAAATGGGAGTAATCAGGGAGGAAAACGCTACTAATTTATCAGGAAATAAGCAAGGTCTGGCAAAACAGACATTAATATTAAGAATAGTTACAAGCTTAGGCTTGTTCTATCACCGCTATACACTGACTCATTGCCGTCTTGGGTCAGTTCCTTCTCCACCATTAAGTTCTTAATCTTTTAGTTACTATAAATACAAATAGTACTGTCTTGTACACATGACTTTATAGTTTGAAATTTACTCACTCTATATGGTTGATAAAAATAATAATACTTTCAAAAATTAAGATCCCATCAGTCAAATGTCAAGACTCTTAGTCTACTTATCCTCAAAGCTAGAGACACCCAGTCTTAACAGTTCTCGTGTCAGTTATCTTTCTAGAAATATTTTGTTTACATATATAAAGAGAGAGAGAGAAAGAAAGTCTATTTGCATTATGCATTAAAAATTAAATTACTTGGAGTTTTATTTTAGACATCTTCAAAGTCAGTAATATTTGGCCAAATCTTTTTCATATTGCATCACTCTGACATTGGTTCTCCTGCCTCCATCCTTCATTTATAAGGACTCTTAGAATTATATTGGGCCCAACTGGATAATTCAGAATAATCCCCATGTCAAGCTTAGCTGATTAGCAACCTTAATTCTGTCTGCAACCTTAATTTCTCCTTGCCTTGCCATGTAACATAACATTCACATGTTTCGAGGATTAGGATGTGGACATATTTGGGGCTAGTATTCTTCTTACCTCAAAAGCAATGCAAAGAAGTAGGGAGAATAGGAAATCCATGTTGGTGGTGGTCACAGCTGGAGTCCGGGCACAACAGCCAGATTTCTAAAAGACCTTGGGCTGTAGTGCCAGAAATGGCATCCAGTGTCCAGCTTTATTATGGTTTCACCATGCTGCTTCTTGGGTATGAGTTTGAAGATGGCTCTGAATGTCGGCATTCCCTTCATATCTTCTCGCTTATGATTCTGGGTTCTATAGCTTTCCCTGAATTTCCCTGAGCTTCAGAAAAGGCTATAAATTACATTTCTACTTAAATCAGCCCAAGTTGGTTTAGACTGTTTGCAGCTAAGAATCCTGACCAGGCTAGTAATCCATAACAGCAGTGATGGCAGGCAGCAGAAATTCAGGAAAATGAAAAGACTATGGGATCAAAGGCTTACACTGGTTAGGGAAACACGTAAGAAAATCCAGTTTGTATCCAGGGATGAGAACTTAGCAGTCCATGGAAATAGGATTCATCATCTGTGATCACCTGGTATGATTTGCATTTTGAAGTCAAGGTCTGAGGTCTAAGAAAATCAGTGGCCTCTACTATACAACAGTATATTTAAATTTCACAAGAAACTGCAGGATTGCGTGAGGGTGTGGCTGTTTTTACTGGTGGTACACAGAAGTAGAGTGACAAGGTCCAATCCCTAACTTCTTGGCTCAAGGTGTAGAAGGGAAGCTATGACCTTTCTCTGGCTGTGTTAAAATGAAAACATAAATATTTTTTTAAAAATTTAAAAACTCTTCTCTTTGCGCAGGTTTGAGATAACCAAAAAGCAAATGTAAATCTCAGTTCTGCAGATTACCAAACTTTAATAGAAATAAATGGATTTTCCAATTCTCTGATTGCTGTATACTTGGGAAATAATAGGACCTCAGAAATTGGAAAGGGGTTTATGGAAAAATTCGCTTCAAAAATTCCTGTTTCACATTAAACTTCTCTAGCCATCTAAAATAAGACACCTTATTTCCTGCCTGGGAATATTTCTGCCTTTCCTGAAACGCAAGACGCCAACAAGAAAAGACTAATTCTCATCATACCTCACTATGACCACTGCTTATTGTCTCCAGATTTATAACTAGAGTCAGATCCCAGAATGCTTCAGGGGGATAACAATTAGAATGTCAATCTCAGGAGGAGGCTTACACATAAAAAAAATAGAAGGATTTAATTAATTAAAATTGTCTAAAATCTGGGCCACATGTGTGGGAGTGGCTTGTGAGGTACTAGACAAAGAAGAATTGTGCGATCAGATTAGACGAAATTTGTCAATATGTGAATGTATCAGAGTTCTAGGAAGGTTATAATTACTAGCATGGTTGACTGAACCAGGCCTCAGAGCAGCCAAAACTAAATGAATTTGAGACATCACAAACTTTTTGGCAGAAGGAGAATGTAATTCGAAAACTTTAGACTGTTGGAATGGTTTCTCATATGTGATACACCGCTCAGCTTCTAACAGTACTCCCAAGGTGGACCACCAAGGTCTTGAGAAATACACAGTGAGATGTGTGCCAGCACTTTTGAAAACCTCCTTGTAAGTGTGTCTTTAGACTGGAGATGGAAATAGAAAAAAAGCAGGTGAAATAAGCTTCTTGGTTTCAATGGAGATGACAGGATTCCATACCAGAGGGCATCTCTAGACTACTGGCAACAAAGTAAAAATAATTGTAAGAAAATAATGAGCCCTATTAGACAGGCTGCCTGTGACAGTCATACTTAGTTTTTCATAAACAAGGACAAAAAATTTCAATGCAGGTGAAGAGAGCTTAGTTGAGCAACTACACAGGCCATAAGGCTTTCATCCGGTTTCCAGACTTTGAGTTCGTAGAGCCAGCATCTTGAATGAAGAAGTTCAGTGCTTTGGAGGAAGTCTCTTGCAATAACAACACAAATAATGGGAAGTAAAGATGGGCCAATCATCAGGGGCTGGCCCCGTGGCCGAGTGGTTAAGTTCGCGCGCTCTGCTGCAGGCGGCCCAGTGTTTCGTTGGTTCGAATCCTGGGCGCGGACACGGCACTGCTCATCAAACCACGCTGAGGCAACGTCCCACATGCCACAACTAGAAGGACCCACAATGAAGAATATACAACTATGTACCGAGGGGGCTTTGGGGAGAAAAAGGAAAAAAAAAAAATCTTAAAAAAAAAGATGGGCCAATCATTGTTCTAGTCACTTTAAACTTATTAATTAATGTATTACTCACTTCAGTCTTGTGAGGTACTATTATCTTCATTCAATCCAAAAAAGAAAATAAGGACAAAAAGAAGAATTATAAGACTTCACTTCAGTCGTCACTTTAACTGATGTGGTTGAACTTTAACTCACAAAATTATGTGTGCGTTTCATGGAACTAAAGACAATATAGTCTATGGCTTAATTGAGATCCCCACTAAAGTTTTCAAATCTTTCATGAAGCAAGCAACATGGAGATCTTGAAGAACATCATTCCAGGCAGAGGAAATAGCAATTGCAAAGCCCTTAATAGAGGGATGTTCTTGGTGTGTTCAAGGAAGAGGCAAGCCACGTGGTTGGAGCAGAGTTAGCGCATGGGAGAGTAGTGCAAGAAAAGACCACAGAAATAGACAGGGAGACGGACTGTACCGAGACTACAGGAAGGATGACCATAGGTCCGGATTTGCCCTGGAGAGCCCCAGTTTATACGTATTTTTTTGATGTCTCATAACATTTAGCATTTTAGAATTCTCATAAGTATTCTGATGTGGGAATATTATATGGCCACCCTACTCTTATTTGGCTGCTGTGAGAATTTTGACCTTTGCTCTCAGAGAGATGAGAAGCTGTTGTGCAAATGGACGTGATCTGGCTTACAGTTTCAGAGTGTTGTTGTGGCTGTTCTTTTGAGAAAATATTGTGCTAGAGCAGAATCTATGAGAACAGTTAGGAGTCCATTGCACTTATCTGGGCCAAGGAACATAGTAGCTTCGACCAGGAGGGTAGTACTGGAAGAGACGAAAGACTAGTCAGGTTCTGGATATATTTTGAAAGTATAGAAAACAAAAAGTGCTAACAAATTGGATGTGTTGTCTAAGAGAAAGAGAGATACAAAGCATGAATCCAAAGGTTTTTGCCTAAGCAACTGAGAAAAGAGAGTTGCCAATAGCTGAGATGGAAGAGACAATCAAGGTAAAAGATTTGAGGGGCTCGAGATTTTAGGCTCGAGATAATAGGGCTTATTACATTCTGAATGCTTATCCATCATCTAAGTAGACTTGCTTAGTTGGCAGTTACATACAGATCTGGAGGTCAGAGGAAAGGTCCAGGTTAGAGAAATAAATTTAGGAGTTTCAGCATATGTACGGTTTTTATATCCATGGAAGTAGACGTGATCATCAAGTAATTGAGCATAGAAAGAAAGGAGAAAATGTATAAGGACTAACTCTGGGCTATTTCAATGTCTACAGGTTGGAGAAATGAGGAGGAAGCAGCAAAGGAGATGGAGAAGGAACAAAGGGAAACCAGGGAAGTGCAGTCACCTAGAGGCCAAGTGAAAAACAAGTGTGCTGTTAACATTTTAGAATTACAGCATATTGAGAGGATAAGTAAGCTTAGAGTTGATGTATTTCAAGGCCGCTAATTACAGATTTTAAAAAGTGAGGTTATGTAAGTTTTCTTATGTCCAAAGATACCAAAGAGAGATGTAATGGAATCTAATCACAGTCATATTATCACTTTTTATCTCTTTCTTGATGCAGAATTAAATGCAACTGTCTTTACCTTTAAACTGGCATTTTAACAAAAAAGTTTCACTTATAAAACTTATTTTATAAGTCTTGAGGATAAATTTACGCAGTAACTATAGAATATTTGGAAAATGCAGAAAACTAAAAAGAAAAATTAATTATCCATGTCCCACATCAAATGACATTTCTTTAAAGCTTCTTGGAATATTCTAACACAATTTTGATAATACTATATATGCCATTTTGTATGCTGCTTTGTCTTTTAACATGATACCATTTTATTCATAAAAAATATATTTTGATTTTGGTAATAAACAGTAAAAATATAGAGGAAACTATTTTTAAAAAATAATGGCTCTGAAGTTAGAAATCACATCAAAGTGACCTTACTTTTATCTAGTTTATATTAAAAGTTTACTTGTCTGGGTTCTATCCTAGAGGAATGTGCTTATTTTTAAAAGTGAGTCATAAACTGGAAATATTTTCCTTTCAGACATAACCCTCCATTGAGTCATAACTCACTAAGTGAGTTTGATACAATATTGGTGAGAACATTCTATAAGACAGAGCATACGTGAAAGATCTCCTCAATTCTTCAAGTCCCCAGGCTGCCACACCCAAGGTTTAGAGATCCTATGAAGAATTGCTTGTTGAGCCAAGGCCACAACAAAAAAAAAGAGTCTATTATCCACAGCCAATATTTTTCTAAACAAATTCTTCTCTGATGACAATTTTGCTCCTCCTTTTGCTTTTCATCTCTTTAAATCTGTTCAAAAAATATGTCCCTTTAAAACTCCTGAGTGTTTTCACTAAAATGCACAGAATTACTTGGTATCTGTTAATCATATCTGGCATGGTTCTTATTAAAAAGGAAGGCTACCCTGTGTGGTCCATAAAATTTATGAATGGGAATTACTATATTTCATACAAGTTTAGCAATGATGTCAAAGCAATGTTATGCTTGTTGCAATTTTGAAAACGAGACATCCCATAATTAAAAAGGTGGGAGAAAAAAAATAAAAAGATTTAAGCTCTGTTTTAGAGTGGTTTCCCTGGAAATAGACTCTAAGATGGTGACTTCTGTGCATAAGATTTACTGAGGAGTCATCTCGGGAGACACAGAAAGGCAGGTTTAGACTGAAGGAGAAACTGACCAAGAGCAATTGACAATGAGGCTCCAGGCAATGCTACAAGAAGCTCTAGAAGTGAGATGGCCCTTCAGAGTAGTTATAATTCACAGTAAGAGGGGTAGGTCTTGTATCCTTGACTCAGACAGTCGTGGACTGTGGGCCAGAACCTGGAAAGGGTGGAGGTTCCCTTCAGTAAGGTAGTTTTGGTGACTGAGGGCAATTCTCAATGAGGGGCATGGCTGTGAAGCCTCAGTAACAGATATTCTCAGGGGATTATAGGTCCATGCTTTGGCTTTCAAGAGAGAATATGGGTAAAACAACAAATTATCTATTACGGGATCCTACTCCATGTTCAGCACTCTGCTAAATGCTGTAAGGAAATATAACATATGCTTACAGTTCTTTGGGAATGTGTTGTCTAGAATACATAAGTTGAACCCACATGAAATGGTACAAAAGCATTCAAGATAATGAACAATTAAGTGCTAAATGGTGCTAGGCCAATCAGACAAGGTATAGATAGTGGATCAGGAAAATAATTGGCCAGTGATGATTATCTCATGACCATGGGACAGTGAAGAATGCAGGCTATCTAAATCCAGTCATTTCAATTTAGCAACATTATGGGAGCAATTATTAAATGTAAGGCTTAGATACAAGTGCTCAAGAAGATTCAAGGAGAAGGAGATACCATTAAATTTAGTAAATAGCATGTCACAAGACTCAATAAGTTGTATTAGAGCGATATGAGGTAATAGAAAGGACAATGAAGGAACATTCATGTCCACTTGGAGGCCCTCAAGAAAGGCTACGTGAAGAGGGTGACATCTGAGGCAGACCTTAAATAATAAAATGTTTTCAGGGAGAGACAGAAAGGAGATTCATGTAAAGAGATAGGTGTATTTGGCAATTTAAATTAGCCCAGTTTCAGATGGAGCATGGTTTTCATGTGGTGATGTGAGAGTGAAGGCTGGAAGTATAGTCTGGACCAGAGAGCTTAGAATATGGAGCTTACAGGTCTTTTTTAATCTGCTTCTTAATGTAGAGCCATATAAAGGTTTTAAATATTGAAAGACTCTTGCTTGAAGCGAACACAAGGTCAAAGGAAGTGTAGGGAAACAGGAGCGGATTTACAGGCAATGAGGAGACACCTATTGTGGAAGAAGGAAGGATGAATCTACATTTTAGGGAAGAAGACGCTAAGACTAAAAAACCTTGGCAAGGCATGAAAGTACATTTTCTTTTTCAAAGACTAGACAGAAAAAAGAGTCACAGAGTGTAGACATACTTGCTTGGAAAATTAGGTTAAGAGGGGAAATTGGGGACAGCAAAAGGAGGACATCAAAAGTCATGCAAGAGATGTTTCTATTTAGTAAGGAAGGACAAAGTGGAAAGTTACACAACTCCAGTCTCACTCACAGCTTTCTACGTGGCAGTTCAACATGACACTGACTCATTTGGAAGGGTGGTTGACCATGATAAAATGTGTGACTGATTTGAGAATACTAGGACAAGGGTGGCTAAGAAGACTTGGAAATTATCCTTATACAGATGGTCGATGAAATCATCTGGCTCCAGATGAAATCATTAGGGACCAAAACTTGCAAAAGAAAGGGGAAAAGGACAGCATGGTGTGTATGTGGTGGGAGGGAGGATGTGGGGGGAAGCCTCATCATGAGTCTGATTTGGCATCCTGTAGCTTTTAACGGTTTAAGAAAAGGAGGATTTAATTTTGAGGGCTAACGTAGTGATAATTCGAGGGCTACGAGCAGAGAGGAAACTGAACAGAAGGAAGATATCAGTAGGGCTATTGATAAAAAAGATTTGGGTCTGATTTTCAAATTTTGTCTTGAATTTAAACCACCTGGAGACTGTCCTCAGTGGCGTCAGCAAGAACACAGACCTGAAGGAATAAGACAATCACTGCCTGTAAGAACCCACAGCACACAGCATTGCGCAAGGAAACACGTCAGATGTCTCAGGCAGCAGCTTGGACGGCAGCTTCCTATTTGAATCTTTAGGGCTTCTATTTTGACTACAGATGTCTTCAATTTCTGTTGCATTTTTCTCATTAAAGTGGCTAACAATTGTGATCATTCTATATCTCCAGCTGCCTTTCGTTATAAGATCTACCTCATAACAGTTTCAACTGTTGGGAAAATTGTTCACATTAACATGCCACTGCTACCTTCCTCCATTTATTACCATTTGAATCCACATTTTTTACTTCACATATGTACAGAACAATTTCTTATAGTATGGATGGCATTTAACATAATTGCTTACACGCATAGGCTTTTGGTGTGCGTTCCTTAAATTGTGGTGAATCATATTCTTTGATAAAAATAAATGCAATCCCAAGGTTTTTTTTTTTAACTTGTAGGATAGTCACATGGTAAGGCGCCAAAGTGAATTAAGTATCATTTGAGGTGTTTGCTGATGGCATCACAATAAAAGCCAGTAGAGAATTATAAGCATAAATTATATAGGATTATGCTAAATTAGTACAGTTTCATTTTTAGGGTTCCCTATTGTAAGTCTCACTGGTGTCTCTGCCTAGATTCATTTTCAACCAGAATTTTCATCTTTCTTCATATTTTCCTCTATTAGTCTTCTTGAGTTTAGCCATAAAAGTGTAAAAATGAGACTAAGAACTGCATTATAACATCAGAGGTGGCTTCAACTCTCTTTTCCAAAGTTCATGGTTACATTTGACAACCAAGGTTCAGGACTCTGTAACTAAGAAGTAATATCCTCAATAATAGGAATATAACTTTCCTCCTTCTCTCTTTTCCCCTTAAAGATCAGTGTTCTCAGTGATCTGTCCTAGCTCACTGCTCTTTCCAACTGTCTTGGGTGATCCCATTCCCCCCCAAAGCTCTAACAAATCCTCAGTGTGATGGCTTGCCTATCTTCAGCTGTAACCTTAACCTATCTCCAGCTGGATGCTCCATAGACACATCACATATACCCTCAGCCTATCTCCTTCTCTATTCTTCATGCTAGCAAATGCCATCATATTTCATCCAGCTACCCAAGCTGGAAACTTAAGAATAATCCTAAATTCCTTGTTGCCTCACCCCCGTCACTCTTTTATCAGATTCTATTGATTCTATTTCTCCCAAAATCTCCCAAATCTATCTCTCTCCATTCTCAGTGGTCTTCTCATTCCCTGTTTCTTTCTCTCCAACATTGTTCTAACTAATCTCTGGTTTCAGTCTCACTCACGTTAAAAATTCTCCCTGAGTATTGCTGCCAAGGTGATCTTTCTAATATGCAAATCACAATACTTGTCTTACTTGCTTAAAACATTTCAGTATTTTGATGTTTTAGATGGTTCAGATCTTGTTCAAAGGGATTGGCTTGCATGCAAGATATTCAACATCTTTGGCCCATCCACAAAATGCCTAAAATATTTCCCAATTTTTATGATGACCACAAATACCCTCCTCACACATTTCCAGAGGCTCTCTAGAGGGTATGGTGACACTCCCATCTGAGAACTAAAAATAGTTTCGGTAAAAAAGCTCTTCCAGTGGGGCTGGCCCCGTGGCCGAGCGGTTAAGTTCGCGCGCTCCGCTGCAGGCGGCCCAGTGTTTCGTTGGTTCGAATCCTGGGCGCGGACATGACACTGCTCATCAAACCACGCTGAGGCAGCGTCCCACATGCCACAACTAGAAGGACCCACAACGAAGAATATACAACTATGTACCTGGGGGCTTTGGGGAGAAAAAGGAAAAAATAAAATCTTTAAAAAAAAAAAAAGCTCTTCCAGAATAATTTTCAGTCTCTTTAGCTCAACATACAGGTCCCTTCATGATACCTCTTCCTAATTATTTTATCCCCCAACAACTCCTTGCATGGAATCTACTGCCATGCCAGCCCACTTGGGGTTCCCCAAACAAGCCATATCTTTTAAAAACTCCATGCCTTCATCTACGTTGTTATTTACATGTGGTATGCCTCCATTGCTCAAGACACTGCCTTTGTCTCTCAAGACTCATTAATAAAACCTTTTATTCTTCCTTTCTTCCCCTCCTCTCCAAATCTCAGCCTAGTTTAGATGTCTTGTTCCTATGGTTCTACTGTGCATTCTTCATTAAGATCAGTTATCACCATGTATTTATTCAACTCAGTTGGTGTGTTGTTCTGTTTTACCCACCAAATGGTAAAAACAGCATGTAAAGCATGAAGTGACTTCCCATAGCATTGACTGGATAATCATTTTACATTCCAAATTAAAAAATCAATGAAATACACATGCAGAATGTGCACCCACAACAGATTCTCAGGCTGTAGTCTAAATCAGTCTGCCATCATTGGGAAATTAGGTTTGTCATGTGGATTTTAGGTTCTACTCTATTTAATATCTGTATTTGTAATTTTTACAAATGAGATTTTAAGTTACTTGTCATCTGGTAAAATTGATGGTACTGGAAGATACCCCAGTGTATCCTACTCTCTCTCCTCCCCTAGCACACTTCTGGCCACACTGCCTCCTCACATTTATAGGAATTCTGAATAAACCAATTTGAGAAAATGACGTTAACTATACTTTCCATATCTAGTGGGAAAAGCACACAAAAACTATATGTGAGTGTTTTCTGCGTCTTCTTTTTCACCTAATGCGATTAGACATTTTAATATTTGTCAGGTTCTGATAGAATTTAATATCTTATTGTTTGGGTTGCATTTTGTGTTTCTAATGATATTAAATATCTTCTACATATTTATCGGCCTTTATATTATGACTTTTGTGAATTATCTATATAGGAGTTTGCATACGTTTACTTGTTTTTTTCTAACTAATTCCTAAAGGCATTTTGCAAGTAAAGTATATTAAGCTTTTTCTGTCATATTTATTACAAAATTTTTCCCAGTTCGAACATGCTCATAAGCATGCTTATTGAGAGTTTTATAATATAGATTTAAAATGTACTTTTGAATCTGATTCCTATATTTTACTTTATTATTTATATATTTGTTTCCCTTCCTATTCCAAGATTATTAAAGTACTCAAAATATTTTATGTTAATATATTTAGATTTTTTTTAATTGAAATATTCAGTCCATTTTGGAAATGTTTTGGTGCAAGGATTAAGGAAGGAAACGTGGGAAAATGACAAATGTTCATCAAGTCTCTGTAATACTATTTACTGAATAAATTAGAATTAATTTAACCATATTTTAAATTCTAATATAGATATATGGATTCATTTCCAAATTCTCTTCTTTCACCATGGCCAGTAGCTTTTATTATTTATTTCATTTCTGGTAGGGCCAGTGACCCCTTCTTTACTCATCATTTATGTTCTCTGGGGAATTCCTTGTCACTTTTCTTGAGTATTTTTTGTTCCAATGAGCTTTAGAATGGTTTTGTTATGTTCCACGTTTTTAAGATCCTATAGAGATTTTGAGTGGGATTGTATTTAACTTAGGGAAAAGAATTACATTTTTCAAATATCAAGCTTTCCTGTGTGAGAATAAGTTACATTTATTTCCATTTTTATCTTATTTTACATATCTCAGTAAAGCGTTATAGTTTTTTTCAATCATGCTCTACAAATTTCTTGTCCTGTTTAGTTCTTAGTGTTGTACGTCATTATCGCCCTTGTGGATAGAATCGCTTCTTCTATTATGTCTTCTAGCCAGTAATACTAATAGAAACAAGAATAATAATAATACAATAATAATCATATATGCTTCACAGTAGTACATAAATAAAGTATTAATACTCTAAATGTACATTTCCATTTACACAGCATATAATTCCTCATCATTCACTCATTGAATGTATTTCAAACAAACACAAAACCAAGCAGTATGTTGGATCCTTGTAAACAGTTCCTGCCCTTGTAACAAACACAATTAATAGAGAAGACTTACATTAATAAAATAATCATACAACTATATGAGCACAGTAATTTGTGCTATAAATGAAAAGTACAGGGGGCCAAGAAAACTTGTACCAGGGGACTTTATCTAACCTGGGTGGTAGTGAAGGGTGAGGAGTCTAGGAAGGATTTCGTGAGGATGTAGCATCAAGCAGAGCTCTAAAAGATGAGCACAAGTAAAATGGGCAAAGGGATACATATGCAAATGGCTTTGACAGGCTGGGGTGGGGGCTGGCTGTTAGGAAATGGACAGAAATCCATTGTGTGTGGAGCAGAGAGTTAGGCAGATAGTGGCAAAAAACCTTGAGAAGTAGGCAGGAGTCGGGTCATGCCAGGGCCTCATAGAGTTTAAGGATTTTGGTCTTTGTCCTAGAAGATACCACGGAAGCTTTCTAAGATGCGTGTGTGTGTATGTGTGCGTGTGTGTTGTGTTGGGTGAAGGGGAGAGTGAGGTGACATTCATATTTATACTTCAAATTGACAGCTCCAGCTCTTGTGGGAAGAATGGATCAGAACAGAGCATGAAGGTTTGCCTGAAAATCTGTTAGAATGCTATTAAAGGAGCCCAGGTAAGAAAGAATGATAATGTGGAGTAGGATAGGGATGGTAGACATGGAAAGATGGGACATTTAGGAGGCAAAATTGAAAATACCTAGCAATGCCAGGATTCTGGCACAGAACATAAACCAGCTTTGAGATAGAAATGCTCTGAAATTTTTTTTTGACATACTAAGCTACAAGTACTTCTGAAACCCAAATGAAAATGGTGATTTAAACATTTATATATGCATTTCTTGAGCTCCAAGGAGAGATTAGGGTTGCACATATGCATTTGGGGCTATTGAGACATAGGCAGTAATTAAAGCTATGGGCATGGGTAAGGGTTGGTAGTGAGCGTAAAGGTAAAGAGAAAAAGACTGATCCCCTTGAGAAATACGGACATTTAAGTATTGAATAAAATGATGCATTGATTAAGAAAGCTGAGAACAAAAACTACATTTGGGTAAACCAGTCATTTTTTGTGAGGAAGATTAGCCCGGAACTAACATCCATTGCCAATCTTCCACTTTTTGCTTGAAGATTGTCACTGAGCTAACATCGGTGCCAATCTTCCTCTATTTTATGTGGGATGCTGCCACAGCATGGCTTGACAAGCAGTGCTAGGTCTGCGCCCGGGATCCAAAACTGTGAACCCCGGGCTGCTGAAGGAGAACATATGAACTTAACCACTATGCCATGGGGCTGTCCCCCTACACCAGCAATTTTAATTAAAAAATCAGCTTACTGGCATGCCCCATGCTCCATCAGCTGTTGGTTGTTGTTGTGGCATCATTACCTTGGTTTGCCACTGTTGGACCTCAGCCCCCAAATTAGCTTTTAAGACATTATTCTTAGTCTCTCCTGAAATCTTCATAATTTCAAAGAAAGAAGCTATCTTGAGAAGCCCTTTATTTATGGTGGGACAGAAACTCTAAGTGCTGTAGTTGCAATCATTGTGGGGGGTTTTTTTCCAGAATTTTTTTGCTTTTTGCCATAAAACACTATTCTCTTGAGAAAGGATGTTGTCTATAGTTTCTTTGGTTCTCTTTTCAATTTGGGATAATTACATTGAACCTCGTCATACTATGCCAAATTTTGTCTTATGAGTTTGGGACTTATTCAGCATTACTTGTGCTTTCTTTGCCACGTTTCTTCTTTCTTCATTTGTGTTAATTTTGAAGATTTTCATTTGTATTTTTTAATAAATTAATGATAATGATGTCACCAAGATGGCAGAGTGAGTTGTCTTCTTTGTCTCTCCACCTTCGAATCTACAACTAATTGGACATTCATCAGTTAACAAAGGATATCCATATAGCATCTCAGGACGCCTGAGAGACCCGTGCTGCTATATATCGGAAGATGGACGTACTTCCCCCTGGGATGAGGTGACCCCTGACCCCCAGATAGCCTAGCACCTGCAAGCAGCTTTCTTCCAGCGGACTCCCCCATAGCATCACCACTCACCAAGGGTGGGAGTGTGCAAGCACCGGCAGAGTGACGGTGGAAACAGGTGACTACAACCCTACCTAAGTCCCCCGCTATTACACCTAAGCCCAGGGGGAAACTCCAGGGTCCTGCACCAGTGGTAGGGAAAACCTCTACTCACCATTAGTGGAGAGACCCCACCCAGCATTCAGAATGCTAGGAGGCTCCCGAAGAGGAGGATCCCAGGCAGGGCAGCAGCCCACCAGCTGCTGTCGGACTCATGGACTCTGGCTGTCTCCCAGACTGGGCAAGGGGCTCCCAGAGATCAGATGGGAGTGGACTGGGGCTGGGTGGAGTTCCAGAGGCCCAGCTCCATGGCCCAGGGGGAAACTCCAGGGTCCTGCACCAGTGGCAGGGAAAGCCTCTACTCACCATTAGCGGAGAGGTCCCACCCAACATTCAGAATGCTGGGAGGCTCCTAGAGAGGAGGATCCCAGGTAGGGCAGCAGCCCGCCAGCCACCACGAGACTCATGGACTCTGGCTGTCTCCCAGACGGGGCAAGGTGCTCCCAGAGATCCCATGGGCGTGGTCGGGGGTGGGGTGGAGGTCCAGCAGCCCGGCTCTGTGGCCCAGGGGGAAACTCTACAGTCCCACAGCAGCCTCAGCAAAAGCCTCTGCCTAGCACTAGTGGAGAGGCCCCATCCAGCAATCACAGGGCTGGAAGGCCCTGGGGCAAAAGTAGCATAGCTAGGTGAGCTAACCACAGACTGCAGAAGATACCCATAGGTCTGCTGTGACCTATAGTGGACAAGTGAGATTTTGTGAGCTCTGACAGTGACAGAGCTGCGAATATGGGTGATCCTGCTCCCGGCTGCTGGGAAAGCCCATAACACTGCTGCAGACCCCAAGGAGGGAGCACGTCTAGGTGATCTGCAACAGTAGGCACCAGTAGCCTGAAGCCTCCTTGCAATTGCCCCCACAGCTGATGAGGGACCCCACAGGACCACTGTGACTATGAGGAGGGGCCCAGGTCCAGTCAGCAACAGCTGAAGGGGTTCCTGGTCATGCAGTCTAAACAGCTGCTCCCCCCCACACCAGTAGAAACAAGTGGAAGCAGTAACTAAACTCTATCTCTATTCAGAGGCACAAATCCATGCCATAAAGCAGTATGAAAAAATATATTAAATCTCCAGAACAGAAGGAAAATGACAAGTACCCAGAAAACAATCCCAAAGACAATGAAATCTAGAACCTAAATGACGATGACTTCAAAACAGCCATTATTAAAAAACACAAGGAGTTAAAAGAGAATACAGATGGACAACTCAACGTGTTCAAGAGCTATGTCACAAAAGAGCTTGATACTATAAAGAAGAACCAATCAGAAATACTGGAGATGAAGAACACAATGGAGGAGATTAAGAAAAATCTGGACTCTCTGAACAGTAGGGTCGATAATATGGAGGACAGAATTAGCAATTTGGAGGATAAGAATATAGAAATGCTGCAGACAGAGGAGGAGAACGAACTAAGACTAAAAAGAAATGAAGAAACTCTCCGAGAATTATCTGGCTCAATTAGGAGATGCAACATAAGGATTATAGGTATACCAGAGGGAGAAGAGAAGGAGAAGGGGGAAGAAAGCCTGTTCAAAGAAATAATGGCTAAGAACTTTCCAAACGTGGGGAGAGAGATGGAACTTCATGTGACAGAAGCCAATAGATCTCCAAACTTTATCAATGTAAGAAGACCAATCCCAAGGCATACAGTAGTGAAGCTAGCAAAAGTCAACAACAAAGAGAAAATACTAAGGGCAGCCAGACAGAAGAAAATAACCTACAAAGGAACCCCCATAAGGCTATCAGCAGATTTCTCAGCAGATACCTTACAGGCTAGAAGAGAGTGGAATGATATATTCAAAACTCTGAAGGACAAAAACCTGCAGCCAAGAATACTCTACCCAATGAAAATATCCTTCAAATACGATGGAGAAATAAAAACTTTCCCACATACAGAAAAGTTAAGGGAGTTCATTGCCACAAGACCTCCTCTTCAAGAAATGCTCAGGAAGACCCTCATACCTGAAAAATCAAAAAAGGAAAAGGGTTACAAAACCCAGAGCAAAGGACATAAGTAGAAGGAAAATAAAAGAAAGTAGCAGCTCTTCATCAGAACAGGTTAGCAAAAGTCAAATGAAACATTAAAGATAAAAGGAAGTGAAACACCAAGAATAAATATAATCCTGTCATTTTAACCACAAACTCACAACACAAGAAGGAACAGGAAAAAAATCTGACAATCACAACCTAGAAGGGGAAGAGAGAAGGGATGGAACATTTTAATTCAAGGAAATAAGAGGCTATCAGAAAATGGACTATCTCGTCCATGAGATGTTTTATACAAACCACCTGGTAACCACTAAACAAATAACAAGAATAAAGACACAAGTTACAAATAAGAAGAAAGCCAATACAGAAATTTACCTACCTGAATTTGTAATCCAGAAATCATGGGAAAAGAAACAAAGGAAATGCAAGAGAACTGGAAAACAAGTGATAAAATGGCAGCGGTAGGCCCCCACATTTCAATAATCACTCTAAATGTAAATGGATTGAACTCTCCAATCAAAAGACACAGAGTGGCAGGATGGATCAAAGAACAAGACCCAACAATATGCTGCCTCCAGGAAACACACCTCAGCCCCAAAGACAAACACAGACTCAGAGTGAAGGGATGGAAGACAATACTCCAAGCTAATAATGAACAAAAGAAAGCAGGTGTTGCCATACTTATATCAGACAAAGTAGACTTCAAAGCAAAACAGATAAAGAAAGACAAAGAGGGGCAGTATATAATGATAAAAGGGATACTCCATCAAGATGACATAACACTTATACATATATATGCACCCAACACAGGAGCACCAAAATTTGTAAAGCAACTCTTAACAAAACTAAAAGGAGACATCAACAACAATACAACAATAGTAGGGGACCTCAACACCCCTTTAACACCAATGGATATATCATCCAGACAGAAAATCAACAAGAAAATTACAGAATTAAATGAAAAATTGGACCAGATGTACTTAATAGATATATATAGAACAATTTGTCCAAAAACAACAGGTTACACATTCTTCTCAAGTGCACATGGAACATTCTCAAGCATAGACCATATCTTGGGAAACAAAGTAAGCATCAATAAATTCAAGAGGGTTGAAATAATATTGAGCATCTTTTCTGATCATAATGCTATGAAACTAGAATTCAACTACAAGAATAAAGCTGGGAAATGGGCAAAAATGTGGAGACTAAACAACATGCTACTGAATAAACAATGGATTATTGAAGAAATTAAAGAAGAAATCAAATATTATCTGGAGACAAACGAAAATGAAAACACGCCATACCAACTCATTTGAGATGCAGCAAAAGCAGTCCTAAGAGGGAAATTCATTGCAATACAGGCTCATCTCAATAAACAAGAAAAATCGCACATAAGCAACCTCAGTCAGTAGAAGGAGGGAAATAATAAAAATTAGAGCAGAAATAAACGATATTGAAACAAAAAAAGACAGTAGAAAGGACCAATGAAACAGAGTTGGTTCTTTGAAAAAATTAACAAAATCGACAAAGCCTTAGCCAGATTCACTAAGAAAAAAAGAGAGAAGACTCAAATAAATAAAATTAGAAATGAGAGAGGAGAAATCACAATGGATACCAAAGAAATACAAGGGATCATAAGAGAATACTATGAAAAACTATATGCCAACAAATTGGACAACCTAGAAGAAATGGATAAATTCCTACACTCTTACAACTTCCCCAAACTGAATCAGGAAGAAATAGAAAATCTGAATAGACCAATCACAAGTAAAGAAATAGAAACAGTAATCAAAAACCTCCCCAAAAATGAGTCAAGGACCAGATGGCTTCTCTGGAGAATTCTACCAAACATTCAAAGAAGATTTAATACCTATCCTTCTCCAACTATTCCAGAAAATTGAGGAAGATGGAGCACTCCCTAACACATTCTATGAAGCCAACATCACTTTGACCCCCAAACCTGACAAGGACAACACAAAGAAGGAAAACTACAGGCCAATATCACTGATGAACATAGATGCAAAAATCCTCAACAAAATTCTGGCAAACCGAATACAGCAATACATCAAAAAGATTATACACCATGATCAAGTGGGATTTATACCAGGGACACAGGGATGGTTCAACATCCGCAAGTCAATCAACGTGATACATTACATTAACAAAATGAGAAACAAAAACCACATGATCATCTCAGTAGATGCAGAGACAGCATTTGACAAGATCCAACATCCATTTATGATAAAAACCCTCAATAAAATGGCTATAGAAGGAAAGTTCCTCAACATAATAAAGGCCATATATGACAAACCCACAGTCAACATCATACTCAACGGACAAAAACTGAAAGCCATCCCTCTGAGAACAGGAACAAGACAAGGGTGCCCACTTTCACCACTCTTATTCAACATAGTGCTGGAGGTGTTAGCCAGAGCAATTCGGCAGGAAAAAGAAATAAAAGGAATCCAAATAGGGAGGGAAGAAGTAAAACTCTTGCTGTTTGCAGACGACATGATCTTATATATAGAAAACCCGAAAAATCCATAGGAAAACTATTAGAAATAATCAACAGCTACAGCAAAGTTGCAGGGTATAAAATCAACATACATAAATCAGTAGCATTTCTATAAGCTAACAATGAACTAACAGAAAAAGAACTCAAGAACTCAATCCCATTCACAATCGCAACAAAAAGAATAAAATACCTTGGGATAAATTTAACCAAGGAAATGAAATATCTATACAACAAAAACCACAAGACTTTCTTGAAAGAAATTGATGATGACATAAAGAGATGGAAAGACATGCCATGCACATGGATTGGAAGAATAAACATAGTTAAACTGTCCATACTACCTAAAGCAATCTACAGATTCAACACTATCCCAATCAGAATCCCAAAAACATTCTTTACAGAAACTGAACAAAGAATCCTAGAATTCATATGGGGCAACAGAAGACCCCAAATTGCTAAAGCAATCCTAAGAAAGAAGAATACAGCTGGAGGCATCACAATCCCTGACTTCAAAGCATACTACAAAGCTACAGTAATCAAAACAGCATGGTACTGCTACAAAAACCGATGTACAGATCAATGGAACAGAATTGAAATCCCAGAAATAAAACCACACATCTACAGACAGCTAATCTTCAGCAAAGGAGCTGAGGGCCTACAATGGAGAAAAGAAAGTCTTTTCAACAAATGGTGCCGGGAAAACTGGACAGCCACATGTAAAAGAATGAAAATTGGCCATTCTTTTACACCATTCACAAAATAAATTCAAAATGGATCAAAGACCTAAAGATGAGGCCTGAAACAATAAGTCTTCTAGAAGAGAATATAGGCAGTACACTCTTTGACATCAGTTTCAAAAGAATCTTTTCAGACACCATAACTCCTCAGTTGAGGGAGACAATAGAAAGAATAAACAAATGGGACTTCATCAGACTAAAGAGCTTTTTCAAGGCAAGCGAAAACAGGATTGAAACAAAAAAACAGCCCCCTAGTTGGGAAAAAATATTTACAAGTTATTTATCTGACAAAGGGTTAATCTCCATAATATATAAAGAATTCACACAGCTCAACAACAAAAAATCAAACAACCCAATCAAAAAATGGGCAGGGGACATGAACAGACATTTTTCCAAAGAAAATATAAGGATGGCCAATAGACACATGAAAAGATGCTCATCATCACTAATCATCAGGGAAATGCAAATCAAAACTACACTAAGATATCACCTTACACCCGTTAGAATGGCAAAAATATCCAAAACCAAGAGTGACAAATGTTGGAGAGGTTGTGGAGAGAAAGGAACCCTCATACACTGTTGGTGGGAATGCAGACTGGTGCAGCCACTATGGAAAACAGTATGGAGATTTCTCAAAAAGTTAAAAATAGAAATACCCTATGACCCAGCCATCCCACTACTGGGTATCTATCCTAAGAACCTGAAATCAGCAATTTCAAAAGTCCCATGCACCCCTATGTTCATCGCAGCATTGTTTACAATAGCCAAGATGTGGAACCAACCTAAGTGCCCAGCAATTGATGATTGGATAAAGAAGATATGGTATATATATACAATGGAATACTACTCAGCCATAAAAAAGGACAAAATCGTCCCATTCACAACAACATGGATGGACCCTGAGGGTATTATGTTAAGTGAAATAAGCCAGACAGAGAAAGACGAACTCTGTATGACTCCACTCATAGGTGGAAGTTAACACATAGACAAAGAGAACTGATCGGTGGTTACCAGGGGAAAGGGGGAGTGGGGGGAGGGCACAAAGGGTGAAGTGGTGTACCTACAACACGACTAACAATAATGTACAACTGAAATTTCACAAGGTTGTAAACTATCATAATCTTAATAAAATGAATTAATTAATTAATGATAAATTAATGTCACCATCCTCTCCAGTCATAGATTATATCACTTCTGATTACGTAGAGTTTGAGGTATCTGTTGGACATGAAGGTAAAGAAGTCCACTAGTCTAATGGAACTTATAAATCCAGAACTCAGCAAGAAATTTGAGGGTCTTTGGAATTGTCTGCAGCAGCATTTCACTTGTAACATTCTTGAGCTCCAAATAAGAACTGGTATTTCTATAGTTGGAGATTATTAGTGTTTTTGACTTAAAAGCATCACCACATCTATCTAAACTCAGATAACCTGTATAGGTTGGACTTGAAGGAACTTTTAATACAAACAAAACTCACAAGTGTCTTTAGGTATATAAATATTCAAATTCAAGATGTAGATCTCAAATAATAATCAGTTTGGGGAAAAACAATGTTATGAAATAAATGTTGAAAATAAAACTTTGTGGGCCCAGCCCCATGGCATAGTGGTTAAGTTGGTGCCATCCACTTCAGTGGCCTGGGGTTCTCAGGTTCGCATCCTGGGCACAGACTCAGCACCGCTTGTTAGGCCAAGCTGTGGCAGTGTCTCACATACAAAATAGAGGAAGATTGCCACAGATGTTAGCTCAGTGACAATCTTTCTCAAGCAAAAAGAGGAAGATTGGCAAAATATCTCAGCTCAGGGCCAATCGTCCTCACCAAAAAGAAAAGAAATGAAAACTGAAAACATTTAGGCTAATTCATATGTGATACACTTAGAGAAAAATGTTTTATCATCACAGTTTATTCAACTATGAAAAATCAGTTGCTTTTCTCTTTTTATCAATAATACTACCCTGAGATTGTTAAGGGCATAGACATTGATAACTGGTGTCATGTTGCCTTTGTGAGTGATGTTGCAAATTGAATTTCATTTATAAGCCAGCATATACACGATGGAAGGTATTTGCTGGTTTATCTTGTAAACAAATGGCAAACAAAGAATACTACAACATCTTACTTTTCACTATTGGAAATGAAATGGGTCTAATATGTTCAAAGGAATTCCACAAAACGAAAACCATTGACATGACAAAAGCGTGCATTTAATTCGATGCTTTGCAGAGATACATGACTAAAGTTGTGTGCATGGCTTGTCCTTTGGGATGGTCCCAGCTGTTTATTCTTAAAGAAAAAATAAAAATGGAGCCAACAAATGCAATTAAGGAAGAAAAAAAAAACTTGAGACACAAGGGGACCTACATGTTCTGATCTAAGAAACATGCAAGTATTACAAAACATCCCAGATACAGAATGACAGATGAACAGTGAAAAGGCACTGGAACAATGCTCCTTCTTTCAGAAACAGGAAGTCTAACAGTTACGTTTTCACAAATGGTATTGATGAAACCATCTTTATTTTTTATTTTAAAGAATTTTATAGAAGGAATTTTAGCACCATCGTTAAAGGAAAAAAAATAATAATACATTTTAGCCCTGCCTATCTCCAGTCTTGGAATAACAACAGAAGCATAGCACCTTTTAGCATCTAAAATATAAACAAGAACAGTAAGTCCATCCCAGCTTCTAGAGACGAGGTAGCTCATGCTAAGAAATGTTGGGTCATTTTTCCTATGAGAATTCAAAGGCCAAATGTTCTAATTCCAATCCTCACATTTGATTAGAGTCAGCTCCACAACTCAGTTTCTAAATCTTTTTCTTCATTATAGGCTTGAGGATGATGAGATTGTACATGTGGAAGACTCAACCTTGGGTCCTGGACATGTATTTATGAAGTTGTATGTGTAAATTATTTTGCATTCAATGTCTTCTTAAATAAGAAAGTGCAAATGATTTCAATGGCATACTCATGTAACTTCTACCTATACTGATAGATTGAGTCAAGAGGGAAAAGGACCTTTAAATTTGAATGAAGAAGTCTAAACTTACCATCCTTGACAAAAATTTAAGATTGCTTTGTTTTCCAGGAATTCCACTGAATATATATTATTTAAAAATTCCATTTAAGACAGTGAGAAACTGATACTTTTTTCAAAGTTCTCTTTAAAAAGTCTCTATGATAGTTTTACAACATCAAGACATGCAGGCGGGTTTCAATCACAAGAGTAAACACTTTGATTTCATTTTTAATTGATAATCTGGGAATCAGAGGTCACAGAAGGGCACTACTTTCTATTTTTCAAACTGCAGCCAAGTGAAATAAACATGTGCTATGGTTTTACATACCCCACTCTTTAAGCTACCTGCCAGGAAGAAGAATTTTCTCATAAATACTAAGCAACTTTGTCATTACATTGAAATAAATTGAAGAAAACGGAGATTTATTTATTTAATCAGTTTACTTTTTTTTAAAGGTGGTCACTGTCATTGGTCGTCTTAAACCTAAACTGCTGTATTGAAAAATATTTTAAATCAATTAAAACTTGAGGATTGTAAGTAAAATAAATATTCTGAAGGATAAGGAGGCCAGGCACTTAAGACCATATATACAATGCTGATGCAGGATCAGCCATTACTTCAAGAGTCTCAGGATCAGCTTCAAACAGTCAAAGTTCTTGTGAACGGTGGTGGTCGTTGATGGTGGGGGTGGCGCTCATTGTCGTTGTATCTCGGCTTGCTTTACACAAAACAAACTGGCCCAATTTCAATGCCAAATTCCTGGTCTGTGCTGCCAACATCGACAGGGGCAAGATCTACGATGGGCAAGCGTGCCACATTCTGTGTTCTATATTCAAAGATGGTCTTGCCCACATTTCCATTTCGTTTCTGGAATTAAATGGTGCAATGGGTTAACAGTATGTACAAATTATTCCAAAGATGTTAGACTGCAACTTCTAAGCCAATTTTTATAATGTAAAAGCAATGATTTTTAGAGCACTACTTAAAAGTAAGAGTATTGCCCATATAAAGTGAGGTGTGAGCGTGCCGGGCAGGCATTTCTGTCATGCTTTCAATTGAGGAAACGCCCTTAGTTCTTTTGCAGCTTCCCAAATTGTCACTAACAACGTAATTATGAAAGCCCTTTTGCTTTTCACAAAGAAAACTATAATTCATCATTTAATATTTTCCCTTTTTTTCTATATATGCAAGTGGAGAGCCATACAAATAAGTGAAAAATATCAGTTATCTCAGATTGATTGTATGTTTTAGAATCAAGGAATTTTAAGCATGGAATTTAGATTAAATAAATTAAATAACTTGCAGAAGAACCAAAGTAAGTTTGCAGAAGAGCTGGATCAGATCCCAAGGATCCAGTCATGTCTTTATTGTTTTGTATAACATCTTTAGTGTGCTTCATGTACATTCAAATTTACCCTAAAGAACAGTTGTAAACAAACTGCTGTGCTTATATACAGGGTAAAATTGTCCCCACCTCTAGCGCCATGACAGTATTTTTCAAAGAAATCATTTTTTTCTTCAACCAGATCAATATAGATCAAAAGTACTTACAGAGCAAGTATCTTGAAGAACTACATATCTGAATCTAACGTTTCCCTCTGCTTTGATTTCTAAGTCATTCGATCCTTTGAGAACCACAGCTTTCTTCAGGTTCTTAGCTTGATCATCCATGTATCCTACACTGTTTTTACAGATGTAAGTAATGTTCTGGGAGGCTTCTTTCGATAAAAGGCGCAAGAAGGTCATTTGAGTAATGGCTGCATTAGGTGACTGGTGGTCTCCATAAACAAACTAGAAAAACAAAAAGACTCTCTGTTATATGCAATACTAATGGGTTTCATAGTACTATATGTGTGTGTGTGTGTGTTGATTTTAGGCAAATCAATTTTGAAGAGGATTACTTTTATTCTTTCATACAACAAGATAGTCTACCTATATGTGTGTGTATATACATATATGTATACACATCTTAAAATTTCTACAAATATTCACAAGAGCCTCTGGCCTTATTACCCCAAACAAGGGTATGAGGTGATGAAACCAATGATAATTATAGCTCACACAGAGGAAGTTTAAGTATTTTAAAATTTTCTTCTTTGTTTAAAAAAATTTGAATATTAGTTTTTAGAAAAAGTTCTTTATTTGAGCATTGGCTTGGATGTCCAATCACATATCAAAAATAACTCATTGTTTTTATTGAAAATTGCAATAAGAATTAGGACTTAACTATTGGTATAAAATCTTGTAGGAAACATGAACTACAAATTTTCCATTAGCTAACAAAAACAAATAATCAAAAATAATTTCCTACAGGCTCTGTTCTACTCATCCTTTACTTTGAGCTTTACTTTCAATGCTCTGATTTGAGCTTTTTACATAATATTAAGTAAATTACATTTCAATTAGATATATTTAAATTTGAAAATTTCCCGCTCATCAAATAATGATAGATTCAAGTATATCCTGCACACACCCACAACGTCCTCACATTATGTTTACTATGAACATGAGTTCTGAGGAAAGCTCAAGAACAGAGGTGAGAAGAAACTTTCAGAGGCTGCCATAAACAGATCCGGAATGAAATATTATATTGCAGCAGGAAGTGGCAAGGCTGGCTGAGGATCTAAGTACTGGACCATGAAAGAAACATGGAGGAGACTGGACTCCGAAAAATATTAATAGAATTCATATAATTATAAAATGCCTTAAGTCGAAAAAGTATTACAAAGTTTAAAAAAAGGATTCAATTATTAAAAATACTATTGTGGTAACTATCTAATATTTATTTACAACTTACCATGTACTACACGCTGTGTTAAGTATCTTTTATTCACACAAAATATGAGATAAATATTATTCCTTTCACTTTAAAATGGCAAAATTGAGACTCTGAAAGGTTAAGTGACTTCCTAAGGTCCGAAAGTCAGTAAGAGATTTGGGCACGAGTCACCTAAGTCACCTAACGCTAAATATAATCCAAGTCTTTGAACTGCAATAAGACTCCTTCGAGTATACTCCACAGTCAGCGACACGTACATTAAAGGAACTAGTATTAAAAATAATTACTTTTCTCCATTCCAACAATAGGAAAATTATCATTCAAAATTTATGTTAATTTAATTCATAGTAAAACTTTGTTCATGCAATGATATTGCAATTGTAAATAATGAGAATATATCACTTCAAAATAAACACGGTAAAATAAACCCGGTCCAAAAATAATAGTATAGTCCTCAATAAATACTAAAATACAATAAATAGTGAAAAGCCAAGAACACAATTTTAAGTAATCACTTTCAATTACCTGAGATCCTCTATTCATGTCAAGGCCATACCACACAGGCTTATGGTCAGGAGATTTGCTGGCCCACCAGGTTTTACGTGGTACACTGGAAGGGTTTGCTGAAATACATGTTTCTCCTGTTTCCATGTTGCAGTAAACTTTGATTGCATCTTCAGCAGATCCCTGGTTAGGATCAATCCAATACTCACCTATTTTCCAAAATAAAAATATTTGCTAAATAAAGAGAATTTCAAACATGAGTATGATTAACAGAGGGTTTGAAAATATGAACCCATTGATTAAGGATTTTTTCAAAAGAGAGTATCCCAGATAAGAAATACTCTCCAGCTAAGGAAAAAGTAACTGTTATGCATTGGGTCCTTTCAACATGCCAGGCACTGTCCTAAGGCACTTTGACAAACCACGTACTTAAGGCTCCAAAAATTCATGTGATGGAAATATCATTATCTCCATTTTATAGATGATAAAACTATACCAAAAAGAATCCACAGTGATTAAGTGGCTTTGCCAAAATGGATGTGTTCCCATTAAATTTACAAAACCAATATTTTGAAGCAAATTATCATTGGCATGTAATAAAATAAAGCATTGTCAAAGCTATGAATAAAGTAAGTAAATGAACTGAACTGCAATTAGAATGCTATAAATTATCTCACTGGCCTTATTTAAAATTGATCTCATATATAAGAGATTCTTGAAATAGGCTATACCAAATTAGTGCTTGATGCCAGACATATAGTCAAAAAATACACAAAAAAATATATTTGTGTATATATCTCTATGTATATGTTTGTGTGTATATGTATATTATACCTATATATATATATATATATGTATAAAATGTATGAAAAACTAAATTCTAAATGAAATGAAGGGACAGTGGTGAAATGTAAAATATAGAGTTGAGAATCAAATTGCCTATTCTTCAAAGATAACTTTAGCTATCCCTGTCCATGTCATTTCACAGTTAACTGACGCTTTTAAGTGTTTCATAGCTCATCCCTATGGCCTAGGATCCCTCTTCTCCAAGTCTTATTAGATTAATCAACATGATAGAATAATGCAAACTTTAGGCATGGTTTATTCAACTAGAGCAGAAAGACTATTTAATTCCAAAGTACTTTAGAACATCACTATAACATAATCCTGCCAGCAGAGATTCCTAAAGTAGGATTCAAAGAACATTAAACTACATAAAAGGAATTTCAAATTCACATAAATTTAGAAAATAATGCATACTTTATTCTACTCTTGATGATCCAACAATATACGTTAGCCTATTAAATCCTTGAGGAGTCATGTAGGTAAATAAATATGTTTAACCTTGCCTAAGCAAGTATTTTCTACATTGATATCATCACAAAATTATCAATATTTTAAGACTTCTGGATGGAAATGGAATGATCATCATGAAATTGGATCATTAATAGGATATATCCTCTATTCTAGTAACTATCATCTCACCCTATCATTTTTCATGTCATTGACTATCCCCATCACTAAACCATAAACTGTGTGACATCTTTTCCATTTTATCTCTTGCGTCCATCACTAAGTAGAGAGTCAATAAAATATTTTGGAAGGCAGTCGAGAATAACACAATCAGAAACAATGGACTTTGCTCAAGTGGGCAGCTGTCAACTCACCACTCTGCTTGGCGGAATGGCAAAGCTTCAAGTCATCACAAGTCCGGGCTGGGTGCTTTCTAGAGCCATCAGGGCTACGCATGGTTTCAATCTGACTACTGAGTGACTTCAAGGTAGCATGGACCCCTGGGTCAGTTTTGTTTTTGTCATCAGGAGCCGCCTGATCTTCAGTAAACTCTGGAAGTGGATCTGGCATGCTCTCATCGTAGTGCCCCATGATATCCCCAAGAGCAGCTGTAAGGTGGCCAGGAGGACCCGGAGGGCCAGGGGGACCAGGCTCACCAGGAGGACCCTAATTTTAAAAAATTGGAAATACAGTTAACACATGTTTTTGGTTTTTGTTTTTCTATTGGGTACAAAGGCACTGATGGGATTCGGTCCACAGGGAGTTACAATGCAACACCTAAGGTTGATGATACCAAGAGATCTGTGAATCACGCCCTTTTTTAACTAGATGCTTCTGGCCTGTCAACCTGTAACATTTCAAGCATGAGAAATGATGCCTAACTGTTTTTCCAGGCACCATAGCTACAAGTCAGCATCTGAGAGAAAAATAAAAGCATAAAATATTTGCTCTGATGTTCACCCTGAAGATGCAACGTATTTGATGTTAAGAATATGTAGATATGTATGCCCATTTCCAAACTATTTTATGTAATGCACAACTAAAATGTTTTAAAAAGGACTTACGGACAGAAGCTGAAGGAGGAGATGCAGAGGAATTGTGGTGCGAGTTCTATAAGACCTCACATCAATACCAAGGAAATACCCACAAGAAACACTGACAAGACAACTTTTCCCTATTTCTAAATAAGGGTGAAGCACAGGAAGTACTTTTATGTGCATTAATTAGTGTGCAGATCAAAATTCTCTTCACTAATCAAAATTGAAGAAAGTTCTCTTTAGCCTTTTTATTAACAAAAATAAAGAGCTTTCTTACTTTTCTGCCACCAAGAACTACTGGAGTGATAGGGGAAAAGCACAAAAAGTGGCAGAGGCTAGGAGGGCATCCTCCTTATTAATTTGCTTCTGAATTTTCCCAGGGAAGAACTCAGCAACTTGAGAGAATCAGACGCCAACCTGAAGAGATGTCTAGTCCACACCTCATGTGGGGAGCACAGTACTGGGAGTCAGAGGCTGGAGTTCTCATACTGGCTCCACCACTGTTATATTGCTCTGGACAAGTTGCTTCAACCTTCGGTGCCAACATTGCCTCGCTCCCAAAAGACTATTAAATCTGGTTTTTTCCTTTAAGGTCATATCATGATTCCACATATTCGTTTATGCCAATCTCAGGGGAAGAGATTTTTTTTTTCTATCAAGGACCACTGAAGCACAAAATAAAGTCAATCAAGAGTCACATAAGTCAGAGGTATTCCAATTCTGTAGTTGTTTTTCACTCACAGTTAGAGAAATAAATAAATAGGAAATATTCCTCTTGATCATAGGCAATTTAAGCCTATCCAATCCATATAACAAATAATCAATGTTTGGTTTAATGATATTGCCAGTAAAGGGCAGAAACAGAATAAAGAGGGAAGGATAAATAAGACCAAGAGGAAGAAATACCAGATGCCTAATCTCAGATACATGCACACACACACACACAGAAACACACACACACGTGAGCACGTGTGCATGGCAGGTAAATGAAGCTGTTTCCCAAAGATCTGGGGAGCCAGAGTCTAATGCGATGTATAGCTTTACACAATCCTCACGTTGATACTTTTGGAATTTTCAGGAAAAGTTTTGGTTCAAATCCTTCCTGAGAATTATTTTCAATGGAGAAAAACTTTAATTTCATACTCTTCACTTTCCAGCACTTTCATGAATGAGTACATTCATCAGATCTCACATTTAGTACGTTGCCATTTAAAGCAAAGCGACGTTTTCATAACTTTAATTATAAATACAATCATAACTATAAATACAAGTCATATTTGCTCTTATGGGCACCACATGAATCAAGGCCTAGATAGCTTAGACTCAGATTTTATATGATCGGAATAGTATGTATTAAAATATTTGAAATAGTTACTTATATAGTCAAGCTCATGTATGACTTTTAGGTTTGCTTTGAGCGTTCCTAAATCTCTTGTCCACCAGGCTGCACAGCCATTCCTTGGATAGAATCCAAGCTACAAGAACCAATAGCAAATCCCTGTGATTTTACCTCAGGTCCTGCTTCTCCGATACTGCCCCGCACACCAGGAGGCCCGATAGGCCCGAGTGGCCCAGGGTTTCCTTCTTTACCTGAAGGACCAACTGGGCCTGGAGGACCCTGCAAGAGACAAAGACTGCATTTTAGAGTCTATGAAGAAAACTTTTACAACGCCTTTGTCTCCTCAAAGAACTATGGAACTATGGAACTATTTCTTTATGGAGCCATCATAATGATTTCTCAGATTTGTTTTCCTAATGACTAATAAATGGAGTTCTGGCACTTCCTAACGTTTACTATTTCATCAGACATCAATTCCCCATCATTCATGTATGGTAAAAGATTATTATCAGTTAAAAACTTTAATAAACTAGTCATCTACTTTACTGGCAGGAGTTGTTTCATCAAATCTCATGTATTATAAACTTAATTAGAAATTCAATTAACCAGGAGTAAGAAAATGACAGAAGTTAGAGTGTTTGATATAAGTTAAATATGTGTGCTTATACCTCAGAATCTCATCACATCCTAATAATTTTTAATTTTTTGTGTGTGAGAAAAATTGGCCCTGAGCTAAGATCTGTTGCCAATCTTCCTCTTTTTGCTTGAGGAAGATTGTCACTGAGCTAATATCCATGCCAATCTTCCTCTCTTTTATGTGGGATGCTACCACAGCATGGCCTGATGAGTGGTACTAGGTCCATGTCTGGGATCCGAACATGCGAACCCTGGGCCGCTGAAGCAGAGCATGTGAACTTAAGTACTACACCACCGGGCCTGCCCCAAATCTTAGTAATTTTAATAGTAATGGTCTCAATGTCATGTATGATTTGTTTACACTGTATTTACACAGAGCAGAAATTCTTTCTAATGATTTTCCTAAATAATTATGTATGTCAATTGTCTAATGACATAAATGACCTATTAAAGGCAGCATTAATATTAATGTAGAATTTCTCAAAGCTTCAAATATTAGTTTCATTTTATGATTTGCTTCTGAATTAGCCTTATGCAAACTACTTCTAAGGGCAGTATCACAATTACTTAAAGGAAAACATACATCCAGCTTCAAAATCTGTCTCCACTTCATGGTAAGTCCTGTTATATCATCTCAAAGACTGCAAGTTTAATAGAAATTTCAATGAACACAGAGTAAGAAAATGAACTAACAGATGAGTATCCACTCTAGATTTTAATGTGGGCCCATAGAGTAAAATGTCATATTTCAGGTTATTTCTACTGAAAGGTAATTGCTGATGGTTTGTCTCATACGTTTGCTGCCAGCTTCAGAGAACCTGTGTCGACTCCAGCTTCAATATCATAAAAATGATACTCAAGCACTAGCAGCGTGTCACCAAAAGCACAATTATTTAGGTCTACAGCTTACTAAGTTTTGTTACTTACTCTTGGGCCAAATGGTCCAGGGATTCCAGCGCTGCCTTGTTCACCATTTGGACCCTAAGCAGGAAAAAAATTAGAAAGTTGCCAAAATATTTACATCCTACATTTTGCCATTCTCAGCACTTTAAAATGTGCTGTCATTGACTTTGGCAGCACAATAAAGTCATCAATTCTACAATGTCTACATGAGTTGGCCAATACTAAAGACAACTATAGGAGTCATGGTGCATATATTATTTTGCTTTATTTCTTCCCTACAAAATTACAGTTAATATATGGGCAATTATATTGGACAGCTTGGTAATTAATTATTCATCAACATATTCTTTTTTCTTTTTTTGCCAATCTTCCTCTTTTTGCTTAAGGAAGATAGTTGCTGAACTAACATCTGTGCCAGTCTTCTCCTATTTCGTATGTGGGACACCACCACAGCATGACCTGATAAGTAGTGTGTAGGTCCATGCCTGGGATCTGAACCTGCAAACCCTGGGCCACCAAAGTGGAGCATGAGAACTTAACCACTATGCCACCAGGCAGGTCCCCATAAGATATTCTTTGAAATGAAAATGAGGTACAAAGAGTCCATTCATTTCATTTTATAGACAAATAAATGTTCATGACAAGATACCTGTGTATCTTCACATGCAGGGCAAACAATATTTAAAGGAATAACTTACAGGAGGTCCAGGAAGACCTTGAAGACCAGTGAAGCCTCTGTGACCCTTCTGACCTCGGTCACCTCGGTCTCCATGATCACCTTTGTCACCACGAGGTCCTTGGGGTCCCTAAAAATAGGGTCATGGCATGGACATTTGCTGTTCAGACTACAATTTTACTTTTAAAATTGTATGTACTATAATTTAGAATACTGTATTTTATATGAACTAACATATTTACTTACCTAAATAGCATTAGACCTAGGAATTAGACATAGGAATTCTATTTTTCTCAAGAATGAAGGTGATCACTAAGAACATAAGATATATAATAACAATAATGCTTTCCTAAAGATCTTTTTTTTTTCCTGCCCAAAGCCCCAGTGCATGGTTGCATATCATAGTTGTAAGTCCTTCTAGTTCTTCTATGAGAGCTGCTGCCGCAGCATGGCTACTGGCAGATGGATGGTGTGCTGCCAAAGCAGTGAGAGTGCCAGACTTTAACCACTAGACCATCAGGACTGGCTCAAGATTCATTTTTTTAAGGTTTATCCTACATTCATACTAAAATGAGGTATTTTTAAGTTCAATCTAGCCCATCTGAAACATTTTCCAAAGACTATAATTCACATATTTAGCTGATATAGTTATACAAAAATATTGCCACCACATGTAGATTCTTTTAAGTTAAAACATGAATTCTTATTATGTTACCTCTAAGAATGAAATGTTTATTAAATTTGCATATGCAGATAAACTAATTAGATATGACAGCTGGGACCATATTAAGAAATCGGTCATATTTGAAAGTTGCTAAGAGAGTGGATCTTAAAAGGTCTTACTACAAGAAAATAAAATCTGCAACATATGTGAGATGATGGATATTAGTTAATTAAACTTATTGTGGTAATCATTTCACAGTGTATACACATATCAAATCATTTTGTTGTACACCTTAAACTAGTACAGTGTTATATGTCAATTATACCTCAATAAAACTGGGGAGAAAATAAGAAATTGACAAAAACTTGTTTGAGTAAATAAAAGAGGAAGGTCATCAAGTCACTTCCCTCTAAAGAAAACAGAAAGAAACTGTATGTTATTCTCATATCTGCAATATCTGTACCTAAATCCGTCAGTCCAAACCCTGAGAAACTAAAGAAAAAGCAATAGTTAAGAACCTTATTGTGGGATAGAAGTTCCACCAAGAGAAGAGGTGAAAATTATCTGATCAATCTGATCAGCCTCAGGCTTCTTTTTTTTTTAAAGTCTTGAGGAATAAAAGCAGCTCGAGGGGTCCAGTGGTTCAAAATAAACTGACAAGTGGCAGCAGGGTCACCCACTATAGGGGCAACTTCTGTTTCTTTAGAGTTTTCCTGAAACAATTGAAACAATCAATCTGACTTTAGAGAATGGGAGAGATCATCAAATAGACTGGTTCTCAGGTTAATTTTTCCCTTATCAGTGTTTTGTTCTTATTTTTTTTGGTTCTTTTTATTTCTAATTTGGATATCCTAATTGTCAAACAGTATGGGTATCTTTTTATAACAAAAAAAAGACTAGATCTCAGTAACCTTTACATATTTTATATAACAATCTAAATTTAAATACTAAAATCAGCCTGATTTTATAACGTTTTCATAATGTTAAAGAGATTTCTTTTACTTTTTGGATGCCCCAAAATTTCATAATTGAAAATAAACTAAATCAGAAAGCACCTCCTTAAATTATTAACTAAAATTCATTTAATCATGGAAAACAAACCCGTATTGCTTTGTAATCGGTTAAAGAACCATTCACTTGACATGCTGGGTAATTAAGAAATCTTCTCCAGTCAAGCTCAAATCAAAGCTAAGAAATATGATATAATAAGAGGCCATGATTTTAAGGCTATAATTATTCTTCATGAACATAGATATTGATGTATATAATGGGTTTGAATGGAACAGGACCCATTAGACTGCGCATAAGAGATGATTCATTCACAGTAAGACATCTGTATAATAATCATTAACCTGGAAGCAAGTGCAAATAGCAAAATGATCAGAACATGGACAGGGCAGTCTAGTTGAAAATAAAACATAACATTTGAATAGTACTTTTCAAGTTTACAAAGAGCTTTCAACCCAATTTTCCTATGTGATTTTTAGAAAATCTCTGAAAGAAAGACACTATTATTCTTATTATTGTAGAAGAAAATTGTCACTCTAAAAGTCTTCATTGGTTATTAAAAAAATTCATAGTCAAATTCAGAGACGTTATGTGAAAATTATACAAACAAATATGAGCTCTTGGGTATTATTTCAAATTAATATTTTTGTCCAAAGCTTGAGGAACTTGGTAATTTTCATTTATAAATCTTAAATTGTACTTCTTATTTGGGAGTATATTTTATGTAAGAAGACATACACTTTTAAAGAAAAACAGAGAACTTACGGGTAAGCCACGTTTCCCAGCTCGACCAGGTGGTCCTATAGGACCCCGAGAACCCTGGAAGAAATTTTCACAAAAACTGGTATGTAAAAAAATACATATAGTATATAGACGTAAGATTCAAATAATAGGTGTTTGTAGTTGGATACTTATATATGTTTGTGTCTATCTGTGTGTATCCTCTAGCTAATTGATTACAATCAGGCTAATGTCCCTAGGAAAAAGAATGTGCTCACTGTAACTGCAATGACACTTCTATAATCAACTTTATTAATTGACTTCACTAAATGAAGATCACCTTAGTTCATTACGGTAAGATATTACTTACTTAAATTTAATATGATGCATACTCATTACATTTCCTATAAATGACAACACTTTTAGATGATGAAAGTCAAAGTATCAGGATTTTTGAAGAACTATTAGAAATCAAGTGTTTTCCTTTAAGACTAAAAAATATTTAACTCATAATCGATTGTTTCTCACTCTTTGTTTGGAGTCCTTAATCATGTGCACATGTATGATGCATGCGTGTGTATTTGTAGCTCAATATACAGCATGGTGATGTTTATAACTGTCAGTATGAAACTGACTCTCCTTACCGGATCTCCTCTCTGTCCCGCATCTCCTGGAGCGCCGACGGGGCCAGGAGTTCCAGGGGCCCCCTGAGAGCCCGGCAGACCTGCAGGCCCAGGGTCTCCGCGATCACCCTGGCAAGAATAACCATGATATTACTCTTTTAATATTTATTCTAAAACAACAGTATTCTATACACTCATGCTATTCATGATAAGAAAAATAGTACCTTTTTAAAAATTTATTTATTTATTATTTTACTTATATTTACTTATTAATAAATCAAACTGAAAAGAAAAAGATTGTTTCTCCCCAATTTCAGGTCTCATTCGTCCCCTAACTGTGGCCCTACTACTCCCATAGTAGGGCTGCTGGAGTATAGGAGTGGCCATCTCCAGAATTTAGCATGTTTCTTAGACCAGCAGTCTTCAAACTGGGGTATCTGTACACTTGGGATAAACAAGGGCTTTCCACAGAGGGTTAAAACAGGGAAAGTTTTAAGGAAACCACTTCCCACATTTTCAACTCCATATTTGATTTTCAACTCCATATGTCTTCTTTCAGAAAACTGACATGGAGCATCCTTTCCCACTTCCTCCTTAATAATCACAGACAACACACCATCTGCAATCTCATTATGGTGCAATGCCCCAAGGAGTAAACCCCTCTGGGCACCAAACTAAGGGACTTTTCCAGAATGCATAGTTCACTTGCGTATAAAGCAGAGAGGTATTTGGAAAGGAAGAAGCTACTCTTTATTTTATCCAGGTGATCCAATGAGGACAAGGCTTCAAATCTGATTTGTGTCCTCAAGAAGTCAGAGGTGAGATTATTGTTATATGAACACATATTAACAAAAGTATTTGACTTCAAAAATGGGGTCAGACCTTTTTTTGACGTAAATTGTCTTATTTGACTGATTAGTTTGGCAACCAGAATAAACTCTGGCAGTTGAGTTAGGGAACAGAAACATAAATACATTGAATAAGCTAAATTAGCAACTCCAAGATTTTGAAAAAAATATATTGAAAGCACATATACAGTTAAAATTTCCCAAGAATTACCTCCTTTGCAACTATTTAAACTTATGATTAAAATAAAATGTGATGGCAACTTAAATGTGCATAGAGGTTCATAGATTTTCAAAATTATATCAGGAAGTATGTCGGCAAAATCTTCGAAGGCTACCACACTAGACAATATATGCTGACCAAGGGAAAACTCGGACACCAAGAGAATGTGCATTCCCTGGCTTTACCCCAAGATTCCTCAAAACTCTTTCTTTCCCTTTCTTTGAGTGCCTAGTAGATACTTTAAACATGTTTTTTAAAACACAAATGCTCAATGATATAGGTATTAATCATATTTACAGTATTTGAAAACTCAGGTTCAGAAAATTTGTTCAAGATCAGATAGCTGGTTACTTAAGGAACCAAGATTCCAATCTAGGTCTGTCTGGCTTCCAAGTTCGTTCTGCTACATGACGAGATCTTAAAGCAACGTTGCATCATAATAGATGTTAGAACAGGGGCTATTTTTGTCTTCCAGGTACTAATGTGTAGTCTGAGACAACTGTGTGACTGCTCAAAGGGCCTGGAGCTTCAGATAAAGTCGGAGATATCTTCAGTTCAGCACATATCTAATTTGAAAGCATATCACGGAATATACAATACTTAGAAAGCCACATGGTTTTTTCCTCATGGGGCATTCACTTTAAGAGGAAGGTAGAGAAATTTAGATGTCACACAGCTCTATTTCTGCTTCCACACTTTTGTGAGCGAGTTTGAAATTTAGACTACTTCCTATGTGTCCTCATCCAAAGCCTTCACGTTGCACCAAATATGGATTGCCTACTGTTAAAAAATGCCATCTCACTTTGATCTGAATTCAAATCTCATTTCAACAAGAGCTACCAATTATGACACTACAAAAAAGGTTGCTACTACAGGAAAAATCAGGGCTGCATTGAAGCCATGAGAAGAAAGTGTAGTTTTTTATTGATTAGTATTACAAAGATTTTGAATTTGCGTTACTCTAGATTCTTTAACAAGTGAAATTGTCCTTACACGTTCTCCCACACCACCATCCCGTCCTGGAGTACCATCATTACCAGCTGGACCCTATAAAGAACCATATTTGAAAAACGAATTAACTGAGTAACGAAAATAATCTCATTCCAATTGCCAGAAATATTACAGCACGTTTTCCATCTCTCTTCTATAGAGTATAAATTAACATTTATGGAAATTTCAGTAGAAGAAAGTCTGTCATCTTTTCTATTACTTTGAACTTCTTGTAAAATTATTCACACATTCTTACTTTTGTTTTGTGTGTGCCAATTTAAAACAAAGTTTTATTTAAGACATTGCATTTTCCACTTACAATACAGTCTCATAAAGGGCCATGTGATTTCCTTTCCCCATGCACATATGCCACCTTCAAGTATTAAGAATGCCCAGTTATTTACTATAGCAACCCAACTTTAAAACTGCCATGGAATTTGCTGCAAATGTGAATCCTTCAGAGTTTTGTGTGGAACGATGCTAACTCTATGCTCAGCTTGGCTGAATCAACCTCTTTAATGGTGGGCCCAGATGAGGCACCACCAGATGGAGAAGCTCCCCTACGTGGTGGCCCCCAGGCATTCCTCCTGGCAGGCTTCTCCTACTTAATCCAAATTCTTCATTTCCATTTTTTATTTTAAAAGAGGGGGAAAAAATCCTCAAATTCCTTGAAATAAATAGACAACAATTACATTTTGGTATTTTATGTTTTCTTTGTATTACCAGTGAATGGTTTTTCTCACTTTTACTTAAGTTTATCCAAATAATATCCTTTAAAGCTTTGAAATAAAATTACTATGTTTAGATGATATTAAATTACTTTTTAAAAACATATAGTCTTCTCCTCTTACTTTATTTTGATTTTTTTTTAGAACTATGTTTTCACCATTTTATCAGAAATAGCTCTGAAAGGCATTGATTGTTTCTTTCAAGAAAATGTGAGATTAACTAGTGATTTACTCATTAAAGCACTGCACAGGGGAGATTAAAACTATAAGTTCTCAAATCACCTTTCAAAAACTAAAGTCCTCTCAAAAGAGCCTTAGGAAACATGACGTTCATGATTTTACTTCATAGTGATATTTGAGTAAAGTGATCTCTATTTACTTTGCCCTCTTCACAAGCGGTAATAGTTACATTAATCCTATCACCATAAAACTTGGCAATTTTGACCAATATGCCATTACAGAATGAAATAATAACAAGGGAAAGATAAATGGACACATCCTTTCACCTTCAAAACAATTTGGCAACAATCTAAACCAACTAAAATACTGGTTTCCAGACTAGATGAAGGTCAGCGCACAGACAGCAATCTGATTACATTTTCTTTATGTCATCATTTAATCAACGCTCTAGGAAAGCAGAGTACATCAAATGTCACTAAGAAACTTCCTTCAGGCCAAATGTACAGTCAATTTCTAAATTTCTTAACTGATTCTAAATAAAAAGTTGTCCCTATGACACCCAGAAAAGGAGAGGAGAGTTATTTCACTGCAGTACTCACTTCAGGGCCAGGTTCCCCCACAGGGCCGTTGGAGCCTGGGGGGCCCACGGGTCCAGGTGGACCTTTATCTCCTGGGGCACCCGTTGGTCCTACTTTTCCTGGTGTGCCCTGAAATAAAAGCAGAAATTTGTCAACGACTTCTGAAGAAATTTAAGAATGCCAGTTCACATAAAGGCTATGTTTATTCCAATGGCCCCTCAGTCCCTCCTACTATGGTCATAATCGTCCATTATCCCACAACATCCACGTCACTGTAGTGCCTTCTTAGCACCATGCCCACTTCTTATCACACCATCCTGATATATCAAAGGGACTAAAAAGTGTCCTTTGCCACACACTCAGGTGTGCATTTTGGGTTCTAATCGGTGTACTATGGTCAATTCTGGCTGCCCTTCTGGAATCTGCATCACTAGAAAGGCATGCTCATCCTATTCACTTCTGCTTTGTCTGCTCACTTTATTTCTATATCTTGGCACTTCAGTCTCCCTATTGGGGCATTTCACTTGGGTTTCTTGGTTCACTTCTGATAAGAATAAGATATTCCTTGACTCCCGGTTTGCTGGTTTCAATCTTAACTCACATGTCCCCTCGCTCCAAGGTCCCAGAAATATATCTCTCTTTTTACATTCCATATGAAAACATCATTTTTTTTCTGTCAAGCATGTAAAAAATTTAGTCTCCTCAAAGCTAATAGGGAGTCAAACTTTTATCCCTCCGCCAGGGAATGTAAGATTCTCAGCCCCCTCCAGGGGCCAGGAGATTACTTTCAGAGTTCTTTATGGTTCACCCCACTTTCAACTCCACTGTGACTTTATCTCAATTACTTCTTCCCTTTAATGGCTTATGAAAAATTACCCTCTGAACTGTGAAATATGGATGTTTTTGTTAGGCATGTTTATTTAAAAAGAGGCTATCTACTCACTGGGAGATTATCCTCCTTCTCTAGCTCCATGGATGTTTTTCATCTTTGAAGGAAGATTTAGAGTCACCAAAATCCATATCCTTATTTGTCTACTTCTCTACTTCCAAGGTTAAATAAATATATTTTTCAAAGTCTGTGTAAGGTACTTAAGCAAAGAATTTGACATTTAAAGTCAAAAGGCTTTTAAGATACTCAGAATTTGTGTCTAAAGAAGACTTTAAATCTATTAAGCAAAAAAAGAACCATGACAAATGCTCTCTTCACAAATTATATTGCACATAATCAGATGAAATTGACCAATACAACTACTCACCGCTGGGCCTGGCAGGCCGGGCATGCCTCGCTCTCCACGCTGCCCAGGCATGCCAACAATTCCTCTTTGCCCAGTCGTTCCAGCTGGACCAGGCGGACCATCTGGACCCTAAGTTTAAGGATAAACTATAATTAGAAATTCTCCAGGGCAAAACTATATGCAAAACTTTCTAATAGATCACAGCTTACAGGTTTTCGGTATGAGAAATGTTCTCCATTTTCTAAAATCATACTATACATGAGTAGTCATAATTGGCAATCCACACAGAACCTCTAACATCATTTAAAGGTAAAAATGGCTCATTAGTTGGAAAGGAACTTGACGATTAATGTGAATATTGATGGAATAAAAGAAGTAACTACTCAGGCAAGCATTTTTTCTCTTTTTAAAAAACAAAACTTTTAAAAATAAAGAAAAAAATAGAGATCTATCTAAACAGATTCATGTTCAGAGGCATTAAGATATTAAATAAAATAACATGCTTTTTAAAAATTTTCTTCATACTGTACAAATTTTTAAAAGAGTGTTTTCTTTTTTAGCTTTTGAACACCATATCCAGTACTGTTATATTTTTATATCCATACATGTACTCTTGTCTAGAGCTGAGAATTGTAACTTAAAAACCTATGGGGCATAATGCACTTAATGGATTTATGAACGTGCCCGGGATAATGTATAAACAGTTTCTTTGTGGCAGTGATTATTACGGATTTCTATTTGTAAATATCTCAATTAGAGGTGGTCTGAACAAAGATGCCGAACTCACAGGTTGCCCATCTTCTCCTGGGTCCCCTTTGTCTCCTGGGCCACCAGGGGGGCCAGCTGGTCCTCGATCTCCCACTCGTCCATGAGAGCCAGGGTCCCCACGAAGGCCTGGAGGTCCCTCCTTCCCAGGTTCCCCTAAGGGCCCCGCAGGTCCGGGAGCTCCCTAGCATAATAGAAAGAAACCCAGGAGGGCAAAGTGGAAGCCACATAGAGTACTGGATGCGATGGTCTCTACCTCAAAGGCAGATTCTTAAGCCTCAAAGGTCCATTTTTTTCTGTTAGATAATCAATCATTCAGTGGACTTAAAAAAATTAAACAAAACACAGCTGCAGATTCATTCCCCAGGAGAAAAGCTGAATTATTTGCAGACAATTGCCTTTGAGTCATTATTAAAAGTGTGCTGAAATTAATTTGAATTTTCAAACTTCTTAAGGCTCTGCTCCAACAATAAATATATAACATTTTATTCTGTCTGATCTGGTCTTATAATGAAAGAATAGCATTTATTAAACAAAGTTTCATAGGTGCTTACTAACTGAAGGAAATGATTATCATCACACAATATTGTTAGTATTTAGTACCCAAATAGAATAATAGTCAAACATTGGAGCTAAAAAGGACTTGTAAATAAGCTACTCCAAGAAACATTGGATGATTAAAGATGAATTTGTGTTGACAACATACCAGGATGAATTATTGGGATGAGAGTTGTTAACATGGGGTAACACATCATTAAGGGATTAAATAAAAGAATAAATAACTCAATTAAATTTATGTGTGCATATCTACATAATATGTACATACACATGTGTTTTTGTATATTTTTATGTGTGTATGTGTACTTACTCCACTCTCAATTATTTGAATTACTGAATTGACTTACAGCAGGGCCTGGAGGTCCAACTCTTCCAGCAGAACCAGGAAATCCTGTAGCACCCTAAAAATATAATATCATATAAGCAATAGTAAAAGAACAATCAGTTACACACACTTCCTGGGATTTATTTTTTTCATAGGGATATAGGCCATTATATTCCTTTTCTTGTGACCAATGCATTTTTTTCTTGCATCCTATGTTTTTGAGAATGGATCTGGATTAATTGGTAGGAAGGATGCTATTTTTCTCTGTCTACTTTCCATTTCTCTCAAACATATACAAGTACATTCAAGGCTAGGGCTAGAATTCCATTAATATTTTATATAACAGAATTATATAAAGTGTTTCCACATTATTCATTACCTCTTCCATAGGTAATATTTTTGTTTTGTTTTGTTTTGTTTTGGAGAAAGATTAGCCCTCAGCTAACTACTGCCAGTCCTCCTCTTTTTGCTGAGGAAGACTGGCCCTGAGCTAACATCGTGCCCATCTTCCTCTAGTTTATATGTGGGACGCCTACCACAGCATGGCTGCCAAGCAGTGCCATGTCCACACCCGGGATCCGAACCTGCGAACCCCGGGCCGCCGAGAAGCGGAACGTGCGAACTTAACCGCTGCGCCATCGGGCCGGCCCCCATAGGTAATATTTTATTTATGTTACACATCAGGCAGCTGGGTCTCCAAGATCATAAAACTAATTTTAATCCAGATCTCCATCTAGCTGAAGTGTCCTTTCCACTATAGTATAGTTATATAAGTAAAAATTTGTTGTTACAGCTTCAGATTAACTTTAAAGTGTCTGTGAAGTACTAGATATCTGTGACTAACTGTATGCAATTCCCAGAGCTTCAAACCAACTCACAGGCGGACCCTGAGTTCCTCGACCACCTTTCAGTCCGGGAACACCATTAGGACCCTAAATAGAAAGAAAGAAACAAAAGATCACTGTAGTAAAGCAAAATCACCTAAACACAAGGTCTAAACTTGGGCACTGGACGCAAGTTGTGTCCTTTTCTTAAACTTACATGAGGGCCTGGGGATCCTGCTAGACCTTGTGGTCCAGGAGAGCCAGCATCTCCCTTCTGTCCCGGCTCTCCAGGTTCACCTTTTACTCCAGGCTGCCCATCAGGGCCCTATGCCAATTGTATAAACAAGCAATAATTATTACACTTATAGAGAAATTTCTTCACAGTAATTATTACTAACATATCGTTTAATGATTTGCTATAAAATAGAGCTGTATAATCAGTATGAAAGCATAGAAGAAAAAAACGCCCTGATGAGATCTTTGAAGATAGTCTGAAAAAATGTCATCCCACCACATTTTAGTATAACAAATAAGCATACAATTCAAAATCATGCAAATTCATCCATTTTTGTGGCTGTCCAAGAAAAAATGTTTAAAGTGAGAATGTTGCCTAGAAAACTGTAAACTTTCCAGAATCTTTAATATACCTTCAAAATATGACAATGATAATTAGTTAAACTCATTGTTTAAGGAACAAAAGGAGTGTTCATTGTAAATTAGAGATATTTGAAAATTATACCTGGGGTCCAGCAAAACCAACAGCCCCAGTTGGACCATTTTCACCACGAGAACCCTAGGACAAGACAAAGATTACAGTAGCCTTCACACATTATTCTAAACAGGAATAGTATTTAAAAATACAATTATATAAATTTGTAGTATCTTGAAATATACAGATAGAGAAATTAGACATATTGCTTGAGGAAGACTCTTCAGGGTGATATAGAGATAAGGGCCATAGAACAAAATTTCCAAGGTCTGAAGTCTCAAAGAAGTTTCTTAATTATTTAGTAAATGAGCTGCTTACCTAGAGTTAATAGATTGTATAGAAATAATACACAGATAATTTTTTTAAGTTTAATGAGAAAAGCAGACATTGAAAACCATTCTTATAAATAACCTAATCCAATGAGTGTGATTTTATACCAATATCAAAACAAAATAATGGATTGTTTACTGCTCAATCTCATACTAAAGAAGATCCAAGTACCATCACTTACAGGATTGCCACGGGAGCCAGGAGGGCCAACTAAACCTCGAGGGCCAGGTTCACCCTAGAAAGAAAATTTTAGATGGTTATTGTCTAAAGCGGTAGCAAAACATGATAAAGTATAGGATGTTGGGCACTGTATTGGGGGCAGATAACGAAGGACAACTCTGAGATGATGTAACCCAACTACCATATTTTATAAAAGAGAGAACGTTATGAGAAAGAGCCAGTATCCAGACCTCAAGATCCTCAGTCCACAAAGTACCAACTTAGGACATTACCTTTTCTCCAGTGGGACCTGCAGGACCTGGAGGACCCAAGGGACCTGGAAGACCCTGTCACAAAACATAGGCATACTGAGGAAATGAATGCACAGAAATCTCCATGTTTAAACAAACAAACAAGGGACTATTTTGTTATAGCTTGGCTGCTTTTGCAAAACATTATCTATAATAAATGATATAATCTGTATATTTTCAAGATTATTCTACCTAGTCTAAAACAATTTCCACCAGATTTTCTCCCTAAAATGTTTTAATCCCTTTCATCCAACTCATCCATGTATAACACTGACTTTAAACTTTAGTTCTAAATTAATACTATTCTTCAACAGGGTTTCTCTGTTTCTTAGCCTATTTAATGTTGCTAATATCTATTTGAAATTTGAGCATAGATTGAAAAGAGGTTTTCTTTCTTTGTATAGAATATTATATTTTTAAGTCATAATATGCTAGTGAAATATCACTCTTTGTATTTTAAAAGAGAAGTGAAGTTATGCTAAGGCATTCAGTTTTCCACATTCCTCTGAGGTGAAAAGGAGTGTTACTACCCAGCTACACTGCAGTCGGTGGGGTTCTTTGGCTCAGAGCACAGGCGGCTACCACATGGGGTATAACCTGAGTCTTCTTGACACTGGTCACAATCTTTAAAGTGCTGGACTATATTAGAGTCCTTTCTAAAACAAGTTCTCTCTCCAAATTTGTGCACTGCGTCTTCATACGCAGCCTAAATATTCTTTGGCATTTAAGAACATGAAAAAACTGTGATCTTAATTATCTGGATCTATAATGAAACAATGTTCTTCCAATAATTCATCTAATATACTTCTTTAAAGGATTTGATTAATATAGGTCACTTCGTTAAATTCACAGACTTTTTATTCATACAGAGGAAACATTATTCATTTTTTCCCCTTTACTATGAGATTACAGTAAATGTTCTGCCCTGTTTCTGCCCTAAAACAATGTATGGCCCTAACTAAAAACAAAGCAGTCATTGCTTAAGTCTTGGTCCTATTACATTGCATTTCAAAGTAATTCATAGGAACAATAGCTACACATTTCAAATTTCCCCTTAAAATAAACCATCAGTGCATCACTTCTCCAAACACTACTGTGCTACTTACTATGTACCCCAGACCATTCATGTCGCAAAATACAAACAATATACCAGATTTACTTAGACCATTTTTGAAATATTAAATCAAATATTAGATTTAATTAAAAGGCAAAAGACATTTTGTGTTCGTAATTTGCTAACTATTTCACCCTTAATAAGTTTTTCAGAAAAACAAAAAAGGGATAATTACCACTAAGGCTAAAACTTTTCTATATTTTACTTGATTTTTTTAAGTAGAAGCTAATATAATCAATGTATTAACAGTGGCTCAGTGTGATCTCTTTTTGTTTTTTTTTTGACAATTGGTATTGCCAGGGCCCAACAGGACAACTAGTAGCAAACCAGGTCTCACTGAAACAGAAATTTTTTATCAAAGATCAAGAACTATTCCAGGAAATGTTGACTGTCTGAGTGACTGTGATTACCTGCTCTTACATGACAGAATCATTCATGTCTAAAAACCTATTTTCCATCTGGTTGTCTGATTATCCTTAGAATTGCAAATGCATTCTAATTTGAGGACCTGAAGCTTGTTAAATGCCAGTTTCTGACATGATATTAAACAATGCTTTGGGGTCAACCATCCTGCTTTACATTTCGCTTATTCAGCCTCTTTCTTGATGAAAGCACTAATGATGACTCATCGGGCAGTAATTTTCTCAGCCCTAACATCCAGTATATTAAGAAACGTTCATCACAGCTTTGGCTGCTCTGCAAAACTCTACTTGCCTGTACTGGAATGAAGTGTGGGACAGCTCATTAGATCAGCATTTCAGTAGAAATAAACAATGCATATGAAATACATGATAAGCAAAGATAAAGAGGGCCCCACTGCTTAAAGGACTGATCTCCTGCACACAATAAAAATGTGTTGTATTCACTCTCTCAACAATGACTTTACTTTTTGGCTTTGCTCTAATTCAAGGTAAGCCATGAATGAGTATCCATGGTTGATCAACTTCAAATCTCAAATTTCATCATTCTCCAAATCCTGACCACCATGGAAACATGATGAACTTTATTTTGGAAATTTCAGGCAAATTCATATGATAATGGTGACGTTGATTACTAGCTTGGCTGGTAAAGGAATGGTTTCACTTACTCTTGCTCCATCATTTCCAGCTGTGCCTTCAGCACCTTTCTCTCCTATGCCACCCTGGGAAAACACACAAAACACCATTTGTTCATTTAATTGTCTTTTTCCCACACTTGCATGAAAGCTTCATAAGAGCAGGGCTTATCTCTTGTGTTCGTAGCTGTATCCCCTTGAACCTAGAACAATGCCTGGCACTGGGCATTTTCTCAATAAACACATATTGAAAGAATGAAGGAATGAATGACTTATGACTCAGGATGGTAGAAGTACAAGGCTGCTCAGGAAATCATTAGCAGCAGAAAGTCTAAAGGTATGAACTGAAAACATCAGACTTACTCTGTCACCCTTGGGGCCAGGAGTTCCTGCAATGCCTCTTTCTCCTGGCATACCTTGAAGACCTGGTGGGCCTGTATCTCCAGGGGTCCCAGTTGGTCCTGGACTGCCCTAAGATGAACCAACAATAAATGAGCTCACTCATGTGTTAAGCTGCACCACATGGGATTTCTGTTTTGGTGGGGTCAAAAATGGTAGAATCTCAGCAATTTCACATGGTTCAACCTCGTGCTTATATTTTTCATTTGGGAAAATTGTCTCTGAGTTCATTTTTTTAAATTAAAACTTGCTGTTTAAATTTTAATTTAATTTTTGGTTTATGTTTTCAACATTTGTTTTTGGGAAAACTGAGTACTGATTCAAATAAAAATGATAGAGTTGCCCCTTTTTTTTCTGTTTTTGGCAACATCATGGGGATTCTAATAAAGAAAGAAGACATTACACTTAGAAAATGTTTTATTCCATCTCTGATGAACCCACGGCATTAAGCTGGTTTTCAGGCTCATTCAGGGGTTAAGTTGAAGCTATCTTATGCAATCATTCTGGACGTTGAAGATGATAAGGGATCTAATGTTGTATGATCATGAAAAATTCCACTTCAATTGTTTGCACTGAAGTTGGCCACATTGTCTTCTATCAATCTTAAAGTGGCACCCAAAAGGAAACAGGACTGATTTTCGACTTACGAGGTATTGTATTTTCAGATTTCAAAAACAACATGATATATTTAATAAGCAGAATTGTGGAACTTGGGGCAAGGAAAATGGAGCACATGATTAGGAATATCTCCTAACAAATTATGCAATTTTGTATTTCCTATTTCTGCTTATTAACAGAAGTCATTAATAAAATTTATATAGATAAATATTAGAAATGGATTTGTATATCAGAACGTATCACTGTATGTCCTAGACCATAAATCCCATCACAGAAGAGAGACTCCTTTTTAGCTGACTCTTTAGTTTCAAAGACAAGCCTAGTAGGTGCTCATTAAATACTCATTGAAGAAGAAAATTATGTAATCAAATATCCAGCAAAAACAAGAGAAGTACATTCTGGTACAATCATATGTTTGTTGGGCAGTAATTTTAGAACATTTTTAAATCCTGAGCTCACACACCCATACTTACTTTTGGGCCATCAGGACCGTGTCCTCCAGCCATGCCCTTTTCACCAGGGAGTCCGGTTATTCCTGGTTCTCCTCTTTCTCCTGGATTTCCTCGTTCTCCCTAGCACAACATTGGAATGTCAAACAATCTCAGTGCTTGATCTAAAAATGGATGAAAAGTGTTTCTGGAAATCTGAAAAATGGCTTCTACTAAACAAAAATTGGGAAATGAGCAATTATTAAGGCTTGATTTTCTAATTTAGTGATAAGAAATGAACTTGAAGTAAGGATATGCTAGTTTTGCAACACAAAATGTTTCTCATAAGATTGATTTTCATCAAGTAGAAGAATTTTAATGCTTAAAATAAAGCCCTGTTGAAGATAAAAGATGCTTTTTAAAACTGAAGCCAATGGAAATGAAGTTAATCACAAAGAAAAATTACTTACTCTAGGTCCTAATGGGCCAACTGCTCCAGGATCTCCAGGAACCCCCTAGAAAATACATTTTTAAAAATTGGAAGAAAAGCTTTGAGCTAAATTTCGGGTATTTATTAGAAATCTTTCCAGATCATATACCTAATTTCTTTTAATGTACTATTAGAAGTCTAACTAAGCCCATAATATTGAAGAATGAAAAATGAGTACATGTTTACAAATGCGGTGATGTCATATACATTGAATGAAAATATTGTTCCAGAAAAATTTATATTATACTTAAATGTTTGATTTTTGGGAGTGAGAATAGGCAAAATATTATCTCACAAAGATAGCGCATTAGTTTTTTGTAGAGACAACAAAATATATGCTAAAGTCCTTGTATTTCCTAATGAAATGTGAAAAAGTTCTAATAGAGGGAAGTAAAATTAAAAGCAATGAAGTGCTGATCTTTTAAATGGAACCAATTCAATTCAAGTTAGTAAATATTTCTTGAATATATAATATGGACAACACACTACCAGGAGTGGTGGGTTCAAATTAATGCAGTCATGACTACATTAAAAGTTTGTTTGCTCTTAACTAAAGGAAAGTTTGTTACTTAAAACTTCTCTCTTTGATTAAGATAATAACTGTCTCAACTAGGCCTTCAGTCTTATCCCCCCAAAGTACTGTTTTCATTGTGGCATGATCTTCCTAAAACCAAAATCTAATAGTATTACTCCCTACATAAAAGCCCTTCATTAGCTTTCCATTACTCTAATAATAAGAACAAATTAGGCTCACATTGGGATGCTCCATATCTGGCCCCTGGTTCACCCCTCCCGCCTCACCTCTACCCTCCTCAACTTGTCCACCACATTCCTGACTTACTGAAATTGTTTCAGTGCCTTCATTTGATCAGCAAGCCTTTGCACCTGCTGTCCCCATTTCCTGGGTATTTCCTTACCTTCCCTCCTCCCAACTTACCGTCATTCATCCTTCAGATCTCATTAAAGATATTACTTTGTCCAGGAAACTTTTCTTAAACCCGAAAGTCTGAATTAGTTGCATCTTCTGTTTCCCTACAGTCCGTGCCTCCCCTACCATAGCACGTAGAAAACACTACTATTGTAACTGTCTTCCTACACTCTCTGTCTCCTACTATAATGTAATATAGGGCAAAGTCCATGTCCATCCTGTTCGATTGGTTAAGGCCAGGGTTTAGTGGAGCTAAGCACAGTGGTGCTCAGCAAATTGTTATTGAATGAGTGAATGAATGAATGAATCACTCAAAGAAAAATAAATTAAATAAACCTATGTGCCAGTAAAACGATAGAAATAAAAGGGTTAATTTCTGTTCACAACCGTTTACAAAACCTCGGTAAAACTCTATAGTTATGCTGAGATTTATTTAGTGATTAAGAACACAATCTTGGGAAGCATTTGACCTGGGTTCAAATCATATCATCTGTGTGACTTTGGGAAAATTACCTAACATTTGCGTGCCTCATTTTCCTCATCTGTAAAATGGGCATAATAATGGTACCTAGTACATAGGGTTGTTTTCAAGATGAAAAGAGAGAATATGTGTAAAGTAAACCAGAACAGAGCCTCACACATAGCAAGTGATATTATGAGCCAGCAATTTTTAGTACTGCTATTCCTATTATTTAAGAACTTACCTGGTCACCTGGCTTTCCACCTTCTCCAGGTGGTCCTGGAGGACCAGGAAGCCCCTAAAACAAAAGTAAGAATATAAAATTGTGACTCTGCAAAAGTTTAATAGGCCACCAGTATTAACAGTTTGCCTTTTACAATTCAGGGTTCCATGCCTAGATTTTCAAGCAAAAGATATCGTTCAAACACAAGCTAAGCAAAACAGAATGAGAACCTTCATCTTCCAACGTGACACAGCAGCGAGGCAGTTGATGGGTTTGCATTTTCATTTGCACACCACTCAGCAAAAAAGAGAGAAGACTCTACCAGGAGGTTCTTCCTATTGGTAGAATTTTTAATGGCTCTGAGAACAATATTTTAGGCTGCTGGATTCATATTGAAAGTCAGTTCTAAAAGTTCTTCCCCAAATTATAATTATCTATGCTATTAAATAATCTACCATACCAATATGTTCAGATAAGTCATGATAATTTATTCAACAAAAAATTTTAGACACCATTCCAATAAAATCAGATAAGCCTTAAAATCGTTAAATAAACCTTGTTGAGATATCAAGAACATTTTATGATTTTAAATGTGTTAACAGTTTTGGATTTTGATCAGTTTTTCAGAAGGCTGTTCCTTCTCTCTGAACAAAAATGTTTGATTTTATCCAAATGTCTATTCTATTTACTCAAAAAAAGAATAATGTTTTTGAAAATTGTAGAATTTCACATCATTTGACCATATCCTTTTATATTTTAAAAAGCACTTTAGTGAGTGAAAGAAGAAATGGAAAACTGCATTAGTGCATACCTGGAAGCCAGTGGGGCCTGGAGGGCCCTGTTCCCCTCTCTCCCCAGCTAGACCCTAAGTCACGAAGGGAAGAAAATCATGAAATCAACAGCCAGATCTTTACACCTGCTTCCTGTTTACGTAAACCAGTAGAAGTATTTATATCTCTTTGTATTTCTTCCAATCACATGTTTTTCACTTTAGCCAGATAATAAACTAGTATTAAAAGTCATCTGATGGTATTGTTTGAAGTCCCTGCTGGTGAGAAAATATCTTCTATAGCCAGCGAAGGGAGTGATGACATTGTTTATTTTTTGATCCAAACATAAAATGTCTGAAGCCAACCATAAAATTATGGGGAAACTGGATAAATTGGAAATGGAAAAACTCATTACTTTCATATATCTAATCTAAAAGGGTAATATTTCCATTGCGGTTTATTTCTCAGTGTCATAAAAAGTATTAATCACACTTTAAAAACTGGAATAACTAAAGAAAGCAAAGCTAACATTTTAGAAAGATATTTAAATTGTCCCATCCCAAAACAAATAAATATGCCAAAATATTTCTGATTAACACTTAATTTTAAAATTCTGAAACGAAAATATACCTCAAAGAACATTCCTTTTTTAGCCCCTCCAAAAAAACCCAGCTTAAATAAATTTCTATAAGACACATTATTAGAAGAATGTAGGTATAATTCAGTATTTATATATTTTAAATAAAATATTTGTCAGACAGTATTTTCCTCACTTGATATATTCTTCAACTGCAACAGATGAAGATGATGAAGTAGCTTTTTCCATCAGCATTTTATAGAAGTTTAGTATGACAAGACCAATCATTGTTTTTAAAAAAATCAGAAGATGTCAGCACCAGGAATCAAAAGAAAAGATGTAAGTGAAATTTTTCAATCCTGCACTTTCTTATTCTCTTCCCCTGAAACTTATTCATACGTAAAGCCTTGCACAAAGTTTTTGAAACATGCAATGTGAATATATCCTTGCTAAAAGATCACATACCGGGGGTCCCACAGGACCGGAAGGACCAACTTCACCATCTTTTCCAGGAGCTCCCTAGTATCACACAGAGACAATTCGTGAGGTGAGGCCATGATTATTTGGGTAATTTCACATCTATAGATTTTTTCCTTATCAGAAAATGTATAGTTACCCTCTGCCCAGGAACACCAGCATTTCCTGCTTCTCCAGGTTTTCCAGGGTCACCCTAAAGAAGTAGGAACTAATTTAAATTTCAATCAGTTTGCTAAAAACATGCCTGTTCCAAGTGAGGATTGGGATGAGAGGGCAAACATATTGGACACTGTACTCACACTGCTACCTTTGGGGCCTGGAAGACCCATACTCCCAGGCTGCCCCCTGATGCCTATGGAGCCTGGAGGACCCGGCCGGCCATCCTCCCCTGGAGCACCCTACAAAATTGACAGGAGCAGTGTAAGTGTCATGTAAGTTCTCTCTAAATATCACATCAGCCAAATTGCTACTTGTCTTTGCTTACTATAAAAGTTATATACATTTTAATTTTTCCTACATTTTTACCTTAGTGAATCAGAACAGTTGAGCATCTTAAAATAAAACTGCTGAAGTCTTTTGAGTATTTAGAGAACAGTGATTTTATTCTTGTTCTACAAACAAACCTCATCTTCATGTCTTCTTACACCCTCATATTAATAGGGGAAATCTTTCTCTCTTCTTTCATTTACTCTGGTTTGTGGTAACGAAAACTCAGGACTTCTGTTTCACATTTGCAGTGTAAGGGAAGAGCCCAGAATATATAAGGTGTCAAAATTCACACCTGCTTTTCTCTTAAATAGACGAAATTGGAAGGACATCAAGAAATGAGAATGTTCCTAATAGATAAATTTCACCACTATTATAAAATACATCATTTCAAATTTTTTACTGATGTCAGGAAGCAATTTTTCTCTCAAACATTTATTTCACTAAAATGTGATCAATTTTTGGTCAGTTTGAAAATATGCAGATCCTTAAGTATTGGCTTCTGGAGGGAAGCATTTTAAATGTATAAACATGATAAGCATCCACATGACCAAAAACATTAATCTCAAATAAATATATTATCCTTTAAGTTGCATGTCTATTGAGAAATATTAACAGTTGTAGATTTTTGTTTAAATTAATTACCAAAGGTCCAAGTTTTCCTTCAGGACCTTGAACACCAGGATTTCCTGTCAGACCCTGAAAATTAAAAGCAATCGTCAGTTTGTTGCTGACCTACAATTGAAGTCAAGAGTCTAAAGAGTGAAAAAAGCATTGTATTAAAAAGATTCAGTTCCACTTTTCAGGGCTCACTATCAGTAGCCTTAGGCTCCTCTAGACAAACTCATAGGACCATCATGGGCCTCGCCCAGCCTGGCTTCAGAAGGATACAGGGCGGACAACACTGCATGCCAACAGGGCAGCACCCAGTTGGATGCTTCATTGGGAGAAGCCATCAAAGCACAGCCGCTAAGCCTCCCATGATGAACAGGCCAGATGTTAGGGAATGAGTCTACATGGTGGGTGCAGGAGCCACCCTAGCTTAGAAATCTCATGTAATAACATTTGTGACAACATCTTGGACGTACTGTATTGGTCCCAGCAAGGTGAGTGCCCAGGTACAAGTCACTCCAAACTCAGGAAATCCAAAGCTATGCCTCCCACCAGATTTTTATTATTCATTCATAGTCCTCCCAGTGCAAATGCAGCCTACACTCAGGGGCATCTTTACTATAAGCAACGTTGACTGCTCATTCAGCTGGCATTCCACCTCTGTTAGGTGTCTAGGGAAAAATGTCTAAGCAAAGGTGAACCCAATACCGGTTCTCATGTAGAAGGAGAAAGGCCTATAGCAGACTTTGACTCATACATTCAATGCTGGATTCAAGGTAAAGAACTTACGTTGAGCCAAGTGTATTTTTCCATCTAACAACTTCTTGTATAATCTTTCTCTTTCAGGGGCATGGTTGACAACTGAATTGAAGAGCAATTCCATAGTTCAAATAAATGTTCAGTGACATATTGTCAAAATGAAATTTATCAGGAATTCTCTTGGCCAAAAGTCAAACAAGTTGTTTATTTGTAACAAGTAAACAAAAATTAACAGAGTTTTTTTTCATGTAAAGTGGTAAAAGTGTTACTACCTACTCCTTTGAAAAAGGGGACTAGAAGTTACTGAGATTTCTATAGATGATAAAAATAACAAACTAGTATTTAAAAAATAATGAATTAAGTCGAAACTATAAAAACAAAGAAATATTCTAAGTTGTCAAAGCAAACTAAACAAACAAAAAAAACCCTTCAACGAATTCTCAGGAGCATCTCTCCTGGGTTGATGGAGCAACAAACTGCTGTGTTCTTACCCGAGCTCCTGGAAGCCCAGGTTCACCTGGACGTCCTGGATCCCCCTGACCTCCTTTAGGTCCTGAAGAACCAACAGGACCCCTCTCTCCTTGAGCCCCCTGTTCCAAAGCAAAGCAGAATGTGTCAGAAAAAAGGAGCGCAAGGAAACAAAAGCAAGTACGTAGAAATTCTTGTTTTACAAACCAAAGCTGTATAACATACAAATAGTTTGTCAAAGCAGTTACAAAGACTTCTTTGTAAACAATGTGACTTCATATTTTGTTCTAATGTGGATTCCTTGTAGAATAGTGCTTTTCCATCATTAACTAATGAAAGTTGTGTTTAGAGCCTCACTCTAATAATTTAGACTTGGAAAAAAAACCCAGAATTTTTAAAGAGTCTAAATTTCTAGATAATGGAAAAAATATACATCAGCTAAAGGAAAGGTCTATGACATTTTCTTCTCAGGACTGTCCCTGAGAAATCCGAAAACAAACTCTCATATAGCTCCAAACATCATGCATCTCCCCTGGACCTGGATAATGCAGAAATTGCACAAGAGGGATTGGTGTTAGGCCTGACATCTGTGTCCAACTCTTTTCTGAATCTGGACCCACATGGACCAAGGTTAGATCACCACGCTGAACAATGACATCTTTTGGAGCACCACCCATCTGAGTGTCAACATTGATGGGATAACCTCACCTTTGGTCCAGGTAAACCATCAGAGCCTGGAAAACCACGATTGCCAGGAGCACCCTACAAGGAACGAAAATGAGATTCTTAATTGTTGGTGGTGTTTTTATAAGGCATAATGAGTGAGTAATTTTTAATTTCAGTACTGTAGGGTTTTAGGAACTCTGATCAAGCCAACATAGCAATTGATTTGTATAAGACAAAAAACTTGACTATATGGAAAGAAATTTTAAATTTTGAAGAATATATAAGTACTGAGACAAAAAAATATTCAATCAAGAAATATTCTAACAATTCCTTGTAAAATTAAACATAGAGAAAAACTGATATCTAGATTTGAGAGGTAAAGGAATGGGACCATCCACCAGGATCAAAATGTGAATGACAACATGCATTAGTATTATCTTGTAAGTGAAGGCTTTGCATTCTCTGAAGCTCTATACAAATGTAAGATGATACTGTTGTCTCTTTCAGGCCTGTTTCATTATACTCCAGTCACAGCAGCCTCTTCTGATCTTTAAAATCACCAAGCCCATTCTGGCCTCCTGGCTTTGCATTTGCTGTTTCCTCTGCTGAAAATGTTCTTTCTTCCAAGTTGCCTGCTGGCTCATCCTCATCTTCAGGAGTCAGCTAAAATGCCAGCTTCTCAGAGAATCCTATTTCTTAACACCTAATCTGTCACACCACGGTCATATACTCGGAGTTATTCTCTACCACATCACCCTGCTATTTCATAAGTGTATACAGCACTTATTAAAATGTGTAAGTATATTTTCATTTACTTGTCGACTTGTTTTTTGCTTACCTCCCTACTAGAGTATGCTATTGTTTACTAGTCCTCACATGAAGGCTGGGACCATAGCCTTCTCGTTCACTGATACATCCCAAGCACCCATATAGCAAATCGGCATAGCGTAGTTGTTCAATCAGTATTAGTTGAATGAATGAATGAACAATGATTAAATGGTTGGCTCCTTTAATTCACAGATTACCATACTGAACAGATCAATACACCTGTATGCACTTCTTTTAACTGCTCTGGTTTTCCTTACTATCCCAAAACTTACTCATGCAATTCCACCCCAACTGTAAGATTTTATTTTATTATCCAAATTTTACCCTTTCTCCCATTGGGCCTGGAGGACCGACTGTCCCTGGATCACCTCGGGGACCTCTTTTGCCTTCTTCACCAGGTGGGCCTATTGGACCCTGAATACCATGTGGCCCCTATTAAAAACAGAAAGATATACCAGGAACAGCCATTGACAAGTGAGTCATAGCCAAAAGATTCATTTAACGAAGTCAGTCATAAATTTTAAACCATGCTAAACAAACTATTCCAAACAGATTATAACTCTCATTGTTACTATTTTAAACACTTGAGTATTTTGAGCTGTACACTTCTAGACAATATTTATGCTCTTCTTAGCATTTAAAAAAAATGAAGCCTTACTGGTTCTCCTTTTGGGCCAGCTTCTCCCTTGAAACCTGGAACTCCTGGATCACCCTAAAATAAAAATACTATTAGTTGTAGGAACCAGGATATTTAGCCAGTCCAAACTGCTTTAATTAATTACAGTGAATGGGCCTTGAAAATTTTTTGCGACTGAATCTATGTTGAATCAGCAGTATAACATAATCATTTTTTAAATTTTGAAACCTTACAGAATGTGTGTGAATTTTTATAAAATCTAGTATAATCTGGTAACAATTTGTTTTTTTCAGAGTGGTCTTCAAGAGACTTAATTTTAAAATATTGGGTTTTTTTATCATGCATACTAGAATAATTAGAATTATCGTTATTATTCCAATTTGATAATTAAAATTCAAACCCACAGTGATAACTTCTATAGATAAACCTACTTGGGATATATTTTAAGAAACAGACTTGTTCACCCAGAATCAAAATAATTTTATATTTATGTTTTGTTTATTGAGAGTTTGACACCTTCAAAGAGGGCATTTCGTCTTTGACTCCAAAGGGGTTTAGAGTCTTGTTTTGTTCTAGGCTTTTGTGTATGTGTGTCTGCAAATACCAATTGTAGTTTAAGTCGTAGGAATCAGATTGCTAAATTGAAAGCACGATAAAACCAAATGTGAAATATCAGCAACACTCATGTTTTAATAAATCTGTCACGAGCACTTAAAAATGATTTATCAACATAAACAAATTATTAGGAACAGAATCCAAAATATTTTAAGTAGTACTAGGAAAGAAAATTTTAATTTTTATATGTCAAGATAAAAGATGTATAAGCACAACTTCTCAATGTGGTTATTTCTTATGGGTTCATAATAATATTTTACCTAATAAATAATTTCTACAAAATATGGTAAGTCATTCAATATGAACAATATGTTGGAATCCTTCTTCAAGAATAACTCTCAAGAAATAGCTGTTGAGCCCATTTTTAGCCAAATCATCTTTAAAAGTCCTCATTAAACCTCCACTTCCCACAACTGGCTTGCAAAATATTTCCATATTATTTATTATTCAACTACTCATAAAATTCTATGAGGTAGACCATGAAGTTATGACTTTGTTATTTTAAATAAAAGAACACTAAAATTTAACATAATGCAATACTGTTTCACTTTGAATTTAAACATCTAAACTGTACATTAACATTTGTTTTCACTTTACAAAGATTTTTATCTTCATTTGCCTCGTTCAGATAAATCACATCATCTATGTTTCATTGCATCTCATTATATGTTATTTCTCTTGGCAATCTTAGTTGGGTTATACTAATGGATGATAGCTGTTATAAAGGACATTACCGGTTGGCCTCGAATTCCTGGAGGTCCAGTGCTACCCTGAGGTCCTGGAGATCCAGGGGGCCCTGCCAAGCCAGGAGGACCGGACGTACCCGGAGAGCCCTATCAAAATGCAAGAGTAACATGATCAGCAGAGACATACATAGAAGTCTACGGCCAATGTCCAAAGGATTGTGTCCGTTTGAACTTCATGTGGCATAAATGCAGTTACTTACTGTTGGGCCTTTGGCACCAGGCGTACCATCAGTTCCCACTGCACCCTAAAAGATACATAAAAAGTCTATGAAATATTAAGTCATAGCTAGGGTGTTATTCACATGTTCACTCATCTTCCAAAAGGAGGCAGAAAAAATTACACACACACACACACACACAAAAGAAATCAACCACCATTATATCATAAAAAACACTTTTTTGACCAATTCTCTTTTCTGTAAAATAGACAAACTTACAGAGTTTGTTTATTTTTCATAAAATATACAAACTTGCAGAGTTAACAAGGGAAATGTGGTTTTTTCATGAGTCGTAAACACTTAGAATTCAAAGAGAATATATTAAAATAGATTGCCTTTGTTCTGGTGTTATAAGACATATCCAGCTTTCTGTGATAGTTCTTAAATATACTAGGAACTTACAGGAAGACCTTGAGAGCCAACTGGACCTGGTGGCCCCGTTTCACCTCTTTGCCCCTGAGGACCTTCAGGGCCTCGAGCCCCGGTGGGACCTGCTTCTCCCTAAAGGAATGCAAAGGGAAGTGTTAATTCAAGAAAAATATAAACATGGTTCAATTCAAAGGTGATTGCTTATTTGGAGTTTTACATTTTACCCCCAAACATTTAAAGGGACCAGGAGCACAAAGAGGTTTACAAGGGAGATGTCCCTAACCTGGCCTAAAGAGTGAACTCACTTTCCCATCCCTTCAAGTGTAACGATGCCTGTAGCATTAAGAGCAGAGCCAAGTGGTAGACGTCACCTGATAGCTACCCCATTTCAACCCAAGATAGTGATCCAGATAGTAAATAAAAAGACAGGATACCTAGTTAAGTTTTAATTCAGATAAACACGAATAGTTTTAGTATGTTTGTCCCGTGCAATATTTGGGACATATTTATACTAAAAGTTTATTCTTTCTTTATCTGAAATTCAAACTTAACTGGGTTTCTGTATTTTACCCAACATATCATGTAGATATGTAGATCTGATCCTAGAGGGATCTGAACCTGGAATTTTAGGATTAAAATTCTAAGCCTTCAGGAGCTCATTAGTATTAATAAAACAAATAAAATTCCTATTGAATCTCTATTACCCTTCATTGAAATGCAAAGAACTGGATGTGAAAGTTTATTCTTCATCCTGAGAGCCAGAGATCGTGGAAGAATCTTATAAGTATAGCAGAATCCTGGTAAAAATAAAGACCTGGGAATTTTCTACTGGGCAGTGTGGGATGGTGGTAGGACAGGGAAACGATTTCTGAGAGAGAATTTTGCCAGGCGTTTGACTTTTTTCAGCAGTTTTCAGTAGCCAACAGCCAGTACTAGAAAAACCCAGAAGGAGAGGGAAGTATCCAGAGTGAACTGTTGTATCAACTGTGGTTACTAGTGAAGTCTTAACTAGATGCCACAGTAGGAGCAGAAACCATTTTCTGCTAAGTCATAATCCTGGGAGCTATGAGTATTCTTTCTTTGATTCTCTAGCAACAGCACAGTTTGAGGGCGGAGGGTCTCACACGAAGAGAGAAGGAATTTTGCATATTTTGATCAGGGTACATAGGAAGCTTGGGCCCTCCATGGCCAGAGTCAGTGGACTTCAGGAAGCAGAACAGATACAGAGGGAAACAGAGGGAACAAAGGTCCCACCCACCTGAGTGCACAGTGAGTTCTCAGTGAAAGGAGGGACTGGCTAGTGAAATGACTCAGGGCATCATTTTAAAGCATCTGTATCCATGTGGCACAGCATTTAAAGACAGCATTAGAAAGAGCCTGAAAGACTATGTGACTTGATGCCTCTCACATTTCAAAGGGTGAAACATTAGCTACAGACCTTTTTTTTGTTTTTTGGTTTGTTTCGAAGTTCAGATCCAATTTGAGTAGCACTAATAACAAGAAGCATGAACCTATATTGAGGGCATCCTCTGCATCAGGCATGGTGCCAAGGGTTTGCATGGATTATCTCACTTAATCTTCAACAAAATTTCATGACAAAATAAGACTGGGAGAAGTGAGGCGACTGCCACAGCCATTTTGTATAGCAGAATCTGGTGACCAAATCCCTTCTTTGAGATGAAGAAAATTGCCAAAGGGAACCTGGCTGTGAGGGGTAAGCAAATGTATTGTCTTGTTTAAAATTTGAAAGTAGGGTTCTGAATTTATTCACTAATTTAGCTAATATAATCTTAATAATCTCCTACCGTAATCCTTGAATTTATCATCCAAAGTATTGAGAGAAAGAACAAATTGTGACTCACTACAAATGTAAATCATCCCAGCAGAATATGTTAATCCATTCCCATGTGGAGAGCCAAATGGCCTGCTGCCCCTTCCTTTAAAGGCTGTGTAAATGGGGACGCTGGGGGCAGGAGTGAAAGCCAGCTTTGTGGGAGAGAAGAGCCTTTTGACAATCTCTGATTTATTTTAACCTCCTATTGTTTAGAACATTCTGCTGTTTATTATCGCCAGGCACTATATCCAAGAACAGAGTTCCAATTCAGATTAAGCTCTTACTCCTTGCAGCTGTTAACAATTGTCTGGTGTCAGAGTCCTAATGCAACAGATTCTTTGACACTACAATTGTACGATTAAGCAATTCTCTTTTAATTATATATTATATAGTAATCTTGTTTTTTTATTTTCTTTACTTTTTTCCCTGCCATAATGGATATTGAGAATACTCTAGGCTCTTTCCTTAGTTAAGAGCAACTTCCATACTCTTTAATTAACGAAATGGGATTCTTCAATTGTGGATTCATGTAATCAAGTAATTCATATACTTCATGTAATCAAGGGCTAAATATATTAACATCTTACCTTCATCCCAGGATTTCCCGGAAAACCGGAAGAGCCAGGTATCCCAAGAGGACCCTTTTAAAATGAACCAGAAAAGTGATCAGACATGTATTTTAATCAATATCTAATTAAGTCATCTTTTATTCTGTATGTGACTACATTCTGTATGTGACACATAATATAAGAATAATCCACTTAGTACTTTAAAATCACAAAGATAAGGGCTAGCCCCGTGGCCGAGTGGTTAAGTTCGCGCGCTCCAATGCAGGCGGCCCAGTGTTTCGTTAGTTCGAATCCTGGGCGCGGACATGGCACTGCTTATCAGACCACGCTGAGGCAGCATCCCACATGCCACAACTAGAAGAACCCACAACGAAGAATACACAACTATGTACCGGGGGACTTTGGGGAGAAAAAGGAAAAAATAAAATCTTTAAAAAAAAAAATCACAAAGATAATAATGTAATTTTATTATAAGTACCTTCCAACATTGATATAAAATGGTGCTAAAAGACATGTCCAGTGGTGTAACAGGATTTCCTAGTTGTAGCATAGAAGATTAAGCCAGTCACAAACACAAATTGTTTGAAACAACTGCTTCTTGAGAGAGGTATTTTCCTTGCATTAATCAAGTAATAAAGACAGTTTTTAGAAAGTTATGTTTTGTACCAAAATCTAGGACTGCACTTTATAAAAATGATCCTCAAGAGTCATCTGGATATGTTAGAGTGATTTTTCTTTCAGGCTAATAAGAAGCGGATATTTGCCACTATCTGACATTTGGGAAGGCACACACAGCATTTAAACCATTGATTTAAAGGCTGGATTTAAAGGAAATGAGTGTAAGAGGAATTCCATTCCAGGTTATCCTGGTTCTTCTTGGAGGACTGTATTTTAATTCCATCAGTTTTGCATTAATAAGAACCCTTTTAAACTCTACTTATTTTGCCTCCTATATATATATATATATATTTTTTATGAGTGACAAGGGAGAAGAGATCCTAAGGGCAAATAATTTCAAGTCCTATTTACCCTCCTAGCATTTCCCCGAGTTCATCATGTTTTTTCATCTATCCATCCTATGAACCATGCTATATTCTTGCTCATCTTACACACTCATCTTTCAAGACCTACCTTGAAAGCTGCTCCTCCTTGAGTTTTCCTTGACATTTTTCTCTCACTGAGGTGTATGTACTTTCTCCTCTATGTTCCCAAACTTCAAGTTGCATTCTCTATTACAGCACTTAGCAATAGCAGTATGCTACAATATTAATTGATATATCTCCCATCCTTGATAGACAGGGCAATTTTCAAAGACAAGTACAGTGTGTTTAACATTTTTTTCCCCAAGTGTCTAGGACACAGTAGGTGCTCTTTAAATGTTAATGAATGTACACTTGGAAGAATGAATATGAAAGTAATACAACTCACCATTGGTCCAGGTTTTCCAGGCATACCATGAGCACCTCGTTGTCCCTAATGAGGAGAAAAAGAGACAAGATAGTATAAGATTACATTTTCTATTGCATTTGCTCATAATTCATTTACTTTATAAAAATTTCCATGGTAAAAATTGAAGAATGAAGATTAAGGTTAACTGATGACAACCTTAGCTGGGTAAATAGCAATAAAAATATACATTTATACAACACTGGTAAGGTAGTAATAAACACATCTATCCTTACAGCAATAAGAAAGAAAATTCAAGATTGAAGAAATGAAACTGATTACAATAATTCTTTTTATTTGAATGTATCATCTTCTACCAAGTGAGCTCAAAGATAACAAAATTTTGAACACCCCCAGTCTTCTTAACAGCCAGTTTAACTCAGAGGAGGAATGCACTCCTTGTAAAAACAAAAAAATAAAGCACACATACACATCCGTATAAACACACACACAGAGAAATTAGTGGTGAATGCTGTGGGTGTCACCCAGATCCCCTTTCAGCGCTGAAGTAGTCATTCTACCACTGCTGGAGGAGTTACAAGCTGATGGCTCACAGTTGAGACTCTCCTCACACATTGCCCCCAGCTAAAATGAGTTAGCTTTCCCAAGGTTATGCTCCTTCTATGGTCAGTGCAGTCGTATAAAGGATTGGCCTCCATTCAAGACAAGTCCAAAGAGCCATGCCAGCTCCATAGTTTCCATGGAACTGAGAAGTCATGGAGACTGAGGTCTCTGTTGTATTTGTAACACAGTTTAATTTCTCCCTCTGACAAACCCTGCTTCTTTTATTCATTTCTTCACAAGTGTAGTTTCTGAGAGGACTCCCCAATAAATTTCTTACACGCAAGTCTTTGCTTTGATGCTGCTTCCTAGGAAACCTGACCTAAGACTTTAATACCATTGGTGCCAGAAGCATACAAGAAAGCAAACTCTAAAATGGAATTTTTAAGCTGGATTCCTCACTGACCAGCTGGTGATAGACGAAAAATGGATCACTCTTTGCGTGCTATGGATGCAGTAGTAAATTTGTCACCACTGGTGAACTGAGACAGGACATAAGTGTAAGCAGATGGGCTAAGGGGGCAATAGCTCAGGCATTCGGAAGTTTTAGGGGAAACAGCAATCATAAAATTGATGGAATTGCCTGGGTCTTGTTGAGCGAATCCATTGGAGAAAGACACTGAAAGACTGATAGTGATTAATCATCAAGACTCCTTTGCAGTATTTAAAAATATTGTCATCTTCTACAAAGAGGGGAATAAAAAGCTGAAGATCAGGCCCAGGATTTAATGATAAAGGTTTAAGAGCTCTTGAGAAGGTTGAATTCTAAAACATGGATAGTTGGCTATGCCATGGTCAAGACCCTTGTTTGGAAGGAATGGGACTCCATAATTCAGCATTGGGATATCTTAAGAACTTTGAAATTTCAGATACTCTGAAGCCTATAAGCCTGTAGAAGTAGCCCATTCCCACCATTAACAGCTTATACTTCTCCCTTGCTTAAAGATGGCACAGAAGCCTCTACTTTACCAGACAATATATGCCACCACCACTACCATATGCCCCTCCCCTCCCAGCCACCAGACCAATAACTAGCATCAAGTCATAAAATAACTGGATTGAGGAAGTGCTTTTTCTGAAAAAAGAGAGAAGAGACTATATACCAAAGGAGCTACAAGTCCTATGCATGAAGTAGTCAGGATCCCAGAGAGAATGGATTGGACAAGGTCCTATAGGTACAGGATTGAGAGGGAAAGGACATAAAGTTGGAGAACTTTAATGATATGGAAGTACTCTCCCGTGATACACATTTAACACCATGATAAAGATGCTAGGAGATGGTGTTAATGTGGGAAATGGTTTTTGGAAGCTTGGAAACAGCAATGGCCCACACTAAGTGAAGTAGAAAAGCCAGAACTGCTTTTGCAGATGGTAGGAGGAAGAACAGAGAAGTAAACGTACTAGAATGGATATATTATGGAAGGCTGAATAAGGCAACAGCTGAATCTATTCTACAATATTCTCTGCATTTCTCTCCTCACTTACCAAGGTGATAAGGAATGGCCTATTGAGTTCTCCCAAGTCGGGGTCCTGACTTTGGTACCATTGAGAAGCTTTAAGGTGGTTGTCTTCTGTGGGGTAGCAGTAGGGGATATTGTAAAACTGGGATTCCTAAAACTAATGGGGATAATAGGATCTCAAAATAATGGAGGCCAGGTGGCAGTCTTTAATTGTTAAGAGCAAAGTGGGTGCAATGTAATGAACTGCAAGTTTGAAGTATCAGCAAGTGTAGCCTGACCTTCAGAGAGCTGTGAAGAGGATTAATAGAATACGCCCCCACCTAGGTTCAAGGTACACAGGCAGACAGCAAGGGGATTTCTCAATTTGTACAGTTAAAATAGATCAAGGACAGATGATCAGGAGACTCAGCTCTTCTAAAGGGTATGTTCATAGTACTTACCTTTTAGGATTGTGATGAAAATGAAATAAAAGACGTTTGGAAGAATGCTTGGCATATAATAAGTGCTTGATAAATTTTACCTATTATTATAATGTTCTTGCTATTCCAAAGTGTATGTTTTTTCATGAACTATATTCCATGCCGCTATATGTTTTCATTATTATCTTAATTTCTTTATTACAACAAGTAGGCAAAAAATGTACTGTGGTTATGCAAGATGTTAACGATAACAGAAGCTAGGTAAAGGGTACACGGCAACTCTCTACACTATCTTCGCAACTTTTCTGTAAACCTAAATTTATTTCAAAATGAAAAGTAAAAAAACTAAAATTAAAACAGGCGACCAGTACTGTTATTCTCATTTAAAAAGCATACTCAGTAAAGTATTTGAGAGTTGAAATACACATACTTACAGGAGCACCCTGCGGCCCAAGCCTCCCTCTCTCTCCCGGCATTCCCCTCGGACCCTGAAGATGAGAGAGAAAAGCCATCCATTGAAGCATCTTATCTGAACTCTAGGGGAGTTTGATTATACTACTCAATCCAATTGAGACTCAATATAATTGGCTACCAATCAATAGTATATCTTGGGGCAATTTTGGGTTTGAAAAAGTCTCCACCTGTGGAGATACATACCCTATACCACTCACCTAAATAGATCACACCTAGCCTAGCTTTAATAGACTGAATATACAATAATCCTGAATTTAATCACTGAATACAGAAAAAGAATAAAGGCATTAACAGCTAAGAAAAACAATGAGATGCAGGAAGCCATTTCTATGTGAAGGATACAGTTCTTACAGTGTGTTTGCCTGTCAACTGGTAATCAAGATTATTTCACCAGCTAACATATGTTCTCCATGTCCTTTTTTTCCATTTAAACATTTTCAATATAATCTAAAAAGCAAAGAAATAACAAAGAATTAAATTGATACATACCATAGGTCCCATGGCACCCATTGGACCAGTTGGGCCAGCTTCACCCTAAAGCAAAAATGAGATCACATTACAATATGAGAACCCTACAATTGATATTCACATCATTTTGCTCCATGTGTGTATCATTTTAAAGGCATATTTTCAAAGTGGGCATTTGAAAGGCATATTCAATGAAGGGCCTCAAAATTCTGTTGTATTACCTTTTCTCAAAATGCAATGGAAATTTAGTTTCCCTAGAAATAAGTCTAAAATAAAATTGAGGACTTCAACAAGACCGATGGAACTATCACACCTAGACACATTAGTAAGTACAAAAAGTAATTATTTGTCTATGTCTGATAATATTTCAGGTGAAGTAAAACTTTACAAAGCTAAAATTGACTGTAAAATTCCTTCAAGATATATTATAGGAAGTCTAGAAATAACAATTTTAAAGCCAAATGCTTTTCCACATATGTATTTCATGATACTTCTCATAAAAAGTCCTTTCACTCCTTTGATGTTTTCTCTCTCTCTAGAAACATAAACAAATTTTAAGAAGAAACTATGGCCAAAAGCCCCTGGAATTAAAAGTGTATTGAATAATGGGGCTACTGAACCATCTAAACCTCTCAGATATTTGTTTGTTTGGTTGGCTTTTTTTTTTTTTTGAGGAAGATTAGCCCTGAGCTAACATCTGCTGCCAATCCTCCTCTTTTTGCTGAGGAAGACTGGCCCTGAGCTAACATCCATGCCCATCTTCCTCTACTTTATATGTGGGACGACTACCACAGCATGGCTTAGCAAGCAGTGCCATGTCCGTACCTGGGATCCAAACCGGTGAACCCAGGGCCACCAAAGCAGAACGTGTGAACTTAACAACTGTGCCACTGGGCCAGCCCCTCTCTCAGATATTTGTAAAGAAGAAAAAAGAGTGAATGTGTTTCAGAGAGTGGATTCATAGTGCCATCTTCGTGTACAGACAACACTCATGCTGCATGGCAGAAACCCAGTGGTTATTCTTGGTGGCAAAGTTAGGTCATGTCATGTAGTCTGGTAAATCTATTTCCACTTATCTATGAAAAATTACATTTATCTACCTAACTATTCATTTTTTTATAATCCTCTTTCCTCCAGAATTATTTAAGATAGTTCTGAAAAAAATTTAGGCACTTGAAGCAGAACCGAAACACTGTAGCAAGGTTATATTGAAGTATTATACAATTACCTTGGAACCAGTTGCTCCAACTTCACCTTTCGGGCCTTCAAGACCTTTGTGTCCCTGAGAAGAAAAATATAAATTTATATTTTACTGCTCTTTTAATTCTCAGACGTGTAAAAGGAGAATCAAAAATAAGCTCACAGAAGAAAGTACCTTACGAAACGGATCTCAAATTTAAAGTTGTTATTCAAAATGTTTCCAAATTCTCAACGTTTTTTGAAAATCTATTCCAAGAAAATTAAAGTAGGGTTTCCCCCTTTAAATAGCATTTTCGATTTGCAACGTTCTCACCTTTTAAATTTTTGTGACTTCATAGAAATTAAATTTATAGCTACAAATAAAGAACTTATGGTGGCTTTAAAGAAAACAAACACTTATAAAGTTTATATAGTTATGCAATGTGGATTATATCCAGGTGTGATATTCAAAATATTTAATAACTAGTACAGCAGCAAGCATTCTAACCAGAAACTCAACCACTCAAAACAGAGGCCAGCCACTGCATACTGAGTGAATATCAGCCATGCTTTTGGATAGCTAGACATGTACTTTCCACATATGCACATAACATATAATAGTTACATACGAATTCTCTTGAGTTACAGACAGAGAAGCATTCTATGGCCTTCCTAGTGTGGGTTGATGGGCCCCTCCTGCGATCTAGTGTACTCTCTAGTATCATGCCATTTATTCCACTACGTAATAATTGCCTATTTTCTTAACTGTATCCCTTATTGGCCTGAAGTTGAAAGCCATGGACACTTCTCATTTATCGCAGTGTCCTCTTTTGTAGCTGAATACCCAGTTCCTAGTAAGAACTCAAAATTTATTTGTTTATAGAATCAAATACAATTTAAAGGAAATGTAAAAAAATTGTGATTTTGGTAGCCACAGATGACCACTACAACCACAGCCAGTTAAGGACGATTGACAAAAGAATTGTAAAGATTTTGAAGGTAATGCTCCCCAGACCCTATTCAGTAAGCCACAGTATCTGAAAGAATTACAAAGGATTGAACTTACTCGGTGACCCTTCAGGCCTGGAAGACCAGGAGCCCCAGGAAATCCTCGCGCTCCCTATAAAAAAAAAGAAAAACTAGATAAGGCATTTCAGAGTCATTAATAAAAATAAATTGTTTAATAGCCTTTTTTGCAGCAAAAAAATATCTGGTACATGGTTTTTTGACACCAAACCAGAGAAGAGAAAGGAGTAGTACACTTTTATCTATCCAAATACATCTAGATGATCAAAAATGAGCACGGCAAATACACTGTTAGAAATGGAAACATGACTGACACAGAGACATGGATTAATGCCACGTATTGATTTCATGATATTTTCAAATGATATCACTGTGTATTATAATTAGTAGCAGAAAAACCAAAACAAACTAAACCAAACCAAAAATAAGAAAATAAGCATGTTCAGTGTCTAAATCAACTAGGTCAAGGTAGAGGAAAAAATTCAGGAGAGGAACTTAGGGAAAACTATGCTTCCCTTCCTTTATATTGTGTTTTATTTGTGGTACAAGAATAAACACATTTGCAACAAGCCAATGTGTTTTATTTTCTCTGAACTTCTAAATATTGGCAGTAGAATATGATTAGAAAGACTATTTTAAAATACAATCAGAAATTTTTTAAATTAAAAGGTTCAGGAGAAGCTTGTGGATTTGTGACTGTTTAAAAAACTAATTGAGGAATGAAACATCCAGCAGAAAGGAAAGTCAAGAAATACAAAGAGAATGGGTTGGTTCCTTGACTCAATATCCGTTAATTTTATGCATCCTTCACCTAAGCATACCTAACAAAAAAAATAGAGATCAAATTCAAATGGTATGACTATTTGAAAAGGTACTTGAAACTTTTTCCTCATACTCCCTTAAAATACATAAGGACCCAGTGACTTAATTATTCACTTATTCTCATTGCCCACATTAACTAGGTTTCAAATTGAATTCCATTACTACTGGCACCAGTAGACTGAGCACCTTGATGGTATAGATTGATGCTATCCATTATTATTATTAATATGCATATCCCTGACACTTAGCTTTATGTATGATTAGTCGGCATCCAATGAATAATCATTAAATAAACAACTGAATGAAGAAATGGTTTAACACTTTTCTTCACACTCATAGTGCTTCTCCTAAACCTTTCTTAAGGAACTTCTCTTGCGTTAGCACAATCTCACACAGATGGCAAAATCCTTCTGTTCTGCATTATCATAGCCTTCACTTACTGTTAATTAAATGAATGAGTAAGTAACTCAATAAATGAACTCCATATGATAAAAGCAAAGCAATAATTCCTGTGTGACCTCTTGCAGGGGAAATGGTTCTGGAGTGTTTTGAGGGGGTTATCACAGTAAAGGCACATCAAACCAACTCTCTGAACAAACAAAGTTCCACTAATTCTTCTGTTTACACAGCCCTGCTTAGGAATTCTTTCCCTTCAAGAACTCCCTTTAAGTTTTTCCACTGGAATGCTCCCCTTTACTGAGATTTGTCTCCCCTCTGTCTCGAGCAGGAAACTCAGTACACATCTATCTAAGCCTATAGGGGAATTACTGAGCTATGTTATTTCAAATAATTAGTTAACTTTTGAGTTTTTGTGGTCTGCAAGGGAATTCTCATGTGATTACACATCTCTAATATAACAGGAAAATGAACCAGATGTGCTAGTGCTCATAAAAGTTTCTCATTCTGCTGACCCAAGACTGTCATCACTGCCCAATCACACATCGTTGCACTGCACTTGCAGAGTGCATCTGTGACATGCTGGCAGGGCACGTTTCCTCCCCATGGAAGGCCCATGCTGGGAATATGTGCAAGAGTGCAGCAGGAAGGGAGGTTTGAATCTGGATTGGTTGACATGGACATCTGTGTTAATGACTAAACCGCATGCCTTTGCCTGCATTGACTTTCCAGGCTGATGGGGGAGGAAAGGAAACAGAGAGAGCAGGGAGCTGGGGGATTGGTTTTATATTTGAAACTCAGTAATCCTTAGAGCCCTGTAAACTCCCTTAAAAGATCAGCATTCATTTGTTTAAAAAAAAGCCTACCATTGAAACTCATCAATTTTCAGAAAGTAAACGGAGAGTAATTCAGTACTGGTGGATGTATTGAGTAGTAGAAATATAAGGAAATTATAGGAAATATAATAAGTAAGAGGCTGAATCAGTGTCGGGGATGTTGGACAAGGAGAAACTTTAAGAGCAAGAATGTTAGAGGATTTTTGCTTGATTATCATTCTCTATTTTTCCCCATTGCCTGTGTAGCATATTCCAGGGGAAGGCCTATCAGAGCGATGTGAGTGAGGACAGAAAGGTGGCTTCAGAGTGTGGCCAAGTGGCCCAAGTCCTGAATTCTGGTGGAGTGGGTTGCCAGGGACCTGTCCTTGTAGTGAGCTAAGGGAGAAGAAAACAGCTGTGTTAGAAGCGCTGGCGATCAGTGTATCTTAGCATAAGATTTTAGGGCCCAGAATATCAATCAAAAATTTCAGCCAACATTAGGGTTTGGGGCGCAGTCAAAGAAGCATCTTGTCTACGATTTATTGTCCCTAGCAGATGAAAAACAAATCAATAAACTCTCTTTCAAGCTGTTGTATTTGACATGTGAATAATACAAAATAAAAATATTAAGAAGATAAATGAGATTAAGATGTAAATTATAAATAGGTCAGGCTGGTGACTTATCTGAAAATTGGATACTCAATTTGGAGTGAATCTACGTTAGGTTATAATTCTCTGCCTCTAGATGGGTCATTCATATGGTGGCAATGCAAAGAGGGAATTGGAGTTATCTGTCAGTCTAGCAAAATGTCCTGTTTCACAATGACAGAGGAAAACATGTCTTGGTGAAAGTGTCTAATGCACATCCAAACAATGAATTGTGAGTTAACTTTAATGTTCTTTATTTTTTTATGTTTGTGTCTATGTCATTGTATTGATAAGTATAAACTTACCGGAGATCCTGCAAATCCCACTTCACCAGGATTTCCATTTCTACCAGGTTCACCCTTTATGGAAAAAAAACAAGATTGGCAGAAGCAAAAAGGGATTAAAATGTTCCCATCTGAGACTAGATGACAAATCAAATGCAGATGAAAAGTCTTCCTTAGAAAGCTCGTCCCAATGCTCTCAACAGCGTAAAAATACTGAGTTCTATTCCTGATGTTAACCCGGTCTAGCAAGTCAGCTTGTAGAGGCTTTATTAATTTATCCAGAAGAAGAAGCGGTTATAAATTATACTGGTGGCCTAGCTCACCATTTTATAAACATCAAAATTTACACACATATATGCCATGAAATTCTCTCTCAACATGTGGCACTGAATTAAAAGAGTGTTCCTTAAAATACTACTTGCCAATTCTTTTCTTGTGACGAAAAGAAATTAAGAATTACCAGAGACATTTTCTGTATGGCCAAATTCAATGCAATCTGCTTAAATAAATGTCACGACACACAAAGAGAAAATACATATTTGGTTTAGTATCACACAGAAATTAACGGTCTACCCATGATTTTATCCTCAATTTTGGTACAACTAAGAAAAGAATCTAGAAAAGCCAATCTGTTGTTGCACTCTGTCTTTTGATCATAGGTTCTTAATGTTAAAATCTGAAGTTGAGTTTTAACTGTATTAAAGTCCAATTGAAGAAATAACTTTTTCAGCATAGAAGAGCAACATCGACACTATCCTACTAACACATTTAAAAAGTCCATTTGATGAAGACCTTATAATGATGTTTTGCCATCAGAGTAAGGCGTCTTTCCTTAAGTTCACTTGAGAGATTTGACCAGCGAAGGTTGTAGCTATTGTGACAACAATTCTAGCATCTCATGGAGAAATCACAATGGAAAACCTGACAATTGCAGGGAAAGAGAGAGTACCTAATAATATAATACCATCAAATTAAGACACTTCTAGGTTTTGTTAAATTCCATTCTGAGTTCTCCAGTTTTGATTGAATTTAATGGGAGCTAAAAGTGGGGGACATGAAATAAGCATTAATGAATAATATTTATGTTAATACCGCAGCCCTTCCTTAGCCTCTTTTAAAATTTCAAAGCAAAGTGAAGAAAGGCAGCTTACATCTTCACCAGGTTTTCCAGGAGGGCCCTCTGGTCCACGTGCACCAATTGGACCCTAATCACAAAACAAAACAAAAGGAAAAAAGGATATTTACCTATGTTTACCTAAACCTACCAATGATATAATCCAAAATATTATTGAGACAAATGAAAAATATCAGAGAAAATAGCTTTGTTAATATTCTGAATTTTATGTTGTATCCCTTCGATTATGTGCTCAGCGGGAAAAATGTTTAATTTCACAAATGCAAATATCTCAGCACTGTCTGAGACTCTGAATTTAAATACTTGGCCACAAGAAACATATAGCTTAAGCACAGTCCATAATACAGTGCTCCTGAACCGGACTGTAACTTCTTGATACATTATGAAAGAGCTGGTAAAATAAATAACTCATGACATCATTACCATGGTGGACCCATATTTAACTGGGTCTACATGCTTACTTGACATTTACCATTGGTCCAGGTTCACCAGGTTCACCAGGAGGCCCTGCAGGGCCAACACCACCCTAAAATTGAGAATAAATTATACGTATAGAAATTATATATACAAACCAAAGGAAAAAAGAATACTAAATCCTATAATCTCTGCAGTATATTGCCATTGTTCAAAATGCTGGCTGCCCCACTCTCCAGCTGTGTGACTTTGGGTTAGTTACTTAATCTCTCTATATCTCAATTTCCTAATCTGAGAAATATGAAAGGAGGATAATATGGTACCTACTTCATCAGGCTGTTACAGCTCTTTAGATAACTAACACATGTTAAGAATCTAGAATAGTGCTGGCACAGAGTGAGTGTTCAATCAATGGTAGTTATCATGATCACTATCATCATTGTCTACTTCTTCATCATCATCAACAATACAATTTCTAGTAACCAATGGCAGTAATATAAAATGGCAAGAAGTAAAACCCCACACACATGATAATGACAACATGGTATCTTTGACTGAGCTAAGAATTCTTCTCTTGCTTTGTTTTGAAAAATCATTTCCTACTGCCTGTCAAATCACTACAAAAATTCAAATAACTCTCCATCACTATTTTATTGGTATTTGACAGGCTATAGAAAAAAAGTACAGTATTATGTTCTTTTTAAAGATTCCATAGAGTGATCATCTGGATTGTTATTTCTAATAATACCATGCAGTGATGGCCTTCTATGGTCTGATTTCATAGCCTCAGAGCTGGCACATAACCAATTATGAAAATTTCATCATGACATGAGATAATTATTTCAAAAGCAAAGGCACGTAAAAATTCTTGGTATTGGAGGTCAGTCACATAAAGAAACGAGGTGATAAAACTTTAGCCGCATTAAGAAACTCTAAAAAACATACTGCATATATTTCTAAGTGAGCGAAAATTAATTGAATACAGCTCATTCAAAGTGAGCATTATAATATGCAATTTAAAGGCCAGTCAAATGCATCATGTCATAGAGACCTTATTTATATGTTTTTCTCATTTTTGCTACAGTATATAATTTAATTATGAAAAGACTTACTTGCTGCCCTTGTAAACCTTGAGGTCCCCTTGGGCCAACAGGACCCTTAAAAACAAATGAAAAGAAAAGTTGCATAGTATTCATGACAATTAACTCAAAGATTACAATAATATTGAATTGGCTTTAGAATCAGAAAAAGTGAAGCTTTGACAGTGGAAGATGATGACATTCTCCATCTGTACTCATCTGGAATGCAGCTCAATGCAAGAAGATTAAGGCCTGGACAACATTTGGGATGCTTTTATACACCTCCTCAGTGTCATAAAGAGAAATAAAGAATATGTCTGTACACACTCAATGTCTCTGAGACGAGAACACTTGCATGCTTAAGAGGTGTTCTGTGAAAACAGAACATCTGACAAAAGAAAAATCTTGGCAGGCATAAAACTGTTATCAAACTATTTAATTCTTCAGTTTCACGGCAGATAACTCTTATAAATTACATGAGCAAGTTGAATTAAAGGCTTATGAAACCATCAAAAATAATGACTAGATCATTTTAAATGAACTTTAAAATTATCTGGGACACTGAGTTTTCTGGATTATGTCTTTCTTGGATAACATACATTTCAAATATCCACACAGGCTTTCCCTAGTTAAACATGAAATGATTACACTGAGGCATAACAAATGGAAGAAAAGGAAAATGCAATTTAAAAAACTTTGCTAATATATGTCTATACAATTTTTTAAATGTCACACTTTAAAAAGTGATATCAATTAGGGGCCGGTCCAGTGGCACAGTGGTTAAGTTCACATGTTCCACTTTGGCAACTCAGGGTTTGCCGGTTCAGATCCCAGGTGCAGACTTATGCACTACTTATCAAGCCATGCTGTGGCAGGCATCCCACATATAAAGTGGAGGAAGATGGGCACTGATGTTAGCTCGGAGCCAGTCTTCCTCAGCAAAAAAGAGGAGGATTGGTGACAGATCTTGGCTAAGGGCTAATCTCTCTCAAAAAAAGAAAGTAATATCAATCAAATCAAAATCAAGTTTGTTCTTACTGCAAAAACTTAAATTTCTGTTTTGAATTGATCATATTTTTAGCTAGTAAGAAATTAGAAGCTTCATTAAAATATATATGTAATTTGAACGTCAAATGGATGAAAACTCATATTTTCAGAAAATTATCCCAAGATAATCATTGAATTAGACCATAAGGTTTGTGACTTAAAAAACAGACAAACAATATTTAAGTTACTCATAATGCTGGTCTTAAGGGTGGGTAAAAGGAGTGGTTATCTATGTGGTCTGTCTTTACACTTCTTATTGCCTGAAATTCCATTAATCTGGGATGCTTTTGAATTATGAGCAAAAAAGCATGGGAGAAGTGGTTTGAAAAGTGTGAATTCATTCAGTGACATTGCATTATTCCAAATACTCAGGTTAAAGTACTTGCCCAGAGAAAAATGGTAATCTTTCTGGCTGTTCAAGAAATTCAAAGAGGATGGAGATGGTCAGCAGGCCCAGCAAGGAAACTTTAGCATTGTTGTCATAAGCAGCCAGAGAATATTAAGATAAGTAGGAAATTATGAAAATAAAAACTGGCAAATTTTCCCGTTTCAAAATTTTGCCAAATCACCGCTTCTAACAACACCATGAAGCAGTTTTTTTAACTATTAAAAAAGGACAGTTTTGTTGTGGTAGAGGTGGTTACGTGTTTTAAAATCTTTTATTTGCTTCGACTATTAAGTGAAATATACAGACAGCCTTTCATTAACGTTGACAAATACTTTGCACAGCTATGAATGGGATATCACTGGGCTTTTAAGTGGTACGTATCAGGGTTTGATAAATAAATTGAATGAATGGATGGATAGATATGTTTAAGAAGATACCTATTACTTCTTAATTAGCTAACTCAAACCTCTCTTTTTATAATGATTTTTCCACAAGTACTTTGATTATCAGTGAATTTGCACTTACCACAGATCCAGGCATGAGTCCTACTTGACTTCCAAGTCCGGATTTTTCATCCAGCCCGGCCATCTGAGCTGAAAATGGCTGTAAAAGTAATGTGTTGACATCATTTCCACAGTAAAAGACATACATCAACATACTTACTAAACTGAGAGATGCACATTCTCTGGGATTCTTATAGAATAGCTCTCCTGAGAATCATTTAAACTTTTGACTTTAAAGCAAGGAAAAAGATTCAAGTTGTTTTTCATTGAACCATCTTCCTCAGAGAGTGTTTTATGACCATGTGGCTTCAGAATGACTACTGCAAAGGGCAAATGTCTGATACCTGATAAAAGCATGGATCATTCTGATAAGTACTTAGCCAGTCTAACTGATCTCAGGTTTAAATCTCTTTATCTGATTTCCTCCCACAGTTAAAGCATGCCAGACATCAGAACAAAGCCTAAAAGATGCCTTTAAAACATGTGTCCTAAGGATTCCAGATTCCATTTCAGACTATTTTACTTAGACAGCATTCTACTGTCTTTGTCCACGGCCAGTAAACTTTAAACCGTATTTATGTAAGTTGATAAAAATTTTATAATCCTTCTAATGAATGCCTGAATGTTCCAAGAATTGGCAACAGTTTTGCCTATTCTCTTTCACTTCTAAAAAACTCTGGTAACCCAACTGGCCAAAATTGTCCATATACATTCCAGGAGCTCTATTAATTTCCAGATTTTAGTGGGAAAAAATGTGCTTATTGTTTAAAAAGTAAATTGACAATTCCATCTACAATCAGTTGAGAAACAAATGTACTAACTGTTGTAAAACAAAAATTGCATTTCAGGGCTCCATATGTTTCCTTCTTATGCCATGCAGTCCACTCATAAATCCCCTATGTCTGCCACTGGGAATTCAAACAGGCAGGTATAGAAAGACATTTTGTTTTATTTTACTTCTGGTAGGAAACGGAAATTCAGTAAACAATAAGATAGCATTTTTAGTGTTAACTCATCGGTCCTTTCATATATATCATCATGGACATGCCATCCTTCCTTGATGTGGAGGACATGACACAGATTTCATCAGTATTCTGAGCCTAGAGAACAGCAGAAGGATAGAGACACATCTCTCTTTTCAACTTGTAGTGGGGATGACGTTAATGGCCCTTTAGAATCAACAGAAAGAAAAAATTCAGAGACTCCAGTACTGACATTGAGAAATACAAATAATTTGAAGCAACACTTTAAAAAAATGCTACTTAGAATTTTCCAACAATTCCCTGTGGATTTCTTAGTTTCACCATTGTTCATAGCAGCATTAAACTAACTGAGCTGCTCTTACAGTCAAGGGTCAACATCTAAACTAATACAATTTAAAATCAGAGCAACAAATCAAAAACAAAATTTATCTAAATATGACCTTGAACAATGCACACAACTCACCCTGCTCATGCCATCAGGTCCTGGGTGAGATGGATGTCCAGGAGGCCCCGGGGCACCAGGTTGACCAGGAACACCTGGTTCTCCATCAATTCCCTGAGGACCACGAGGACCCTGGAAAAGCAAGCCAATGGAAATCAGAACCCATTGCCAAATATGTACTTAGTAGAAAGCTAAAAGCACAGACTTCTTGATGGAGATGAAGTGTTCAACTATGACATTCTGGAAAAGGCAAAACTATGGAGACATTAAAAAGATGAGTGGTTGCCAGGGGTTGAGGTGAGGATGAGGGGATGAATAGGCACAGCACAGATTTTTAGGGCAGTGAAAATACTGTGTATGATCCAATAGTGATGGATACATTCATTATACACTTGTCCAAACCTGTAGAATCTACAACACCAAGAGTAAACCCTATCGTAAACTATAGACTCCCATGGGGGATGTTGATAATGGTGATGGCTATGCATGTATGAAGGAAGAGGGTATATGGGACCTCTCTGTACCTTCCTCTCAATTTAGATGTGAATTTAAAACTTCTCTTAAAAAAAAACAGTCTTCCAAAAGAATAGTAATCTAGCCACTATGGAAGTTTCATCAGCTATGCTGACACTGCTGATTTCAGCACTGGTCACAGCCTCTTCCATCAGGACGTGACACATTCTCAGTAAGAATTTTACCCTTGATGTGTTAAATGCCTAGTAATCAGCCTTCTTGGAATAATTATAAAATTGTATTCAGTTCATCAGTATTCTGGAAGAAGCTTCCTTATTTGGTTGAGTTTTGCTATCCAAGCGTATTTAATGAACAATTTTTAAATTTACTTGTCTGTCTTGGATTACAGTTAACTATGGAGGTGACTGTTTAAACTCCCCCCAGGGGAAAAAAATATGAAGGACACTTGATTGGAGTTTGTGGTTTTCGTCATCTTTCTAATTTTTTAATGCTTCGCATAGTTCCTGGCACATAGTAGACACGCAATATATGCTTATTACATTTTCACATTTCAATCTCTTTACTCTAGTACTTGCAGTCTGGCACGCTTTATTTTCCTTACCACCCGGAAGGTAGACCAGACCAATGAGAAACAGAGGGAAAGGCACAGTGACCCAGCCAAGTCTAGTTCTCAGAGAAGTGAGCAATGATTTCTAGCTGCCAAATTCCACCCTCCTCCTAACCCACATTCTGAAGGCAGCTTGGGGAACAGCCACGTCCTCAGTTCTGGAAATGCTCTGTCCCCTAACCTCATCATTCCCACAAGCCTTGTTAAGTATTCTCTGGCTTTTTAACCCTGAAAAGTCTTAACAGACTTTAGAAGGAAAGAAAAGACTAAAGAACTCAAAAGTTAACGTAACGTTTATAATTAGAAGCACAGATCGAGGAAAATAGTACACGAAGTGAAGTTTCATAGTAAACTTTAATAAATAGTAACCTTAATGCCTAAACATAAGAATACCTACTAGTCCATCATAAGCAATCAAAATACAGCTGATACAGCAGCAGGAGTAAATATAAGACAAGCTGAGGTGGGAGAGGGGACAGTTTGCAATATGACGGTTTTGGGAAAGGTGGCATAATAGCTATTCAGAAATTTAATATATTTTAATATATTCAAACATACCTATAGATGTTTTTACTTCCTGGAAGAGTAGAATAAATTAACAAATTTACCTATTCAAACAGAAGTAGATAGCCTGAAAAACTCACTTTTTTTTTTTTTTTTTTTTAAGATTTTATTTTTCCTTTTTCTCCCCAAAGCCCCCCGGTACATAGTTGTATATTCTTCGTTGTGGGTCCTAGTTGTGGCATGTGGGACGCTGCCTCAGCGTGGCTTGATGAGCAGCGCCATGTCCGCGCCCAGGATTCGAACCAACGAAACACTGGGCCACCTGCAGCGGAGCGCGCGAACCCAACCACTCAGCCACGGGGCCAGCCCCTGAAAAACTCACATTTTGAAACATCATTTCCCAGAAAATTATTCTCATCCTTTAAAAATCAAGGCCTTTCTGACTCCTAAACCACTGACAACTCATTGAACTCTTTTTATTATACATAATGGAGGCTGATTTTAATTGCTATCTAGGATTCCTGGATTATATGCACATGGGCAACAGGAACTGGGAATGTATAACGTCGGTGGTAGCATAGACAAAGCAGTAGTCTGACCTACTCCTACAGCCTCGTGTGGGAAACTTTTAACGTGTTTTTGAAATGTGAAATTGCTAATTGATAACCAGGTATTGTTATATACAAAAAATGAGCTAAAACATTATCGCTGCTCCCAAAGAGATTTCTAAAGACAAAATCAAAGACTACATTTAGTGACCATGGGAGTAGAGAGAGGTTTGGGTAACATTACTCCTCAAAAAATGTTGTCCTCTCTCCAGCCCTCTGCTATTAATAATCATATTTCAAAGTCAGCTCTGAAGATAGCCTACTTTTTCATTGACTTCATGAGGCATTCTATGTCTCCCTGGCATCTCCTCTAAATAGCCTACATGACTTACTCTTATACAAACTGAGATTAAAATTCATAATAGCTTGTGAAAATTATCCAAAATTAAGTGAACATAATAACCAAGATTATACATGAAAACAAGAAAAAATATTATAATACATGAACATATTTACTGATAAATATTGAAAACAAAAATTATAATTTGGGAATCCACTAAAATATATATTTTCACATTTCCAAGTGAGTTGAAGCACAAAAATTTTATAATAAGCTAAATGTGCTATTTATAATCATTCCCTCCCATCCCCCAGGATACTCTAGCACCTCAGGAAGCAATCTACAATAAAAAGTACTTGTAGATCGCCACTAGGTGGCGACCTTTAAACGTCCACAAGCGGAAAGGAATACCAATAACCCAGAATCGTCGAGAACTTTATTCACTGCTGGTTAATAGTATCACACACACACACAAATTAGGAAATGTTAGAGTAGATGAAAACTGCTGTATTTCTCATTTTACAGATGAGGAAGCAGACCTATAGAGGTTAACTGTCGTGTGCAATTAGAACTCAGCGCACCCTTGGCTGTCTATCTCCTGACGGGTTGCTAGTTTGTCACTATGAAGTACCAGGACAACGCACTTAAAACTAAGGAGCTGTGATGAGAGACAGCCATGAGGATCATCGTCTAGTAATGAAGGTTTTGTGAGAGTATCTCTATACCAGTAGTTCTCAATCCTGAGCAATTTTTGCCCCCAGAGGAATTGGAAACATTGAGACATTGTTAGTTGTCACCATTGTATGAGGGAGAGGTAGGTGTTGCTACTGGTATCCAGTGGGTAGAAGTCAGGAATGCTGTCAAACATCCTATAATGCATAAGGGATTATCGGCCCCAAATACCAGTGGTGTTGAGGTTGAGAAACCAGGCTGCACATTGTGAACCTACTGTAGAGTTTGATGGTAACAGAAGTAGGGGGAGAAAAACGGTGTTTGTGATTGCAGCACCATCCTATATTGTGCCAGCCATAGCTTTAGTCCCAGGAAGCAGCTCCTGCAAGTCTTGGGATGTGAGGTAAAACATTCTACCTACGGGTATTTCGTGACATCAAACCGCTATCTTAAAATTGGCCGTAGTGGGAGTATTTACACCAGGGAAATCAGCAAAAGCTACAGGCGTCTTTTTTTTTTCTTTTTAATGAGTCAGTTGTTAAACACTTTCCATCACACCACTGCTTGCTAGGATTAAGAGAGGAACAGATTTCCTACTTGGGTATCTGCCAGGATTGTCTGGCTTAATTCCAAATAACTTACGCTTCACTCTTTTTACACACACACACTCATACCAAATTCCCATTCATTATTTCAGGCCTAATCAAAACAGGAAATGGAGCACATCACACACTAAGTAGAGAAAAGAAGAGAAGTAAGAGGAATGAGGAGCAGATTCACCAAATCCTAACGAGGAATTCTGAAGCTCAACCACTGTTTCCACAGCAACTTCCATCTAGACTTAGGACTCACTGTTATCAATTATTCTGGGCACAAGCACATTTATGCACAGTGCTTTCTGCATGACAACCTACCCTCCACCGAACTGTGGTCATCTTCCACCTCTCTCTCTCATTCTAGACCCTGAACAGGCATCTGGAGAGCTACCAAGAGCGTTTAAGCTCCAACACTGGTGAGACAGCTCAGTAGAACAGCAATGAAGAATGGGGCATAAGATAATTGGAAGTCAGCCTTGCTGCCCGCCTGTATGGCTATGCCCCACATCCTTGGGGCACTGTTGTTTACCTGCCTACTGGTAAATACCACCCCTTACTCCAGCTCCAGTTTGGAAAAAGTATTGGCATCACACTATACTTGATGAAATGTGTAGAAGCATAAAATAGTATCAAAGATGAAGCTAGTGGCAAGAGGTTTTCACGACAGGATCTAAAATATGTTTTTTCCTTATTTATATATTCAAAGTTGTTTATTACTCATCTATTTCTCCCATTTAGGTATGGATAAATACATATTTGGAAGGCTAAAAATACATAGAGAGTTAAATTTTAGCAGATATCACTAGAAAATTAACCAGCACAAATTTTTCTGATTGAAACATCAGCTAATGACAGCAATACAGAAATTAATCCATTTAATATATAAAAGATATTAGTTTTTGTGTGAGATTTAAAAAGGAAAACTAATTGCTATCCTAGGATTTGGTAGTAAGAGACAACATTTGGCATATATTATATAATATCCTCATGTTTTATCTCAAAGAGATAGGTTTGATTATTTAAATTTAAAGGTGGGCCCTTTGTTCTGCTAATGGATTTGTTGGATTTTAGAATTACTCCTTTGATAACTCTGCAGAAGTTGCTCAGTGAAAAAGGCAGATTGTTACTTGGGAGATAAATTCATTATACAACGGCCTGAAAGGAAACTTTGTCGTCTGATAATTTCTTTTTCCTTGATCCAATTTGGTTATCCCTGTAGCAACCACAGATCACAGAACTTGGGTGTTTTATCTCAACAGCGCATTCTTGGCATTGTTTACTCCTGAGTTACCACTCTTGAAAACAACATGAGGTATTCATTATGTTTCCTTAGATTCGACTTTATTTTACTTTGACCTCATAAAGGACAAAGAAATATCATTTGTGTTCTAAAAAGATAACAGGTAATTATTAGCATGTGATAATTTCCTCTAAATCGGGAGAGGTACACAATCACTTCATGACCTGAATTCTAGGTCACACTGAATAGAGGTGAGAGAGGAACCATGCCGCTGCCTCTTTGCTGTGTCCAGGACGTGGTGTAGATGGGCTTGCTCAGGACAAAGTACGATTCACAGAAAGGTAACTCGCTGTCAACTTACAGGTTTTCCTTTTGGGCCTCTCTCTCCTCTTGGTCCTTGTGATCCTGGAGGTCCCTAAAACAGAAAATGTTGGTTATGCCTGCAAAACATGTATACTTCAGATGTTTTTGTTTTAAATGTTTGCTCGATATAAGAATATTGGAAAACAGAAACATCGCCCTTCTTTTTGAATTCAGTTCAGTCGAAGACTATAAAAAATAAAGCCATGTGCATAAAAAGCTCTGTGTACAGAGAAAGGCGGTTTATTTTAGCAGTGAAGCTTAAAGGCCTGTAAAGAGTTAAATGCTACATCATAGCACTGTGGAGCCAATGAGTTGCATATGCTCAGTTTGAACAGTAATTGCAAATTTATAAGGATCATTTTTGCTGTCTTGTCCCTGACAAGCCTTTGCCAATAAATTATGGGTACAAAAACTTACAGTTTGGATTTTGAGAACTACATAGATGAGCAAACCTCCAATTATCAATTATCTGAGGGAATGTATGAGTTCATACTGGTACATGATACCCCAACTATTCATCACAGTTCAAGTTGCCATGAAAGCAATGGCAAGAAAAGCCTCTTATTCAACTACCGCTGTATGTACCTTCGAGTGTCTTTTTTTACACTCAATTTAGAATGTTGCATCATGTCCACTGTATATTTAAAATCCACTGAGAATTTTCCAAATGGTAACTACAGTTATTTCTCCCTTAAAATAACAAATGACTATTTTATTGCAAAAGTGGCTTTATTGTACTAATATCTTAAGTTAGGTTTTTTCTGGAAAATGGCAGTTGGCAGGAGAACTTTATTTCTCAAAAAAAGACAGTTTCAATTGAATTATGAAAATTAGATTATGTATTTACTCAGTTCAACATACAGTATTGTTTAACAGCAAAAGCTTTGGAAGGACTGGAGCAGGTCTGTTAAAGTGTATTAGTATTTTTACTTATGTTGATTGAATGTGTTTTAAAATGTACAAGAGTTGTGCATGTGTGTGTTATCCTAGTTGCCTACGAATGCTACTGAGAATCCAAACGTGAAACCAGTAGTCTTTTATGCTAAGCTATTCTGATAGCAGAAATACGCTATTCTGATGTCTACTTTCTCAAATTCTACTGCAATATATGATTTAATTTCATTAACAGATAAAATTAGCAGTTTGTTTCATTAAAAAGATAAAAGGAATCTACTCTTAATCATTGTCAAACAACAGACAAGTATGCCCTAATTTCAATGAGTAAAGTTAGTCTCTAATTAACGAAGTAATAATAGATTGCTCTGCCTTTCACATAACGAATAGTAAGACTAACACATGAGGAATAATAGGGTTCATCAATTTCAGATTGAAATGATACCCTATGTGTCATTCAGTGCTTCAAATGAGTACCTAAACTTGAAGACATTTCAAGATAAAATGTTTCAAGAAACCAAGCATCATTGTTTTACATTCCATTGTCTTTTCATGGATATAATATCCATAAAGATTTTCAGTATCTCAAAGAATTTAAGAGTACCATGAATATTGGAGGAAACTACTTACAGCCGGTCCTGGGCGACCACGTATGCCTGTTACCTAAATGATAAACATAATAATCTGTAAAGATAAAGTTTCTACAGAGCTTTAGAAAAGTCAATAGTCAAACAAATTAAAATGACAACAAAAGCCCCAGTGAATTTTTTTTTAAACAAATGAGTGTTGTCACTTGGTGCCCATTTCTTCCTTGCCTTATGAGTTAAAACGTTATCTAATTTAAACTCTAATACAGGGAGGTAGTACACTGGTAGAGTGATTAAGAGACCAGCGCTGGAGCCAAGAGGCCTGGGTTCAGGTCCTGACTCTCTTCCTAGCCAGTTGTTTGACCTTGGATTAATTACTTATCCTCTCTATGCTTAAGGTGCCTCTTCTGTACAATGGCGATGATGATTACGGAATTCCCTCCCTCACAGAGGTGTTGTGAAGACAAATAAATATTTGGAAAGCACTTAAATCAGCACCTAAGATATAGAAAGTACGCATAAATGTTTTTAAATGAAAGAAAACAATGTGAATGATTTTCCTTTAGGTAATCTTTGTTAAAAACAAGCCAATTTAAGGGCAAAGCAAAAATGCAAACGCTGCCAAATAAATCGACATGTATATACTTTTTACTTGACAGAGATGATAACTCCTTTAAAATCTATGAGGCTGGTGGTTGTAGAACTTTCATCCTATTTAATAATACACTTCTTGATCATCTACAAGTCTAAATAACTCCTAAGAACTCAAATAATGTGGAATCTCAATTAGGATAATGGCATGACATATTCCCAGAAGTGTGGAACTTAAATCATGCCTTTCTATTTGGATTGCGTGGCTATTTGTACTATAAAAAATATACATCTTAACTTTCACTTTATATTCTCATGCGGTATATTTAATTTGTAAAACCCAATTTCCACCTTTGCTCATAGGACTGTAGAAGTCAGGAATACTGTATTAACTAAACATCAAATTTTACATTAAATAAGGAATTAATCTATTTTGGTTTGCTTGTTTTATACTAAAAACTCAGTTATAAAATAACTAATTTCTCTTTTTTTTGAGAGTACATATATAAGCAATGTACACCCATACTATATCTAAGTCTATTAGAGGTACACGAAAACAATACATATACATATATACTTACAACAGGCACTAATCCTGGTTCTCCTTTTTGTCCCTATCAAGTAAAAAAAAAGTTCAATTAGCAAAATATAATGGCTTGTTGGGCATAAACATATCCTACTAGAATATTCTATGAAAACACTGGGAATTTCTATATGAGAAATATTTTTAAAAATGAGAAAATAAAGTTAATCAATTTTTAGGATATTTAGTCAGATATTATTCACACACAAAAAATACTAGTCATCTGAAATACACCAAAAGAAAACCAATCCAATGTGTGAAATGTGTAAAGTTGTTCCATGTCAGTTTTTACAGTAACCAAACCCAAAGAGTTGATTAGACCAAGAAATGCTTGTGATGAAAAGATGTAAAGTCAAAGCACCATAGGAAAAACTACCCAAAGACTAAAGACACAAGAGAAAATCCAGAAATTTAGATATATTTGAATTTTCACGCATATTACATGCCACCTAGTTTTCAGTAACTTATCAGATGCCATTCCTGAAACACTTGCTACCCTTTTTGAAAACTCATGGAAGAATCTGAGAAGTAACAAGAGATAAGTATGCTCATCTTTAAAAGAGAAAAGAAGAGATGTAATAATATTAGTCAAGTAATTCTCAATATCTGAGAAAAATCTAGAAAAAATATTAATTGAATAGGAAAACAAAAAAATAACACAAGAAGCTATCATAAATTAAAGTCAGGCAGTTTAATTTGTTTTTATAATAGATGTAGCAAACACAACAGATGTAGATAGAATTTCTTCTCATTCTTAGAACTTTAGATTCTCGAAAATGGTATTTTCATAGCATGATGTCAACCACATAGGTTAAATAATATTGGATGAATTGCGCCTCTATATAACTCTATTTGATCACATATTTACTGGTTTTATTTATTTCAGGATTTGTCTTCCAGCAGATTTTGGTCTCCCGAAGGTCATGATCATGTCTAATTTACATCCTTAGTTTGGTACACGGAAGTTCTCAATAAATTCTCCTTGAATATATTAATTTCCATTAATATATTATGAAATAATGCCTTTAACCAGGCAATTGTGGAGGGTGAATACAGTAAGGATTATATCCAAAATGTAGAAAAAAAAAGATTAATGAGTTCTATTTTATTTATTTTCTCCTTTCACATATATTGTTCTTTTATCTGATTATAAAAATAATATGAGCTCATAGTAGGGAATTTGTAAAATAGAAGAAAGATGCAGAAGAAACTAAATATCATACTCAACACCCAGAAGATAACCCCTGTTATCGCTCTGATATTCTTAGTTTTCTGTCCTGTACCTGAACTTGGTTTACCTAATCAATGCCTCAGTATTTTACTCTTGGATTTTATTTTCATTTTTACAATTAAAAATAACATTACAGTGAATATTCTTGTTTATAAATGTTTGTTGGCATCACCAATCAATACCTTATGATGTGTCTCTGGAAGTTAAAGTTGTGGATTAAAGATCATACGTGTTTTTAAGGTTTGTGATCTAGACCACCAAATGGTATTTCTGAAAGGCACAATCTAATTATATGCTTCCAATACTATCTCACATCTTCCAAAATTTGCAAAGTGAAATTTAAAAATTATTTTACAATCTTGATAGTCTTAAAGATGGACTCAACAGTAGACAATACCTTGATGATACTTGCTGATTCTAACCTAATGTAGCTAATACTCTGGAAGTCAGGAATAAATTGAGAATTCAGAAGTGAGAAATGATGACTCTACAGAGCAGGAGGGAGCTCTATATGAGTAAGTTCAAGGTAGGACACAAGAGATTACACGACAACCCACAGAAAGACTAGGCGAAGAAGAGATCAAACACATATGAGCAGCAAAGTGGAACAGGCTTATTTCTGCATCTCCGTATCTGCTCACTTCTGGACTGGGTCTTTCCATTTTTGTCATTATGTGGAAGTAATAAAAATTAATCTTTTTAAGAGCTATAAGAGCTTTCTTTGAAATACTGAAAGAATGTGAATTGTTTAGAAAGGGTATATAAATCTGTGTTCAATAAATAAAGGACTTCATGAGAAGGATGCTGAAAAAAATGTTCCTTTCTGGAGCAAGTCTAGATAAATAAGTGAAAAGGGAGGAGAAATTATTTCAGCCAAAGTGAGATAAATAGAATAGCCTGCTGAGAATGGTTGTGAAATCTCCTTCCTAAGAGACCAGCAAGGAAAATGCAGGCTTTGCTCTTACTTTGTATTTAGGAGAACGGAACCTGCTCATAGCTTTCTTAGCTAAGTTATATACTTTTTGATATCTTATTATAAGCTTTTTATTGCTCCACAATATTTGATATGGGATTAAGAGTTCCATTTTCAGGTTCTCATAATAAATTTGTCTAATGATTCTACGATACTTCTTATTTTGGAAATAAGCAACACATGGAAATATTTGTTGCTTTTGTTAATATGGGCTTAGAATAAGTTAATTTATGTGGAATGATGATTTATTCAAAGTTTTACTAAATTTGATTTTTATGCCCACTGGGAAACATAAAATTCAAGTGCTCAGATTCAGATGAGAATTATGGTTTAATTTTTACTTCTCATCTGTTACTCATCACATAATGCTCTGTAGAATGCCTCATCACTTTTATAGGATGCCGTTACCATGGCATCATGGAGGCAATTATGTTTTTCCCACCATGGCGTCATCTGTATCATTTGCCTCATACAGGATTATAACAAAGGCTCAGTAATTATTTAGAAGTTAACATAAATGAATGAATAAATCATAAATAAAAATCAATGTTGACATAAACCAAGCACAAAATACATTTTTTACAGCATGAGTCTGCTCTCATATTTCTGATAGCTGATAATAAATGACAGAGTGATAAAGATAGTGGCATGTAACCAGAGTGTGCTATATCGGCAGCTGCTTTGACTGTGTCCTTCTCCCAGCTGTCCCACACTGTCTTTGGAAAAAGACAGTAAACTCAGTGACATAGCCTAACAGTTGTCCCTCAGTAAGTTGGGTGAGTACTCTGAATTAAACTGATGATTTCAGGGTAGTTCTCACTGTCAGTTCCTTTTTTATTTCACAGACTGTCATCTGTCTATTTACCTAGTTTGTTTGAGGCCTGTACTCAAACTTTTAAGTTTCCATTTTTTCTAGTTTTCAGACATAAATTAAATGTGAGCTGGTATTTGTAGTCCTTCTCCTTTGACATATATTGAAATCTAAATAGCTTCACTGATATTCATTCCAATTAAGACAAATTTATGGTATTGCCCTTTGAACCAAAAAGTATAAAAGTGGCCAGGACCTCTCCTTGATAGCATCACTTTCATTTACCATGAAGGTATAGCATTGCTTTATTGGATTATCTGGTTATCACTTTACTGAAGTTCTACTATATGCAAAAGCAAAGGCAATTTAAAATCACTGGTAATCTGTCTAATATGAGCCATGAAATTTGGGATGACTGCCCATTTCCATTCTTAGCCCCTGTGTCCATCCCATCTGGATAAGACTGAAGCAAATGTCATAGTATTCAGGTTTACCAGAAAACCGAGAACACATCCAAGGGAGTGGAACTCTCTTCATTCAATGGGATTACCCATGCCCAGATGACAAGTGGCTAAACTGGGTAGTGTACTAGGGTCATGGCTATATCCTACCATTGTCCTCTTGAGTATAAGTCTTGTCTCCGGGATTTGATTTTAGGCTCCTTGAAGATGAGGAATGGGAGCAAAGGATGGGTGATGTGCATTTGGTAAAATGTTCAATTAATTCTTTTAATTGAATCTTTACTTCCCAACCAATGGAAGAGGGACCACAAACCATCAAAGTAGAACTAACACCTTTCCTCCCCACTTCCTTCCTTCCTTCTTTCTTTCCTGCCTTTCTTCCATCAGACGTTTGCTGCACTTCTAATATGTGTCAGGTATATGCTAAGCACTGTGATAAGTGCGAGTAATTCAAAGGTTAGTATGACACAGTCTTAATCCTTAAGTATTCATAACCCTCTGGAAGAAACATCTATAAACAAAAATTAACAAAGTGAATAAACTAGAGGCATCTGCAGTCTATAAGCAAAGCAGCTGAACTGTGCTCACACATCTATGTTTGTATGGTATTTTGTACTTTACAAAAGGCTTTCAAACACTTTAAAGCACAGTCTTGTGCGGATAGTATTAGAATGAAAAAAATTATAAAAATGAAACTATACAAAGTAAAACTTACCTTTCTTCCTCTACCTATAAAAAAAAGAATAAATATGTTATTTTATGCAGAAAAGGCTATTGAGAATCTCCTAACTATTTATTTTCAATAACTGGTTTTTTGCGGAGTCAGCATTTAATGTAAACAGATTTCCCTATTACCGGTAGGTAGAATTCAAATAGATGAATATTTTGGATCAATATTTCCATAAAAGGTAAAATAAAACATCCCTTTGGAAAATTCTGACATTATTTGAATATTCTTTACATCATTTATATAGCATCTAAATTTCATTAAATTATAAAATTAATGATTAAAGTTATAACGAATTACTTTCAATCCATATTCTCTGTTTTTGGTTTTATATTTTTGAGGAGTTATTCATTCCTATGGTTAAAAAACCAAAATATATTAAAGGTATACAATTATACAGCGAAAAATCTCCTTCCATCTTGTCCCTTTTCTCTTATTTCCCACAGTTTACCCCCATAGGAGGCCAGTATTATTGATTTTTTTATTATTAGTCTTCCTAACCAAGAACATAATAGAATATTCCGTTTATTAAAGTTATCATTCGAGTTAGTAGTGTTCTAAAGAATTCTTCAGATAGAACTTGAACATTTTGTCTTAAGTTTTTCCTTAGTCACTTTATCCTATCTATTGCTATTATAAATGATGTAATTTTTACTCCCATTATTTATTTTATGAGGTAATTATTAGTATATAGTAAATCTATTAAATTGTTTGTTAATTTTACACTGCACTGTCATACTAAATTTTTTTATTTTTGTAGTACTTTTTTACTCCATTCCCTGAGGTTTTGCAAGTACACAATTATATTTTCTGTAAACTAATCATTTTACCTCCTCTTTTCTAATTTCTAAACCTCTTTTTTCTTTTTCTTGTCTAATTGGTTGTTTGGGTACATTTAATAATGTTAAATTGTAGTTGTGATAATGGATGTCCATGTTGTTTGTATCTCTGAGTTTAAAGGGAATGTTTCTATTATTAAATGTAATGAAGCTTTTAAGCTGAGATATAAATATTTTATCATGTTAATGAAATGCCATTTATTACTAAGTCACTAAGTGTCTATATCAAGAATGTTTATTGATCTTTGCCAAATATCTTTACTTCAATTATGGAGAAAAGCATATGCTGTTTATAGATCTGTTAAGATAATTATTTTTATTAATAACTTTCCTAACATTGAATTATTCTTTTACTTATGGAATAATCTCTACGTTTTCATGACTAATTATTCTTTTAATGTGTTAATAGATTTAATATCTTATTTATGTTTTTAAACAAATATTCATAAGCTTACTCTATAGTTTTCTTTTTCGTGAAAACTTTGTCACATTTTGCTATCACGGATATACTTCCTTCGTAGCAAAACGTTGTAAGTTTGCCTTCTCTTTGAATGTTCTAGATGCGTTTACAAAGCGTTAAAATCATCTGAGATGCAATGGGTTGGCACAACTGTGAAATCACCTGCTACTTTTCGGAAGTCTACCCACTTTACAAATTTCTCTATTTCTTCAAGGGAAATCTGTATGCTCAGTTTTTCTCCCTCTACAAGGACTAGTTTCAGCAAATTATAGATCTAGAAAATTATCCATTTCATATAAGTTTTCAAATCTATCAGCATAAAGTTGTGCAAAGGAGCCTCTTATTATTTTTTATGTTCTTTGTCTTCATTTGGTCATTTTCCACTATCATTTCTTGTTTTATTGCAAAGTTATTTTGCTGGTTTTTTGTAGAATCTTTTGAATTTACTTATTTCTACTGTATTTCTGTTTTTCACTTTTCAACTTGTTTCTTCTTTATGAATTTCTTCTGCTTATTTTCAGTTGTTCTTTTTCTAATTTTTTTGAGATGAATGTTAAATGCACATATTTTTCTTTTTTTTCTTTTGAGGAAGATTAGCCCTGAGCTAGCTGCTGCCAATCCTCCTCTTTTTGCTGAGGAAGACTGGCCCTGAGCTAACATCTGTGCTCATCTTCCTCTACTTTATATGTGTGATGCCTACCACAGCATGGCTTGCCAAGCAGTGCCATGTCCGAACCCAGGATCCCAACCGGTGAACCCCAGGCCACTGAAGCGGAACATGCACTCTTAACCACTGTGACACCGGGCCGGCCCCTATTTTTTCTTTTTTATTTAAGTGTATAGCTGTCGATTTTTCATTATCTTTTAAAAACAGTTTTACCATGTTTTCAAGAATATTTGTATTGTCTGGTGGGTTAGTCCTGCTGATGTTTAGAATATTTATATATTGGCTCCACTATTTACCTTAACATTATTCTTATATACTACTCTTAGAGCTATATTTATCTAGACAGATTATACTAGTTCCATTAAAATGATCAATAATAAAATTTCCAGTGCTTCCTATTTCTTCCTGCCCCTACCCCACGTCCTTTCTTCCAGCTCAATCTTAGACAAGGAAATGCCCTTTTTTGGCATTTATCTTTGTGGTGTTAAATGTGCTACTACTTCTGCATGATTTGTCAGCTTTGAATGGTATTCTTTGACTTCTACCTCTTTTTTTTTTTTCTGTTTTACCTCCCCAAATCCCTCTTGGTACATAGTTGTATATCTTAGTTGCAGGTCCTTCTAGTTGTGGCATGTGGGATGCTGCCTCAACGTGGCCTGACGAGCAGTGCCATCTCCGTGCCCAGGATCCGAACCAGCAAAACCCTGGGCCACCACAGCGGAGTGCCCAAACTTAACCACTTGGCCACAGGGCCAGCACCCTGACTTCCACCTCTTAAGGATGAGGAATTAGCAAACTCAACTCTACTTCCCTCCTTCTTTTGTCTTCCCCTTTCATTGTGTATGATTTGTATTATTTCTGCATTCTCAGATTCAATAACATTTACATTCTCATCTGTAACCCCAAATTGCACTTTTGTTTTATCTTTTTCTAAAGTTAAATATGTCAATGCTCACATCAGTTCTTTGACAGTTTCTCCAATTAGCTCTTGGTTGTCCCATAGTTTGGATCTGTCCCATAGTTTGTCCCATACTACGGGTTTGTCCCATAGTAGTTTCCCCAAGAAATTTATGAAAACAACATTCCCAGAGTTCCTATGTGTTTAATTTTTTTCTATAGCTTTCATACTTGAAGGAGAGGATGGACTTATCTTTATACTTTGGTCCACCTATTTCTTTCACTGAGAAACATGTAGTTGGTGCTGCATTCTCTCATGGCTTTCAATGTTACTTTGGAGATATCTGTGACTAATCTGAATATTTCTTTCTCCTTAGAACTTACCCAGTCTTTTTCTCTGATTTTCCAAAAGCTTCTTTCTTTTTCTTTAAAGTTTAATAACTTTAGTAAGATATATCTCAATATTGACTCTTCTGGCCGGTTTTTTCAGACACTTGGTTACCCTTTCAATATCAAAATTAAACTTTAATTTTACTTCAGAAAAACTTTCTTGTATGGTATCATTATTTATTGCTGCTATATTTCATTTATTTCTTCTTTGGGGATTCTTCTGCAAGCCTATCCTTTACCTTTCTTCTATTCTATATTCTATATATATTATTTTGTCTATTATTTTCTTTCAAATACTTTTTAATTTTTTTTTTTTTGCTTTTCTCATTTCTATTTTCTATGTCCCTTACTGTATTTCTGCAGTCTTAACTCTCCTTGTGTTCCTTCCAATTTCATCTTCATTTCTCTATGATGGTTTTGGTTTTCCTTCCACTTATTTCCTCCTCCTCATTATTATTATTTTTTGTATATCTAATTTATGGCCTTCTTTCTTAGAGGCAATCACTTCATAAAGTTTTATTTAGTTTAGGGTGAAATGGTTGCTCAGTTTATCTGTTCAGTGGTAATATATTTACTGGTGTATTCTTTAATTTAGCTAAACCTCCTACCTTTTTCCTTATAGTATCTTTGTATCAAGGCTGTTGCCAGCTCTTTTTTTATTATTTGTCTTGGAATGAATTGGATTTTCCTAAACCAACTATTTGTAGGAGGTTGTGTATTTTGCTCTGTTTTTTGATACTTACCACCATTGTCCCAATGTACTATAGTCATGTGCCACATAACGTTTCAGTCAATGATGGACCACATATATGAGGGTGGTCCCATAAGATTAGTACCACATAGCCTAGGCGTGTAGCAGGCTATACCAACTAGATTTGTGTTAGTGTACTGTATGATGTTCTCACAATGACTAAATCTCCTAACAATGCATTTCTCAGAACATATCACCATCGTTAAGCCATGCATGGCTGTATTCACTTATCCCCACAGGTATAATTTTACTTCACTCTTGGGGCTTCTTTGCAGATTCTATCCGCTTCACATAGCCCTTAGTTGTCTTGTTTTTAATTCTTCCCATTATATCTTCCTTATTACATTGCTAAAAACTGAGTTCAGGTATTTATTCAAGGCACAGTGCTACTGTTGAATGATATCCAAGAGGAGAATCAGTAAACCACCTGTTTCCATGAATAAACTTTTGAATAGGTCATTATATTTTTTGTTATTTGCAATGGAATTTTGGGGAAAAAAATAAAGTCTTGACACTGTCTTGACAATGATGCCTACAAGTCTCCATTCGTGACTGCTAAAACAAATAGCCAAAAAGTTCAAAATTAATCTTACCTGGTTCATTAAAACACATAAATATGAACTTATTCTCTTATATGTAAGTCTTTTTAACAAATGTGCTCAAATACATAGTCCATATTAAACACAGGTACTTTTCTCCAAAAAAGTTTTAAAAACCAGTAATTTATATTATTCTTTTCTACAGGCAACCCATTCCATTATCTTGTCTTTCTTAGCCAATATTAAAGTCATTCTGCATTTATGAGCCAATGTAATAGAGGGTACTGTGGCACTAAATTACATTAGAAATGATTATTCCATTCCCAGGGCAAAGTTGGCACCAGGGAAGATAAATGTGTTTTCTAGATCTCCTCTTGGACGTTAATGGACTTCATAGAAAACTAACAAATATCTTGGAGGCATCCAGCATGGACAGGATAACAAACAACCATCTTAGGTGGAACAAGGAATTCTCAAATTAGACATAACCACTCAAAATTCAGCCAAAATTCCCCTGGTTTTTAAGAAGACAGGAAATTACTGTCTCCTCACGAATATTAGATAAAGCGGGTAAGCAAAATCATTAACTCATAGACCACTGAATAGTGGCTTAATTATTCTCTTGGGTTGCTGAATTCTGGGAGCAAAAAACACTGCAACCATAAAGATGAGTCACTGAATCAATTCTGAGTTGGCCCTAAGCATTCTTACCAAAATTGGTATTGCCACCTCCAGTTGTATGTTGACAGACAGGACAGCATTCTCCAGGGGGAGTTATAGGGTCAGCACATTCGAGCACATCCTGGCACTGTATCTTGTCACAAAGGATGGCCCCGTTGTCACAGACACAGATCTGGCAAGGGGCAGGTTTCCAAATGTCCCTGTTTAAGTACATCTGACCATTCTGAGTGCAGGCTATTTCTTCATCATATCCGTCTAGAATAAGGAAAAGAAGAAAAAAGGAGGTTAGTAATCTTCTGAAATTTCAGAATCTGGGAGATATTTAAGAAGGTGAATCATCTTGTGGGTTCTAAAAAATTCTGGGCTAAGCAGCAACTTCCTCAGCAGGCAGAAGACAGATGAACTTACTTCATTTACTATTTCCATACAAAGCAATGTGTGATTCACAATGAAATGATTGATGCTCACATCTTAGCATGTGGAAAAAAAGAAGTGATCCAAGGTAGGTAAGCATACTTAATCAGAGAAACCTTCCCAAAAGATTTCATTTCTGAAGGTATAAATAACTAATCATGGGTAGATCAGTAAGGAGGGATAAAAGTAAACATTTGAAAAGGGGAGAAAAAGAATAGCTCCAAAGAAAATATATAATTTCAGTATTTGGTAAATGCTTTGTGACTTTCAACTCACTAGAAACTTTAGATCAGTAAATCCTGCAAGAATAGAAGACATGTATTCGTGTACCATGAAGAAAAACTTAGAAAAAAAGTGTATGTTTATTAAAAATAGTTTTAAACATAAGGTAAAAGAAAATAACAGTGTAGAATTTCATGGAATAAATTTCCATTAGACATCCTAAACTAATGGTGCTTATAAACTGTAACAGAAATGCAAAGTTTATAGAGGCAATGCATTAATTATCTTTGCATCAAAATTAATCCTAAAAAGCTGTGACCAAAACAATATGGTAAGCTATTATGTAATATCTGCCAAATACTTTTCTACGTTCAGATAAAAATTTGATGTAGATTTGGAAAATACATACACACATTTACACACATATTTATAGTAATTCTATTATATATTTACTATAAAATACACACATATATTACATCTTTAACTTTGTGATTTTTAAGAAACAAAACTATAGTATTTTTAAAACAAAACATAGATCATATCACCCTTGCTTAATTCCTTCAAGTGTTTGCCAACTGCTTGAATTCAAAACTCCTTTGTAAAACCCCAAGGCCTGCCCTCCTTCCTGGTCCTTGCACAACTTGATCCCTTTGCCTGGCACTACTTTTCCTTCCCTCATCTCAGGCTTTCACAGCTCACTATTATGGTTGGCTTAATTGTCACCTGCTTCCACAATTCTTCTCTGATAACCTTATAAAAGTAGACTTCCTTTACCCAACTGAAACGCTTCATAGAATGCTTTAAAGAATTCATCCATCCATCCATTCATCCATTCATTCATTTTGTATTATATGCAAGGTAGTTAAATAACTACTAAATGCGAACAGATGGGCAAAAATCACTACCCTCATAAAATTTGTCACAAGTAGTATTAATTAATTTAATTTTAGTTATTTACTTATCTTCTCCAGTAGACAGTAAACTTCGTGAAGGTAAGGTGTGTCTTGTTCATCACGGTATTCCTAAAGCTTGACACAATACCTTGCACAGAGTCAACATTCAACAAGTATTTGTTCAGTGGATGGATATGAATGATGAATGAATCTAAATTATGGTTCACTAACTTAATTGCACCAGCATTAACTTTGTACTTTACAAAACTAAAGCTAAAAAGTAAAAAAATGCATTTGCAATTAGTTTATGAAAGAAATTATCATTTGACAAAAAATATCTCGAATGATCATACAGAACTACAGATGAAATGATTTCAGTTTAGAATAAAGCAGATATCCATCTTCCTAGCCTTCGAGTTTTTCTTGGGTAACGTTCTTCTCACCGCTGTATGGAATATTTGCTTCGCATATTTACTCTTTCATCACAGATACTTGGCAAATGGAAAACCACTTTCAGAGCACGACACCACATCCTGGCTTCTGTGCTATTCATAAGAAGAGCATGATGTTTCTAATCTGTTTCATTTTCACCTAAAGATGTTTATCACATAATGCAAAGCTAATCAACAAAACCACACTGACTCTGCATACCTAGTGCTATTATAGGCATTTTAAACCAAGGAGAAAAAATCCTCCTGCTTTAATCTGCTTTTCTGTAGGACTATTTTGAAAAAAAAAATAAGAAATTTGTACATCAAATAAGTAGTGTTACTTTTAGATGAATAATCACTTTGAAACAATGTAGTTCCATGATGAACATTTCCGCAAAACACAACCTATACAGAAATGGGCTTACATCCACAGTCCACTGAATAATTCCATTAAGTAAACAAATTAAGAATAACTTTATTCTTTAAGTTTTAGGATTGAGAAAGAAATATCCAATCACAAGCACTAATTACCATTGGCTGAAAATGAAATTTGCCATAAGATCAATTAGCTTGCCTCTCTCTTCCCACACTCTGTGAGACAAAAGTGTTCACACACCCTTACTGAAGGTCAAGTAGGTATGTGCCCAGCACTGCATGTGCAAAATATTGAAAGTGTATGTGTTCTGTTCTCAAAAATATATATTATCATTATGAAGTAGATCTCAATGAAACAATTAGATGCGCGGAAATAGTAGGGAAAACAGACAAAAACCAAGATGATATGCAATTATGCTGTCGATTAAATATCATTAAAATGTGTGAGAGACTCTTCAGGTGTGAGTTGTTCTGTTCTCTGTGACTCCTTCAGAATTGGAAATAAAAGACACCTTCTCTCAGTCTTGTGTTAACTCATAGAATGTCAGTCTCTTTCTGAAAGTTGCAGACAGCACAACCTCAATCCAAGGGACAAAGAAGTGGGCCACTGTATTACTTTCTTTAAATGACAGTGTTAAAAGTTAGTTTTATACTCTGAGTCATCACTGGTCCTTTTCCCCTGAGAATTTATAATTAAAGTTAAGATGATGTGGAAAGTTAGTTGGAATGCTTTTAAATGGCAAGGAGATGAGAAACCACATTTGCTGCTAAACCCTGCCTTCTCTTCCCCCGCACAAAGTCCATGCGCATCACAGAGGGCACGGAAACTCTGTGAACTCTCATTGTTAATGTTTGAATGAAAGACATGGACAAAGAAACACTAGGTAGAAAATACAGGGTGTCTTGCAGTTCTCGGGTTTGTACATGGTAGTTTTGCGCCTTATGATTAGGTTGTCCCTTCTGTTTTTCTACGTAGATGTTTACTTAAATGGAAAGAAAAGTAAAATAGAAAGCAAAACTGCAGCCAATTTGCAGTGAAATTGACATGACATAATGATTCTATGAAAGACAATATTATAAAAACATAACTAAATGGAATTTTAACACGACATTCTGAGAGATTCAATACTGCTCTCCTAGTTCCTCTGTCCAAATCATAAAATTAACCCGAGCTGACACTAACCTTTGTCTAAGGCTCAGAACTTAAAATATTGTTGGTCTTAAAGTACAAGGGTAAACAAATATTTCTTATAAAATCTGAATAAGAATTTCAAAACCACAATATTGTGACATTTGTATTTTTTCTATTTATGTTTCTTTAACTTTCTTAAAATTTGGAGGACAGGGAAATATCTGATATTGCCATTATTTTGTAATCTTCCATGGTGTTGTAACTTCCAAAAATTTTATCTTCCAAGCCATAGGATTCTTTTACCCTTACCAAATGTTTCAACAAATTGAACCAATGCATTGTGAGGTCATTACCACAGACGTCTTGGCACTGACATATCAGAGATAAGAGATGTATTTTATCTGACCAGATTTTATTTGAGAGTAACTCAATTGTCACGTGTTTCTCATAAATCCTCATAGATTTGTCTTCTCACAAAGCTTATGGGCTTTTAAATTTAGTTGTAAGAATTCAATTCTTAATCACTAGATGGCAGACCAAATCCACCATCTTATTGTAATAGACAATTAGAAACTCAGTCATCAGAACTGCTGCTCGATGACTATGGGCCACGCCCGAGGTCTGCCTTCCTTTATATAATTTTACTTGTCCAAAAAAGCCTACACAGAAATGGCCATGTTAAAACTTTGATTGTCCAGAAGAGATGTGATTCTATTTGTATATTAAATTATTGGGGTCTACCTAAGGACTTTGAAAAATATATGAAATAAAAGTTCCTAAGCCTACGCTGGACATTCCCTAGACGTTAACTGGAGTTCCTCCTTGAAGAAATAATGTAGAGTGTTCACATGATGTCAAAATTTTAAATCTCTTATTCAGACAGTATTTGTTCAGATCATTTTCCCCCACTGGACCATGAGCTCCTTAGAAGCCAGACATGTTCATCTCAGTAACCTTCACATCCAATGTCATACAATCAGTCTTTGATAAATATATTCACTCCATGGATGAATGCATGAGTGAATGAAGAAAAGAAGGAACTAGTTCATTGATGTACTTATTTAAAAGATAGCACATAAAGCTCTCTTTCCTCCTTTCTAAACTTCCCAGAGACGATGTGCACTTACGACCCCTATTTTGAATGAAAAGGAAATGGGTTACTTGGTGATTCTTGCCCAGTGTGTCTCTGACATCTAGACCTCTGTTTAGCCAGAAAGGAAGAAGACTGTGTCAGTCATAGCAGCTCAAATTTTGGAACAATTTTCAGAAAGTTATAACAGCCCTTCAGCCTTCCTGACCCAGCTGGCCTCAGTCCCTTCTGGGGTTGTAAAGGTCTGGACTAACATTATTTAAAGTTTCTCTAACTGTAAAAGTCTTTGAAGGGATAGAGTCACAGGAACTGTCAGCCAGTGCCCTCATGAAGTGGGCAGAGAATGCCTTATGGGACAAGGAGGGGCAGCAGCAGAGTAGCCCCACTTGTCCCTCTGGACCAAACCACAGATGCTGCCTTCACCAATGCACAGCATAGCCCCAGCTGCTGGGTTCAGTTCCAGAGAATCTTCTAAGGAAATCCCTCCCTTCCTTCTGCTCGCAGGCACTGTTTATCATCAAAAGGGAGAGACAAAGACGTTTAGAGTACTCAGTTCTGCCTTTAGAGCCTTCTGAGCAAACGCCAACAATTCCACATTCATCATTTCCCTTTCCTTATCTGATCCCCAACATTTAAAAAATTAGATACATATGAAGCCACCTGGGATAGTTGAGGGGGATGTTACATACTTTGATAGTATTTTTCCACCTCAGCCTCAAAGTGTGTGAGAGGGAGGGTGAGTAGGTGAGTTTGGAACAGGCTTGCGGAGTTTTGCATCTTTTGTTCTTCAATCTGCTTATAGACTTGCACTTTCCAATGAGCCCTCCAAGTTTAAAAGTCTTTCTAGGATAGTTATTCAAATTACTGCTTTTTTTCTGCCCCCTTCCTCTCTTTTATTGTACCAACTGAACAAGAGTAGGCATTCAAGGATAATTTGAGCTGAGTTAAATTTCTATTCTACTAAAGACAGACATATTTTATATTCTAAAGCAACATATGAACAATTAATTTTGAAAATTTATCTTGAAATCTGAGAAAGTAAGAAGAGGAAAACTCATACGCAGTATTTCAGGGAAGCACACAAATAAAACGAGATTAGATAAACTGTTCACAAAAGTGGTTAGTTTCTTTAATGCAACCATTAAACATTTCTCAATCTCATATACAAAGACTTTCCAGTTAACTAGTAAAACTGCTGTTTTTACTTTGCTTAAAATGGAAAAAATAAAAAGGAAAATCTTTCATATTTGGTACTACTTAAGTTTCTTTCCATGTACATTGGGAAATCTAAATGATTGTTGCCAAAATGTGAAACTAAAACTACACATAATGCACATGCAATGCTCATCTACACTTTTGTCTGGAAAACCAACTTTCAGTCTGCTAATGCATTTGACATAGAGTTTTTTTTTCCAAACACACAGCTCAAACTATTGAATAGCTGTAAAAATAGCCACAGAGAATTGGTCTTGCCTTATACTGAATATACTAGAAATTTCAACAGTAATTTCTAAAGCAAACCCTAGTCCTTTTCTCAAATGTTAATCCTCAGTGAATAAATTAAGTGCAATCTGTGCTATGCCAAATGTGTCTGCCTACCTAAATGCATGAACGGTTTTGAATTGTTTTGAATGAAGTCTATCTACTTAATCTCTCCCCAGCATGGCATTGCTGGAAATAAAGAGAACCAAAAATCTGCCTAGCTATTTCTCTTTCAAATAGGTGGTATCATGTAGTCTGGAGATAAATTAAGTAAGAAAGCCACAAACTCTGAGCAATATATAGTATCCACACTCCAGATTTCCTTCATCTCCTTCAAGTCTTACCTCAAATGTCACCTTTACTATGAAATCTACTCTGACCACCTTATAAAAAATGGAAAATTGCCACACACACACACACACACACACACACACACACCAATAGCACTCTCAATCCACCAATTCCTGCTCTTTTTTCTCTTTTAATGTAGTACGTATCATTTTTGAACCTACTATATTATTGTATTTATTATACTTATTGTTTGTCTCCCCATAGTAGGATTATAGCTTTATAAGAACAGATATAACTGATTCTGGCTTGACCATTGATATATCCTGATATTTTAGAATAGTGTCAGGATCATAGTAGATGCCCAGTGAGTATTTATTGAATTAATTTCTTGAATATTAGTTGTTTGTGTTAGCAGCTTTAAATCATGGAGTCGTTTTATAATACTTTATAGTATATAAAAAGGAACCAATTATAAGAGTACCAAGGAAGAGATCTAGACCATATTGGATATAAAAGTATTTGCTTTGATCCTGGGCTTATTACATAATTTTTAGAGAAGCCTCATTTTTCACTGCTATTCAAATGTGGGCCATACCTACAGAAATTTAAAATAATTGACATTGTGAGACTATCGTGTACTGATGATTTTTATTACAGATATTTATATCCTAAAAAGAACATTCATTTTTATTCATTTTTATAACTAAAAGTTGTTTTTATATTTTAAGAGAATATTCAGTATGAGATACTAAGATGGGTATAAAATTAAATATTTTATATGTTTAAATATTTATAATGTATAATATGTTTAAATATTTAAAATATTTTAAATAAGATATTTTTTGAATCAATTCAACTCTGTATCTTGTGATTTCTTTGCAGCTGCATTTTGCTTTCTTTTCCTATGTTTCCTGAGATAGAGGAATATTTAGGCCTCTAGAGAAAATCCAGACATTGTAGTCAGTTCATTCCTTCTATTTCGTTCTCTACTGACTTATTCTTTATTCACTGCCCCTGCCCTGACCAAGTCAAAATTTCTTTCACAATGAACTAAGCATTCCACTGTTCTCAATGGCTCTTTGATCCCATTCATTTTACTACCAAGGATTCTAAAGTATTTCGAAGTGTCTAAAGGAGACCCGAAAGGGCTGTCTCTTTCTTCACCATTCCCTCTGGAGCTCACTTCTGAGGCAAGGGAAAACTAGGGCTTTAATCCTGAAGGCTTAATTTCTAAGTTTATCCACCTAGATGTAGTATTTAGAGACTTGTACTAATACCCATAATACCGAATTTTGTCCTGATCTACCTAGATTTAATTTATGCCTATTTTGTAGCTACTGAAAATTAGAAGGTGATTTTATTGAAGAACAAAAATGACAATGGATTTTACCCTTCTGTCTGGTATTTCCTACCAAATCACTTCCAGAGCAGGTAATAGGCTCTTTAAAATAAGACTAAAACCATCATTTCAGAATCTAAATCCATCTCTTTATCTTCATGTTCAGCTTATCTTCTATAAGGCACATTCATGATTGTCTAGAAGCCGCCTTATTCGTTGTAGTTTTGAGGTCGAGTCTCAATATGCACTGAATCTCAACACCTAACAAACACCACAGTAATATTTTGGAGAGAAAGAAAAGCTGTTGTCTTTACTGGGAAGTTATATTAATAACTTTCTAGATGCACAGCACACGCATTCATTGGGAAATTTCTGTGCTCACAGGGGGAACAATAGACAAGAAAAGCAAAGACAGGAGGAGAGAAGGTGGGAGAGGGAGAGGAAGGGGGGGACATGGTGACCATGAAGAATATGTTTATAAAGAAAAAGAATACTCCTGTTATTTTCTTAAAGTATTCATAAGAAGAATTAGAGTTTTCAAAATTTTAAATTATTTGTTCGATCTCAGATAGCTATGGAGCTCTTCTTTTGTGCGAACACAGTGGTTAGCAGATGCTGAGCTCAGAATGTAGAACATTTGCTAACACATAGAACGTAAAGTATAGGTTGGACTAAAAGTGAGATAAGCTAGCTTGTTTATTCAGCAAAGGAAATGTGTGCCTCAGTTTCTCTACTTATTAATGTATAGGCAAAGATAAAATATGAGCCTTCACCTTTAGGTGAAATGAAATATTCTAGGATATCACAAATAAAGTTGCCTTAAATTGCTGCTGAAAGTTAATCCAAACAAATTATCTGGCAAAAGGAATGGAGGCATTATTTAATCCATTTAGTCAATATTCATCTATCCAGTGGATTTTATTGTATACTTGTCTAGTACAAGAGCACACTTAGATCATAGAATGAGACATTTTGACTACAGCTTCCTTGCCCAAAACAATCAATATACCCAGAAGCTGCAAACTGTCATGAAACTTTCTTCTAGGAGAAAAACTGTTTGCACATTTGTGTATTTCAGTAGTTCATTCTAGAAAGTTTGCATACACATTGAAATTTATAAACTCAATTTTATTTTCTCATTAACCTATATGAGCCCTGGGCCCTTTTGAATTATTGGTTCTTATCCTGGAAATCTTCCTCTATGTTTCGACAGGTCTTTGCCTAATGCTTTTTATTTTAATTAAAGAGAACTAATTCTCAGGAACATCAGTCTGAGGATTTTCTAGAATCCCAAACAACAACAACCTTCAACAATTTTGAAGAAAAAACTTACATTTATAAAAGCAGATTTCAAATAAGCTAGAAATGAAAGGAATACAGAATTCCACATGGCATTAAAATAAGAGTAGACTGATCACCTATTTGACTGTCTTTCAGTGTCCTATTAGGTAATAAAATGTATTTCAAACTCTAGGGCAGTCTGAATGCACATCAGTGAGAGTGTAAACCCACAAATGCACACTATCCAATGAGCCCCACGGTATGGCAGCCTTACAGGCAAGGGCACAGTTTGGGGATCCCCTGTATGGGTTCCAGGTTTCCCTGGATGTTTTAGTCTTCCGATATCTTTGGTGTTAAGAATGGTTTCAAATTATAAAGTAGATGTACTTACTCTTGAAGCAAACATCTAGATAACATAGTGTATGCATTTTGATAATATAGTTTATTTAACAAAGAGGTATCATCTATCTGTTACTTTGCCAAGCATTGGGAATACAGAGGTAAGGTAATGAATTTCTCCTCGCCCTTAATATGCTCACAGACTAGTGGGGGAACCAGTCCATCAACAGACCAGTAGAGCACGGTTCTTTAAGTGTAAACTAGAAGCAAACCCAGATTGTTGTGGGAATACTTGGGAGGGGCACTTCATCTAGGCTGGAGGTCAGAGAATTTTAAAGAGTGGTTCAAGTTCTGTAATTTCCTTATTTGCTTTCTTTAATTTAATACTTTTTTAGTTTTTTTTTTTTAAATAAGAAAACTAAGATCCTAAGTAGTTTCTTCCAAAAATTCACATCCAAGCTGTATAATATGGTCACTCCTGGCTCATTGCTGGTAACTGGCAATGGACTTCTTCTCTCTGCCAATTGGCTAGGATGGATCTGAAGGAGCATGGGCACTTCCTGTCACTCATTACTTCCTATTTTCATTTCTTTGCCATCTCTTCTCTTGCCTAAGGATAAAACAACAGCACTCTTGTTTCTAAACCTCTTGGGGCCTTCACAGGTGGGTGCCTTAGAAAGGAGTAGGGGTGTGGTTCACCAGTTGGTGGAGCCAACCAACAGTGCAGACGCCAGGACACTGGCGCACAGCAACACATGAGGACTCAGTTGCCACCGATGACTAAGTCTGGCAACACTGTGATGAACTATAAATGCATTTTTCCAGGTCCAATTCCACAGCCATTTGGAAATTCAGCAAAGCTGAATTTAAATACCATTTTTCAAATTTAGATTCAGAATTCTAGATTATACTACCTTGACATTTTAGGAAGCCAAAAATAGTTGTACTGTAGAAGGTCTAGTTTGAAAGACAATAGTTTCATCTGTAGATGCCAGTTTATAATTTAGAAAACAGTGCAAAATAAAGTATCAAATACCTGAGAGAAAAGTTTACTTATTTTATACTTAGCAAATCCATTCATATCCATTTTCATAGATACTTAAGTATCATGAGTCTATGTTTGACTATATCCCATGCCAGAGAGATACAAAAGTAAAAGAAACACAAGCTACTCCAGGAGAGCTTTTAGTTGAGGAAATAAGAAGAAAATTTATAAAATCATGCTTTTAACAAATATTTACTAAGGACTATCTAAATATAAAGTATCTTCTATCCTGTTATTTTTCCAATGACCGCAGTTAGTCAAGGAAGCAAATCATTCACATAAGATACTAGATTTGAGGAATTATGTATAAGAAATCTGAAAAGGCAGATTTACTGTAAGCTACAATTATCTGAGGAGGGGTGAATAGAAGTGCGTTCTATGGTAGGCCTGGAAAAATGCAAGGTATTTGAGACGGTGGAGGTAAGGAACACTCTGCCTAGGAAGAGAGCAGGAACCACCTAAAAGAGGCATGGAAAGGAGGGAAAACATGTCATATCAGGAGGGGACAGTTCAATTTAGAGAAAACAGAGGTGACGTGAAATTTTGGTTAAGAGTGATGCCTCTTCCTCCAGAAGGTTTTCACAACTTGCTCCTTCCCACATGTAATTTGGTCACTCTCTTCTCTGTGCTCTGATTCCACCTCGTCCATACACCTAGCAAAGTACCCACAACAATCTATCAACAGTATTTGTTTGTTTACTTGTAAACTCGACTGGGCTATACATTTCTTGAGTGTGAAAAACATTTAATTTCTCCCTATATCATGAATGTAGAACAGTGCCCGACACGTAGAAAATGCCCAATAAATTCTTCTTGAATAAATGAATAAGGGAATAAATAGGAGAATGTATAAGTAGCTCTCAGGAATATTAATCTAACAACAGAATTGAAGATGAATTAGAAGCAGGTGGGACTAAAGGCCACTAGTTAGAAATGCTACACGGTAGGTAAGAGAAATGTTTGTTCTAGAAATGAAGAAAGGGTTAGTGAAGAAGGGATAAATCCATGAAACACCACATGGAAAATATGCAGGGCTTGGTTAACTATGGGTGGGATAAGGTATTAGAAAAACTAAAATAACTTTTGAGGTTTGGGAATGAATGGAGGAAGTAGCATCTGTTGGATACGTTACAGGTTGAATTGTGTCCCCTCCAAAAGATATGTTGACCTTATTTGAAAACAAGTCCTTTGCAGATATAATTACGTATTTAAGATGAAGTTATACTAGAGTAGGGTGGGCCCTTCATCCAATATTACTTGTGTCCTTATAAGGAGAGAAGACACAGAGACACAGACACACGTGATGGAGGCAGAGACTGAAACACTGTAGCTGCAATCCAAGGAAAGTCAAGGACTGCAGGCAATAACCAGAAGCTAGGAAGAGGCAAGGAAAGATTCTCTACAGGTTTCAGAGAGAACATGGCTCTGCCGATACCTTGAGTTTGGACTTCTAGCCTCCAGAATTGTGAGACAACACATTTCTGTTGTTTTAAGTCACGCAGTTTGTCATACCTCATTATACAGCAGTCCTGGAAAACTAACACACATATCTACAGGATAGGAGAATGGTCTAGACATTGAATGAAACAGAAGTTTGGAAAAACAAATAAATTTGATTGTAAAAATTCTAAACTCTATTTAAGGCACATTGGGATGAATATAAGGAAGAACAACCCAGTATAAATATTAATAACTACTATTTATTGTAAGAGCTATGCTAAGTGCCTCCCCAAAATTTTATACTTAATCCTTACAACCACGCTGGTGAAGACTGGGAGTCAATCAAGCTCACATCATTAGTGAGCAGCAGAGCGAGTGTTTGACAAGCACACCCTCTTAACTACTACATTCTAAGTTAGACAATTAGACTGCTGCTTTAGAGAGAGAATGAAAGGGAAGGTGAGTTTGTATATTAAAATTCACACTCTAAATGTACATTTTGAATAAATGAGAGTAATAAACTGAGCTCATCCAAACGATGAAGAGCAAGAGGAGTACAGATTAACTTGAAAGAAAAAAAACAATGGCAAAGCATAGTTTACCTTAGAGGTAAGAAAAGAGAGAGAGATTATGATGGGTTTTTTAAAAAATAAATTTGTTATCAAAGGGAAGCAACTGAAACACACTAAGAATGTGAACTCCATTCTTTCTTTCTATTCAGCTCCCAACCCTAAATGGTCAATATTTCATTTCCTGATACTATGCCTGTGCAGCCACCAAATGTTACCATCCTAATATCCTGTGAAATTTCCCCTAGCTTTCCTGAGGCTTCACAGGATATTGATGGGGGAAAACTATCTCCATGATACAAATAAACCTTCAGGCATTTTGATGAGTATGGATAACAAATGATTGCATACCAACTATTATTTAGTTCTTTTTTAGACTGGTTTATAGGGCACAGGAAATTAAATTTTCCCCAGAAAATTCAGTTTACGTTGTATAAATATTACTCCCCTAATAGCGAACTACGTACTTATTCTATCTATTTTATTTAAACTAAAAAGGTGATGCTGAAGAAAGCCATTGGGGGAAAATTCAATAAAATTCAACATATAAAAGCACAATTTAAAGCAAACCATCAACTACTTGCTTTTTAGATTACATCTTATCCAGGTCTTCGCTTCCTTTCATTTTTCTAAAGTCTGAACTAGTCTTTACAAAAGTTCTTAATTATTTTCTTTCTTTTTTTAAAAATTTAATCTTCTGTTAAGAGCTTTGAAAATAGAAACCTCGTCTAAGGGCTACAACTTAAATTTTTTCCTGTTTAGTAACTGTCAGTTCACTCAATTGATTTGACTGGCAAGAACTATTAGAAATAAAATCAATTAATGAAATAAATGTGTTTGCTCTTTTGTCTTATAATAATAAAAGAGGACATGTGATCTAATAAAAAATGTAAACCTGACCTATTTGCATATTGACTTAGAAGATAATGGGGTGAATATGGATATTTTTATGATGTTAATGGAATAGCAGTGATTTAGAGTTATTTAACGGAACTTTATTGGCTAAATATCAAGTATAAAGACTAATGGGATTTATCATGAGTTCAGCCAAACTTTTCATGATTGGACCATATTATCAAATGAGATCACAGGGTAGGCTAGATGCAAAAAGAAACTTAAAGAATGTCTCCACTGATTGAAATTTCTCTGGAGTTGTAGAGGTTCAACTATAGGGGAATAAGGCCATTCACAGCATCTGAATTGCTAAACAGAATAATAGACTCTGAGGCATTATTGCATGCCCAGCTACATTTACCAGTGACTTCTCTGGGAGATAGGAATTCAAAGGCATAAACAAAATCATTCTCCACATCCACGCCAAATGGCATGTTCCCAGAATTCATATATTCAACATTATTCTACCTCATCTCATAAAATGAAGAGAAGGTTTTTTTAACCATATGGACCCCCAGGCTTTGGATTCCTTTTGTCCATTGCATGAGTGAAGGGTTTACCCAGAACTTACAGGAACATGAAACATGCAGTGGTAACCCTCTCCCAGCCATGACTTCATGCTACTTTATGCCAGCCCATGGATGGTGAATTATGAACTCCACTATCTAGAGTGTTCTAAAGATGTCAGAAACTTAAAAATTGATTCTTACATAAGAATTAGGTTATACTTAAAATTATTTGGGATTAATTTAGCTTAATTCAGTTTGTCCATCTTAGGAGTTAAATAATTTAATATATTAGTAAATGGAAAGAGCCAGTGTGAGAACAAGGCAGCAAAATGTATGTTATCCAATAGTCAGTATATGTGGATTCTTTACAATGGTAAGATTTTGTGTGATAGAGACTATGCCAAATTTCCTTCAGTTATGATTTCCCTCAGATATGAATTCCCCAGACATAAAACCAAATTAATATTTCCTATTTTTAAAAATATTGTTAATACTTAAGTGTTTTATTATCAAAAGCAAGTATTTCTCATCCCTAATATTTAGGAAATATTTATAAAATTTTATTTCTTTTCATGTTGCTAAACAAGGGTGGATTTCAAGGAAAGTGATATGGCACAGAGCACATCAAGTGAAACATTCTGCAGCATTTCTTAAGAGGAAAGAGGAAATCAGCTCTTTGGCAGTTACACTAAAACATCAAAAAGTCCTAAAACTCAGGAGGAATAAGTTATGTTTCTTAGTAACGTGCATACATAAAGTAATGTAAATCAAATCTAATTTTCCATACCAAGATAGCATTGTAATAAAAAAAATGCATTCCAAACTAAGAGCCTAACAACAGCAATAACAAAAATGACCATATTTAATAAAATGAAATGTATACAACCCAGTGTGCTTTGTAGGAGCCTTGAAAAGGTCTTGGCAGCATGAAGGAACAAATTGGAGTCTTCACAGAAATACTCCTAGGAATGCTAATGCCGTGAGCAGAGAGACTACGGCCTTTATCCATCTAACAAATATTGAACACCTACCATGTGCCATTTCTGCACTAGGTACTAGAGCTGAACAAAACAAAAGACACCATTCTAACTCCAAGTAGATATAGTCCAATGAGGAAGACAGTCAGATAACCAAGCAACTAAAGGGCAGAATGATAAAACTGTGATAGAAATAAATAGAGGATGCTAAGGCAGCATATACAAGCATTGTTTAAGGCATTTTTCAGGTTAATCTTTCTGGTGGAAGTGATGTGTCAGCTGAAAATTGAGAAGAAGCAGAATTTATCCAGGAGCCATATGTAATTCCCTATGGTTAGAAGGGAAAGAGGGAAAGAGAAGAGAAAGAAGAAGAAAGAGAAATGTGTGGTGGATGAAGGGACAGGGCTGGAAGAAATGGCAACATCAGGAGTCTAGAGCACAGATTTCTGATGCTCTTCAGGCCTCTTGCTTTGGCTCCACCTTCAGGGTAAGTAGGATTCTGCCAACACAAATCAAGAGAAAGAGGAATGGGGAATGAGAGGGCAAACTGGCAGCTCTAACTGAGAAGCCTCTCACATGTATTTTGACTCTGAACCTGGTCGTTGGGAAACCCTAAAAGGCAGAGAGTTGTAGGGGGAATGAAAATTGAGGAGTTGAGGAAACCTAAGCCTTTTGTTTTATTTTTCTTTTTTAACCCTGGAACTGAAAATTATGTAAACTTTGGCAAATGGCAACTTGTTTGATCCTCAATTTTTTTCATCTAAAACATAAGGGTAATATAGTCCCTGCACACAAGGTTCTTTTGAGCATCAAATAATTGTGAAAGTGATTTGAAAAATCATTATGTGTTATTCAAACTCAACCATTATTATTTGGCACAGAGGTTCCCAGACTTTTCTTGTCTGCCTCACCCCCGTTTACATGTATATCAAAAGCAAGTTTACGCTCCTCTCTCTCCCGATTATGGGAACCTTCCAGAATCTGGAGTAGGGTGAGGAGGAAAGAGAAATCATGCATTACAATTGTATGGGCAGAAATCCATTCATATAGGGCTTTGATCACAGTGAGGGAATCCTGTTTCTCCCACATAACACCCTGAGGTCAAATATTTAACAACCAGACTTCTGGTCTGTCCACATAAATAACATCACTTAACAAGAGTGCACTCAGATTTCAAGAACAGCAGTGGTAAGACATAAGGAAGAGGGGAACGGTGATTTCTGTATGGCAAGAAGAATTTTTCTAACTTAGCACATGATACTGGACAAAACTATTGCAGCAATTAGTTGGGCCTTTTAATGTCACAATACCTGAGCTACCTGCCCACAGCAACACACCTGTGTTTAATATAATCTTGGCCAGAAAGTTTTTGAGGCTAATTATATGGCACCTTGACAACAGGCTTTTTAAACCATTGCAGAATATTTTTTGATTTCAGCCAATATGACCCATATCTTGCCAGTTATGTTTTTAAAAAGTAGGTGGCATTGAGCCTGCAGGGTTACGAGGCAAACCCCAGTGTCATCTTTCAGATCCTTTTAAAGCTTCAGGTTATTTTTATGACAATATTTTATGACCTTCCAGTTCTTCCTTCATTCAAAAATTTCATCCAAAATCAGTCCCATAAAAATTATATGTGTTTAGTGACTTTAAAGGTGGTGTAGTCCCCAAATTGAAGGGTTTCTTGTTTAATTTTGTTGTGTTTTTAAAAAGATTTCAGCCTTGATTTTGTTTTAAGTTGGTGTTTCTCAAATCTAGCTTTGCATCAGAATCACTCAAAGAATTTTCTTAAAAATATCAACTCCTAGACCCCACCTCTTGTGATTCTGATTTTGTTTTGCAACTGGGAATCTGTATTTTTTTAAAGTTATTCTAGCACTTTAATGTCAGACTCAAAAGTAATTACCCTACTTCCTTTAAATGGAAGAAACATGAAGAACACCATTGTTCCTTAATGTGATCATGCCCATTTGAAGCCTTTCCTTGCTTATGTCCAGTTGTTAGAGAAGAATATATTTTCTGCTTTTCCTTATAATAACACAGATAAAAACTAAATAGCACTCCCCTCATAGGAAAATTTACCACTAAGAACTACCACAAACCTGAAATCTCTCTCAATAATCATCTGTTTTAAGGTGTTAACACCTTAAATTAAAATCACTTTAATCATTATGACCCTATGCTATGGGAGTAATAAATCTCCCTGGAGAAGTGTACAATTTAGATCAGTACGATGCGATTCTGGTGTCACAAAGCTCCCCAAGAATCTGTTTGTGCCTTTATGGTCCACTAGTCAGTTGTATCACTCAGTAGAATTCACAGACCTAAAACAGAAATCTCAAGAAAAACATTTCACAGAGAGAATTTAACAAGAGAAAAACAACAACTACCTTATAGAAAACAGATGGCCACCGTTACCAAAGCTGGAAGGCTGTCAGCCGTGCCTTCAGCCTTTTCTCTGCTTTTATAAATTGGGAGGGAAAATCCCTTATATTTTACGAAAAGGGGCCAAGCCCATAAATATTCTGCTAAGGAAATATGAAAATCCATATTTTGAATATGAAATGTGTAAAATGATTGAAGCTCCTTTTATTTTGAGAGATGATTCTGAGACATTCCTTAAATATCCAAGAATACATAAAGACAAAGTGAGGTGGACAAAAGATTAGATGTCAAAGATCATTTTTGTTTTCATCTTTTATAAAACCCTCTCTGTCTTTTACATGCAAAAACTGCCAGGTGATATTTACTTTCACAAATCACCTATTTAATCTCAAAATGGATGAATTATAGTATGTGGTCTAGGAAATAATTTTCAAGTTAAGAATTAAAGAGTGACTTAGCTGTGTTATGTGCATTCATTCAAATTTCATTTATGCTAAGGTTTAGGGGAAGAGGTTGGATTATCATTTAGCCATTTGTTAAATAAATAATAATATTATGCACCTACATTATAGAAGGTAGTGTGCTGGGAGGTTTACGGTGATATAAAGTTCATGCCCTCACGTGGTAAGAACACTTCGGTTGTTTTAAATTGTGCTCTTTTAATTGTGTTCTGTCTACAGCACTTATGAATTTTATGACCATAACTGACCATGAAGCAGAGAAAGATGAAAGAAATTAACAGTTAATGAAAGTAAGGTGAACGTGTTGTGATATTCTAGAGATCATTTTGGTCACAGAATTAAAATATGTTTCCCTCCTTATATTCCTTCAGTTCAATTCGACAAAAATGCATTTTCTGTCTTCTCCGTGCCAGACACTTCTCTGGACACTGGTAATAGAGCCATGGACAACACATGCCTGAACACTTCTATTTCTGAAAGGAACGGTTTCACCTGGCTTTGCATAAGAATTTTCCTTCCTCTAGTAATGCATGCAAAGGTGGCAGTATTTTGTGGGTAGAATCTGTGTGCTTTTGGACAATTTACTGCAAATCCTATTAATCACAGGCTGATGTGAGAGGAGATTCTATGAAAAATGTTTGACTTTTCACTTATAGAAATAAGACATCAAAATAAGTGCAAAGGGATTAATTTTTGATTTAGAATTTCTTTAAAAATTCGTTTACTCATGTATTTAACAACTATTTACAGAGGACCTAAGACATGCTCACTTTCCAAAGGGTGCTTACTTCTAAATACAAAAGCTGATCATACTCATCCTGAATTTTTGCTTTATACCTAAACTACCCTCTGCACTGAGGCAGGGTTTCTCTGTCTTCTGCATAACTACGTCCTTGACATCTAGCAGGGCATCTGGGACATATGGGTGTTTGTTGTAGCTGCACAGACTGAAAGGGAAGGGAGGAAATCAAATCAGTGGATTGCTACCATATTCAAATAGCCACCTTGACTCTGGGAAGATTTCAGACATATCTATCACCTCTTCTACAGGGATAAGTGTCCATTTCATTTCATAGCTGAAGAAATATTCAGAGGATAAACCAGTCTACAAGCCTACCTTTTGCACAAGGAACTGCAAACTATGAGTCTAGTTTTTAAATCCCAAGTCACATAAACATGTTCAATATATTTCTTTTCATTCATTCAATACATATATATTGAGTACCCACTGTATATTAGCACCATACCAGCGCTAGGAATGTTAAGTGTGAGCAGAACAGAAAACTCTTGTTCTCAAGAGCTTACACTCTAGTGAAGAGAAACAAAAAATAAGCAAATAAATACATAACCATATAATATGCCTAATAGTGACAAGTGTGACGAATAAAACTTCAGCAAAGTAAAGACAGAGAGTGCTAGGAAACAAGTGAATTGAGTGGGGAGGGGAGACAGGTTAATTCTGAATAATCAGGAATGATCCCACAGGTAAAGTAAGCAGAGATCCAAAAGAAGTGACATAGTATTTTAAAATGACCATTCTTATGAGGAGAAATGCCATCTTTAAGTACTGTCATTGCGAACAGTGACTTCAAGTTCTTTCTTGGGTTACAGGAAATGACTCTGACAGTTAAGTGCATTGTAAAGTTCATATAATGGGGCACTTTGCCAATGTGACTTAACAGCAAATAAACCCAAAGCATCAAAGAGCATTTCTTTTTGCCCTTAAACTGTATATGCCATTTCAAAATTTCATGAAAATACGACAATCATTCAGTGAGAAAATTTAAGTTTTGCTTAAAGAGTTCTCAGATGAAAAAAAAATGTTTCATGAATTAGATTGCCTTAAGACACCAAGATAGACAGCCTTAGGACACTTCATTGGACAAAAGATTTAAGAGTCAAAGGTTGGCTTTGAGCTGCCATTGGATCCTGAGGACAACTGTAAGCACTGTGCTTGATTCACAGAGAAAGGCGTGGGTCATGAACAGGTGGGTTTCTGCTGAGCAGAAACAATAAGCAACTAGGCCTGGAGCTCACTAATAAAACACTCAGCCTTTCTGGACCTGGGGAAGGAAAATATATGATGATTCTCTGTGTAATTTGGCCTTAGGAGAACACACGATGATACCTTCTTTTGCCCAAAAAGGTGAAAATCCAGCAATTCTAATGAAATGTGAATTTAAGAACTGAATTGTTGACAAGAATACTCAACTATGATTCAATTATTTTTACAGTCCTTCCAAGAGAATTTCATCATAAAAATATACAACTTTTAGTTAAATTCACCCCTTGTACTTGGTAAAACAAATTAGAGAAGAAAGGGAGAGATTCTACATGTTAATCAATAATTACATACTTCTAATAGTACTATTTTAATATTTTTGAACAAAATAATTCTATGTAATGTAATTGACAAAATGTAATATGAATACTGAATTTTGGGTTAATTCAGAGGATAATAGATTTTGATAATAAAGTATCTATTAATTCATTCACTAAGGTTCATATTCTGATTGCCTTACATTAAAATATCTTTTATTTGAAAAATTAAGTCATTGAGATGTACGGATATGTGATTAAACATGCTCGTGGCAAGGTTGTCTGACCTCAAGAGGCCAGAATAGCCACGTTTTACATCTATTTTTACGATATGTAATCATGGCCTACTTTTTAGAGACATAAGTAGAAGTTTCCTACCACATCAACATTCCAGAATAACAGTATCATTTTGGTACAGAATATTTCAGAAAATCAGAGAAAAAAGAGAACTTGTTTTAGAAAATGTTACAAATCTGATTATATATTTAAAAAACCTTCTTTTTAATCAGATAAAATGAACTTTGTGTTTAATGGAGTTGTATAAATAACTTTATAAGCCCCAGCTTCAAATATTAATTAAAAATTGTCTTAATTTTCTAATAAATCAACTGTACTTTTATTCAAACCAAATACCATGAATCATTTTTAGAGAAGCATAATAGAATTGAAGAACAATGAATGAAATTCAAATAACCAAATCACAATATATAGAAATAAAAGATGTATAATTTTTAACTGTCCATCCAATTTATTGTTGAAAGTCAATAAAACAATGTTAATTGAGTATTCACTGCCTGTGAACGCCTGGCTAGAAGACTCGGAAATAACAACTGGAAAAATACTTAAGCAATTATTCAGAGATAAAGAGTTGAAGGTGGGATGTGCTTGGGGAGCATTCTAGAATTTGGTTTGTCTGATATTGAGTACTCTATCTAGGGAATAAATAGAAGAAATGCCAGAAAGCGTCAGTTGCCTCCAGTCATAGAAATCAAAGCACAAACTAACAATGTCGTATTTAACTCGGTTGAGGGTGATGTGACAGCACTGAAGTCTTTTCCTTCATTGAGCAGCAAAATGAAAGAAGGAAGACTGAATCCCTGAGATTGTAGAGTAAACTGGGAGAATCATAGAGGAGAGAAAGATTCCAGGAGCAAACCAGGTAGGTGGTCATTACTCGGGTCCTAGTGTTAACTGAAGAGGGGTCAGCCTAAGGACAGAGAGGAAAAAAAACAGAAAGAAGGTAGAGAGGCCATGTGAAGCCAAAAGTTGGCGACAGAGTCAGAGGAGTTCAGAAGTTATTTCTTACAAGATAAAGATTTTGGGAGCAGTTGTCCCGCCTTGAAGAGTGGGAAGACTATTTCTTTTGCTTTTCTTTCAAGTGTCTATTTCTGAACAAGGAATTAAGGCAATATACAGGAAATCAATGCTCCATCCTGATGGACCTCATAGTCTAGTGAGGACATAGCCATATAGAATTGGCTCACCATTCCTGAAAGCTTTTCTTTTACTAACAAAAAAAGAAACAAAGACAGAAAATGATGTGCTGATCAATGTTCTTTGATATTCAAGACAGATTCCTAGATCTAATATCTTCTTCAAGCCACTCTTAGAATTAGTACCTCTAGCCTTCCATTCTGCTCCAAAGTCAGTCACTTAGCAACTTACCCTCTCACCAGCCAGGAAGCCTTTACAGAATTGATAGTAATTATAATCTGAGCCTGAAAATTATTCTACTAAGATAGTTGACAATATAAACATACAATCTCATAGCAATTTGCTAGACTGTATTGTAATGCATCATTTTCAACAGCTTTGCGTTATGCAAATCCAATTTTGATGAACTAAAGAGTAAAAAACAACCTACCTGAAACCACCCTTTTGGAATTTGGGAGTTACAAAACACCAAGAAATAAAGGGCAAAATCCAGGAAAATGGAGCAAATTATATCATAAATGTCAATGCAAAAAGTTTCATTTATATCTCTCAAGGCTGGCTAAAAAGAGGGAGATGGGCTGGATAATCAGTTTTAAGACTCACTTAATGAAATCCCCTAAGTCCCAATTAATCCATCATTAGTGAGAACACTAGCTCCTACATGCCTTATTAACCACATGATATTAGTACAATCTGAAAAGTTATGAGAGGCATTAGTTTCAAAGCTTTGGAAAGTCATCTTGCCTTTTAAGAAGAGTATCCATATCTCCAGCTCTACAACCTAGGATTAGCTGAAATATACACAATATATGTAATGAGTTGTCAATTTAAGTCATAATTTTTCTTCTTGTCGTCCTTCTCTTTCTATTATCCATCCCAGCTTACATTTATGGCTGAAATCAAATAATAAAGTACTAGTTTAATTTTTTTTTCAATGTTTTTTAAATTAATTAATTAATTAATTAATTAATTTTTTGCAGAGGAAGTTTCACCCTGAGCTAACATCTGTCACCAATATTTCTCTTTTTACTTGAGGAAGATTAGCCCTAAGCTAACATCTGTTGCCAATCTTCTTCTATTTCGTATGTGGCTCACAACATGACCACTGACAAGTAGTGTAGGTCTGCGCCCGGGAACCGAACCTGGACCACCAAAGTGGAAAGCACCAACCTTAACCACTAGGTCAATAGCTGAATTTAAAAACACATAATTTCTAATTCATACCAACAAAACAACAAAAACAGAAACTACCATAGAGGGTCATGGATTTCCACACTATTATCTCAACCCCTTTAGCAACTTTTTTCTTCCCTAACCTGAATACTAATATGTAATATTTAATTTATGATGGACATATTTTATGAGAAAATATTGCCACACAGGCAGTTGGGTGTTACTAATAGTAATGCAAGTGTTTTCAGCGCTCCATGAAACTGCAGGGTACCTACCTGATAAGGAAAATACTACCTAAGCTTGGAAGTGAGGTACTTCAATGATTCCTAACACATTGTACTCTTTTGTGTCATAAATATTGGTTACAAACAGTCAACTGAAAAACAAGAGGCAGTACTCTATCCGGCATTTTTATTGTCAATAATAATCTGCAGGTTAAAGTGTTTCAGTTGTTTCAGCTTCAAACAGCTGCAAACACTATGGCCATACCTACACACTTAGGAACTCTCTAGTGATGATGAACTGGTGATTCAGAATTTGGATATTGGTCTTTTTTGATTTTATAAGAGTTACTAAAACAGAAGACAATTCAGTTTAATAAACTTTGTTTAAATTGATAGCAGTCATAGTAATGGTAGCAATAGAAGTAGCAATAGAAGCTTATATTTATTGAATACTTAATATGTGTTAAATACTGTCCAAACTATTTTACATCCTTGATCTCATTTATTCCTCAACATAGTATCATCCCAATGAGGTAACTAACAGGAGATCACAGTAATTAAACAAACTTGCCCTGGGGCCAAGATTCTCACACCTCAGTAGTGATAAGTCCTGAATTTGAAACCAGACAGTATTATTGAAGTGATTTCAGCATTATGGTGGAGTGAGTTGTTCCTTTTCTCTCTCCCCTCTAAGTTACAGCCAGTAAGACATCCACAGATCAACAAAGGATCCTCTGCACAGCATACCAGAATGCCTGTGGGATCCACACATCTGTACATCTGAAGGTGAGTGGACTGGTCTTCATGGAGGTGACAGAACCAGGGAAGCAGTGGCAGTGGCTCCTGAGACTGGAGGCTCCAGGACCCTCAGCATCACCTGAGATCAGAGGCTCCAGGAACCTTTGCAACAACCACAAACAGAGGCACCGGGGAACTGAGGCAGCACACAGGACCAGAGGCTCTAGGAACCACAGCAGTACCCACAAATGGAGGCCCCAGGAACCAAGGTGATGCACGCAACTGAAGACTCTGGGTAACTATGGTGGTGCTCATGACCCAGTCTCCTCCCCCTTCCCCAATAGAAGATGCAGTGCCTGTGACCCCAGCCCTCCCAACAGCAGGGGCTGCATCCAAGACCCTGATGACCCTGGCAGCAGTGGCAGCACCCATGACCTGAGGTTCCAGGAACAGAGGTGGTGTCCAAGACCAGAGGCTCCAGGAACCGTGGCAGTGCCTGTGACCCAGGTACCCACGCCAGCAGCAGTGGCTGCAATGCCTGAAACTCTGTCAGTGGTGGCAACACCCACAAACCTGGTGCCCCTGGCCATGACAATGCCAGCAACCCCAGAAAACTGGGGAGCAGCCACAGATTTGGCACATGGAACTTCTGCCTCCTGGCCACATCAGCACCCAAGCATGTGAAGAACTCAGCATCAACAGCAGTGGAGCATATGACCCTGGTCCCCCACAGCCATACTGATGCCCACAACCCTGGCCCCTCCACCCATGGCAAAGGTGCCTGCACACATAATAACCCCAGACATGGCAGAGGCACTGTAACCCCAGCTCCCACTCCAACCCTCCCTCTCCCGACTGTGGTGGGGGGATCTGCAACCCTGAAAGCAGCAGAGGTGCTTGCCAGCCTGGTGATCCAGTGGAGATGTCCATAACTATGACACTGGCAGCAGCGAGGCCTTAGCAACCTCGGAGGCACAAGCAGCACAACAAGGGCACTGATGACAGCTCTAGCAGAGGCAGTGGAGGATAGAAAGCATTGGCTCTCAAATACAATCAGAAGCAGCTCAGAATCAAAGTAAACAAAGCCTTACCTAAATAAGAAATGTGTTCACGGTTCCAGATGCACTGGCAGAGGAAAAACTCAACAAGAACCATGAAAAATTATGGTAACAAGTTCTTGCCAAAAAAAAAAAAAAATTTGCCAGAAACCAAATTTGAAGTCTCAGAAGATTGTGACCGGATAGAGAATTCAAAATAGCTGTCATGAAGAAACTCAATGAGCTTCAAAAAAATCAGAAAGACAGTTCAGTGAGCTGAGGAATAAAATTAATGAACAGAAGGAGCACTTTACCAAAGTAACTGAAACTCTAAAAAAAGGACCAAACAGAAATTCTGGAGCTGAAAAACTCAATAAATGAGATGAAGAATAGAGTAGAAAGCATTGGAAATAGAGCAGACCATACAGAAGAGAGAACAGGAAAGCTTGAAGATAGAATTCTAGAAATGATTCAGGTGGAAGAAGAGAGAGAACTAAAAGAACTTCTATGAGAAATATCTGACTTCACTAGAAAAGCATCATACAGATAATGGGTATCTGAGAAGGAGAAGGGAGTATAGAGCTTACTTAAAGAAATAATAGCTGAGAACTTTGCAAACCTGGGGAAGAAACTGGATATACAAGAACATGAAGCTAATAGAACACTTAGTTATCTCAATGCAAAAAAGATCTCCTCCAAGACACAGTATATTAAGATTGTCAAAAGCCAATGACAAAGAAAGAATTTTAAAAGTAGCCAGGGGAAGAAGACAGTAACCTATAAAGGAACCCCCATTACGATACCAGCAGATTTCTTAGCAGAAACTCTACAGGCCAGAAAAGAGTGGAATGACATATTTAAAATACTGAAAGATAAAAACTGCAAGCCAAGAATACTCTATCCAGCAAAGTTATCCTTCACATATGAAGGACAAATAAATGCTTTCCCAGACAAACAAAAGTTGAATCAGTTCACCACTAGAACTGCCCTACAAGAAATGGTGAAAGGAGCTCTTCCACCAGAAACAAAAAGGCAAAAGTATACAAAACTTTGAACAAGGTTATAAACAGACAGAACTAGAAAATTGCAAAGCTATTGCAGAAGAGGGTGTTAGACATTTAATTACAGCATGAAGTTTAAAGGAAAAAAAAGCATTACAGATAACTAAAGCCACTTCAATATGGTAATGAACTCTCAACATAAAAAGGGATTATTTGTGACAACAAAAACATAAAAGGGGAGGAGGAAAAGGATGGAACCTTTATAGGTGAATGAAGATAAGACACTATCAGCAGAAAAAGGACTATTTTATCTGTGAGATGTTGTATAAAAACCCCATGGTAACTACAAAACAAAAATCTAGAGCAGAGACATGAAACATGAAGAGAGGTAACTGAGACAAACATCATAGAAAACCACTAAACTAAAATGGCAGACACAGACACAAGGAAAGGAAATGATGGAGATACAGAACAACCAGAAAACAAAAGATAAAATGGCAGTAGTAAGTCCTTATTAATAATCACCCTAAATGCAAATGGATTGAATTCGCCAATGAAAAGGCACAGAGTGGCTGACTGGATTAAAAAGCAAGACTCAACTATATGTTACCTGCAGGAGCCTCATCTCAGTGCTAGAAACAAACATAAACTCAAAGTGAAGGGGTGAAAGGTGATACGCCAAGCAAATGGCAAGCAAAAGAAAGCAGGTATAGCCATACTTATATCAGACAAAATAGACTTCAAGGCAAAAAACATAACAAGAGACTAACAAGAGACAAAGATGGACATTATATAATGATAAAGGGAACAATCAATCAAGAAGATAAAACATTTATTAATATTTATGAACCCAATATAGGGGCACCAGAATATAGAAAGCAGCTATCAACAGATCTAAACGGAGAAGTTGATGGCAATACACTAACAGTAGGGGACTTTAACACTTACATCAATGGACAGATCCTCTAGACAGAAAATCAACAAGGAAATGACGCATTAGACCAGATGAACTTAATAGATACATACAGAACATTCCATCCAAAAGCAGCAGAATACAAATTCTTCCCAAGTGCACATGGAACATACTCAAGGATAGACTATATGTTAGGACACAAAACAAGTTTCAGTAAGTTTAAGAAGATTGATATGGTATCAAGCATCCTTTCTGACCACAGTGGAATGAAACTAGAAATCAACAACAAGAAAAAAACTAGAAAAATCACAAAGTGTGGAGATTAAATGACATATTACTGAACAACTATTAGATCAACAAAGAAATCAAAGGAGAAATCAAAAAACAAATGGAGGCAAATGAAAATATGACATAAAATCTATGGGATGCAGCAAAGCCATACTAACAGGGAAGTTTATAGAAATACAGGTCTACTTCAACAAACAAGAAAAATCTCAAATAAACAATCTTACCTTACACCTAAAGGAACTAGAAAAGGAAGAACAAATAAAGCCTAAAATCAGTAGAAAGAAGGAAATGATAAAAATCAGAGTGGAAATAAATAAAATAGAGATTAAAAAGACAATAGAACAGATAATGAAACTAAGAGCTGGGTCTTCGAAAAAATAAATAAAATTGACAAACTTTTACCTAGACTCACTAAGAGGAAAATAGAGAAGGTTCAAATAAATAAAATCAGAAATGAAAGAGAAGTTACAACAGATAGCACAGAAATACAAAAGATCATGAGACTAAAAACAGCTATATGCCAGCAAATTAGAAAATCTAGAAGAAACCTATAAATTATTAGAATCATACAACCTTCCATGACTGAACCATGAAGAGGTAGAAAATCTGAATAGGCCAATCACTGGTAAGGAGATTAAAACCGTAATCAAAAATCTCCCAAAAAACCAAAGTGCAGGATCAGACGGCTTCGCTGGTCAATTCTACCAAATATTCAAAGAAGATTTAATACCTATCCATGTCAAACTCTTCCAAAAAATTGAAGAGCAACCAACAATTCCTAACTCATTTTACAAGGCCAATATTACCCCAATACCAAAACCAGATACAGACAACACAAAAAAAGAAAATCACGGACCAATATCTCTGATGAACATAGATGCAAAGATTCTCAACAAAATAGCGGCAAACTGACTACAAGAAAACATTAAAAGGCTCATATACCATGAACAATGGGATTTATAACAAAGATGCAAGGATGGTTCAAAATTCAAAAATCAATCTATGTGATACAATCTATGTTAACAAATTAAAAGATAAAAATCATACAATAATCTCAATAGATTCAGAAAAAGCATTTGACAAGATTCAACACCAATTTATGATAAAAAACTCTCAATACAATGGGCATAAAAGGAAAGTACCACAATACGATAAAGGCCATATATGACAAACTCACAACTAACATCATACTCAACAGTGAAAAACTGAAAGCTTTTCCTCTAAGATCAGGAAAAAGAAAAGGATGCTCACTTTTGCCACTTTTATTCAACATAGTACTAGAAGTCTTAGCAAGAGCAATTAGGCAAGAAGAGAAATAAAATACATCCAAATTAGAAAGGAAGAAGTAAAGCTGTCACTATTGTCATGAATAACATGATTTTATATATAGAAAACACTAAAGAGTCTACCAAAAGACTACTATCAATAATAAACAAATATAGTAAATTTGCAGGGGACAAAATCAGTATGGAAAAATCTGTTGTATTTCTATACACTAACAGTGAACTACCAGAAAGAGAAATTTTTTTTAAAATCCTATTTACAATGGTCACAAGAAAAATAAAATAAAATACCTGGGAATAAATTTAGCCAAGGTGGTAAAAGACTGTACACTGAAAACTATAAGACATTACTGAAAGAAACTAAAGACACAAAGAAATGGAAAGATATTTCATGCTCGTGGATTGTAAGAATTGACATTGTTAAAACGTCCAAAGAACAGATGGCCAACAGGCATATGAAAAGATGTTCAACATCTACTAATTATTAGGGAAATGCAAATCAAAACCACAGTGAGATACATATCACCTGACACTCATTATAATGGCCATTATCAAAAAGACAAGAAATAACAAATGTTGGAGAGAATGTGGAGAAAAGGGAATCCTCAAACACTGCTCATGGGAATGTAAATTGGCACAGCCATTATGAAAAATCATATGGAGTTTCCTCAAAAAATTAAGAATAGAACTACCATATGATCCAGCTATTCCACTTCTGGATATTTATCCAAAGAACACAAAAACACTAATTCTAAAAGATATATGCATGCCTATGTTCATTGCAGCATTTATTTACAAGAGCCAAGCTATGAAAACAACCTAAGTGCCTGTTGAGGGATGAATGAACAAAGAAGATGTGGTATATATATACATTATGGAATACTACTCAGCCAAAAAAAGATGAAATCTTGCCATTTGCAACAACGTGGATGGACCTTGAGAGTATTATGCTAAGCAAAATAAGTCAGACAGAGAAAGTCAAATACTGTATGATTTCACTCATATGTGGAATCCAAAAGGCAAAACAAAACAAACAAAACAAAACAAAAATAAACTCATAGAAGCAGACAACAAATTGGTGGTTACCAGAGCAGAAGTAGGGTGGGGAGAGGGTAAAATGGATAAAGGGGGTCAATTATATGGTGACAGAGGGAAACTACACTATTGGTGGTGAGCACATGTTGAATTGTAATGTTGTACACCTGAAACCTATACAGTGTTATAAACCAATGTTACCTCAGTAAAAAAGAAATAAAAAGGCAGTCTTATCCCAGGTATAACCTTTTCACCGGGAATGAAGACCAGTGGAGGAATAAGTTTTTATTATTGTACATTCTTCATCAATCACATTCATTCCCTGAATGGACTGTGGTCAGGTGCCTGCTGGGACTGCTGAGGTAGGGTCCTATCTCAAGCTCTGTTTTCCACACTGAAAGTTCAGAATCTACATGGTTAACTCAAGCTGTATTCATCAGATTTATATTTCTAAATGCTGGTTTATGTGGCATATGTTCATAAGAAATTAATTTGTATGTGAAAAACCAACATATTAATCTGCAGACCAGAAGTTTCCCTTGAGTTCATCAGCATCTCCTAATAAAAACATTACCATTTGGTAAGTAAAAATAATTGGTAAAATACATATATATATACATATATATATCGGATGTTTTCATTTATACATGAAAATATATGTTTTCGTTGTTCATATATATATGGAATATAGTTTCTTATATGTGTATTTTGGTTGTAGATATTTTCCTTTATATAAATGGTTATATACACTCATATTAGGCAGTTGTAGATTTTTCTTATAAATACACATATACACATAAAATTTCACACATGTATAAGCATGGTGAAATCTTGTGTTTATATATATTTATATACAGGCAGACAGACATGCATAAACATGGTAGAATCTTATGATGCTAACAATTACACAATGATATTGGAGGGGGAGGTGGTTAAATCGCTAAACTATTTTTTATACTTTTAAATTTTATTTTATAACGTATTTTTATACTTAAAATTTGATCTAAACTCACTTTTATTCAGGTAATTACAATCCTTTTTCCTTCTTCTCGCCATAAATCCATTATCTTGCCGAATATACTTAATTTGGTTCAGTCAGTAAAACATGGCAAGTTACAAGCTTGCTTCCTTTCCAGCTACTTATAACCTGAACTTTATTTTCATTTTAACTTTTGATGGCAAACTGTTTTCTCATAATGTCCATCATTTTGGAAACGAGAGAAATGCCAAATAAGATGCTGAATCCATATTCCATTATCTTTAGCATACCAGAAATCTATATTCTACAATTAATAGTATTTTTCTTCATTCATGTCCCTTCTGAATAAGACCAATTAGACTGATGTCTGTAGGCAAAAATACAAATATAGTGCTCTAAATACAGCTGTAAAATGTAGTTCATAGATATTAAGCAAATTATTTATCATTGGCCCTTTACACAAAATAATGCGATTTTAAGATTTATAAAAATTGTCATTGAAAATAAAAGAAAAGCCATAGAGATGTCTTCTAATTAAAACTAGGCCATATAATAATAGTATATACATCAAGGCCACACCAAAATCCAAACTCTGTATTGGATCCTATTTCTTTATGAAGTCATTTTGTAGAAGTGGCAGGAAGGAAGACTTATGTTCTGATCCAAATTGGAGAACCAAGGATTAGGTCAGAGGTCCAAATTTAGTGAGCAGGGTTCACTTTGCATCAGAATTTTAAGCAGTATTATTTTGATGTAGTCACACTTTGCACATATTAAGCAAATAGGGATATTTCTCACTCGTATAGAGGAATATGCTTCTTTTACTTTACTTAAAAAACATATATGTCATGGACTATCTTTCATTTTCCCAATGTGTTAGCCATAGATTCAAGAAATCTTTTTCTCTCCCCCTTACTATGGGAAAAACAACAACACATGTGTGATGGAACCTGAGCTGGCTCCTCAGTGTCCAAGAGACAAAGAGGTGGGGGTTGGGAGGGGTAGATGGGCTTACGGTGGACTAGACCTTGCGCAAAATCTGGACCACCATTCAATGCAAGGTGAAGGGTACATGAATAATGTGGGTCCAGAGTTTATCAGACATGATAAATTTAAAGAGAATCTAGAAATCAATATTTGTACTTAACTTCTCTCAATTTTTTAATGTTGGTAATGTAGTTCAAATATTGTTGAAAAGACTGTGTAGGCGAATGGCCAAAGCTGGAAGAATTCTACCACAAAATAGCATTGAATTATTGCCAAAATTAAAAAAGAAAATCCATGAGGCCATACTGATATAAAAGCATGAAAATAAATAGATGATAGATAGACAGGTAGATAAATGGAATAGAGAAATCTCTGTGCAGAATTCCATATAATTTATGTACATAATACATCCTCAAGGAGATGGAACATAACTCCTACTCCTTAAGTGTGGGCTGCACATAGTAACTTTCCTCCAAAGAGTACAGTATACAAAGAGAAAAATAGTAAATTTATAGTGGAAACACTTGAGAAACACTAATTCATCCAGGGAATGAAGTTTAACATCAACAGTAACGCATGATACTAGTAATTGAGAACGGCACTTTATCTCTGAGGTGATCCTCCCCAAAATCCACAACCCCAGTCTAGTCATAAAAAAAAAGTCAGACACATCCCAATTGAGGGACATTCTATAAAATACCTGACCAGTAGTCTTCAAACTGTCAAGATCATGAACAACAAGGTAAGTCTGGGTAAATCTCACAGCCAAGAGGAAGCTAAGACAGGACAACTAAACATAACATAGCATCCTGGATGGAATCTTGGAACAGAAAGAGGTTATTAGGTAAAACCCAAGGAAATCTGAATAAAGTATGCACTTTAGCTAACAGTAAGAGTCAATATTTGTTCATTAGTTGTTAATGTAAGATGCTAAGGAGAGGGGAAATTGGGTCTGGAGTATACGGGAACGCTATGTACTATCTTTACAATTTTTCTGTAAATCTAAAACTTTTAAAATAAAAAAATGTGTTCTAAAAATGACCATAAATTAAAGCATGTCAAAGTATGATTGTTTAGCATTTTTATAATTATCTAGTTATAAAGAGCAAGAATAAAAATAAGCATCAAAGTTAAAAAAAATTTGTTTGTACTAACAGAGAGCCCACTTTGACATACATACATAGTCCATAGCAAAGAACAATACAAAAATTTCCCAGCACATTAAAACACAAAGAACATGCCCAAGGCCTCAGAGATGAGCTGAGCCTTCTGATTCCTCTCCAGGGCTCTTTCCTGGGGGCCAAGTTGCTTCTTTCCTTTATTCTGTCTTAGATTAGAGAACTGTTCTGAACATCGATACATTTTAAGCCTGGAGGCACATGAGGCACTTTATTATGAAACAAAGCTATGCTTATAGAACGGAAAGCTAAACATAGAGATACCACTGCACTTCAGCAAAGCTAATGATAAAGATGCAGAAAATTTACGTGTATGTGTATATGCACATATACACAGAAAGAATGGGGAAGTTTATCTTTGCTCAAAACAATAATGCTATACCGTCAGAGCTTTAAATCTCCATTCTTCTTTCCTTTTAGGGCATTATCTTTACCCCATCCTCTTGTTTTTATTAAGCCTTATTTCTCATTATAGAGGTTTAATGTATACTAGGAAAAACAGTTTCTGGCATCAGAAGGCCCAGCTGTAGTAATTACTAGTGGGGACACCTTGAGTAAGTTATTTCTTTTTCTAAGACTCAATTCTTCCAATTAAAAAAATAGGTTTAGGGCCAGCCTACTGGTGCAGTGGTTAAGTCCACACTCTCTGCTTTGGTGGCCTGGGGTTTGCAGGTTCCGATCCTGAGTGCAGACCTATGCACCACTCATCAAGCCATGCTGTGGTGGTGTCCTACATACAAAATAGAGGAAGATTGGCATGGATGTCAGCTCAGGGCTGGTCTTCCTCAGCAAAAAGAAGAGGAAGATTGGCAACAAATGTTAGCTCAGACCAATCTTCCTCACACACACGCACAAAAATAGGTTTAACATTTCTCACCTCCCATCAAATGAGATGATTTACATGAGAAAAGAATTGTACACTATTAAGTACTACACAAATATTCCTTATTAGTTGGTATAGATTCAAATGTTCTATTCTAAAATGTACTAAAAAATCATACCTTGACTATTTGAGATTTAAAAATATTTTTGATGATAAATCATCATTCTTTTATTAAAATAGCCAGATGATTCCTTTTACTAGAGATGTGCTGAAGGTGAGGTAATCTGGGAATTAAAGCAGGATTGACAGGCAGAGATGGGATATAAATAACATGAGCAAAGGATTCCAGATGGTTCAATGTGGAGGCCAAGTTGGAAATAAGCTGGAAATATAGTGTGCAACAGACCAATGAAGACATTGGTTAATTAACATGCTTAAGGTGACCAGTAATAGTAACCACATATTGTTTACTTTATACGAAGCTTTTTTCAGATGTTCTCTGATAAATGTTCACAGCTATTTGAGGTAGGAATTATTTTCCTATTTCTCCATTTTAAAGATAGAGGGACTGGGGCTCACAGAGGCAAATAATTTTACCAAAGCAGTGAAGAGTCAGTTTTTAAAGCCTTACTTATATGACCACAGAAGGTGTGCTTTATCTACTTCTTTAGCCAACAACTATGTCTTTGATATATAGTGGAGTGCCCATCTGACTAGGATGATTTATTAAAGACCTCCTCTCACCCAATAAATAGAATAAGTTTACATAGTCACATGGGACACACAGTTAAAACAACCTTTAAAGTTAACATGCTTTCATCTCCCAACTTTCCCTTGAATTCTTGAAATTTACCAGTGCTGCCGTGGAAGAGGGAAATGCTCTGCTAAGTTTCCTCTAGATTCTTAAGGTGTGTTCTGACCGAAAATAAAGTTAACTGGCCAGTTAATTGGATCAAAGAAATTATAGAGTTTAGTAGTGAAGTCATCTCTTTTAAACTTGAAGAAATCCAGTTGTCCAATATATTTTATTTGCTTAACTTGGTAATGAAGTTTATGTCGAGGATCAAAGACCAAAAGTTAAGGTTCATGATCTTAAGAAAAACATTTGAGATGTTTATGGATGGTCATTTTATGGATACTATCAAAGTCTTTTCTGGAATTTCTTATCTTATGCTAAGAGATAATATAAATTTGATGTAATTGACAGCTGGAGTTTTCCCTAATCTATGTAAATATTGAAAACATTGCACAGACTTGACAAGCTACAATTGGAACAGATACAGAATATTCTAAAAGATTTAAATTAAAACTATGTTTTGATGTTATGATGGAAAATAATTTTAAACCAAAAATTTCTTTTAAATATTAAAACTCTTTCCACTATGAAACAAGTTTACCTTCCAACTAAATATGTTTAAACATTTATATTCCTTTTTTTTCTAATTTTTGAGACAAATGCTTAAAATTTATGATATATGTAGACTGTAGATTAGGATTTCCCTTACAGCAGTCAACTAGCTCACCATAATTATAAATTTTCTATATTTTGTGATATTATGTACCATTACTTATGTGTATTTTCGATTAAAATCTATTTTAAGTTGACTCTTCCATTTCTTAAGCTTTAAATTTTTAGACTTAGTTCTGAAAAACCTCAGATTTGATAAGCTGTATAGTTTCTCCTAATATATATATGAACATATAATTTTCAAAATATAAAATGTTATGTGCTAAATGAAATTACCTTAGGTACCACTAGAGACTAAGATCTTTGCTCTGGAAAACAGTCCCATGGATCATAGAATTTTAGAGTGTGAGTAATTTTTAACTTTAGCTTATGCCATAAAAATTATAAATAGATTATAAATTCAAGAAAGCAAATGATCTCATAATAAAGAAAGAATGCTTTAAATCTATACGAGGAGATCATATTTTTGAAAGCCATCTCAACACTACGTACTTGCTTTATTTACAATAAGAACACACTGTACGTAGGCTTGATAATTGAGTGCACACATTAGAAACTTAATAAATTGTACCCTGAAAAAATAATTATTATTACTATATTCATGAATATATATTAAAGAATAATAATTTAAATCATTATTATCCATTCCATTTCCTTAAATTTCAGAGCACACATTCTCAGGTTTTATGCCCACATTGAGTCAACCAGATATTTCTCTCCATACTTCACCTTAATCATTCTCCTTTCTTTCTGCGTTCAATACCACAGACATCCTGCAGATTTCTTTCTACTACTGCTACCCTGCAATCTATTTTAAATGTAGCTACTCAAACTGTCTTCTTGAATGGCGCTTCAACCATGTCACATTTCTCAAACCTCAGCAATTGCCCTCAGATGCACTTTATCCCAGTAACGAATTCGTCCACACCTTCAGAACTGTGTCATTTTCTTCACTCTCACCATTGCTCACATCTTATAAACATCATCTACTGCTTCCTTACCTACCTATCCATTCTCTGGCTTGTCCAATCTCTTAAATATTATTTTCATACTCCAATTAAAAGCCTATATTCTTAAATAAATCTTTTTCACATCAGCCACAACTACTCACATCTCTCTCCCAATGTGTAACACATAAAATTCTCTAGGTTCTTAGCCTCCAGTTTCAGGCCACACAGAGTGGGCCATAGAGTGCAGGGATTTCCTAACTACCAAGCCTCCTTTACTTGCACGCTTCATCTTTACCACATTTCGAGGGCTGTGGTGTATTGTGTGCTGCTTGTGCACCTCACAAAGGCTCCAACTGAGGGAGCTGACACGCATTCCAAGCTCCCCTTGTCATGCCATAAGCCCTTGCTTGAGTGTGGCACTTACTGCAGGGAGGGACGCTTTCGTGTTTGCACAAGGGTAGTGTTCACTTACATGGGTCACCCGGAGGTGATGCCTTCTCTAATTCACATGAAAGCTATGTAAGGGCTAGACCTGGCCCTGTAATTGAGGTTAATGTTTCACATTGTAGAAGTTTTTTCCCAAATTAATCCCATCCTAATACCGTCTTTCCCACAACCCGAATTAGAATGAGGCTTCTTCAGTGGCATTAACGTAGTATTCATTCAACAACTGAGTCTTGAATATCCATTGTAGCCCTTATACCTTCCCTTATATTTTACAAAATAAAACAAAAAAGAATCCTGTTATCAAACAGCTTATGCTCTGATTGGGAAACCAAAGCACACACATAAACATTTAAACCAACATACACCTTGATTTGATGTGAAGACAAGTGCTCCAGACAGTGAAAGAGAGATGCACGAAGATTAGATTAACTACAAAAGACTTCACAGAGGAAGCAGGTCTAAACCAGCCTTTGAAAAAGAAGTAAAATGTGGCTAGGCTGTAGCAAAGAATGAAGACATTACAGCACCATGGAAAATGTCCTACAAGTGGAATGTCATAGGTATTGTGTGCTCAGTCTTTTAAAAATGTATAGCTGGAGAATTTAATTCTTGAAGAATTTGACATGGTAATGAAGATTAATATATTAGGGCTCACCAGGGTAGAATTTTAGGTCCAATCTGTTTCCCAGATCTTTAGGGGGAAAAAAAAAACCTAAGGGCTTGTATTTATCATCTGCAAACCAGATGGTGACGGAAAGGGGTGCGGGCTCTCGAAGGCATTCTTCCCCTGCAAGAAACATGTTGCTGTGATGCAAGACTCTTCAGCCTCTAAAAACAGCGAACTCAAAAGTACTTGAGGGTTTTCTGAACAATTCAAGAAATCAAAAGATCAATAAAGAAAAGAAAAGAAATACACAGAATACATTAAGAATAGGAGTCTCAGTTTCAATAAGCAAGTTCTTAGTCGGAAACTCGCTTAGTTTTACCTAGTTAGGAGAGCAAAAGTGTTTTTTTTAGCAAGAGTTTTCTCAAAGGAGAGGGAGGAAAAACAAATAATCAGTGCTTGTTTATTATAAGTGTTGCACGAGAAAACTGGACTGTGATTTTATACGTATATCTTTAGCCTCATAAGGACTCAGTAGGCTGCAATGTCCTTACTGTAACTACACAATGCTGAAAGATTGGGACCGAACAAAAATATATGTATGTAATAGATAATATGTGATACCTTCTCAAATAATCTGACTAAAGGAATTCCAGTCTTGTTAAATTTTAAAAATTTATACATTTTCATCACTTTAAAAAAAAATCCTAACAAACTTGGGAAACAGTAGGTGCTTATAATGTTAAAAAATAATGTGAAACACTAGCTGCACTAACTTGTCTGTATGAGTTGAATATCCTGAGCAATAAGTACCATTTGAGCAGCCCTGACTTACTGATGTGGATGAATTCTCCATTTGGTTCTGAGTAGGAACAGATGCCTTATTTTCTTCTACAGAGGAAATTACATTCTACACAAGAGGAACTCAGCACTGCCAAATTAATAAGATAAGAGATTTCATCATCTCCTGGAATACATTAGCACGCAATTTTCCTCCTGTTACAGTGATTCTTACTGAACTAGCCCTTCTTGGAGTTGGGAACCTTATGGAAAGCTGAGCTGACCTAGTCCACAACCAGCATTGCCTTCAGAGCATTGCAGAATTCTTTCCAAATCCCTATATTATGAAACAATGGAAGCCATGAATGTTTCCATGCTCTCATAAAGACCTCCTTCCCCCAGACTCAGAATAGTGGGATATGACAGGATATAAGCATTCTCACATCTAGAAAGGGTTGGAAATATGACACAAAAGCATAAGTCCAATAGAAATCTTATTTAAGTGAGTAAAAAAATGTGAGAAATCATTTACAGCAGGAATTAAGAATAAACTATTCCTTGAGCATCTTTTCCTCATTTAATACTTTTACACAGGTTCAAGGCAGTATTCATTAAATTTCTACTTTCATGGCAAGGATACCGTAATGAAAATATACTATAGCTCACTAAAATAATGCAATTAAGCTGGAAATATAAAAGATTCGTTTGCACAACCCCAAATATTTACTGAATACTTACTACAGTAGAATATACTATGTGCAGGTGCTATACTTAACTGAAGAACGCAAAGTGAAACAAATCATGCCTCCTAATAGAGGAGATCAACCACCAAGAACCAATTATAATAATGCATGGTTACATCTAGAAATAGAAGCATGCATTAGATGCTATGCTAGCCATAGGAACAGCATCCAAATCAAACTGGGGATCCAAATTAAAAAATTTGTAATTATGCACTGCTGTTTGGAGCACATACTAAATTAGAAGGCCTGTGAAGGCAAAAATCTTATCTGTACTTTCACCACTATATAATCAGTATCTACTAGGTTCCATAGATCATTGTGGGCATTTAAAAAATTATTGTCAGGTAATGAGCCAAAGAAGATTTTATTCAGTAGGATTTCTATTGGGCAAGTACAATATTTTAAAGAAAAGAATACATTTGCTAAGTTGCATACAGTATAGGAGAAAACCTGTATGAAAAGTGAGGTCAGGCTACAAAAATGTATGAGATAAGAAAAGATTATTTTTTCTCTGAGAAGGAAGGTAAGGGAGAAAAAAGAGATGATAAAGAGATAGAGATAGAGATAGAGACAGAAACAAAGGAGTAAGGAAGGATGGAGAAAGAAAGAAATTGAGATGTTAGTCCTTAATAATATAACACTTCCTTAGAACCCTAAACCTTCAATTAAATTATTAAATCCTCAAAGACTTGGCATGAATGCCCTTTACTGTGTATATGAATGAGGTGCTGACTCACATCTGGACTCAGATAGGGCAAGACAGTAGAATTAGATAGAAGGCTAAGGATCATGGATTTAGGGGAAGTTACATACAATTTAGCTGGAAAGTGGCCTAGAGTTAACATTTTGATTACAAGTGAAGATTTCTTGATTACATTTGACTATATGGACAATGAAGAAGATGGGGAAAGGTGTTCCAGCAAGATCTGGGAGATGGCGCAGAGTTCTGAAATGATACTGTTTAGGAAGAACTGTACTGAGAAAGAAAATAAAGAGCTCATGTGAGAAGTAAATGAAGATAGAGTAATTAGATACCAGATTATTAATGGTCTTGGTCGTTAAACTACAGAATATGAACCTTATTCTGAATGCCCTAGGGAATCATTTTAAGCAAAATAACGAGAATAGTATATGACAATGAATAAATTGGAAAATATTTGATAAAGTAATAATGTGGATTTGTATTGTAATTCTCTCATAGGCAGATCGAATGCACACTGGAATGCAAGAATACAGGTGATTACAAACATCTGCTTGCTAAAACTGAATTTTCAGAGACTAGACAGTCTTGAGCAGGAATTGACGCAGGCCGTATCATAGGTGCCCATTTCTGTCTACTCATTATTTACAACAATTAGGCTCAGCATTTGAGCAAAAGAGGAATGTCATATAAAATAATTTAATTTTAGGAAAGGGAGCTTAGGAAAATGTGGTCATTATAAAAAAACATGAAAAGGAATGGTTTAAAATAAAATAAACCACAGAAAGTCTGGAGACTATTTTAAAATACACTATTAAATGCCCAAGATGAATTTTTTGTCATGAATCATAAAAACAAGCCAGATGCAAAAAAAAAAAAGCTTTCACAGCAAATTATTATAGTGAAAGCTGACTTCATAGAGAGTAAAAGGCATAAAATGTAAAGATTTCCAAATCAAGGGGAAAAAGGGAAGTCTCCAAAATGTGACAGATCAGATACAACTAGAAATTAGGCAGATAAGAAAAATATTTGTGAAACTATCTTACAAGGAGCTTCAAAGCAAATAATGAAAGGATTCTTAAAAATGTCAGAGAGGAAGGAATCCAACCACAGAATCCAAAGGAATTCTAAATATAAAACGGTATATTTGGGGGAATACTCAAAGAATGGTTAGTTCTTTTCTGTTTTGGTGTATTTACTTGAAGATTTCAACACTAAACTGTTTATTGAGGTAGGCACATCAGATCAAGTTGCCAAAAATACATTGTTTTATTCAGTAGAAAATCTGTCACCAACAAATATCTATGATGCTATAGCATCTACACAAAAATTATGAGAGAACTTAAAAGTGAAATATTGAACAGTGAGACAAGACATGTGACCAGTGAATAACAAATTACACCATGCCAGAAAAGGCAAATTATCAATATGAACCTCATTCATATATGCAGAATCCACTGAAGACTTTGGAAATCCAAGACACATTTCCACCAAGCCAATCTTGTGAAACCCGTTATAACTGAGAGATAACTACATAGTTAACACAACAGAACTAACAGAGGAACCATGGTCCTTGGAGGGGAAAGTGATGCTTGACTAACCTGTTAGAGTTGTCAAACTAAGTAAGCATTTGGACAGGAAAGAACTGGTGAATGTAACTTATTTATATTTTCAAAAGGTCTCTGACAAGGTTCATAACAAAACTACTCGAATATTGTCACCATGGGATTCAGGAAGATGTTTTGACATCCATAAGGAGCTGGTGTGATTCAGGAAATAGGTAGGACCAAATAAGTATTTCTTCAGGTAGAGAAGTTCAAATACTAGGGCCTCCCAAGGACTGGAGGGCTATAACTTCTCTAGACAAAGCAGTGCCCAGAGAATTCTCTAGGCTTTTAGATAATACCAAAGTTATTTTTTACCTTTGCACCTGTCTACAAGCCTTCCCCAACATCCCAGTGTCCCAGCCAAGTCCCTTGGGTAAGGAGATGAGAAGAGGAGCAAAAGCACGAGGAGGAGGAGAAGGAGATAGAAAAGCCTCAAATACTCCTGATGCTTCCTGGGCCTGTACCAAATGAGCTAGTGGGGAATTTCTTGAGCATTTTATCACAAATCCTTAGAATCACTACTGGGCAATCGTAAACTCTTCTGGGGATTAAAAAACCAAATCGTGAGTGATTCTCATTGAAAAGTTCGGTGATGCTCTTAGTAGACAGATAAAGGACTAACAAATTTGGTTGTGGAAAATATATTTACATTCATAGAAGAATAAATTTCTTGTCACTGGGGGATGGGGAACCAATTTCCCTTAGATGACAAGCTACATTATGATGAGAAAAACTAAGAAAAATATTCTGAGTTTTTGCACAGTTCTCCCTGAAGATAGTTCAGCAAGATGCTAATTTAAAAAGCCAACATATTTGTGAAAAGAGGAACGTATATAAATAAAGTAACATCCCAAACTTAAACAAAGTCATAATATAGCTGGGCCTGGAATATGTCACATGGCTTAGGTTACCACATCTGTGGAAGGATACACAGAGGTAGAAGGAATCCAGCAAAGGCCAGGCACAGACCCAAGGGAGGTAAAGACTCTAGATAAATCCACGCAGAAGACATGGGGCTTCCTGGCTGAGAAGATGAAGCCAAGAGTGTAATAGGCCAGTGAAGTCCACCAAGTCTTGGAGGGTGTTCAATTGAGACTTGAAAGATATAAACAAAGGATTAAAAAGAAAAGAACATTATAAAGTTGGTAATAAACGTAAAATCCATATTGTCCTTCAAAACAGTGCTAGAAAATTATGAAGTACCGCAACAATCAAGATTTAGCTAAAGCTAGAATGCCACACAAGCTATAAAAACATTTGGGAGTACCTTTAAAAGTCTTTTACCCCCACATATTTTAGAATCATAGATTTAGCTGAATCTTCATTTTTCTGGAAAGAATCTTCACTGCACAAACTTGATCCCACATACAGGTTACTAGTTCACACAAACCATGGCCTTAACCAAAGCTGGAATTCCTAAAATATTTGAGAGGTAATTAAGCTCACATTTAACCGTGGTACAGTCTCCTATAAGAAATACTGACTGCAGTCCAATAAAAGTTTGAAAAATGGAACATGTTATTCCTCCACCAAGGCCATTTTACTTTCTTCTTATCAAAAAGAAAGCTCGATATGTGAAATTTAGGTGACGATTTTTTCAGTGTTACATCTTCTATATGGTTTCAGAAATTAGTGGTGAAGACATCTATAACTCAATTTCTACAAACTTCAAACGAGATTGTTTTAGAAAGTGAAATAAATGCAGTAACACTTGGTGATTAATAACCTTGGAACATTAATATTTGACTTATTACTAAAATTTTTGGCTTTCCACAATCTAAAACAAATTACTAGCAAATATCTTCAATATTGGGTCTAAATTCCATTTAATTCTGAAAGCCTATCACTCTTTTAATAGTCAAATGGAATGCAATTCAATTTGCCAACGTCTAATAGGATAAAAACTAATGTGATACTTTACATTTAAAATAAACCCAAATAACCTACCATACTATTAACCAAAAAAAAAAAAACATACATGATAAAGGTTAACTGAAAAATTAAATTGGACTTGGCTAAATATCAATATATTCCAATAATGCAGAAAATAAAAGTGTAAGTACATTAACAATAGCTGATACGTCCGGTGGGTAAAGATCTATCTTCTACATTTCCCTTTTCCTTTTTAAGTATTTAGTGGTTTCAAGACAGTTTGGAAGGCTAGTGTTAGAAATCTCGAACATCAAGTCATTAACCTCTGGAATAAAAAATGTAGCCTTCTTTTCCAACATTCCTCTTTCATGGCCAAAGTTTTCTAGAGAAAAACTCCATGATAACACTTATTAAAATAGAACCTTTTATTTAGTGTTCTTTGTAAAGACTTAAACATACACTTTTCAAAAATGACATATATCCTATACGGCTATGTAATTTCAAGCTTAGTACAATGCAAGGGCTTTAAAATCCCTCTGTGAAGTGTATTTTATGTGTACCCTCAGCTGTTATGGTTTGCTTTAATTTATGTAATTATGTATGAGGTCAATATGGAAAACTAGCCCTCACTCATTACTGGCAAACATTCCTGAACAATGTGTGTGCCTTCAGGAATTAAACCAACAGGCTTACAGTCCATAACAAGGTCAAATGAAAGCAACCAATTGTTCAGCCGCTAAACAGTTGTGATTGTTCCTATATTAAAATTGTACTTTGGAGATGGCTTAACAGGCAGTAAATTATATCCAAAATGATCTCAGATGACAAGCAACAGCACAGGAAGTAAATAGAGTTGACGCTAATTGTCACGTATCAGGGCACAAACACAAATTTCGTTGTGTTATGTCAATACAAAAATCCTTGAGACATGGTGCATAGAAATGATTTCTATTTCAATTTTAGTCAACTAGAATTCCTTGGGACACAAATGTTTTTGAAGATATAAATTTTAAAGTTCTTTAAAAGTTCTCAAAGATAAAAATGTTAGTCTCAAATGTCAATGTCTATGTAGGCTACCATTATTTTCCATATTATAAGAAAATCAGTGTAAATCAAGCTTGGATTTCATCACCTCCATTGAAAAAAAATCCTTGAAAGATAAAGAGTTTTGTGTACACAATCAATGTTCCCTGATATTCACTGAAATCTCTATTCTCAGATGTTTGTTTTGGAATAAACTTATGGAGCTTGTCAAGTTCCTTGAACACTAAATTCATTTGCACACAGGGTCAGAAGAGAACTAGTAGGCATTTAGTCCAGTTTCTTAGGAATTTCTTCTACAGCATCCCTATGTGACTATAAAGCCTCTGCTTGTTTACTTCCAGCGATGGAGACTTCACCACCTCAAAGGGAGCCCATTCTATTTTCAGTTAGGGTAAATCATTAAAAAGATCTTCCATCAGAGGGGCCGGCCCTTTAGTGTAGCAGTTAAGTTCAGCACACTCGCTTCAGTGTCCAGGGTTGGTGGGCCCAGATCCTGGGTGCAGACCTACACCACTCATCAGCCATGCTGAGGTGGCAGCCCACATACCAAATAGAGGAACACTGGCACAGATCTTAGCCAGGACTAATCTTCCTCACCACCCCCCCCAAAAAATGATCTTCCATTGGGAATCCCACATGTCATTTTACAGAGTATTTCTGTGTATAAATATGGAGGAGAGCAGTCTTTAATGTAATTCAACAAACATATCATGGATTACCTGACATCCCAAATCGACCTACCTATACTTTCTACCATACGGAGCTACCTTGGTCTATTGGAGTTATAAGAAATAAACCTAATTCATTTCCACACAGATGATCCCTTCAAATATTTTAAAACACACTAACAAGGACCCTGCCTTGTTATCTTTCCTTCTTTTCTTCCCTGATATGAATTAAATCACTTCACTCTTTGTATTACAATAAAATTACCATATTCTTCCCTGGACAATTCCAAAATGTACCTTCTTTAAACTAAAATGATCTCTATGACAAATGGTATTATAGTCGGTCCTAAAATGGCTTTACAGTTTATATTTAATAAAGGCATAATGACAAATAAAGCAATCTGCAGAGTGAAGACACTCGTAACAATATCTAGATAACAGATTCTTTCAAGAAAAGCAATGACAATAATAATTGGGCATTGACTGTCTTATTTCTATTGTATCCACGACTGAAGACACGAATGCATGGCAAATGCTTAAAGAGAAGTGATGGTCTAGATAATTTGCAAATTCAATAAACACCTGACATTTAGCTATTGCTTTTATAAGATTCCATTTCAGTTACCTTATCCTCCTTCCACTGTCAGTTGCTAAATTTTGTTTAAATTAAAATCTATGCAAGACCATAAAAACACATATTCCTTTGCAACTCTTCTTCTTTCTTAACTTCAAAAATCGAGTACCTTCTGTAATTTTACTGTCTATGACTATTTTCAAAGCTCTGCTGCCATTGAGCTTCTTCAACTTACCGCGCACATCTTACATAGTTCGTAACAGCTTTGGTAAAACTACCTTTTAGTGAGAAGTGATACGAGCCATTTTTATTTTAAAAAATCATGTAACCTTGAAGTTCACCTGAAAGTCGTATTGTTGGGTCTACAACCCTGATCCTAGTATTTGTATCGGAAAGAGAACTGCGCTGTTGCTTCCTTTACTTAAGAGGCTTAAAAAGATAAAGCCTTATAATTCAAGGTATAGAATATTTTTCAAACTTCTAGGAGAAAAGAAAGCATAATCATTTAATGTAGAAGAAAATTTGTATTAGGTAAAGAAAACCTCAATGGGGGCATTTTTTAAAAATTATTGAATACCCATAATAAAAATAAAAGCTAAGAAATTATGTCAGCTTAATCCATACCACAAATTGTGTTAAATGCTGTAGGTGTGTTCTCTTTGATAAATGGATTAGGTAAGCAATGACTTTCATCCCATTTTACAGATAAGGTAACTGAGGCTTAGTGAGGTTAACTGTCCTGCTCAAAGTCACATAGGACAAGGTAGCCTGAGATTTGGATTCGTTGCAGCATGACTTCAGAGGCCCCACTCTGAAGAACGTTGTATATATTTCCCCTGGACCAAACAAGTGCCAGGTACTGAGGCGGAGACAAATACACAGAAATAAAAATGATCTCTATCTTCTAGTCACTAAAGAGAGTCAAATATTGACAATGCACTATGAACAGAATTATTCAAAATCTCAGAGGAGAACTGAGAAGGGAATCATTCACTCTGCTTTAAGTACTTCAACACACATGATCTCATTTAGTCCTCACACACCGTGAGGTAGTCAGAGAGAGTGTTCTTATCCTCTGCATTTTATAGATGTAAAACCTGAGGCTACGTGTATGGTTGAAAATAGAAGATCCTGCAGCTAGTAGATGGCGGAGCGAGGATTTATGCTGAACGTTTCTAACACCAAGTATCATAACAGGTAGAGTCAGCTCCCTGTGACTTCCAGGCTACACAAGTCATGACACAAAAAATTCCAAATTGTGTCTCTGTGATGTTTCTTCAGAGAAATTAAAATGGCAAGGGGCATGGCAGCTAATGTGCTAAGTTGAAGTAGCAGGAAGATCAACACACTGTGTAGCTCAACTCAAAATTTAGACTTCAAAGCTTCTGCACCAAATTCACAGTGGAACACAGCCAGGTGTCCAGGTGTGGAATGAGCTAGTTCCCCACAGAGATCTCTTCCTGTTATCCCGGCTCCCGTTACTCCACCCCTTGGGAAAATAGTTGGAGTATGAATTAGATTTTTAGGTTCCAACTCCTGCAGATGCTGACCTTTTGGAAGAGCCTGGCTTTTTCTGGCCCAGGACCAGACTTAGCACAGATATTGGAAAAGAATCTTTATTTCAGAAAAGGTCTGGGGCAGAGAGAAGAGGGGGAAGTCAAAATGATTTGGAAATGACAGTCCAAGATCTCACCAAGATGTGGAGGCCGACTGGGAATTTTATTAACCTTGAACTGCCTGAGGCTGGTTGACTAGTTTGGGATGACAATTAACAGTCTGCATTTAAAATCAACACATAGGTTAAAAAAATGCTGGATGAAAGAAGTACCATGAATATTGTGTATAAAAGGAAATATTCTATTGAGGATAGATTTTTGTTTTCATATTTTCTTCACAATCCCGAGAGGGTACCTGATATGTAGACAGAATACCTGGTTGTCTATGTGACTCTATGACAAGAGTTCCCAAAAAGTCAACCCGGCTAAAAATATCTGTGAGTCTGCCAACATTACATTCAATTCTCAGATGTCTTCTGAAAATGTGTTTTTCCTAACTGGACAAAAACATAATCCTAATTCTGGAGGCTGGTTGGAGGGGGCGGATGGAAGGAGCAATTCATTCATGCATGCACTTCACATTATTTCATTTGATTCTCACAACAGGCCTTTGGCAATGATATTATGACCTCCATTCTACAGATGAAAAACTGGACTGTTAAGAGGTTAAGCAACTCACTCAAGGCCACCCTGGTAGTAAATAATGAACCCAGAATTTGAAGACAAATCTATTTGACTCCAGTTACACATGTTTTACTAACCCCTTAATATCTAACAAACATATGAGCCAGGAAGAGTTTCCATGATTAACATATTGACAACAACAGTAACAGGAAAGACCATGAAGCTACAGGAAGGGGTAAATTGGGTATACAACAGTGATAAGCTTTTGTGTGCATCCCAGCACAGAGGCAGGCATGCTATCACTACATGCAATTAATGAGGCTTCAAATTTTGCTCTTTTGGCTTGACTACCTTCCCTCTATCTACACTCTCTGGGTTTTGCTTACCGTGCTTGCTATGTGCTTGATCCCTCTTACATCAGTGCTTCACGTCCCTTCTGGTTGTTCTGGCAAGACATGTTTCAGTTTTCTGTAGCAGTTGCCAAAACAAGCATTTCAACATCTGGAAATCATCCTCCATCACTTTCACCAGTAAGATGCATTTGCCTTAAAAGGTAGTTCCCATATAGACCCCCTGAGGTTCCACACTACCTTTGAGTAACAGCTTTCCTATACTCCTTGGCTATGGAAAATTGCAACCTACTGACTGCAACTCTGGCACTTTCTATCACTTTAGTAATGACATATTTTATGAGTCAATGTTATAGAATCCTGAAGTAAAGTAGTTTAAATGGAAAAAATTAAAACAAATGATCAAGCAAACAAAAAGCACACACACACATGTATACAAAATGTTCTGGATTCCTTAAAGGAGACATGAATACTAAAAGTTTTATTTTTTATTCTAGAAGACATGACAGTTGAAAGTCAGTATCACTAACATAAACTGCAAAAGAACAATGAAATGAATACATGGCAACAAGAACAACTCACTATCAAGATAAAGTTTTGGTTCAAGACTTAGTAGAAGGGCTTAACAAAGTTTACTAAAGAAAAGCCTCATTTGCTAGGGGAGCCGTAATTCATGACTCCTGCTTCTGCTTCTTCCACTGATGTGATTTGTGTTTTTGCCAGGGATGAATCGGTTCCACAAAACGACCAGGCAAATGTCTTTGATCTGGGACCAGTGGGCAGTCCCAGTGTAGTGGAATCCTGCCAGTTCCCCTCTTCCCTTGCCCTCTCTAGAACAATGCAAAATTGCCATGTAATTCTTCACCTATAGAATCAAAGGCCTTCTGAAGTCATCAAAATGAACTCTAATTTTTATTTTTATTTTTTGCAGGGGAAGATTTGCCCTAAGCTAACATCTGTTGCCAATCTTCCTCCTTCGCACCCCACCCCATCCCCCAAACCAAGCCCCAGTAGATGGTTGTGTATTGCTGTAAGTTTTTCTGGTTCTTCTATGTGAGCTGCTGCCACAGCATGGCTACTGACAGATGAGTGGTGTGGTTCCATGCCTGGAACCAAACCCAGGCCACAGAAGTGGAGCACACTGAACTCAACCTCTAGGCCAGCAGGGCTGGCTGATGAATCATAATTTTTAATTACCAAACTGTGAGTTCCATGAGTTTGGCACCTCTGTCATATTCACTTTTGTATATATTTTACCTAGTATAAAACCTGACACAAAATTAGGCTGTCAGTAAATGCTTGTTGAAGGAAGGAATGAATGAATGAATGGTTTTTTATGGGTACCTTAAAATTAAAAAAGTAATCATGTCTCTAAGGCATACTAGGAGGTTTTAAAATGCTCTGTATCACATCTTTCTGTTTTATTTCTTTTATAGGGCTTATTGCATTTTGCTCCTTTTGCCTGGAACGCCCTTCCAAGGCTTTTCACATGCGCGATTCCTTCTTCTCATTCAGATCTTCACACAACCTGAATCCACCTTACATAAAGGAGCACCGCTCTCCAGAATAGCTCTGTCCAAGAGAACTTCCTGTTATGATGGAAACGTTCTGTTGTTCACCCTGTCCAATACGGCGGTCACTAGCTACACTAGCAGCACTTAGATTTTAATAAATGTAAGTTAAATTAAATTTAAATAGCTACAAGTGGTTAGTGGATATTATATTAGCCATCACAGCTCCAGAACCCTACTCTGTTTTCATTCCTTTATGACACTTATTATCTGAAATTGTCTCATTTTTGAAAGAAATATTTTGTTCATATGTTGTTCTATTCTGCTGTATTAATTTTCATTTGTTGCTGTAACAAACTACCACAGATTTAGTGGCTTAAAACCAACACCAAATTGTTATCTCACAGTTCTGGAGGTCAAAAATCCCAATGGGTCTCACTGGCTAAAATCAAGATGTTGGCATTCCTTCTGGAGGCTCTAGTAGAGAGTTCATCCCGCTGCCTTTTCCAGCATCTAGAAGCTGCCTGTATTCCTTGGCTCATGGTTCCATTCCATCTTCAAAGCCAGAAATGTCAGGCCAGTCCATCTAACACTGCTGTCTCTCTGTTTCTTTCTTCCAATTTCCTTCTCCACTTTTATATTGTTGAATTAGTTTCTTATTGCTGCTGTAACAAATCGCTGCAAATTTGCTGCCTTAACAACATAAATTGATTATCTTACAGTTCTGGAGGTCAAAAGTCTGAAACGGGATTCACTGGGCTAAAATCAAGGTGTCAACAAGGCTGCACTCCTTCTGGAGACCCTAGAAGAGAATTCACTTCTTTGCCTTTTCCAGCTTCTAGAGGCCACCTGCATTCCTTCAAGCATGGCCCCTTCCTCAATTTTCATAACCAACAGAGTAGCATCTTCAAATCTCCGTCTCTGTCTCACTCTGACCCCTGCTTTCATCATCACATCTCCTTCCCTGACCACGTCTCTTCTGCTTCCTTTTTTCTGTTTATAAGACCCTCGAGATTGCATTGGACTCACTCCAGTAATCCAAGTTAATCTCCCTCTCTTAAAGTCAGCTGATTAGTAACCATAATGCCAACTATAAACTTACTTCCCCTTTACTGTGTGAGGTAACAAACTGACAGGTTACAGGATTTAGAGCATGGCCATCTTTAGAGGGCCATTATTTTCCAGCCACACCTGCAGTAGAATTCCAGTTCCATGTGGCCAGAGACCTGCTCATTGCTGTATCCCCAGAGCCACGAATTGAGTCTGTCACATTACACTCAATAAATATTTGTTAAATAAATGAATTTTAAATTTCCTTTTTAAGGAAACAGGTTTTGTGGGGGTTTTTTGCTGGGAAAGATTTGCCCTGAACTAACATCTGTTGCCAATCTTCCTGTCTTTTTTCCCACCCCAAAGCCCAGTACAGTACATGTGTACTCTAGTTGTATGTGCTTCTAGTTCTTCCCTGTGAGGTGCTGCTACTGCATGGCTACTGACAGACTAATGGTGTGGTTCCATGCCTGGGAACTGATCCTGGGCCGCCAAAGCAAAGGGGGCTGAACTTTAACCACTAGGCCATCAGGGCTGGCTCAGGAAACAGTTTTTGACTATGTATATTGAAAACTGTAGAATTAAAAAAATAACAGAATAAAAAACACCACAAAATTATAATTTATATTTGAAAACAAACCAACATGTTATTTCTTCTTTTCAATATATACTGTCCTTTCCTAAAGACTTGTCAAGACTTGAAAGTTTCAAATATACTGAGTTTTCTGAAATGTACTGATAGCCTTGTCCTCATTTATCGATTTGGAAAGAGTCTGATTCTCCTGCTTTGTTGGAGATGTTGCCCCAATGAGACATAGGTATTATACAAGCAGAATATTATCACACATTGATGCGTTAATAGAAAAAAATTCACATTACTTTTGTATAACCCAAAATATATATTTATGTGTCTCAACTAAGTTTTTGTGCTAAATATTTGAATCTGTTATCTAAGAATAAATTCTATTAAACTGACAGTGTTCCATTATCTTCTTAAACTTCCAAAATTGCTAGTGCAAAATCCAGTATTAATTCACACTAGGGAATATAATAAGCATATGGTCTATTAAGTTACTCTAATAATTTGTAATAAAATAGTGGAAATATGATTCAGGATTAGTTGCCATGGTAGCTGAAAAATAACATCTGGTAACAAAATGGAAAATTCAGCCTGGGCAACTGTTAATATGACTATGTAATAGTTCTGACTGCTTCTATATTTTTCACTCATCTCCCCAGTGGATAGCGCTCAGCACTAAGGCTATAATGAAGCAAGTAGCTAAACATTCTGTACAATTTAATGAAAATTAGATAGATAGATTGACCAATCACAAAGCACAGCACAATGTTCTAAATGAGCTTTATGAGATATTTGAAGAACTGAATACAAATAATGCTAAAACTATTAGATTACAATAAAAGTAAAAGTTGTGTAAATTCACTTTCTCTTTTTAAATTTGCTTCTTCCATGTTTACTAAAGCATATACAAATAATAACACATTTGGAAGTTTAAATCAAAACCAAGGTAAAAAACAAAACAGTGGTACAGAAGAATTTAAAATATTCATTGAGTTAACAGGGCATGCTAAGGACATTTGAATACAAAAAGAAGAGGAATATAATTTTATCATTTATCTTGAACAATAATCACAAACACAGGATTCTGTTATTATGCTACAGGAAGTGATTTTGCACCACTTTGTCAACCTGACTCGACAGAGTAGATAACATGGAATCCCAACCTAGAATATTGTCTGCTTCAAAGTGTACTTCACACATACCACTAACAGGAAGTTGGAATGTAATGTGCTTTGGATGATAAAAATGAAATGCGGGCTAATTCTACAGTGGAACTAAGTATTTTGTGGTATTCTTGTCTGAAATAAAACTTTGCCAAGAGTTTGGTCAAAATGCCCCACTCCCTCTCGTGTGTCCTGGTTTGAAGAAAAAACATTTTTATCATCAATGAAATCACTGAAATAATAAACTATTTTTATTTAAAATTAGTTTTTAATATACGATTTAATATTGATTATGAATACAGGATTTTTTCTTGATCTAAATAGAAAAAAATATTTTATTTGTGACAACTAAATTTTTAAGACATTTACATTCTAAATACTTGTTTTTCCCTCTCTCTCTAGACAGACCACGAGTTCAACTAGGGCAGGAACTGTGTCTTATACACAGTGGTATCCCTACAGCCTTGTACAATACCTGGAACACAGTACATATCCAATAAATATTTGCTGAATTTTAATTAGAAAGTCAAAGTTTTTAGGTAACCATACCAGTAATTATTAGATGAGGCTCTGAGAATCAGCACAATGATAGCAAAAGATATATGAAACAACTGATCCATAGTGATGACTTTATTGAGTAATTTATGGAAAATTGTGTTATTTTTATGGTAACAACAAATATTCATATCACATATAGATTAAATATTACTAAGCCAAGGAGACTTTTATGCAATTCTCTATCTAACCCACTGACCACAGTCCTCTACTTTTGTACAATATCTTACCAGCACTATAAACATTTCCTACCACCAAAAACACTAACATAGTGGAAATACCAAGAGGTTGTGTCCATTGTTTCATTAATAATATCCAATAGGTCCTTAAGATTAGAAAACAGTATAGAACTAAAATTAGCTGAGTACAATCTAGTTAAATATATGACCTAAATGGCTAATACATGAAATTAGTTCAGAAATCAATATATTAGAATATATATGAAGTCTAACCTCTGCAAATTTTGCTTTGGTTCTGAACTGTTTGGACTACTTCTCTGTCAAAGGTCATCAGAAAACTCCACACTGTCAGATTCAGTACCTTTCCTCCACCACCCTTCCCCTGGGTCTCTGTGTTACAATTACGGTTGATTTTTTCTCAGAACACTTCTGATGGTTTCCACAGCACTTTCTTCTCTTGTCTGCTTCCTCTCTGATATCTTCACTCATTGCCTGACAACTCCAGCTCATTTTCCCCTTTCCCGAACTTACTCCAGGCTTATTCTCAAAAGTTTAATGCATTTTTGTTCAGTGCTTATATATCCTATTTCTTAGCCTAATTATTTCAAGTGTTTACTTTGCAACTAAACTGGAAAATCCCCAAGGTCAGGAACCAAGGATTCTACTTCTGAATTTATTAATACATATATAGATTGAGTGCACCATAGCACTTGGCTTGGTACGCAGAAGTCAGACAAATATTTCTTATTGGCAGATTGATTGATTATCAATGGGCAGCATTCGTACAAATTGGTAAAAATTTCTGCCGGTGATTGAATTTTTGCCTCATCTGTATCTACCTTCACAGAAATGTTTTGACCAAAATGTTACTAAAGTGGGAAGAAAAATATTTTTTTAGCAAATAAACATTTTCATTGGAGATCGTCCTACTGAATACACTTGGTTCAGAAGTCTAGTCTTCACAGCTTTTAACTAATGTATAGATCAGCTTAAGCAGGTCTACACGCACGCTGTTACACACCATCAGTTCTTTTTGCAAAAATCTATAGCTAGTTGTATCTCTCACATCAGGAGTCTTTTAAATATTGAAGACCATTTCCTATTCTTCTTTCTACTTCCAGTGTCTAACATGGATTAGATTGCTTAGAATGCAGACATCAAGGAAGCACTCAATAAATATTTGGCCATTGACTGTTTCATTAATTTTATAATCAGTGGAGTATATAAAGCCAGGACAGAAAACTTTAATAATTAGAGGTGACTCATTAAATCCTAAACCAGCATTATTTTTTCTTTCCAAAAGTCATTTTTGGCTCTTGCCCTGCAACACAGCCTGTGATTGTATTTGTTTTCATCTCTCTGCAGATTCTAGTTTACAAAGGTTCCTATTTCACCTCCAGTAAACTTTTTAGTTGAGTAAGTTAAAAGTTGTGTGGTTATTTCCGCCTTACTACAGCTCTTTATGATAATCCCCAACTTCCAGGTCTGAAAAAAATCTAAAGAAAAACAACTAAGCTTCTACAAGATTGAATTACACTTTCCCTAATTATTGCCTGCCACAGGTTTAGTCTCACTGAGGTCTCTAAGAATATGGCACTGAACAAAAATGATTTCCATATAGTGTGCAGTCCTTTTCTTGGTAATCAGTCTCTAATAATAAGTGAGATCAGCCTACCTTCCATTCTATGCTCCAAGACATGAAAGTCGCAGTTGCGGTTTTTGGCAAAACAATGCTAATTAATACTTCTGAGTATTTCTTCACGAATTTTTTTCCTATCTAGATGCCATCCTCTTGCTCCTCCCTGTCTCCTTTCTGCTGGTTACCACATAAGCATCATTAATGTTTTGGGTCCATCTCCTCCAGGAAGCCAACCCTTGCTCTCACAGGTGTGTTGGATACTCCTTCTCCATTCTTTTCATCATATTTATTATATCGTATTTTATCTACTTGTTCATATGTCGATTCCCCTTATTATGGATGCCCGTTTATACAGGATAGTGTAGTAATCATCTTTGCATCCCTATAGCCTGACTAAAGTCCTATAATTACCACAGTCATATTACAATATACAAATGTATCAAAGTTACACTCTGTACACATTAAATTTACACAATGTTATGTTTCAAATTTATTCAATAGAAATGTTTTAAAATAAAGTCACTATAAATAAAATAGGTAAGTTATCAAATTAACATTTGTTTCTATTTAGTAACCAATCAGTGTGCTCTGAAGTATGTATTTTTATGAGGCTTTACACAAAAAGGCACTAAATATGGCTAACCTACACATAAAAGCTGATTCCATTTTTTTAAGTTTGCTGCTATGTATATAAAAAGTTAAGCAGGATTCAGTAATATGATTAGGCAACAATCTCATATTTAATGGAAAGAAGGAACTTGATTTTGAAACATCAAGAGAAATATATTTTGCTTGAATTACTAATCACAAACATTTATTGAGTACATACTGCACACACAGCACTGGATCTGGATCTGACTTTCTGGGTTGGAGAGATGGTCTTTACTCTGAAGGAGCATATGATACAACTAAGAGATCAATGACATCCATTCGGTGAAACTAAGACAATGGACAATGAAGAAAAGGTTCTATTAAGTACTAAATACATCTTAGAAAGGAGAAGTGGTGTAGTCTAGAAAAAAAGAGCAGAGATGTTTGGGATGAGCAAAAGGTTTCGAACAGTATACACATCAGACTTGATTACAGATGTCAAGGATTTGGATGCACGAAGGAGAGGATGGCATACAGATAGAGGAAATAATGAAGTGAATGCAGGGAAATGACTCTGCTCAGGTGTCCCCTCCTCTGACACCTTCCCTAACCCCTCACCCCAGCCTTCACCTCAAGGCAGTATGTGGTAGTGGTGCCTTCTAGTGCTCTTCTCATATCCTCTGTCTGCCTCCATCACAGCACACCTGGTACTGTCCTTTGTTTTACTTGTCCCCATTAGATAACTAGCTCCTTGGAGGCGAGGATTAAATATTGTTTCTCTATCATCCAGTAAAATGTCTGGTAAACAACAGGTATTTAGTAAATGTTTATCGAATTAATGAAGAAATGAAAGTAACTGCCCCATAGGTTGCATGGGGGGATATCCTCCCCTGTAGAGATAAGCAAGTCAAAATCACCATCAAGCGAGATCAGAACATTATTTCTTTGAATAAAAAGTCAAATTTTTTCAGGATCATCTGAAGCAAGTTCTAACGTCACTGAGACCATTTTATAATGGATTTTGAGGATAGGATGGGATTTATATTCCCCAAAGAAGTAAATCATTGTCAAGTGCCTTAAGATGACCAAGTATATCTCATTTATTGAAGAGTACCTTAGTCTAGAACCTGACAGTTTTCTCCCACTGGCATCTCTGATTTGAACATGGATGTTGGCATTTGTGAGTGTTTTTTTTTTATTCTTGTCAGATTTTTAATCTAAAGTATTCATGCAGATGAATTAGACACACACACTTCTTGAAAAGACATTAAAAAAGAGAAAGAGAGTGTTTTTCGCCCAGAATGTCGGGACTGAAATTCTAGCAGGACTTGGGGACACAAACGTTTAGAGGATTCAGTCAATATCAGTGAAGGAGGGAAATTGGGAAAAGGGACAAAGAAATGGAGTCACATTTTCCCTGAAGAAAAAGGAGGGCAAGCAGCATGTTCCAAGAAGTTCTGTGTTCAGGAAATACCAATAAAATAAATCAAACCTTCTAAATATTCAGACTAAACACGTACATACTGTCGAACACACAATAACACAAAGAAAAATAAGGACTCAAGAACAAGTATAAAGTAAGTAATCAAGTATGACAATTCTATGATCTACTCCACAGGTGAAAGCCCATAACCTTTTAATTCTTCATCTTTTTTCTGCCTTGGAAGGCTAGATAGAAGAGAAGTTTGGTGGGTCCAGGAGGTTGCCAGGAAAAGTAAGCAGTGTCTCCACTGCAAAGACAAACCCACCATGTATGCCGGAAATAGTCTAGGAAGGCATGCCGCTAAACTCTGATCACCCATCCCGCCAACAAATATTTAGAGAAGACTGAGGTTTGTGGTTGTAATAGTGTAACACAACCCATAGTACATTTACACAATTTCTCTCTCATTGGAAAGTTCAAAATTAACCTGAAATCTACAAAGTTTGATACCAGATTATTGTGAATTTTTTCACCACCATCTCCTTTTACAACAATGTCTAGAAACTTTGTTGTAAAGCCATTCACTGTAAAGCAGATTATTTTACAAAGTTAACAGTTGAGAGTTGTATTCCTTAAATGAACCATAATTAGGGAAATAACTAGAAACCTGGATCAAAACTTCAAATCCTAAATTAAAAGTACAGAAAGATGTTACTACAGAGATTACACACAATGCCTCAATCTGCTAAAACGTGTACACGAGATTCTCCACAGTATAATAGCACACATCTGACCTATGTGAAGGAACTTTGTGGAAACATTCTATAGGCATAGACTCTCAGAGCAGGAAAGCTCTGGATAATACAGCACAGGTTTTACAAAGGAGGAAACTGAGGCCCAGAGAATTTAGGTCACTTCCACAAAATCACCAAGTTGGTTCATGACAGAGCTGCAATTAGAATGTAGATTTCCTGTGTCCTTGTCCAGTTTTAATTTAGAAGCTTTTATTTAAAATTATTTCAACAATTCATTCATGAAAGAAAGTAGTCTATTTAGTTGAGGCCCTCATCTCTTTAACTGCCTGTTTCTCTCTGCACAAGTAGAGAGTCTTAAAATATACCAGAAAGCAGACAGGCTGGAGGGAGGATGGAACCTTTGTCTAAACACTTGGCTTAGATTGCTGTGGATATTTGTCACCAGTTTAAACTTCTAGCTCAAAGCCACCTTCTGACCCAGGGAAAAGGGATACCACGCTACAAACGGGCTCTTAGAGCTTAACTTTGATTTTGAGACAGGCTTCCTGATGAGAGATGAATAGAGAAAAAGTAATAATAATAGCGGGTTCAGCCTTCTGCCAGGAAGCTACGTTTTTGCTTCCAGAGAGACTGCTGTCCAGTTCCACTAGAAAAATCACGTTTTGTTTTTCCATCTGTTCTGTTTGTCCTCCAGTCAAAGCCTCTATTTTTATTTTTTCCCATTCAATTCCTATTTTGGGGCTTTGGGAGATTTCTTCTAGATAGTTATATAAGCAGAGTATTTTACTTTCCTCAATTCAAGGTTTTAAATTTAAAAAAAAAAACACTACTTTTGCTTCTTTCATTTCTGTGAAGAACCTTATGTTCTTTTGGATTATTAACATTCTAATTTACTTAAAAGAAAACATTTATTTTGCATTTAGCTAACTGTTCCTCACAGTAAAAGCATGCTAAAATAATAACACTACCCATATAAAGGGCTTTACAGCTGACAAAATTTCCACAGATATTATGAATTCTTCAGTTAGACCTGTGAGACAGTAAAATAAAAAGTATTATCCTGTTTTATAAATGAGGAAATTAAGGCTCCAACACATTACATTTACAAGGAAAGTCAGGGCTTCATCCTGTCGTCTGACTCCGGGCCAGCGCTCTCTGGACTCTGACGCCATGTTGAATTAGTGGAAGTTGGCTGAGCTCACACAGCTCCTTCCTCTCACTGACCACCCAGGTGGAGATGCATGCCCTCCCTCATAAAAACATTGTCCAGCGTTCAAATAAGTCTGTCTTGACACCAGTAAAATATCAGGAAAGGAAATAGATGTTTTTGGTTTTGTTTTTAAAGATTGGCACCTGAGCTAATATCTGTTGCCAATCTTCTTTTTTTTCCTTCTTCTTCTCCCCAAAGCCCCCTAGTACATGGTTGCATATTCTAGTTGTAGGCCCTTCTGGTTGTGCTATGTGGGACGCCACCTCAGCATGCCCTGACGAGCAGTGCCATCTCCAGGCCCAGGATCCAAACCAGGGAAACCCTGGGCTGCGGAAGCAGAGTACATGAGCTTAACCACTAGACCACGGGGTCGGCCCCTAAGGTGTTTTATGTATTGAGCATAGTTTCACTTTTCTTGAACAACTCTACCTGAATCAAACAAACTACCTACAAACAAACAAACTACAGGTAGATCAAAAAATCCACCTGTGCAAACAGTTGCCAAAATCATTACATTAGGAAAAAAGAATAAAATTAAATGAGTATATGTGCCAATGAGTTTATGAAGTGCATCCTAATACCAAAGTATAACTTTCAGAATTTTTTCCCTCTTTGCTTTTCCTGTCTTGCTTTGTGAGTAATCAAGAGTTGAGCACAGGCCTGGCCCAAGGGAAAAACATGAGATAAATAAAAATTTGTTATTGCCATTTCAAACTTCCCAGTTATGCTCTCCCTCCACCCCCTTCTGCCGCAGGCACTAGGAGTCACTGCTCCCATCGTTTCTCCTATCAAAGCTAGTGCCTAAATGGGAATGGGCTGACAAAAATTATTTCAATTATGGAGAAAACAATCTGTAATGGCGCAATCAGGGAATCCAACCTAAAAGAGCTAATAACATCCACTTTTATTCTGTGCCTATAAAGTGCCAAGAATTTTAATTCAATTCTTCAATATGCAGATGAGGAAACATTCTCAAAGAAGATCATTAACTTGCTTAAGGTCAAAAGGCTGTGAATAGCAAAGTCAGGACTCAAATGTGAGACTTGAAAGACTCATGCTCAGTTAACTGCTTATTGAAAGTGGGTGGGAAAAGAGAAGTTCTAAATGTAGAAACTGCTAACAGTTAAAAGCTCTAAGTGTAGAAACATGGTAATAGTTGGGAACTGAGGGAATTTCCCAAAATCGAAAAAATCTCACTTTGACACAATGCCCTAGTCCTACTGCCTGTAGGCCTAATTGACAGTCTATATACTGTTAGCTCAAAAGAATAGATATAATATTGTGGTAGTGTTTATTTATTTGTCCTAAAATCACTATATTTTAGGAACATAGGGTAAAAAGAAATCAGAGGAATCAAAGAACAAAACTTACGAGCTATCAGAAACTTCTGAGCCAACTGTTAATTGCTATCCTTGCATACCCACAGCAAACCCATCTTGCCATGAACTTATGCCATCCAGAGATGTGGCAACCACAGGGCTCCATCCTGAAGAAACTCAAAAGTTGTCTGCAGAAACAGTGGGACTCTGATGGCTAATTTCCATTTTGAGTATACTTAAGCAAGTTTCAGTTTCTATTAGAATGGATTTGAAATGATTCTAATGTCTTGATTGTGGTACCTTCTGTGGACAAGTACACAAGTATGAATGTCCATGACAGCTGTGTTTTATCTGCCTAGAGTGTGAGCCAGAGAGTCCATCTGATGCTGGGGTTTTCACCCAAAGCCACAATGTCAACTGACTGTGATGGCCAGAGAATATTGAAAAAAAGATCATAAAGGCAAATTATTCCATAATGAGCTCGAGTTACAAGGGAGTAATATTTTTAAAGCTGTGCATTAGAATAATAACTAGAGGAGGCATGTGTTGTGCTTTAGTTCCCTATAGAGTAGGAAAGAAGAGGAAATCAAACACGTAAGTTTTGATAGGTAGTCAGGCTAGAAGGAAAAGTCTGTAATTTGAAGCAATCTTTGGGAAAGCGACATCCAAATGGAGTTGTGGTGTAAGGCCCTGATTTTGATGCAGAATCATGAAAACCTTTCCTTCAAACAGAAAGGAAGTCGAAAACATATTTCCCTAAAAGAATAAAATTTTAAAAGTCATTTATTTCAAAATTGTTTTCCTCAAACCGCACCTGCTTATCCTCCCAGGACTCTAACAACATTGCATCCGTTAAACAGATGAGGATGGGCGACAAGGCAGCTCAGTTGAGTCTACTTTTGGCAAGTTTATGAAACATACATATTTATATGCTGAATATACTAAAATATCATAAAAATACTAATTTAATTATCATAAAAATACTAATTTCATTTTATTTCAGGATTCTGCATGTACACAAACACAAACACTGCCAATGGAACTTTGAATGTATTCATTGATTTATCTCTATAGAACTAATTCTGTTTCAATTTTGTCTCATCAACATAAAGGAATATATAAATACATGATTCATAATACATAAAGGAATTACCCCACCTATTTTTTAAATAAAATGAACGAATTCTAAGTATACTGAAATCTTCCCAGGCTAATGAGAACACCATTGGTTCAGGAATTTATTAGTTGTTTCTCAACAAAATTCAGTTCAGTTTTGCTATGCTTAAGGGAGAAAAATAAAAGCACAAACACACATCTAATCTAATCAGTACAGATCAAGATTTAAGTGGAATGGGGAAGGTTGGAGAAAGAAATCAGATTTTTTTTTTATGAACACTCAGAAAGTCATAACACTTGTAGCACCTTAAGCTTGGACACCAGCTCCCTCATGGAATGTTCTGTTGTTCCTCCTTCATTGGCCTCAAGTCTTTTTTTTTTCTAGTACAAACTCATGTAAAAGAAAATTCCTACATCAGAATCACTCATTTGCCTTGGTATGGCCAGTGCCTTCTGCCATCTCAAAAGGAAGTATAAGCCTTCTTTACAAAACTTCTGAGGTTTTATGTTTGTAGCCAAAGACCAGAAAACTACGAATTTGTTCTTTGTAGTTTATCTTCCCACGGTAACCAGTTAACCTCACTGTCTACCAGTCCATCCCACCAGAAATTCTACAAAAAACTTAGCACTAACATGAGAAACAGGATGTTCTGAATTAAACTGTAACTTAATCATTTCTTCAATATAAAGCTCTGGAAAGAATGAGAAAGAAAAGGCTCAAAAATACTTTCAAGATAGCGTACATGAATCTGACAGGTTATTCTACCTCAGGAGCAAACAACAAGCATATAACTGCTATTTAAGATAAATAGAGATATTAAATCTCTGTAAATAAACTGTATTTGCTACAGGAACCATCCATATTTTTAGAATTCCATGATGAAAAAGTCTAAAGCTGTCAGCCACAGAACAACCATATTGAATATCAAAGATTTAATTAAAGGAATTCAAAGCTACAAATTATCTGGTAAAATTCCATGTGCATACTCCTTCCAAGTCAAACCCATCATTTTAAGTTTGAATAACTGAGAAGAGAGAAAAAGTGCAGCAAAGTAAGGAAAGTGTGGGTATGAATAATGTGCCTACAGACTACACCAGTTTCTGCTCTCTGGAGTCAATTTCACAAGTCTCCTGGGAGTGAAGACAGCGAGGAAACCAGCAGCCTTTGGAAAATGAAGAGACTTGCTGCGAAGTCTGGGAAAGGCTGGTCACCCCCATGTCTGTCTCCAGAGTCCTGGGAGCTGCCTTGTAAATCCCTGTGCAGTGAAGCAATTCCTCTCATTCGAAATGCAACCTAGTGCAATGCAGTGTGGAAAAGAAGCTTCCAATTTTTAATAGAGACTTTTATGACTATCATATTCAGAAAATAAACTCTGAAGCAGACAGGCTGGTAGACAGGTATGAGGTAGCACTGGGACATGGAGTGGATCATGCTTGACTTGCTCACACACTGGGAACAACCACAGAGAACGAAATGTGTGTGGGGGTGGGAAATAGGAGAGGGAGAGTGATGCTTCAAATCACATGGCCATAAGAAAGTCCCAAACAGAAAAAGGTCTTTGTTTCTTTTATTTTTTCCAGTAGTAACCTACACAAGGAGACAATACAATACAGCTCTTCTGGGTGACAGGGCACATGTGTATGGTGATGGATTGTAATTAGTCTTTGGGTGGTGAACATGATGTAATCTACACAGAAATCAAAATATAATGGTTTATACGTGAAATGTATATAACATTATAAACCAATATTACTGCAGTAAAAAAAAAGAAATTTTAAAAAAAGAAACAATGCAGCTTTTCTACTTGAAAAGTAAAATTTTTAAATGGGCTTAAAATATAGCCCATTTAGATATTAGATTAAAAATATTGATGTATTGTCAAAATGACCATAATAGAATAGTAGATAAAATTTGCATTTTAAGTTTTCTGCTAGACTTTAATCTTTTTGAGAGCAAAAATTGTTTCTTTATCTTTTCCATAATATCTAATATCTAATTCTCATAATCACCCAATAATCATTTATTATTATTGCTTTATTATTAAATAGTAATGGAATAATACTATCAACTATTGCTTAATGAGCTCCTACTATTTGTTTGGAGCCATACTGCTATGTAGGTAGTTTATATACATGATAGTCTTCATAATTATTTGAGGTAAATATTATCATTCTAATTTTATAGATGAAGAAACTAAGTCATAGAGAAATTAAGAAAATTGCCCAAGAACATGCAAATATAATTTGAAAAACCTGAATTTGGAATCAGTTCACTCATAGTTGAATGAATAAATAGTGGGAAAGATTTTTTAAAAAGTTCAATTGGCATATATGCATGGAATAACTATCATGTATCTAATACATAAAATAAATTGATGACGTGGAGTGGAGTCTCTGGCAAGTGCAGGTAAAGAAAGAAAAACCGTGTGTGTGCATGTGTGTGTGTAGTGGGATGTGGACACTACAAGCCAATTCCTTATTTTGAGGCAGAGCATGACAGCTGATGTGACTAAATTTCTAGAAATGGCCTAGATCATGGAGGGTCTTGTATGTCATTCTTAGGAGCTTGAACATTATTCTTTCTTCAAGTTATAGGACTTGGTTTTAAGGTAGGTAATGATATGATTAGATTTTAGTTGTACATCACAGTGGCAACAGAGAGGGTCTGTATACATGAGGGTGGGAAGTGGCCACATGGGAGGCAAGGAAATGAATTTAGATGCTATCGTAGTAATCCTGGGATAGATGATAGAGACTTGAACTGAGGCATTTGTAGTAGACAAGAAGAGGCATATTTGAGAAATATTTGGAAGGTAAATGGTGGAATTTAGCGACTGGTTGGAATTTTGCTTGAACGACCAGGTAGGATTATGTTGCCATTAACTGACATGAGAAATACACAAGAAAGATGATCTTCTCTTGGAAGGAAGATAATGAGTTGAGTTTTGGATACCTGAACTTGAAGTGGTTATGGACCATCCAGTGTGAAGCTGGGTATTCTGAAGTTCATGTAGAAGGTCAGGGTTTGAAAGAGAGATTTGAGAATTATCAGCATTTAGCTTTTAAGCAACACCCTGAGGGTGAGCAAGATTCCTAGACGATCTAGGAAGAGAATATACAGGGAGGAGCAGTGAACTAAATCCTATGAGAAAACAAACTACTAAGGGATAAAGGAGGAGAAGGAGCCCATAAAACTGAGAGGGAAAGGGCAAGCAGATGGAGGGAGAACCTTCAGAGTGTAGCCTTTCAGGAAAACTAGAGTAGTCAATGGTATCAAATAAGGGAGAAAGGCCTGGTAAGATAGCTGAAAGGGGCCCATTGGAACATCACACATTTCAGTCCTCACCTTACTAGGCCAGCTTAAGTGGAATGCAGGGGGCAAAAGTCAGAGTGCAGTGGGGTGAGTGAAGGCATGGAGGCAGAGGCCGAAAACTATACTGCTCCTTTAAAGGAACTGGGCTAATAAAAGAGAGAGGGTGGGAGCCAGGCACAGGCCCAGGGAGAGAGCTGAGCTTGTTTACAGGATAAGGGGAAAGAACCCATAGAAGAGAAGTGTTTGAAGTGTTTGGAAAAGAGAGCATGATTGATGGAGCAAGTTCTTCCAGGAGATGGAGAACAAACAAAATACAAAAGGAGAATAAATCCAGAAATTTCATCAAAACAAATTCAAATATTTGGTGAAACTCAAAAATAGAACACTAGGGTTTGTATCTATGATGACTGAAATCAGATTGTAATATCACTTTCTGTGTCTCATCTAAGTGCTCTAAAATTACCTTCAGCTAAAGTTCCCAAATGACCTTCCTAAGGGTCCCATCAGATTGGCAGGGTTGTGTACAATTTCCCCAATTTCAGGTGAGGACCTAAAGGCCTGGAGAGGTTAAAGGACTCTGTAAGTTTCAAAGCTGCTAAATAGCAGAGATGGACCAGAACCCAGGTGTTCTCCCAATGATGGTTGGACTGGGGCTTACTTTACTTACTAAAATATACAGACTACAACAAGCTACGATGCTTGTGTTGCAAGTAATGTTGCCACCAAGAATATAGTTTGTCATCATCTTGAAAATGAATTTATAATTCTGATTGAGCAGACACCCAAAAAAGAAAAGAAAAGAAAAAAAGAACTGTGAGACTGTCTTCTCCTTCCCAGATCTAAGCCTAAAAGAAGACATATAAACATTTTTGAGTGTGAACATTATACCAGAAAGCTATAAAGACAAAGTTCCATTAATTTATTAATATTGTTAACATTACTGCCTTCTCTGTAGAAGGCAACATGTGGGTAAGGAAAATCTAGTACTATTGTAATTTCCCTGATACACTGTTCCTTAGAGAATATATTCAGTATAAGATGGAACCACCTTGACTTCTTTTGAAGGCTTTAGCTTTAAACATATGAGTAAAACAAAAACACTAAGGCCACCAATGCAGTCACAACTTTAAAGCAAAATTTTCCAGATGATAGATTGCCCCATGCAAATGCCAAGAGTAGATACTCTTTTAAATATTGAATACAACAGCTCAACAGTCTTAGATGAAATACACATGAAACTTACATGGAAAGACATTTAGAGGAAAATCAAATTTTCAGTATCCTCCAAACAATCCCATCGTTTTACATAAACTTGTACAACTTATCCAAATGTATATAATAGATCAATTAATAACCAATAATTTTAGTCTTTTTCCCCTACCATTACTATATCTCTCATATGTAAATCTAAACTTTTCAACATTGTGATCTCAGAGTGAAAACACTAGTCAAAAAGTGGTTGATCCATTTTTAAACCTTTTATGAATGTCATATAAGGTTAAGTTAAATGCATAAATTATCCTTCATGTAGGAGCAAATTGTTTGATTTAAAAAGATTTCATTCTGTGGCCATAGATTAACATGACTCCAAATATTCTAAGTCTTAGATTCTCAAAACAATCCTCCTTTCTATTTTTACCTCACATCCTGCATCTTGTGCATTGCTAGAATGATCAACACAATAAATTTCAGGTCTGTGGTGACAGTGCTAAAAGTGTAAAAAGCAAGAGGTAAAAGGGAGAAAAGAGAGAAAATGGAAACTATATATTCCTCTGGAAATACATTTTAATAATGTGTACCCCTTGCACAGTAGAATGATTCACCTAAGCTGCCATGAAGAGGATTTGGGCCTTGAGTTATTTTTCCAGATATGATGGTGGATATGCAAGATTTACCTACAAACTTTAATTAGACAGCTTTATAAGTGAAATGAATAACTAGAATAGCAAGTTATTATCAAAGTCACAGTGTGTAGCCTTGGAACAAGAAGCCAACTGGTCCTCATCAAGACCAAAAGCATGTTAGGCAGAGATTTAATACAGTGGCTCACCAACATCAATCAGAATCACCTAGAGAGCTTCTCAGATCCCATCCAAACCTACTAAATCGGGATATTTGGAAAGGAGGGGAGTATAGAATCTATGTTGGTAACAAGTTCCTCAGATGGTTCTTCATGCAACCAGCTCAACATTGATCCGTGGATTGCTTACCAACTAACCTAAAGAGTCATGGTCAAAGTATACATTGTGTTTGTCAATATAAAGAATTCACTATATATATCAATCTACCAATCTACATATAGAGAGAGAGAGATACTCTTCAAACTAAAGCCTCATTTTAGTTTGGATAAAAGTTATAGATACTTCTAAATTTATCTTAAGAGAATACGGAAGCAAAGAATTGCAACCTAATATTTAAGTGCCATCCAGTGTTCTTGGCTTTGTAGTCTACTCAGAAGTGAACAATAACCAGGGTAGGTCTGGTCACTCAACTGTATTCTGAACATTGAAAGCAGAGGATCTACTCCACTGAAAATGGCTGACAGTTATGCTCACTGTGGTTGGGGCTATAATTCCCTCCTAATAGCTATTCTCCCTTTTATATCCTTCATAACATAACTCTATTCAGTAGAGTACATTGCCCATGCCACACGGCTAAAAGACATTTCATAGTGGCCCTTGTAGCTTTGTGAGACAATATGACTAATTCTGGCCAACTACAAGTAAAATGAAGTAGTATGAAGACTTAGTCTCCACTGAAAAGGGAATCACAGCCTCCATCACCCATCCTCTCGACAGATGTCTGGAAAATAAATGTAACGACTGGAGCTCCAGCCACCATCTAGGACCATAATACCAAGGACTATACCCTAGGGATATGAGAGTAGAGAGATAGAAAGAGACTGAGCCCCTGATGAGTTTGTAGAGCCAATAAGCCAGGTTTTCACTATCCAACTAAAAGCTTCTTTCATATAAGGAAAGAAACACCTTTTTGTTTGTTTGTTTAAACTACTGCATTCTGCTATATGGAGCTGAACCCAGATTAAAACATCCATTATAAAAGTTTGCATGTCTTACATGATCCAAAATATCTATTTCCACAGTAATGAGTTTAAAACAATTTATGAGTGAACAAGTATCTTAAGCTATGTATTCATATTCTCTACCTCCTTTAAAAAGATTGCCATCCAGGTTCTGTTGAGTGTTAAGCATCCACTTGTTCATAACTGTATTTTAAGGATGAGATACATGGCAGACATACATAATAAAAATGCAGAAGACCACAATATAGAAAGGACTGTGAGCCCGTCATCTCTTGATAATGAGAAGTTGGCTTGGGTCCAGGATATCAGTGTAGGGTTGCCACAAGAGGGTTGCAAATTTATGGTCCATGAGCCAAACTTGGCACTCAATTATATTGTATTTGGCTTATTCAATGCTTTCTGCAAATGTGAGTTTTGAATGCCTTAAAGTGGGCATGCATCTTCAGTTTTCCACAGGCCCATCATCCCCTGTTGATGTATAAACTCTTGCTTGCTTCACTTGTTTGTGTTACCTGCTTGGCCTCTGAAAAGCACTGACATTTATAGTCCTGGAAATAAAATGATACAGTTCCTCACCTTCCCTTCTCTCCATTGTTCCTCTGTTGTTCAAATCAGTGATTCATATCAAAAACTGTTTTCTAAGATTAAGTATGTCCACTTCTAAAAACAGGAATGCATATAGCTCACTAGCTGTTAGACTTTTATTTAGGAATATAAAAATTATTATAAATGTACTTGTATTTTCTCTTAGAAAAAATAAATGGGAAACTTTTCAAAGCACCACCCCCCACCAGAAACACATACACACAAAAAAAACTCATGAAAAGCTGATTTTGTCATCTTCATTCTGATTTTTGCTACTTAATAGTTCCAACTATTAGAGTTAGCCCAACTCCCCAACTTTCTCCTTTCAGTTCTTATGATTTAAAAAAAAAAAAAAATTCAGTTCTTAAAATTTAGTGAGAAGTAGTGATGATTTTGGCCTAAAACTTTATTTACTTCCTTTAATCTCATCATTCATAAGTATTTCTATCAGGCAGACGCTTTGCTTATGTTTTACATTTCCGATAAACAACCGCAGTCAAATAGAGGAAAACTATATCTTGAAGTCTTGAAAAGAAAAAAATAAAAGCTTGCAAATATGTACTTACATGTGATAACAGGCCTTTACATTTCCAAGCAGTGGGTGGAGGGGGGTAACAGATTTGTACACAAAGTCAGTATCACGTTATATTACTTAGTTGTAGCTAAAATTGATAACGTGTACTTGTTTTGCATGTATGTCTTAGATATTTCCTTAGTTTAAAACATTTACCTAAGTTTACTCTTCCCTAAACTTAAAATCACATGGAGTTTCAAAATTCTGACACTTTTGTTAAGCTTCTGACAAGCCTGAACAGGGGAAATAAAGTGTTGACAAGTATCCATGCAATATAACTTTAACCAAAATATGCGTGATAATTAAGTATAATACAAGTTATGTAACTCTGAATATAATAGATTTTGGAATTCTTTTCTATGTTACCTTTAATTAGGGCCATAACTACTTTCTTTTGCTACTGAAATTTATCACATATATTCTCTTAGGTTGAGTAATAAAAGAGGGATTTCTTTTTTACAATACGTATGCAAGCAATTACTCTTTTTCCCTAAAATCTGATGTTTGAAATTCCAGTTTCTGTGCTGTTTGGTTATATTGTGGGGAGAGGGGTTGGTATGGAGCTGGGCACATTTTTGCATCAAGCATCACATTCCTAACATTTATGTAAATTAGTAGTAAGGAAAATTAAACTGTGCTCACTTTTCAGAAACATCCTACAGAATAATTACAACTATTTGGGAAAATCTTTTAATGTATGCCTTATTCCACACACCTTCTGAAACACTGTTTTAGTTACATGTTCAAGTATTTCCATACTTTGTAAAAGTTACTTATTCAAATTTAAATTTAAAATATATTAACAAGGAAAGTTGTATTAAGCTTTAAATTAAAGTTGTTGGTTGTTTGTTTGCGGAGGGGATTGAACTGTTTCTTTTATAATCAGATTTTCTATTTCTATCGTAATTTTCTGTATTTTTTCTCTCCTTTCCTGACTTCTCCTTCCTGTTCAGTTGTCTTCCCCCCCCCACACACACACACACAATGCATGCTTTTCACATCACTACAAAGAAACTCCAGAGTTTTTCACTTTTATAAATTGGCTCATTTTTTAAAACATAAAAAGTAATATAAAAAGTTCCAAGATTTTAGAAAGTGCCCCCTCTATGGGACTACAGACAGATTGTTGGGTATTCATCCCAGATTCTTATTTTCACTCTTTAAATGTTTTTTAGAACTAGTGGTCTCTAAATTAGTTTTATGAACATCTTTAGAGAAAAAATACACAGAAGCAGGTACTAAAAATACATATACACGCGTACATGTGTATATGTATGTGTGCATATATATATACACACACAAAAATATATACAAAAGATAGTAACAGAAAAGTTTAATAAATGTGCTAAGTTTTAATAGCTTAAGTTTGATGTTAAACAGTTATGAAAATCTATAATGGCCTATTATGAAAGAGTACAAGTCTGTATTTGAAATCAGCCCTGGACAGTAAGAATTTAATAATCAATGGAACCAATTTAAACATTTTCTTATATACTATAGTAGCCCTGCATTTTTGCTTAACCATACCATATAACCCAACCCTAACACATGCAAATTGCATAGGGAAAAAACCTGGTAACCAGGCAAGATTTGTCTTAAATTAAAAGAAAATAAAAGACACAACACTTGTGGCTAAAGAATAATACCCATACAAACACTCCACGATAAATAAATTATATAGAAGGCATGTTGATTTCCTGCCTTTCACCATCCAAGAAGGAGCCACCACTGTCCTGATAATCAAGTCAGTAGGGTGGGAAAATACCACTGTTTAAGAAATCTGGCTTCTATCAGCCTCTGTCATGGAGAAATAAACGAGACTGTCTCTCACTAAGCAAAAGTGATTTTAAGATCGCAAACGAAAACGGAGAAGTGAAAGTCTGTAAAGAGAAAAGAATAAGAAGCCAAAGACAAAGAAAAACCAGTTATCAGAGAGCTGCAGAGGCTCTTCTAAACAAAGAATTTTATGAAGCTGCTGAAGTTCCGTACAAAAAAAGACTCCACCCTACCCAGCCTCTACGGCAACTTTTCCCTGCTCTGAAAACGCCAGCCCACAGAGCAGGGCTCTTCTCACTAAAAGCGCCTTTAGTGCTTCGTTTTAAGCACTCTTCTTTTCTTTTAAACTTCCCACTCTCCACATTCAGGCAAAAGGACTTATCCTAGGCTTTCCCAGAAATATTCAGCACTGTACTCTTTCCAACGACAGATGTAGAAGCTACGGAATTACAAACATCCCGATTGTCTTCCGAGCCCTTTCCAGGTGCTGTCAGCCCCCTTCTCAACTTCAAACCAGAACCTCCTCTTCACGCTCTTCCTGAGCTTAACATTCCACCTATTTCCCAAACCGTGCAATAAACACCACAAGCAAAGCAAACGGCTAACTCACCATCCTCGCCTTCTTCCTGGGCTTTTATTGAGACAAATTGCCCTAATAAAACAGTCAGAATGAGGAGAGGTCTTGCTTCCACCCAGTTTGCCATCATGTCTAAATATTAGACATGTGGGTCCTCCTGGGAGTGAAAAGTAGCTTCTAAGATTATTGTAGCACCATGAAGTCAGCTGCGGGCTCTTCTTTCAGCACCAGCCCCAGGGCAGCCTCTGCAAACCCCCTTTTTCAGCACCGGCTCCAGCACAGTCTGCGAAAACTTTTTTCAAGTGATGCAGCTTTAAATAGGAAGAATGCTGCCTCCACTTCTTTTCCTGCCCCTTTTCAGCTTGTTCAGGCTCATAACCATCCAGTGTCTGCCAAGCAACGGTCTGATTGATGGTAAACAACCAAATCAGAACACGCGCCTCTGTGCCTTGAACTATCCCTCTTTCATTTACGTTTTAAACATAAATGGGGCTTAATCACAGAAAGAAACGTTTATTTCTCTTTCCTTTCTTTTTTTCAAAGAAAGGCTGTTAGAAGGAAACAGTCTTATTCTCTCCCTCCTCCTTAACCCTTCCTCTAGACACACACCCCTTAACTTTTTCCCTATAAACCGAAAAAGACATTAGGGACGAAATACAGCCTTTTCACCTAGTTTTGGCATGTAGATAATTCACAACTCTTGTCCACCTTAAACTTTCAAAGGATCACATTTTAACCCTTTCTTTTCACTAAAGAGGAAGTATTCTTGCCCCCTTGCCAGACTGTTTCTTTTCCCAGATTCTGAAAGGAGACTATTAAAACCGTGCCCAGGTAAAGTCCAGGTGAAGAAACTGTTTTGGACAGATAAATTTGTGATGCATCATACTCTGAATTAATATTCTCTCCTTATCTCTCCATCTCTCTTGTTTAGGGGGACACATCTGCAGGTCCCTCTTGTCCTAGAGAGTATTCTAATGTGGAAAAACAGTCTACTGTGCCAGTGCAGAGGAATGGGAAGTACACTGCCCTTGGCTGCAGAAAGCCTCACTTCAAATATCAGATCTGCCACTCTCCAATTTCGTAAACACAAAGTCCTCTATCACTGTGCACTCCAATTTTCTCATCTGAGTAAAGGGCTTTGCCCTGACCAATGTACAGGGCTTAGTGACACTAAAATGAGTAATGTATTATTAACTCAGCTCCAAATTGCAAAGAGCCACATAAAAGTAGAAGGTGGTGTTATTATCTCTAAACTAGCTTTTGGGGGAATATGGTGGTCCCAGTTGCACACGCCATTTAAGAGCAATATTCATGACGTTTTGCGCCACACTAATGTTCTACACAATGTAATACATTTGCTACCTTGAGTCCCCCTAGAATCAGAATGGCTGTTCTATACAATAGAGGTGAGTCAACTGTTTATAGTTACTCTGCAGTGATCACGTACTCTGCACTGGGCTAAGCACTGGAGGGAGAGGATGACAAAAAAGTAGTCAAAGTCATGCCCATTGCCTTCAAGGAACACATGTAGATGCTAAGAAAATACATTTACATGAAATAAAGAAACATAAGCCAGAGCATATAAATATGTGTGACGTGCACTAAGCCCAGCAGAAGTACAGAAAAATGAAGAGATGATAGGGTGAGATTAGCTAAATAATTCATTATTACCGCTTTTCTTAACACAAGAAATCCAAAAACCATTGAATTTTAGCTTTGGAGCTAGACTCTCGGGAGAAGTATTCCAGAGGAGGTCAGCTTTCCAAGCAGCTCTAACCCTGTACCTTTCAATTTAACGTTGCACTTAGACATGTCTCATTTCAATTACTTCTGTCACCACAACTCTGATCCTGAGGGGTGTCCTGCTCCCACTTAAATGAATGGGGTGAGTAAGGACTAAATATTACCCTACTGCCAATACATTCTAGAATATCTGAGAGAGGCCAGTCCTTGAAAAACACCTTGCTAAATATTCATAAGGAATAGCAGGAAAATAAATGTACAGAAAAAAATTTAACTATTTTATGGGCTGCCAGTTCTATTCTCCCATGAGACCACTTTAGACACTAACAGCCCAATACCAAGCCTTGGCACAATTTTCAGGCACCTTGTGTCAAATCCTAACTGAAGCGCAGAGACAAAAAACATCTATGGAGGATCTGCAACTCGCAGAAAGTGTACTAGATGCTGAGGGTACAAAGATGATAAGATAAAATCACAGGACTTGTAGCAGAATCGGTGTATGTAAACATGCAGTGCTTGCTCAGACCAGTATCTTAGAATCTGTTATTAGAACAGTTATTATTAGCTTATCAACAGTTATTTTAAATTTAACTGTAAACACAGCCTTTCCAAGAAAGATTAAAAACACAATGTAACCTGTCACATTTCCCTCAGGTTTCAGCATCCTCTTCCCAGCATACCAAAAGCACGCGGTATGATGGGGCCATAGCAAATATTTTCAGAATTGCTGAGATAAATTAGCATTCTCTCTTGTCCTTTGGAGCTTTGTGACTGGGCTTTTCTACTGTATTTGGCTTTGGAATCCTACATTACAATTTGGAAAAGAGTAAAATGTACAGAAGGTGTTGGCCAGGTGTATCTGTTTAATACACGTGGCTGAATTCAGGATAGAGGGCTTGACCATTTCTTAGTTCTTGAAGAACTGATTCTAGGCATCTGTGCTTCAGTGAGGAGCTCAGAAACCTGTTGCAATTCCAATGTAGCCAAACCCAAGTGTTCATATTATAATAATACGTACACAGTGGGTGAATTTTTATCAATTCAATTTTTTCACAGCAACCCTAAAAGGTATTTTTTATTTTTTATTTTTCTGTAGTCATATATAAGGGATTTGGTTCAAAGAAGTTTACCTGCTCCAGTTTGCTCTGCTAACAAATGGTAGATTTAGGATTCTATTTCAGAGATGTCTGCCTCCACAGTGAGTGTCCTCACTGCCTCCTAGCTCTTAGATCTACCCGACACCAACACTTGCAGCCTCGGGAGAAAAGGGGTGTCAGCACCCTGCAGAGTTGATCCTTCCTGTCTCCTTATCCCTTCCCCTCACATCTCCTTCATGACATTACTCTGTCAATACCCTCCTCTCTTTCCTCAGAACAGAAACACAAAACAAAGGTTTCTCTTAACTCCCCACCTTCTAGTCTTTTTGTCCTTCCGCTCCTTCACCTCCCTCTTATACTTGACCCTGTGCACAGGATAGCATCACCGGCACTGCAGGAGACATCAGTACCCCTTTGTTGATAAACCCAAAGGTCTTTCTTCTTTCCTCCTCATAGTGTTTGGTACGCTAGCAACTCCCTTCTTACTGAAATTCTTGCCTCTCATGGCTTCCCGGTCCCACATAGTCCTCTTACACCCTTGCTCTTCTGGTCAAACTTCCTTTACTAATTTTTCTCCGAAAGTTATTGTGCTGTCCAGTGTTGTACTATCAGCTCTTTTCTCTCCTTGCCCATTATCTTGAACTATATTAACTATTAGGTCTTTTGATTTTATTTCTATTTACATGCTAATGACCTCCAGTCCAGGCTTCCCTCCTGAGCTGCAGACCTGTATTTCCAAGTGCCTGCATTAAATCTCCTCTGGACAAGGCTGCAAAATTCACACTCAGAAATGAAACCATTATCTCCCATTGTTCTTTATATCAAGTAACACTGCCACTGTTATCCTACTCCTAAAGATCAGAAACCTAGGAAGACACTTCCTTCTCCCTCAGCTCACATCCAATTGGTCAGAGTCTTGTTGCCTTTGTTATGTTTCTCTTTACTCCCAAGTACTTATAAGATATAGTAACACGATATTTTAAAATAATAATAATAATAAAATAATAATGATATTAATCAGGAAGAGGAGGAGAAGAAGAAGAGGAAAATGACTACTTCTTGATTCCCATCTCCTCTGCTTTCCTCTTCTGGCTACAGCCATTGCAAACATAGATTTTCCCAGACACATATGCAGTTTCACACCTCAGCATTTTACTCAGGCTCTGACCTTTGCCTGAAGTAACCACCTTCCTGGTCTAATTCATTCACTTATTCAACAAATATTTGCTGAGAGTCTATTATTTGCCGGGTTCTACTCAAGGCACTGAGGATATAGTTGTGGACAACACAGACGAGGTCCCTGATGCTATGGAGTTTACAACCTTGAGTGGAAAGACAGCAATAAATAAGTGAGCAAATATGCAAACAAGGTTATTCCAGACAGTGATATGCCCCGAAGGAATAAACAGCGTGCTGTTTTACAATTGCTCAGGAGTGGGGTGTTGGTATGCTAAGATAGGACCATCAGGGTAGACTCATTTAAGAAAGTAACAGTGAATCTGACACCTAACATTTGAAAAAGATCTATCCCTGGAGAACTGTGGGGAAAAAGGGCATTCAAAGCAGAGGGAACAGCAAATGTGAGTGGCCTGGAATTTTCTATGGCTGCCATAAAAGTTACCACAAACTTAGTGGCTTACAACAACATAAATGTATTATCTTACAGTTGTATAGGTCAGGAGTCTGGGTCTCTTTGGGCTAAAATCAAGGTGTCAGCAAGTCTGCATTCCTTTAGATGTTCTAGGGGAGAATCCATTTCCTTGCCTTCTCGAGCTTCTAGAGGTCACCCACATTCTCATGGCCTCTTCCTCTGTCTTCAAAGCCAGCAACATAGCATCACTCTGACACTGGTTCTGTGGTCACATCTCTTTCTCTGACCACAGCCAGGAAGGGTTCTCTGCTCTTAAAGACACATGTAACTGCACTGAGTTCACCTGGATAATCCAGGATAATTTCCCTCATCTCAAGATCCTTAATCATATCTGCAAAGTCCTTTTTAATACACAAGGTAACATATTCACAGGTTCTGGAGATTAGGACAAGGACATCTTTGGGAGGCCATTATTCCTCCTCTCAAAGATAAGAATAAACTTTGGGTGTGCAAGAGTAGTAAGAAAGCCATACAGCTAGCCTGGTCTGATATCAGGTGGAGACGTGGCCTATCATTAAAGTCTTGTAGGTCATAGGGAGGAGTTTGGATTTTTTCCTAAATGCAATGAGAATCTAATAAAGAGTTTTTAAACAGCGGAATGACAGACTATAATGTACTGATTTTTTAGAACTCTGAATGCGTTGTGAGAAATGTATTATAGCAAGACAAGGATGGAAGTGAGGACACCAATTAGGAAGTGCTTTTAGTCCAAATGAGAGATGATGGTGGCTTGGCCTAGGAAAGTACAGTAGAAATAGAAAGAAGCAGAGGGATTCAGGATGTATTTTAGAAATAAAATTACTGATGAAATATGAGAAGTTAGATGAAGGGACAAATTGCAGATAGCTCTGCCAGCTAAACGGATGACAGAGCCAGCAAAGCTCAAGTATTGCTCCCGGGCAAACCACTCTGCTCCTTCATAGAAGAGACCAACAAGTTTTGTGCAGATCTCTCTAATATCACACTATATTTACAGTCTGTCTCCTCTGCCACCTTGGAAGCTCTCTGAGATTATGGACACTGTTGGGTTATTTATATTTGCCCCAAAGTTATTTGTTGAACACATATTGTTTGGTAGAGTCAGTAGAACTTGATGAGTGAAATGGCGTAACAGAAGTAGCAGTGAGCATAAAGAAAAATTATTCTAAAATGTCAACCCCAGAGGACTAGGAAAATGATGGTCCTAGTGAAAGAAATATCTAAGCAAGGAAGAGAAACTGGTAATAGAGTAGAAGAAGAGCACATAACTGATTAGGTGCATCTCTCCGCATATGTGTTATGAAATAGCATAACCATCATTTTTGAACAGAAAACCAGACCGCTTATTGTGAATATACTCTCTTTTCGGCCAAAAGCCACTGTGAAAATAATAACCATAAAATAATATTAATAATAATGGTAATAATGGCTAGAATGTATTAGGTACTTACTATGTGTCAAATACGATGTAAGCACTTTATATGTATGTATTAATCCTCAAATCAATGCTTTGGGATGAGTGCTATTATTTTCCCTATCTTACAGATGAAGAAAGGAAATTGAGGCTCACAGAAGCTAAATAACCTATATTAAGTCACACATCAAGAAATGACTAGATCCAGATTTGGAACTCTGGCTGCACAATATTTTCTCTTAACATGGAGTTTAGGTTCAAAGAAATTATATGATGTTTATTTCCTTAACTTAAAGACCACCACTGATTTTTTTTTAAACAAATGACAATACTGGGAGAAACCATCAAAATATCTTTAGCATAATATCTTTTCAAGTAGACAAAAATATGAATAAATGAATTTAATTATAAATGCTATCTATATCCAAACTTTATAAATATAGGTTATCTATATCTGACTAGTTATACTAAAAATATATCTTTTTACATTTAGGCATAATTAGAAATATTTTCTTTTTTGTATTAGAAATTTTTAACTTCTTAAAATATGAACTTTCATTTTAATCTGGATATTTATATTTTAGCATGTCATATTTTGAGAAAAGTTTTCAATTTTTCCATTTAAAAAAAATATTGTCTTATCTCCCAGAGCTATAAACAGTCACATTTAGAAGTTATGGAAAGTCCTGTGAGCCAAAATCATAAATGATCTGATAAATAATGTTGGCTTGTGTAGCACCCTACTCTTTACATACATTGTACATACTTTATATGTTTAAGTGCACACATGCTTAAGACTCTCAATAACCCAGTAAAATAATATGGGCAGGATGATCATCCCCATTTATATCAGGATTCAGACAGATTAAGTGACTTTTCAGAAGTCACACCATGCAAATGATGGTCTCAAAAATAGGTTTCCAAGCTCTAGCACTCTATCCATTGTACCTCATGATGAAACTGTAATTCAAATTTTACTAACTAGGAAGGTAGAATCAAAAGAGTCTGCACACTGGGGATCTAACACACACCATGGTGACCACAGTTAATAATAATGTTTTGTACACTTGAAATTTGCTAAGACAGTAGGTCTTAAGTGTTCTCACCACACACACACAAAAGGTAACTATGAGAGGTGATGGATGTGTTAATTAACTTGATTGAAGTTATCATTTCACAGTGTATACATGTATCAAACCATCACGTTGTACACCTTAAATATATATACAATTTTATTTATCAATTATACCTCAATAAAGCTGGAAAAAAGCTAAAATGATAATAATAATGATAAAATCTGCAGAACCATAGTGGTTATGAGCACAGACTCTGAAGCCAGACTGAGAGCCCAAATCCTGGCCCCACCACTTACCAGCTGGGTGACTATGAAAAAATTGCGTGTCTTCCCTGCAGCTGAGTTTCCTTGTCTGCAAAATGAGAATAACAATACAGCCTACCTCACTGGGTTGTGATGAGAATTAAATGAGTTGCTATTTGTAAAGCTCTTAGACAATGTCTGGCATAAAGGTAATATTATATAAGTGCTGATTAAATAAAAATAAGTAACTGTGTTAATGCTTCTTTTAAAAACATTTAATTTATCGTCAGTTTAAAATTAAACTATTATAATTTACTTAAAGATCAAAACCCAAAGTAACTAGAAGGAAGTTTAATTACCCACACAGGGTGCTCCATTCATTTCTTTGATTCTTTCTTTTTTCTATTATATTTGCTATCTTTAAATAGAGCAAAATTCACCTTTTTAGGAATGACACTTCTTTGAGTTTTGACAAATGTATACAAACATTGACCACCATCACAATCTAGAGGATATTTTCTTCACCCCAGAGTTCCTCCTTTTGGAGTCAAATCTTCTCTTCTCACCCCTACCTCTGGCACCATTGGTCTGATTTCTGTTCCTATAGCTTTGCCTTTCCAGAATGTTATATAAATGGAATCACACAGTATGTAGCCTTTTGTGTCTGGTCCTGAGATTTATCCATGCTGATGCACGTATCAGCAGTTCATTCCTTTTTTATAAACTTCAACATTTACATGTTTTTATTTATTCCCTCGTTCTTAGCAATTAATCCATTGTTTATTTCAGCCAAATAAATCCTGAAACATAGATGATTGTTTGTATTGGAATAGACAATTCTCTGTAGCTAAAATGAGAGCCTATGAGTCAGGGCTTCCCCTGAGGGAAACATTTTAGATGGCAGGACTAGGTACAGGCTACAAAGGGGAAATTGTCCAGAAACTCAATAACACCAAAGGCCATTTATACCAAATGAGCTTGCTATGTTCCATATACTGCTTTTAACAAAATTAAAGAGTCTAAGAGTCTCAAGCTGTTTCTCCACAAAATGAGGAATCATTCAGCCCATCAGACACTGAGTTCTTACATTGTTCAATGGACAATTACGTGGTGGCCAGAGGTCTGGGAAATGTGTCCTTAGAATGAAGATGGCAGTAGAGGGCAAGGAAATCAATATCATATATTTTACCACATTTCACAAGGCCATCAGTACTTTATTTAATATCTGAAATTTTCCTGTGTATTAGGGCAAACTATGCCATCAGCCCCTTTGGTAACTTCAGTTCTGTTTTGCAGAGCTATGGAATTCTCTGCCTTTGAGAGGAGATTCAAGAAGGTTTTGTAAATTGGCTCTTTAGAAAGGATAGCATTTTTTATAAACTTGTCATTTTAAGTGTCATTTATGTTGTAATTTTGTTTTACATTTCATATTTGTGTCCAGTGTTTGAATAAAAATAATTACACCCATTATCAGTATGTCAGAAGATTCAATAGCAATTTTTAAAAATGCTTTTTTAGACAATCTATGAGTAATAAAATGATTCATCTCTATCTCCCTCTCCCAAATGTAGGTATATCAAATGAGAAATTGCCGGCAGTGGTCAAATCTTCATTATGGCTGAAAAGTAGAAATTTCTGCTCACAATTCCTACTATCATAATTCTTTATAAGTACTTTAATAATCATTAAGAAGCTAAAATGACATTATTGTTTGAAAAATATATGACATATTTGGATTATAATTCTTATTTAAATACCTTCAAGTAATCAATGAGTTCACTTCAGTATAAATATAGAACTATGAATTAAGATAAGCTCTGACCACAGTAATTGAAGTCTTAATTAAGTATTAAAATTAGTCACCATGTAGGCAAGTATTCCAATGTTCTAAACACCACAAGGACCCTTTGGCTCATTGATTATACTGCTTAGAAATCAGGAGCATTCTGTACATTTAGCTCATATTGCCCTAATTACTATTTAATTATAGCATGTAGATATCCACACACAAATACACATACATACAAAAAAAGCTGATGAAAGAGCAATTCATGAACTTGATTTTGAGTATGTTCTTATTGAACCCACATAAATCTGAGTTCTCCTTGACATCCAAGGATAAGAAAACAAAGCCTCCTGTGATCGCTTACTACAAAAAAGTGGTTACTATTCCAACCACATCGAAAATACTAATACAGGTTTCAGAAACTCACCAGTTGGAGTTGCAGTATTTTAATATTTTTTCAAGTATATGAGTGATATCATCTCATGAGATTTGGAGGAGCACATGGATCTCATTTTCTTGTTTTACAGAGACTTACTTTTGCTTTCTCTGGAATAATTGCAATCATAAGATATTATTGGATGAATGAGATTTTATAAATGTGCCTTGTCTTCCCTTTCAGCATCATCTCTACTTCCATGATTTTGGAATGAGAGCAATCTGGAAAATTGTTCCTAGAACATCTGAAATCTCTTTCCCATAAATATAATACATAGCTAAAACAAGTAAGAGATACTTAGGATGTCTGGCAGTTTCTCTCCCTATTAACATAACTAAAAGCAAATTTATACACATTAATTTGTAGGAAGAGACCCTTTATTAATCCACGTCTTGTAGTCAATCTCTAAGGCCCATCAGTGGGCTCTAGAAGCCACGATGTACTTTTTACTAAATTTATTCTAGATTCTGCTCAATTTTTATGAATCTGTTAAAAACTCTCCAGATTACTTCAGTTATTTGGGACACAGAAATTATCAGTCACTGGAAGAATTAAGAATGACTGTGCTACTAAAGCATGAGCATCGGCCACCACATCCTCATTTCAAAAGTGCCTTGCTCATCCTAATGTGGCCTTCCCACCTACTTAAGGAAGAGGTGGTTCTGGTTTCAAAAGTTGCACGCAATTCAATATAATGCACATCTGTTGAGAGAGAACTTTGAGGATGCAAACATATATAGGACATAGTCCTGGCATTCTAAAGGCTTTCCTGGTTTGGTGGTAATAAACACAAGCTCAGATATCTTTAATCCACATAATACTGGAATAAGTTCTATTATAGAAGTGCATAGAACAGTTGAAGAACAGGGTAGGGTAAAAGGGCTTAGAGTCACAAGGAATCTAGAAAGAGCTTATGGAGGTGGTGGAATTTAAGCAGAGCTTCAAAGAATGAATAGCATTCCAACAAAGAGGAGCTGGAGGGAGGTTAGAGAAGACAGAGGAAACATTCAAGTGACTTAAAGAAATTGTTAGTAGCATAGCAAAGTTAAATCATAGGCCACTCAACACTACAAAGTAGAGGGAAAAATCTTAATATTTTAATTAATATTAATACTTAAAAAATTAATACTTGAAAATGTGTTAAGCAACATTTAATATTTTAAAAGCATGAAGTATTTTCAGTAAAGGAGATAGGAAAAGGAGCCAGGAAATATTTAAAAGCCAACTGCAATAAATCCCAACTTTAACAATACCTTCATCTTTTAGCCGACTAGTCAGTATTTCAAGAAAATATCTATGTTACTTATTATATTTCAGAGTTCTATGATTTTCTAATGATTTCCCCAGTAATAAACAATAACAAAATAATAACAAACTAATAAACTACTGAAGTGGATTCTCCAAAACCCTCTGTCATTAGAGAGGCACAGAAAGACATCAATAATATCCCTCACATCTTTACTCTTGTAGGAAAAAAATGCATTTTTAATACTCTGCATGGTTTTGTTTCTTGTAGAACCACACCCATATTTTGCTTCCAAAAGAAGACATAACTCAAGAAAAAATGTGCATGAATCAGTAACCATACATAGATTTGAATTCTGTTTGTCACACAGCAACCTCATCTCATCTTCTAAGCTCACTCCAAATTGGTTTTTCAGCAGCCTGAGTCAACACAGCAGAGAGAAGTAGAAAACACACATCTGTGGGTCCCTCTCTTATCTACTCTGTGAGTGTTACGAGTCTTATAAAGTATTTAGAAAGATAAACACAGCTCCAAATTCCAAATCCTGAAGAAAGAAAATGAGTAGCTAGTATAATCAAGGTAATTTTAGGTTAAAAAAAAGAAAGGAAACTAACAAAAATTCATCTTGTGTCTTTAAGAACTTGACGTGTGATATTTCTGAAAGAATTGTAGTACAGAATATTATCTCTGGTAGTACAGGGCCATGGAAACATGAGCTCTGGTCCTGGGACAGCCTCTGACTAGTCTCTTGACCTGAGGAGGGCCCCATACATCATCAGAGCCCAATTCCTTGTTTGCATAATGAAAGTCCATTCATATTTCCAAGTATTGTTGCAGGAACTATTCATGAATGAGTTTCATAAAATCTAAAAATTAATAAAATATAACCTACCATTCTTCTTATTACTACATTTAAGGGATGATTAAATACAAACAGTCTCTTTGAGAAGAACCCTATTCAGCTCTTTGCTTGATAATGGACAGTGTGAGATCCTGAAGTTATTTGTAGCCATTAAAAGTGTATCAATGGGTCAAAGAACAAGACAAGTAAGAATGCAGCGCTCCCTGGTCTGGCAGGCTTCCCTTCAGACCGCCGAAATTCAGAAAGAACTCCCAACTAGAGCGTTGGTTTAAAAGGATGAACTAAGAGGAGAGTCAGAGTTAGGAGAGAAAGGATAGGAAAGAATAATAAAGGAGACAGTCTGATATCCTCTTGTAAAAAATAGATTTTCCATTTGCTTAAAAGGAACGTACAGAATTGAAATATTATTCCTTTACCATCTATGACTCTCAGAGCTTCATACATAACTACTATAAAAGGTCTTATTTGATTAAATAGAGAAAATACAAAAATGACATGTGTTGTATCCCAAGCCTTTGTTTTGTTACTGCAAAGGACTTTCACAACAACACCCCACTGAATTTTCTCATCTGCAGGGTAGGATACAAACCTCATTTTATAGATAATTAACAATTAGTTCAGCAGGCTTAAATGACATGCAAAAATTACACAACTAGTAAATAAATCAGTTGGACTCAAATCCAGATCTGACTTCCAGTTCCTCCTCTACTTCAGAGGAAGGGCTAAGCACTCCTGGGTGCTCTCAAGATCTTCTTTTGAGGGCGTGGGGGCGAGTCTGCGAGGATTTCTCTTTTCCAAGTACATATCTGCATGAGGCCAGATTTTTTCCATATATTTTAACCATAACAACATATGGCAACAGATTGAAAACAGATGCAAATATGAGAATCCTTCTGTATTTCATTAAGCCAGATATTAAAGAGATTTGCAAAAATGTAAAATAACGCCATTCTTCTCATTAAGTTTTTGTTTTGGTTAATATAGTTATTTTCATAAAAATACATTACTTATGTTAGCACAAAATAGGTATATATTATTGTTATTTTAAATGAATCAATAAGTCTAAAAAAATTTTCTCAGTTTTAATTTCTAAAATGGTAAATATCAATAGGTAAACCTACTAAATGTTATTCGAGGTCATCAATACTTACAAAAGTGCAAAGGGCTCCTGAGATCAAATCAAAAATTTAAGAAACATTATTCTACACCATCATCCAAGCATGTCCATTTCTCTTTTACATTTTTAACATAGTATTTAATTTTCAAGTTTACAAAAGTAGCACATGCTTTTCTCCCCACCCCTAGAGAAGGGAAAATGCAGAAAATAATTTCACTAATAAACCCTGATAAAATCATTGTTAGCATTTACAACATTTATTTCTCTTCAAAAATTTCTTCATTTGATAATATGTTTTACATATACTCTCTTGCTTGATGTACTGCTTTTTGTCCAGTTAACACTATGAAACAAGCATTTAATTGCATGGTACTAAAAATTCTATGAACAGCTTTTTTAATGACTACATAATATTCTATCATATGTCCAACCTAGAGCTATTTAGCCATTCTCTATTGCCAGATACTTAAGATGTCCCCCAATTCACAATATTATAAATAAAGGATGGTGGAGAGAGTTCCTGGAAAGATTCTCGAAGTTTCTGTATGGTAGATGAAGGCACCTGGAGGCACCATGTGCTCTGTTGTGGTTAGGGAAGGATATGTCAAAGCTATTGAATTGGCTTAAAAAGAACGTTTATTTAGGTTTACTTATTTAGTTAACTAATGATGTTTAAACTGACATCCAAACGACAAAAAGCAGCCAGCCATGAGAATTTCCAGGGGAAGAAAACTCCAGCAAAAGCGCATATTAATGCATTAAGAGAGGATCAGTTTGATATATTTAAGGAATAGAGACTACCACTACGTCCAGATACTTCAGATTACCGTGTTTCTCTTACATGTCAGAAATTTCTCATAGGCCCTTGTTGTTTTTTTATTCCTCTACCTTAACCTTTAATAAGATACATATTTAGATCTAAGAGTATGTTACTTCTACCTGGAAGAAGTGTATATTATTCTTTCCTGCTGATTTTTCACATGGAGACTGGGAAGATGAATATATAAAGTATATATTGTCTTTATGTAATAAGTATAAAAATATAGATATAAAGATAATGAATGGGTTTAAAAATATAGAATCTAGTCTGGCAGTCATTCCTCTTTTGCAGTACTGCTGGAGTGAATCCCTTACCACCACTCTGTGATTATTTGACTATGAGCAAAGACCTTATGAATATGAAACAGTATGATGTTCACCTTTAACTGGATGAGATATGAATAGAAAAAGAGGAAACGTGGTAAGAAGTACCACTTTTTGGGGAAATCCAGTGGTAAATGAAAGGCAGGTTATAAGGTTTGCTAGGAATATGGGAGAGACAAGAAAAAGTTTAATTCGTTGGTTTGTCCACACATGGGAGGCATATACTGACCAGAGACATTTATCAGACACCTTCATTAATGATATGCCTGAGAAGTCAACTTAATCATCCAAAAATTGCTTTCATAATAGTAGATGGAAAGAAAATTAAAGGTCTGAAAATCAACCCCTTCCCTGCCCTTTTAGAACATATATAAGTTGCCATTTTGAGGGATATAGATAAATAACAATAAGAAGTAATCATTAGAAGTGGTGGTCAACATCAGGCCATTTATTTCTCAAGTTGAGAGAGAAACTAAATTTTTTTTTCAGCAATAGTCAGTTTTTTAGATCCCAAGTTGGCAAGCAAGAGAAAGTTGGTGATTTTTATTTTCAGAGTAATTCTACTCTAATTTGTAATTTATTCATCAACTACTTTATCTGTGTATTCACTCATTCAACCACGTTAACATTTTCCCTTCTCTAAAATCCTATATATATATTAAACTGAATTGTTTATTCCTCACATGGCATAAGCTGATGTGTACTATTATTTATGCCTTCCCATAATTTTATCTCTTCAGTAGACTATAGCTCAAGAGAAAGAATCAACACTAATTCTTTTTGTAACATTTTGTGAGCTGGATTCCCATAAATTGAATTGTTGGGTGGGCTCATGATCAAAAAGCAAGATTCGGCACTTTATTAATTCTATTCTTATTTAGAAAGATTTACATAACCCACATATAAGTAGTCATTAAAAACTTAAACATAAAATTATCTGATTATTGCAAGCAAGAAGGATGAACCATGGGACAATGCTATAACTAACTACAGAGTAAGATTTACTAAGGTAACATTTACTCCCCAGTCTTTTCTCTTCTCATTAAAATCTGGAACAGCCCACAAAGCTATATTTGTTAGTTTTGAGTTCATCAAATCACAAAGCTGTAGAGTGGCTAATAAAAAGTATATATATATATGTAGTCAGAACCCTAAAGATTCAGTTGATAAAGCCTGTACAGTTTGAAGTCTAAATTTTGTACAAATATAGCTATACAGAATTTTCTACAATTAGAATATTTGTCCTGATAAAATAAATTCCCAAAGGAAGCAACAGATGCACTTGGTTATTCTCCTTTTGCCCCATCAGGTTCATTCTCCATCCTTCTTTGCACATATCTTTGCCCCCAAGAGATTAACGTTTACAGGTTGCATCAATAGACACTCTTGTTCTCTGGCTTTTTGTTATGATTTGGCCACTGGGAAGCACAGGGGATTGGAAATCTGGAAAAGAATGAGGTCAGAGTATTTATTCCGCTGGTCCCCTTCTACCAGACTGTGGTTAGAGAATGGCTGCATTCCTGTGGGGTAGTTTTTCCTACAGCAACATCTCTCCAGTTTCCAATAACTGCTCTCCTCTTTTTCTCCATCAGGCCTAAGGATGATGAATATAGGCCCTGGGTGCTTCACCACTTGTTGTTGGTCTTACTTTCCTTCTAACACCTTTGTAAAGAGTATTGTCATTAGCCTCCATTATCCATTTTGGGGATCTCATCTGTTTCTTTCCAGGATCGTGATAGATACAATCTCTCAAAAACAGAATGCTTCCTGGGGCCAGCCTGGTGCCATAGTGGTTAAGTTTGTACTCTCTGCTTTGGTCGCCCAGGGTTGGTGGGTTCAAATTCTGGGTGCAGACCTACACACCACTCATCAAGCCATGCTGGGGTGGCATCCCACTTACAAAATAGAGGAAGATTGCCACAGATGTTAGCTCAAGGACAATCTTCCTCAAACAAAGAGAGGAAGATTGGCAACAGATGTTAGCTCAAGGCCAGTCTTCCTCACAAACACAAAAAAAACGGAATGCTGAATGCTTCCAAATGTTGGATATAGATATTGGTGAGTGACATAAATAGATGACTGACTAAGATGATCTAGAAGAAATCAAGACAGATATTTGCTTTAGCAACTTTTAGGTAAATATTTCACTAATTTCTAAGTGAGACAGAACTTGCAGTTAAAAGTAAAACCATATAATAAAAACAAACACTAATAATAACAATAATAATAACATTTATTGAACACATTGTGCCAGGCATTCTACTAAGTGTATCTATAATAACATCATTTAATGAACCATCTATGAGATAGGCTTGAAGCTAAGAAAACCAAAGTTTAGAATGGTTAAGTATAAACAGGCAAAGATAGTGGTTGGAATTGGGGTTTTTGTTTGGGGTTTTTTTGGCACCTGGGCTAACAACTGTTGCCAATTTTTTTTCCTGCTTTTTCTCCCCAAATCCCCCCAGTACATAGTTGTATATTTTTTTAGTTATGGGTCCTTCCGGCTGTGGCACGTGGGACACCACCTCAGTGTGGCCTGACGAGCCGTGCCATGTCCGCATTCAGGATCCAAACCAGCGAAACCCTGGGCCGCTGAAGCAGAGCATGCAAACTTAACCACTGGGCCACGGGGCTGGCCTCATGGAATTGGGTTTTAAAACTCTGGTATCTTTGACTCCAGAGTCCATTCCCTCAACTACAATACAGTGCCAACAGATGGTAGTTATTTAGCCATATAATTTCTACCTTTTACAACTTTTACATATATATTTATATATATGTATACACACACATACATATATATGCCACTTACTGGATTATAGATATTTTATTTCAATATACGAATTTACTTCTTCTTACCTAATCATTTATATGAGGAGATAGCATGGTATTTTAATCAAATGATCTATAATATTTACCAGATCAAAGCTCAGAAAGTCTGTAGGGCAAGGGCTGGCAAGCAGGAAGACAGCTTCACTATAAATGGCACTGTCAGTCAGGCCAATCATGGGTGCTGAAAACTGAATGAAGATGGACCTTGAAGAAGTACTCAAGAAAATAAATCCAAATCAAAGCCACAGACCCTTCCAGCTTGTTTCTTTACTACTTTTCTTTCTCTACTTTATTTCTCAGCAAATTTCCAGCCCTATTAAGTGCCAGCATGGAAATTAACAAGAGAAACTGGAAAATAAAAGGAGAAAAGGAATATAAGCAGAAGGCAGAGGAAGAACAGGACAACACATGAGAGAACAGAGGAATAGTTTAACCAAAGAGTTTTTCAGACCCTCAATAAAATTGACATATGATATTTCTATTAACAAATCACACAAATAATAAATTATTCATTAAGTTTATATATTAACTTATGTAATGTTAAAAATTCAAAAAATTTACATATATGCCTATATAGAGAGAGAGAGAGAGAAGATGGAAAATGAGTTTATCAGTGCTCAAAAAAGAAATGGAAGATAAAAATGAAAATATTTAGAAAAGAAAGCCATACTTGAAAGTAAAAGCATGGAATATTACTGAAAATAAAGAGAAAATAAACAAGCAAGAGGTACTCACACAAAAATGATATGGAAGATAATACAGTTATTAAAAACATGTAAAGGCAATGATAGATATTGGAAGACTAAAGAAATCAGAGATTCAAAAAAAAAAAAAAAAATATATATATATATATATATATATATATATATATATATAGGATGGGCACTCCTGAATTAAAAAATGGAACAAATAGAACAGAAAACATATACAAAGATATGAGAGAAAAAACAATTTTAATAAAGTGAACAACTTAAATATACATGTAGAAAGAGCACATATATCATAACAAAAGTTGTTACTAGACAATCAACACCAGGTCATATCTTAGTTGACTTACTGAATTTCTATGATGAATAAAAAAATGATATGAATACTGACGCAGGTGAAAGAAAAAGTCCAGAACAAGGGGGAAAAGTCAAGTTGGCTTGGAAATATTCTGCAGTAATATTCAGTGTCACAACAAAATAGAATGATGTGTACAAAATACTAAGGGAAAGGAAAAGTGCCTTAAAAATTAATATTTTCCAAAAGAACCTGGAATGATGAAATTCAGCCAACTAAGAGATGGCTTTAAGTACCGTGAAAGGCACAGTGTGAAAAGATCATGCTAAAAACTGAAAAAAATGTGGCTAAAAGAAAAATATATATGTGTTAACATTGATAGCATAAATAATTAACTAATCTGAATTAAGGATTTGGAGAACAAGGAAGATAGAAAGAAGATGAAATGTACTAAATTTCACACCTTTCATTACTTGAAGTCATTAAACACTATCTCAGAATAAAATATACCACTAGAGGGCCTCTAGCATCTGATAAGGAACTAGAAAGCTAATAACTGCATTCTCCCACCCTAATAATAAGTAAAAGCCAGGTAATCTTCAAAATCATAATTTTTCTGTAACCCAGTAGACAGCTGAGGTTACAGGACTGTCAAGCAGCCTGGATTCCAAAAATATGAGAAGATGTGGTTGTAATACAAATTGAAGAAGAGAGATGAAATGGGACAGAAGAAATATTTGAAGAGATAATGACTGAGAGTTTCTCCAAAATAATAAAATATATAAAAGACACTGTTTCAAGAATCTCAGAGAACACCAAGCAGGATAAATAACAAAGAGGAAAAACAAACACCTAGGCACATTGCATTTCATCTTTGAAAACCAAAGATAAAAAGGAAAACCTTTAAGGCACACAGACTAAAAGGACATAATACATAAAGAGTAATAAAGAACGACACCACATTTCTTACCAGAAACATTGCAAGACAGACTATAATGGAATACCACTTTTAAAGTGGTAAAAGAAAAAGAATACCAACCAAAAATTCTTTACCCAGCAAAAACATCTTTCAAAATGGAAAAGAAATAAAGACTTTTTTTAGACACACAATAACTGAGATAATGAATTATCTGGAAACTCTGGACTATAAGAATCATTAAAGAAAATTCTTCAGGCAAAAAGAATATGACAGAAACTTGAGTCTACAAAAAGAAATTCAGATTTCTAGAAATGGTTAAAGAGAAGGTAAATATAAAAGATTTTTTTGTTATTTTTACTCTAATATATAATTGAATATCTAAAGTAACAATATTAGCAATTATAGACTATGAAAAAGTAAATGATGTGATTAAAGTAGTACAAAAGATGGGAAAGAGGAATTGAAATTATACTGTTGTAAAGTTAACACTACATATGAAAGTTGACCTTGGTTTAAAAATATGTATTATAAACCCTAGGGCAACCACTAACAAAGTTTTAAGAAGAAGTATTAATAAACAGTCCACAGTGCAGATAAAATAGAATCATACAAAACACTCAGATAATCCAAAAGCAGACTAAACATAGCTAAAGAGGGAATTAGTGAATTGGAAGATAAAACTTAAGAAAATATCCAGAATGCAACATAGATAAACAATAAAATAAGAAATATGAAAGGGACATTAAGAGATGTAGAAGTTAAAGTAGGAAGTTCTAACATACATCTAATTAGAATCCCTGAAGGAGAAAGTCAAGAAAGTAGGAAAAATGCAATATTTCAAAAGATAATGAATGGATAATATTTTTTCAAAACTGAAAGTTACCCTGATCTTCAAAGTTAAAAAATGTAATAAACCCAAACAGGATAAATAAAAAGAAACTCACAAATAAGCACATTGTATTAAAACTACAGCACACCAAAGACAAAATATTATAAAAACAGCATGCGTAAAAGAAAGGCAAATTACTGCGAAAGAAACAACAAACAAGGTAAGAGCTGATTTCTCAACAACAACAACAGAATCTAGAAGACAGTGTAAGTCATTCTGGGGATATAGTTTAGAAACAAAACAAAAGTTATCTCAGAAAAACATCCAAAATGCAAGAAAAGAAAAATGGTATACACATGAGTCAATCTAAACAATCATTGACCATATAAAACAATTTCTAAAAAATCCAATGGGTTAGTAAAAATAAAATGAAACTAAATGTATATAGATAATATGTATATATGGTTTGGGAAGTAAAGCATTTTAAGTTCCTGTTTTAGTTGGTAAGAAGTGAAAGGTAATTTTAGACCATTAATTTTAATATGTCTATGAAAACAAATATAATAATTAAAAGAATAGAAATCAAAGGCATAAAATACAATCTAGTTGGGGGAAGGGGGAGTAAAATGTGAACAAAAACCAAAATCCACTAACCCCCTTCCTGAAAAAGCAAGAAAGGAAAAAACAGAAAAAAATAGGATAAGACAAAAGAATAAAATACAACGTTAAAAATTAGGCCATAGCAAATGTAAATAAACTGAATTATGCTATTAAAAGCCATAGGTGGTCAGACTGGGTCTTGAAAAAGGTAGGATTTGGAATGAAGGAAGGAGAGAAGCGGGCAGAACAAGTTCAGGGAAAGTGCAGGGGATGGAGTTACTCTGACATACTCAAGAGCCTATAAGTGAACCCAGCCAGACTAGGCAGATGTTTCATATTCAGAAGCAGTAGAAATCCATTTCTCCAGGTTTAGAATTCATGTGGTAGAAAAGTGAGCACTACTGAGCAAAAGAAAGAAAATGATAAGAATAGTCTATAATTGTGTAGGGTAAATTGAAGGACATACGTTAGAATATAAGATTCCATAACTCACTTTGAGGAAGACCACACATTCACTGTGGGTGTGATGAATTTGAGAATCATCATTAAAATCATTATCTTTGTTGGAAGATCCAGCCAGAAAGCAGGGATGAGAATGAGGGGGAAGGGAAAGTGGGATCAGAGACATTAATCTCATTTGTCAACTTTATCTGAAGAACGATTTCAATCATTCATATCTTACTATTTGTTACACTTAAATTTGCCAATGTTGAAATGAAGTTACTTATTCTAGAATTTTTCTTAATAGCTCAATTTTTCCAGAACAATATTTTTTTTTTTTAAAGATTTTATTTTTTTCCTTTTTCTCCCCAAAGCCCCCAGGTACATAGTTGTGTATTCTTCGTTGTGGGTCCTTCTAGTTGTGGCATGTGGGACGCTGCCTCAGCGTGGTTTGATGAGCAGTGCCATGTCCGCGCCCAGGATTCGAACCAACGAAACACTGGGCCGCCTGCAGCGGAGCGCGCGAACTTAACCACTCGGCCACGGGGCCAGCCCCCAGAACAATATTATTATTGATACATTCCAAGCCTCTTCTCTGCTGAATATTTTTTTCTCTAGTATCATGGAAATGTATTAAAATGTTAAGAATGAAATTCAAGTTCAGCAATTTCCCACTGGTACAGATAAAGTATAAATCTGAAATCGTGTCTTTTAAAGTATATTTTGGAAACAAGAGAAAGGATGAGTCCTTCAAACATATGCACAAGTCAAGGAAATATAATGAAGATATATCATGACCATAATATAAATGTCCTGCCTTATTTCTTTGCACCCTCCCAAATCTAAAAGTGGCATTGCTTTCAAGTTCCAACCAAAAAAACATAGAATGAACTTAAGTACAATGTAGTCAAGAACCAAACACCAGAACTCTAACTTACACTCAACACACCCATCCCATAAATACAGGAGAAACTCTGGTGGCGTGGTAGAATTACAGGGAGCAGACCAGTATTTGCTTTGGCAGATGTGGAGTCTGTGCAAATAGGAACACAGCTGTATGCTGAGTATTTTAGTGTTTCTAAAACTGCTGAATCAGACATAAAAGAATATCCAAAGTAGCAATGTATTAGCAAGTTTAGAGAATGAGTGCCATTCTGAGTATTTTTTAAAATTTTTATAGAATAAGTGACTTATATTAACCATTTTTGTCACCATGTCAGTTGCAACATAATACTTTAAGCTGCAGTATTGAGGGCCACATCTTACTTACATGGCCATAGCTCTTGTCCCAATTTAGATATTTTACCATTTTCCACAAATGTAACATAAGCGAATTTCAGAGGAGTTGGTGACCCCTTAGCCTAAAAGAGACTTAACTGAATATAAAATTAGTTACATATGTGTGAAAATTTCAATAAAAGTGAAATATCTCACATTGAAATTCTGAAAAGTAATGCTGGAAAATTATTGAGAATAAAACTGGAGAACTTGTTCCAAGACTATCCTTGTCTAAAAATGAGGCATTTTCACATAAAGCACTTTAATTCTCCAATTTAGAAAATTATGCCAATTTATGGAGAAGTTTAGGTCTCTTTGGCGTTCCAAAAATGAAAATGAAGAAGCACCTTTTCATGTACCAAGTAGGGCTTTTCCCAAAGATGTTTGCTGCATGAATAATGCCTGAAGGGCCCCTTAGTGCATTACTTGTTCCACTGTTGGAAGTTTTTAGGACTTCTTTCTGGACTAATTAATCACAACCTACTACAACCTACCTTGTTCCTTTTTTTTTTCTTTAATTATTATTGAAGTTATGATAGCTTACAACCTTGTGAAATTTCAGTTCTACATTATTATTTGTCAGTCATATTATAGGTGCATCACTTCACCCGTTGTGCCCACCCCACACCCCCACCCCTTCCCCCTGGTAATCACTAGTCTGTTCTCTTTGTCCACGTTTGTTTATCTTCCACATATGAGTGGAGTCATACAGAGATTGTCTTTCTCTATCAGTTATTTCACTTAACATAATACTTTCAAGGTCCATCCATATTTTTGTGAATGGGACTGCCTTGGTTCTTAATTTTGTGTTCAAGTGTGTCTAACGTCCCTACTGATTCAGAGTTTTAGACCTATTTGTGTTTCAATAATCATTGTTGGATTGACCTAGACTTATTTTCAAATTATTAAATCCATTTCATCTCTAAACTTTAATCTCAGCACACTAGGATATTTCCCTGCTTTAATTCATTTTCTCTTTATATTTCTTGTCCCAGTACTAGAGAAAAATAAACACTCCACAAAGACCACAAATAGCTTTCATCCTGTGGGCTGACTCCGGATTGATTCATAGTGACTGACTGGAGCACTTCACTGGGCAGAGCTTGAGGACAAATCTCTGTGTTGAACAGGAAAGAATGTTGTGTTGGATTAATTATGTCTGCTGTGGGCTCAGACTGGTGGGGTGAAAACTGGTAGAATACTTGCCATTTATTTTTGACCCCAGGTCTCAGGATATACTGGTAGAGTTAAAGTCTTACCTCATGGAACTCTAAACTAGTTGAAGCCACCACATATCTTGCTGCAGAATTCTCCATACTCTGTAGTTTTTCATACCTTGAAAAGTGGAAAGAGAATCCTAACACTGTTTTCCTAACAATGGTGACACTTTGTCCTCGCTTCACTTAAGGATTTTACTGCTAGTCATCTCTATCTCCCACCTTCATGTTGAGGCATCTATAAAGAAGCGAAGAAGCACAATGTCTTCCCACAGGATATGGAGACCCCTGCCTTAAACACGTAGCTTTTTCTGTTTCCAATTTTGTCAGCCAAAAGAGAAGGAAGCTATTTTTTTAAAACCAAAATGTCTGAGTTAATGGAAGAACAATTATTTTGTGGATACCATATACCACTCATAATGCTAACTGTTTTACGTGGATTATCTCATCCAGCACAGACAATCCTACAAGAAAGGAACTATTATCATCTTCACTATCATCATCCCTATTTAGAGATAACAAAATTGAGTCTTGGGGATAAGTAATGTGCTGGTGAGTAGCTGAAAAAGGATATGATCCCAGGAAGCCTAACACCAAATCTCTTATTCTTAATTACAGTGGGAGGCTACTTCTCTAAACGAGAAGATGGGCCATCTCTAGCTCCCAGTGACATAACTGAACTGAACGTTGATGTTCAGAAACAGCACAGTTTGCATTTGGCCTTGGGTTAGATTCCTGTGTCCGTGTCATACTTGTTACCTAACTGTGTCTCTATGAGACACTTCCTTTGTGTGTAAAATGGAAATAATGCTCCCTAAATGGTGAAATAATTATGAAGATTAGTAAAATAATTGCATGTAAGACATCTGGCCAATAGTAGATGTCAATAATTGTTGGCTGTCTACACGCATTTTAATTTCTTATGATTCCTGTAAGTAAGAGCTTTAGGGTTCAAAACAGCCCCAAAGCAAAAGTAATGAGCATTTTTTTGGTTAATTACAACTTTGTGTAACATATTAGAATCAGGATATCACATTTATTAGAAAAATTGGCGAAGATTTTAAGTAATTGTAGTGCCAATTTCATACTACCCCACCAAAATCCTTATTTCCTAAAATGAGCTGTTTAAAGTAGAAGAGCAATTACTTCCCTCCTCCCCTCAACAAACTGCTCTCAGTGTCTCTTAAGTCCACAATAAGCTTTTCGATGATTACTAAGTGTGTATGTCACATCATGGCCTAGGGGTGGAGGAACTAGTAGGGAGTGGGGAAGGGACCATAGGAGATGCGTGGAGATAATGGGCCCCTGACATGGCTGATCAGGAAGAGAAAACTATAGAGAAAGAGCTGGTTCAAGCAAGGTCAGGCCCATTGGTGGACTCCATAAGAAGGGCAAGTGGTTAGAAATATGTCAAAGCCAGGGAGGTGACTATAACCGCACAGACAGAAAGAACAAGAGTTCTTGAACCAAGTGCTGAAACAGGCTTCAGGGAAGAAAATTCAACAAAGCAGTACAAGTGCAGAGGCCCAGATCAAATTCCACTGTCCTTACCCGTTCCAGCACTCTTTGAGTGCAAAGGGCACCACGCCCAGGTTGGAGTGAGGGCACGTGTGGTTTCACGTTGGACATACATGCCCTACAGGGAAGCTGCATGCAGAGGCAGAAATAGTCGCTGCCTGTATGTGTTGTGACTTGAGAGGAAATGAGTTTCTTTTCTAAAATATATCCTGTCATGAATAAAAGTCCTTCAAGATAAGGGGTATTTCTCTGTTAACCGCATGAATGATTAGAACCAAACCCGATAACCACTGGTGGGGCAGGAAAATCCACCATCTTTATTTGTCATTTACAACTTACCTGAAAAAGTATTTGCTCAACCTAGTCGCACTGACAGCAATTTCGTGGAAGTTGTTTGAGACTGATAAAATCTGGGGAGGGAATGTGAGAAGGGAAGAAGAGCTACAGGGGACCACAGGACTGTGACAAGAGACACTGAAAGGCGTTAGTAACAATATAACATATTTTACAATTTTGTGTAGAATTGGGTACAAGGTCCTCTGAAAATTTGTTTTCAACTGTATTGTGAGCAGGAATTCAATAAGAACATCTAAGTAATAATAAATTTGGAGCCCTAAATTAAAATTCCTTCATTTGTCTGTAATATTGCATATAATTTTTACACATAATTCAAATTTATACTTTAAAAAACAGCAAAATTGATTTTGTAAAGAAAACCTTGGATTTTATGTAAATTAAAGGCCAAAATTGAGATGTTTGCTCCTACAAGATTGGAGAATATGTTGAAAGAAACTAGCAATACCATTTCAGATCAAACAAAGGCTTAATTTTCTTCTTGTTACATGTATAACTTTTTTAACTTAAACTAAGGAAATGTGGATTAGACTTGTGAAGTTTATTGCATTGTAGTGTTTTCAAAAATTGGCTAGATTTTCTAATTGGTTCCTCTAACCTCTACTTTTAACGTTTTTTTTTTTTTTTTTTTGGTGAGGAAGATTGTCCCTGAGCTAACAGCTGTGCCAATCTTCTTCTATTTTGTATGTGGGCCGCCACCACAGCATGACTTAATGGGCAGTGTGCAGGTCAACACCCAGGATGGGAACCCACGTATCCTGGGCATCTAAAGTGGAGCGCATGAACCCAACCACTATCCCACTGGGCCAGTCCCTTATTTTTAACTTTAAACACACAAAAAATTCTTGAATCATTGAAGCATATCTTCAAAATTAGGCCAAAAATAACTCAGAAAAAGAATTAACAAACATTTCAGCTTCTATTCTATTATGCCTAAGCCACACTGAGCTTGTTCTGTGCTACAGTCTGAATGTTTGTCTCCCCCCAAAATTCATAGGTTGAAATCCTAACCCCCCAAAGTGACGGTATTTGTAGGTGTGGCTTTTGGGAGGTGCTTAAGTCATGAGGGTGGACCCCTCATGAATGGGATTAATGCCTTATAAAAGAGGCTCCAGAGAGATCGCCAGCCCCTTGCACCACGTGAGGAAACAATGAGCAGCGTGTGACCCAGAAGGAAGCCTTCACCAGAATGTGTCTATGCTGGCATCCTGATCTTGGACTTCCAGCCTCCAAAACTGTGAGAAATAAATATCTACTGTTTATAAGACAGTCTGTGGTATTTTGTAATAGCAGCCCAAATGGACGAAGATACTGTTATTTTACAGTTTCAATTATCCCCTTTAATAACTTCCACCAGTCGCACAACTCCTTTATCAAGCATCCAGTAGCTGCCAGTTTCTGTCCAAGTGCTAAGGTTACAAAGATCAACAAGCAGCCTGCAGGAAGTGCACACTGTAGCTGGTTAGAGTAGCTGGCAAATAACTATAATAAATGAAATAAGTGCCTTGATTCTCTTCCTCTTCCAGCCAAATTCCTAGAACAAGTTGTGTACATTAGCTGTCTCTATTTTCTCTCCTTCATTCTCTGCTCTACTGTATGTGGGGGGACATCACTCCACTGAAAAGGATCCCCTAGGATCACTGATGAGGTCCCTCAGTCCAGGGCAAAAGTCTGATCTTATGAAACCTCAGCAGCGCTGAACTGTTGCTATCTCATCTTTTAAAAATGTTTTTCTGACTGTTTCTGTTTTTAATCCTGCCTCTCTGATCACTCCTGCTCTCCTTTGGAGTCATCCCCCTTGACTCAGGCTTTAATTGCTGAAGCTATTAAAAATTTAGCTTTTGTCTTCTTCTTTTCTTTCCTCTCCTCTCTCCCCAAGACCTTGATTAGAATGTGTATGCTAGAAAGGGTCAATGTGATTTTCCAGTTAGCCCTTACTTTTGAACTACACACTCATTTATACAACAGTCCTCTCAATTCTCCTCTCGGATGTCTCGAAGGGATATTAAACTCAAATCCTCAAACCAAATTCATTAGCTTTCTCCTCCATGCACCCTCCTTCACCTGTTACTGCGTAGTTTCCTCCAATCCCAGGTCAAAAGTCACTTCCTCAGGAAACTCCATGTAGCAGAGACCAAGAGCATTTGGTTCATCATTGCATGTACAATGCTTGCTCGATGTCTATAATATAATATGGGGTCAATACACACCTGATTTGAATGAATGAGCAGACAATTTATGGAAGTACAGAGGAAAAGGCCATTAATTTTAGCTGGAACTCAGTTTAATGGACTCTTAAAGGATGAACAGGATTTTGTCAAAATATAAAGGGAGTCAGAGAGGCAACAGAAGCAAGACAATGGAAGTATTAAATGTTTCAGGAGAATGAATCGATTGCAGAGCAAAGGGCACTGTGAAGGGGGGCCTGGAAGTTAGGAGGTAGGGTAGGGATAGTAATAAGAAAGGAAAGGGAGGATTTGGGAAAGAGCTGAAAAAAGTAGATTTTGTAGTCAAAATGTCAGGAATCTATACTTTACCTCATGAGCAATGAGGAGCCACTGAATGTTTCCAAATTGAGGAGGAGAGATGATCTGTACTTTAGAAAGCATACTGCATGGTTATTAAGCTATTGACTCTCTTCTCCTATCCATCCATCTATACTCCGCTCCAGGATGCCAGCGCTGGGACTCTGCAAATCACTCTTTTGCCAGATGGTTCTGTGTTAGAGTCTATCAGTCAAGGACTGTAAATGGAAACTAGAAGCTGGGGAGAAAGGGAAAAGGACTCTCTCCTTCCTGTTTGCTTTGTGTTTTTGTAAGAGTCCTGGCCCTCCCGCAGCCTACCTCATCAGGCCCCCTTGGAGGTACCAGCACCTTCCAGGCTGTGCTCCTTCCCCCAAGTCTGAGCCCCCTTCCCAGCCCTTTCCTTTCATCTCCTAGTTTCTGAAAACCCCAGCCTCGTGCCTCTGTTCCCTCAGCCCTAGGAATGGAAGCAGCTTCTGCAGTTACTCCTCTGGTTACTCTGTTCCGTTTTCAGCCCTCTACTAACTATTATTAAGTACTTCTTCAGTTCTCTGTTGAAATACATAGTGTGGCTTCTGTTGTTCTGACTGACATAAACACTTTGCTGTGGATTAGAAAACGGAACAGTAAGAACTGGAGCTACAAGACCAGTTAAAACTGAGTCTTGTCTGGGGCCAGCCTTGTCTGAGGGGCCAGTCTGGTGGCACAGTGGTTAAGTTCCCATTCTACTTCAGTGGCCTGGTTCGCCATTTCAGATCCCGGGTACAGATCTACGCACTGCTTGTCAAGCCATGCTGTGGCAGGCATTCCCACATATAAAGTAGAGGAAGATGGGCACAGATGTTAGCTCAGGGCCAGTCTTCCTCAGCAAAAAGAAGAGATTGTCAGCAGATGTTAGCTCAGGGCTAATCTTCCTCAAAAAAAAAAAAAAGACCCATTGAATATTCTAGACAAGAGATAAAGGAAGTCAGTGAAGTTGTGAAGATGATAAGGATGAAAATAATAGCTCACATTTGTGGAGCACTTACAATATACCAAGTGCTGTTCTAAGTCCATAATCCCTATAATGTAGGTACTATACTTATTTCCATTTTATAGACAAGAAAGGTTTTAACTAACAGGCCCCAGGTCATACAGATAGTAGTGGTGCAGACAAGATTTAAACCCCAGTTTTCAGATTCCAGAGTTCTTCCTTTTAACAACTAAAAAGGGATTGAATTCTTGACTTATTTCTGAGAAAGAAGCAATAGTATTTGAACACCCATTCAACAGGAAAAATCATGGAGAGGGAGCAGTCAAAAAAAATAAACACCTCACAGACTTAGTTGTGATGACCGGGTGGATAATGAAGCTATTAACCACATGGAAAATTTTTTAAAAGATCAGATTTGGGTGCCGAGTAGGACTGATTAATTCAGTATTGAATATTTTGAATTAAAGGTGCTTGTGGGATGTCTGAGGGGTGATGTCAGTTGGAAGTTGAATTTGAGCCAGGTCTTTTAAAATGGTTGACATAAAGATAGAGATTTCAGAGCTCTCAGAACCAAGATGCTAGATAAAGTCATGAAAGCGGATGGTAACGCCTGCCATGAGAGGGAGGCTATGGAAAGAGAGCGAGCAGAGCGTTCAAGCTGCTAAGTATAAATCTTAGGGCTCTTTTTTCTACATAAAGAATAGCAAACAGTCTTCACAAGAAATATGTATTAAGCAGGGGAATGGAGACTCAGGGGATGAAAGGAAATGTATGCGGTATGACACACAAGAAAAGTATGAAACTATTCAAGAGGCTTCTCTGGGCTTTTTTTCTTGAAAGGAAACATAAAGGGGAGGGAAAAGGGAGATATAGAGAGTTTAGAACAAAATGCCTTCGTTCCTACACCGAAATGCAGGGTCCCCTGGATTGATTATGCGCCGTGCAATGATTTGGCGGCAGAGAATAGGATGACATCAGCAAACCAATCCCCAGCCAAGTAGAATGAGTCACATTTTCGTCTGTTTTCACTTGATTAAAATATTTTACATTTGTTGAGCTTGAAAAAAAAAAAAAGACAGAGGAAGCCATTGAAAGTGGAAAATTGAAAGTCCAAATATGGTCTGTTTCTGACTCACCAGAATTGCAGCATCGTAAGAACTAATAACTTTGATTTAAAGAGACTTTTATTAAAAAACTTCTATTCGAGAACTAATTCCCCAACTCACATAAAAGTGCTTTATGGCTTTCTTCAACTTTTAACTTAATACCAAACAGAGAAAACCCTAAAAAAGGGTGATCTTTTATAATACTTTAAAAAATATAAAGATCTTGTCAGCTGTAGAAAAAATGCATAATATTTGAGTATCATCTGGTCCGTATAGCTTATTTTGTTCAGATTAGTATAAACTGCTAGTTTTGACGGCTCAAATGTGTCTAAACATTTGCTTCTTTAAAACAGAGCTGGCAGTAAAAGCAGAGCAAACGGGGAACGGAAGATTTGCCTCCTCACAGGGATCTGTGCCGAGTAATCTGCAAACAATCCATTTCCTGGCAAATGTCTTCTAACTGGTTTGTTCATGATTTTTTTTTTTAAATTGTAGTTGCTAATACTGACCTCTAGATCCCTTAACAAGGGAGATTTATAATTAGGCAGAATTCACTTGGAAAAGAAATCATTGCTGCTGACTTTGGCAGTTGTTTTTCTAAGCATGTGAATTATTGCAAAGCTCAAATTATTTAACTGAAGGAAGTCTTTCAATTAGGAGACACTGCATAAACCTTAGTGATTATTTATTAGGCCAGAGCATGCAGAGATCATCTACAAATAGGAATAACACTGCTTGGTGTCATGTCATATTAAGAAAGTGTCCTGCTTTCCAAGATTTCTTTGTTCTTTTTCCTGTAGTGATATTAATTATTGCTCATCAGCGACCCTTACCAAACTCTTCAACAACCAGTGGGTGGGTTTCTCTAAATATGACTTAAAAAAAAACCTAAGAAATTGATTCACTTAAGGTTTAAAACTGTATTATGTCAAAATAAATTTAAATGACAAATGCCACAGTGTAAAAAATTATTATTTTTATTACAAGTGATAGACAAAGAATTAAAATTTATATCTTAAGAAGAGCTCTTGTATATCGTTAAGAAAAAGGCAAAGAATCCAATAGAAAAATGGGCAAAACTATGAACAGGCCATATACAAAAGAAAAAATTCAAATGGCCAATAGTAAATAAATAAATCCATAAGCAAATAATTATCTGGCTTACTAAAAATCAAGAAATGAAAAATTAAAAACACTGCATACCATTCTCATATATCATATTGACAAAGATTAAAAATGAAAATACTCAGGGGGACCTTCGGAAGATGACAGAAATAGAGACAGCATAGTTTTTGGATCTTCTAGAAAACCTACATAAAAATGGACAGAGGAGCTAGAGAGTTAAACCAAAAACCCACGGACAACATTTACAACAAAACTAGACAGTAATATACAAGTGTGCCGGAACAAATTACCAATAGCCTGAAACCTGCACGGATTGGGAAGCTGTGCAGGAGAAAGTCGAGGGAAGCCAAGAGGCATCTGATGGACTTGAGAAACAAGACACCCCAAAATAGCTGCCTGAAAGTATTCACTGAAAACTCCAGTAGCCCCATTTGAGATTAATTGCTTAGAAGAGGTGGTGGCACACTGAGAGTAATTCATTCAGGTGGAGAGGATTACGTTGTGATTGACATTGTTTAGAATTGCCAGTGGAGGCTGATAATACAAAGCAGACCAACTTTTAGTAGTTCTTTTTTTAAAATTCTCTAGAGACAATGTGACCCCTTTGGGTCAAGCCACTAATCTCTACTGGATGCTGTTAGATTCATTCGACAATTCACTAACGAATTCCTCATTCGTTCATTCAGTATTCTTTTCTCTAGGAGCCAGGGGATGAGAATTCAAAGATAAAAAAATTAAATGCTTGCTACCTTGGGATCTCAAGATTCAGTATGTAAACAACAACAAAAGAAGTTATAATGAGTTTAGTGCTGCGGTAGAGTTCACACAGTCATGTGCTGCTTAACAGCTGGAATGTGTTCTGAGAAATGCGTCAGTAGGTGATTTCACGGTTGTGCGGACATCATAGAACGTACTTACACAAACCTAGATAACCTAGATGGTATCGCCTCCTACACACCCAGGCTATATGGTACTAATCTAATGGGACCACCGCCTTATATGTGGTCCACCATTGACAGAAAGTTCATTATGTGGCGCATGTCTGTACATGTCACTAGGATGAATTCATCAGATTAAACAGCAGTCATATTGGAGAGGAGATAGTAGGAGTCTAAAGAAAAAATAATATAATATAATGGTTAAGATCACAAACTCTGGAGTCTAGCAACTCTAAATTCTAATTCTGAACTTTGCCACTTACTAGCTGTGTGAACTTGGGTAAATTAGGCTTTCTCTGTTGCCATTTCTTCAAATAGGGAAAATAGAAATACCACCTCAGAGTGTTATTAAAGGTTAAATAAGCTCAATAATACTCTGAGCCCTTAACATTGTCTATGACACTGTGTATACTCAAAAATGTACATTTTTATTATTATTGAATGAATTTAATGAAATCTAAACTTGCTGGAGGGAACGGAATGGGCAGACCCATGGATATTTCACTGATCGGTGAAGACTACCACAAAAAATCTGCAAAATTTGGTGAAATTCACCTTGAAAGAGTGTAAAGAAGAAGAGGGGGGCAAGTGACAGCAAGCATCTATGTGACAATACTTCATTGGGTCTATGTGATTTAATAAAACAATTCGTTAAAAAAATGTTAACATTCTGGTTCATTATTTAAGAACAAAGACTCATTAGTTACAAATAATATTGAAGAGCTCCATAAAGTCTTTGATTTATTTACTTCCTGAAGTAAGAAAGACATCAGCATCTTGTTGTCATAGAAAGACAGCAATACCGGAGGTCAGAAATTCCTTAAATAGGACCATTACTGTAATCAGTGAAAGAATAGAGTAGATTTACCCTTCTGAGTTCTGGGATATGTCCTAGTAATGTGTACACATAATCACATTTTTTGTAAAATCTGTAAAAATAAGATATTTTAACTGTAATCAATTAAGGCCACTTTCTACTCCAACTTCCTCTTTGTCACACTTTCCCTCATGGTCCAGTAGTGTTAGAGTGGCCACAGGCATTTTGAGGATCCAGCTAATAAGCTGAGCTGGGTATACATTTATTTTTTATTTAGTGGGATATATTTATGTGGTTCACTGTCCATTTCACACATAGCTAAGATACTGCTAGCAGGCCCAGTGCAGGAAAGGCTTCCAGAAATACTCCTACCCATTGTGCTGACTGACCCAGCATCGTAACACAAAGGCTCAGGACTGGAATTTATATGTTAATATGAACATGTCCTATGGTGCCTTATAATGAAGACATATGGAGAAAACACTAGATTTGAAATGTATGAAACAGAAACTAGTCCATGGAAAATTCTTCCAATCACCAGCTGTGTACAATTGAAATGGAGTACTAGATTCTTGTTGATTCCTAGTCAAAATGGAAGATCTCTCCTGCCAGCGATACATTTGATAATTCAGTGCACACAACTGTAAATGCATTATACATTCTTTTTAGATTTGGTGCGTAGCACATGACATAGAATTATTAGTTATCTCTATTTATAGGATGCAATCCGTAGCAGTAGTAAAAACAGGAAGTACTTCAGGGTGCTTTATGCATTTCAATGTATTGGTTCATATTTTAGTGTATCTGTTTTATCTTGTTCTGGCAGTCTGTTGGTTTCAGAGCAAACAAAATGAAAATTCCACTGATGCAGTCAAATTGCTTGAAAAAGCTAGTGTTCCAATAACAAAACTACTGCACAATATGCATCAGTCAACCTATACAGTACAATTGCACAGCTCAATACAAAAGAGCAGCCATTTAAAAATGCACTTAAACTGCTCCTCTTTATGCCTTAATTTTGTTAGTTTTGTATAATTTTCACAATTATTGATTATACTAAAATTCAAATATCACAGGAAGGAAATGTCCTAGTAGAAGCCAAAAACATTAACTTAAAAAAGATTGGTTAAAACTCAGTCAAAAAACTCCTATATTTAAGACATTTGTCAGGTTTCTATATTCCAATTTATTATTATTTCTTTTCTCATTCTAAGTAAATATTAGCTTTCATACCAAATTTGCATTTAGAATTTGTAGGTTTTTTCTTATTGAGGGCCTCTCAAATTGAATAAGTTTCAGGTCCCACAGAATCTGGAAGTACCCCTGCGTAAGGGCAAAAATGAAATGCATTAATAAAATCTGAATAAAATCATCACTTTCATGAAGACTTCAGTGGGAAGATGGAGATTTTCCTATCAAATGTTTGGTTATAAGTTAGATAAAACAGAATGGTAGATACCAGAGTTGCTCATGTCATGGTATTTAGAGCTATAAGTGAACCTGAAAAGTATGTCGCTTCAACATTTTATTATAAAGTATTTGAGATTTAGAGAAAGTAAGCAACTTGCTTGGTTACACAACTAGTGGGCACACGAATAGGCTTGGAATCCAGGTTGAACTGCAATGTAAACCCAGCAATGCTGTGGCCAAGCATACGGGGTGCTGTGGGGCCAGAATCAGCTTTAGGGTGTAGGACCTGTGCAGAGTCAGAGGGCCCTACCCTTAGAAGTGCCCTGCCGTTGGTTTATTACTCTGCTGTCATCTTGAAATTCTTAATAAGTTTTGAACAAGGGGGGTCTACATTTTCATTTTGCACTGAGCCCTGCAAATTATGTAGCCAGTTCTGTGTAGAACAAAATAAGGCCCATTACGATGGCCCAGGTGGGGCTGAAATGGCAAACCTTCATGTCCTCCTGGCTGTCAACAGCCGCAAGCTGCCACAAGGACATGACCTCAGGTTAGGAGATGCTCTGCAGTTGAGGCCCAACCTGAAGGAGCTGACAGCTGGGCAACAAGGCTTCTCCTGGAGGGGGCCTGGCACCCTACCTCCATGTCCACCACCGACACAATGCCCATTTACTCCATGTTGTGTTAAGATCTTATCAAAATACTTTAAAGATAACTTCAGTGGCCCGTTTTCTCCTTCTTCATTATAAGCATGTAAAGATCCCAAGAGAGTCTAAGTCATTTTCCAAAGTCACTTAATTTCTTAGGTAGAAAATTCCTTAGTGAGAGAACTCAAATTTGTATGAAAATTATTCCTTCAGAATTATTTAAACTGTATTTTTAAGTTTGCAGTTTTAACATAAATTTAAAGCTTTAAAGAAAAAAGACAAGTACTAATTTTCTACTGGGTTTTAATATGCCGGTCACTCCCACATTCGCCAATACAAAGAGATGATTTTCAGTCACTATCTTTTTAAACCAAATTTCCCACTTAGATATGCATTCTAAACAGACTAATTCAGATAAGGATATATTTAAGGAAGATCTTGAATTTAGCGGATTCTAGAAACACATCAGTAATCCCGTGATAAATTAGGAAATAAACCACCAACAGCTGTGGAATATAAAGTGAAAGAACCAATGCAAACAACATTTTAGCATCTCACTGTCATTTCTGATGCTCTGTGGTATGCAAGATCGTCAGCATGAGGATCATCATGCAGCCCTCCTCGCTCCTCTTACCCTGCTCATTTATTTCCATAGCAGTTACTTCCTTCCAACTTACTGTTCATATCTGTTATTTCCATGGCCTGTCTCCTCCCTCTGCAACATAAGCTCTATGAGATTGGGGCTTTTTGTCAGTTTTGTTCACTCTTGTATGCCCAGTATGAAGAAGAGTGGCTGACCCACAGTAAGTGCTCTGAAATAAGTTGCTGAATGAATGAATGAATAAGTTTGCAGAAATTTATAAAAACTTTCTAGAATTGTGACCAAATATAAAGTCCATAAATTCACATTTGTATAATGAGCAAAGGTCAAGTGTTTTATACTACAGCTCAACAGACATAAAAATGGAGATAACTTAATACTCATACTCTTAAACACTTCAAATTATGAAAATAATTACAGCATAAACCAGTTTGAAGTTCAGCCTGTTTGTGGATGATGAAATCTACTCATGGTCATGTTTTTTTGCAATCTATTGGTTATCTTAAACAGCTGAGAAAAGTAGGGAGCAGTTATTCTGACTCTTTTTTAAAATAGAGAAAGACCAAGAGAATAGTATCATATGCTAGTAATAAAACTTGCTTTCTATTTTGCTGATCAGGATATGATTAAGATCCTATCATTCACTGAGACATAGGAACTTGAATCCTCAGGGTAGGGGGAGCAAGAGAATGGAAAGAAATGCTAAAAAGAAAAAAGGAATAGTCATGCTAACATTAACACTGAAAGCCCATGTTTGCTGTAAAGCCCATATACAAACATTACAACTTTTTTACCAAAAAGAAGTTACTCAAGAAATGTAATTAGGGCCAGCTCCGTGGCCGAATGGTTAAGTTCGCACGCTCTGCTGCGGTGGCCCAGGGTTCGGATCCTGGGCGTGGACATGGCACCGCTCGTCAGGCCACGTTGAGGTGGCGTCCCACATCCCACAACTAGAAGGACATGCAACTAGGATATACAACCGTGTACAGGGGGGGGTTGGGGAGATAAAGCAGAAAAAAAAAAAAAAAGGAAGATTGGCAACGGTTGTTAGCCCAGGTGCCAATCTTTAAGAAAAAAACAAAAAAGAAATGTAATTAGATAAGCTTACATTTAGGTAAAGAAAAAAAGAAGGTACATGGACTTTAGACAGGAGCAGCTCTTGACTCTTATAAACAAGGATTTCCCCTTCTAGTAGATCATGTTCCTAAGAAAAATTCATTCACTTTTTTGATTCTCTTCTCTCCCAATCTGCTCCTGTATGGCAGAAAAAATAGTGCATGGCAATGTCACAAAAGTTGTACTAAAATTTGACAAACTAATAAGGCTGGAACCCGACTATAACTTTATTGTCTACAGAATGGACCATTCAAGACTCATTTAGCTTCTGAAATATGAACGTGTTCATGAGACAGTTACAAGATACCCTGAATCTATTCTGAGTCATAGCCCTGAGGCCTTGAAAAAGAAATTCTAGGGTATTACTAGAATTAAGCACTTAACGCTTAACTATTTCAATTGATGCAGGTAAATCACTATCATTGTTACCATTTAAATTTCCTCTTATTCTCAAATGGATTCTAACTAACAGAGAAAATTCAGCCAAGTGTGCTTTGAAGTTTAAGCCAGATGTCCACAAATGTTAGCGTACATCAGAATCATCTGAGATGACTGATAAAAATGGAAATCCTTAGGCCTCTTCCCCAGAGATTCAGAATTAATAGGACTGGGGATGTGGTCCACACACTAAGAAATATTGGGACACATACTTGTGGATTTTAAGCTTCTGTTAGAGTTAGAAATAGTGTTAGAAACATTACTATGTAGCACAGATAAGGTACATTTAATGGATAAAACTATTAATGATTTTTCATAATATATTCACTAATACTTCCGGGTCAATGAAAAATATTTTATATCTCCTACCACTTGTATCCTCCCATCCAGAAAGAGTGCCAGTTCAAGTTTTGTTCTCCTACAGAATCAAAAGAAACATGTGTGTACTAATAAATGCCAGAACAGAAATGATTGGGTAATTTCCTTCTTAGGCTACCAGGCAGACTGATCCTCAGAGAACCTAGACTGGGCACTTGAAAAAGCACTTAAGGGCTTGACTCTGGGCCATTGGACTTTAGCCAAGGCAAACCTGTCTGCTTTCCTCCTCAGAAGGGGCAGTTGTGTTTGTAGTTTAGGAAAGGAAATCACTGATGCCCAGTAGAAAGCCTCCCAGAATTCCAGTGGTACAGCTCTGCCGCAGGCTGAATGCAGAACATCACTGAGCATATGAAAAAGAGATCGCAGGATCAGAGGAAGCCAGCAATGGTCCTGAGAGCTACTTCACATGGGGTTACCCTAGTCTCCTGTGCTGGGAAATTCTCATTCACTCAGAACAAGCATTCTCAGGATGGATGTCAGAATAATTCACGGATAACATTCAAGGACTATAAATAAGTAAATTCTAAATTTCAACCGCAAAGGACAAATATCTGGGTTTTCTCTAAGTCAGCCCAGCTAAAAATGTGCTTGTATATAAATTAGTTTTATACTAAAATATCTTACTATCTTGTGTTCACTATAAAATCAATTTCTCCAAATCACTTAGCACACAAGAAACCTCCACCAAAAGAACTTCTAAATCAAGCCATCTTGGAAAAGGCATCTTACTCATTCAAATTTAAAGGTTTTTTTCCATCCAGACTATTTCATGAACAAGATTTACTGCAACAAAACTATATGTTCAAACAGGATTTTATGCATATAACAAGTCTGGCATACATTTGCCTAGCTATAGTCCCTTCCTGTTTTTTCTAATTCAGATTATTCTCTTCAATAGCTGGGCAGTCATAAGGTCAGAAATAAGCCAGGAAATCTAGAAAAAGCTAAGCAGGTTGTCAGTAATATGTGTTCACCAAAAGACATACACAAGAATATTCACAGCAGAACTATTCCTAATAGCCAAAAAACCAGTAACCACCAAAACATGCATCAACAATAGAATGGATAAATAAATTTATGGTTATAATCATACAACAATGAGAGGGAATGATCTATAATTAAACACAATCATATGAAAATATTACAAACACGATGTCGAGCAAAAGAAGCCAATATCATGTTGTTGGTACCTACTGTATATTCCTATTTATATAAAGTTCAAACTCAGGATTAATTAATCTATGACATTATAAATCAGAATAATAGTTAACTTGAGGAAGGAGAAGGAAAAGTCAGTTTGGATGTCGACACGGGGGCTTTCTGGGTTGTTCATAAGGTTCTGTTTACTTATCTGGGTCCTAACTACTTGGATCTGTTCACTTGGAGAAAATTTATTGTATGTGTTGCACACAGAAGATAATGCATACTTTTCTGTATGTACATTATACTTCAATAAAAAGTTCATTTTAAGAATCCTATCACATTGTGATACCTCTGAAGGAAATAAAATGAAAATGGGTTGAAGGACATGAGAAGTGAGAGCAAGGAAAGCTCAGAGAGAAAAGGAATAAACTGGAAGAACTCTCTCATAAAGTGACCGCCAGTCTGCTTAAGGGGGAAGGTATGGGGACTGAGGGTAAAATCTAAACCAAAATGCTTGGAGAACACCAAAGATCAAACCAAAACAATCAAAAACCAGTTTCTCCCCTAATGAGAAAATACATGTCATAAATCAAATGCAACCAAGCAAAATGAATGGCATTGGGTTCCCTGACTAACCGTTAAAAAAAATAAAGTGAGTTCCCCAGCTTGTATCATGTAATCTCCCCAGAAATCCGTTGTCCTTTCAATTTAGAAGAGATAAAGTATAAAGTAGGAGGCACATAAAATATAAAAGAGAAATCAATTTTTTAACACTAGAAAATATAACTTTGAAGCATGAGCTACTCTAAGCATAATATCAGAATTTTTTCAACTTGAAAAATCAGAAACATCTATGCACCCAGAAACCATAACTGGAAGTGAGAAAGTTTTAAAGAGTTTTGGGGAAATATCTGCAACTTATCTGAAAGGCAAAGAGTTAATATACTTGATTTGCTAACAATTCTTGCAAAGCAACAAAAAAGTTTGAACAGAAAAGTAGACAAATGACACAAACAGGTACGTCACAAAAGAATACAAGTAAATTAAAAATGAATCAACCTCAATGCATATCAAAACAATAATAGCATTTTGCAGTTATAAAATTGACAAGGACTTTTATAAATATTAATAACCAGTGTTGGTATAATACAGAGATATGATGGAAATATAAATACTAAAACCATCTTGGAGGACAATTAATTACACTTTATACTGTACACACCAAGCTCAAGCTTGACCATCAGCCATCTTCATAGGGAATCAGAGAGAGGCGGTTGTGTCAGAACGGAGACGATAGTGACTCTAGGATCCAGTAGCTTGCGAGGCTGTTAGGTATAGCACAGCTGAGGGAGTAGGTGGCTGGGCTTCCCAAGACCTTTGATGCAACAGAAGCTGGTCCATCAGGAGGCAAAAAATGAAGAAAAACATTCACGACAAACTGACCGAGAAGGACCAGCTGCAAAATGATGAAAACCTCTCCTATCTTGAAAATAGTCTCTAATATTATTTTAACCTAAAAGAACTCTTAAAAACTTAGTTTTTTAATCACCACAGTCAGACTTTCCAGGAAATCTATATTCGAATTTGGCAAAACATCAGTTGTGTTCCCTTTGCACCATTTTTGCTAAAGGATAAAGCTGCGTGGGCTTTTTTCTCTATTTACAACAAATAAAATATAATCAGTGTTTTGAAAATAATTGTTTTTAAACTATAAAAGATACTTTTCAACTATGAAAAATAAATTAAAAGAACTAACTGTTTAAAAACAAAATCAAAGCAACAACAACAAAAACAAACAAAAAGAATCCTTCTCATATAATATATGTTCCAAGTTGGACACTGAGTTTTGGGGATTATCTCAGTTTTTTCATTTTTGTATTGTATTGTTTTGTTTTTTCCTATTCTTTTTTACTTCTAGAACAACCAGTGGTTAAGTTACACAAGTGTGACAGTTACTGTGTACTGTCTCTGGCTCCAGGGCACAAGCTCTGGAGTTAAACTGCTTAGGCTCAACTCAGTTCTTCTACTATCAAGCGGTATGACTTTGGGCAAGTTAAATATTTTCTCCGTGCATGTTTTCTCCTCTATAAAATTAAGAAAATAATAGTAACATACCTGCAACGTTCTTATGAAAACTATCACTGCATAACACTTAGGATGGTTGTTGATGCAGTAAAAGCGCTTAATAAATAGTGTCTGTCATTACATTCCTCTTAGCTGTTTCCTCAATACAGATAAAAAGCATAGAGCATGATTTGTTGGTGATCACATTTCCAAGAACTCAAACCACAAAAGCATATGTAAGTAACAAGAACTAGTACTAGATAGAGGAATGATAGAAGAGTGATGTTGGCAAGATGGTGGAATAGGATACCCCAGACCCTCTTTCCTCCCATGGGAACAATGATTCAACAACACATGGAGCAATTCCCTTTATGAGGAATCCAGACAGTTAAGAGGTTCCTGCATCCCAGGAGAGCAAGAAAACCAGCCATCTTGAAGCCGATAAGAAAATTTGTGGCACTTTCTTGCCAAAATCCCTCTCCCTGGCACACACCACAGAACTGGGGGGAAACTCTCACCTCCTGGCTTCTCCTTGGGAAGGAAAAAAAGAAGGCTGAACCATACATCTGACATTCTGACTTTTCAGAGGGGCTGCCCAAGGGATTGGCTTCTCTGTCTTACCTGTCTTAGAGCGTTGATGGAAACTGGCCCACTCTAAATGCCTTGGGGCCACTGAGAACAAAAGAGCTGGGGGGCACAATGATGCTCTAGAGGACCCACAGTACAGCAGACAGAGGCCAGTACAGCTCAGCAGTCTCTCCCTCAGAGGATAAAGAGAAGAGTTTTCCAGCTTTTGGAAGGCTGCCCTAGGGACTAGCTTCTGTATACCCCAACTCAGAGCTCTGACAGGACCCAGCACACTTTGGATGACACTATAATGGAAGAAAACTATAGGCCAAAATCTCTGATGAATATAGATGCAAAACTCAACAAAATACTAGCAAATCAAATTCAACAGCACATTAAAAGAATCATACACCGTGATCAAGTAGGCATTTCATGATTAAAAAAAAAAAAAAAAACTCCACAAACTAGGAATAGAAGGAAATTACCTCAACATAAAAAAGACTATACAAGAAAGCACTACGGCTAACATCATGCTTCATCAGGAACAAATCAAGGAAGCTCACTCTTGCCAGACGTATTCAACACAGTACTGGAAGGCCTCGCCAGAATAATTAGGCAAGAAAAAGAAACAAAAGGCATCCAAATTGGAAAGGAAGATTAAAATTGCCCCTTTACACAGACGATAAGTAGAAAATATTAAAGACTCCATTAAAAAGAAAAAACTGTTAGAACTAATAAATGAACTCAACAAAGTAGCAGCATACAAAATCAACAAACAAAAATCAGTTGTATTTGTATGCACTAACAATGAACAATCTGAAAAGGAAATAAAGAAAATAAACCCAATTACAATAGCATCAAAAAGAATAAACTACTTAGGAATAAACCAAGGAGGCGAAAGACTTTACAACGAAATCCATAAAACATTGCTGAAAGAAATTAAGAAGAGGAAAACAAACAGAAACACATCTGTGTTCCTAGGTTGGAAGACTTAATGTTTAAATGTCCATACCACCTAAAGTGATCTACAGATTCAATGCAATCTCTATCAAAATCCCAATGGGGTTTTTTTCCAGAAATAGGAAAAATAACCCTAAAATTCATGGGGATCCATAAAGTATCCCAAATAGCCAAAACAATCTTGAAAAAGAACAAAACTGTAGTCTTTACACTTTCTGATTTCAAAACATATTACAAAGCCAGAACAATCAAAACAGTATGGTACTGGCATAAAAACAGACGTATCGACCAGCAGAACAGAATAGAGAGCCCCAAAATAATCTTATACATTTAAGGTCAACTGATCTTTAAGGAGAGTGCCAAGAATATACAATGAGGAGAGGAAAGTCTCTTTACCAAATGGTGTTGGAAAAACTAGATATCTACATGCAAAAGAAAGAAATAGGATCCTTTTTCTTACACCACACACAAAAATCAACTCCAAATGGATGAAAGATTTAAACATAAGACCTAAAACTATAAAACTCCTAGAAGAAAACATAGGGGAAAACCTTCATGACTTTAGTCTTGACAATGATTTCCTGCATATGACATTAAAAGCACAGGCAATAAAAGCAAAAATAGACAAGTGAGACTGTATCAAACTAAAAAACTTCTGCACTACAAAGGAAACAATAAATAAAGTGAAAAGGGAACCTCCAGAATGGGAGAAAATATTTACAAACCATATATCTGATAAAGGGTTAACATCTAATATATGTAAGGAACTCCTATAACTCAATAGCAAAAGAACCCAAATAATCCAATTAAAAAATGGGCAAAGGACTTGGATAGATATTTCTCCAAAGGAGAAACACAAATGGCCACAGGTACGTGAAAATATGCTCAACATCACTAATCATCAGTGAAATGCAAATCAAAACCACAATGAGATATCACCTCAAACATGTTGGACTAACCGTTATAAAACACAAAAACAAAAACAGAAAATACAAATATTGGTGAGATTGTGGAGCAATTGGAACCCTTGTGCACTATTGGTGGGAATATAAAATGGTGCTAGAGAAACAATATTGAGGTTCCTCAAAACATAAAAAATGCTACTATAATATGATCCAGCAATACACTTCTAGGTATTTCAAAAAAAACTGAAATCAGGATTTCAAAGATATATTTGCACTCCCATGTTCATTGCAACATTATTTACAATAGCCAAGAGGTAGAAACAACCTAATGGCTATCATCAAGTGAATGGATAAAGAAATGTGGGTATACACATACAATGGAATATTATTCAGCCATAAGAAAGAAGGAAATCCTGTCATATGCTACAACATGGATGAACCTTGAGAAAATTATGCAAAGTGAAATAAGCCAGTCACAGAAGGATAAATATTGCATGATTCCATTCATATTAGGTATCTAAAGTAGTGAAATTCATCTTAGCAGAAAGTAGAATGGTGGTTGCCAGGGGCTAAAGGGAAGAAGGAAATAGGAAGTTGCTGTTCAATGGGTATAAAGTTTTAGCCATGCAAGATGAAAAAGTTCTAGAGATCTGCCGTACAACATTATGCTTATAGTTAAAACTACTGTACTTCTCATTTAAAAATTTGTTAAGAGGATTATATCTCATGTTATTTTTTTTTATCACAGTGACAGATGAGAGAGGGAGAGAGAAATAATAACTCTACCAAAAAGGGTAGGAAAATAAGAGGACAGAGTAAAGAAAAAGAAAGAGCCCCTTCTGAAAGATAACCTCAAAAATACCTCGGATTCTCATACAACCAAAACTTTTGATACCCTCTCCAAAAAATGTTCACCCTGTGAAAAAAACGCATCTACAAAATTGCATTTAAGATAGCGGTGTACTCATTCATTTGAACACCTATTATGTGCAAAAAGAACCAGCTTGACTCTTCAGCTACCTGAAATGAGTCCTCCATTTTGTCTGATAACTTTTTTTTATTGTGATAAAATGCACACAACATAAAATTTACCATTTCAATCCTTTTTAAGTTTACAGTTCAGTGGTATTAAGTACATTCATAGTGTTGCAAAATCGTTCACCAGCATCCATCTCCATAGCTCTTTTTTATCTTGTAAAACTGAAACTTTATATCTATTAAACAATAACTTCCCATTCCCCTCTCCCACTATCCCCTGCTGACCACCTTATACCTTCTGTCTTTCTCATTTTAACCACTCTTAAGTATCTCATCTAAGTGAAATCATACATAGGTTTTTTTGACCAGCTTATTTCACTTAGCATAATGTCCTTCAGCTTCATCCATTTGTAGCATATATCAGAATTTCCTTCCTTTTAAAGGCTGAATGTATACAATGGCATACACCACATTTTGCTTATCCATTTATCTGTAGATGGACACTTGGGTGGCTTCCACATTTTAGCTATTGTGAATAATACATGAATGAACACGGGTGTACAAATATCTCTTTGAGACCGTGTATTCAGTTCTTTGGGGTATATACCCAGAAGTAGAATTGCTGAATCATATGGCAATACTATTTTTAATTTTTTGAGAAACTGTCATACTGTTTTCCATAGCAGCTGTACCATTTTACATTCTAACAGAGCACAAGGTTCAATTTCTCCATATCCTCACTAACACTTGTTATTTTCTGATTTTTTGATAGTAGCTATCCTAATGGGTGTAAGGTAGTATTTCATTGTAGTTTTGGTTTGCATTTCCCTAATAATCAGTGATGTTGAGCATTTTTTCATGTGCTTATTGGCCATTTGCATATCTTCTTTGGAGAAATGTCTATTCAAGTCCTTTGTCATTTTTAAATCGAGTTGTTTGCTTTGTTGTTGTTGACTTTTAGAAGTTCTCTCTATATAATAGGTGTATATTAATCCCTTATCAGATATACGATTTGCATATATTTTCTCCCATTCTTTGGGTTGCCTTTTTACTCTTCTTTACTCTGTTGATATCTTTTGATGCATAAAAATTTTCATTTTCATGAAGTCTTTTTTTTTCTTTTGTTGCCTGTGCCTTTGGTGTCATATCTAAGAAATCATTACCAAATCCAGTGTCCTGCAGCTTTTGCCCTATATTTACCAAGAAGTTCTATAGCTTTCAGTCTTACATTTAGGTCTTCGATCCATTTTGAGTTAGTTTTGTATATGGTGTAAAGTAAGCGTTCAACTTCATTCTTTTGCATGTGGATATCCAGTTTTCCCAACACCACTTGATGAAAAGACCATCCTTGGTCTGGGCACCCTTGTCAAAAATCAATTGAGCATATAAGGAAGGGTTTATTTCTGTGCTCTCTATTCTGTTCCATTGGTCAATATGTCTGTAGCTATGCCCATACCACACTGTTTTGGAAAACAGTTGATCTATAATGGAAGGATGAGTTAAGTGACAGAAGTTTAGTTCAAGGATATGACTATTGAGGGGAAAAAGAGGTAACTCTGAGTCATCATGTCTGTCCAAAAAAAGTCCTAACAGACTCCAATCTGCATCTTAAAGAGAAGGGTTGCGATAAAAGAGTGAGAAAATATCAAGCAAAATCCAAACAGCTGTAAATCACTATAGGGCATGGGAAATGCAACGCATTCGAGTCATTGGTGCCAGCAGTAGCATCGGTGATGGGAGACAGAACCAGTGGCTTTGGTAGTTGTAAGAGAAGAAGGGATGATTCAGTTATCAGTGCCCTCAATATCAGACATCAGCTCACATGCAGACTGCAGCAAAACCAGTAGCAGAGTCCTTGAGGGTAGCCATAAAAACTCAACTCCAGAAAGCAACTGCACCTTCTCTTGTATGCATTCACAACAGTATCTTGAGTGGGCATGAATGACAGACTTCCCTGCTGGGAAGGCAGGAAACACTACCACAGTGAAGTAAAACAAGAGAAAAAAGAATGGCTGGTATCTTGCAGTAGACGATAGGATTTGTGCCTCAAGTAGAAGAAAAAAATAACCTGCTGAGCAAAGGAGTGTACAGTGGAAGAGGACTGGTTCCAAAAGAATGGGTAGGATCACACCTAAGAAAAGTGCCTTCTGTTGTGTCACTATTATTGAGACTTAGTTTATGCCCCAAGGCTGTGGCCTGAAAACACTGATATATCAATAAAATTTAAGAGAATAAGCAGCTAGATTTCTAGTACACCAAGTTTGCTATTTCAGAATTTTCTCAAAATAAAGCAAGAAAATTTCATTCAAAAGCAAACATGTAGTAACAGTGGTCTCTAGATCAGGGATACATATGGTTATAATGAGTGTACAAATTGTGGTTTTCCGGTTGGTATCTGTATCTTTCTGCCTTCATTTTGTTTCCAGATAATTGGAGGCTAAGATCTAGGAAAGATAAACAGAGTTTTAAACGCTTCCATTTAAGAATAAAGTTATTATTGCATGCTAAAGCAAAACTACGTGTAGCCACAGGTTAAAACAAACAGGGATAATTAAAAATGAGACATTAACATTTCTAATTCATGCTGCTGCTTGTCAATGGATATAAACATATTAAATAGTCAGCAGGATTTGAGACTCTGAGAGCTCTAAAAAGTAGACATGAGGAAAGCATATGGACTTAGATACCTTGGGGCCATTAAATATAGCTTTGCCACTACAGTTTTACTTGGTATTCAGAAAATAGAATCTAATAGTAAGTGTGTCTATTTCATATTTCTGCTCTTAATCTTTTTTCTTTCAACTCAATCTTTTTTAATTAATATTATTCCATTTTCTTTTGTTGCTGGAATCGCTGTGATTGATCTTTCAGTCATCTTATTTAAATATTCTGTTTTAGTTTTGCATCTTTGCTGTCTTCTTTGTTTCCTCTTTTTTATTTTATGGTCTATATTTTCCGTGATATCTATTCGCAGTATATTGTAAGCTGTGAATTCTGTTTTAGTTCCACTAGCGTTTACTTTTATATCTTTTTGACATTGCTTAAGAGTATAGCTGTCAGCTTATCAAGTTCAGGAATGAAATAACATCTATTAACTGCCTCCTAAGAAATATGAAGAAATTATTGAACTATGTACTTCCTCGACGTTGTCCACCTCCCTACACACACTCTAGTTTTTACTTTTATGCTCTGGGATTTTGAAGTCACTACTATTGTTACATTTAAAAATTTTTTCATTCAAGAATTATATTTTATTCAAGGAATTATCATATATTTCTCATTTATAATTCTACTTATGACAAAAATTAGACTAAATTCTATGTTTAAACAGACTCAAAACCTATCACCATCCCTTTCACACCATGAATTCCCCATTCAAGAATTCTTTTAGTTTTTTCCCTAAATTGGCCTAATTGAGTATTTAAATGGAGATTTGGGTAAGGTATATATATGTGTTTCCTTAGTCTTTGGATACATAAGGAGGTTTTTCTCTTGCATTTACATGGGGACAATAGCTTAGCTAGATATAGAATTCTTGGATCAAACTCATTCTCCCCTAAAAATCTGGTAGATAGTGTTGCCCTGTCTTCTAAGAGTGAAGCATGGATGTGAAGAGCACAGGACCTAGAATTATATATATATTTAATTTTAGCTCTGCTAATTACTTGCTATGTGATCTTCACAAATTACACAACCTTTTCTTTGTATTTTAAATCTCAGTGCTCTCATCTGTATAATGGGACCACTAATTACCTCTCAGATTTGATGTCAGAAATTAATGACGGTCTATTTTAGTGCTATCTGATAGAAACATAACATGAGCCACATGTGTAGCTTGAAATTTTCCAGCAGTCACGTTTAAAAGGTAAACAAAAAACACATAATATTAATTTAAATAATATATTTGACTTAACCCAATATATTCAATAATATATTGTCATTTCAACATGTAAGTAATATAAAAATATTAATGATACATTGCATTTTTTATTACTAAGTCTTCAAAATCTGGTGTATATTTTACACTTACAGCATACAGCTATAGTGTACACTTAGAGCATATATATATAGCATAAATAAATTTGGACTTGCCATATTCCAGGTACTCAGTAGGCACACGTGTCTAGCGGCTACCACACTGCACAGTGCAGAGTAACATAATACCACTCACGAGAGTACCTGGGGTAAACATGCACCAAATTGCACATATTTTTTATTATTTTATTTTAATATTATACAGAAGTAGTCTCAGAAAACTCTCCTTTATTTGCTTTCTATTTAACCTGTCTCTTCTGCCTAAATATATGCAGGAGTATTTATTCTTTTTTTTAGGTTAAAAAGTGTTTATAAATAAACTTTTTATTGAAATGTAACATAATACAGAAAAGAGCACAAATTGTAAGTCTTCACCCAAAGAATAATTTACACAGTGAACATGTAGCCAGCACTCAGATCAATACACAAAACAGCACCAGTATCCCACAAGCTCCCCTGATGTCTATTCCAGTTATAAAATCCTCAGGTGACTTCAAACACCATGGTGTTTAATTTTACCTATTTCTGAAATTTATACAAATAGAAACATACAATCCTTCTATGTCTGGAAACCAAACCAAAAGTCTGGTTTCTTTTGCTCACCATTATGTTTCATCCATATTGTTGCATAAGTGTTTGGGTTATAATTCTCATTGTTGTAGAGTTTTCCATCATATAAATATACAACAATTTATTCATCCTTCTTCCATTCTATCATTGATAGACTTTTAAATTAATTGCAGTTTGGAACCTGTATGGAAAAGAGCTAAAATAGCAGGCCTGACTGCTATCCTTAGGTTGGCATATACTATTAGCTCTTGACTGGCATCTGAGAACTTGGATTTTGGACATTTTCCCACCACTCTAGTTTTAAGAGTGGCTCACTGTGCCTAACATGTCTGTGAAAACAATATGGTTTATGTGAACATCTGCTTTCCCTCTGGGAGTCTGGAATTTTGGTACATGCCAGGCCGAGGCTGTGTACTTGACCAGCCCCAACAAAAACCCTGAGTGCTGAGTCTCTAACGAGTTTCACTGGTAGAAAACATTTCACAGATGTTGTCACACCTTGTTGCTGGGAGAATTAAGTGTGTGTGTGATTCCATTGGGAGAAGATTCTAGAAGCATACACCAGGTTTCCTCTGCACTTTGCCCCATGAGCCTTTTCCCTGTAATTTTGCTTTGTACCCTTTTGCTATGATAATCACACTGATAAGCATTAATCTGGTCTTGGGGAGTCTTGTGAGTCCTCCAATGACTCATCGAACTTGGAGATGGTCTTGACAATCCCTGACACAGGGCTATGAAATACAGTGCTGCTATGAATATTCCTGTGCTTGTCTTTTGGTAAACATCTGTTGAATATAGATACTCAGGAGTTGAATTGTTGGATCAAAGAGTATGAATATGTTCAGCTTTAGTAAATACTGACAAATAGTTTTCCAAAGTGGTTGTACCAAATTACAATCCTATCAACAGTTTATGAGAATTCTAGTTGCTCCACATCCTCTCCAATACTTAGCATTATTTTTCATTTTAGCCAATTTGGTGAGGGTAGAGAGGCATCTTGTTTTAGTGTTAATTTGCAATTTCCTTGATGACAAAAGTTGAGATTCTTTTCATATGTTTATAGGCTACTTGGATATCCTCTATGGTGACGTGTCTATTCAAGCTCTTCTCCAGTTTTTCTACTGGGTTGTCTGACTTTTTCTTATTGATTTGTAGACATAAGACCCTTATTATAAATATGTATATTACATAAATACTTATATATGACAAATATCTTCTCCCACTCACTCTAATGTTAACTTATAATAAGCAGAAGTTGTTAACTTTAATGTAGTTTAATTTATCAATTTTTTTTTATATTAGCAGTTTGTGTGTCTTTAAGAAATATTTATTACCCCTAAAGTCCTAAAGATATCCACTTATGCTTCTTCTAAATGATTTACTCCCTTATCTTTTACATTTAGATCTACAACCCACTAGAAATTATTGTTTGTATGTGGTGAGGTCATTCTTTCTTCTTGAAGTCCAATAACCACTAAGATTTGGTTCACAATTGATTATTACTATTTATTTTTTCTGGAAAAATTTACCCTCTTTTGATCTGCAGGTTTACTGTTTACATCAGTTCAAGAAAATTTGTCTTTGTAATTATAAACCTTAATGTTTTCCTGTTCCATTTGTTTTATCTTTACTCCAGAAACACTATTGCCTTCCACCCCAATATGCTCTATTTGTGAGCATTTCTTCAGAAATTATGTTATCGTCTGTTTCATTCTCTTTTATTGTTCCCTCAACTTTATCTATTTTATAGAGTTCACAAAAGAGGATAAGAAAAAGGTCAAAGAAATTATTACCATTGCAAGACAATAACAACAAAGGCAGTTGGGCTCAAGAAATGAATATAGGAGTCAATATTGCTAGTAAAACAGATTTTCTTTAATTATATATAAAATTATACACATGCTAAATGGCATAGGCATTCAAAGGAGTGAGGAATCACATTGGTCCAGGGTTAAAAACGAATGCACCTCAGAGAAACTACTGAGTTTGATGATGTGATACTGAGAACCTTACTGCGGTAAAAGCTGAAATATGTGTATTTTAGTTATCTTGGCAATATATCTAACCATTCTCAACAAAACAAATTTGCAATGACAGGCTGCAATGTGTGCTTTTAATAATGAACATAAATCTACATTTTTATTTGGCAGAAATTTTCTTTTGCTCATGGAAGTTTATGAAAGTCAAAAAATAATAATTAAATGTGACAAAGTAACCCTAACTCTGCCTTTGATGGACTTTGGATTTCCTTGGTTCTGAATATCTCAAAATTCAGTTATGAATCAAATAAATTTAAACATCACCATGTTACTTAAGGTTATATATTAGAGCCATTCTAAAGCTCTCATTGGACTAAATGAAAATAAGAATGGACCTTAATCGGGTTTCTCACAGAAATAACATATCCTCATCATAACTAAAATTATCAGTGAGATTCAGGAATAAAATATGCTCTATTTGTGAGCTATTATGTTCCCCACTCAGCGTTGAAATATATATGCATGTGTGGGGACCTGAGGTTGGCCACCCCAAGATATGTCTCTTTGGCATCAGGATTATTTGAGGCTGATTGCTTTTGATAAACTGGGACAGGGAAGGAGGCTCTGAGGAATGGAACTTGCCCTTTGTTAGGACACGTTTACATTTGTAAGGTAAATCTCTATCTGTAAAAGGTGCCTCCCTCTCTGTACCAGGAAGAAGAAAGGCGATGACCTACTCTCCAAAAACTCTTAATCAATACCAAAGGCAAGGACTTAAAATCTGCATTTTATTGTGCTAGTCTGGTAACCTCCTGTAACTGATTTCCCTCCCCCTCCCAACATTGGCATTTCCATAAGGATTAAGCATCTTTCCTTAGGCTAGGAACCGATTGCTGCTGCGCTCACCTGTGACCGCCCAGCTCCAGACATAGACTTGCCTCCTGCTACGCCCACCGAGATAGCAGACCATTACCTGCTGTGTCCATCAAGAACTGTGCCAACAGGGCAATCTTGTGACTATTGTGGGAGGGACATTTCAATCACATGTGAAACACCCCGTTTGGGGGCTATATAACCACTCTGTGCACCCCACTTCTTCGGTGCCCTTTCTTCCTTCGGGAAGAAAGGCCCCGGGCCATGGTTCCTCATAAAGCTTTGTTTAATTTTCTCTTGCTATTCTGTCTCATGTGAATTTAATTCGTTCTCCAGCCAGACGAACCCACATTTGGGGAGAGGAAATGTCCTCCTCCCCTACACATTTAAGAAAAGTTCACTCTAATTTTCCAGAATATTTCCAGTTATATTTCTTCTCTTGCGCTTGAGAATTTGCATTGCTTCAATGTTGTTAGATCTCTTCAGCTGTCTTTTCACAAACATGATTATGGGTTTTTTTCTTCTGCTAATGTTGCAAAATGCAAATGAAGTAGCCAGTAGAACATCTTCAAAGGAGTCTCTCTGGATATCACCATCTTGATGAGTTAATCACTGGCCAGGAAGTGGGCCTCCATTTTGCAGCCTCAGAAACCTGATTTTTCCTGTTCATTGAAAAAGGATCATGAATCTGAAGTATGAATTCAAATTTCAAATGGATAAACTTTTAGTGAAAAGTAAGATTCCAAACAGAACTAGAATATTGTATCTCTCATAGGAAAAGATAAGTGAGAAGCTAAAATATAATCACAGATCACTTTTTTAAAAAAGCAATTATTTGGAAAAATTAAATATTTACTACATCCTGCTGAAAGCAGCATTATGTACCCTTTTACAACAAAGAACAAAAGTTCAAAACCTAGAAGTCAGACAGGTAATATCAATTAGCAAAGGAATCCCAAATGAACACTTTGGTGAACTGAAGGGCCACAAGACTTTGCAGATATAATTCAGTTAAAGATCTTGAGATGGCAGGAACATCCTAGATTATCCAAGTGGACCCAATGTAACCACCAAGGTCCTTAAGGGAATTGAGGCAGGGAAGGAGATGTAAGGACAGAAGCAAGGGTCAGACTCAGAGAGATTTGAAGGCACCACCTTTCTGGTTTTGAAGATGGAAGAGGCGGGCACTTTCTTTGCAACATACCTACAGTCTGTCACACTGAGGATTGTGTGGCATATCAGTTTAGGAAGCCTTGTTCTAAAATTTTTAGTTTTCAAACTAACACAACACAGCAAGTAACTCAATGCATTCAACAACAAAAGGTGCCGTAGATACATCTGATGAATATTCAAAACCTTTAAAATCAATACATATTTTAATTTTTTAGGAGTAAAATTGCTATAATTCATTTGGAAATATTTTACTCCCAAAATAGTTTAAACAGCACTTTAAAAAAACATTAGTTTTAGCTAGTTCTTACTATTCACCACAAGATATTAGAAAGGGGAATAGATGTATTGAATACACAAAAATCACAGTTTCTATCCTAATAAAATGTGCTTTTATCAATGTCATGAATTAGTAGTTTTCATTCTCAAGATATAGCTGTGTACGTCACAATTTATGTTTGTACAACAAAGTCTGACATTTCAGAGAAGTTTCCCTTATCTACAGCTATTTCCATGTTTTAAAAAATCGGAGAAGAAACAGATGTTGAATGGCGAAACATATTTTAAACTATTTCAAAAATATTTGGCAGCAAGTGCTAGAGCATTAGTGGAAGAATAGCTCTGTATAAATGGCAAGTTTATTTTCCATGTACTTTTCTTGAAAGAAAAATTTGAAATGAGACAAAGGAGAATTATTGATGTGTATTATATAAATATTTATTAACATGGAAACAACTTTCAGTGAATATTATATTTCATCTGGTTTTGAGTCTCTATAAAACTCCATAAATCTACTCATACATGTAATGTATTGAAAATTTTTCAAGTGCCTTCTGCTTATTATAATCCGTGACTTTTTTAATCAACCCTGATGATTTTACCCTTCCTTCCTACATTTTAATTCTTACCACAGCTTTTAAACTAACACTTGCCCAAGAAAATAGATTAATTAATGATCCAATATTATTCAACAATAATTTCTGAAAGATTCCTGTGGTTGAGCAGTAATTCAGGTTTCTGGGCATATCTGGTCATTTTGCATAATACGTTCATTTTATTCTTGGTCAAGCTATGTTTCTACATCATTAAAATAGCTTTAAAATATCTTTAAGGCTACTCTGGTAGAAAGATTAAAAGATGATTCCACTAAAAAGAAGGTTTTTATAATATTTCAAAGGATTTGGAAACAAAAAAGCATTAGTTGCCTTAACTCAAAATTTTGCAATGAAATTTTTTTTAACCATTTGTCACAGGGATAGCCAATTCTGTCGTTTTCCTTGGCATACCTAGAAAGATTTTATTAAAACAAACTCTCAGGGAATGAAGTTAGTAATATATAAGAGAGGCATAGATTATCGCAGATTATTTTTCCCTTTGCTAAAATTCTCTAAGATGGCTGCTGAAATGTGATACCATTATTATCACTAATTGCAATCATATACCAAAGGAGGCAAAATTCAAAGATTAAGTGTCATATCAAAAGAAGGTAGCAGTTTTTAAGCAATGAACTTATTATTAATGCAAAGCTTACATTCTTTCTCCAGTTGATCTTGAAGTTTGTTGTGTATGTTATGGCTGAACTCCAGCAACTGACTAATTTATGACTAAGAAGTAGGTTATAATTTCCTATGGTAATTCAAGATCCAAAGTTTCTTTTTCCAAAGATAATCCAGAACTCATTAGGTGATTTTAGCATCCTCGAAGTACAATAAATTAGCTTTGTCATTTTATTCCAGAGTTCCAAATTAAGGTTTTAAAAGTAGTCCTTTTTTCTATGATCACCTTTAATTCAATATTCCTGCTAATTAGTTAATTAAAAATAAAACAATTCAAATAAAACAATTTCAAATAACAAAGACACCACTCAATCACAAGCTGTCAGTTGGATTAAGGCCAGAGTGGCTATCTATGTATCATTCCTTGTATATGGGTATGATTGTAAAAGTGGAGGAAAGCATAGCACATTCCACTTCTGATCTGCAGCTAAGCCACATCTTCCAATGAAAATATATACTATACAAAAAGAAAGAACAATATTCAAGGTACTTCAGGTGCTAGGGAACTGGAGCACATAGCAGCAGTAGCTTCCACTTATTTTAAGGCTTACTGTGTACAGAGTACAGTTCCTAGAGCTTTGGACATATTAACTCATTTAATTTACACAGCAAGGCTATGAGGTTGGTACTACATTATCCCACTTTACCTCTCTAAAGCATAGAGAGGTTAAGTAACTTGCCAAGATCATGCATTTGGCAAATGAAGGAGCATGGTTAAAATGCAGATAGTTTGCCTTCATAATCCATGCTCTCAACCAAGTAATGAAGTTTAACCAGGCTCTTTTGCATTTCTAGAGATTAATATTTTAGCCAACAGCCCCAAGTTTTCTCTGTCCAACTAATTTAGAGTCACTTTAGCCAGAATCTTCAATCAACTGGCTAAACTAACCATTATGATTTCCTGCAGCTCCCTTCCCTCTCATACTTTCAAGTTATCTTAGAGCACTACTATTTTATCTACTTTCTTCTTTCATTGAAGGAATAAGTATTCCTCTTCATTTCCAAGACTAACTAAAGGTTCCACTTTCGCGCTTAACTCCTTTCCCTAACAGAGCCTTTAAATTATCTTGATGCATAACTGCCCTCCCACTACTGCACATATTCACATCTCTACTTCCTTCCAGAAAAGAAATCTTTCCTCAACCTTGTTCCCATCTAGAGCTACCATCCTATCTTCACTCCTTTACTTCTTGCAATTTTTATTTTAATTAAGGAAAGGTGGCTAAAGCGAGGCCAAATCAGTCACCATGATTTAGTCAGAGACCAAAAAGGAATCACCATATAAATCATTCATTCAATTGCTTTGGTGTAAAAAGAGATCAGGACTTGAAGCCAGAAATCTACCCTGTTTAATGACGTGAATTTTGGGCATCAATCATTCGCAATATGTGAGCAATGATAACCATCCCATCGGGTTCTTGTGAGAATTACATGTGATCAAGGGTGAGTAAAGCCCTCAAACTCACAATAAATAATTAGGAAATATTTGTTCAGTATGAATTATAGAGATTATAGTAATAATTAAGTTAAAAAATTATGCTCTATTAACAAATGAGGAAAGAGATCAGAGTGGATGAAAAGGAGAGAGCACATGTGTATGAGGGAGGGAAAGAGACAGAGATCAAAACGGAGAGACAGAAAACGAGACTGTGTAAGTGCTAATCCCCAGAAGGTGCCCTGGATTCATTCATTCAGCAAATATTTATTGGGCACCCAGTATGTTCTAGGCAGTGTTCTTGGCCTCTGGGATTCATCAGGGAACCAAGCAGAGAGAATTTCTCTACTGCTTGATTTTGCCCACTCAGACAAATTAATCCTTCTAAAGAACCACCATGATGGGTTATTTCCTCGTTCAAAAGTCTTCAGCAGCTCCTCAGAGTCTAGTTAATAAATTCCAAACCCCTTAGCCTGTCATTCAATGTCTTTTTTATGTTTTTCAACTCTAATCTATTTTTTCAGTCTATTTCTTACTATTTCAACTTTTTCCATACATGAACTCTCAGGAGGCATAAAAAGTAACATTTTAAAGGGAGTCTAGAGCTCCTCTAGAGTTGGAATCAAGGCATATTTGAATATGGCTGGGACATTTGAGAGGCTTGAAGAGAGGGTGAAGTTGCAGATGATGGGGCTGTGAAGGTAAACTGGACTCCAGCCAGATTATAAAGGACATTATCCACTACACTGAGAAGTCTGACTTTGTTCTTAAAGGCAACCAGATACTATCTCTTTTAACAAAGGAGTGATATGATTAGATTTGTGTTTTCCAAAGGTAATTCTGGAGGCCATGGTAGAATACATCTGAAGAAGAGATATCTAGTGGCATGGAAGGCAGCTAAGAGAGTATTACAATGATGATGAGAGATGATGATAGGTAAATAATGAAGTGAAGCTCATGGAGTGAAGGATCTCATTCCGAAGAAACATTTCAGAGTTATTATCAATAAAGGTTGGCAGAACGGTTTAATGGTTATGTCCTTCTAGAGTCAGACTGCGTTGTCCCAGCCTTGTCTTCCCCACTTACTAGCTGTCTGACTTAGGTCAAGTTAACATACATCCCTCAGATTCTTTTTTGTGATCTGTGAAGTAGAGATAGCCATGATACCTTCCTCCAGAGATGCTGTGAGAATTAAACTCAATAATCATACCAAGTTCTTGGCACTAGAACTGGCTAACGAAGTGCTCTATAAATGTTAGCTATAAATGGTACTCCTAGAAGGTGGAGAGTCAGACACCACATTCAGACTTTAGGTCTCCCTCCAAGTTTTGTGTGTCCTCACATTTATTGAACATTTCTTATATTCTACACATATTGCATTTTTACCTCTATTAGATCATTCTTCATGCCATCTCTTTACCTTGATTTCCATTTGCCAAAACCCACTCTAACACCAGAGTCCATGGTTTAGTCATCTTTAAAATAAGGTTAATAATGTTTGAGTTAAATTTTATCAAATTTCTCTGAAAATCTCAGCAAACAAGCCCCTGAACCTTTATAGGACTTTGAATCACAGGCCCTTTCCACATATAGTCTTGCATTGCTCCATGAGTCACTTCACCCTGCAACTCCTCTGGTGCTTTACACATGATCAGATTCGTGTCTTAGAGAAATAAATCCAATGCATAACTATTTGATGATTTGCTCACTCACTTAATGACAAATAACAAAAGAAAGCCACTAACTAGGCTATAAAGTCCTTACTGCCATAAACTGTCTATCCTCATAGTCAATAATTACATTTAAGGTTCCATCATCCTGGAAACTGTTGCCAAGGAAATAATCTGAAAGGTACTCATTAACTAATCTTGAGTTCATACAATTTGGTCTTCTGTTGATTGCCCTTGAGTATTTTATTATTCTCACATAATCTTTCCAAAAAGTAAAACTCAAATCTTCTCAATTAAGATAATTTGAACTTTTAAGCACATGCTGTGCTATAATTTAACAGAGATGATAGTTGTTTATCTTGCTTGGGGCACATTACATTTTATTGGGTGGGCATCTGAATGCTTCACAAACAGCAGTTAGAGGGGTGTAAATATTGGTTGGCTTATACTTAGTTTAGAAACTCAAAGGTGCTATGGCCAAATGATAGAAACCAGCATCACTGTTTCACTAAAAGATTATGGACAGTGCTTTAAAACGTCTTGGAAGGACAGCCAGTCAAACGCATGTGCCCTCCAGATTTCCAAGTCTGGGGATGAGAAAGAAGAAAACCTGCTTGAGTATGCTCAGGGCAGACAGCATCCTTACGGCCACTTCTCCTGGCCTCGTGTGCTGGTGCTGTGCTCCTGCCCGGCCTCTGGCAGCACTCCTCCACACTGACTGCTGCCACCCCAGGCCCTGTGGCACACAACACTGCCCCTGGACGTTACACCAGAATCAGGCTGCCTCTCCTTGTCACCAGAAGCCAAAAGACAGTATTCCACTGCATTAGAAGCAAATGCTGCTGAGGGATGCCAGGAAAAATGTGAATCTGGGGCCAACTGGGGAAGTAAATCACCTCACAGATTCTTGCTCAACCTAGCAACAAATCTCCTATCATTTGAAAGCATCAGTCCACACCTCTTTCATTTCAAAAACACCATAATCACTCCGTATCTTATAGACTCTACCCCACTACTTGCAAACATTTGTTATGCTTACTCATCAAATGCACAAAGAAAGTATCTGCACACTCTATCCTGTATCACTTCGCAAGGGGTAGTCTTAGGGTCATGGAGGCTAAAAGTGATGTATCACCCCTCCTTCCACCAATCAGAAAACAGGCCAGCCAGGTTCTTTCTCACGTATTAGAAACATGTGCCTCCAATCCAAAGACTGTGGATGATATGAGTCTAAGAATCCAAACATAAATTCCAAATGCTGATTAAGATAATATGTGATTAAGTTAATTTAAAAATAAACAGTTCAAATCTATTAAAGGTCTAGTTCAAATATAAATTCCCTGCAAGTCAAAAATTTGCACAGCTCAATTAATTATTAAAACGGTCAAATTTGTGTAGCCATTCAACATTCTTTCCAATGTGCAATAAAATTTATAGGGTAATTTTAATGCCATCTGTACTTTTACTTTTCTCCATCCAAATGGTCACCTTCTTTTCCCCAAACCCAACTCCCAAAATCTCCGTTCTGAAATCCACTATTATTTAGATAAAGGTTTGAAAATGTCAATATTCTCACAAAACAAACTAAATTTATTTTGCCCATGATATAATAAGGCTTTGTGCATCACAAGAGTCAGTGCAAAATAAATATTTGATGTTTTTTAAAAATTTGGACATGATTCAGTTTGATAAACATTTACTAATTCTTACTATCGGTTGGTTCTAATGCTGGGCATTATATGCAATTAAATAAGCTCCTTTGAGTAGCTTATAATCCAATGAGTAAGATAGACATGAAAATATCTAACTATAACATACAGTGCAATGATGTAAAAAGTAAAGTGAATTGACAATACATTGTAAAACTAAAGTGGGAGGAGTTATTCTTCTTGGTGAGGGGAATCAGGTAATGTTTCATAAAGGAAGTGGCACTCAAACACCTTGAAACACAAGTGAGATTGTGATAGAAAAGAGATGGAAGAATATTCCACTCTCTGGAACGTCATGCCTTAAAAGTACAAAGAGGATGGAGGGACTGTCAAATAGTATGGCCAGAGTATATGGAGGGTTGGGGTAGGATGTGGGGCTTTAAAGGTGATTAGAGAATGATTATAACCTTCAGCATTTACCTGTTATTTATTTACTATACACTCAAGTATCTATTGCAAGCCTGTTCTATCCCAAACAGAGCACTTGGTACTGAGGATTCAATGGGTATTAAGATTCAGTCCATGCCTTCCTGTCTAGAAAGTATGGAAGGCAAATTTAAGGGTTTTTTATTTCATTTTTACAGACAACAGGAAGCTTCTGAAGGTTCTTTTAGAAACAGATGGAATAAATGGGGCTGTATTTTGAGAGCACGGCTCTTCGGTAACATGTTAAATAGACTGGAGAGATAAAAGATTGAAAATGGGAAGATGGGTACGTCTTGAGGGACACTTATTTCCCTCTTGCACTGTTTTCTTCCTGAGGGCCACTAGCAATATTATCCATGGCTTCTCATTTCAGGATGAGGGCCACTAGTAGTAGTATCCATGGCTTCTCTTCTTACCCTGAGCTGGAAAAATGGCTTACCAGATTGGTGAACTTCAAAAGAGAAACTAGGTTTGTGGAGTTCTGCCCATTTCTCTTCCTGCCCTCTTGGGAGACCAGCTGGCCTTGGAGAATTTATGGACCCCTCACTTCTCCAGGCTCCAAGCTGTCCACAGTTAACTGCAACCGGACAGGTAAGGCTGACTAATTTAGAAGTTTATAATTAGGAAATTTGGAGATCATTCTAAATCAACACGAATATCCTCAACACTGTTTTTAAACCTACATAGGATTCCCCTTTTGAATGTACCACAATTATTTAACCAATCTACTACTGTTGGAATTTAAGTTACTCGCGAACTTTTCTATTACAAGCAATACTGCAGTTAGTGACTTTTACATCCCTCATTTCACACACATATGAGTTTATCTTTAAGATAAACACCCAGAATAAAAGGCTATATCATTCACAATTTTAGTAGATATTCATAAATTGTCCTTCACAGGAGTTGTACTAATTTATGTACAGCAATGTATAAGACAGCCAATTCACCCCCACTGTGATAGCCAACACAGTGTAGATTTTCATGCATGGTTCCTCAGTTTTTAGAAGATGTCTTTTCTAGTTGCGGCACACTGTGAAAATTTTAATTTTAATTTTTGTCACTATTGTCAATTAAACACATTTAACATGCATGATATGTAGAAAAATGGATCACATCTTGGGAATAGAAAGAAAAACAAGATAATGGCCGCCCTTGCCCTCTAAGCAATTACCACCCACAATAACTATCATAGAATATGTTTTTAAAGCAAATCTTCCAAATATAATATAACCCCCAATGGAGACGTATATTTTTTCTTACCCAATGAAAAGCCTTTTTAGTTATACCATACTCTTATTAAAATATATCTAATCCCCTTTGTTGTGAAATAAGTATCTTTAAGTTTATTGTGAAAGTAAGCTCTGTTGGGTTAATTCCTGTTATTTCTTTTGTGAAGTTAATTTCTGTCAATGCAAGACTATAGTTCCAGATGATTAAATAGATAATACCACAAGCTTTGGCAGAGTAACTACCTGCCTCATATTTTCCTGTATTGGTTCATAAAAATTAAAATATTGGAGCTAATATTTGCCCTATATTGTCTAATTTTGCATCCAAATAATTCATTTACATTGTTGTTTTTCTTTATAGTTTTAAATTATCATCCTTTTCTAAAGAGATATCTTACTTAATGACACCTGACCATTTTATTGGGAACAGGACATAACTCGGTAAAAAGTTAAAGTGTCCTATCTTTGCTTAACATAGTAATTCTGGTCCCAGGACAGCTGAAAAAGCAATATGGAGTTTCTTAATTAAATCTTACCCTCACGATGAAAGATTATAAGGAAGGTGATACGTATTTGAGTTTGTGTGTAAAAAGGGAGACGTGTTATGTTGGGATTCTTTTTCATTCGTATTGTGATTTTATTCCTTTCACCTGAAAGAGGAAGGACAGGGAGATGTAGCAGTCCAGAAAATATAGCCAAGTGGGTAGAGAGCAACATGGTGGCACAGGAGGAGCATGCATCCAGGACCAGGAGAACGGGTGTCAACCTCGGCTCTGACAGCCAAACAAGCCAGGGCAAATCACCTGCCAAACCTTGATCTATTTCTTCAGCTGAAAAGTTTGACCAGATGGTCTCCAAGATCCCTCCTGGTCCAATATTCTGCTAATTCAGATCCTATACAACTTTATCCAAACCCTGACTCTCGCTGTCCCAAACAGAGCAATCAGAGAAGTGAAGCTTCTCCGAGTAGGAAAGGAGTGAAGTGTGACTCCCATTTCCTTTTACACACCTCGGTTAAGTAATCTGTAATGAACTCTTGGTCCATTTTAGCCCAGAAATGCCTTTGGTGGCAGCAGAACAGTTGATATTCAAGGAAAAAAGTACACTAGGAGATAATTATGCAAGCAAGAAATGTGTATTAATTTCCTTCTCAAAATGTGAAAAAAAAATGTAAATGAATGTTGTAAGTCATTCTAAGATTTTCCATTTATAGAGTCTTACAGTAATATTCATTCAAGTCTAATTTTCCAAAGTTATTTCTAACCTCACAAAGGATGATTGCTCTACTTCACTATAGTAACCATATATCACCAATTTTCCAAGGCAGCTGCAATTCCAATTGTTTTGTCCCAAATTTAAACCAAGTTTTAGATTAACTCTTTTTTCAAGTTTAGGGAATATGATTACCCATATACTTAATTATTCCCCTTCTGTACCTTCTTCCCTGATTATAATACCAAACTTGACATGAGAAGAATAGACTAAAGAGACCCAGATTTTCATATTTCACATCTTTGTACTTGGCTAATGGTTTCACAAGCTGATGTGGCAGACAGAAGTTGGACCCTGACATAAGATTTACCCATTAAGTAGACACAGATACTGGGAGATATTTGGCTTCGGTACCTGACCACACAGAGTTTAGAAGGTCTGGGAAGCAGTGAGAATTGTTCTTTTGCTAATGACATTTCCAAGTGGAGACATTAGGGTCCCTATCATGGGAGGGAAGCCAACTAAGGTTAGGAAGCAAGACAGGCTGGTAGTTGTCTTCTGGGCAAAATATAGAGGGACCACAGGACCTGGGAAACTGGGCTGAGGTCCTAGTTACTACTAGGAATCCACACAGGAAGGAGACAGAAAAGGACAAGGCAGGTATCAGGGATGAAAGGAAACACCCATTGGTAGGCACAAGGACATATAGAAGCAAGGAAAGTGCTTATTTATTTATTTTATTTTATATTGGCTGTAGATATCATGATAGTGCACTCTTAAATCCTTCAGTATCATATCTAAAATATAAATCGTCTACAAACTTTGTTGTGTTACATTCCTCTTTGAGAAACTACTGAAAATTAGAGTCAGAAAAAAATATATACATATACAATTTCCTATGGGCAATTTCAGAAGATTCACAGTTACCACAGACTTCAATTCAAAACCCTTAGCAAAGAGAGATGTGACTTTCTAGGATGATCTAGGAGTGCAGTGGCCAGCAAATGCCAAGTCTAGTTGGCAGCTAAGACTATTTGGATAGCCCACTGACCAGTGGGAAGGCCCCAATTTCTAGAATTGGAAGGATAATTAACAGAGTTAGTTTCCAAGGGAAGCTGAGTTTGTTTATTTCCACCTTCCGAGTGCCCTGTTTGGTAGAAAGTAGAGTAGGGCTGACGTGTGGTATGAAAATCAGTGGCCCAGTTCATGGGAGCTGAGTCTAGCAAAGGTCAAAAAATAAAATATTCAATGAGGCTAAGGCAATCACAGAATCTGCTGCCTTTGCCCCATGCCTAAACACCACAGACAAAAATAAAGCGGGGTTTTAAGGGTCAGACTTGAATAGTAAAGGTCAGAAAAGAGGGTTCTGTTAATGGCTTTGGCAAAAGGTAAAAGAAAGAAAGAAAGATGGTGACCAGATGTTCTCCATTTAGAATCTGTAAAAGGGAAATTACATTACAGTAGTAGGAATTCAGGTTATATAAAGGAAAATCTTCCATTTGATGAACCTTGTAAAGCATGAGACCTAGCTACTGATGGACATTGTTATTCTCCTTCCATGAAATACTTAACAATAGAACAGACATTTTGGATGTTTTCAGTGATTTGAGTATAAGGTTATCAGAATCAAGAGATCAGATAGACATACATGGACGTATTCGAATTCCTTGAAAGATCAGCATATCCACATTTGACATTTATTTAATTGTAACAATTTTTATAATTACTTTTGAAATCCACTGAATCCTTCTAATCTGAACTTCACCCAAACTTTTCTATACAAAATTATTGAGAATAAAAATACACTTAATGTAATTCATACTCAACATAATAACAGAATCCATTCATCATCTTCAGTATTCCTGTTAGTTCAAATTAATATGTATTAATAAGAATTATCAGTGAAAACATCAAGAATAGCAGTCCAGGTATATATCCATATTTAAAATTATATATTTTAAGCAAAGTGACTCTCTTATCTACCTACACATGTTGAAAATAATATCTTAAATAAAGTACACTCTGGAAAACTATGCAGAAAATAATGGAAAAGTAAATACAAAAGAAGTTCTGGAAAGACTGTTAGAAAAGTAATGAGATTTACAGATTGACTAAAAACACCAGGAAACCATCCAAAGGATATTTGACATTTGGTCAGTCAGTCAGAAAAGAGAACCAGCAGTTGGTCAGGAGAAAACGTGAATCATAAAAGTCTAGCTCCTCTGTCATACAATGCCTATGAATCAGATGTCTGCTAGCTAGTTTTTGTCTCAATTCTAAGAGTTAGTAATTACTTTATATACTTGGCTTTATGACCAAGTTTAGACTCCCTGTTCTTTCAGCTTGTGATATACGTAGCTCACGCTCACACAAAATTTGGGATAGAGTGTCACAATCCTCCCATCCATTCACACCATCCTTTATTTCAGCCAATTGCTGAGGTAAAAATTGCCATGTCTATTACCTACAGCAGAAGTTTCTAGCCAAATATTAGGAAGCACAGTAGTGACTGCTATAGCAACAGACTAAACAGACAATCTAAAGGCAGATTAGAGGAGAAGGTAAGCAATTCCAAAGACAGGGAAGTATGAAAACAGTTAAAGAATTTCCAAACATAACCCAAAGGCATAAAAACTAAGAGAATCCACATCACAGTTAATGGTATTCTTCATAAAAAATATGATTATTTTCCATGATTGTTTTGCCAATATAACCATCTAAGAATTTGTTAAATGGTTTAACTTCAATTTCTAATAAACTACAAATTCAAAGAATATTTTAAAGTAAGAATTCTATCTAAAGTTTCCAAATGCTGATGCTTTAAATAAGAATATATACAAATAATTTGAAATTATTCCATTCCTTTAGAGCGGTTCCCAGTTAGCCTTCCAGTTGAAAAGGAAAATATTAGCAGCACCAAATGTAAGCCACAAAGGAAAAAAAGACACCACCTGTCCAAACTCTACCTCCTTCAGTTTTTTCCCTCAAAGCTTTTAGTTTCCTCAATCCTTCCACTATAAACTCACTCACATACACACAAAAAATGCCTTACCATCATCTTAGCAGGACAAAGATCAATTTTTTTTAAGATTTTATTTTTTCTTTTTCTGCCCAAAGCCCCCCAGTACATAGTTGTATATTTTAGTTGCGGGTCCTTCTAGTTGTGGCATGTGGGATGCTGCCTCAATGTGGCCTGAGGAGCAGTGCCATGTCTGCGCTCAGTATCCGAACTGGCAAAACCCTGGGCCACCGAAGCAGAGCACACGAACTTAACCACTCGGCCGCGGGGCGGCCCCAGATCAATTTTTAAAAATCTTTTTGTATGATAGGATAAGATTATTGCCACTGCTAGACCATGTTATTTGTGGAGTTGGGTGAAACTTTAAAACTGTTTATGAAGAGAACTGCCATATAGGGTTCACCAACTAATTCTCTATTTAGACCAGCAATTCTAAACACTGCTGATTCAGAGCCTTCTTTTATAATGAACACTTTGTAACACTTTTGTGATATCATGGCTTGAAGTTCTTAGAGTATATAACTTATAAACATATCTAATTTTAACAAATCAATATGTCCTTATAATGTAAATAATAAAAGAGAAATTTTAAATGAAATAATATGTATTTCAATATGTATGTGCTCAGCCATGACTATACCACATGACATAAGAAATAATGAGAGCAATAATAATAATAATCAACCAATATGGATATAAGTGGGACAATATTCATCTAATTATTGCTGTAGTCTTTTATGTTCAGAAATGAAGGATAAATAATTATAGTCATATTAAATGCACTTGGCAGATGCATTCCAGAGAAACTCATTATATATTAAAACTGTACAGAAAATACCTCGTGTTTGCATATATAATGAAGTTGTTTCTAGGCTCAAATAATTACCAATAGATTTTTCATGTACATGAATGACTGGCAAGATCTTCAAGTCATGCAGGACATGGAAGAATTGTTCCCTGCATTTCAGGAAATGTAGCATCCCCAGATTGCACTCCCAAACATGTTCTTATAAATATCCTAAATTCCCCTAGAGGGCAGCTCCCCACTCCCATTCCCAACCTTGAGACCCACAAGGCTAGATAGAGATACCTAGCCACCTTAAAGTGAACCTTGGACTTATGGAGAGACATGGAGTGGCTCTTCTGGAAAGATTATAATAAAACTTGTTTGTGCCATTACAAATATTTTCCAGTACAAAGAATTGGAATCATACAAACTATGATCTCTGACTATATGGAAAATAAGATGGAAATCAACAAAAGAAAAATAAATTTCAAATTATATACTCAAAAATCAATTGCGTTCCTCCACACAGCTACAAATGGCTAAAATGTATGTTTACAAGATATAATTGATAATAGCAAAAAGAAATGCAAAGATCAAAAAAGGAAAACACAACAGAGGAGTTTGGAAGATAGTGGCATAGGAGGATCCTGATTTCGCCTCCTCCCACAGACACAACAAAACTACAACTACCTGTGGAAAAATTGCTTCTAAGAGAGATGTGGAAACTGGATACAAAGAACCACTACAACAAGGGATGGCACAGACAGGTGTGGAAGAGGCAGAGATACAGCCTCACTGAGGAATAAACCACACCCTAGGCCAGCACTTCACTGCTGGGAGTGATCTTAAGGGTACAGAGCTTTTCCCAGGTGAGTAGGGGATCTGAGCTCCACATTAGGCATCCCTACCCTTAGACCCAGCAAAAGCAAGATGAGATCCCATAATATGCGGCTTTGCTGGCTTTGAAAACCAACAGGAAATATCCCCAGGCAAACTATAGAACTACAGGGAAAGAAAAATCTGCTCTTACAGGGCCCACACTCAGATTCACCTAATCCAGAAACCAGCACAAAAACACCAGCCAGAAAAGTGCATAGTCCATTGGTAAAAGAGACTCACATACTAAGCTCAGAATGCATCCCGGAGAGGCAAGAGGCACTGGACCCACCCCACCAGGGACTGAAACACTGGAGGCAGCCGTTATTGTGACCTAGTTCAGTCATGCTGACACAGAGGCTGACAGGCGCCGCTGGAATCCTCCCTCTAGTCTGTTAGCAAAGGGGTCTGTCCTGCCCACTAGAGCACCCAAGGCAACTGAGTGCAGCCAAGCAGCAGGCAGCCTGCCCCAGGGACTGGCACTACCCCCCAGCAAACCTGTGGCCTTGTGGACTCACAGTGGACTTGCGCTGTTGGCCATTGCAAATAGCCACACAGGGATCTGCCTCACTGCCTTCCAACATCTGAAGTGGTTGTGTGATCCCATGCCTGAGGCTTGCCCCACTCACCAGCCAGTTCTTACCAGAGGCCCACCCTACCCTAAAGCAAGCTGACAGCAGCCACCTCCCACACCTAGCCTCACCTGAAACCTGCCCCACCGACCAAAATACAGACAGCCAAGTGCTGCAGGGAGCCACACCAGGGGCCTGCAGCATTTGTGGGCCCCTGTGCCTAGCAACCAGCCACACTAGGAGACTGACTCAATTACCAGCAAAACTGCAGTAGTTGTGTACTACCAAACTTACAGCAAGCCATGCTGGGGGCTTGTCCCAACCAATAAAATGACTGTAGCAGCCACACACAGCTGAGCCTCACAACCAGCTAGCCTGGGGGCCAGCCTAGCCTATCCATGTACCCACAGCAACAGCAACTCCACCACAAGAGAAAGCCACATGCAGCCCACACAACGGGCACTCCTGGAGCATTTGGCACTGGTAATGAGAGGGGAACACACTCCTGGGCCCCATAAGGCATCTCTTATATAAGGCCACATTTCCAAGTTCAGGAGATATAGTCAATCTACCTAATATATGGAAATAAGGACAGAGAAGTAGACAAAATGAGGAGACAAAGGAATATGTTCAAAATAAGGGAAAAGCACTAGTTCCCAGAAAAAGAACTAAATGCAACAGACATAACCTACCTGATAAAGAGTACAAACAAATAGTCACTAGGAAGTTCACTGGGGATCTAGGGAGAAAAATAGATGAACACACTGAGAACTTCAACAAAGAATTAGAAAAAAACAAAAAAGAACAAATCAGAACTGAAGAATACAATAATGGAAATGAAAAAGTCACCAGAGGGAATCAACAGCACGGTAGATCACACAGAACAGACTGGTGATCTGGACAAAAGAGGAGAAGAAATCACCCAAACTGAATAGAAAAAAGAAAGAAAGAATTAAAAAGATCAAGGACATTGGGTTAGCCCTGTGGTGTAGTGGTTAAGTTTGTGTGCTCTGCTTCAGCAGCCTGGGGTTCACAAGTTCAGATCCCAGCTGTGGACCTACATACCACTCATCAAGCCATGCTGTGGCAGCATCCCACATACAAAATGGGGGAAGATGGGCACAGACATTAGCTCAGGGACAATCTTCCTCAAGCAAAGAGGAAGATTGGCAACAGATGTTAGCTCAGGGCCAATCTTCCTCACAAAAAAACAAAGAACAAGAACATAAAATGCTTCTGGGACAACATCAAGCACACTAACATCTGGATTATAGATTTTCTGGAAGGTGAAGAAAGAGAGAAAGGGGTAGAGAAATTATTTGAAGAAATAATATCTGACAACTTCCCTAACCTGGTGAAGGAAACAGACATGCAGGTACAGGAAGCATAGAGAGCACCAAACAAAATGAACCCAAAGAGGCCCACATCAATACACATTATAATTAAAATGCCAAGAATTAAAGAGAGAATCATAAAGATAAAGAGAGAATCATAAAAGCTGGAAGAAAAAAGCAACAAGTTACATACAAAGGAAACATCATAAAGCTATCAGCTGACTTTTCAGCAGAAACCTTACAGGCTAGAAGGGAGTGGCACAATATACTCAAAATGCTGAGAGGAAGAAACCTACAACCAAGAATACTCTACTCAGCAAGGTTATCATTCAGAATGGAAGGAGAGATAAAGACCTTTCCAAACAAGCAAAACCTAAATAAATTCATCACCACAGAAAAGGCCTTGCAAGAAACATTAAAGGGACTTAATTAAGTGAAAAAGAAAAGGCTACAAATATCAATAAGAAAATTATCAAAGAAAAAATATCACTGGTACAGGAATGGTAGTGGATCAACCATCTAAAAAGCTAGTATGAAGGTCAAAAGACAAAAGTACTAAAATCATCTATATCTGTGATACAAGGTTAATGGATACACAAAACTAAAACAGGTAAAATATATCAAAATCATAGAATGGGGGCTGGCCCCATGGCTGAGTGGTTAAGGTTACACGTGCTCTGCTTTGGCAGTCTGGGTTCGTGGGTTCAGATCCCAGGCCTGGATCTACATCACTCATCAGCCTTGCTGAGGCAGTGTCCCACATACAAAATAGAGAAAGTCTGGCACAGATGTTAGCTCAGGGCTCATCTTCCTCCAGCAAAAATGAGGAAGATTGGCAATAGATGTTAGCACAGACGAATCTTCCTCAGGATAAAAAAAAGAACATAGAGTGTGGAGGAGTAAAAGTGTAGGGTTTTGATTAAGGGGTCATACTTAAAAGACCATCAACTTAGTATAGATTGCTATTTACACATGTTATTATCTATGAACTTTATGGTAACCACAAACCAAACACCTACAATAAATACGCACACAAAAAAGAGAAAGGAACCCCAACATAACATCAAATCACATAGCCATCAAATCACAAGGAAGACAGCAAGAAAAGAATGAGAAGAACTACAAAAACATCCAGAAAAAAAGTAACAAAATGGCACTAAGTACATACTTATCAACAGTAACTTTAAATGTAAATGGACTAAATGCTCCAATCAACAGATATAAAGTGGCTAAATCAATTAAGAAACAAGACCCAAAAATGCTTCATATGAGAGACACACTTTAGACCTAAAGACAATCACAAAGTGAAAATGAAGGAATGAAAAAAGATATTCCATGCAAATGGAAACAAAAAGAAAGATGGGGTAGCAATGCTTATATCAAAGAAAAGAGACTTTAAAAATAAACTGTAACCAGAAACAAAGTAGGGCATTATATAATGATAAAGGGAAAAATCTGACAAGAGGACATAACACTTGTAAATGTCTATGTGCCCCACATAGGAGCACCTAAATATATAAAGCAAATACTAACAGACATAAAAAGAGAAATAGACAGACAATAATGGTAGGGGACTTTAACACTCCACTTACATCAATGGATAGATCACCCAGACAGAAAGTCAATAAAGAAACATTGGCTTTAAATGACACATTAAATCAGATGGACTTAGTAGATATATTCAGAACACTCCATCCAAAAACTGCAGAATATACATTGTTTTCAAATGCACATGAAACATTCTCCAGGATAGGTCACATATTAGCCCACAAAACAAGTCTCAATAAACTTAAGAAGATTGAAATAATATCAAGTATCTTTTCTGACCACAACAGTATGAAACTAGACATCAACTACAAGAAAAAGAAACTGGAAAATTCACAAATATGTGGATAGTTTTTAAAATGGTACTGAATAACTATTGGGTCAATGAAGAAATCAAAGGAGGAATTAAAAAATATCCAGAGAAAATGAAAATGAAAATATGACATACCAAAACTTATAGGATACAACAAAAGCAGTATTAAGAGAGAAGTTTATAGTAATACAGGCCTATCTAAAAAAAAAAAACAAGAAAAGTCTCAAATAAACAATCAAAAAATGCACCTAAAGGAACTAGAAAAAGAACAAACAAAGCCCAAAATCAGTAGAAGGAAGGAAATAATAAAAATCAGAGCAGAAATAAATGAAATAGAGACTAAAAAGACAATAGAAAAGATCAATGAAACTAAGAGCTGGTTCTTTGAAAAGATAAACAAAATTCCTAAAACTTTAGCTAGGTTCACTAAGAAAAAAGAGAGAAGGCTCAAAAAAAGAAAATTAGAAATGAAAGAGGAGATATTACAACAGACACTACAGAAATGCAAAGAATTATAAGAGAATACTAAAAAAAAAAAGCTATATGCCAACAAATTGGATAATCTAGAAGAAGTGGATAAATTCTTAGGATCACACAACCTTATAAAACTGAATCAACAAGAAATGGAGAATCTCAATAGTCCCATCACTAGTAAAGAGATTAAAACAGTACTCAAAAACCTCCCAAAAAACAAAAGTTCAGGACCAGATGGGTTCCATGATTAATCTACCAAACATTCAAAGAAGATTTTATACTAATCCTCCTCAAACTCTTCCAAAAAATTGAAGAGGAGGGGACAGGTCCTAATTCATTCTACAAACCAACATTACCCTGATACCAAAACCAGACAAGGGCAAGACAAAAACAGAAAATCATGGGCAAATATCACTGATGAACATAGTTGCAAAAATTCTCAACAAAATGTTAGCAAATCAAATACAAAAATACGTTAAAAGGATCATACATCATGATCAAGTAGGACTTACTCCAGGGAGCAAGGATCATTCAACATCTGCAAATCAATCAATGTGATACACCACATTAACAAAATGAAAAATAAAAATCACAAGATCATCTCAACAGATGAAGAGAAAGCATTCAACAAAGCAAAGCATCCATTTATGATAAAAATTCTGAATAAAATGGGTATAGAAGGAAAGTACCTCAACATAATAAAGGCCATTAGTGACAAACCCATAGCTAACAACATACTCAATGGTAAAAAAAAAACTGAAAACTATCCCTCTAAGAACAGGAAAAAGACAAGGATGCCCAACTTTCACAACTCTTATTTAGCATAGTATTGAAAGTCATAGCCAGAGCAATCAGGCAATAAAAATAAATAAAAGGGATCTAAACTGGCATGCAAGAATTAAAACTGTCACTATTTGCAGATGTCATGATTCTATACACAGAAAACCACAAAGAATCCACCAAAACTATTAGAAATAATCAACAAACAGTAAAGCTGCAGAATACAATATCAATTGCATTTCTATACACTGATAACAAACTAGCAGAAAGAGAAATCAAGAGTACAATCCTATTTACAATTGCAACAAAAAGAATAAAATACTTAGAAATAAATTTAACCAAAGAGGTGAAAGACCTATACACTGAAAATCATAAAACACTGTGGAAAGAAATCACAGAAGACACAAAGAAATGGAAAGATATTCCACATTCATGGGTCAGAAGAACAAATACAGTTAAAATGTCCGTACTTCCTAAAGCAATCTATAGATTCAATGCAATCCGTTCTCAAAGTCCCAACAACATTTTTCACTGAAATACAACAGAGAATCCTAAAATTTATATGGAATAACAAAACCCCACAAATATCCAAAGCAATCCTGAGCAAAAAGAACAGAGCTAAGGTATCACACTCCCTGAATTCAAATTATACTACAAAGCTACAGTAATCAAAACAGCATGGTACTGGCAGAAAACCAGACACACAGATCAATGGAACAGAATCAAGAGCCCAGAAATAAACCCACACATCTATGGATAACTAATCTTCACCAAAGGGGCCAAGAACATACAGTGGAGAAAGAAAAGTCTCCTCAATAAATGGTGTTGGGAAACTGGACAGCCACATGCAAAAGAATGAAAGTAGGCATTAACTTACATCATAGACAAAAATTAACTCAAAATGGATTAAAGACTTGAATGTAAGACCTAAAACTGAAAAGCTTCTAAAAGAAATCATGGGAAATACACTCTTCAATACTGGCCATAGCAGTATCTTTTAGAATATCATGTCCCCTCAGGCAAGGGAAACAAAAGAAAACATAAACAAATTGGACTACACCAAACTAAAAAAGCTTCCATGGTAAAAGAAACCATCAATGAAATGAAAAGACAACCTACCAATGGGAAGAAGATATTTGCAAATCATATCCTGATAAGGGGTTAATATCCAAAATAAAGAACTCACACAACTCAACAACGAAAAACAAACAGTGCAATTAAAAAATGGGCAGAGGATCTGAACAGACATTTTTCAAAGACGTACAGATAGCCAATAGGCACATGAAAAGATATTCAACATCACTAATCATTAAGGAAATGCAAATCAAAACCACAATAAGCTATCCCCTCACACACACCACAATGGCCATTATTAAAAACACAAGAAAGAACAAGTGTTGGAGAAGATACAGAGCAAAAGGAGCCCTATATGCTGATGGGAATGTAAACTGGTATAGCCACTATGGAAAAAGATGTGGAGATTCCTCAAAGAATTAAAGATAGAACTATCATATGATCCAGCTATTCCACTTGTAGAACAAAGAACATAAAAATACTAACTTGAAAAGATATCTGTACCCCTATGTTCATTGCAGCATTATTCACAATAGCCAAACTTGGAAACAACCTAAGTGCCCATCAATGGATGAATGGATAAAGACAATGTGGTATACATATATACTATGGAATACTACTTAGCCATAAAAAAGATGAAATCTTGCCATTTGCAACAACCTAGATGGACTTGGAGGGCATTATTCTAAGCGAAATAAGTCATATGAAGAAAGCCAAATACCATACGATTTAGCTCATATGTACAAGATAGAACAACAACAACAAACACATAGACACAGAGAATAGATTGGCAGTTTCCAGAAGGGAAGCAGGGGAGGGGTGAAAGGGGTAAAAGGGCACACATGTATGGTGCCAAATGGCAACTAGACTTTTGGTGGTGAACATGATGTAGTCTACACAGAAGTGGAAATATAATGATGTACATCTGAAATTTAGATAATGTTATATATCAATGTTACCTCAATAAAAATTAATTAAATTTAAAAAAATTAACATCAACAATAAAAACCTCAAAGGGGACCCAGTTTGTGGGGGTTGGGGGCTTCCATAGTTTTGTTAGTTTCCATGCTTCTGGTAGGGGGAGAGGGAAAAAGGAACCATTTAAAAATATACCAGAGCACTCTGTTCTTCATAACAAGATCAGCCTTCAGAGGAAACTACCTAACCAGAAACTAAACTACTGGGTTTTTTTCACAGCCTAATTGGCCTAAGGGAAGGGAAATACATAACTCCAGCCACACTAGTCATCCTGTCCCACCTAACAGGGGGAAAAAAATTGAGAACCACATGTGAAGTTCACAGTCCAGAGGCAAGGATGCAATGAAAGACTGAGACTCAATCATAAGACTATAGAATGCTTCCCCTACACACACCATACCACTTCATTACTAAATGCCTATTTATAGAAATTCCTCCTTATTAGTACATCATGTGTGGCAATCTAGAAAAATATTATGAGACATGTCAAAGGATAAAAATACAATTTGAAAAGACAAAGCAAGCATCAGAACCAGACGTGGCAGGGATGTTGGAATTATCAGATCAGGATTTTAAAACAACTTTGATTAGTATGCTAAGAGGTCTAACGGATAAAGCAGACAACATGCAAAAAGAGATGGGCAATGTAAACAGAAAGATAGAAATTCTAAGAAAGAACTAAAAAGAAATGCTACAAGTCAAAACCCTGTAATAGAAATAAAGAATTCCTTTGATGGGCTTATTAATAGACTGGACATGGCTGAGGAAAGAATCTCTGAGCTTGCGGATATCGCAATAGAAACCTCCAAAACTGAAAAGCAAATGGAAAAAAGACTGACAAAACAAAAAACCACAAGAAACTATACAAAAACTACAGGACAACAATAAAAACATATACATAATGTAACATACATGTAACACATCCATAATGGAATACCAGAAAGAGAAGAAAGAGAGAAAGCAACAGAACAGATATTTGAAAAAATAATGACTGAGAATTTTCCCCAAGTTAAGGTCAGACACCAAGCCACTGATCCAGGAAGATCAGAAAGCACTAGGTAGGATAAATGCCAAAAAACACTATGCCAAAGCATATCAGTTTCAAACTATAAAAAATCAAAGATAAATAAAAAATCCTGAAAAAAGCGAGAGGAACAAAATACCTTACACATAGAGGTCCAAAGATAAGAATTACATCTGACTTCTCATCAGAAACCCTGCAAGCAAAAAGATAATGGAATGAAACATTCAGATTGGTGAGAGAAAAAAACCCCACCAACCTAGAATTCTGTACCCTGAAAATTTACCCTTAAAAAATGAAAGAGAAATAAAGACTGTTTCAGACAAACAAAAATTGAGGGAATCAGTTGCTAGTAGACCTGCCTTGAAAGAAATGTAAAAGGAAGTCCTTTAGAGAGAAGGAAAATTATATAGATCAGAAATTTGGGTCCACATAAAGATGGGAAGCACATCAGAGAAGGAATAAGTGAGGGTAAAAGAAAAACTTTGAATTTTCTTATTCTTAATTGATGTAACAGATAACAATCTGTTCAAAGAAATAGCAACAATGTATTCAATTATGCATATTTATACATATGCTTATGTATGAGCAAAACAAATAACAAAAATGATTCATAGGATGGGATGGAGGAATTAGGATTATGTTATTATAAGGTACTTGCACTACCCATGAAGCAGTATAGTGTTATTTGAAAGTCAGCTTGGATTAGCTGTAAATGTATACAGTAAACTCTAGGAAAATCATTTCAAAAACAATTTTTTAAAGAAATATAAATGATATGCTAAGAGAGGAGAGAAAATGTAATCATATAAAATGCTTAATTAAACCTCAAAAGGCAAAAAAGAATGGAAGATAAAAATAGGAACAAAGAACAAGGGCAGCAAATAGAAAACAGTGAATAATATGGTATATATTCATCTGACTATATCAATAATCACTTTGAAAGTCATGGTCTAAATGCACCAACTGAAAGAGATTGTCAAAGTGGATCAGAAAACAAGACCCAACTATATGTTGTCTACAAGAAATCCAATTTAAATATAAAGACACATATAGATTAAAAGTAAATGGACGGAAAAAGATATACCATGCTAATCAAAAGAAAGCAGGAGTAGCTATATTAATTTTGAATGGAGCAGACTTCAGAGCCAGGAAAGTTACCAGAGATAAAGAGGGGCATGACATAATGATAAAGGGGTCAATTCTCCAAGAAGACATAACAGTTCTTAACATACATGCGTCTAATAATAGAGCATCAAAATACAAGACACAAAAACTGACACAACTGCAAGAAGAAATAGATGAATCCACCATTACAGCTGGAGACTTCAATATCCCTCTTTCAGAATGGACAGATCCAGCAGACAGAAAATGAATAATGACATAGTTGAACTCAACAACACCATTTATCAACTGGATATAATGAACATCTATAAACTACTACACCCAACAACAACACAATACATATTCTTCTCAAGCTCATGTGAACATTTACCATAGACCACATTCTGGGCCATAGAACATATCTTAACAAATTGAAAAGAATAGAAATCATACAATGTCTGCTTTCAGACCACAATGGAATTAAACTAAAAATCAATAACAGAAAGACAGCTGGAAAATTCCAAAACACTTGGAAATTAAACAACACACTTCCAAATAGCACATGGGCCAAAGGCAAAATCTCAAGAGAAATTAAAATGTATTTTCAACTAAATGAAAATGAAAACACAACTTATCAAGATTTGTTGGATGTAGCAAAAGCAATGCTTGGAGGGAAATGTATGGCACTAAATGCACGTATTATAAAAGAACACCTAAAATCAATCATCTAAGCTTCCACATTAGGAAACTAGAAAAAGAAGAGAAAATTCAATCCAAAGTAAACAGAAGAAAAGAAATAGTAAAAATTAGAGCAGAAATCAATGAAATTGATTACAGGAAATCAACAGAGACAATCAAGGAAACCAAAAGCTGATCCTTTCAAAAGATCCATAAAATCAATAAGCCTCTAGCCCAGCTAAGAAAAAAAGCAAGAATGCACAAATTATTTATAACATAAATGAAAGAGGGGACATTACTACATATCTTATGTACATTAAAAGAGTAATCAAGAAATACTATGAACAACTCTTTACCCAAAAATTTGATAACCTAGATGAAATGGACCAATTCCTTGAAAGACACAATGGACAAATTCCTTGAAAGACACAATCTGCCAAACTCACACAAGAAGAAATAAACAATCTGAATAGGCTAATCTGTACAAAAGAAATTGAATAAATAATTAATAACCTTCCAAAACAGAAAGTACCAGGCCCAGATATCTTCACTGGTGAATTCTACCAAACATTTAAGAAAGAATTTATACCAATTCTATACTATCTTTTCAGAAAATAGAAGTAGACGGAATACTTCCTAAGTCATTCTATGAGGCCAGCATTATCCTAATATGAAAACCAGCCAAGGACATTACAAGAAAAGAAAGCTACAGACTAATATCTCTCATAAACATAAATGCAAAAATCCTCAACAAAATATTAGTAAATAGAATCTAATAATATAAAATATGAATTAGGGCCGGTCCCACGGCCGAGTGGTTAAGTTCACGCGCTCCACTTCGACGGCCCAGACTTGAGCTGGTTGAGATCCTAGGTGCGGACATGGCAGCACTTGTCAGGCCACGTTCAGGCAGCGTCCCAGATGCCACAACTAGAAGGACCCACAACTTAAAAATAAAAATACACAACTATGTGCTGGGGGGATTTGGGGAGAAAAAAACAGGAAAAAAAAAAAGAAGATTGGCAACAGTTGTTAGCTCAGGTGCCAATCTTTAAGAAAAAAAAAAAGAATTATACACCATGACCAAGTAGGATCTATCCCAGGTATGCAAGACTGTTTCAACATTTAAAAATCAACTAATGTAATGCATCACATCAACAGCCTCAAGAAGAAAAATATGATTATATCATTAGATGCAGAAAAAGCATTTCACAACAAAATCCAACGCCTATTTATGATGAAAAAAAAACTTTTAGTAAATTAGGAACAGAGAGGAACCTTTCTCAACTTAGTAAAGAATATCTATGAAAGATCTACAACTAACATCCTACATAATGGTGAGAAACTCAAAGCTTCCCCACTAAGATCAGGAATAAGTCAAGGATGTGCTCTCTCACCACTGCTTTTCAGTATCACACTGGAAGACCTTGTTATGCAATAAGACAAAAAAAGAAAAGAAAATGCAGACAGATTGGGAAGGAAGAAATAAAATTGTCTTTGTTCACAGAAGACACAATCATCTTTGTAGAAATTCCAAAAGAATCAACAAAAACTGAAACTCATAAGCAATAATAGCAGGGTTGCAGGATACAAAGTTATGTACCAGCAATGATTAAGTGGATGAAATTAAAAACACAATACAGGCACACCTCATTTTATTGCACTTTGCAGATATCATATGTTTTACAAATTGAAAGTTTATGGCAATGCTGAGTCAAGAAAGTCTACTGGTGCCATTTTCCCAACAGTATTTGCTCACTTTGTGCCTCTCTGTCACATTTTGGTAATTGTAGCAATATTTCAAACTTTTCCATTATTATTTTTTTAATTTTTAATTTTTTAATTGCAGTAAAATTCAATTATAACAATATATAGCTTTCAGATGTACATCATAATATATTTCCAATTCTGTGTAGATAACATCATGTTCACCACCCGAAAACTAATTATAGTCCATCCCCTCACATGTGAGCCTAATCACCCCTTTTGCCCTCCCCCCCTTTCCCTAGGGTAACCACCAATCCAATCTCCATTGCTATGTGTTTGTTTGTTGTTGTTTTATCTTTTACTTACAAGTGAGATCATATGTTATTTGACTTTCTCCCTCTGACCTATTTCACTCAGCATAATACCTTCAAGGACTATCCATGTTGTCACAAATGGACGGATTTTATCATTTCTTATGGCTGAATAGTGTTCCATTGTATATATATATACCACATCTTTATCCATTCGTCCCTTGATGGGCACCTAGGTTGCTTCCAAGTCTTGGCTATTGAGTATAATGATGCAATGAATATAGGGGTGCAAGTATCTTTATGCCTTTGTGTTTTCAAGTTCTTTGGATAAATACCCAGCTTGGGATAGCTGGATCATATGGCAGATCTATTCTTAATTTTCTGAGGATACTCCATACTGCTTTCCACAGTGGCTGCACTAGTTTGCACTCCCACCAACAGTATACAAGGGTTCCCTTCTCTCCACATCCTCTCCAACACTTCTTGCTTCCTGTCTTGTTAATTGTAGCCATTCTGACTGGAGTGTGGTGATACCTCATTGTTCTTTTGATTTGCATTTCCCTGATAGCTAATGATGTTGAACATCTTTTCATGTGCCCGTTGGCCATCCATAAGTCTTTGGAGAAATCTCTGCAGATCTTTTACCCATTTTTTAATTGGGTTGTTGGTTTCTTGGGTGTTGAGAAGTATGAGTTCTTTGCATATTTTTGATATTAACCTCTTATCTGATATATGGTTTGCAAATATCTTCTCCTAATTGTTAGCTTGTCTTTTCATTTTGTTGATGGTTTCCTTTACTGTGCAGAAGCTTTTTGGTTTGATGTAGTCCCATTTTTCATTTTTTATTTTGTTTCCCTTGCCCTGTCAGACATAGTACTTGAAAATATGCTGCTCAGATCGACGTCAAAGAGCATACTGCCTATGTTTTCTTCTAGAAGTTTCATGGTTTCGGGTCTTACATTCAAGGCTTTAATATATTTTGAGTTGATTTTGGTGCAAGGTGTAAGGTAACGGTCTACTTTCATTCTTTTGCATGTGGTTGTCCAGTTTTCCCAACATCATTTATTGAAGAGACTCTCCTTTCTCCATTGTATGCTCTTGGCTCCCTTGTTGAATATTAACTGTCCATAAATGTGTGGGTTTATTTCTGGGCTCTCGATTCTGTCCTGTTTACCTGTGTGTCTGTTTTTATACCATAGCATGCTGTTTTGGTTACTATGGCTTTGTAGTATATTTTGACATCAGGAGTGTGATACCTCCAGCTTTGTTCTTTTTTCTCAGGAATCCTTTGGCTATTCGGGGTCTTTTGTTGTTCCATATAAATTTTAGGATTCCTTGTTCTATTTCTGTGAAATATGTTGTTGGTACTTTGATAGGGATTGCATTGAATCTATAGATTGCTTTAGGAAGTATAGACATTTTAACGATGTTAATTCTTCCGATCCAAGAGCACGGAATAGCTTTCCATTTCTTTGTGTCTTCTTCGATTTCTTTCAACAACGTTTTATACTTTTCGGTGTACAGATCTTTCACCTCTTTGGTTAAGTTTATTCCTAGGTATTTTATTCTTTCTGTTGCAATTGTAAATGGGATTGTATTATTAATTTCTCTTTCTGCTACTTTGTTGTTAGCATATAGAAACACAACTGATTTTTATATGTTTATTTTGTATCCCACAACTTGACTGTATTCATTTATTGTTTCTAAAAGTTTTTTAGTGGATTCTTTAGGGCTTTCTATATATAAAATCATGTCATCTGCAAAGAGTGACAGTTTCACTTCTTCTTTTCCAATATGGATCCCTTTTTTTCTTTTTCTTGCCTAATTGCTCTGGCTAGGACTTCCAATACTATGTTAACTAAGAGTGGTGACAGCGGGCATCCTTGTCTGGTTCATGTTCTTAGAGGGATAACTTTCAGTTTTTCTCCATTGAGAATGATATTTGCTGTGGGTTTATCATATATGGGCTTTATTATGTTGAGGTCTTTTCCTTCTATACCCATTTTATTTAGAATTTTTATCATAAATGGATGCTGTATCTTGTCAAATGCTTTCTCTGCATCTATTGAGATGATCATGTGATTTTTATTCTTCATTTTGTTAATGTGGTGTATCACGTTGATATATTTGCAAATGTTCAACCATCCCTGCATCCCTGGAATGAAATCCACTTGATCATGATGTATGATCTTTTTAATGTATTGTTGTATTCAATTTGCTAGTATTTTGCTGAGGATTTTTGCATCGATGTTCATCAGTGATATTAGCCTGTAATTTTCTTTTTTGTGTTGTCCTTGTCTGGTTTTGGTATCATGATAATGTTGGCTTTGTAGAATGATTTAGGAAGCCTCCCCTCCCCTTCAACTTTTTGGAAGAGTTTGAGAAGGCTAGGTATTAAGTCTTCTTTGAACGTTTGGTAGAATTCACCAGGGAAGCCATCTAGCCCTGGACTTTTATTTTTGGGGATGTTTTTGATTGCTGTTTCGATCTCCTTACTGGTGATTGGTCTATTCAAATTCTCCACTTCTTCTTGGTTCAATTTTGGAAGGTTGTATGTTTCTAAGAATTTATCCATTTCTTCTGGATTATCCAATTTGTTGGCATATACCTTTTCATAGTATTCTCTTATTACCTTTTGCATTTCTGAGGTGTTCATTGTAATCTCTCCTCTTTCATTTCCGATTTTATTTCGTTGAACCTTCTCTCCTTTTTTCTTGGTGAGTCTAGCTAAGGGTTTGTCAATTTTATCTTTTCAAAGAACCAGCTCTTGGTTTCATTAGTTTTTTTTCTATTTTTTTAGTCTCTATTTCATTTACCTCTGCTCTGATTTTTATCATTTCCTTCCTTCTGCTCATTTTGGGCTTTGTTTTTTGTCCTTTTTCCAGTACCTTTAGATGTGCTTTTAGATTGTTTATTTGGGATTTCTCTTGTTTGTTGAGGTAGGCCTGAATTGCTATAAACGTCCCTCTTAGAATCTCTTTTGCTGTATCCCACACATTTTGGCATGTCATATTTTCATTTCCATTTGTCTCCAGGAATGTTTTTATTTCTCTTTTGATTTCTTCATTGACCCAATCGTTGTTCAGTAGCATTTTGTTTAATCTCCATATTTTTGTGGCTCTTCTGGTTTTCTTCCTGTAGTTGATTTCTAGTTTCATACCTTAATGGTCAGAAAAGATGCATGGTATTATTTTGATCTTCTTAAATTTATTGAGAATTGTTTTGTGGCCTAATACGTGATCAATCCTTGAGAATGTTCCATGTGCATTTGACAAGAATGTATATTCTGTGGGTTTTGGATGGAATGTTCTATACATATCTACTAAGTCCATCTGGTCTAATGTGTTGTTTAAGGCCAGTGTTTCCTTATTGATCTTCTGTTTGGATGATCTTGTCATTGGTGTAAGTGGAGTGTTAAAGTCCCCTACTATTATTGTGTTACTGTCCATTTCTCCTTTTATGTCTGTTAATAATTGCTTTATATATTTAGGTGCTCCTATGTTGTGTGCATAGATATTTACAAGTGTTATATTTTCTTGTTGGATTGTTCCCTTTATCATTCTGTAGTGCCCGTCTTTGTCTCTTGTTACAGTTTTTGTTTTAAAGTCTATTTTGTCTGATATAAGTATTGCTAGCCCTGCTTTCTTTTCTTTGCCATTTGCATGGAATATCTTTTTCCATCCATTCACTTTCAGTTTGTGGGTGTCTTTAGGTCTGAAGTATGTCTCTTGTATGCAGCATATACATGGGTCTTGTTTTTTCATCCAATTGGCCACCGTATGGCATTTGATTGGAGCATTTAGTCCATTGATGTTTAAAGTAGCTATTGATAAATATGTATTTATTGCCATTTTGTTATTTTTTTTTTCTGGGTGTTTTAGTAGTCCTTCTCTGTTCCTTTCTTTTTCTCTTGCTCTCTTCCCTTGTGGTTTGATGGCTTTCTTTAGAAATATGTTTGATTTCTTTTGTCTTACTTTTTTGCTTACTTATTATAGGTTTCTGATTTGTGATTACCATGAGGATCCTATTTAATATTCTATGTATATAACAGTCTATATCGAGTTGATAGACTCTTTAGCTTGACCTCTTTCTGGAAGCTCTACTTTTTCACTCCCCTCCTTCCACATTTTATGTTTTTGAAATCATAGTCTCTTGTTTAGCATGTGTCTGTCCATTACCCTCTTATCATTGAAATAGGGGATTTTAGTACATTTTTCTTTTAACATTCATATTATCTTCACAGGTAGTTATCTGCTACCTTTACTATATTTTTACCTTTACAAGTGATTTTATTGCCTGGTTTTCTTTTTGATAATGTTTTTATCTCTATTTGTGGTCATCACTTTCCCACTTAAATAAGTCCCTTCAGTATTTTTTGTAGAACTAGTTTCTTGGTGATAAACTCCTTTAATTTTTGCTTGTCTGGAAGGTTTTTATCTCTCCTTCCATTCTGAATGACAACCTTGATGGATAGAGTATTCTTGGCTGTAGGTTTTTCCTTTTAGCACTTTAAATACATCATGCCATTCTCTTCTCCCCTGTAGGGTCTCAGCTGAGAAGTCCACTGATAGTCTTATGGGCTTTCCTTTGTATGTCACTTGTGGCCTTTCTCTTGCTGCTTTTAGGATTTTCTCTTTATCTTTAATATTAGACATTTTAATTATAATATGTCTTGCTGTGGGCCTCATTGGGCTTATCTTGTTTGGAGCTCTCTGTGCTTCCTGTACTTGGATGTCTGTTTCCTTCCTTAGGTTAGGAGAATTTTCATCTATTATTTCTTCAAATAAATTTTCTGCCCCTTTGTCTCTCTCTTCTCCTTCTGGGATACCTATAATTTGAATGTTGGCAGGCTTGATATTGTCCCAGGGCTCCCTCAGATTGTTCTCATTCTGTCTCATTCTTTTTTCTTTTTTCTGTTCAGCTTGGGTGATTTCCTCTAGTCTTTTGTCTAGCTCGCTGATCCGTTCTTCTGCATCCTCTACTCTGCTATTGAGTCCCGCTAGTGTATTTTTCATTTCCAGTATTGCATTCTTCATTTCTGATTGGTTCTTTTTTATATTTTCCAGTTCTTTTCTTATGAGCTCACTGCATTCATCCACTCTTCTCCCAGTATCTGTGAGCATCCTTATGATATTTTGATTGAGCTCTTTGTTGAGTAGGTCACTTATTTCTGTTTCATTTAGTCCTTTTTCTGGGGTTTTGTCCTGTTCCCTTGTTTGGAAAGCATTCCTTTGTCTCCTCATTATGCCTCTTTCCCTGTGCTTATTTCTATGTAGTAGGTGAGTCCGCTATGTCTCCTGATCTTGGAGAAGTGGCCTTATGAGGCCCAGCAGTGTGCTTCCCTCTCATCACTAGTCCAAATGATCCAGGAGTGACCCCTTTGTGGGCTACTTGTGTCTGTCTGCTCTGACAGGGTTGCTCTTACTGCAGGTACCCAGGAAGTCTAGACTTTCCTTCCCTGGCCAGCTGTTTGTAAATCCAGTTTGGGGAGCCTCAGCACCATTGGCTACAAAGTCTATCAGCACACTCCTATTGCAGTTTTCCTCTTAATTGTGTTGGTACCCAGTGTAGCTGGTTTCTAGGCTCAGGGGCTGACAGTTACAATAGGCCTCAGGCCTTCAAGGCTGTTGTCAGTTCTCTTAGGAGTGCAGCTGAGTGGGGCTGGTCCTAGGCATGGGAGCACTCAATTGTTTCAGGCTTTGGAAGGTGGGGCTGATCCTTTTTATGGCTATTTGATAAGCCTCACTCCCCACAGAACCACACACACGTCAACACAGTCCTGGTCCATGCACACTTCCCAACCCCCTGGAGGGTACCCCAACACTGCACTGCAGAGGTCCCCACCTCTCTACCAATGCCCCCCACAGTTCACCTGGTCCTCACACAGGCCCTGCCCCACAGAGGCAGACACGCTCGCCTGCCTGTAGAGGATCAAGGCACCCAGTCAATGCCAGCCAAAAAGTAGCCTGAGGGCTTGCTGTTGGGTGGGGCTGGTACCTAAGGTGGGCTGCCTGCCCTGGCTGAACTAGATTAAATTTGTGCTCTAGTGAGTGTGGCAGACCCCTGGGCTAACAGGCCAAGGGAAGAACTTCAATGGCACCCACCAGGGTCTGTGTCAGCATGCCTGGACCAGGTCAGAACAATGGCCCCCACCAATGTTTCAGTCTCTGGAGATGTCCCTCCTCTCACCAAGATGCCCCCAGTGCCCACCAGGTGAGTCTTGTTTCACCAAAGGACTGTCAGTCTTCTCTCTGGTGACTTTAGGTTGCTACAATGAGTGAGTTTGTGTGTGGGCCCTTTAAGACTTGAGTCTTTTCGGCTTTCGGCTGATAGCTTTTCTGGGGGTATCTTCACTGCAGTTAATAGCCAGCAATGCCAGACAATGAGACCCTCATCTCAGTTGGGCTGAGTCTGAAGTATGCTTATAGCAGTATCAGCCCCCACTCCGGACCTCACTCCTCCAGGGAGGGCTGCCTACTTTAGGGTGTCTTCTGTCTGGCCAGCTGAGAAGCTCTGCTGCTCCCAAAGGTGGCTTTTTTCTTCTCCAGCAGGAATTTCTGCCTCTTCTGCCTTAGTCAGGACTGTCCCTTCTTGTGGGGGTTCTTTTTATCCAGTTTTCAGTTTTCTATCCAGGGAATTTTTCCAAAAATAGCTGTAACCAGGTTGTGTTCGTGGGAGGAGATGAGTTCAGAGTCTGCTTATGCCACTATCTTGACGAGATCTCTCTCAAATTACCATTATTATTATATTTATACTGGTGACCTCTGATCAGTGATCTTTTATGTTACTATTACTAATATTGTAATTGTTTTGAAGCACCACAAACCACGTCCTATAAGATGGCAAACTTAATTGATAAATGTTGTGTGTGTTCTGACTGCTCCACTTCAGTTCCCCAGTCTCTCTCCCTCTCCTTGGGCCTCCCTATTCCCTGAGAAACAATATTGAAATTAGGCCAGTTAATAACCCTACAATGGCCTGTAAGTGTTCAAGTGACAGGAAGAGTCGTACATCTCTCCCTTTAAATGGACAGCTAGAAATGATTAAGCTTAGTGAGGAAGGCCTGTCAAAAGCCATGAAATGCTGAAAGCTAGGCCTCTTGAACCAAACAATTAGCCAAGTTGTGATGCAAAGAAAAGGTTCCTGAGGGAAATTAAAAGTGCTACTCCAGTGAACACATGAATGATATAAGAACATGAAAAAGACTTGTTGCTGATTTGGAGAAAGTTTTAGTGGTCCTGATAGAAGATGAAACCAGCCACAATATCCCCTTAAGTCAAAGTCTAGTCCAGAACAAGGCCGTAACTCTCTTCAATTCTATGAAGGCTGAGAGAAGTTAGGAAGCTGTAGAAGAAAAGTTGGGAGCTAGCAGAAGTTGGTTCACGATGTTTAAGGAAAGAACCCATCTCCACAACATAAAAATCAAGGTGAAGCAGCAAGCGCTGATGTAGAAGCTATAGAAAGTCCTCTAGGAGATCTAGCTAAGATAATTCATGAAGGTGGCTACATGAAATGACAGTCTTTCAATATAGATGAAAGAGTCTTATATTGGGAGAAGATGCCATCTAAGACTTTCATAGATAGAGAGGAGAGGTCAACGCCTAGCTTCAAAGGACAGGCTAACTTTCTTGTTAGGGGCTAATGCAGCTGGAGACTTTAAGTTGAAGCCAATGCTCATTTACCATTCTGAAAATCCTATGGCCTTTAAAAATTATGCTAAGTCTACTCTGCCTGTGCTCTATAAACAGAACAACAAAGCCTTGATGACAGCACATCTGTTTATGACATGGTTTACTGAATATTTTAAGCTCACTGTTGAGACCTACTGCTCAGAAAAAAGATCCCTTTCAAAATATTACTTCTCATTGACAATGTACCTCATCACCCAAGAGCTCTGATGGAGATGCACAATGAGATTAACGTTTTCATGCCTGCTAGCACAACATCCATTCTGCAGCCCATGGATCAAAGAGCAGTTTCAACTTTCAAGTCATTATTTAAGAAATATATTTCATAAGGCTACAGCTGCCATGGATAGGAATTCCTCTGATGGATCTGGACAAAGTAAATTGAAAACTTTCTGGAAAGGATTCACCATTCTAGATGCCATCAAGAATATTCATGATTCACAAGAAAATGTCAAAAGATCAACATTTACAGGAGTTTGGAAGAAGCTGATTCCAATCTTCATGGATGACTTTGAGGAGTTCAAGACATCAGTGGAGGAAGTATCTGCAGATATCATGGAAACAGCAGGAGAACTAGAATTAGAAGTGGAGCCTGAAGATGTGACTCAATTGCTGCAATCTCATGATAACATTTTAATAGATGAGGAGTTGTTTCTTATGGGTGAGCAAAGAAAGTGGTTTCTTGAGATGGACTCTACTTTCAAGATGTTGTGAAGACTGTTGAAATGACAATAAAGGATTTAAAATATTACACAAACTTAGTTGAAAGTAGTAGCAGAGTTTGAGAGGACTGACTCCAATTTTGAAGTTCTACTATAAGTAAAAGACTATCAAACAGCATTTCACACTACAGAGAAGTTGTTCATGAAAGGAAGAGTCAATTGATACAGCAAACTTCATTGTTGTCTTATTTTAAGAAATTGCCACAACCACCCCAACCTTCAGCAACTACCACCCTGATCAGTCGGCAGACTTCAACATCAAGGAAGACTCTCCACCAGCAAAAAATTATGACTCGCTAAATGCTCAAATGATGGTTAGCATTTTTAAGCAATAAAGTATTTTTTAATTAAGGTATGGACATGTTTTTTAGACATAATGCTATTGTACGCTTAGACTACAGTATAGTGTAAACACAACTTGCATATGCACTGGGAAATTTAAAGATTCATGTAATTCACTTTATTGAGATATTTGCTTTATTGCAGTGATCTGGAACTGAACCTGCAATATCTCTGAGGTATGCCTGTACCATTTACATTAGCATCCAAAAAAATGAAATACTTAGGTAGAAATGTAACAAAATATGTAGAAAATCTGTATGAAGAAAACTGAAAACTTTGATGAATGAAATAAAAAAACTAAGTAAGTGGAGATATATTCCATGATCATAGATAGGAAGATTCAATATTGTCAAGATATCAATTCTTCTCGACTTGATCTACAGATTCAAGAGAATCCCAATCAAAATTCCAGCAAGTTATTCTGTGGATATTGAAAAACTGCTTCCAAAGTTTATAAGAGGAGACAAAAGACTTACCATAGCCAACACAATATTGAAGAAGAAGAACAGAATTGGAGTATTGACACTACTCGACTTCAAGATTTATTATAAGGCTACAGTAATTAAGAGAGTGTGATATTGGTGAAAGAATAGATAGATAGATAGATGGAACAGAATAGAGACCCCAGAAATAAACCCACACAATTAATGTCAACTGCCTTTGACAAAGGAGCAATGGCAATACAATAGTCCCCCCTTATCCAAGGGGGATACATTCCAAGACCCCCACTGGATACCTGAAACCATAGATAGTATGAACATGATATTGTGACAGTCAATCTGATAACCAAGATGTCTACTAAGTGACTAACAGGTAGTTAGCATACACAGCATGAATATGCTGAACAAAGGGATGATTCACTTCCCAGGGAGGATGGAACAGGATGGCATGAGATTTCATAACTCTATTCAGAATGGCACAAAATTTAAAACTTATGAATTGTTTATGCCTGGAATTTTCCATTTAATATTTTCAGAACACAGTTGACCACAGGTAACTGAAACTGCAGAAAATGAAACCATGGATAAGGGGGAACTACCGTACAACGGAGAAAAGCTAGACTTTTCAACAAATAGGGCTAGACCAATTGGACATCCACATGCAAAAAAACGAATCTAGACACAGACCTTATATCCTTCACAACAATCAACACAATATGGATAACAAACGTAAATGTAAAATTCAAAATTATAAAACTCCTAGAAGATAACACAGTAGAAAATCTAGATGACCTTGAGTTTGGTGATAACTGTTTAGATATACAAAAGCATGATACATGAGGGAAATAATTGATAAGCTGGATTTTAATTAAAATTAAAGATTTCTACTCTGTGAAATACTCTGTGAAGGGAATGAAGAGACAACCCACAGACTGAGAGAGCTTATCTGGTAAAAGACTTATCTGGTAAATGAGCTACCACTATCTATTAAAACAGAGATTATACATAGAGAGAGAGACCATATATATGTATATGTATATAATCTTCATAGGAAAGATCTCATGGGCCTACTTTCTGTATAAATTAACAAGTTAATTCTAAAATTCATACAAAATTCATACATTCATAATAAATATCATGTTGTGGTATTGGTTCATGGAAAGACAAATGATGCAATGGAACAGAATAGAAAACCCAAAAAACAAACTCATGCATATGCAAAAATTGTATATAAAATAGGGAGCATTGCAGAGCAACGAGGAAAAGATGAGCTATTTCATATGAATTGAGAATTTAAATAAGAAAAGACTTTTTTTAATTCTAGAAAAAAATGTAGAACATATTTCTGACTTTACTTTTCTTGAATCAAACACAAAAATATAAATTATAAAATTAATTATGATGAAAATCACCAAAAAAGATTAAAAGACCATCCATACTAGGAGAATATATTTGAAAAGCATGTAACTGACAAAAGGTTTGTATACTCTGTAATGTGTACACTAAGATACACGTGCAAGAATGTTCCAAAGCAGCAAAATTTTGATAGTCCAAATTCAGAAACAACTCAAATGCCCATTGCTAGTAAAAACAGATAAAAAACTATTGGTGCATCTATACAATGGAATACTATGCAGTGATGAAAATGAACAAACTATAACTATTCACATCAGCACAGATAAATCTTAAAAACATAATGTTAATAGAAGGCAGACTAAAAACCATATTTACTGTATGATTATATTTATAACAAGTTTAAAAACAGGAAAAGACATAGTAAAACTGAAAAGACAAAGATCTTAAAAGCAATCAAAAAGAAAAGACAGATGACCTACAAAGAACATTGCTCACAAGATGACATCTTCAAAGATCTAAGGAAAAGTACTGTTCAAAAAGAATTCTCCACTTAGTTAAAATATTACACAAGTTGAAGCGTGAAAGAAAGACTGCAGAAATAGACCTAGTAGAAAATTAATCTTCTATTTAAGCAATCACAGTGTACAGAGAAATATACTAGAATGATGTTAGTTGCTTGAATATGATGAAGGAGCAGACAGACAGATTCTTCAGAACAGTTGGAAAGAGCCAAATGTTATTTCAGAAATCCCTAGGAGACTGAGACCATGTATAAAAACTAATTCAACATGAATCAGAGACCTAAGTGTAAGAACAAAACTATAAATCTCTTGGGAGACACATAGGAGTAAATCTCAATGACTTTGGATAAGACAGTGATTTGTCTATGACACCAAAAGAACAATTAACAAAAGAAAAAAATAGACCTTATTTCAAATGAGATCACATTCAAAAGTACCAGGGAGTTAGAACTTCAACAAATCTCTTTAGGAGACACAATTCAACCCACAGCACGTCTGAATAGACATTTCTCAAAAGAAGATATACAAATGGCCAAAGGGCATACGAAAAGATGTTCAACATCATTAGCTAAGTTCAGGGAAATGCAAATCAAAGCCACAATGAGATACCACTTCACATCTATTAGTGTGGAGAGAATCAAAAGACAAACAATAACACGTGTTTGTGAGGAAGTGGAGAAATTGGCACATGCATTCACTACTAATAGGAATGTAAAATAGTGCTGACACTTCGAAAAACAGTCTGGCAGTTCATCAAAGTGTTAAACATAGAGTTAGCATATGACCCAGTAATTCCACACCCAGGTATATACCCAAGAGAATTGAAAACATACGTCCGCATAAAAACTTGTACACCAATGTTCATACCCTCATTATTAATAATAGTCAAAAGGTGAAAACAACTCAAATGTCCATCAACTGATGAAATGATAAACATTCACGTGGTAAATCCACACAATGGAATATTATTCAGCCATAAAAAGAAATGCAGTACTGATAAATGCTACCACATGGATGAACCTCTAAAACTTTACACCAAGTGAAAGAAGCCAGATACAAAAGGCCATATATTGTATGACTACATATACATGAAATGTCCAGAACAGGCAAATACATAGACAGAAAATAGATTAGTGGTTTGCAGGGGTCGGGGGTAGGGTAGGGGGTGGGATGGGGAGTGACTGGGTACAGAGTTTCTTTTTGGGGTGATGAAAATGTTCTAAAATTAAATAGTAGTACTGCTTGCACTCTGTGAATATACCGTAAAACATTAAATTGTACACTTTAAAAGGGTGACTTTATGGTATATGTTTATACTTCAATAAAATTGATACAAAAAGAAAGGTACTTTAAAATACTGCTTCAAAAGAGGCTTCTGTCACTAGTTAGTCAAATTAAGTGCACAGATAATCTATGATCCAGCCATTCTACTCCTAGGTATCTATCTATCTATCTATCTATCTATCTATATATAAAAATACATATATATCCAAAAATTTTGGATTTGTATATCCAAAAATTCTTGGACAGTTACACAATAACACCTCTGAAAATGTTTACTATAGTGTAATATGTAGCACTAGGAAGTTGAAAGTAACCTGCATGTCCATCACTACAAAAGTATACAGGTAAAATGTGGTAGACGCACACTGTGTGGTATTAGGCAACCATTCAAAAAAACAGATTAGATGCACAGATCAGAACATATTTCAATGTTCCTTTGTGGTGAATCTCAACAATATATTGCTTGGCAAAAAAAAATTGTATATATTCATTTATTAAAAATCCATGCACAAAAGTATTCATTTTGCAAAAACACATACAAATGAAAAGATACACGTTAAAGACATTTAAATGGTTGCCTAAAGGGTGAGGAAGAAAATAGAAGCAATGTAAATAGGAATAAAAGGGAATTCATTAATTTCCAAGTCACATACCTATCACTTTAAAATAGCAATAAAATGAGAATACCAGGGAATTGAGGAGCCAGGATACCAAATGCAGAGTAGAATGGGGGTTGATGCCTGAGTCTGGGCCTTTATGTGTTCCTCAAGACAGGATTTACAAGAGCAAGCTGACTCCATTTAACAAAACAGTGCTATAGCAGACTCAGATGATGTGTCTTACATTATATTTATGTTTACAGAAATACTTTTAGGGTCAAGAATAAATGGTTTATTAAAAGCCATTTGGCCAGCTTTGAAAATGACTCTAGCAAACCAAGGTCAACCAAACTCATCACAAGAGTCTTGCCGTTATATTATATATTTCAGTTTGTATTATAGCTCAATGCTTTTTATCAATCCATTTGTTCTTTCTTTATATTTTTATACTATTCCTTCTATATTGTCTTTATTGACTATTTAGTACAAAGATGTATCTCCACATATTTAGCCTTCATATGTCTCCCTACCTTCAAACTGGCATTAAAAAATTTTACTATCCACTATTTTTTTATATTCAGTAAATACTGTTCAGAATGAGTTCTGGTTTATTTTTTCCCACACCCTTTGGGTCACAGGATTTTTTTTATAATTTTAAAACAGAAGCTTTTCATTACCATGGCCTACTATGGTTTAGTTAGTCTTAGAACCACCAAACTAAAAATTCTAAGAAAATTGACATTGTTTCCACAAGAAACAAAGTTATCATTTCATTTCTAAGATATAACATTCTCTTCTCTTTGAATAAAACTTCGTTTTGTTGCCTAAAATTGTCAGTAGTTCCAGCGCCATTTCTTTGGCTTACTGAATATGTGGCAGAAGTTTAAATTGTTTCCAGACCTCATGCTATTTTTATATTAGTCATCTGAGCAAATTCTATTCAGCATACTCTTCACTTAGAAACAATTTTTCAGACAAACACTCCACCTCCAAGAAGTAAGAAGCAATGAGAATTAATATGTCTGAGGTTCAGAGAAAATCCATATGTCTGACAAGTGTAGGTTTGCTGGTAATGAATGGTTTAAAATAAAAGAAATTTTTCAGCTGTGAGTGAACATATAGAAAATGACATATTTTTTCTGGGAATAAACTTTAAAGAATGCATAAGGAGCCCTTTACCAGTTGACCAAAAGATGAATCACCTCTTTTTAACAAAATATAGAGAAAAAATGCCACTATTAGAGGCTATTTTGTATAAATTTAATTCTCCATCAAAACAATATCCCTTTTACATAGAGCTACACATTAGACATAGAGTTACACATTAGAGAAAACAGAAAAATTTGTAGCCTTTGGTCAAGAAGACAAGTTTACATAAATCAGATTTGAGTCTTAGCAACTACTCAGCAGTTGCTTAACCTCTCAGAGCCTCTGTAAAGGAAAGGTATGAAATAAGATGATCACTTGTGTCCCTAAAACTCTGTAATTCTCTGAAACCAAAGTCTAGCCTTGTCTTGATGGAATGAAATGAGAGATTCCAAACATTTGGTCGGTTACCAACTCCAAGACTTAACCATTTTCACAATCAGGAAATTCTTCTTGGTTAACCTAAATCTTAAGCCCTTCCAATAATTCTTTCTATAATGTGGTTAGAAAACAGATGATTACTTTCCCTTGCATGGAAAAAATTAATTCCATACTTGACTAGAGCTAATAAATCACACCTCACATTTTCTTCTCCAGGCTGAATAATCACAAACTTTGCTTTAAAAATCTCAACTTCCAACTATTTAATCATGTAGTGACTTTTCTGTGATTCTACTCCACATTTTCTAGATTTTAGCTGTAGATCCCAAAATCAGACAACAAAATTCAGGGAGGATCTGAAGAGAGCTAAGTGTAATTCTCCACCAGTTTGCGGACATGGACAAGAAGTATAGATATTTTAGGAACTAAGAGAACCTTTACTCCTTGTATATCACGACCACCAATTTTGTGAAATGATTATAACTTTCTCTTTCCCAAGAATGCCACTGTAAATGACTGGGTGGCTCTCCTCTACCATCCACAAACCAGAAGGTACAAATAGCTTTTCTTTATAATATTCTAAGGAAAGACAGATTTCAAATTAGGTGGATCAAAACACTGGTTATTTCTGATCTCTTACAATAGCAATGTGAACATATGTTGTGCTTTTTTCCATGAAGTTTCAGATAAAATTAAATTATTATGATGATGGAAGGCACTATGATGACAGAAAGTAAAGAAAGTTTTAAATGTTAGATCTGATTCAAAATTCTATCACTTACTATCACTTGACAGCCCATGTTCTTCCATATGTTATTACTTAATTTCGTTGGGTCTTAGTTTCTTCAAATGCAATTGAGAATATTAATATGTACCTCCAAGGATTGTTGTGGATTTTAATAAGATAATTAAGGTGTAATCCAGATGTACATTACCCTCTTGTCCACTCAGGCTAACTCTGGTACAACACTGATACAAAATTAGAATCCTTCACAAGCATCAACAGGAAATCCACTTATAGCAAGAGTATTATGATTTGGGTATTTTTACAAAGATTTACAAGGTCTCAGGGGGTTGTATATACATTTCACTCATAGTTCTCTGCAATCTTTCCCCAGATTTTGGCCACAAGCTCTGTCTTCTCCTAGCCTTGAGTTCAGTCTTGCAGGTGTTCATCTTCTTGCATCATCCTCACAACTTTCATTGTCCCATTTTGTTACATGAACAATTTGGTACAGCCCCAGGCTCTGCTCTAAAAACATAGACTTTCCCATAACTAAGTGCTCAGCAAATTACAGAAGGGACTGGAGAATTATAGGTACCTGTTTTTCCTACTAAAAAAGCAAAGAGCTTTCTTGATAAGGTGCTTGATGAATGTTACCTTCCTTCATTCATCCCTGTGGGAAACTGCACTAAAGGCAGTTATTATGTCATTCCAAAAACTAAAAATAATACATACTGAATCATGGTTAACTACTTTAATCTTTAAAATGCTTCTGTTTTGTGCTTTGCAATTTATCATGTCAAATATATCTAGTGTCCATGGTCAACCATTATAGTAATAAAAATCAAAACAAAATGCATTGATACTCTTCAAAGCAGGACCTGTGGGCAGTGGTAAGATGGGCACTATTACTTTTTGGGGCTTATATGTATATAATTATTTTTATCTTTATCTAACTCTCGTTTTTTTTTCTACTTGTGGTATTCCAGTTTTTGCTCTGTTAACTGAATTAACAATTTCTAGAAGAATATCACTTGACTGAGGAAGTACTTCTATGATTTTAATTCTTTTGGCTACAATAAATCTAGCATTGGCCACACAACAGTGAATTTTACTAAGGCTCTGAGATGATTAACATAAAAATAATTTTTCAAAATACATATTTTTCTATGATGAGCCTCTCTAGAAGTTATTCATTAAATTGTGTGACATTTGGTTCCTAAACGTCATAATTTTAAACGTTAGCAAAGTAATTTTTTTTTAGCTTAAGGTGTACAGCATGATGGTTTGATTTACATATATTATGTAACGATTACCACAATAGGTTTAGTTACCATCTATCACTACATATAGGTACAGTAAAAAGAAAAGAATTTTCTCCTTATGATGAGAACTCTTAGGATCTAGTCTCTTAACAACTTTCCTATATATCATACAGCAGTGTTGGCTATAGTCATCATGTTGTACATTACATCCCTATTACTTATTTATCTTATAACTGGAATTTTGTACATTTTGACCACCTTCCTCCAATTCCCCGTCTCCCTATCCCCTGATTCTGATAACCAAAACTCTGATCTCTTTCTATGACTTTGGGGGGGGGGGGGTTGTTTTTTCTGTTGCTTTTAATTAGATCTCACATATAATTGAGATCACACAGTATTTGTCTTCTCTGAATGCCTTATTTCACTTAGGATAATGCCTTCCAGGTCCACTCATGTTGTCACAAATGGTAGAATATCCTCATTTTCATGGCTGAATAATATTCCATTGTATATATTATACCACAATTTCTTTATTCATGCATCGATAGACATTTAGGGTGCTTCCATGTCTTGGCTATTGTAAATAATGCTGCTATGAACATGCAGGTACAGATATCTTTTCGAGTTAGTGTTTTTGTTTCTTTTGAATATATATGCCCACAAAGGAATTGCTGGATCATATGGTAGTTCTATTAGCAAAACATTTTTATTAGCATTAAATTATTCTCATTAAAGAAAAAGTATTGCCTTCTAAATATCTGCAGCACATTTTTCTAATTTGTCATTTTAACATCTTTTTTCAAAATATCATTATATAGTAAATTAATGTATATATAATTGTTGAAACATGGAATATCCCTTTAATTATATTATTTTTCAAATAAAAGAGAATGCTTAGTTCTAAAAGTCCAATCTCTTGGAATTAAGGCTACTGCTCATAATTTGGAGACAAAGATTAAAGATTACCATTAATTTACTTTGCCTTATATTTTAAGCTTTTCCCTCTAAACACCATCAACTAATCCATTAACTGCAACTATGTAAGAATATAGAAAGCTTTTTAATTTCTAAATAACAATACTCTTTTTGATTGTAACAAGCCAACACAATAGACCAATTGATTTACTATTTGTATTAGATTGAGCCTTATGAAATTACCACTTTTTAGGTCAAAAATGGCCCAATAGTAGCAATTTCATATGGTTCAAACTAATAATCTTTCTGTCCCACAAGAAAACTACTGACACATGTTCCTTCCTATCAGCTACCCATAGAGCTAATAGGAAATTGTGGTCATCTGTCAAATGCACCACACAGACTGCTTATGATTTCAAATTTTTATCTCAGCCAAAACCAACTTTTATATTTCTTTTCTCCGAATTAGGCGGTCTGTACTCTTAGGACAGGATTGAAGTTGGTTGAGCGTTATGAGTTTTTATTCACTATATGCATAATAACCACCACAGTGTTTAATGTCATATATTCACTAGATTATATGTCTAGTGAGATGCCTTACCCACTGTTGTTTTCTTACGGTAAATTGTCTCCTTTGAGGTTAAGGACAGAAAAATTTGAGGGTTGTTTTCTGGTTTTATCAATGACATCAGATTTCCAAGAGACTGCTAAATTTGATCTAGAGATTTAAAGGGCATGCTTACCATATTGCATACAATTATTGTCTTATTGCTACATTTAAATTCTCCTTAGGAATTGCTCGATTATGACTCATACTATACACTTTCACTCATTTAAGGCTGTAGCATTTTAGAAAATCACTTCAAAAATATATTTAAACAGAAGTTGGCATATTTCCATACTATTTGTGGAAAACAGCATCATATATTGGCTTATTTCATACTTTCTGGTAAGTTTTCCAAATTTTTTAGTTCTCATCTCATCTCATTTCCATTACATCTATTACTTTAAACTTCCCATTCAATTGCCACAAATCATGTCTAAACATTAAATTCTTGTTAGTAGTTTAATTTTCTTATTTTTCTAAGGTAGAAAAGATATATTTCACGAATACTTATCATTATAGGTTAAGTTGATTTTTGGAGTAAGATAGGTCTGCATTTGAATCTCCACTTTGCTTGTACCAGTCATGAAATTTTGGGAACATCATTTACCTCTCAAACTCTGTTTTCTTATTTGTAAGATGGTGATAAAAAATAAGATGTAGAAATTAAATTAGGTAACAAACATAAACTACATAATTTAATGACTGACCTATATTAAGTGATGAATAAAGGTAATAATTATTAATAATATGAATGTATTTACCTAATAAACCAAAAACAAGAAGCCCTCTAACCATAGATTTTTTTAATTATCTAAAGGCTATCTATACATGCAAATGAGTTAGTCAAAATGTTCTTAACACAACCCCAAGATTCACTGAAGCACATCACAGAATTAAGGTAAATCAAGCAAGCAAGAACAAATAAGGCTTAGTTAGCTAAATAGCAGGTTGAAAACACAAGGACTGGGTTAATTATTACCTGTAAGTTTAGGTCAATCATCATTAAGGCTTGACCCTCTCTATATCCCTTAACAGCAAAACATCACAGACATTACAAAGGCCTACCTAGCCATTTTTCCTAGACTTAAGAATAATGAGGGGGAGGTCCTTTGCAAGCCATAGTCTGGAAAGACATTAAATTTCAGAAACAAGAAAAGCCTTACTAGCCACAAGGTATATACAATTTCTGTGGAAATAATATATTTTAAAATAAAACCAAAGTAGATTGCTCTAGATTGTCATTACATACAATTACTCATGGATCCAGCATCTACTTCATCACAGACTCATTTAAAATAAAGATTAGCCATTTGTCAGTGTCTCTACCTCTTTATTACTTGACCAAATACATGGGACAAAACAACAGTGATCTGCCCATCCCCATTGGCAGTATTTAAATACTAAAAATAAGGAGCTTCCTCTAGGAAAATAAATAGCCCCACTCCCATAATGCTAGCAGCAGACACCTGAGGGATGTTCAGACAAGAGCAGGAAATCACGGAAACCGTAGAGATGCACTGCAGTGTGGCTAGCAGTGGCCATAAAGCCAGAATAGACGGCGTATGTGTGGTACCTGAAATGAAGCCACACTGATCAGAGTGGCCCTGGCAGTGCTGATCAGTGTATCCAGGGTGCTCAAGACGAAGAATGATCTCTATGAAAGATTAGGCCATTGAGTTTGTAGTCAATGGTCTAAAGCAGGACCCCCCCCCCCCGGAGGAATAAGAGACCCGATTCTCAATCTCAGTGGTTCAAACAAGAAAACATTCAATATTGAGAATGAATTCTGAGCACACACACGGGAAATGAGGCACTAGAGGGCCCAGTGGATCAGCTTCAACAGCGTAGTGTAGCAAACAAAACCTGGATCTAAAATTATACTTGAATCAAAGTAGATTGCTTACTTGAAGTGCAGTGGAGGCATCAAAGGGATTCTGCAGCCAACTGATAAGTCTGGATTTGATTTTTTTTTTTTTTTTTTTTTTGGTGAGGAAGATTGTCCCTGAGCTAACATTTGTGCCAATCTTCCTCTATTTTGTATGTGGGACACTGCCACAGTATGGCTTGCTAAGCGGTGTGTAGGTTCATGCCCAGGATCCGAACCCTCGAACCCTGGGTTTCCAAAGTGGAGCGCATGAACCTAACCACTATGCTACCCAGCAGGCCCTTTGGTTTGAAATTTTTGACCAGACCCTAATGACTCAGAAGAGTAAGGGATGACCAGAAGGTGAATGAGGACCTTGACTCTAGACAACCATGCCTAGATAGATGTAAATTTCCAGGAAGGAAACTCACTTTAAGATAAATGTAAAGTTATATTTGTACCTAAGTTAACTGTTGGATAGATTTTATCTTAAATGTTTTCTCAACCAATTCTTTAGTACGATTTTAAGTCTCCTCTCAGATAGTATAACCTGACAACCCAGAGATTGTCATAAATACATTTAATCAGGAATTGCTGTGCAAATGACTTCCTTAAGGTTAGTTACAGAAATATGACCCAAACAGGAAACATACCTGACTTTCGATGTTACCAGGAACATAAAGATTATATGTACTTGTGTGTGCACAAATAATTGCATTTCCGTTAAAATTCTGCTGAAACAATTTTAGGAAATATTTTCTGTCCCATTTCTTTTAAATCGCAATTTGATATTGTCTTTATTATATTCCTCTTCTTTGTAAGCTGAAGTAGGCATTCTACTCGTGGCCAGACATTGGGGCAGGAGTAGCCAGATTTAGAAAAAGAATATTTAACTTTTCATGAGAATCAAAATTTTTTCAATATCTGGAAAATTAATTAATGAAGTCATTTTTCAGTGACAGTAGAGTTTTCCATCTTCTTGGTTTTTATTCAGGAAATTTTGCTGGAGGATAGTGGATGGCGTTACCTTCTTGCTTGGCTAATAATTAAGAACATTCAGTCAGTCAAGACAATTTACTGTATATCAACAATCTGCAAAGTATACTTCTGGGAAGAAGTAGAAAAGAAAACATTAGAAGGTATGAGCCCTACTTTCAAATAGCTTTTAGATTTTTTTTCTTCGTCTTCACTTTTAAGATGCATTATAAAGTCTGAAGTTGAATTTTTCGTATATTCTATTTGGCACACTCTGAGCTCTTTCAACCTCAAGTCTCCATTTTTCTTCAGTTCTTGAAAAGTCTATGTAATTACTTTTCTGAGGTATTTTTCTTTCTTTTTTTATTTTGTCTCTCTTTTTCTGGGATTGCTGTTAGATACTGATATTTCTTTTGTCCTCCATATCTCAACTATTTTCTCAATCTTTCTATCACTTTATACCATTTTAACGCCTTTTAGGAGAGTTCATGGACCTAGTATTTCAAATCATTAGTTAGTGCTTAAGCTCTATCTTTTCTATTTAGTTCATTATTTTAATAATCACGTTTTCACAGCCATCATCTCCAACCAGTTCCTCTTCACGAGAGTTTGTTTCTGCCTCGTTATACTCCCTCAGCTCTCTGAAAATATTTATTACATTTATTTTAAAATCTTTCCTGTTTGCTTAATTTGTTCTTCCTCTGGAATGTGTTATTCCAGATAACTACAACATTAAGGAGGTGGGAGTATCCTTAAGTTCAATGCATTATCTTTGTTTTCAAACTGTATTTTCATTTTATATGAAAAATCCTAGTCCAAAAAGAAAAAGAAAAGAATGGAAGGAAGATAAAAAAGAAAAAAAAAAGAAAGAAGATAGACATACTCTACTATGGCAAGAATTTGACAAAGGAAAGGGGATATGGATTGGAGAGAAGAGGGGTAAGATTTCGAGATAAAAGAAAGACAATTATTAAACTAATAACATTAAGAGTGAAAAAACACAGATTCCTAGAGGATGGCAAAGAGAAATCTCTAGAGAATTAAATGACAGATTCTTTAGAAAACAAACATATGTCATAATGGATAGGAAAACAGAATCATTTACACAAAAACGTTAGCTGCCCAATCTTTAGTGTGTGTAGTTAATGTACAGTAAAGATAGTACTTTTATAAGGAAGTCAGACAGCCAGAAACACTTTTAGACTAAACATCAAAACAATTTTTAAAAAGCTAATAAAAGCAAAATTAACAAGTTAAGAATTTATTATTTTTGTAGCTAGTGTTTTGTAAGATAGTTTATTTAAAAGAGTCTACAAAAAGTACTGAGTTGAATTTTTATCATTGCAAATATAAGTATCAGGACACAATATATCTAAAATATTTCACAAGCAGGGTAAGCCAGTTGGGAAGATAGCATTAAGCAAAAGAAAACTTTCAAGTTTCAAGTTTTTGTAACTTAAAAGAGTTCATCCAAAAGGAAAGTTAAAATTAGTTCTTTCAATTTAAACTTATCATTCCTAACGCAGATTTCCTTTCCTCTGGGTTTGCATTATCCCTGTATTCTTTCCTACAATCATTTAACAATTTGTTTAAACATTTTTGCAGATACTATAGATACCCTGTCAAGGTCATTCTTGTAGGTATAGATGCTGCTGCTCCCTGCTATGCTTGAAATTACTGTGCAAACTCTCTATTCTTCATATGATAATGTTAAAATCCACGTTGTGTCTTATTTATTTTGTCAAAAATCTAGAAATAGCAAAATTAAAAGCACTAAATCAATAAAGTTAGTAGTTAGTAAAAGTGTATTGTACATATAAGAGTAGTTTGCAAACTGGGAGCTTTCAAATTTAAAACTACTCTGAAGCTCAGGGCCCTAACATTACAGGATGATTTATAAAGTGAAAATGAGGAAATTGTTTAACCTTCACAATGATTAGTTATTACAGTGGGGGTTTCCATACGACAGGGGATTGATTAAAAGTGGTTATCTTATATCATTTATAGGAAGATGATTTAAATTTCTTTTATGATTATCAGAGGCATTTACAAGAAATAAATGAAGTTTCACTTGCGTTCATCAAATAAGCTAGATTTAGCTTTGCTTACATGACGTAAATGGTTTTGGCTGCTCAGGGAATTCTCAAGTCGATTCTCCATTTTGTATTTACTTTTAACAATTTATTACACTTTTTGCACAATATCAAGGAGTATACAGTAAGAATTTATATTACACAGGTCTTTAGTAATAAACCATAAAAGAACAAAGCGAGAGACCTGGAGTATGGCTTGTTTGTTTCAGAGGATTTTCCCAATTCACTGTAGCTCCAAAATAAACATCTCCAGACAATGCTGTTTCAATCGTTTCTGTATTTTCCAACATAGAGTAGATAGATTTTACATTTGGGCAAATATTGTGCAATATTTCTTATAGTGAACAAGTCAGATAGATCAGTGTAGGCTCATAGCCTTAGGGACTTCTACGGACATGTCGAAATAAAACCCAAGCAAATGATTTCCCAACAAGAATCCAATTCTTAGTTAAGAAGAAGCAAAAACTTGACCTTCAAGCAATCTGCAACCTCCCGCTTAAGAAAGCATAGGATTATAATTTATGATTAACCAATAATTCTAATACAATTTAGTGTGTATATGATTTTTATTGGAATGCATAACAGTAAATTTAAAACTATATATTTTTGCATGTTATGATAAATTTGCATACTTTACATAAATTTGACTATTTGTTTTACTTAATCTTAAAAAAGCCCCGTGAGATTGCCAGGATGGGTAATTTAATTATTATTACTTCCATTTTATAAATAAAAACCTGAATTGCAACAAATCAAGTTACACACCCACTATCCTATAACTAATATATAGTGGAACTGGATAGGATATCTAAACAGATATAGGATTAAAAGTCAAAACCATTTATCATAAGCAGTAAAGGTAAAAGAAGCTTGGAACTTTACGCCACAAACCACTGACCCAAAAATTCCACATGGTTATGAATGATGAGTAAAGAACTACAGCTGGGGGCCTGCCTAGTGTAGAAGTACAATGAATGAAGTTGCTTTTATGAGTAAAATACTTTGAGTTTACATTACTTTACCTTACATACTTTATACTTAACAGACAGTGTCTCAAAAAATCAGACTCCCCAAATAGTGACTAAAGAAGGATAAAAAGGCAGCTGTCACCAACTCATCTCTATGTTTGCTTAGTGAGGCAAAGAATCTGTCCCATATTAATCTTTTAATTAACTACACCCTATGATCAGAACGGCTGCCAGTAACATCACCTCTAAGAACAATAATTTCAACTGTCTGCAAAAAATTCATTCATTCAACAAATATTTACTGAATATATACTATACCTAAGGAGATACAGCAATGTACAAAACAAACTTCCTGGCTTTGGGGGAATTATATTCCTCTGAAAGGATCAAGCAATAAAGAAATCAGTATATACATGCCATTAACAAGAATAAAGACGGTGAAGGAGTAGTCAAGGAAGGTCTCTCAGATGAGGTAAGTGGAGCAGAGACCTGAAGGAAGCGAGGGAATGAGGCATATGGACACATGCAAAAAGAACATTCTAAGCGGAGGATCAGCAACTAACTGCAAAGGCTCTGAGTGTATTTGGCATGTAAAAATGCAAATCCTTCTCTCACCAGGCCAGGTGAGGCAATGGGACAAGGCTGCCTGAGTGGAGGGCCAAAGGGGAGATAGTTGACTCGAACATCTGGAAGGAATCTGTGTATTAAAGTTTCATAAGCTGCCAAAGGATCAAAACAGAGCAAGGTCTAAAACACAGAATATCATGGCAGGGAACAGAGAGTCCCTAGTCATATGTGCTCAAGGCATAAAATGTTGAAAGCGATAAGGAGAGGTTTCCACTGCATCCATGGCCCTTTTAATATGCTCATCTCACCCACACACCATCAGTTAAACCTCAGGAAGGACTGGAGTGTGGACCGCTCCCTGCCACCACTACCATAACCAAGGGGAAGTATATATGTTGAAAATTACATTCAGATACATAATACAAATCCAATTATAGTGTCTTATCAAAAAAAAGTTCATTTTTCTCACTTTCAAATTTAGAAGTTAGCAGTCTTGTGCTGGTGCAGCAACAACACAGCATCATCAGCATCTTCCCTAACTTGAGGGTTGCGAGATAGTTATTTCATATCCAGTCCCCGACACCAAGGAAGCTAAACTTCCCCAAAATCCCCAGTTAAACCTACACAAAATACCAATTAAACTTTCATTTCCCTGTCCATGGCCAGACTTGTGTTCACTGCGAGAGGGAGTCTGGAGTTAGTTTTGTGGATGGACCTAATGCTACCTCCAACAAAATTAGAGTCTGAAGCATTGAGGGATTATGATACAAACAACCATTGCTCAGAAGTCAGGTAAAGGAAGGATCCAGATTCTAGTTAATCAGCAAGTCAACCCAGTAGTGTTAATGATAGATCAGGTGTTCTTTGACCTAAGAATCCTCCAAACAGCTGAGATAAGAAGTGGGACCCCACACTATGAAACACATTGACATTACCATTATTAATAAGTAAAAAGTGAAATACAATAAATAAAGATTAAATAAAACTTTAATAGTTTTTGTACAAGGATACAGAACTATCACACAACTATTCTTGGAAATGGGGTTGTTTTTGTTTGCTTGTTTTATGAAGCCCCTTCCTCTGTGATATCCATATGGACACCCCTGAGTAAGCATCCACTGTACTATTGTGTAAGCGTGTGTGTGTGTGTGTGTGGGTGGGTGTGTGTGTGTGCATACGAGGGAAAGAGAGAGAGAGAAACTAGAAAAGAGTTCTCTTGAGGCTATATCCTTTAAGGAGAGAGAAAAATTAAAACAGAGCAAATCTCTCTTCTGGCTGCTATCTTTGAATGTGAGCATCTGTCTTCCAAGATAGCCACAGTGACAAAAATTGGCACTGTTCCCCTAATGCCATACCATATATCAAAACTTCCCCAAGGCTTGAAAAATCACAACCCTATTTTACTTATTAAAGTCCTGGACCCATCAACACCTAAACACCGCTTGCAATTCCAGGTCCTGCACCTCTAGAGAAAGTTAAGACAATTTGAAAAGGTCCCTTGAGTTCTGACTAACAACCTACATTCATAGTGCAATTTCTCATCTGTATCATTTCATTTGCTGCTCACAAAAATCATACAAGGCAGGCAAGGCAAGAAATATTATCTTCATTTTATAGAAAGAAAAACTGAAGTTGAGATAAAATAACTGATTTCCAAAAGGTCACATACCACAACTACCAAGGCAGGACTATAATGATCCTGGGTCCTCTAACTCGACATCTTCCCACTAACAACACAGCTTCTGACCAGGCACAGTGTCAGAGACATACTTTCAGAGTTACTGGTAAAAGTGACTCTTTAAAGTAAAAGGTAAAAGATTTTTAAAGATAACATATCACTGGGGAAATTCCTTTGATAAATTAGAATATTTCCATGTTCCATGAACATTTCTGGTTGAACAAATCATTTAATTAGGATGTTGCCTATCTCCTCAAGTGTTCCAAATGAACACATTTTATATCAGTATAATACTATCCCACTTGGCATATATGTTGACACTCTCTTATTTCACCAGGTAGCCATTTATTTAATTGTACTTTGAAATTCAGTACCTGGATTTCTTGGTTGGCCTAAAGGCGCCTCTATAGAGGCTCACACATGGTAAAACAAACAACTGAAGACAGAAGAGAGTTCTATAAGCCACAGGCAGGTCAGAGTGCACAGTTTGGCAGTGCATGTGGTAAATTATAGTCAAGCAGCTTTTAATTGTACCCTAACTGTCCATTTTCAGCTGGTACTTCTGCCAAACACCAGCTCACTAGGGCTGCATTAAAAAGCTCAAATAGCACATTCAAACTTGAAACTATAGGTCTTATTTCTAGTCTTCCAGCTGGCAGACATGAAAAGCACTTTTGAGCAGAAAAGAAGATGAAGAAATAACTTACAGTGAATGGAAAATGTTAGGAAAGCGAGGGCTAGACAATTCTATGAGTCACTACTGAGATATCTAAAGGGCTAGGGATTCCAGTCCACTCATTAAAGTGTGGGTTGAAACGTTGCTTTATTTTTCAAGAATTTCCATGGGAGGCGCTTGCAGGGAAGAGCAGGAGGTGGTCACACTTGAGTACAGCCAGAAAAGGGATATCTTGAGAGTAGTGAGACACTGGCACAATTTGAAGACACTCCACAGCATAGACGAGATTTCCAGTCTTAAATGATTTTAAGAGACTTTATGGCACTATTTCAAAAGTAACCAAATCCTTCAAAAAATTGTTCTAAATGAACAAATGTAGCTTCTAAAATTATTTTTAATTCACTTCTGGATTCATAAATACAACATGGAGTAAGTTTTGTCTACAATTTAAAATCTTAGAATGTCTATTTTTAACAAGGAAGAAAACTATTCGAAGATAGGAACTAATTTTAGATTCACAATTTTCTTTGTAGGAAGAAATTATCATCCATTATTTTTCCAAACAACAGGAGCAAAATGAAGAATAAACCTAAGAAGAAACATTACTTTGTGGATCTTAATTTAGAGTTAATACCATAATATCCATTACCTACTTCCTGGAAAAAAAGACAGTTTATGATTTTGAGACAATCTGCCTGAATTTGAGAAGTGTCAATTCTATTCCTGAGAGGCCATGGTAGGCAGTAATTAGGAACACAGTGCAGTCCTGGCTCTGTCACTTATTAGCTTAAAGTTTCAGTGTCCTCTATAAAAATGAGAAAATAATAGTATCTAATTCATAGAGTTATTGTGAATTTAAGTAAATAACATCTGCAAAGTACTTAGCACATAATAAATGGTAGTTGTTATCATTAAAGTTTCAAAAAAATTTTTCCACAAGAAGTTAACGAGCAGCTGAGTGAATAACATTACTTGCCTTTCCAGTTTTGTTACTGACCACAGAGATTTGGCATAGATGTGGCACAAGCACACTTGAACACAGGATCAGAGACTTGGGAGGGACAAGAGAAATGCAGGGGAGATGTAGTGATGTGTATGTGGAACAGCCCCACCTTCCGACCCTTCCTCCACTCAGCTTGACAAGTATTTCATGGGCTCCCACCATCACTCCAGTTCTCTAAAAGGTGCCTTATCCTCACCTTCAAGAGCTACTCCTGATGATAAGCCAAGACTTGCACACCTGTAACAAGGAACTATATGATTATATACTACAATGAGTGGTATCACAAGGGTTATACAATGGATATTTACTAACAAATCATGTTAAATCACAAGATTTAGAGCCACACACATTCAGAGCCAGCTGAAAAAAGAAATCATTATGATCAATCTTCTTAATATATCTCAAAATGTCAGACTCTACTGATCTGCAAAAGAAAAGTAAAATTCAAACTCCTTTTGGTCACTTTAGACATCTAATTTAATTATGCTTTCTAAATTAAACTGGAAACCCACTAACTTGGGTTTCTTCTATCTGAATTTTAAATGTAATATTTACCTAATAATTTCTCAAACATTTCAAAGATATAAAATTATGATTTTACTTCACCTTTACGAGCTCAAACCATTCAAGGATTTCCAAAATTATGTATTATACACGTGCAAGAGGGAAAGAGCAACAGCAGTGAAGAGTTCAACAGATGTCAGCAGTTTGGCTAAGAAAAGATCAGAAAAGAAAGTATGCCCCCTGCTGTTTATGGAATGAATAAAGGTCCAACTGTTTCTGAACACATGCGTTAGTTATAGAAGAAAAAAGAGGTTTGAGTTGCTTCCTTCTAATTTCCTAGATCTTGATTCCAGCATTTTGTAACCAGTTTATGACCATGCAGATGTAACTAAAGTTATTTCCAACAAGTCTAGTCCTTATTTCTCTCTTCTGCACAATATTAGGTGTTAGGTTGTTTCTCTACTTCTGCTGATCTCCAATTTGAATTTTTAAGCACCTGCAGGAAAAGGATGATGTGTTTTCCTAAGTATGATTGTATAGTTATTGAAAAGCTCTTTACACAATATCAGACAGTCAATAACGTGACTGCCTGGTGGTAAAACAAAAGGAATCATGTAAATCACCACCACTCCTTCTGTCTTGAGCCCCAACAAGAAAGAAAGTAAATCACACTTTTGACAGGGACTGCAGCAATTAGAAACTGCCTATTGGCGACTTCTTTATATAATTCTACAAACAAATATTTTTGACATTTATCATTCACAGCCATTTTTGCTACATTCTCTTATTGATTCAGGGTACAGTCATAGTTATGGAGCAGTATAACATAGTGGTTATGAGCACAGACCCTGGGCTCGGAATGCCTGATTTCAAATCCCAGCTGTGCTGCTGACTAGCTGCATAAGCTTGGGATATTTACTCAATATCCAGGCCCCCTTTCTCTCATCCATAAGATTGGGATCATATTTATAGTTACTTCATGGGATTATATATAACAATGTATAGAAAGAACTGTGTCTGGAACATAATAACTGCTACATAAGAAATTACTAGCACCAACATTATACATTATTATTAATATTTATTTCTTCATTTGGTTACATATTGTTACAATGCTTTATGCAAAACAAGGCTTTTAGATTGGAATAATTTAAAATGCACTAGAGCACCCAGAAATAATCAAGAAATATGTATAGGAAGAAAATAACACAACTTTGCCAATGTATACAAAAGAACTCTTAAGGAAATTGAGAGTCATACCATGCTTACGAATATAAAAAAAATTATAATAATGTAGTATCAATATAAATGCTTTTATTTGAAAGTAACAATAAACCTAATTCAAGCTGCCTTTAAAATCTAAAGAGAATTTGTTGGATCTCATAAAAAATCCAGACATTTCAAATAAATTCTGATCCAGCGGTCAAACAATGACATAAAATACCTGAATTTTTTCTATCTCAATTCTCTGCCTATACTTTCATTCTAAAGCCAGAAGCATGGGCTTCTTTTCCTAGCATCCACAAAGAGAATCGAGCTTCCCTGTAACTGGATTGACTTAGGTCACTAGCCCATCATCTCTATGACAAGGGAGATAAAATGCTGATTAGCTTCCTTGTAATAATATGGGTCTCCAAGTGAAGAGAAGGTATGACGGAAATAGAATAGGGAGGAAACATATTTTAAGAAGACACTACAAATATTGATCTATCTAAAATTAATTTGTAGGTAAATAGAATCCAGTCAAAATTTCAATGTGGTTTTTGGACGGTCATTTAAGTTTAATCATTAAGAACTTTAGAAAAATACATAAGCAAAAAAAGTTAATCTGAAGGAAAAAAACAAGAGTAATATCAGGGACAGCAATTCGATCTACCATATATAAAAGCATATAAAGTTATGATAATTACAACAGTGTAGTACAGGTATAAAAGCAGGCAGATAAATCATTCAATAAACAATAGAATAACTGATAATCATTTAGAAAAATTAAATTTTAGATTTGCCATTCAGATTGCATATCAGAATAATTATAAATGGATAAAAAGTTAAGTCCAAGAAATTAAGCCATTAAAAATGAATATGCAGGAACTGACCCAGTGGTGCAGTGGTTAAGTTCGTGCGCTCCACTTTGGCGGCCCAGTGTTCATGGGTTTGGATTCCAGGCACAGACCTACACAATGTTCATCAAGCCATGCTGTGGTGGCGTCCCCCATACAAAACAGAGGAAGACTGGGAGTGATATTAGCATCACGGTAGAGTGAGTTTTCCCAGCAATCTCTCCACTCCACCATACAATGAAAAAGACATTCATACTCCAACAGAGGACATCCACACAACACAAAAGACGTCTGAGAGACACATAGCCATACATCAGAGGGAGGAGAGGCGGGAGCCCCCCTCAGAGGAGGTGGAACAGGGTAAGAGAAAACTTTGCTCCCTCCCCAAAAGACTGTAACCTAGGACTGCGCTCAACCTCCAAGAGGGAAGGAAGGGTGGAGGGGACACTCATTCATGGGAACATCAAAGATCCCTGAGGGCCCTCACAGCCCAGGGGAAAGCCCCTACAGAGGGAAAAGCTAACGTAGGGATGACATCATCAAGCCAACAACCCAGGAGGGCAGATAGAGAGCACAGAGTGAGAAAACTCCAAGAGCACACAGAAGATAGCACCCCTCTGCCCCACCTGCCCAGTGCCGGCTCCAGCTCCTGGGATTCTGGCAGAACACAGAGGACTCAGAATACACAGCTCTTGACCGCCACACAGTGGTGACAGTTGGTAACTGCGACCAAATAATATCAGGATGCGGAAGAACAAGGTCAAGCCCTCTAACAGTATCAAAAATTATATTAAATCTCCAGACCAGAGAGAAAATGACAAGTACCCAGAAATCAGTTCTGAAGACACAGAAATATGTAATCTAAATGACAGAGAATTCAAAATAGTTATCATCAAAAAACTCAACATGTTAAAAGAGAATGTAAAGAAACAATTCAACAAGTTCAGGAGCTACTTCACAAAAGAGATTGAAACTATAAAGAAGAATCAATCAGAAATATTGGAGATGAAAGACACAATCAATGAGATAAAACAAAATATGGATTCCCTGAACACTAGAGTGGACATTATAGAGGAGCAAATCAGCATAATCGAGGATCCACGTATTGAAATGCTCCAGATAGAGGAGGAGAGAGAACTAAAACTAAAAATAAATGAAGAAAGTCTCTGAGAAATATCCGAATCAATTAGGAAATGCAGCATAAGAATTACAGATACTCAAGAGGGAGAAGAGAAGGAGAATGGAGCAGAAAGCTTGTTCAAAGAAATAACAGCAGAGAACTTCTCAAACCTAGGGAAGGAGATGGAAATCCATGTGGAAGAGACTATCAAACCTCCTAAATATGTCTATGTAAAAAGACCTACTGCAAGGCATATAGTAGTGAAACTGGAAAAAGTCAACAACAAAGAAACAATACTAAGGGCAGCAAGACAGAAGAAAATGACCTGGAAGGATCCCCTATCAGGCTTTCAGTGGATTTCTCTGCAGAAACCTTACAGGCTAGGAGAGACTGGAATGATGTATTCAAATCTTTCAAGGACAAGAACTTTCAGCCAAGAATACTGTATCCAGCGAAAATACCTTTTAGACATGATGGAGGAAAAAAACTTTCCCAGGGAAACAAAAGCTAAGAGACTTTGTAGCTACAAGATACCCCTACAAGAAATCCTCAGGAATGCCCCACACCTGAAAAAAAGGGAGGGGAGAGAGGGCTTACAAAGCATAGAGTAAGAAGATAAATAGGAAGACAAAATCAGAAAATTGTAACTATACATCAGAACAGGTTAAAACTACTCAAGTATAACATTAAAGAAAAACATAAGGAAACCACCAAAAACAACGATAATCTTGTCATTTTAACCACATACTCACATCACAAGATGGAATGAAATGTGAGAAAAACAACTTAGAAGGGGAAAAGTAAAGGGACTGCATTGGTTTAGCCTAAGGAAAAAAGAGGCCATCAGAAAATGGACTATCCTATCCATGAGATTTTGAATATAAACCTCATCATAGCTACTAAACAAAAAAAGCAGAACAGAGACACAAATAATAAATAAGGAGAAAACAAAGAAACACAACTTAAGAAACTACATAACTCAATTGGTAGACCAAAATACATGGCACAAGAAACAAAGGAAATGCAGGAGAACCAGAAAACAAGTGATAAAATGGCAGCATTAAGCCCTCATATATTGATAATCACCCTAAATGTAAATGGATTGAATTCTCAAATAAAAAGACACAGAGTGGCAAGATGCATTAAAGAACAAGACCCAACAATATGCTGCCTCCAGGAAACACATCTCAGCTCCAACGACAAACACATTCTCAGAGTGAAGGGCTGGAAGACAATACTCCAAGCTAATGGCAAACAAAAGAAAGCAGGTGTCACAATACTTATATCAGACAAAGTAGACTTCAAGATAAGACAAGTAAAGAGAGACCAAGAGAGGCAGTATATAATGATCAAAGGGACACTACATCAAGAAGACATGACACTTCTAAACATCTATGCACCCAGGAAAGGAGCACCAAAGTACATAAAGCAACTATTAACAAACCTAAAAGGAGATATTAATAATAACATAATAATAGTAGGGGACCTCAACACTCCACTCACATCAATGGATAGATCATCCAGACAGAAAATCAACAACAAAGCAGTGGAATTAAATGAAAAGCTAGACCAGTTTGACTTAATAGACATATATAGAACACTCCATCCAAAGACAGCAGAATACACATTGTTCTCAGGTGCCTAAGGAACATTCTCAAGTTTAAACCATATGTTGGGAAACAAGGCAAGCCTCAATAAATTTAGGAAGATTGAAATAATAACAAGCATCTCTCCAATCACAATGCTATGAAGCTAGAGATTAATTACAAGAAAAAAGCTGAGAAAGGAACAAAGATGTGGAGACTAAACAACATGCTACTGAACAACCAATGGATCACTGAAGAAATTAAAGGAGAAATCAAAAGATAACTTGAGACAAACGAAAATGAAAACATACCATACCAACTCATATAGGATGCAGCAAAATCAGTACTAAAAGCAAAATTCATCACAATACAGGCTCACCGTAACAAACAAGAAATATCCCAAATAAGCAATCTCAAACTGCACCTAACTGAAGTAGAAAAAGAAGAACAAAGCCCAAAGTCAGCAGGAGAGAAATAATAAAAATCAGAGCAGAAATAAATGCAATTGAAACAAAAAAGGCAGTAGAAAGGATCAATGAAACAAAGAGCTGGTTCTTTGAGAAGACAGACAAAATTGACAACTCCCTAGCCAGACTTACAAAGAAAAAAAGAGAGAAAGCTCAGATAAATAAAATTAGAAATGAAAGAGGAGAAATAATAGATACCACAGAAATACAAAGGATTATAAGAGAAGACTATGAAAAGCTATATGCCAACAAAATGGACAATCTAGAAGAAATGGACACATTCTTAGACTCTTATGTTCTACCAAAGCTGTTTCAAGCAGAAATAGATGGAAACAAAAATAAACATTGAATAATTAAAAAAAGAAGAAGAAATAGATAACCTAAACAGACCAATCACAAGTAAAGAGACTGAAACAGTAACCAAAAGCACCTCAAAAAATAAAATCCCAGGACCAGATGGCTTCCCAGGAGAATTCTACCAAACTTTCAAAGAGGATCTAATACCTATCCTTCTCAAGTTATTCCAAAAAACCAGCGCAGATGGAATACTTCCTAACACATTCTATGAGGCCAACATCTCTCTGATACCAAAGACTGACAAGGACAACACAAGAAAGGAAAACTACAGGCCTATATCACTGACGAACACAGATGCAAAAATCCTCAACAAAATATTGGCGACCCAAATACAGTAATACATCAAAAAGATCATACATCATGATCAAGTGGGATTTATACCAGGGACACAGGGATAGTTCAACAGCCACAAATCAATCAATGTGATATACCACATTAACAAAATGAGGAATGAAAACCACATGATCATCTCAATAGACACAGAGAAAGCATTTGACAAGATCCAACAGCCATTTATGATAAAAACTCTTAACGAAATGGGGATAGAAGGAAATTACCTCAACATAATAAAGGCCATATATGACAAATCCACAGCCAACATCATACTCAATGGGGAAAAACTGAACACTATCCCTCTGAGAACAGGAACAAGACAAGGATGCTCACTTTCACCACTCTTATTCAACATAGTACTGGAGGTTTTGGCCAGAGCAATTAGACAAGAGAAAGGAAATAAAAGATGAATCTGAATAGGGAGTGAAGAAGTGAAACTCTCACTGTTTGCAGACGACATGATTTTACATATAGAAAACCTTAAAGAATCCATCTGAAAACTATTAGAAATAATTAAAAACTACAGTAAAGTTGCAGGGCACAAAAATCAACTTACAAAAATCAGTTGCATTTCTATACTCTAATAATAAACTTACAGAAAGAGAACTCAAGGATACAATTCCATTTACAATCTCAACAAAAAGAATAAAATATCTAGGAATAAATGTAACCAAGGAAGTGAAGGATTTAAACAATGAAAACTATAAGACAGTATTGAAAGAAATAGATGATGACAAAAAGAGATAGAAAGAGATTCCATGCACATGGATTGGTAGAATAAACATAGTTAAAAAGTCGTTACTACTCAAAGCAACCTACAGATTCAATGCAATCCCAATCAAAATCCCAATGACATTATTCACAGAAATAGAACAAAGAATGCTAAAATTCATGTGGGGCAACCAAAGACCTCAAATTGCTAAAGCAATCCTGAGACAAAAAGAGCAAAGCTGGAGGTATCACAATCCCCAACTTCAAAGTATACTACAAAGCTATAGTAATCAAAACAGCATGGTACTGGTACAAAAACAGACACACAGATCAACGGAACAGAACTGAAAGCCCGGAAATAAAACCACACATCTACGGAGAGCTAATCTTTGACAAAGTTCCCAAGAGTATACAATGGAGAAAAGATAGTGCCTTCAATAAATGGTGTTGGGAAATCTAGACAACCAATTGCAAAAAAATGAAAGTACACCATTATCTCAGACCAAACACAAAAATAAATTCAAAATGGATCAAAGAGTTGAAGATAAGTCCTGAAACCATAAAATTCCTGGAAGATAATATAGGTGGTACACTCTTTGACATCGAACTTTTAAAAGGATCTTTTCAAATACCATTTCTTCTCAGACAAGGGAAAACAAAAGAAAAAATAAACAAACGGGACTTCATCAGACTAAAGAGCTTCTGCAAGGCAAAAGAAACTAGGATCAAAAAAAAGACAACCCACCAACTGGGAGAAATATATTTGTGAATCATATATCCAACAAGGGGTTGATCTCCACAATATATAAGGAGCTCACACATCCGAACAACAAAAAAACAAACAGCCCAATCAAAAAATGGGCAGAGGATATGAACAGACACTTTTCCAAAGAAGATATACAGATGGCCAATAAACACATGAAAGGATGTCCAACATCACTAATCATCAGGGAAATGCAAATCAAAGCTACACTAAGATCTCACCTTACACCTGTTAACATGGCTATCACTAAGACTAAAAATAACAAATGTTGGAGAGCGTGTGGAGAAGAGAGAAGCCTCATACACTGCTGGTAGGAATGCAAAACTTACCAGGGGAAGGGGGGTGGAGGGTGGGCACAAGGGGCAATACACTGCTGGTAGGAATGCAAACAGCCACTATGGAAAACAGTATGGAGATTCCTCAAAAAGCTAAAAATAGAAATATCATATGACCCAGCTATCCCACTGCTGGGTATCTACCCAAACAACTTGTAATCAACAATCCAAAGTATCATGTATACCCCTATGTTCATTGCAGCACTATTCACAATAGCAAAGACACAGAAACAATCCAAGTGCCCATCAATTGATGACTGGATAAAGAAGATGTGATATATATATACACAATGGAATACTACCCAGCCATTAAAAAGACAAAATCATCCCATTTGCAACAACATGGATGGACCCGGAGGGTATTATGCTAAGCGAAATAAGCCAGACTGAGAAAGACAAACACCATGTGATTTCACCCATATGTGGAATATAAACAAACACTTGGACAAAGAAAACAGTTCAGTAGTTACCAGGGGAAGGGGGGTGGAGGGTGGGCACAAGGGGCAAAGGGGAGCACTTCTGTGGTGATGGACAAGAAATAATGTACAACTGAAATTTCACAATGATGTAAACTATTATGAACTCAATTTAAAAAAATAGAGGAAGATTGGCACAGATGTTAGCTCAGTGACAATCTTCCTCACCAAAAAAAAAGAAAATAAAAAATAAAACCAATAAAAAATGTTCATAATAAGGGAACTGTCAAAAATTAAGTTTACATCTATATTATGCAAAAGCTAAATATACACATAACGAATATCTAGAGGTGTGAGAAAATTCTAAAAGTTGAGAGGAAAAACAGCATACAAAATGTGTGTGTATTGTGTGTGTGTGTGTGTGTGTGTGTGTGTGTGTCTAATCTCATTGAGGAAAATTGGAGAAAAATAAACCAAAACTGTTAATAGGGTCCCTGGGTGGAATACAGGTGATTTTTATTTTCTCATTTATAAGAATTTTCCATAGAGCCTATCTTAAGTAATATAATCAAATCAAAAGCATTTTTAACATATTAGAAAAACTTTCATTTGCAGTTAGATTACTATGAGCTATTTGCGAAATAAACAATCCTTTTATTAAGAAAATATTTAAACATTAGTATATATTATGCATAAATTCCTATTTTTATTTATCAGGTTTATTGGCAATGATTTTGTTTTCTAAATACAGTAAAGAAGCATGTTTTGGTCATTATTAATCCTAGAAAAAAAAAATGACCAAAAATAAGCTCCCCAAAATACTTCTATAATACAATTCATATTCTTTTACTTATTTTTTTTTTTTGGTGAGCAAGATTGTCCCTGAGCTAACATGTGTTGCCAACAAGGAAGACTGTCACTCAGCTAACATCTGTGCCAATCTTCCTCTATTTTGTATGTGGGATGCCACCCCAGCATTGCTTGATGAGTAGTGTGTAGGTCTGTGCCCAGGATCCGCACCCACAAACCCCAGGCCACCAAAGCGGATCACGCGAACTTTACCACTATGCCACTGGGCTAGCCCCTCTTTTAATACTTTTAATGTTACTTTTTAATCACATTTATAAAGCTAAAGAAATAAAAACTCCTAAAGAAATGGATTCTGTAATTGAGGAATTAGAGATAGCTACAAGCTAATTAGTAAGGCCTTTCTGCATAATAGTAAGAAATAATGTGCATCAGATTTTTATTTTTAAATAATATACAATTTTTTTTTTTTTAGGAAGATCAGCCCTGAGCTAACTGCTGCCAGTCCTCCTCTTTTTTCTGAGGAAGACTGGCCCTGAGCTAACATCCGTGCCCATCTTCCTCTACTTTGTATGTGGGACGCCTACCACAGCATGGCTTGACAAGCGGTGCCATGTCCACACCCAGGATCTGAACCAGCCAACCCCGGGCCGCTGAGGCGGAACGTGCGAACTTAACCGCAGGCCCCAAAATAATATACAATATTAATGTAAGAATACAGATGTGTAGCCTTTAGATTTGGGCAGGTTGAACTGTTTTACTTTATCTCCCAGAATTTTCCAAACTCCTGTTTGGATATTTTGGGGTCTAGTGTTCAGTCTTGTGCCCAAAGAGAGATTTGGACTGGATAAATAAATTTGAGCTTTCATCTTATAGATAATAATTGAAACCATAAACACACACACAATATATCTATATATAGGACACATCTTTTTGAAAGAGGTATGTTAGACATAACAATACATGAATGGTATTAAACCTCAAAGCTAGAAAAAATATCTGCACATGTAAGAAAGGACTTGGTTGAAATAGGGAGGCCGTCAGAAATGTACAAATTCATAGACAATGGCTTTGTTGTAGATTCTAAAGACTGGACCTCATCCTTGAAGATATGCATACGATAGTAAACAAAAAGTGTTTCAAACTTTTATATGTTATTTTTCTTTTATGTTGCTAAATCATAACACAATATGTCAAAGAAATATCCAATTAAATTTTCAGACCATTTAATTAAGTCATTTAAGAATACTTAAAGAAAGTCATAGTGACTCTTATCTAAATTCCATGGATTTATCCCATAAATTTCAATGAACACTTTGATTTCCTGTACTTTGGGTATACAGTCTTCTCTCTAAAAGGTTTAAAGACATGCTAGTGTCCTGGTAGTTATCTTTATGTTAATTCAAGACAGAATATTGAAAGGTTTCAGTTTCGCTGCTGGTTTCTGTATCAACTCTATAATCTAAACTACATCCTAGCAAGGAACAAAGCCAGTTTTTCTCATTTTGCCACATATGCTATTTCAAACATTCATTAATTCTTACAATTACTTAAGAACAAATGAAAAAATCCATAAAATTTTGAGGCTCATTTTCATTTTCTCAGTTTTTGTCCCTTACACTTCAAATCAATTATTTCATTCCTGGCATCTCTTTCCCCATAACTGTATTATGACATTTGATTAAATTTTCATTTACATTTAATGATGGATAAATTCTCAGAGTAGGTGTTATTCTCATTGCAGCAGTACTTCAGCCGTATCATATAAAGTGGTCGTAAGCCGCATTCTCAAAGAAACTCACTTGGAAATTATGACTCACTGTATGGCAAGTTCATCTCTCTTCATCATAACTGAATTTTTATATCTCAGTAAAATTTTTTCTCATTCTGGACGACTGAAAAAATTTTCTGATTTTTTTTTTCTATGGGCCATTAAGCTTCGTGGTTTAAGAAAAGAATTTCTTATGGTCTATAAGGTTTTGTTCCAAATCTTGGTTTATACTAAAAATATATTAATTTAGTACCTTTGATATATCTTCTGCATAATTCTATTTAGACATTTTTGAGTTTTCTCTATATTATAAAAATGGAGAGTTCACGTCCAAGGAATCCATGTATCCCTTTTATTACAAGATCATAATTAACACCCTGGAAGGAAATAAGTTTAATCAATGGATAGCTTCATGGCCTATGAAACGGAATTTTTGCATTTCTCTAGAATGTAAAAGAGTAGTCTACTTAACATAAGACCCCACTCAGTGGTCTGACTCAAGGGAACTTGGTAACCTAATTTGGTACCTTTGGCTATGTATCCCATGAATAGATGAGGGCCACACATACTGTATAGAAGATCACAGTTTAAAATTACCTATATTTGTTGGTAATTTACTTTTAGCAAGAGAAAAAGACATCTACCTAGGAAAATTGATCCATGATTAACATTTACTTCAAGTAAAAAATTTAAGAGCTAAATTGAAACCAGAAGACATTGTCAGTGTCTCACTACTTACCCTTTGACATTGACCACTCTGCCACATGCTGATAAAGAGTTTCCAAAGCCTGAGGGCTTTACCTGGTCAGAGCCTGCTTGGATTGTGCAGGAGTCAGACCAGAAATGCTTGAGAGGTAATGCCCTCTGGGAGCAGTTCTCAACAAACAACACATTGAGGGGAGTTGATGCATAAGCATCCCAGCCAATTCTTCCCTCACTTGGAATAATTCCAAGGTATTCTACTGAATCTCCCAAAATTACCCAACAGGATGGAACAAGTGGTAACTTACATGATAATGCACCCTGTTGCTTGCCTGCCTTTCTTCCTTCCTTCCTTTGAACTTCCCAACCAATGTTTTCCTAGAATCAGCATTCAAATCACTACTTGCACTCAAAACTTTGTCTCGAGGTCTGCTATTAAGCAATATAAAATAAGATGGAGATTATTTAATTTTTTTTCCTCCAATTTTGAAAAGTGTATTTATATAATCTCATGTCAGTGGACCCTGTGAAGATATATGTACTTTTATATAATGAAACAGAAATTGCCATGTCATTTTTACCATAATAAATTCTAATTTAATGTTTGGAGGAAAAAACTTGTACCACTTTTTGTGATCAGAGACTTTATAATATTCCTAATGAGCTGTGATTCTTGGACCACATCACACCTGACATTGCAATCAAACACTTTTAGCATATTCAATATCCTTAAATGCAACTCATTTTTAAAGCAGAATATACTCACATAAACTCAGAAAATTTCAAAGCAACAGCCAACTATATCTTCAATATGTACTGGGAATTTCAAATGTCTTGCAAGAGAAGAGCTAAAAATACACTTGGATTATATATTCATTTCTACACAGATACCTGTAAGCGAATGGAGACACGGCTCCCAATAATCTCCAAACAGCATGGTATGAGGTTTTAGCTTACACTTTTAGTGAAACTTTACTCTTTAAAATTACTAATTCTCCTACCCAATAATCCTGTGTTGCTAGGAGTATTTTCTCAAGGGAAAAAAGTGTCATAGAAATTTTGTATATTACTAATACACTAAAAATTAAGATTGCCCCTGAGATATATCTATGCAAAATCTTTTTTCCCTTATCTTTGAATTTTTAATATTTCTTAGTTCAATTCTTGGAAACTTTTACAGTGGAACATTAATAAAGAGGAAAAAATTAAGTCCAAGAACAATCATGCCAGAAAATATGGTAGCTCCTCTAAAACGGGATATTGTAGTATGTTTTTCAGAGTCATGGGAAATGGAGAAAAAGCAGTCAAATAATGTGGGGAATCATAACAGCTAAAAAGAAAACTTAAAGCTTCCCACATGACATGCACTGAGGTAAATGCTATGCATAAATAGCCTTATTTAATCCTTTCGACAAACTTGTGGGGTAGTTATTATTAATGTCTTCATTTTTTAGAAAAGGAAAAGAAATTGAAGCTCAGGGAGCTTAAGTTTAAGTTACCCAAGATCATACTACTAGAAATGGTGGAACCAGGATTTCAACCCAAGTGTTTTGACTACTCTTATTATGGCGCAAAATTCAGTTCCCTTACCTGATGCGGATAAAAAGGCCAATTAATTACAGCATCAGCTTTTGGGAAAAGAAATCAGCTTTATTGTGTGAGATCCATCTGCAAGGAGACCAGGAGCGCATCCCCTCAGATCTGTCTCCTGGATTCAGCTTTTGGGGTGAAATTTAAAAGGTTAGGGAGAACAGGCTGGCACATGGAAATGCTGGTGGGCCAGGTTTTGATTGGTGGGCTTCAAGCATTAACGATAAGGTTCTAAACATTTATGGTAAGGTTCTAAACACTTATGGTAAGGTTTTAAACATTTTTGGTGAGGTGGAGAAGGAATTTTAACACCGGGTCTTCCTGAATGATGGACCCCTTGCTTCTGATAAGAGTCTGACTTTTACGTTCTGGACGAGTCCCTGTCCTTTGGTTCTGTGGGAAGGAGAATCTTTGGCTCCACAGTCATGTCAGGTCAAGATTTCTTCTGTCCGTGCTCTGGCTACATGACTTTGCAAATTTTCTGAAAGACAATTTTTAATCACTCTGTTGATAAGAGATGGGGTCTTTTTGAACTGGCTCTAAATGGGCCCATGGTTATAATGTGCTCTATACGCCCACATAGCTGAATGGATCTAGACAAACTAAGTGAAATAATTTTCTCCACTTCAGGACCTCTGGAGATCTTTAACATGTTGATTTGAATTCAGAATCTTGAAAGGGATAAATAGAATAGTTTCTCAAGTTTATTTGGCCATAATATTCTTTTATGTAAAGCATCTTGAGAGAACAATATTTAATATTCTGAGGAATATTCTTTCAGAAATGCCTCCCTAAGTAATGAAACTGGGTAAATACTGTTAAAATTTGTCATATAAAATTATTTTGGCAATAAACAAATTACTAGAAAGATTAGAAGAATGTGTAAAATGCTTAGTATTTCTTTCTCAAAATGAAATTTCTTTGAATATCTAACTAATAATTATAATTTACACAATTCTTAAAGTCAAAATTAGCTTTTACATAAGTTAAAAACTGTTGTATATGCTATTGGTGATCATATATTTATTTTAAATGATGACATTTTACCAGAATATTACTTGAAAATATATTGATTGATAAAAGAAAATAAAAGTTATTTGTAGTAACTCAAAGAATAATGAATTTCATCTTCATTTTATTTTCATTTCTTTTTCTAGATAAATCCCTAACACAAAAATGTATGCTATAATGCTTATTTTTATTATTATACTTTTACCCAAGGGCCTTAAAATGCCTAAAGAATTATCCTATTCTAACTAATAGATACATAAATAATGACAATTATTAATGCATTTTGAAAGAAACAACTATGGCCAGTTCAGTTCTGACAGTTGAGTATATCTACTCAGCATTAGTCCTGTGTTTTCTGGCTTCCAGCTTAATTTCATTTAGACCACTCTCAGTGCATCTGAGTTCTGGTCTTCACCCTGTGACTAAGTAGGTGTGTGACTTTGACAAGTCATTTAATCTCTGAGTCTTAATTTCCCCAATAATACAATGAAGACACATAGCTAGGCTATTTTAAACATTTGTTTTCAGCTTAAAATATGATTCTAATCATAAAATATGGTCATATTACCATAAAAATTGCTTCCCTATAATTTAAGTCATTTCATGGAGGGAAACCTATAAAACATTTTACTAGGTAGAATTCTACCAAAATAAAAGTAGTTGACACATATATTGTAGTTTGGGGGTCTCACTTTTTTAATTGAGGTATACATATAGTAAAATGGACACATTTAAAATGTACAATTTCATGAGTTTTGACAAACCCACCTCAATCAAAGACAGAACATTTTCATCATCACTTTTCTATTTTCAGCAGCTTGACTGTGATGTTCATAGAATGGTTCTATTTGCATTTATCCTTCCTAGGTTTCTGTGAGCTTCCTAGATTTACAGGTTACTGGGTTGGGTTTTTTTTAATCAAGTTTGATAAAAATAGAAAAATAAAAACATTTCTCTGCCTCCTTCTCATTCTTCTCTCTTTCCGGGACTCTTCTTACATGTGCGTGAGGCTGCTCAACATTCTCTCACAAGTCACTGAGGCTCAGTTCTTTTTTTCTCTCTATGCTTCAGTTTAGACGTTTCTCAAGTTCACTCAAGATTTTTGCTATTGCTTCTGATCTGCTTTTAATGTCATCTGAAGAATCCTTAAATTTCAGATACTACACTGTTTTCTTCTAGGATTTCTATTTGATTCTTTTTAACAGTTTCCAAATTCTCCTGAAATTCCCTATCTCATCATCCTTTTGTTATACCCATCATTTTAAAATTGATTCGTTGTCATAGTTATCCTGCTGATCATTTTAAAGTCCCTCTGCTAATTCCAACATCTGTGTTGTCTGTTGCAAGCTTCTAGTGATTTTTGCTGTTTCTTCATGTCTAGTTATACTAAATTGTAGAGCTGCTTTATTTTCTTATTTTCCTCTGAAGGGGGTTGAGTTTTGTTCTAGCAAGCAGTTAAATGACTGGTGGAATAGTTTTGCCCTTGGTCCAAAGGTGAATCCCTTAGTCCTGGAATTTTCTTTATTCATAACACACAGTCCCTCTTGGGTTTCAGTAACACTCCTGAAGTATTTATCAAGCCTATAATTTGATAGGACTGGAAATCCAAGCTTTGTCTCCTTCTGGGAGGCAGCCTTTGAAATATCTGTTCTTCCTTTCAACTCTCTAGCTGTTGTTTTTCCCCTTGAATTACTTGATGAGATTCTAATATGTGTGAAGTTCAAGGATTAACCAAAGATGTGAGAAGAGTAGTTTATAAGGAGAATTTATGCAGATTTTGAGCATTTCCCTCTGAGGCCTCCTCAGTTCTTGGATTTCCCCCTTCAATTTCCAGCAACTCTGGCAGCTGCCATCCTCTGCCACTTTAGATCAATAAGACTGTGACTTTCAGATCAAATTCTATACTGACTATGCCACAAGTTTTGGAAGTGCCTTCAATTGGAAAAGCCACATTCATGGATCTCAATTGTGGTCATTCCTATCTTTCAAGAGAGGATTCTTCTCCAGTTTTGCCTGCTTTTGATTGTTTTCCAGTAGCTTCAGAGATTTTTTAAATATTTTTGTCCCAAGTTTGCAGTTATTATTGATAAGAGAGTGCAATAAAAGCTTATGCACTATTACTGGAAACTAAAATTCACATCTGCAATATCTTTTTGTTGTTAATTTCTAATTTTATTACATTATAGTCAAAGAGTATATAGTCTTAGCATGTTGATTTTGTCATAATTTCTTGGAACTTTCTTTTTTTTTTATTTACCATCTTTATCTTTTTTCTCTTTCAGATTGGCTCTGAGCTAACACCTGTTGCCAATCTTTTTTTTTCTTCTTCTTCTTCTTCTCCCCAAAGCCCCCCCAGTACATAGTTGTATATTCTGTTGTAGGTCCTTACAGTTCTGCTGCATGGGACACTGCCTCAGCAAGGCTTGATGAGCAGTGCTAGGTCTGTGCCCAGGATCCAAAGCAGCTAAACCCTGGGCTGCCAAAGCAGAGTGCAAGAACTTAACCACTCGGCCACGAGGCCAGCCCCTGGAACTTTCTTTCTTTGTGGTCTACAGTGAAGACATTTGTATATTTTCTAACTCCAGGTGTGAGATACTCAATATATTAAGAGAGAGATTTGTTTAATTGGATTGTGTTCCTCTATAATTTTTTGACTTGATGTAAAATATTTTAGGTGAGTTTTTCTCAAATATGCTGCCATGAATATAGATCTTCTAATTCTCCCTGACATTCTGTAAATATTATGCATCTTGAGTCTATATGTGAAGTAGGTAGAAATTGAAAATTGTAGTTTCCTGGTTAATTGCTCCCTCTATCAATAAGTAATGACATTATTTTGATTAATAGTGATTTTGCTTTAAAAGTTTCTTATTATGATAATAGTAAAACTAAATTGGATTTCTTTTCATTTGTATATTTCTGGAATATCTTTTTTTTCCATCACTACTTTTTCTATCTCTGTGTGTCAATATACTTAGGTGGTTCTATTATGAAGTTCATACATCTAGATGTTGTGGCAATTTTTAGCCAAATCTGAAAATCTGCTTAACAGAAGAGACTTTAATTTGTTCATGTTTATTTTAACCAATGATAGTCATTTGCAATTATTTCTACTATATTTTATGTTTTTAAATTTCTCCATTTTTTTCTTTGCTCTCAAGCTTTCTGACTTAGATTTTCTTTTCTTTTTTTATTCAGGTAACATTGGTTTATAACATTATGTAAATTTCAGGTGTTCATCATATTTCACCTTCCATATAGACTACATCATATTCATCACCAAAAGTCTAGTTGCCATTTGCCACCATAGAAATGTTCCCTCTTACCCCTTTCATCCTCCCCCTAAGGCTCTTCCCCTCTGGTAACCACCAATCTATTCTCTGTATCTATGTGTCTGTTTATTGTTATTGTTTTTTTATCTTCCACATATGAGTGAAATCACATTATATTTGGCTTTCTCCATCTGATTTATTTCACTTAGCATATTACTATCAAGGTCCATCCATGTTGTCACAAATGGCAAGATTTCATCTTTTTTATGGCTGAGTAGTATTCCACCATTTGTATATATACCACATCTTCTTTATCCGTTCATCCGTTGATAGGCACTTAGGTTGTTTCCAAGTCTTGGCTATTGTGAATAATGCTGCAATGAACATAGGGGTTCATATATCTTTTTAAATTAGTATTTTTGTGTTCTTGGATAAATACTCACAGGTGGAATGGGTGAATCATACAGTAGTTCCATTCCTAATTTTTTTGAGGAATCTCCATACTGTTTTCCATAGTGGCTGCACCAGTTTACATTCCCACCAGCAGCATACAAGAGTTCCCTTTTCTCCACATCCTCTCCAACACTTGTTATTTATTGTCTTTTTAATAATAGCCATCCTGATGGGCATGAGGTGATATCTCATTGTAGTTTTGATTTGTATTTCCCTAATAATTAGTGACGTTGAACATCTTCTCATGTGCCTGTTGTCCATCTGTATATCTTTCATTAGAAAAATGTCTGTTCATTCTCTGCCCATTATTTATTCAGGTTATTTCCCTTTTGTTGTTGAGTTGTATGAATTCTTTATAGTTTTTGGATATTAGCCCCTTATTGCATATACGATTTGCAAATATTTTCTCCCAATTGATAGACTGTCTTTCTGTTTTATTGACAGTTTCTTTTGCCATGCAGAAGCTTTTTAGTTTGATGTACCCTCATTTATTTTTTCTTTTGTTTCCCTTGCCTGAAGAGACATGGTATTCAAAAACATACTGCTAAGACAGATGTCAAAGAGTGTACTGCATATGTTTTCTTCTAGAAGTTTTATGGTTTCAGGTCTTACATTCAAGTCTTTAATCCATTTTGAGTTAATTTATGCATATGGTGTAAGATAATGGTCTACTTTCATTCTTTTGCATGTAACTGCCATGTTTTCCCAATACCATTTATTAAAGAAACTTTCCTTTCTCCATTGTATGTTCTTCACTCCTTTGTCAAAAGTTAGCTGGCCATAGATGTGTGAGTTTATTTCTGGGCTCTTGATTCCGTTCCATTGATCTGTGTGTCTGTTTTTCTGCCAGTACCACGCTGTTTTGATTACTACACCTTTGTAGTATCCTTTGAAATCAGGGAGTGTGATATGTCCAGCTTTGTTCATTTTTCTCAGGATTGCTTTTGCTATTTGGGGGCTTTTTTTATTCCATATAAATTTTAGAATTCTTTGTTCTATTTCTGTGAAAAATGTCATTGGAACTCTGATAGTGAGTGTATTGAATCTGCAGATTGGTGTAGGTAGTGTGGACATTTTAACTATGTTAATTCTTCCAATCCATGAACATGGACTATCTTCCACTTCTTTGTGCCTTGTTGATTTCTTTCCACAATGTTTTACAGTTTTCAGTGTATAGGTCTTTCACCTCCTTGGTTAAATTTATTCCTAGGTATTTAGTTCTTTTTGTTGCACTTGTAAATGGGATTGAGTTCTTGATTTCTCTTTCTGCTATTTCATTGTTAGTGTATAGAAACACCACCAGATTTTGTATGTTGATTTCGTACCCTGTAACTACTGTATTCGTTTATCATTTCTAATAGTTTTTTGGTGGATTTTTTAGGATTTTCTGTATATAAAATCATGTCATCTGCAAATAGTGACCTTTTTACTTCTTTCTTTCCAATCTGGATTTCTTTTATTTCTTTTTCTTGCCATTTGCTCTGGCTAGGACTTCCAATACTATGTTGCATAAGAGTGGTGAAAGTGGGAATCCTCATCTTGTTCTTGTTCTTAAAGGGACAGCTTTCAGTGTTTCACCATTGAGTATGATGTATGCTGTGGGTTTGTCATATATGGCTTTTATTAGATTGAGATACCCTTCTGTACCCATTTTATTCAGAGTTTTTACTATATATGGATGCTGAATCATGTCGAATGCTCTCTCCACATCTATTGAGATGATCATGTGATTTTTACTCTTCACTTTGTTAATGTGGTGTATCACATTGGTTGATTTGCAGATATTGAACCATCCTTGCATCCCTGGAATAAATCTCACTTGATCATGGTGTATGATCCTTTTAATGTATTGTTGTATTTGATTTGCTGATATTTTGTTGAAGACTTTTACATCTATGTTAATCAGTGATATTGGCCTGTAATTTCTTTTTTGTGTGCTGTCCTTGTCTGGTTTGAGTATCATTTGGCCTCATAGAATGAGTTAGGAAGCATTCCCTTCTCTTCAGTTTTTTGGAAGAGTTTGAGAAGGATAGGTATTAAATCTTCTTTGAAAGTTTGATAGGATTCACAGGGAAATCCATCTAGTCCAGGACATTTGTTTTTGGGGATGTTTTTGATTACCATTTCAATCTCCTTACTAGTGATAGGTCTATCCAGAGTCTCTATTTCTCCTTGATTCAGTTTTGGAAGGTTATACAATTCTAAGAATTTATCCATTTCTTCTAGTTCATCCAATTTGTTGGCATATAGTTTTTCATAGTATTCTTTTATAATCCTTTGTATTTCTGTGGTATCCATTGCAATTTCTCCTGTTTCATTTCTGATTTTATTTATTTGAGACCTCTCTCTTTTTTCCTTAGTAAGTCTAGCTAAATGTTTGTCAATTTTTTTATCTTCTCAAATTACCAGCTCTTAGTTTGATTTATCTTTTCTCTTATCTTTTTAGTCTCTATTTCATTTATTTCTGCTCTGATTTTTATTATTTGCTTCCTTCTACTCATTTTGGGTTTCATTTGTTCTTCTTTCTATAGTTCCTTTAGGTGTAAAGGATTGCTTATTTGAGATTTTTATTGTTTCTTGAGGTTAGCCTGTATTGCTATAAACTTTCCTGTTAGTACTACTTTTGCTGTATCGTATAGATTCTGGTTTGTTGTATTTTCATTTGTCTCCAGGTGTTTTTTATTTCTCCTTTGATTTCCTTGTTTTCATACTTTCTATCTTAGATTGATCTTTGGCTTAATCAAATTCATCAGGTAATCTTTATTCTTTTTTTCCACTTCTACTATTTTTGTTACCTTCTATTTCTATTCTTTTGGTAGCTACTCTGAAAAACCTTAACTTATAAGTTTAACTTATGAAAAATAATCAATACCTTTATCTACACCATAATATACAAGAACCATAAAACACCAGACTCTGAACTCTTCTTCTCCCATCTTCCGTGTTACTTTTATCTGATATGTTAATTCTACCTTATTTCCAAACTCTCCAAAATTTAGGTATTTTTACACAGTAGATTCTTATTTAGTTTAACCAACATTTTCACCAACTTATTTGTTTCCATTTGCTTCTCACATTCCCTTCCTTCCGAGTTTAATTGTCTTCTAATAATTCTTTCCAGCGAAATGTGAGTTATATACTCTCAATCCCTATTAATCCAAAAATGTCTTTAATTTTTTCCTTTACATATGAATGAGAGTTTGTTCCCTCACACTTTATACAGAATTAGTCCTTCTGTTTGCTTTCAAGATGTATTTGCCTTTTGTATTCTACAATATCACACTGATATTTCTAGGTGGGGATTTCATTTTTTTTATGCTATTTTGATTTGATAGATTGTCTTCTTAACATCTGGCAAATTCTCAGCAAATAAATTATTTTACTATTTTTATTTTTCCATTTTCTCTATTTTCACCACTGAGATTCCTATTAGATATACATTTAACCTCCACGTTCTATCTTTTATATGTTAACTGCTTTTTGTCATCATCTCTTAATTTCTCTGTGCTATAGTCTAGATTATTTTCTCAGATTTACCACAAATTCTCTCTTGAACTATGTCTTCTTATATACTATACTTCTTATTTTCTTGTACTTTATTTCATAGGGTTCTCTTGTTTCATTGTGGTTTCTGCTATATCTTTACCCTTTTAAACAATTTAAATATACTTATTTTTATAGTCTCTTTCAGATTACTACTTATTTTCTTTTCCTGAGAGTGTTAATCCTCCTGTTTTCTAGGCCTGCTTCCTCTCCCTGATAATGATTCATTTACTAATGCAGTTTGTGACCTTTGATTGTAAATTCATCTTCAATGGATTTCTGTTTTCCACAGGCATCTCATGTACCCTGAGTTGTGAAATTATCTTGACAGATCAATTTTGCATTTTTTTCCTGACAGAATCCAATAGATTTTAATGATCTTTGACTAGTTTTTATTACAGTTTCTCAGCTTGTATTTCCTATACCACGCTGGAAATATCAATTGTGACCCCATTTGGCAAAGACAAGGGAGTTTCAGTTTCTCACTAGGATCTTTTTTCTGCTTAAAGCCCCAAATAGAGAGCAAACTTTCAGGCTTATTCCCAAGGCTTCTGTGCAGGGTGTTTCTGGTCCCATTTTTGCAAGCAAAGCACTACTTTAAGTCACTGTTTTTTAAGCTTGGTACTCAATATCAGCTCCCCAGCTCATGTGGATTTAATAACATGGCTCTCATCCTTATGCAGTTGTTAAATTCTCATCCCATAGAACCTATATCAAGCCTAAAACTCATGTGAGCTTTCATTGGCTCAGCTTCCATTTAAAACTCTGCCTTTTATTTCTCTCAGTTCCTGGCACTTTGTAGATTACCTTTTCTTTCATTGAATATATTGCATTTTAAATTATTTTAAATATTTTATCTAGATTTTTTTTTGAGGAGGAGGAGGATCTGCATTAGTTTAGTCTATCATTTTCTGCAAGTCTCCAAATATAAATCTACAGTCATAGACACAATTCCAAGCAAATATCAAGGCATGATAGATTTGACATCATGTTCATATCAGGTAGCAAGTCCAAAAGAAACAACTGCTTTATTGATTAGAAAATGAAAGTTAATTATAAATAAATTATACTAGGGTATACTATATCCTTGGTCTCCAAATCATACTAAATAGGTTTGTAAAATATGGAGAGTTAGGCCTAATCCAAGAATGAATTAAGACAGTACATGCTACTGTAAGAAAAAGAGTTATAAGATCATAAAAGTTACTGAAATTAGGACAAAACGAGGTAGGAACACAAGGAAAGATGTTATAATAACTTAAGTGAGAATTAATTGCAATTTGGATAATTAACTTGGCAGCAAAGATGGAGAGGAAACATTGCACTCAGGAGATGTTATGCAGGAGGCAGCAGGAGCAGCATTGGGCAAGTTGTTGACTTTGCAGGGAAAGACAATGAAGAAATGCCTCTAGAGTACTGAATCTGTAAAATAGGTGTGCAGCAGGTATGCATTTCAGATTCCACAAAGTCACAATATCCCACAAAACTGATATGTGCAAAAATGCAGCTTATTTTATTTTCCTTTAATTTAATATTTTGACTCTGAGGCCTCATGCTGTCAAATGTAAAAACCTAATCTAGTCACTTTGTAGTAACATCAATCCAACTGAGTGATTTTTGATGACTTCAGTTTCAAATGAAATCATAGTCTCTTTGTCCCCATTCCCCCTTCCCTGGGGCTGATGCTAACCTCCAGGAATACATATATAATTTACCCCGTAACGGTTCTCAGGTGCCCTTGACCTCTATTATGCTGTCCTCAGGGCCTCCTCTGAAGGGCCCAAGTCCTGGCCTGGTCTCAAGTGCCACCTTCTTACAGGTCCCCCTGTGTCCTTACATTATGTGAATTTTCTGAACTGCTCTACCCATTCCACCCTTCTTATGAGCACAAGAAAGATCTGGCTATTCTCTTGTGTCCTGCTTAAGACTGTGGGAAATCTAAGGATGAGCACAGTGTTTGTTCCTCCCCTGACTCTTCCCTTCCATTTCTGTGAGATTGCAACCGTCATTGACCCAGGCGGGACAAGTGCAGGACAAGGCCCTTTTATTCTCATTTCCATGACACATGGTGGGGAATGTAGGCCAGGTTCAATGCCTACCCTATTTCCTCTTCTTTACCTCTAAAGTCTTCCTTGTCTTCAACATGAAGATTTCTCTGACCACAGGACTGTGCTACAACGGCAGGCAGGGAGTGCAGAACTCACCTGTAAGTTGGCATTGTCATTCAAAGCATCCCTTCATGCTGAATCTGCAACTTAGGAGAATCCAGTATCTTTGTTCGATGTCCATTTCTGACATTATCCTCCCTCCCCCTGTACAAATGATAGTTCCATGTTTCACTCTTTGAACAGAGGTGGAGAATAGGCTTAGAAGTTTGGGTAAGAAAGCACATCAGTATTATCACATATCATTCTATCACATTGGGTTTCCTAAGATGCAGGTGGAACTAGGTAAATGGAAATATATTTAAGGAAAGACAAAGAAATATACTGTAACCATAACATGATTGAGTCATATTTCACAAGGCAGAAAATTCAGAAATGGGCAAAGGCAAAGGAGGTGTGAATAGAAACTAAAATTGGAAGCTAAAAATACTTGCTGAAAGAAAAAAATAATAAAATTCCTAAGACAGAAAAAAAATCAGAAAAAAGAATTGCAATAATTCTTTTAATGAATAATAAAAAGGGAAGAGGTGAAAGAAGAAATCAAAATTGGACAGTAGTTTATGAGTTGAATATAAAAAGGGTTTCTAAAACTCTAGTAAATTATATTACATAGTACAAAAATTTTATGACAAAAATAACCAACTATTTTCAAAAATTAATGATATCTAATTAATAATATTTTAGAATGCTTTGGGCTGCAATAACAGAAACTATGTCTTATGGTGGCTTAAATGTTAAGGAAATACTTATTCTCTCATATTAGGAGGTCTAGAGGCTCAGTGGATCCCAGGACAGGACCCCTCTGAACCTCTGGACTCCCTGCTATGCTGATCATTCTTTTCATGGCTGAACTTTGTCTTTAAAGATTTGGGTTCTTTCTATTTCTCCATTCTGCCTTCTTTATTCCTGGCTTTATTTTCATGCTGCTGGATTGCTAATTATATCTAATCTCAAAAAATAGAAAAGAAAAGAGAGAACATCCCTTCTTTTAATGTAAGATGTAAGGAAGCTTCTCCCAAAAGACCCCAGCCCCTCTTCTCAGCTTGCCTCTCCTGGTGTGGAACCACCACCTTTTGAGTTGGGACAAGGGCAATCAGAGCCTCAGAATTCTCAGCAATGCCATACCCAAGGTAGAGCCTCCAGCCCACTAGTGGAAGGTGGGCAGAAGAAGAGGCGGTCCCCCACCTCTCAACCACAGTCATCCAGAACTTAGCCTCATCATCAAGTAGCTGGAGTCAGGATGAGGAATGCTAATGTTGAATTCACTTTTGATTCCCTCTCTGTCATTGGTTTCTATCTATTTTCCTTCAAAACATCTCTCAGATGAACTTCTTTCTGTCAGTTTACATTTCTATTCAAATCTATATTCCCATCTTCACACCTACATAATAACACCTAAAATTATAGTATATTCACTCTGTGCTAGACAGCTAAGCACTTCATGTGATTGCTGTTTAATACTCACACAACCATTCAAGATATTTAGTGTTCTTATCTACATTTTTACAGATGAGGAAACAGCACAAAGAGGTGAAATAGCACTCTCAAAGTCACAAAGCCAGTGAGTGACTATTCATGTCCAAAGTCAATGCTATACCCACCTCATTGAAAAATAATTCTACACTATTCCAAAATTAGATTTAGTTCATTAAATTACAAGAGAAAAAAGCACAAATGTAAGAGAGAAACATGTTAGAAAACAAGAATTCAAATAGTGATTCTCTTGAACTAATTTGTCTTTACTTTTCAATATTTTTCCACAATGAAAAATAAACTTCTTCTGATTATCTTATGATTAGCTTTTGCCAGAGCAGAATACATAGCCTATCTTAAGTATGTAGTTTTTTCCTTGATTTTTGTTTTGGGATGTATTTGGGCAGTAGGCATGGAAGGAGATTGTTTGCTTGGTCTGAAAGCTTTTCAGACTTCATTTTTTATATTGATAAGTTGGAATAAGATTTATATTCCATCTTATTTTTTATAAGATGATGGTAATATCAAGAGGAGAGATTTTCAGCATGCTTTAAAAGAGTAAAGTGACTCTGTAGGATCAAATCCATGAGAAGTGTCTTAGAAGCATATGAGAAACATCTGTATTTTTAGCATAAAATGGGGACCTCTTAAATGATAATGTAAAATGTCATTGCTTAAAAACACTTGTCTGGGGCTCTGTGGGCAGTTCCAGTTTCTCGCAGTGGCTGCATGCTTTACCATCTATTTGTACTCCTTTGGAATCATTAATGCAAACTGGCATCTCTCAGACATGTCCATTTCAAAAAGTGATTCACAGTGATTCACCTTTACACTCACATAACTGACAACTTATTTGTCATCTGATGAAGAAAAATCAAGACGATTTTCATATTCTGTGAGATTTTCTTTTCAATATCCTTATATAGAAGTCTAATCTCATATAAAACCACAACCACAAAAATGCCACTCATTGAATATAACTTAATACCCAAAGGCTTGAAATTCTTACTTTTTCCAGAAGCTGAAGTGAAAAAGAAGTGGACCCTCATTGCACATTTCTCCAATAATTTCTCCGCTCTATTTGCCAAACCAATGAAAGACATTTTATCAAAATGAATACCATTGCAATCTCAAACAGTTGGAATATAAACATGAAATCACTCATTTTTTTCAATCACTGCTTCCAGTAATGTTTTGTCAAGTCTCTTTTTCACTTCCCTTAGTCTCACATTTGGTAAATTCCCTAACTTTCCAGTCATTTGGGGTTATTAAAATTCAGTCCAATACAAAATTTCAATCTCAAACTCAATCTACATCTCATCAGCCCCAAGCATGAGGAAAGACCCAGACTTCTAGGGGTAGTGATGGGGTGGGGGTTAAAGGAAAATCTGTGCATCTGTATTCTTCTTTTCCCTTTGCCACCCTTTTTCTTCAAGGACCAGCTCCTCCAGTTGTTGAGGGTAGGGAGAAGGAAAGGGAGCGGAACAAGTGCCTCTTTAATAACTGGCTGCTATTATAGCCCTCTCTGTATGGGCTCTCTGCTTCTCTGGTAGGACATTGATGTCCTATGTGTGGCAGCTATCCAAATGCTGACGGCTTTGCAAGGGCTGTACAAGTTCTTGGAAAAGCCTTAAGTGGTGTCCTCATAGCACAGTTCTCTGCTAAGGTAGATTAAGCTCCAGGTCAACCTGCTTCTCTAATCCCAACTCCCTCCTCTAGCAATACATTTGCTGCCTCTTCCTGTTTGGACCACTCTGTCCAGCAAGAAGCCCTGTAGGGTGGTGTCTTAGCCAGCTCAGGCTGCCATAACAAATACCATATACTGGCTGGCTTAAACAACAAACATTTATTTCTCATAGTTCTGGAGGCTGGAAGTCTGAGATCAGGGGGCCAGCGATGTTGGGTTCTTGGTGACAGCCCTTTTCCTGTCTGCATCCTCAGAGAGCCTTTCCTTGGTATGTGCACAAAGAAAGAGAGGGAGAGAGAGAGCTTGTATCTCTTCCTCTTTTTATAAGGGCCTTAATCCCATCATGGGGGCCCCACCCTCATGACCTCATCTAAACCTAACTACCTCCGGAAAGTCAAATACCATCAAACTGGGGATTAGGGTTTCAACATATGAATCTTGGGGGGACACAAACATTCAGTCCATATCAGTGGGCAAGCAGGCCTAAACCTGCTTACTTTCCTTGATATATGCCTGATCTCATCTTTAACCACACCACATGGTGAGAGTACAGGCTCTCTCCACTCTGCCAACAATCTCTCTCAGTGTTCTCCTCTGCGGAAATAGGAAATAGGTCGAGAGGTAGACCAGCAAGTTTGCTGGCTAAGCAGACATCCAATCAAGGAACACAATGCCAGCCAGTCTTTCCTGGCAAGAACCCCCATTCTTTATGAGCAATTCTCTTAGAGCCCCTCCCACTTCCAATTAGAAAGGAAAGCATCTCTATTCCTCTCCAAAGCAAGGGAGAGCAAAGCCTCTAAGACAATAACTGCATTCATGGTGATTCCTGTCTCCCAATCTAGTCATTTTATATTAAAACAGCGGGGGGTGGGGGGGATGGGTAGTGAGGGTGGCTGATGCAGAAAGGGTTGGTTCTGCCACTTATTATTAATTCTGAGGGAAGTGTTAATAATTCCCTCTTTGAGGAAGTTCTCTTTAAATTGTGAGATACTTAGCACCTCCGATTTCTCAGCTCTGTTAGTAGACACTGAAGATTGAATCCCACTGAATATCCTGCAAAAGTAAAATTTCATGTTTTTAATGCTACTCCACAGCTTTTGGGCACCATTTTCTGTAGTTCTGTTATTGTTGTTTTGTTTCTTCCAAAAGCAGTCAGGAAAATATTGTATAGAACCAATGGTTATTTGCACGTGACTAATATTTGAATTTTCCAGATTACTACCCAAGAAAGTATATCTTTAAGATAAACTTTTAAGCTAAAGCTTCAAGTTATAGTTTTTAGGTAATTTCTTTTCAATATTCACTTTCAGATGTGCAATTCCATTGGTTTTCATAAAAAGAGTAATTTGGAAACTGCATTAATTCACTGAGGTCCTAACTGTTTTGAGATAATCATATAAGATCATTCTGCATTTTTTTGTTTTAAGATTGGCACCTGAGCCAACATCTGTTGCCAATCTTCTCTCTTTTTTTTCCTTCTTCTTCTCCCCAAAGCACCCCACTACATAGTTGTATATTCTAATTGTAGGTCCTTCTGGTTGTGCCATGTGGGACGCCACCTCAGCATGGCCTGATGAGTGGTGCTAGGTCCAAGCCCAGGATCTGAACTGGTGAAACTCTGGGCCGCTGAAGCAGAGTGAGAGAACTTAACCACTCAGCCACAGGGCCAGCCCCAGGATCATCCTGCATTTTTGTCATGTGGGGATACCATCAGGTTTTAGGAAATCTCTGCATGGTGGACCCATGAACCCATATTGAGACATGAGTCTTTTCTATCTAGCCTGCATGGAATAACTGCCAAAAGTGGATACTGACATCCTCCTTTTAACTTGTGGAGCACACATATTTCAATATTTTAGGAGTGCATTTCACAAACGGCACAATATAGTTTTTAGACCCTTGAATATGAAGTGCCCTAATAAATGTTGTGTGAAGATACCTACATGTTATGGAGAAGGCATGATTTTCACTCACAAATAACTCATGTTTTGAAAGATAGCAATGCCTTCTGGAATAATTAGTTTCGTTTTAATTCCACAGTAAGTCATGGTCTTTCCATATTGTATTGAAGTGTCTGCTTAAGCAAAAACTTAATAAAAAGTGGCCCTAAATCAAGAAGTTCTTTCTTAATGTAAATCGGACCACATGAAATCTTGAGTAATATGGAAAAAAAAAAAAAAGCAATATCCAGAATTTTTAAGTACTAACTCCAGGAGCAAGGTGGAACTAGAGACTTACATAAGGATGCTCTCTGTGGCCTTTATAGCTCTTCATAAATAAGGATGTGTTGACAACAGTTCTTATGGAAAACTATAGGATTAACCTTGCTCATCGAATCTTTCCAGAGTGTGCATAAATCTCCAAGTTAGATAATTCCTTTAGATATTGTTATACACAGAGATTTGAGCCAAGCAGAACCAAGATTCTCATGTTTTAATAATAACAGTCTTCTGACTTAAGATACATAGTCCTTGCTATGCTATATATTACATTCCATTTACAGTTTGTCTTTTTTCTCTGTTTGCAAAGTGGTGTGGAAAGATCTTTCTGCATGTTTCTGTCTTTTCCTCTGTGGCTATGTTTTTTAAAATCTATTCTCTACATTCTTAGAAGGGAGTCAGAAACTACATCAGAGACTACCCATCTAGAGACTTCATAAAATTAGGAAACTTTGAATATTCTCAGGTTTTCTGCATTTTCTCTACTGTGTTTAGAGGGAGAAAAATAAAATAGCTTCCGTGTTTGTCAGCTAATTTGGAGAAATAAAAATAATTGTGTGTTTGGGCCAGCAAGGAAGGAAGAAGAGTAGAACTGTATCCCACTCTTCAATCAGTCTTGGGAGGAGAAGAACCCCAAAGAATAGGGCGATGCCCCTCCTCAGGGAAGAGAAGTAGACATGTCCCCAGGAGTTATACAGGGGACAGACCTGTAGACAGGGTGCATCTGAGAAATAAATAGTGAGGGGGTTAATGGTAGAAGGCCTACATGGTTCCAGAAAACACAAAGCAGTATCCAATACTGAAATAGGCATGGATTCTGACACTGTCTCAAAGACTAGAAATGTGACTTTCAAGAAGTCATATATTCTCACTAAACTGTTTCTTCTCCAGGAAAATGGGCACGTGTACACCATCTTGAAGGATTTTTTGTGAGGATTAAAAAAATTATCTGAGAAAGCATCTACTTCAGTGTCTGGAACATTAAATAATCATGGAATAAAAGGCAAATATAAATGTGACACTGTTAATTATACTGGAACAACAACATGTTTAAAATACACCTTTTTGACGCCCTACCCAGCTCCCTGGACCAGTTTAAACCCAATAAAACAATGTATTATCTCCTAGAATCAGAATCATTAAATACTTGAGAAATAAGAATCCATATAACTTTATGTTTGAAGTTATCAAACTTTTATGTCTTTGATAATAAAGAAATTGGTTAATCATTTTTACCATTTCTTAAAGTGTAGTGAATTACATTAGATTTATATATCTACCAGAGACTATTAGCTGAAATGTTATGGACTATCACTTATCAAAGGCTGTCATTGAAGAAATAGCTAATAACATAGTTAAACAGCTCCACAGTCTGGTTTTACTGTATGAGTAACTCAGACTGAAATTTTACCAGCGATTTAATTTATTCATCAAGCTAAAACAGAAAATTCCTCAAATCCAGAAGAAACAACAAAATAAGGTATTCTCCATAAGATATTTTGTTGTATCTTTGTTTCATGAGAGAGCTCAGTGAGGCCTAAAAACACACGGAGAAGGGGTCTCTTGAGGAAAGAGTTTTGTGCTGTAGCTAAATCACAGAAAACACTCATCTATACCTAAATCATAGAAAAGCAGAAACCAAAATGCAAATAAGATTTTGCTTCCATATATGACAGAACTTATGTTTTGATCTAGCTAAAATTGAACTGTATGAGATTATGTCTCTAGTGATTATTATTCTATTTGAATAAAGTTTGGTACTAAATTCCTCACCTAATCTGGTAATTTTATAATGGACCTCCCATTTCTCTATATCCTAAATTTAGAGTTCACTGAAAATCCACTTCAATTTTTGCCATTAGGTGCTATTGGCCAAATTAGTGTATTTTCTAGAGGTATTTGCCCATTAAAATTATTAAATGTTGATATTTCCCAGTGATTTCTCCATAAGTCACATGATTCTGAGATTTAAACTTTTGCCATGAAATCTCCCAAATGTTATATTCTAATATTTAAAAGTTGAACGTTTTCCTGCACTTAAAAGGAGCCATTTTCTTTGCAGCACTTTAGGATAATGGGCGATATATTATGGTATTAAACGTCTGGGCTTCAGGAGCCAATACCCTACTCTATTCTACATCCCTCTCAACCTCATCCTAATAACACATAAAATACACAACTTCTTTCAAAAGTTAGTAAGTCGCAGCACTCTTCTCTCCCTCTCCCTCTCTCTCATCCTCTAGTTATTTTCTCATAGGTTACTCTTCCCCAACAACTCTTGACCCAAAGTGGACTTCAAAAAATATCTTAGAATTATACTAATCTTACATTATTTCTTTTATATAAAAGTTCTTTGTAAACTGTAACAGTGTATAAGACTTGCTATGAAGTGCTGGCTTCCGCTCATACTCCCCTCTCATGAATTTTCCAGCCACCAAAAACTCTGCTGCCCGTCAGAAGTTTCCTGAATGCTTAGCCTGGAGTTGGTTCCATTGAACCATCTAAAGAAACTATAAACTGACTAATATCACATAATAAATCCTCTCTGGCTTAAACCAGCTAGAGTACATTCTGTTCTCTGCAACCAAAGACTCTGGCAGTACCATGGTTTTATATTGTAGGTCCTATGAAGGTCTTCCCTATCTCAAAGTTAAAAATATATTTGCTTTATTTTAAAGCTTTTATGTATGTATTTGTAACTATGAGATTATTTTCTATTAAATTTCTATATTAGGTTTTGCTGGTGTGTAAAATAGTTACCTTGTTCATTTCTTTTCTAAGTTCGAATCGTTTTATAATCAATTCTCTTGGACTTTACAGGTAAACAAAAATATTTCCCGTAAACAATAAGAGCTTTGTTTCTCTTTTCCTGATATTCTTTTTTTTTTTCCTGCTTTTTCTCCCCAAATCCCTCCAGTACATAGTTGTATATTGTAGTTGTGGGTCCTTCTAGTTGTGGCATGTGGGACGCCACCTTAACATGGCCTGACAAGCAGTGCCATGTCCGTGCCCAGGATCCGAACCAGCGAAATCTGGGGCCGCCAAAGCAGAGCGTGAGAATTTAACCACTCAGCCAAGGGCCGGCCCCTTCCCTGACATTCTTAACTCCTATCTCTTTACCTTGTTATCTTGGCACAGATCAGCACTACAATATTTATTAGTAATGGTGATACCAGTCATCATTAGCTTTTCCTAAATTTAATAGAAATGCTCCCAAGCTTCTGGTAGATAACTAAAGTATTTCACTGACAGTTACGAACTTTGTCAAATAATTTGATAAATCAAGTAAAATGGGGACTGAGAAGTGTCTATTTATGAGATACTAACCTGAAAGCAGGCAAAAATATAAAGTTTGAAACAAAGAAAATGGAAAAAAAAGATCAGGAAAATGCTAACAAAAACTAATACAGCAATTTTTAATATCAGAATCCTAAATAAAAACTAGAAGCATAAAGAATAATATTTCAGATTGATGCAAGAAATAAAACAACTGTCAGCCATTTGATATCAGCCAACCTCAGGCATCTGCCACCCCAGTGCTAGAAAATGGGCACACGAATGGAGTGTCTGTAGAGGGAAAGAAAGACGCTATGCATGGGCCCAACAGCACCAGCTTCTTTACCTACTTACCAAGGTTTCTTTACCTACTGCTGCCAGCAGATGGCCAGTCTGCCAGCAGCAGAAATCAACACTGAGCTCCCAATATGACACTATTCCTTAAGGAGACCAACAAGCCAAATTAGTCAGATATTCTGGGTATAGGTTTGCCCTACCTCCCTTCAGGGCCTCAGCCAGTACCTCTTTCTGGTAAGAAGTGTTTGAGCCACCAGCATGGGATTCCTCATAACGCTGCATCAGACCAGTGGATTCACCTAATAGCAAAAGAGGTGTGGAAAGCAGCCCATGACCAAGGTATCCATTGACAATATCACATATCACAACATTCAGAAGCTGCCAGCCTAACAGAGTATTAAAATGGCCTACCGTAGACAGAGTTGAAGTACCAGCTCAGAGGCAATACTCTTTGAGAATGGGGTGCCATTCTCCAACACACAGTACACACAATGAATCAAAGACCTTAATAATGTAGTATGTAATATGTACCTTTATCTGTCTCCAATGGGAAGAATATAGGGGGTCAGGAATCAAGGAGTGGAAGCAGGAGTGCTCCCACTTACCATCACTCTCAGTGACTCACTGAGGGACTTGGCATGCCTTTCCCAAGATGGTCCACGGATTGTTGTGGGCTACAAAGCCTCAGCCATTTTGGCCCACTGTGGAGCAATTCCAACAGCCCATATACACTCCAGAGTTCTCCCTGTGTTGTTGATGAGAGATTTGTTGGATCTACTTCACAGTTTGACTTCTCCATCTATCCAGTCTTCTTTCCTCTCCATTCTTTCCACTGGTGTTCATCCCAGAAAAATACCCTACACTCCAAACTCCATCTCAGAATCTGTTTCCAGATAACCCAAGCTGTGATAAATGTGTTCCCATCATGAGCATTTTTAGGATTGCCATCGAAGACCATTTTCACATTTCTAACAATAAACTAACAGGTGTGACAATTAGAGAATTCTGGTTCATAGTTTCCTCAAAAAGGAATGGTCTTTACAATGGGAAATGACACAGATTCAGTTATTAATGCTAGTTTCTTTTTATTACCTGGGAACTCACTGTGCTTAATTCAGTTGTCATTTTTTCCTAAAATAATAATACCATAAATTTAACACTGTGCTTCAAGAGAGAGATATGAAAGCACTACAAATGTCTAGAATAATTCCTTCTTTCTTCAAAAGTGACAGGAGTTCAAAGCACACAAGTTTATCTCTTGCTTTTAGTGCAAGTTTATTTGTTGTTGGCGTGACAAGGATTTGAGTGACTGAGTGTACATAGTCTTAAACGCTCAAAGTGTAAAATGGAATATATACAATCCCTCCTCAATCATAAGTCAGCATCACTCACCTATTTCATCAAAATATGGAATAGCCCAATAAGAAAATTTCCTAATATATGTACTTTTTATAGATGTGTTTACCTCAAAGAAAATACCTACAAACTAATGAAAAAGAATTGTTTATTGAGACATTTTTTAAACATGTAAAACATGCTTTCTTAATGCAAATTCAATCTCCAGAGACAAAAAAAAAAGTATTCTTTCTCTTGTGATAGCCCCCAAAAGAAGTTCCACATATATAATGGATTCGAATTGTTTTTATAGAAATCATCTGTTTTAAATTGATTTTTCCTTATTTTTCTTCTTTTTACATTCAAATTGTAATGTTGGGACATTAAATATTATGAAGCAATTTTCTACTTTGATTCATTGCATTGCATTAGACAGAGTTGAGATATGGTGAGATTTTTAACTCACTTGCTATCAGTTACTATTCTACCTGCTTACAAATTACACATATATACTTACAAATTTGAGGAAGCTTAGTTAGAGGGCACATTATAATAAGGACAATGAAAATTAAAAATCAATCGTCAGAAATGAGAAATTCAGTATACAAAACAAACAAACAAAAACTAAACTAATAAATTCCTATCATTGCATAATTTTAACCCCCTGGCTGCCAGGGTGTATCAATCAGGGTTAATAATGCCAGGTGCTACAACAAACAATCAAAATAAATACATATCTCTCTCAGGCTCAGGACAAGGGGGCTATTTTTGGTGGTGGTGGTAGTGGTGTTTTGTCGCGCAAAAACCTGTCTGTTCCTGGTTGGGTGACTCTCTTGGGAAGCTCTCCCTCAGGTAGTGATTTAATGATCACAGTTCCTTTCACCTTGGGATGTGACCATCTTCCAGACCCTTCTTTAGAAAGGATCTGTCTGCCAGATCCTCTGCATTTAGCCAGCTCACAAGCATAGAGAAAGCATTTGGAAACTTGCAAGAGGTTTTAGAGGCCAAGCTTAGAATTGGCATACATCCATTCATATTCTGTTGACCAGAACTAGTCACATGGCCCCAGATAGATGCAAGGTGACTGGGAAAAGTAGTACTTCTCTGTGACTAGAAAGAAAAGAAAGTGGTTCTTTGAACACGGCAATCTCTCTGCCTTACAAGACACAAAGACAGAAATGATAGGCTTAATTGCTCTTGTTTTCTTATAAAAAGAAGCAAAGAAGTTTGTCAGGCAAAAGAATTATTTACTATTAGTAAATTATTTTTTTAAAGAGGAATATATCAAGTGTTTATCCAAAGAATATCAATAATAGATAATGTCACCAAGTGGTTTTCCAGAAATATAGAGAGGTTATTTATAATTTTATTTCTATTACTCTTGATATAAAGACAAGGTATATTATTTTTTTAAAAAACCACACACTTGTGAAGTCATTTCTATGGAATGATAGGTAATTAGCATGGTGTTTTCCAGTGATCAAAATGTCATAAAGATAGAGTCCAAGTTATTAACATCATTTTACAGATAATGTATACCTATTGATAAAGCTTCAAACATCAATTTTCTTATCTAGAATCTTATTAGAAATGAGATTTCCAAGTGACTTGAATTACTCTAGCATTATTTCCTCTATGTAAATTGTAAGAAATACTCATTTGCTTTTGGTGTTATTTCATACTATTGTTTTTTAAGATATTTTCTTCTCTGTTAGCAAAAAGAGCTAAGATATCCATAGTGCTTCCCATATGCCAGGTCATATTATAAACATTTTTCATGTACTGTTTGGTCCTGAGATTTGAACCAAGACTGTCTAGTTCAAGAATCCACATTCTTAATGACCAGCAATGACTTTTAATAATATTCTTGACTTAAAAGATTATATGAAATTTATGAACAATTTATTTTATCAAATTTTCTAAACCGTTTAATCTGCCAGTTTTATTACTTACAAAGCCAAGAATCCATTTTTAGTCACATTGATGGAGTGAGGACTTTCAGGTAATAAGAACCATCATTTCTATGTTTTAAGTGCAGATGCAGTCATATTACATTATAGATATAATTTATTTGCAGATGACTAAAGCAGCAACATTCAAAATGACTCAAACTGAAACTTAAGAGTTGTAAAATTGATTAGCTGGTATCCAAGATTATTAGATCGACCAAGATAAAGGAGCAGTAAATGTGACTGAAATTCTAATGAAATAAAAACATAAGCACTCACTTGTCCCTGAAAATGTTTTCTGTTTATCACTACCCTCAGAGCTCCTGAATCTCTAGAGAGATACACAAGACACAGAGCTGAGATATTGTCATGTTGTTTCTCTTTCTGGACCCTGTATCTGACCCAGGGTAGTGCACCTGTGTCTGCAACCACTGATATGAGTGGTCCCAGCCAAAACTGAATTCCAACTGCATTAATATTTCAATTTATCTGAGTGTCTGAGAGGAGAATACATGTGAGCTAACATGAAATTTAGCTAAAGCATAAGGAGATGTATTATAGGTTGTACTGTGTCCTCCCAAAATTTGCATCCTTAAGTCCTAAGACCCAGGATCTCAGAATGTGACCTTATTTGAAGATAGGGTCTTTACAAAGGTAATTAAGTTATAGTGAGGTCATCAGGACAGCCTCTAATCCAATGTGGCTGGTGTCCTTATAGAAAGGGGAAATTTGGTCACAGAGGTAATCATACAGGAAGAATTCCAGGTGAACATAAAGATGGTCATCTATAAGACAGAGAGAACAGATCCTCTCCTCATAGCCCTCAGAAGGAACCAATCCTGCCAACACCTTGATCTCCGACTTCCAGCCTCCAGAGCTGTGAGACAACAAATTTCTCTTGTTTAAGCCCCCCGGTTTGTGTTACTTTGTTACAGCAGCCCTAGCAAACTAAGGGGGGATAAAGGTACCAATTAAGTTTTCCTCACCAGCAGGGTCCACCTATAAAACTACTTACACACCAGCCAAGGAATTTAGGGAGTTCCACCTGTCTCCACCGCCCATTTCACTAAATTCTCCTCTTCTCTCACTTCACTCTGGCCTTTGATTTCTATGCCAGCCTTGAATTAGCTGATTCCCTCTACACACCTTCCTCTTGTAGTTATTTAACTCAATTTTTCAAAAAGACATGAGTTAATTAATTGCCATGAGTTTATCAAATAGCATCAACAAGAAGCCCTTTCAACTTATTCTACATCACGGTATGTTTTTTTCTAAAGGTTTTCATTCTCCACGAACTCCCCCAAATAACAGTACCTGACAGGTACATGATATTTTGACAAAGCTATTTGACATGGTGTCATTTTGAAGCAGTTAAAAATCAAATCATTAAACTTTTATTTTTAATTAATTTTTGAAACAAATATCATCAGTCTCTCTCCTTCCCCAACCCTAGGGGATGAGATAGAAGAGAAGCCAAAGATGGAGCGAGCCTCAGGAGTGCCTGCTGGTATGCCTCTTTGAGTAAGCTGGAATTTTGACACAGCTGCTCCAGCCACCTGCAAACAAACCTCTGCCAGAATCTAAACAGCTGCCTCCAAGTGCACAAGCTGCACCTGACTATGATTCATTTATTATCATTATACGTCTGTGCTTCTCAAACAAAGTTATGTAAATCCCCAAGATACAATGTACTGTGCCAAGAGATACTCAAAAGCAAGGCAAGACATGACATAGCTCTTTGAGGTGTCCATTTTAAGAAGGTTTGAGAATAAAATAACTTTACCTGTTATTGTTTTTATATTAAAACAAATATGGATATGGCATGAAATAAAATGAAAATGTGAAACAAATTTTTTAAATAAAACATGACATGTTGAAGGAGTCTGCTCCTAGTCATTCCTCCCTTACTCCCAACCTTCTGTGTTTTTTCTCCTCTGTCTTTAGTGGTCCTTCAGTAGAAATGTTGGAAAAGCACAGCCATAAACAATTCTCAACACACACACACATACACACAAACACACACACACACACACACACCCCTTCTTTCACATTTTCCACCTTAGCATTTAAGCATTCATATGTATATGTGTGTGTAATCTGTAGTGATTTTTCCTAAATCTTTTATTCTTATTTGTTTGCATATATTTGAGAGTTTCAAGTTTCTCCCAGTGAAACATTAAAAGAGAAAAAAATGTACTTCTACTCTCACTGTAACATTTTAATGTTCCAAAAGAATATAATTCAAAGAGTTCCCAACTTATAAAATTTTGGAGTGTTCCTACAAAGTTTTGTTTGTAAGTCAAAATGCATTTACCATAGAAATACTGTTAGAAATGGTGTTGACTATTGCACATCAGATCACTAAAACATATTTAATCTATTGTGCAATTGAAATACTATATATTGTCAATGAAATGTTGAACAAAACTAGCTTTTTGTAATGATGATCATGCAAAAGCAATCAATTAATAATCTATTTTAAAAGTTTAATTTGTAGGCTGACTGGGGAAAAAGCAACTTCAGAGGCAAAGATTTAGAAAGCAAATTTGAAAAAGATTCCAAAAGATACTGTTAAGTTCGTTGGACAAGATGGTGATTTGTACCACCTCTCCATCCCAAACAATATAACACATTCATAAAAATCAAAATGAAAGGATACAGTAGGCTATGATCTTACTAGCCAGATAACTGAATTATATTCACTTTCTTTCAGGTTTTCTTACCAGTCTTTTCATATCTGACTATAGGGGGGTTAAGTTATGCTGATTTCACTTCAAGACTTATGCTCTCTTTCCTCTATACTAGTGTGCTACTCACACTATTTCATTTTTGTGCCATGTTTACACGAACATATTTAGTTCACAAAATAGTTCAGCAAGAAGAAGGAAAAAGATGAGGAGGGGGGAAGGAAAAGCAATGGGAGAAAAGGAAGAAGAAAATACAGAAGAAAAGGAGAAAATGACAAACTTAGAGAGAAGGGGGCCCCCAACACAAAAGGATGGATGGAAGAAAGGATGAAAATGCTCCTTAAGTTACTGAGGGAGAATTAGAAAAAGACTGAGAGATGTATAGTTAAAGAGATATGTGAGAAATCAATTGTCTAAGATGGAACTGAAAGATAAAGAAATGAGTATGAACTTTCTGAGGGAGACAAAGAAAGAAATGGTGGAAAAGAGGCCGGGTAAGAAAAATCTCCATACTGGTGAACAGTATGATTGATAACTCAGAGTAAAGGCAAAGTTGATGACAGAATAACCTCAGGATCCCAGGGAAGGAAAGGCCAGTGCTCCCAGACTTCCATCATGTGGGTCTGTCAAACTGAGAGAGCTCCTACTGCACATGTGCAAGCCCAGGACCTATTCTGAATGACTTATTTGACACTATTCTCAAAGATGTTGATTTGGTTATTAATTAAGTAAATGAGCTTTGTTTCATTATTTATAGTTATAGAACTAAATGAAAACGGCCTAGTGATGCTGTTATGCTTGATATAATGTCTGTATCTAAATGAAGAGGTGACTTCATGATAATGAAACAAACAGGGGATGGTATTTCAGACGTCTGAGATCACTAAGTAACAAATTAGCGTCTTTTAAATAATAACCAAAGATTGTATGGATAACCTGTCATGCATAGTGTCATAATATATTATCAACAACAGTTTTATTATGAAAAATCAGAATTCTAGTATTGTTGAAATGTTATCTGTACATAATTCCTAAAGAATTGCACACCTACAGAAATAAATGAAAATTCTATATTATCTGCATATAAAAGCAAATAATATAAAAATCAATATAGTGCTTTAATTAATGTTTAATTAATAACAACACTAGAGTTTAGCTATTCAGATTGCCCCTTATCAAGAGCAAAACATACGCCCACGCCTTAAAAAAAAAAAACCCAGGTTAAACACTACCCAGCCTTCATACGCTACCAGATTCTGACTCTTCCCATTTAAGGAAAATTGTAAGGGCTTTCTTAAGTTTTTAATGTGTGAACTTTATTTGGTTCTAAAAATAATGAGATTTTTAAAGAGCCTAGTGGATATATATTAAAATACACATTTCCTCATCACCTAAGTAAAAGCCAAATAAACATTCTCCCGTCAGTTCTTCCTTCTGGCACATTCTCTTAAATGAAATAACAAACCTGATGAAGGATCAAATAAAATTCTTGAAAGATATTTGAACTACATTTCCACATATTAAGGTAAAATTTACTGATGGCCGCCCACATGTAAGAAATTACTCAGGATACAAATAACTATATGACTAATCATGGTCAATTTTTTTCAGGTGGAAGTTTAAAATAATGCTGAGTTATAGACTGTGAAATTTACAGTTCAGATCCACATCTTGATCTGACATAACTGGAATGTTCAGTGCTTATTTTCAAGATGAAGTTCATGCTGAATCAATTTAGAGTTTCAAATTTTCACAGTAAGAAATGGGTTGTTCTTTTCCAAGCCATTATACATTTTACTCCATTTATAATACTTCTGATGTGACGCAGAATTTCGTAATTTAATGGCATAGTTATCCTCTGAGATATTCAGGTTGCACATGCAGACACAGAAATTCCTACAAGGTTCACATGAAGAGCCAACCTCGTTCTGTCCCTATTACACAAACAATGCTTTTAACTAAGTTTTCCCATGCTTTATCCAGCAAAACTGGCTTCTGTAGTTCTTACCAGATTCCCACAAAAAAACAATGAACACTTATTGAGTGTTTAGCAGGTTTTAGTTTCTACGCCAAGAAATTTACATTCACTGACTGTTCAAAATCTAAATAATATTACTACTAATAGCTAATAATATTACTACTTACTAAATGAGTTAACTAAACCAAACCTATTACTTGTATACATAATGTATTTTTGAAACTGTACTCAAAAGTTACATGTCCAAAAGTTGAAAAAATAGACGAGTTATATTGGCAGCAAGTAGATGCAGGTTTGATTCCCAGAGAGCTAAACACCATTAGAGCTCTATATTGAGGTTCCAGGAGGCAGTACCTCCCTCAGGCCCTGGCAATCCAGCATGCAGGTGGAGGCCTTGCAGGCCTCTTGAAACCTAGGGTCATGAGAAAGTCTGCCCTTTTGAAGATCCCAGTTAGTACTATTATCTCTGTGTGGGAATTGACCCAGGTACCTCCCATTCCCACAAAATTGCCGTCACTGCCCCAAACCTTTCACAGAGGCCAGTACAGAAAGCAGCAGCTTCCGGGACACCTTAAACATGTAGAAGAGATTTTTAAGAACAGAGTCTTGCTTACCTCATCTCTATAACACAAGTCAACAGGGTCTTAGGCAGTAATACCAATGCCAAATTGCTGGTCTTGACGGCACACAGACACAAGAAAGCATGGTGAACCATGAACCAGCACTTAAAACCTACGCCTATGAGTTGTGGCCAAGACTGGTATTATGGGGGATAGGGAAATATCCATAAAGACAGGCAGCATTTGTGAACAAAAGAATTTACTACATCCCAAAGAAATGTGTTTTACATATATTAACATTAGAAAATTTGGGATGTAGTCCCATTATTTGCGCACTTCCCAAGAATTCAACTTTGATTAGTATGTGATAAAGTACCCAAATTTTGAACAACAGGAAGTAATTGATGACTTAATACAACTTCTGCCTCATAGAAAAGTGATAGTTACACTTCATTAATTAACTTTGGGAAGATCAAAGAGTACTCGAAGTCTTAGTTTCAAACAGTGTAAAATGTATTTTCCATTGCTGTATTGATTTGCTTCACCTTTCAAGTATGGCTTAAAAAGAAATAAAATGTGCTTTGAAACAAAAAATTCTAAATCTATAAATAATGGGACTTCCACTTGCAGTTAGGATGTGGAAAGTCAGAAGATGTTGCTCTCATCCTAACAAAAACAAAAACAGAAAAGCTACAAAACAATAAGGTGCTTTTTTTTTTCAGCTCATGAGAGCTGAGAGAGCAAAATAAACAAACCTAAATGAACTAAACTCTAGAAAGGGCAAACCCTTCCTAAGAGAGAAGAAACCCATGGCTGCTTTCATCCATGCAAGCATAGCAGGATAAAGAAGAAATTCATAATTGATAGGGATAAGGAAAAACAAACTAAAATTTTACCGCACTTTTAACAGCCCTGAGTGAGCTGACATACAGACTAGAATCCCGATGTGCTCCAGTAAAAGAGCAAGTCAAGCCACACATCACTGTCTTCCCATGCAGCCTTCACTGAGAGTACATGTCAGTAGTGCAGCAAATGCTGGGGGCAAGACAGGAGGTCAGAAAGAAATTCTCCTGACATGCCAGGGCTTTGACCAGTGCAAGGCTGTTTCACCACTCCAAAAGAAGGAAGAGAGCTGAGAAAAGTCCTCCTGAGGCACATTGGGCCTTTACTGATTGTAAGGCAGAAGAGCAAAGGCTAAAGACAAGGAAAGAAAACTGATGTAGCTCCCTCCTAAGTTGCATAAGGTAGTGCAATGGCAGCAGCCCACCAAAGGCTGGGGCCAGGGCAGGAAAACGGAGAGAAATTTCTCTAAGATGGACAAATGCAAAGCTGCAAAACTCAGAAGGCCGGAGCAGGATGGTGTGATCTGCTGAGGTGTGGAAAGTTGGAGGCAGGGCTGGAGACCAAAAAAATTCCTAAGCAATCCAAAATGTAGGCAGTGGGCCTAGAAGTAGAGATCTCTTACTGCTGAGAAAGCTGACCACTAAGGTAAAAAGCATAGAGTGATCTCCAGAGTTTCACCAATGCTCAGACCCCAAGGCTTACTGAAGAGACCTTCCTGCTCTTGCCTTCAAAACATGTGAAGCCAGCAGGGAACTTAACTACAAAAGCTGCAAAGAAGCAAAGGCCCATGTCAGTCACAGACTACACTGACTCAGGTCTTCCTCCTTACAGCTTGATAGAGACAGTGTGCCAGTTTCTTAAGGAAAATGTTATCTACTCCAATTCCAACCACTCTGACACAAGGTCTGGCATATGATCAAAAATTTTGAGACATGCATAAAGGAAGGAATATGTGATCAAGAATCAAAAAGAAAATAGTCAATAGAAACTGACCCTCAGAAGACACAGATGTCAGAAATAGTAGACAAAGATTTTTAAAAATATAATAAATATATTAAGGGATCAAGGGGCCAATTTATGTGAAAATATAGGGAACTTGAGCAAAAATGTAGAAACTCTAAAAGAACCAAATGGAAACTATAGAAATGAAAAATACAGAATTAGAAATGAAGTCATTTGATGACCAGCATATTGGATATGACAGGGGAAAGGATCAGTGAACTTAAAGACAGGAGAAATTAACCAAATTAAAGCAAAAAGAGAAAAAGAATTTTTACAACCTGAACAGAGCAACCAAAAATTATGGGATGATAGCACACACCATACAATACGTGTACTTTGAAGTCCCAGAAGGAGAGGAGAGAGAAAATGGGAAATAATTATTTTAAATGATTCTGGCTACGAATTTTCCAAAATATGAGAAAGACATTGTGATGATTACTTTTATGTGTCAACTTGACTGAGTCACAAGGTGCCCAGATATCTGGCTAAATATTATTTCTGGGTGTGTCTATGAGGATGTTTCCAGATGAAATTAGCATTTGAGTCAGTGGACTCAGTAAAATAGGTTGCTCTGCCCAACGTGGAGATACATATATATAACCTTAAAATGTGAATTCTGTAACATCCATTTATATATACACACATCTCCTATTGGTTTTGTTTCTCTAGAGAATCCTGACTAATACAGATATCAAGCCATGAATCTAAGAAGGACATCAAACCCAATGTAGACTGAACACAAAGAGGACTACATGTAGGTACATCATAGTCAAACAGGTAAAAACCAAAAATTTAGAAAAAAATCATTTTAAAAAACAGTCAGATAGGAAAAAATGTCACATTTCTATCATAGGAACAAAAAAAAACTGACAGCTTAACTCTCATCAGATGCAATGGAGGCCAGAAGATAAGAGAATGACATCTTTAAAGTTATGAAGGAAAAGAAAAGCTCTCAACCTAAAATTCTATACCAAACAAATAATATCCTTGGAAAATAAACAGATTTTCAGATAGACAAAGACTGGGAAATTCATGTACAACAAACCTTCACTATAAGATACGCCAAAGGAGATGTAGCAGGCTGAAAGAAAATGATACCAGATGGAAGCCCAAATCTACAAAAAAGAATAAAGAGCATCAGAAAAGATAAGTATATGCATAAATACTTTTGTTATTTTTTATAAATAAATACTCTTAAATTCATTTTTTAAATTATTGATTGTTTAAAGTATAAATAATAACAATGTAGAGTAAGGAATATAATATACAGAAGTAAAATAAATGACACACAAAAGATGGATGTTACAGAATTCACACTGTAAAGTTTTTACATTGCTCATAAAATAGGATAATACTATTTTATTTTGAGGTAGACCATGATAAATTAAGAAGGCACATTGCAATCAGTAAAATAACCACTAAAATATAATTCAAAGAGGTATAACTAAGACATCAATAGCAGAGAAAAAATTTGACACTAAAAAATACTTGAATAACCAAAAAAAGGCATAAAAGGAAATTTAACACAAAAGAAGACAGTCCTAAAATCAACTACATCAAAAAGTATATTAAATATAAATGGATTTAATATCTTACAAATTAGATAATGTCAGTGCATAAAAAAGCAAGACCAAACCATATGCTATTTACAAGAAATACACTTTAAATAAAAAGACTCATGTTAAGAATAAAATTATAGAAAATATGTATACTAATTTTTACAAAGAGTGAAAATAATAAAGTTGGTGAGGTTATGTTAATATATACCCGACAAAGTAGACTTCATGACCAGAGATAAATATGTCATAATGATAATGTGTCAACGCATCAAGAAAATGTAGCAATACTGATAAGGTATGTACCTAATAATTGAGCCATAGGAAGCAGAGACTGGCAGAGCTAAATGGAGAAACAGAAAAAATCAGAAAAATAATTGGGGATTTTAACACTCTTTTGTCAGAAATTGATGGTAAAAGTAGTCAAAAACAGATCCTTTAGGATATAGACAACTTGAGTGCTATCAACCAACTTGACCTAATTGGTATTAATAGAACACTATAACAATAACTGCTGGATATACACTCTTTCAAGGGTACATGGAACATTCCCCACAATAGATCACACTCTGGGACACAAAACAAGTCTCCACATGTTTCAAAAGATTGAAACCACACAGTTGCATTTTTTATGACAACACTAGTAAATTAAAAATCAAGAAGTTATCTAAAAAAGTACTCAAATATTTGGAGACTAAGCAACCCCTCTCAATAATTCATGGATCAAAGAAGAAATCAAAAGGAACATTGAAAATATTTTGGATAAAATAATGAAAATACAATACATCAGTGTTTCACCTAAAGCGTACCTTAAAGGGAAATTTATTGTATTAAATGAGTATATTAGGGAAAAAAGAAGGCTGCAAATCAATGATCTATCTTACTCTTTTAGAAATTCAAAAAAGAATAAATTAGAAGCAAATAATGTAGAAAAAATGAAATTTTAGAGAGATAAGTAAAAATCAATGAAGCAGAAAACACACAAACAATAGAGAAAATCAACAGAGCCCAACAACAGGCCTTTTAAGAAGATTAATAAAATAGCTAAATTTCTAGTAGGACCAATGAAGATAAAAAAGAAAGAATAATATATATATAATATATAAGAAATACTAATATCACAAACGAAGGAGGGATATGACCTCAGGCCCTGATGATATTAAAAGGATAGAATTTTTAATTTTATGTACAACTTTATGCCAATAAATTTGATGTCTTATGAACAAGTTTATGCCAATAAATTTGACATCTGAAATAATAAGGACAAAGTCCCTGAAAAACACAATTTAAAACTGACACGCACACAAAAAGAAAATCTGAGTAGCCACATCTTGTGAGCTGAATTGTGCACCCCAAAAATTCTATGTTGAAGTCCTAACCCCCAGTACCTCAGAACATGACTGTATTCAGAGTTAGGGTCTATAAAGAGGTAATTAAGTTAAAATGAGATCAGTAGGGTGGGCCCTAATCCAATTGGTGTCCTTCTAAAGAAGAAGAAGTTTGGACATGAATATACACAGAGGGAAGACCATGTGAAGACACAAGGAAAAGACGGCCATCTACAAGCCAAGGAGAAAGCCCTCAGAAGAAACCAAGCTTGCTAATACCTTGATCTTAGATTTCTAGGCTTCAGAATTGTGAGAATATAAATTTCTGTTGTTTAGGTACCCAATCTGTAATACTTTGCTATAGCAATCCTAGAAAGTAACACACCATGCTTCTAAGAAATGAAATTTGTAAAGAAAAACTTTTCCACAAAAACAAACGACAACAACAACAAAAAACACTCAAGGTCCTGAAGGTTTCTGGTGGATTCTATCAAACATTAAAGGAAGAAGTAATACCAATCTGATACAAACTGTTTTGGAAAATAGAAGAGGACAAAACACCTTGAATTAATTTTATTAAGCCAACACATTCCTTATGCCAAATCTACCAAACAAAGTTGCTGCAAGAAAAGAAAATGAACATGAACATGGTGCTAAAAACCTAAACGAAATTTTAGCAAATCAAATCCAGCAATATTTAAAATGAATAATTCACCATGAACAAGTTGGGTTTATCAAAGGAATGCAAAAATGGTTTAACATTCAAAACTTAATATAATTCACCAGAAAAATGAAGAAATAATGCAGTCACCTCAATAGTTAAAAAAAATTAACAATATTCAACACCCACTTAACTCATGATTTAAAATTCTTAGCAAATTAGTAGAAGATAGGAATTCCCCAAGTCTAATAAAAGACATTTATGAAAAAACTACCATCCTACATAATAGTAAAACACTGAAAACTATCATCCTAAGATTGAGAATAAGGGTAAAAATACCTAGTCTCACCATTTCTTTACAGCACAGTACTGGAAGTACTGAACAGTGCAAAAAACCAAGAAGACAAAATACCCAAAATATTGGAAAGAAAGTAAAATCACTAATATTTTCAGATAACATTATGGTATGTGAAGAAAACTCTAGGGACTTACCAAAAATCTATCAGAACTAATAGGTGAATTAGCAAGGTGTCAGCCTACAAGATCAACATACAAAAATTAATCATGCTTACATATTACTAACAGACAATTACAAAGTATGATTTAAAAACAATACCATTGACAATAGCATCAAAAACTATCACATGCCTAAAATGATATCTAACAAAAGAATACAATATCTTTACACTAAAAAATAAAAACTATTGCTGAAAGTAATTAAAGAATACCTAAATAAATGTAAAGATATACCATGTTCACAAAATTGAGGGACCAAAATTTTTAAGATCTCCTTTCTCCTCAAATTAATAGATAGGTTTAGTGTAATCCCAGTTAAATCTCAGAAGGTGTTTTTATACAGAAATTACATGCAATTTCTAAAATTTATATGGAAAGACAAATGAGCTAGAATAGTCAAAGCAAGGTTAAAAGAGAAGAAAAAAGTGTGAGGAGTTTGCATTACCTGATTTCAAGGCTACAACTATTATGTGATTTTGACAGAAAGATAGACATATCTATCAATGGAATAGAGTAAAGAGTTCAGAAATAGACCACACATATATGGTCAATTGGTTTTCCAAAAAGGTATCAAGATAACTTAATGGATGAAATTATAGTCTATTCAGTAAATTGTACTACAACAACCGGATACCCATATGGAAAATAAACACATAAAAGTCAACATTTACTTCATACTATATGTAAAAAACTAACTCATTATTGATAATTGATCTAACTGTAAAAGCTAGAAGCATAAAACTTCTAGAAGAAAAAATTAGTATCTTCGTGATATTGGGGTAGACAAATATTACTTGGACAAACCACACTAGCCATAAAAGAGAAGGAAAAATGAAAATTTTATCCTACTTTCATCATAATCATCAGAAATTCTAAAAAAATCATCACATTAAAAATGTCTATCAGAAGAAGCCATTAATACATAGCCACAGCAATTAAGACTGTGTGGTATTGGCATAAGGATAGACATACATATCAACGGAATAAAATTGAAGTTGAGAAATAAACTCATATTTACAAACAATTGATTTTTGACAAGAGCCAAGACAATTCAATGAGTAAAGAATAATCTGTTCAGCAAATGGTGCTGGGACTACTGGATAGCCACATGCAAAAGAACAAAATTGGAACTGTGCCTCACACTATACACCAAAAAATAACTCAAAATGTATCAAAGACATAAATTTAAGAACTAAAACCATGAAACACTTAGAAGAAAAGAGATGTGGATTTGGATTAGGCAATGATTTCTTTGTTTTAGCACCTAAAATACAAGCAACCAAAGAAAAAAATAGACAAATTGGACTTCATCAAAACTAAAACTTCTGTGCTTCAAAGGACACTATCAAGAAAGTCAAAATACAAGCCACAGAATGGGAGAAAACATTCTCAAACCATATATCTAACAAGAGACTAGCATCCATATAGTAAAAACTCATAACTCAACAATAAAAAAAAATTTTACCGGACAAATGATCTAATTTTCCTCCAAAGAATATATACAAATGGCCAATAAGCACATGAAAAGATGCTCATTAGTCATTAGCAAAATGAAAATCAAAACACAGTGGATAACTATAATTTAAAATAAAACAACAGGCAATAATAATTGCTGGCAAAGATGTGGAGAAATTAGAACCCTCCTACATTGTTGGTGGGAATGTAAAATGGTGCAGATGGTATGGAAATCAGTGTGGCAGTTTCTCAAAAAATTAACCATAGAGTTACTATATGACCCAGTAATTCCATTCTTCGGAATTATCTTAGTCAGTTCAGGCTGCTACAACAAAAATATCACAGACTGGGTGGCGTAAACAACATTTGTTTCTCACAGTTATGGCGACTGAAAAGTCCAAGATCAAGGCACTAGCAGATCCACTGTCGGGTGAGAACCCACTTCCTGGCTTGGAGACTGCCACTGTCTTTCTATATCTTCACACAGCTAAGAGCAGCGAGAGGAAGCAAGCTCTCTCATGTCTCTTCTTACAAAGGCATGAATCCCATCCTGAGGGCTCCAGCCTGATGAACTTAGTCATTTCCCAGACGCCACCATCTCCAAATACCATCACATTGGGGATTAGGGTTTCAACATATGAATGTTGGAGGAACATACCCAGTCCTTAGCAAGAATATACTCAAGAGAATTGAAAACATATGTTTACACAAAAACTTGTACATGAATATTCCTAGCAGTATTATTCATAATAGCCAAAAAATAGAAACAATCCAAATGTCCATCAACTGATAAATGAAAATGTGGTATATCTAAACAACGAAATATTATTCAGCCAGAAAGCATGCTAAATGAACAAAACCACATACAGTAGTCCACAGATTTGCACTAGATTGTGCAACTGTGTGTAATTCCATTCATATAAACTGTCCAGAATAGGTAAATCCATAGAGACAGAAAGTATATCAGCAGTTGCCAGGGCCTAGAGAAGGAGGCGGAAATAGGAAATGAGTGCTAATAGATATGGGGTTTATTTGGGTGGTTATAAAAATGTTCTAGAATTACACAGGGCCGATGGTTGTTCAACGTTGTAAATATACTAAAAAACACAGAATTTTTCACTTTAAAAGGGTGAGTTTTATGGTATGTGAATTATTTCTCAATTTAAAAAAGAAACCGTTAAGGAAATGAATACACAAAATATAGACTAGGAAAAAATGTTCAGAAAACATTGATCTGACAAAGGACTTTTACAAAATATAAAGAGAACTTCTAAAAAAGTCAAAATAAAAAATGGGTAAAAGAATTGAAGAGACACTTCATAAAGGAAGATATAGAAATGGCCGACAAACACACAAAAAATTCCTCCATGTCATTGGTAATCAGAGAAATGCAAATAAAACCACAATGTGATAATGTTTCAATCTCACTCCATTGGTTAAAATCAAAAAGATTAATAACACCAAATGATGGCAAGGATGTAGAACAAATGGAACTCCGTGCATCACTGGTAAGGCCATACAATTGTACAAGCATTTTGGAAAACTGTTTGGCAACTTCTTATAAAGTCCTATGATGCAGGGATCTCACTCCTAGGTATTTACCCATGAGATGTAACACATATATCCACAAAATGACTTCCACAAGAATCCTCCAGCACCTTTATTTATAATAGCCAAAACTGGAAACAACACAAACATCCATCATCAAGAGAGTAAGTACAGAAATAGTGGTATATTCACACAATGGAATACTACTCAGAATTAAATAGAATGAACAACTGATACATACAACAATATGGATGAATCTTAAAAAATACGTTGGGTCAAAAAAGCCAACCCCAAGAATACATACTGTATGATTCATTTTACATGAAATCCATGAACATGCAAAACTAAGTTATGCTGTTTCTGGGGTTTAGGAGAGAATGGCAGTAGAACTGTGACTAGAAAGGGCAGAGGGGAGCTTTCCAGGGGATGGAAATGTTCTATATATTGATTTGGGTGGTGATTACACAGGTTTGTACAACAGTTAAAACCTGTTGAACTGTACACTTAAGATTTTCACACGTTAAGCAAAGTACACCTCTGTTTTAAAAAGTAAATAAAAATCAAAAAAATCTGTAAACAGTAAGTCAATTTAAAAATTATTCAGACCCCAACAAATATCAAAGAATTTAGATTCAGGTTGAATTTATGAGCAAAGGATTAGGTATCTTTTTTTTTCCGCCTACATTTTGGTCCATTTCTAACACTGATAACTATTTTGGTAAGATATGCATTTGTGTCTATACTTTGCCAAATTCAAGCACTAATATTTAAACTAGATTAAATGACCCCAGTGCATGCATGCGCACACACACTTAAAAATAACCCTTTCTGGCAGCATTATGAAGTGTTTTGTGACATCCTTTTTTAATTAAATGAAAACATATGTTTCCAATTACCACTTCTATAAGCTTTCAAAATTGTGGGAGGAATCCAAACTACTTAAGACAACTCAATTAAACATATGGAAGAAACGTAGATTGGGATCGTGATTTTCACCTATTTTAAGAGAATAGAAGAGCAGAGAGGGTTACAATCTTGTCATATTATGCAACTTTTCAGCTCCAGTATATCAAAAACTTGATGAACCAAGGTCATGGAGGACAGCTGAGAAGGAATCAAAGTAAACAATGTACCTTGTTGCCAACAGAGCCTGCCAATATGAGATTAGAACTCTCCATCATAGCAAGAAAACGTCTTTGGAAAGTTCCTTACAACATTTTATGAGTCACAGATATTCCCAGAGGTTCCTGTTTCCATTCTGCAGTAGACAGTGTTTGAAGACGTGCAGTTCTTGTCAACTGTTGTTCTTAGGCAACTTGGCAGAAAGATCTGTTTAAAAAACATTTGTTGGAAAGCTGATATGTTTGGATGTTTTAATTTTTTTAAACGGAATTCCAGATTTTACATTTGTTTAACTCTTAATTCAACATTGACTTAAAGAATAGCCTAAGAAGAATTACTGTGTTACATAATATGTATTATGAACTCAGCGATTTTCCCATCTGAAAACTCCCAAACCAGGGGGTACGTATTCTTGGCATAGCCCCCCTTGCATATCCTTCCAAACTGCCTCCAGATCCCTGGCTCTATCTTCAATAGTTCTGGCTCTGATCTTGGCCACCCAGTTCAGTATCTCACCTTGGCTTCTACTTTGACCAACACTGCCAAGTCACCTCCCAGCCCACCAGGACTTGATTCCTGGCTAATCTCCACTTTTGTCTAACCCAGTTCTCTCTTTCTCTTCTAAGTATTGAATACCACTCTGGAGGTACATTTTCTCCCCATATTCATCTAACTCTACTCCACTCTACTTCCAGATTAGTTGTCTTCACTCCCAAGGTCTATTCTCTACTCCAGCCAGCTCCCCCATTCTTTCCTTTCTTTTCTCCTCAAGGTCTCAAATAATAAACCACCTGGTTCTTAACAGTTTTCATCACCTACGTATGGTCTTGTTTGTTTGTTTTACTGACAATAACTATACAGATATGGACATGAGAGAGGTATAATATTATAAAATATTTTAGTATTATCACAATAAAAGTTATTCCTTCATTTAATAGGCATGTTAATAGAAGAAGGCCTGATCTCTCTTGACTCCTTAAGTGACTCATTGCTGCTCTACTCCGTAGCCCAATCCTCCATCTCCCCTTTACTCTCAGCATTTCCCTCACGCACACTTTCTTCGAAAAGGCAGTTCCTGTCCCAGGTTCCACACCCATCCCTCCCTTAATTCTGCTGTGGATCAGACTTGGCAAAGATGCAGCAAACTGGGCCCAGTCCAGACTCATGTTTAGTTTGACTTCACAGCATTTTAGATTTTTTTTCAGTTAGTTGCCAATATTTAAAAAGAGGAAGAGTACGCCTAAAAGCAGAGATTTCCGAAGGAAATGCACACAGGATATCAAAGAGATACCTGCACTCCCATGTTCATTACAGCATTATTCACAATAGCCAAATATGGAAACAACCTAAATGGTGTCCATCAATGGATGAATAAATAAAGAAGAGGTGAGATATATATGTAGATAGACAACGGGATATAATTTAGCCATAAGAGAGAAAGAAATCCTGCCATTTGCAACAACATGGATGTACCTTAAGGGAATTATGCTAAGTGAAATAAGCCAGACAGAGAAAGACAAATGCTATGTGTTATACGTGGAACCTAAAAAAAAAAAAGTCAAATTCATACAAACAGAGAGTAGAAAAGTGGTTGCCAGGGTCTGGGAGGTGAGGGAAATAGGGAATGGTTGGGCAAAGAGTACAAACTTTCAGCTATAAGATGAATAAGGTCTGAGGATCTAATGTGTAAGAAGGTGACTACAGTTGATTAACACTGTATTGTTAACTGAACTTTGCTAAGAGTAGAACTTAAACGTTCTCACACAAAAAAAGAGATAAATATGTGAGGTGATGGACGTGTTAATTAATTAGATGGGGGGAATCCTTCCACAATGTATGTATGTATATCACATTGTATGCGTATCAAATCACCACGATGTACACTCTAGATTTCTTAGAATTTTATATGTCAATTATACCTCAAAAAGCTGAAATTGTAAAAAATGAGGAGTTTGTTTGAGATCAGGGGTCAGCGAACTACAGTTTCAAATCTGTGTCCATAAATAAAGTTTTATTGGAACCAACCATGTTCATTTATTTCTATCTGGTCTATGGCTACTTTTGTGCTACAATGGCACAGTTGAGTAGCATTGACAGAGACCACACAGGCAAAAATATTACCAAAGCCAAAAATATTTAGAATCTAGCCCTTTGCAGAAAACATTTGCCAACCTCTGCTCAAGATCTTCAACACTGGATGCCCCACCCCAGAGATTATCATATGATTAGTTTGCAGTGGGCGCTGGTGTCCAATGCTCAGGGAGTCTGATGTGAATTATCTGCAGTGGGAGCTGATATTGGCATTTTCAAGCTCCCAGATGATTCTGACGTACATACAGGTTCGTGAACCCTCAGTTAAGTAATCTAGATATTTTCAACAGTATATGATTATTCTCTCTTTCTCTGGGAATAAATATTTCCTCTACTTAGACAGGAAAAGACTATCTTCTGCCCACTTTCACAAGTCTTCTCAGAAATGCAGAACCACCTTTTGCATCATCAGAAAGACATCCTCTAGATCACGGCTCAGTGCTTTATAAAAACAGATTTCAGGCTCCAACACAGGCTTATCAAATAAAAGTCTCCAAGAGGTAATAATTTTGAAAAGCTTCCCAGACAATTCTGGTGAGTAACTAGATTTGAGAGCCACTACCCAGCAATGATGAAGTCATTCATACAGCTACATTCACTGGAAGTTCACCTAGGGTTGAAATGTCCACGAAAGCCTCTCATCCTCCAGGGTATCTCTCCACACGGCCACTAATCATTCAGAGGTCTAGTGTGGACATCTTCAAAGCATGGCAACTAGGCTCAAAAAGGTAAAGACAAGGAAGCTGCAAGTCCCTTAAACCCTGGACTAGGATATCCCGGAATGTCATTTCTGCCACATTCTATTGGTTAAAGCAAGTCAAAAGAACAGCCCATATTCAAGAGGAGGGGAAGCAAACTCCATTTCTTGATGTGAGAAGTGGCATGCATGTACAAGCAGGTGAGATATTGATGACACCCATCTTTGGAGACTACCAAAAGAAACTAGAAAGGGAGAAAAGGAAAACAATGATGACAGCCAAGTATTAGGATTGTGGTATGAATAAAAGAAAGGTATGGGGGCTGGCCCCATGACCGACTGGTTAAGTTTGCACACTCTGCTTTGGCAGCTTGGGGTTCGCCAGTTCGGATCCTGGGTGCAGACCTGGTGCTGCTCATCAAGCCATGCTGAGGCAGCATGCCACATAGAAGAACTAGAAGAACCTACAACTAGGATATACAACTATGCACTGGGGGACTTTGGGGAGGAAAAAAAAAGAGGAAGATTGGCAACAGATGTTAGCTCAGGGCCAATCTTCCTGACCACCACCACCAACAAAAAAAGCATACCTTAAAAAAAAAAGGTAATTACCTTAAAAAACAAAAATCATGAAAGGTATGAACAAGAGAAGTAGTAACAATGGAAAGGAGCATGAGGCAGGAATGTTTCTCAAAGAAACATTTGAACTAAGAAAGTTGTTTCAACTAAGACATTTAAACTGAGATATTTGAAACATTTTTTTTTAATTAGACATTAGAACTGAGTTAGGCATTAACTACATGAAGAAAGTGAACAAGAAATGAAGCACTCCAAATAGGAGGAAGATTGTGGAACACAGACGCATGGAGCATGATGAGAGCCACAAGCTACAAGCACCTTGGTCTGAGTGGAGCAGGGATAGACGTGGATGGAGTGGCTTTCCAGCAGGCAGCTATACATAAAGATCTGGAGCTTATGAAAAAGGTCTAGCCTAGACATACGGATTTTGGAGTCTTCAGAATATAAATGCTGGCAGAAGACCAGAAGGTGGGCTAAAAAATAGGGTCACATGAGAGAGAAAATATAGTGAGAAGGCCACAAGACCAGAAACAGAGCTCTGGAGATCACTGATATCTGAGATGCTACATAGAAGAGATGAGAAACAGCAGTAAGAGGAGTATGAGGATAAGTTATTAGCAAAGTATCTAAGAAGAAAGGGGGAGCTTTCAGGAAGGAGGGACTAGCAACAATGTCAATTGCCATAGAAAATGGGTCAAGACAAAAGCAGAAAAGTGTTTATTGGATTTGGTGATAAGCAAGTCATTGGTGAATTCGAGGGTTGTTTCAACAGAAAGGAGCAGAAACTAGATTGTAGGGGGATTAATAGCAAACAGTTGAGAAAGTAGGATATGTTCATGTAGCCCAATTTATGCAAGCACTGCTGTGAACAGGAGAGAATGTTGACAGGTCTAACATAGTCAAAAATGATATTAATACATTGGCCCATGTACATTACTAAATATGAATAAATGAATGAATGAATAAATATGTAATACAAAGAAATAATTGACTTTCATAGAAAAGCAACAAGTTCTTTAACACTGTCCCTTCCAAATTACAGTTCTCAACATGGTACGTTAATACAACCATAAGTAGTTCAAGGAAACCCTGGACTGATGATTACTTTACTTATGGTCATTTCTTGCCAAATGCTAATAAATCTTTGCACCGGATATATTTAAAATCATAAGCAACTAATGGCAGTTTGAGGCAAAAGAAAGAAAATAGATTGAGTTCTGCTCCAGGTTTCTAACCACTCACTTGTATGACCTTGGGCAAGTCTCTTCATCTTTCCAGATCTTGGTTTGCTTTCTGTATAATGGAGTATAAACTAGATCAGGGAGAGAAAACAGCATCAAATGACTGCAGTAATCCTATAATCTAAATAGAATTCCACTAGCATGATTAGGTACTTTTGCAAGGAGAAATTACCGTCAATGTTAACACTGGTTTTGCTTTGATTTTATCTGGAGATATACACACATTTCACAAACCACATTCCAGATCAGGTAGTCAAAATCATCACATACATATTATATGCTAAAGCCCAAATCAAGGAAGCATTTTTAAAATATAAATCAGAAACACAATGCCCTGAATTTGCTACTTGCTTTTTCCTATTTTTAACTTTAAATATAATTTGAAATATATATGACTAAATATTATTAGACAAGTCAGGAAAACAGAAATGGCACTCAAAAGAGGGGATTTAATGAAGGGAATTGAGTTCACAGATGTTAGAGGGCTGAATAAGCAAAAAGGGAACACTGAGGTAACTCAGGAAGCAGCCACAACGCTTGCGGTTAGGGGAACAAAAGGGAGAAGCTAGGAGCTGGAAGAACAAGCCCCCAAATTTGATGCTTTAAGGCAGAGGCTTGGGCTGGCTTCTACTGGTACCTCTGAGGAAACACAATGAGGCTGGATCTGGAAGTACCAAAAGGAGCTGGCGGCTGGAGTCACTTCCACAGCTGGGGCCACCAGCTGACACTTAGGAGAACTGCCATTTTGGAATTGAGGCCAAGATGAATGGTACAAATTTTAAAACAGGAAGAAGTCTTATCTCTTCTCCCCAGGCCCACCTTCCAAAACCTTCAAGTCCTACTCTACTGCCTTCTAGAATCCAGCAAGAAAATCTGAGGAATGAAGTTTGCAGTCACAGCCCTAGCATTACACGGTCAAAAAGAAGGACATGGAGCTGAAGACAACAGGTAAATAACTGGCACAATTTATTTACTCAGAAAAAGTGAAGGTTACATCGTAGTTAATGGCACAAAAATTAATGTTGGAGAAAGTATCATAGAGAATGTAAGAATGTGGAGATTTATACAAAGAAGCATGTTTGAGCCAAAAAAAGAAAGACATCCCATGCTTAAGGCATGACACGCAGAAAGAAGAAACAAAGAAAATTTGGACCTTGTGGAAAAAAATCTCTATTCAAAAAGGAAAATGACACTCATATGAATATCACAATATTAAAAGTTCCTGTAATTAAGTTAGGTTTCAGGGGTGAAATTGGCCCTTATATTAGTGCCACAGAAAATCGTGAAATGTCCCAGAAGACTCTGCCGCCTAATGTCTAGGATTACTGGGCTCACAGACTCATGAGCAAACACTACTCAAGCAGTGCCCTGAAGCTAAGATAGACCAACAGTGACATCTGCTGCCACGGACTTATTTTTAAAAGGGCCAGTCTCAACATTTTAAAGTTAAGTCTCCTGCCAAACCACTGGACTTCTGCTATGATGAGTCAGCACTTCTGGAACTCCTGTTTGTCATCTGTGCCATTACAGGATTTACTAAGCGAACACAGAACATGGGAAAATGAGAGAAGACTTGAAAATATAACTAAAACAAACAAAAAGGAGTCGGGGTGGAGGCATAAGCGATGAGAAAAAGAGACTTCACATTGTCTTTTCTCATCCTGTTTGTCCTTTGGCTCAGTCAGTCCAAATTAATTTTGTAGTTGTTAGCAAGCATGAGCATGTCCTCAGTAAAAAGAAAGATTAATTTAACTGTTGCCAGCTTCAGTGGATTCCAGCCCACAATTTACAGCATAATATCCAGACCAGGAAAAAAAAAGTCAAATGATCAAAGGAGAGTATGTGGGAAATGTTTAGAGTTACTCTTGCTTAGAAACCCTCTTCCTAGTTATCTAATTGTTTACCTTGATTATACCTCCTTCAACATCTGCTGGCCCTCAGGCTTTTTCTTTTCTGACAGCCAATGGAACATAAGGTTTGAATCAAACACCACAGCTTTTAAAAAATACATACAATCACCAGCATCAAGTGGGCAGTGTGGCTCGTTTATATAAACTAACAAATTCAAGAAAATCATGGGCTAACGTATTTGCTCAAACACAAATGTATAAAGATACATGAACCACTATGTTCACTGCAGGATTATTCACAATAGCCAAGACTTGGAAGCAACCTGGGTGCCCATCAAGGGACGAATGGATAAAGAAGATGTGGTATATATACATAATGAAATACTACTCAGCCATAAGAAATGATGAAATCCAGCCATTTGTGACAACATAGATGGATCTTGAGGGTATTAAGCTAAGTGAAATAAGTCAGAGGGAGAAAGTCAAATACCATATGATCTCACTCATAAGTAGAAGATAAAGACGACAAACAAACACATAGCAACAGAGATTGGATTGGTGGTTACCATAGGGGAAGGCGGAGGGGGGAGGGCAAAAGGGGTGCTTAGGCTCAGTTGTGTGGTGATGAACTATAATTAGTTTTTGGGTGGTGAATATGATATAATCTAAACAGAATTCGAAATATATTATGATGTACATCTGAAAGCTATATAATGTTATAACTCAATGTTACTGTAATAAAAAATAAAAATAAAAATATTAAAAATTAGGTATTTAATAGGCACAATGTCAGATAGGTAATTTTAGTTTTTCTTTAGAAGTGTAGTCATTGAGAAGAAAATTAATAATTATTATTTATGGAAAAACTACAGATAATAAATTGCAGAATTATCACTTTAAAAAAAATGGCAACTAATAACGAATTCCAGCTATGGTTATTATGAAAGAAGATGAACAAGAGAGGCAGATGCTGCAGTGAAGAACTGAATTAAGAGTTTGAACTTCTAGGACAGGGTCTGACCACTCACTAAACGGGTCACCCTGAAGAAATAGCATAACTTCTCTGGATCTCAGTTTTCTCCTCTGTAAAATGAAAGGATTAGACGATATGAGGGATGGAAAATGGGTTTCAACTCATTTTCCTTCTTTGGCTAACTGGTTATCGCTGCATACAAGGAATCCTAAAGCTGCATCCAGACTCAATGGAAAAGAGTACTGAGCAATTAGCACGGCAATACAAACGTGGAGTGGTAGCATCCACACCACACATATGCCAAGCTCAGACAAGATTATTTCTCCCCCTTTTTTTTTGCAGCTATAAATTCTACTATTAGCTGCCATTTTTAGTGCCTTCTATTGTTTCAGCTATGCAAGATGCTTAACAGACATTACTTCCAATCTTCACCATATTTTAAAGACAAGGAAACTGAGAAACATAATAATTTTCTCAAAGCTACACAACATAGCTGAACACGGTTACTAACATAATATTTGAACATCTCTATTATGAATAAAGTCTTAACTTCTCAAATTTTGGATTACATCCCCCAGCCCTCTTGAAACACAAAATCTACATTATAACATTGTTGCATCTTGTCTGAGGATACCTTAATACACCCATATTCCTACAGAAAGAAAGGATGAAGGTTTTGACACGAAATTTGGCTAGCCCACACAAACATGAAAGGGTAAGGCAGGAGCTTCAGGGAAAAAGTGTCCAAGAAAATGCTTTTTTCAGCAAACAGACGAGGAAGGCTTATATGTTGAAAATTAAAAGTGACAAAGGAAGAAACAGTATCTGAAAGCCATGGCAACTTTAAAGAAAATAGAATTATAAACAAATAAAATCAGAGAGATACTAAATCCAGAATTGAAATGAACTGTAAAAACAAGTCATTGTGTTGTTGCATCAATTGGGTTCATAGAGGCAACTTAATTGGTACAGTACTCAGGGATGTCCTGGGAGCATGTCATTGCTCAATAGACAGTCTTTGACGATGACAGTTTACAAATAATCCAGATAATAGATTCCCGGTAAAAAGACTTTTTGAAACTTCAAATTTTCTGCAACACTTTGGACATTTTTTAGGTTATAATGTCCTGGTACAGGAGAAAGCAACCCACTTTTTCAGTTCAAACAAACTAACTCTTCCCATTAGATAACAGAATCCTCAGAAGTCTTTGAAAAGACTCAAAAGTCTTTGAAAGTGGCATCACAAATTGGTTTATCCTGACTAATTGCAGAATTACAAACTGATGCTTTCAGAGTACCTACTCAGAAACTTACAGTTGCCTTTGGAAAATTACCCAGAAATATGGATTTGTAAAAAAGTTTTAAGGAAACCAAATGCAAGAATGTATCCATAGGAGAAAAATTATTAGTAGCCAGATTGGATTCTATATCAAGGTCCCTCATGGTCTATGATTAGCTGACTGATTTATTCGTGTTATAAATATTTATTCTTCATTTATTATGAGCTAGGCACTCTGATAGTCACCAGGAATACATTATAAAATAAAATAGTCCTAACCTTGAGGTGTAGACATCTAATTGGAGACAAGTATGTAAATAAACTAAAATACAAAGTGACAAGTAAATCAACTAGACTATGTTTGAAGTACATATGTATTACATGAAAGTAAAGCAATTAGTTCTCTCATGAGATCAGGGAGGGATCAGAAAGATGCACAAGTACAAGTACTGACCTGCAGATCAATGTTTCTTAGGACACTAATAACTTGCATGTTATTTACATGAGATTAAAATAGTAAAAAGTGTTAAAACCAAAGTCATAGACTCCTAGACCGGCCTCACTCATATATAAGATAGCTCTGAAAAGAGTACAGTTAATAACCACATGTGGAAAATGGAACTTTTATAATTATATAAAGCAGAGTGTTGGATTCTTTTTCCTCCCTGCTATTAGTAATGTCATTCCACAGCATGAGAGCCCATCATGGTATCATGCACTAAGAAAGTCAATACAAGCAAGTCCTGCAAAGAGTGTTATTCCACATGCGCTCTGTGACTAATTCTGTTTGTGGAATGAACTGAGCTGTGGTCATGGGTCACATTCAGCCAGCCAAGAGAATGTTTCCAGAGTGTAATTGTTCTGGGCATCAAGGCACTTTACAGCATGTTCCCATTGCTTTTTGATATTTTGCGGCCAGGAGACTGCTGAGAAAATATTATTCACCCAAATTAGACTGGACTAGTCAACCGCCTGGTTATTACATCTCCATGTCAGTACAAGCAGTGTCTGCAACCAAACTTACCAGATGTTTCCAATTTCTCTACCTTCTGAACTACAAGTATTTTTTTTTATTTTTTGACTTTGAAATATTTTAAACAAAGGACTTTGTGTAATGTCTCAGGAAACTTAAAAAGTTAAAATCCTGGTTAATATCAGAATAAGAGTCCTGGCTCTCCTACTGCTGCCATATTGAAGGGGTTTCCACTTTGCTACTCACTACCTGTAAGACTCTCTCAACAGTTTTTAGCTCTAGGAGTCTCATTCAGTCTCTAGAGATTTACATCGGGCTGACAAATAGAAAAACATCACTGAATTCTGGAGGTAACTATATGTTCTCCGTCACTGTATTACCTAAAATAAATATTACTTCAAACTAAGGCCTTAATGTGAATAAAAATGATCAAGTCTCGTACCTTTCAAACCAGCAACTGCATTTCTAGAAAATTATCCAAAGATTTTCACACATGTTCAGAAGGAAGTGTATACCAGGGTATTCATCATAGCATGGTCCGTAAGACCCAGAAGTGGGTAACGACCTAAGCATCTATCAGTAGGGGACTGGCAGAAATTTTTGTGCTATATCCACACAAGAAATAATATCCAGACCTTAAAATAATTAGGCAGCTCTCTCTATATAATAATGTGAACAATTCTCACAATAATTGCTAGGTGAAAAAAGTAAGATGAAGAACTAGGCCAATATGTATGTATGTATATAATACACACACAATATACACTGCATAACTTTTGAATTTTAATTTGTTGCCATGTGCAAGTATTGTTTATTTAAAAATTAAGTAAACTGAATGAATATAAAGTAAAATCAAGATTAAAAAATGAGGCCTTGAACACACAAGAACTAATGGAAAAGGGGCATGGTGGAAGGTGGGAGGAAAGAAGGAAAAGACAATTTGGATAATTCTAGCTTCCAAAACCATGGAAGGATCTGTCTCTTATTCTCACCAGTAAAATTTCCAACTTGTGTTAGCAGTTGGACCATCTCAGTTCTGATTCTTTGCACACACTCAGGGACGGCATTTGACACTTGACTGCAGACTCTCCTCTTCCGTGAGCTGCCTTGCCCTGATTTTGGTGTGGTCATCAGTCACTCCTCCCAGCTCTCTGGCTGTCCATCTCCCTCCTCCCTGAGATCTTCCTTCAAGGCTTTGGCAGTGGGCATTTCCCAGAGCTTAGGGACTAGTCCTCACGATTTCAGATACTCTCTTGATAACGTATTTCACTCACGTTTATTTGTAGAGGATCCACAAAACTACATCTTCAACATTTGTCTCCCTCCTGTCATTTGTCTCATCTTCCCTTTTCCTTTGACATTTTCACTGCCTTCCAATACATACCCATCCTCTGCTCGCTTATGGAGAATTTCCACCAGTTGCTGTTTAAACAAGGAACGTAATCTTCTCCAATCTCTCCTGCTTTCATGCTTTCTATATGTATACGCACTGCCCTCAAAACTAAATGTCAAATTCCTCAAAGTTAGGGAGATTTTTACAGTTATCCACCCCCTCCTTCTGTCCTTCCTCCAGCCAAGAATAGTGTTCTATACCAGATTGTTACCCAATAAATTCTTATTGAATGTTATATTTTTATGAATAAACCACTCCCTGCTCATATAACCACCAGATTCCATACATAATTTTGTCTTAGTAGAATATAGGAATTTTATTTGTGAATTATTGATTTATTTATTTCTAATCTAAGTTATTCCACAATGGACTTGAAATGGTCTATATTAGAATCATTTGTTTACATGTCTCCTCTCTCACTAGACTAAGCTTTTTGAGGCTAGGCCCTATGTGTTTTTTGTTTTCATATGACTAAGGACTAACTCCCATTAGGAGATTACTATTTGTTAAAAGAATGAATATGAGAAAAAAGAAGATACATGATCAGAGTATTTTCCAAAAAGGATTTTAACATTGTGTAAATTAATCCTTTTCTAATAAAATAAATGGTTTGTATTCACATGGGATAAAATAAATCTGCCACTATTGTAGCAGCGATGAATGAAGCCCACAAACTCAGATGTGTAATAAATGCAAATTTATTTCACATCACTCCATGGAATTGTTATTTTGAGACTGTAAGGCAGGCTAGAAATTTCAGCTTGAGTCTTTCTGAATGTTCCCCCAATCCTCCAGGGTTGTGTTGAGGTTTAAAGAAAAGGAAAGGAGTTTTTAGGGTTAAGGATTGGGCAAAATAGGAAACTAATATGGCTCTGAAATCACTTCTAATATAAGAGTTAGTGCTGAGGAGTCCATCATACCACAGCATCTTGGTCTTTCAGGTGCAGCTGCACTACCATTCTCGGAGCATAGGAATTTGTTCACAAAGTTTCCCATTCCCCATCTATTAAAAGCCTCAAGGAGTTATTTCTTCGACAGCATCTTAGCAAATCCCACTCTCTCAAGGGCACTGCCAGGAAGGGGAGGGGAACACTCAGATCTTTAGGATACCAAGAACCTCCCAGGCTTTCTCTTCCCTGCACAGTCTGTTTCTTTTTAGTCTCAAAGCATTTCTCCCTTCAAAAATCCATTTAAGACACTTCCCTTTGCATTCACATCCACTTTATTTTACCTATTTCATAAATCTTTCCTCCATTATGAGGTTTGGATTTCTAAAATAAAAGCCAAGTTTTGTGCTTCCACCCAGCCACATCCTGCCTCCCCTGAGACACAAGCCCAGAACCAAACATTTACTTGAATAGGAGAAGGAAAAGGGGAAGATACAACATGAAGCTTAAAAACTAGGTTACGAGCTACCCTTCATGGTTAAAGTTCAGCACTCTCACTGCTTCAGCGGCCCCAGTTCGTTTCCCAGTCTCAGAACCACACCACGCATCTGTCAGTAGCCACAATGTGGTGGCAGCTCACATAGAAGGACTAGAAGGACTTACAACTAGGATATTCAACCATACACTAGGACTTTGGGGAGGAAAAAAAACGAGGAAGATAGGCAACAGCTGTTAGCTCAGGGCGAAGCTTTCCTGGCAAAAAATTAAAAAACTAGGTTACTATGTCAGTATATTATCCCACTGTTTTTCCCAGATCTTTCCATCATTGTTTCTGTCTTCTCTTCCATTTTTCATTCTCATTGCAGTCCCACTTCATATCACTCTTTTATGAGCACTTAACATCCCAAACTTGGACTACAGCAGCCACCTTGAGTCTCCACCTCATCCAGGCTCCAGCATCCCTTTCCTCTACAAAAGCGTTTATCATGCCTCTGTATAGTCTTCTGTTGTCTATTGCAGAAACTATAAATTCTTCTGTCAACTTGAAAGATTTGCATGTAAGTTATTTCAGCCTAACTTATTTTCACCTGATTCCAAGCACTCAATCTCTTTTCCAAAAAGAGCAGTCCTTTTATTCTTCCTCTCGTGTTTACCGTACTAGTTCCTGCTTCTATGCCCTAGCTCACATTGTTTCTCTTATCTTAAATTTCCTTAACCATTTTCTCTTTTTATGTAAATTTTATCCAACTTTTAGGACCAACTCTAGATTCACTACTACAACCCAGTCTCTCTCTACTTCTTTTATGCACAGTAATTTCACCATACAGCAGGCATTACCCAATTTAATATTTAATTATGTATTGCATATTTTTTGAATTGCACCTTAATTATTTCACATATTTTGTTCTTTGCTTTCTCCACTAATTGCAAGCTAGCTGAAGATAGACAGCATATCTTCTCATCTCCTACATTGTACCCAAAACAGAACCTGACATGTAATAGACATTACATCAATATTTGTGTGGTGGGATGATCATGGGAATTACTCAGCAGTGTGGCCCTTCCCAACCTCTGCTTTCTCTCCCTGCAGTCTGGGAGCAGTAAAGGGATTCTATACTTAACACCCTCAGAACAGAGTTCTTTCAGTAGAAATTCAGAAGAAAAAAAAATAAAGGATAGAACTAATTCTCAGCTCTTGACTTTCAAAATAAAGTTTTAAAGCTTACACAGAGACAAAAAATGCAGAAAGTCTACAATCTAGAGCATAAAATATATGCTTTGAATAAATGAAGGATGATGGAGGAAAAAAATAGCTTTCTCATTTAAGGAGAAACTTTTAAAAATAACAGTAGAGTGAGATGTTTATGTGAGTCTCTTAGAAGGGACTCTACCCTCCCTGATTCCCACTCCAAGTGGGTATAAATAGAAATTCTAGGAAGTTTGAGTACCAAAAGCTTATTCTTTATTTCCCATCTATTGTCTTAGTAAGAAGCAAACTATGAGGCTCCAAATAAGCAGTGGCGTGAGAGAATAAAGATGGTCTCACGCACACTTGGGAGGACTTAAGGTGTTCAAGAAGCATGGAGAACCTTAAGCTAAATGAGTGAATGAAAGTTATTTTAACTTTTAAAAAGAGTACAGGCAGAGAGAAAGTTAAGTCCATTGAATGTACTGCAAAATAACTAGATTATCTCTCTGCCTCTAAATAGGGTGGAAGTTCACAATGAAGCTTAGTTTGAGTTACAAATGAATAAAGATTGTTACGTTGCACATCCAAATTTATCGCCTGAGAAATATCATACCCCCTATCTTTACTGATTGAGTGATTAAATCATTGATTGATCGATTCATAATAAAATCACAAAAGTTTGAGCTAGACTTAAAAGTTGAAGACAAAATTTCTAAATGGTTCTAAGTCCATTTTAAGAAATCTTAAGGGGCCAGCCTGGTGGCACAGCAGTTAAGTGCGCATGTTCCACTTTAGCAGCCCAGGGTTCGCGGGTTCGGATCCCAGGTGTGAACATGGCACCACTGGCACACCATGCTGTGGTAGGTGTCCCACATATAAAGTAGAGGAAGATGGGCATGTTTGTTAGCTCAGGGCCAGTCTTCCTCAGCAAAAAGAGGAAGATAGGCAGCAGTTAGCTCAGGGCTAATCTTCCTCAAAAAAAAAAAAAAGAAATCTTAAGATATTCATAAAATTTAAATAATAACATATTCTCACGGATCAGGAAAAAACTCTCTCAAAAAAGCACACTGCTAATTAATAAAGTGTATTTTCATACCTATAAATATAACATTTAGATAAGAAAAAGAAAACATGTGCTCACATAACATAAACATTATGACAGGATAAGAGTATATTAGACTTTATTTTTAAGCCATTTTTCCATTTTCTTACACAGACTAGGCTGCATAGAATATAGGCAAATGAGAAGACAATGATTTTAAGACTACAGATAAATTTACCACCTTGAGTCTTTTTATAAAGCTGTCAATTACCACCATTCACAAAGGTTGAAAAGCAAGAATTTTACCTATGTAATCTTTAGGTAATTATATAATGGGTTTATAAGATCACAGGGCTATTGTAGAAGAGTATAGAGTGTTGTAAATGTCTCAAACCAGTAAAAAGCACTCAACTTATGCCTTAAGTAAATAGACTATTTTCCCTTTACCCATAATTTCTCTCCTAATTTTACCAACAGGATTCTGTCAACCAGTACACTAAAACCACGATGATGGGAAAATGTCGGTCATTAGTTTCCTTCTTACATTCTATGAGTTATTAACCAAGAGCACAGCTGGATGATTAACTACTTGTCTTAGTACAAAATGTTCCAGTTGTATCTTCACTGCCTGAATTTATTTTTCATTTTTGATTTATAACTTTCCTGGCAAGCATATTATTAACTTTACATCTCTGAGTCACAGAGAGTGCCCCCATATCAATAAACTCTTCCTAATCCACCCTTAAGTTCAGGTCCCTTCCTGGGTCAGGACCTTCAAGAGCCACTTTCAGGATGCTGTACTGGTTCCTAGCAGTTCACAGTAGCCAGGCCTTACAGCTCTTTTGGTGAGAAATACCTTTTCTCACTAACAGAGATAGCAATTCCTGAGTCAGGTTATGGTAACACTTCATCCTAGATATTGGTTTAGTGGGCAGGAGAGGAGAAGGGAGGCATATCTGAGAAGGGTGGCATTTTCTAGCAAGGCGTCTGCCTCAGTTGAGGCTTCTGCATAGTCTTCAGGCTACTATTTAGAAATCGATGTTAAAAGAGATGAAATAATTTGCTTCCACCTGTTTCAAAGAGTATCCTCTTGAGAAAGACCTATTCCTTCAAAGGTTATACATATATAAGATAAGAACTTAACTTTTCGTTTCCCTTTTTTAATGACTTAAAATTGATATTTAAAAATGTGATGTAAACATTATTCAGAGAGATTGAAAACAATCTCAAAAATGTAGTGAAATGCACCTAAACCAAGCTCATATGTTTAATTATAAATGTTATAACCTGGATGTGAGTTTGGATTCTTAATTTCAAAATACGGATTATTTTTCTACTAATATTTAGCCCTTTCTACTGAATGTTTCCTAACGAAGTAGAAACTAGGTTTACTCAGAATAGGGAAGCTGATACATTGAATAACTTATTGTTCACATTTGGCAGTTACTCTCTGTGACTCAGGATTTAACGCTCTGGCAAGTTTTGATATGCTGCTGGGATGGCTCTTGGAAACTTGGAAAAAATGATGGGCTTCTACTAAATAAGTTTGAGTTGCTACAACTGCCCTGGTAGAGTGCTGAGGAAAGGAAGCAAATGTCCCAGATAAGTGAAAATGCTAGAATGAATTTATTACATAAGACTTGAGAACCCACCAGATGACTTTCCTTGGAAGAGGCCAGAGAACATTTCATTAACTATGTGATAAGAAATGCACTGGAGAGAAAGACACCACCAATACTGAGAAGATTAGTAGTGGCTTCCCTCTGGAGGCTGAGGCTGATGGCAAGACATGCTGTTATGGAACTTGGCTCCCTAGTATCAATAAGGATGATAGAATTCCAGAGTAGCAGAGGCAGATGGCAGCACTTAACTGTCAGAGGCAAGGTACCTGTAATAACTGTAATTGGCAGCATGGTCAAAATGGCATCCAGGGCACCCTGACCCACAGAGAACTGTCGTGATGACTAATAGACCATGGTTCTTAAGAGCAAGAAAATAGTCAGTAAGCAAGAGAGTTTCTTGAGAGAGAGAGAAAGAGAGATGATAGATAGATTAGATAGATAGATAGATAGATAGATAGAAGGAAAGAAGAAAGAAAAACAAAGAGAGAGAGAGAGAAAGAAAGAAAGAAAGAAAAGAAAGAAAGAAAGAAAGAAAGAAAGAAAGAAAGAAAGAAAGAAAGAAAGAAAGAAAGAAAGAAAGAAAGAAAGAAGGAAGGAAGGAAAGAAAGAAAGAGAAAGAAAGAAAAAGAAAGAGGGAGGGAGGAGGGAAGGAAGGAAGATTCAGAGGAGATCAAGAATGGATGAGCAGAAGGACAATATTAGCTGCCCCAATGGAACCAATGGAAAGCTGCAGTCTCTCACCTACATTCCATACCTAAGCCAGTTCTTAGACAAAAACTCATCCAAAAGAGAGGTCAGATCTCCCTAAGGAAGACCCTAGAATACCATACTAAGTGAGAGCAGTAATTCCCTCAGTCTTTCCCCATGGTGACATAGAGTCATTTATCAAATAACTTTACACTGAGGAAAGGGGAATCAGGATCTTTTGAGAATTATTGAATTCAGGATCTAAACTGACTCTGATAACAGGGACTGCAATATAACACCCCACCCCAGGTAAGATAGGAAATCAAGAACAATACAGCATTCCACATGGAATGACAGAGATTAGTGACAACCTCAAAGACTTAAAAAACGCAGGGAAGTTGTTTCACATTAAATCTCCATTTAATTCACCAGTCTGCCCATAAAAAATCAGATGGACCATGGCAGATGACAGTGGACTCCACAATTTAATTAAATACTAATTCCAATTTCAGCTCTTTTGCTAAATTTGGTGCTTTTACAGATCAACCTGGCCTCTAGTATGTGGTATAGAGCTACTGATCTGGTGAATACCCATCAGGAAGGAGGCTAAAGTAGTTCACAATCATCTGAGATGAATAATATTATACGTTTACGGCATCACCCAAGGGTATGTTGATCACCTCTTTTCTGTTACTATAGTCCTAAGGGATCTTGATCATCTGGACATTCCATAGAACATCTTATTGGTCCAATATATTGATAACATCATGACAAACAGACCTGATGATCAGAAAGTGGCAAGTACTCTGAATGTCCTAGTAACATACATGAGCTCCTAAAAATGGACAATAAATACCACAGACTCAAGGTCCTGATATATGAGTCAAGTGTTTAGAGGTCCAGTAGTCTGGGGAATGCTAAGACATCCTTTTCAAGACGAAGAACAAGTTATTGCACCTTGTACTTCCTATCACTTAGAAAGAAACAGACTTAGAGGCCTTTGTGAATACTGTTTCAACTCATTTATCATGAGGCTCAAAAGAGGGCTTTGTAGTAGATCTGGGCTGAAGTACAAATGCCCCTGCCACTTGGGTCACACAGCCCATCAGATCCCACAGTACTAAAGGAATTTATGTTAATTTACATAATTAACATTATATAGAGTCTCTGGCAAGACGCAATAGGAAAGTATAGCACAGACCTCTAGAGTTCAGGATCAAAGTCATGCCATCTGTGGTAGGGAAGTGTATCCTATTTAAAAATTGGCTGTTAACATGCTATTGGGTCATGGTAAAAAGTGAGTGTCTGACCACAGGATAGCAAGTGACCACCAACCATAGCTGCCTAAAATGAACTAGATATTCTCAGACCTGAGCAAGTCATAAGACTCAACTGGCCAAGCCACAATACAACTTTCAAGAGAAGCTCCATCCAGGTATACCCAGGACAGAATCAAAGAAGTCTAGAAGACACAAGTAAGCTTCATGATTAGGATGACCATGTATCAATGGCTCACGCTTTTCTTATATCTATGTGTTCACTGGATAGTTTCTTAAAATTAAATGACAGAGGGAAAAACCCAGAGCTGGATGAGTCTACCAGATATGTTGAGGCAAAATACAAATAGACTGCTGCTGTACTGCAGCCCAACTCAACAGTGGCCCTGAAAAATAGTGATGAGGAGAAATTCTCTCAATGGGCAAAACTTGGGGCAGTGCAGCTGGTCACACAGTTTGAAAAAAAAAAAAAAAAACACTAGCTGAAGGTAAGGATATACATAGACACACAGACAGTGGGAAATGGTTTGACTGGTTGGTCAGAGGTCAGGAAAGGGCAAGATTGGAAGACCAGAGGTAAGAAGAAAGTCTTAGAAAGAAGTATGTAGGTGAGGCTTTGGAGTGGGCACAAAGGTTGAGCATCCTTGAAACACTAAATGCCCTTGGTAGAGCATCAATTTCAGAAGACATATTAAACAACCAGGAAAAGAGGATGACTTATCTAGTTACTCTCTGCCAGCCTCTGTACTTAGCCACCCCAGTACTTGCTGGTGAGCCCAAGAATGGAGTAGTGATGGTGGAAGAACTAGAGTCTATAGATGGGCTCAACACCACATGGGCTCTGCCCCACCAAAGCTAATCTGGGTAGCACTGCTGCTAAATGTATATACTTTCAGCAACAAAGACCAAAGTTGAGACCTCAATATGGTACCATTCCTTAAGATCAACTATTCTCTTGATGGCAAGTCAATAATATAGGACTCTTTGCACCCAGAAAAGGGCAGTGATTTGTTCTGACCAAGACTTACATGTATTTTAAGTATGGGTTTTCTTCTCCTGCCTGCATTATCTCAGTCAACATAACTATATAAGGCTCACAAAGAATCCAGTTTGGTAATGTGGAATTCCACATAAAATTGCCTCTAACCAAAGGAACCACTTTTCAGCAAAGGATGTACAACAGTGGGCAAATAATCATGAGATCCACTGGTCAGAAGAACTATATCATCCATAAGCTGCCAGTTTGGTAGAGTGTTGGAATGGGTACTTGAAAGCATAGCTAAAGCACAGGCTTGGAGGTGACACCCTGTACAGCTGGGACACTCTCCTTCATGATACTAAATATACCTTAAACCACTAGGCCATTCATTAAATTTTGCTGGATTCCATAACTAAATGGTAGAAGCAGGAGTGGCCTTTCTCATCATTTCCAGAGAACATCTTTTCAAGAGAACTTGAAGAATAAATATGAAGAACATTTAAATGGTAATTAAGGGGCTGGCCCCATGGCTGAGTGGTTAAGTTCGTGTGCTCCGCTGCAGGCAGCCCAGTGTTTTGTCAGTTCGAATCCTGGGAGCGGACATGGCACTGCTCATTAAACCACGCTGAGGCAGCATCCCACATGCCACGACTAGAAGGACCCACAACTAAGAATATACAACTATGTACCAGGAGGCTTTGGGGAGAAAAAGGAGAAAAAAAATCTTAAATGGTAATTAAAAACACAGTCAAAAGTCTATAAAATGACTTTTTTTCTCTTTCCTTCCAAGACTACATTTTTCATTGATTTTTTAAAACTTCCTTTCAGAATTGTCTAGGACCAATAATAGTGAAATCCTTGTCTTCTTCCCCATCTTAAAGGTACCATATCTAAAGTTTCTCCATTAAATATAATCTTGCCAAATGTTTTTAATATATAACCTCTATCAAGTCCAGGAAGTTTCTTTCTTCTAAGTTTCTAACAGTTTTTAATCATAAATATGTTCTGAACTTTATCAAATGCTTTTTTCCCATATACAATTGAAATTATTATATATTTCTCCTCCTTAGTCAACTAATGTGGTGAATTGCTCTTATAGATTTTTCTTATGCTGAAGCAGTCTCACATTCCTGGGATAAACTATATTTGCTTATGAGATTTTTATTCATGTCATTTATGGATTTATTATTAATTTATTCACTATTACTTACTAAAATAATAATTTCAATTATTTGATCACCCACATAGAAGAATGTGTAGTATCAACAGCCTCTTAGGACTAATAACAGATTTCGAAAATATTATCAAATACAAGATCAACTTCCTCTCCATTACAACTTCTCTTAGGTTGTGGGTAGCACTGGGATCTGACTAAGGGGAAGTGGAATTGGGGTCATTTAGTTTGAGTTTAGCGGCATATATTTGTAGTCCACAGCCACTCCCACATAGAGTGAAGTGATTGCTAGCCTTCTTAGAACAGGAATGACTTCCAGGAATCCTACTACAACCCATTGTGCTGACACACTTGTCATTGTGACACAAAGGCATAGGTAGAGTGTCCTACAACTTCCAGCAGGAAATGTGTCTGTAAAGGAGGGAAACAAGGCCTTAAATGTACAGAGCCAGAAATTTGAGGAAAATTCTTCCAGTCATCATATTTATAAAATTGTAAGCAAAGGGTCCCGCTCTCGCCATTGCCTAGACAAAACAGAAGTAATCTGTCAGGAATATATGTGATAGTACAACTAACACAATTATAAAGGCACTACACATTTTTCTCTTTTTTGAATTTTGTGAAATAGTACTTATCAGAATACCTGGGCTTGTAGGACAAAAACCCGCAGCAGTAATTGTGAGTTCATATGTGTGTGACATTCTCTGCATTCTAATCATCAATAACAAATTTTTTTGTTTAATCATGCAAGAGAAAGACTGAATTATCTTTCTAGTCTCTGTCTACATAGAATATATTACAAAATTGTCTGCACTTGAAGAGCTGATTAAAAAGAATGTAGCAACTTCCAGCTTCTGCTCTGACATGTAAAGAGCTTGAAAACATCACTCCCATCTTTACAATAAGAAAAAAGTACAAGAAAATGAAATTTAATGAGTTTTCCCAGACCTATCAGAGAATTAAGGTTTCAAGGCAAACTGCCACCCCAAAGTCTGGAGAGACAGGAGAATACACAGAAACACAGCTGAGATCCATCTACCTGGAGCAGAAAGTACTGGAATCACAAACAGGTAGGAACACTAATGTAGTAATTTTTATAAATTTCTGGAGGCTGAGTGTGGACTAGCTTGAAAGTAAGAAACTCCTGGGGGCTGCAGTTGTAGGAGTTCCCACACTTTCGTGAATTTTATCTCCAGGAAACCCACCAGGTCTCATGGTGAAAAGCCAAGAAAAATCACCTCATGTCTTTGGCAGGGAGAGGGGAAAAGTAACCATTTTGAAATATGGTTTTTGCATTCACCATAACAAAGGCCTACTCTCCAGTGAAAAAGACTTTACCAGAGATTTATAGGCAGTTGGACAATTATCCTACTTATGAAATTCACAGCCCAGGAACACGAGCCCACTACAATACTTAGATTTAATCATAAGATTAGAACACTTCACCTCCTCCACTCCTCGCTATCATATCAAGAGGGTTGCAGTATAGTAACAGCAGATTAAAGCTGAAAGAGCTGCAGGGCTAAGACTCTACTTAAGAAGGACTTCTTAGGGAAACCCAAAGACAAAGGGGAGACAAAAACAAAAAGACTGGAGGAATTTGAAGACCCTGGAACCTACAGCTACAACAAACGTTAAACACAGCCCAACTCCTAGCCAGATTAACATAAAACCTCACTAAAGGCCTGTTTACCTCAGTTCCTATTACCTGATACATCACAGCCAGCTTCCAACAAAAAACCATAAAGCTTTTAATCATGTTGAAGAGCCTGAAAAACTTCTTTGGAAAAAATAGGAAAAAACACAGGTTGAAGAGATAAAGCAAGTATCAGAACCAGATTCAAATATGACACAGATTTTGGAATTATCAGACAGTGAATGTAAAATAACTACGAATAACAGGTTGAGCTCTAACGGAAAAAGTACACAACATACAAAAACAAATGGATCATATATTTTTCATTCTCATGAATTGGAAGACTTGTTATTGTTAAGATGTCAATTCTTCTCAACTTGATCTAAAGATTCAGCACAACCCCAATCAAAATACCTGCAATCTATTTTATAGACACTGACAAATTGATTCTAATGTTTATCTGGAAAGTCAAAAGACCCTGAATAGCCAACACAATACTGAAGAACAAAGTTCTTCAGTTCAAAATTCAAAGTATTGAACAAAGTGTAGGACTGACACTGACTTCAATAATTACTAAAAATTTTCAATAATCAAAACAGCATATTATTGATGAAATAACAGACACATGGATCAATAAAACAGAATAGAAAGTCAAGAAATAGACCCAGACATATATAGTCAACTAATCTTTCATAAAAAAGCAAGGGCAATTCAATGGAGAAAGAATAGTCTTTTCAAGAAACAGTGCTGTTGGAGAAAGGAGAGTCTCTTCAATAAATGGTGTTGGGAAAACTGGACAGCCACATGCAAAAGAATGAAAGTAGACCATTCTCTTACACCATGCACCAAAATCAACTCAAAATGGGTTAAAGACTTGAATGTAAGACCCGAAACCATGAAACTTCTAGAAGAAAACATAAGCAGTACACTCTTTGACATCAGTCTTAGCAGTGTATTTTCAAGTACCATGTCTGACTGGGCAAGGGAAACAAAAGAAAAAATGAACAAATGGGACGACATAAAACTAAAAAGCTT